>NC_084481.1:11378571-12744642 GCF_030035675.1 Rhineura floridana
GCATTATCACATAAGGTGGGTTGCCAAAGAAGCACTCTGAAATGCTGTACTCCTGCTGTGAGCCCCATGTGGCTAGTGCAGCAGGCTGCTTATCTGGATAAAGATGAGGTTTGTGTGCGTGCGTGCGTGTGCAATGGTTTGTTTAATTTCATAAGTGGTCCACACAACGGCACGACCCATTTGTAATCAGTTAATTTTTTCCCATTGCTGCATCTGTCTTTTTATTTTCCACAGAAAATTTGTTAAGGAGGGAAAGAGCAAAACAGCAGCACAATCTCTCTGCAGGTGTGAAGAGAAAAATATGTAATTGAAGCCAGGTTAGGGAGTGCTCCCTGGGCAAGTTGGGTGACATGTTTGAGATGCCCCTCCTTTCTTAGTTTCTTTTCATACATTTCTTTCTAACTGCAGAGACATTTTGCTTTCCTTAAAAAGGTTTGTTTTTTGCCTCCTTGGCAATGCTTAGCCTGTAGATAGCACTTCAGCTCCCAAAAACACTTAATTAATTACTTCCTTTCCTGGAACAAGATGTCCTCAACCTCTAGATTGCTGCTGACTCTCTTTTAATGACAGTAAGAGCTCAATTACAATATAAGGTGGTCTTAGGTTTTTTTTTTAATGTTTTATTTCTAGGCCGCCTTTTGGCCAAAAAGGCCCCCAAGGCGGCTTACACACAAATAAAAAACATAAATACCAAATACAAACAATACAATTTACAAAAAATCAAACTAACAAAATTATAGCATTTCTAAAAAGCATCAACAGCTTTCCAAAAGCATTCGTCTTCCTGGTAAAGGACAGTCCCCAGAAAAACGTCACTGAGAGCAGAGGTGAGGGGGCAAAGCAGGTGGAAAAGCTGCCCCTTGATGGTCCCAGCACAGTCTCACTCCTACAGCAGCAGTTGTGAAATTGATCAGAAAAATCAAGGGGTGAGTTTGAAATTGCTCACAAATTAGATAGTAATCATCTTTACATATGCTATAGGCACTCTTTTTTTAATTGGAGTAGCGTAAAATTAATAATAATAATAATAGCAGCAGCAGCAGCACTGTGGTAGAACAGTTTAACCATCCATTTTTTAAAAAAAGTGTATGAAGGAGTAGACACCAGCATTGCCAATTCCGAGAATGCATAATAACTGAAGCTATTTTATTTATTTAAAGCATTTTACCTTGTCCTTCAGCTGAAAAAGACTCCCAGTGTAGCTTGCAAATTTCAGTAAGACAGCCCCTGCCCTCAATCTTACAACCTAAAACACATGTCACAACAGGAAAAGAGTTTGTGTGGGAAGAGGAAAAAAGCAAATCCAGGGACTAGTTGATAGTTTCAAGATGGCATTTCCCTGAGACAGGTCTTGGAAGGTCTTCAAAAATAGCCACGCATGCAGATCTTCCCGGAAGTGGCTGTAATGCATCTGGAAGCATTGGCCTTACAAGGCAGGGTCTCAGCCTTCTCGGATCTTGCTGGAATTGACTGATGTCTCATCGCTCCTGCCTCAGCAAGGCTTGGGGGGGGGGGCAGATGACAACCACCCCCCAGCAGATAGCCCTGTTGCTCTTCCTCACAGGTCAGCTGATTCCAAGGAAGGAGAAGTCCAGCCCAACTCGCATCAGCGAGTGGAGATGAAGACAGGAACTTTGTCTTGCTGTCTGCTGATGCTGCTTCTCTTCTTCATAGGGCACTTCTATCCTATCCTTTGTCAGTTTTTAAAGATCAAATTTTCAGTGACTTCCATGAGAAGCTGAGCCATATACTGTAATCTCAACCCAAGGTCTCCCACATTTGGGAAGACTTTACCCAGCTGCAACTCTCAACATAAAGATAAAATCCAATTATTTAGCACAGCTATCTCCATCTCCAGTGTTCATCAGACAAGCACCCCCTTTCTGTCTATTATGAGAAAGCCGTAGCTGTCTATGTGGATCTGGTCCTCTGGATTGTAACTGCATTGTCTTGAAACTAGAAATCTGCATCCAAAGAACTGGCTGGTTAGTCCCAATCAATATGTGAAATCCAGACCCTCCTCTCTTCTTTGGTACTCAGAGCCCCTTGAGGTTGGCAGGTCATAATGCTACAGTGACAGGAAAAGCCCAGTAAAAAAGTAAAATTTCCCTGTTAGTCACCTGACCAACAATGGGGAACTTGTTGCCCTGCAGTTGTTGTTGGGTTCCAACTCCCCTCAGCCACAGCCAGCATGGGCAATAATCAGGGATGATGGGAGCTGTAGTTCTGCAATATCTGGAGGGCTATAGGTCTGGACACTAAACCTAGCAACTCTATATCCTCTTCCATTCCTGGCTCACAGTCCCCAAAATCTTCCAATAGTGCACAGCCCCAACCCCGCCATCTCCAAGTATTGAGTATAGTGTTGCCTCAGTTTTACCTTTGCCTTGACCTTTTTTCAAACTCCTTGTCTCTACCACCAGTGTTGACTTAGATTCCAGCTTTTCAGGAACTAACCACTTTGCTCCTTTTCCTTTAGCTACCTGGGCACTCAACAAACTTACCTAGTCCCAGCCTTCCTCACATATAGCCCTTTTTGATCTTAAGCACTGGTGACATTTCTTCAGAGATGCCTCTCTTATTAAAATCTCCTTGCCTTGCTTCCCTATTCGTCAAGTCTCATTCTCCACTTATGCTTTGTTCCTCTTTAATCAATTGCCTGCTCTGTTGCTTTCCTCCAGCATTTGGCGTCTGGACTCCTAACCTCTTTGACTGCCTACCTGAGATTTTGATCCTAGCCATATTAACAACTTTCCCAGCTACCCTGACAACTTTCCCTTCCCTAAAGGAACTGGACTGCAAACTGTTTAGTTCCATGAGCAACTGAACAATCCAAGCCATCTCACCATCTCAGTGAAGTTGTTTCAAAGCCACACATACAATGCCATATAGATATGTTACTTAATATTCATCAGCACAATTGCTGAGCCTTAGAAAAGCTCCATTTATTTTGTTTTATGGACATCAATTGATGTCAGTGGAAACCAGTGCCTGCAGATGTTAAAAAAACATCAAAATGTTTTATGTGATGGAGCTCCAGTTAGTCAAGTCTAACTTGATTATGTTCCAAATACTGTCTTAAGCTAGGGAATCCTAACCTTGTCTACATATGTTTGAAAATATATAGATTGGGACTGATCTATGAGGAAAGGTCCACTGAAACTAAAAGTGGCATATGCACACCATGCCACGTCCCCCTCCCACAAATAAATGGTCACTATGGGGTACATACTTCCAAACCAATGTTAAACTTAGGGGTAATGCATGAACTCTGTCACTCACACATCCAGTGAACAGATGGTCTTTTCCTTTTTTCTCCAGTATCAGCTAATTTGTTATGTAAAAGTCAAGTAGCTTTTGGATCAGCAGCTGTTTTTACCGTTGCTGAACATCATCCTTAAATTGGGAAGCAGCTGTTCCCGCTCCTATATTTGCTTTCCCTGAGTGAGGAAAGGATCCTTTCTGAAACAGCTATTGCTTCTACTGCTGCTGCTGTTTTCTGCGTCTTTCAGGTACAGAAAGAGAAATAAATTGGTTTCATTTCTGTGGATCTGCCATGTCATTGTTACATACCCCAATGGGAAGCTGTGGGGTGCAGAAAACTAAGGGCAATTCAGGTGCAACAGTGGCAGGGTCAGGTTGATGCTGAATTCCTACAAAGTGTGTATGAGGGAAGATTTAAAGTGCAGCACAGGTGGATGGGAAGGGGGAGCTCTACACAGGCCAATTTTTAAAAAAGCTGTTTTCTTCTGACCATAACAACCCATCCCTGGAGAAACTGGCTTTTCAAAAAAAAAGCTGTTTAAAGGAAAAAAGCTTGGGCAAAGGGTTCAGCTTTGTCTCCTGTCTATCAATAGTGTACCTTAAATCCTGCCATCACCCACTTCCCCCACCTCCCAGTGTTGTAGAATGTCAGCATAATCTGGGTTGGGTTGTGCTGTGGCATGCTTTCAATTGGAGTGTTAGATCAAGGAGATCTGTCTGAAGTGTCAGCTTCTCTACAGACTCCGTGAGTGGTCCTGGGTAACGTCATAGCCTCAGTTCTTTCAATCTGTAAAGTGGAAAAAAGTGAGCTTGTATAGATTTAGAAATGTTGACGTTCTGGAAGTGCTCCCTGAAAGTATTTTCATACCCCCCTCCCGTCTTACTATTCACAATCTTCCCCCCCCTCCACACACACATACTGGATTTTATGGCAGTTCTAAACTGTACCTGCTAAAATCTGAGATAAAGCCCTCTTCTTATGGCATTGTCGTATTCAATAGTATTTGTGATAACATTGGTGGCACTTCTTGTTCATGCCCAGCATAGCTTCAGAGCTGTTTTTAAAGGGCTTTCTTTTAAATTAATTTTTTTTAGTTTGATAAAGTGTGACCACTCCTCTGTTTGAGCACACAAGCACTCTTGTCACCCTTTAGGAAGAAAAGTGCAGTTACCCAGCTCTCAAAGCAGTTCTCTGACATTTGGGGATCCTTCTTTCTCCCACTCTCCCCCAGTCCATATTTCTTTCACTAGAGCTGGAAAGTACATCTCTCTCTGTCTGTTATTCTGCCTCTTTCTACCCCTGGATCAATACAATTTTTCCTCATTACATTTGTGCAATCTTCCTATTACTGTTGCAGGATGGCAAAGCTGGCTCCCTTGGCCCAGGGAAGAAAAAGGAATTGTCTTTACAGTCCCTAACTGGGAGCTGCAGTTGTGTCATACGGTTGTGGTGGGAACAGAGGCAAGGCTATGAAGTACTTTACACATTAGAAGTGCTATACAAATAAGCTGGTATAACTGAGATTAAGACCCAATCCGTTCAGCAAGTAATGTTCCTTTAGGGCAAGGGTGGGGAACTGGGGGTTCTCCAGATCTATGCCTCCATCTATCCTTGACCATGATGGTTGGGGCTGATGGGTGCTGAACTGGAGGGTTACAGATTCCCTACCGTGCTTTAGAGATGGGGAAGCTGTTCTTTGATTTCTCTTTAGTTCCTGACTTCTGTTGCCATGTGCTGCAAATATGCTTTTATACCGGTGCAGCCTAGGTTTGGCTCATACATTTATTGGGCCAGCGAGAGTTTTTGGACAGTAGAGAATGGTCATACATTCTCCCTCACAGAGATAATGTAGTCTGTGGTATGGATGCTCATGTAGGCATCCAATCACACAATCTCTCTCTCCCCCCCCTTGCACAAGCACACCTTTTTGAGGAGGAAGATCACATGAATTGGGCATTCATGTCATTGGGTGCCCATGTGGAAAGCACATATCACAGGTGGAATTATCTGCATGGTGAAGGCTGGCAGCCACATGAAAATTCTCACTGACCCTGTGAGTACATAAATGGCACTTATGGTCTGGTCTATAGGCATCACCATTCCTTATACACGGTGAGCCAATACTCACATTTTGGGATTATAATACTGTCAGGGAAGGGGGAAGATTATTTAGGCCCTTGTTGATATGGATAGGACTGAAGTATTGCCACTTCCCTGGGCTGCTTCTAACTCCTCTCTTTCCCTATCATATCTCACCCTTCCAAGGGCCCTGCATACTAAAGCGCCATCAGTGTTAATGGCATCGTTCTCTGCTTTTACATCAGTGCAACATCCTGGATGTTTTGCTGCACTGGTACAATATCACTACTGCTAGTAACATGTGGTGCTGCAGTGGGAAGGACTCTGCTCTGGAGCTTTTGAAATCCATTGCTTTCCTTAAGAGACAATATGATCAGGCCACAAAAAGAACATCAACTCTGGATGGATTAGAAGTGCTGTCACTTCATAATCCTCTGAAATAGTCCCTGAATTTTCTTGATTTATATGTGTAATTAGATGGGGTGAGAGAAAGATGTTTTTCTTTTCTTTTTTTGGTTGTCAAACAACTCCAGTGAGAATATGTGTACATGTTCAGACATCTCTTAATCCTGCTAAATTTGAAAAAGTATACAAGGTCTGGATAAACATCTGTTACACTGGGTAAAGATACATGATGTTTATCTTTCACTCTAGTCTATAGCATTTTAACTGTCACATGCTGGAAAACATAGAAAGAAACAGGACACTCCATGGAATGCTCAGAGTCCCACCCCAAGGATTGCACAGGGTAGACTTTGGGGTCAGCTTGTCTAGCAACTGAATCTCAAACCATTCCTTCTCACTTCAATTTATAGCTTAACAAAGCATTGCTATATATGGATGTGGAAAACAGGCAGCTGTTGAGAATAGCAGCTTTGCCTATTGAAATGCTCAGTTAAATGACGTATTTTTTCTTTTAGTAATCTTCACACCCACCAGAGTCAAGTCCATGTTTTAATATCTTACACTTATGAATCATTCCCTGTCTTATATTTAAAAAATAGTCAGAATCCTCACTTTTTAATTGAAACATTGTAGTGGTGGCAGCACATCTTTCAGATTCTGTGGAACCTGAGAGCTCATATAATTCTTGCCAATAAAAATCAGCCCACCCGCTTGCCCACCATTTTATCCTGGCAAATTGGAGGTAAGTGACAAGCCAGGTCCCAGGCCTAGGTTTGCCATAGAATATTTAGTTCAGTCTGTTTTGACCCCTCTTTAGGGTCTACAGCAGCCTTTCCCAACCGGTGTGCTTCCAAATGTTGTTGGACCACAACTCCCATTGCCAATGGCTGAGGCTGATGGGAGTTGTGGTCCAACAACATCTGGAGGCACACCGGTTGGGAAAGGCTGGTCTACAGTATAAGTCCTCTGACTCCAGCACAGTGGGACCACTTGCAGTAGCATCTGGCCCTGACCAAGGTCCTTGCACCAATTTGGCTTCAAGGCTGCTACTACCACCCCAATTATTCTTCCCCAGGCCTAGCAAGCATTGGATTCAGATTAAAAAAAAAAGTCATACCAAAGTAGCAACAGGAAAAAAAACCTTTTCAATTCAAGTCAGAGTGTGGAATCAGTAAAGGATGATCTCATTAACACTAAGCGTCAGGAAGCACTTTTAGGCATGCTCTCTCCCCTAACTAGTTTGGGACCCTACAGAATCCCAGTCTTCAGGGCATCTAATTAAGTTAACCCCACTAAAGATAGCTAGCCTAAGTGCATTTGAGGGCAAGAGGATGTGGAATTATTGGGCAAAACCTGAACCCCACCACATTTCCCTAAAGCTGCCAATTTGTTCACAAAAGTTGGTGTTACTCTTCTTATCTTAAATTAGGTTGGAGTTAATTTAGGATGACATTTTAATACTATTGTTGCTCAGGTATATTGTCTAGACAGATAGGGAGAGTGATAGCTAGTGAGAGACAGTGTAGTGTAAAACAGAGTTTGTTTCCAAGCAGGCTCACCCAGATTCAAATCCACACTGAAGCTCCCTGTATATCTTATGATATACAGGTCAGAAAGTAGAATGCCTCTTTTAAAATAATGTCTACCACCCATGGCTTTGGTTAGCACTTGTATTAAAAATCTTTAAATTTTGTTGAAAAATATTGACTATTTAAGCAGGAGCAATTTTTTTAATCAATCAAAAAAGGTTTTAATCAACTTATGTAATTGGCCAAATAATGCAGGGCTAAAAGAAACCAATACACATGATTGTAGATTGTGGACACACTGCAATAAAGTGTGTAAGTTTATTGATGCAACAGTGCAAGAACCTCAGGCTGGCAGGTCGAATGCGGCCCTCCAAGGTTCTGTATATGGCCCTTGGAACTCTACCCAGGCCGTACGCCTCATTGGCCCTGCTTCACACCTGCCTGGCTAGAATGTGTCCTTCAACTTTGATAATGCCTCTTAAGAGGATGGAGGATAGAGAGGCGTGTGAGTGAGTATAGAAATTACCCTCCTGTACAAAGGTAAAACATTTGTTGCTCTGCCCACTTTTGCCTCTGCCCACTCCTACCTCTGGCATGTGGCCTCAGAAGGTTGCCCAGAAGTGAATGTGGCCCTCAAGCTGAAAAAGCTTCCCCACCCCTGCAACAGTGGTTATGAACTTTAATTTAGTTTAACCCCTTAAACATTTTTATTTTGTTTTAAGAGGATTAAAGTAAATTAAAGTCCGTAACAGAATTCAGTGATTGATGGCAGATTACAGCAGGTGGTTGGGCATTTAAGGGAGAAGGCAATCTTAAGTATCCTGGTTCCAAACTGTATAGGGCTTTGTACACCAGGACCAGCACCTTGAACCTACCCCAGTAGTTAACTTGCAGCCAATGCAATTATTTCAGTGGGCTTATCTGGCAATGCCCCCAGTGCAGTGTTACTCTGGGGCATTGTGGGAAATTAATATAGCAGCTCGCAGCTCCGGCTGATGTGAATGAGCCCACTGGGGGGCAGGATCCAGTAACCATGGACAGGGTTACCAGAGGCAAGGGTAAGGGCCTTCTCAAAACCTCGTTGCCCCAGTACTTATTATCTGAGATCCTTTTAGAGTGGAGATGTCCCAGGGATTGAACCTGGGTTCCAGGAACAGCCAAAGACATTTTGCCACCTGAGGCAGACCTGCGCATCCCCTGTCATACCTATGTCTTCCTCTTCCCACCTCCCTTCTGCAACAGTGTAGTGACTGTCCTGCTCTTTGCTGCTGCCTCTCTTTCAGGCAGCCCAACCTGTGCCTTTTAAATGATTTTTGCTGTGGCAGCAAAGTGACACTGGCTGAGGCACTGTAAGAGCACCAACTTTGTTGCCATGGTGGATTTTTAATTCCCCCCCCATAAAGTGGATCTTTAGTGTTGTGGCCCCTACCCTTTGGAATTCTCTCCCCTTAAATTGTAGACAAGTGATATCTCTGTTGTCTTTTTGCACCTACTGAAGACCTTCCTCTTTTAAGTCTTTTAAGTAGGGACCGTTATCCCAGTCTGCAGCTGTACTGGAATTGTTTTTAAGATGCTTTCAAAAGTTTAAGATTATTTTTAATATGTTTTTAGTGTTTTATCATTTGTTCTTTGCCGCCCTGGGCTCCTCCTGGGAGGAGGGGCAGGATATAAATTTAATAAATAAATCTATTTTTAAAAAATCAGTTCTTGATTGTGGTGCTTCTGTGGCTGAATCCAGCCAGAACAATCCTGGATTTTATCTCACTGTGCCTCATCCATTGAGGTAGGTGTCCTCCCTCAAGCAGTGAGGTATTGGCAAGATCTGAGATGGTGCCAGCTACTGCCTAAGAGCAGCAGCAGCGGCACTCCTAGGCAGTGGCCATCAGCCTATGTGTTGGGTTAACGTGTGGTGGGAGGAGGGTGCATGCTTGCTCCATTGCCCATCCCAATCCCCCACCTGAAACAAAAGGCTCTCCTTGGGTCATGGTAGGACTGGTCCTGCTGGGATCCCTCAAAAGTTCCCGGTCCTGGAAGACAAAGAACACACCTGACAGCTGCTCTCCCTTTATGTCATCTAAAGTGCAAGGCTTGGGCACTCAGTGGACCTGATTTGCTATTGAGGTGCTTCACTGAGGAATCAACATCCATCTTTCCTGGGAATTCTCATTGGGAGCGTCCCCCTCTGATTCACTACCTGGATGTTTGCCGCAGACTCTGCCACAGGCCACCCTCTGCCAGGCTTAGTTTGGCACCCTGCAGAGCCACAGCTTTGCCAGAACAGGATACATGCACGTATTAAGTTGCCTTGTACTAATTCAGACCACCTAGCCCAGGATATAAATCAAATCATAATAAATAAATAAAACTAAACTATATACTCTGACAGGCAGCAGCTCTTTGGGTATCAGGCTGAGTCGTGGCAGTACCAAGGGAGAAAATATTGGGTAGGACACAGAAGGGGCATTTCAGGGAGAAGTAGAACATGTGAAGTGGAGGCTAGTCCATTAGGGCACGTGGGGTGCTGCCCCAACAACTTCAAACTGCCCTCACTCAGCCCCTACTTGTCTGCCTTATTTCTTAGAACCAGTTTCCTACAAGGAGCTGGTGGCCCTGGCTGTCAGCTTCCTCCTCCTCAGTCTCAGCATTGCCCTTGCAGAACTCAGCAGGGAGGAGGATGGGGACAAAATTTGAGTCAGTTGCCTCTGCCTGTCATTGGCTCTGGCTCCATTTCCTATTTGGGCTGCCTCAATTCCGCCCCACCGGTCTTGATAGGCACCAGCAACCAGCTGGGTCCAGCAACCGGAGAGGGTGAGCTACTTGTTAGGAGGCTGCTTCCCCTTTCCCACCCTGGTGCCACCTATGAGTTCTACCGCTTGAGTTTCCAGGGATTGAACCTGGAGTCTTCTGCATGCAAAGCAAATGCTCAGTGTTCTTTCCCCAGACCTCAGAGTTGACCAGACCAGAACCGGTGCAAATTAGACTTTCAGATTAGGAGTTAATGTTTTCCAGTAACAGACTGAACTAGCAGATGATAAGTAGGGGAGAACTGAGTCATATAAATGTAGCTGCCATCCTATTGTGTCTCTTCTGTCACTTGCTGTTGTAATTGATTTAACATGATGCTGCATTTTAAAATGCAATGTACTTGTAGCCTCTGGTGATGCAAGCATTATGACAGCAAGTAAATCACTACAGTACTCTTTCCTTGCCTCATTCTTTGCTGGTGCTTGCTAAATATGCCGATACTCTGTATTTCTGTCATTCAGAGCGTGCTCTCATACTATATTTTCAGCTCACAGCCTGCACAGGAAGCAGAGCGGATCAGTTTTATGCTGCTGATCCACTCTTTTGTGTGTTAATAAATTGTTAGCCCTTATATCAGTTCAATACATACAAACTCCAGACCTTCCTGTTATATGGAGTCAGCAAAAAGGATATAAAACACAAATGGTAGCAAAATTTCATATTCCATATTCAACAGAGATTGTTACCCAGTATGCACTAATTTGCCCCCACTTCATTAAGTGAAGCTTGCTCTAAATACTATGTTTTTGAGAGGATCTCAACCCTAATGGCAAGATGTTTAAGAATTACTTTGCATTTTAAAAACATCAGTTAATTTGCTTATGTAGTGCCACCGCTCTGAGAAGGTGGATGGAAAAGGCATAATGCCATTTTTCTAAAGGAACTGAGATACAATACAGTAATAGACTTACAACAGCTTCTTGTTTACTGCTTAAAATTCTTGCATCCAAGATGTTCCATAAGGGTCAGCAGCACTATTGAGTGACAAGGACACAAGAGACCCCCTTTTAGCCCCATCTCTTCTGTGGTGGTCCCATGTTTTTGGAATTCATGGCTTCGCTGACCTCTGACTCCAGTCCTTTAGGAAGGTGCTGAAGAAAGACTATTTGTTTTATGTGTCCTATTGCTGTATTGCTCTTTGTAACAGAATATTTGGGGAAATTGTATGTTTTATTTTTTTGGCTCAGTCAACATTTTATTATTGCTGGTTTATTTAGTGCTGGTAGTATTTTGGAGAAATTATCCTGAATTCTACATTTTTATATTGCTGTTGTATTTTTGAATTTTTATATGCAACCTATGGATATTTGTGTTAAATTGCAAAGCATTATACTACACAACTGAAAAACTCAGTATCACCTTCATAATTACTAACAATGGCATTAATATAGACTTATAAAGAAAACAACCAAACTATCAAACGTAACCAAAACAGGCTTTCACAATATTCCCTCTGCTCAAATATAGGAAAAGAGCTTTTTGTAACTTGCTTCATGGTCACAATGTAAGTTAGGAAGCCTTTTTTGCAAGTGTTGTCTGTTTTGGATATTGTTGCTTCAGAATGGCAGAGCTTGCTTGGGTTCTTGAAGCAAAGAGGTGAGCGCACAGGTTAGTTAAAAAAACAGACTTAGCAAATCAGAAACAATAATTTTTTTAAAAAAAATTGGTGGCTGGGAAGGGGGAGTCCCTTTGAATATAAGAACAACCAGACTGGATGAAATCAAAGGTCCACCTAGTCTAGCATCCTGCTTCCCACAGTGGCAGCCAGATGCATCAGGAAGCCCATAAGCAGGATTTGAGGCCAATAACGTTTTTTCTGTTGTTTGTCTGTCCTCCCTGAGCATAATCAGAGGTAGACTACCTTTGAACTTGGAGAAGGAAAGGTGTCCATCAATGGATATTTAGATCAGATTGCTGTATAAAACCTCCAGGTTCAGAGCCAGTCCACCTGTGAATAACCTGTATCTGTTATTACAGCTGTTTTATTAATGGTTTTTCAAAATTGTACACCATTCAGATATGAGTATGCATGTGTTGCTGTATACAAATATATCTAATAAAATAAACCTTAATTCAATAAGTTTTTTTTTTAAATCATGCATTCCTTCCTAGGGGAGGGGGGCCCTTTTGAGGAGCTGGACCAGGGCCCTCAACCACCTTAATCTGGTCTTGGTACCATTTTAGTTAATAATGTGGGACTTTGCTCTGATTTGCTTATCATCAACCCCTGTGCTTGCCCACCATTGTGCCAAGAATGTGTGGACATTCTAGATACTCTGTTTAACATTTAGAGGTATCAGGGCTGGCACTACCATTAGGCAGAGTGAGGCAGCCACCACAGGCAGCTGATTTGGGGTGTCATGAAAGGGAAGCATTTTTTATAGTTACTTAATTTATTGTTTTTTTTACTGTAAGGGAGAGGGAGATTTTCTCCTTCAGTTGGGATTTTCTGACTCAAGTGCCAGATCAAATTGACCAGCCTTGGATACTATGCACCTTGATTGGGGGAGGGGGCATTTGCTGCTGCACCTATAACAGCAAAAAGTCTTGGTCTGGCTCTGAGATGTATAGATCAGAGATGAGCAGTGACCTCATACCACTCCAAAAGGGCCAGGGCTATGTCAAGGACACAGTTTGTCCACAGCACCTTGGAGACATAGTTCTATTCAAGCTAGGTCAGAAGAACCCAGACTCCTTTCTTTGCTATGCTGAAGAAATCTACATTGTTTCAAAGTTAGTCACATAAACATTTAATAATTCAGTAGGGAAACAAAATATTCAAAAGTCATTCCCTGATTTAATAGTCCATAATGTGACAGCAATTTTTTTAAAAAATGAATTGAGGCTGTTCAGAGGCAGTAAATTCTCAGAACGTGAAGATCAATCAGCACTTCATCATGTCACCTTTCAACATTATGGCAACTTTCCCTTTCCAGACCAACACTAAATCTAAATGAATTATAGAAGGAATTACAGATTGGCACAAGATAATTACTTGAGCTGGACTCTTGCCATGAAATGAGGCCTTTTGTTCCTCTGCTTCAGAAAAAGTTTCATTATCAACACTGGACTAGAGCTTTGGTTCCACTAGGGTTGGTGTCACCCAGTGCGGTAACTCATGGTGTCACCCTCATGGACCTCCTCCCTTACCAGACCATACAGAATCCTTAGTAATGTTTTTTGTACTAATGTTACTCGTAAATCATAATTCCCGTAATCACTGAATGTAATGGCAATAGTAGTGACATAAACAACTAGCAAAATTTAAATTACACCTTTAAATTACAGTATCATACGCACAGCCTAAATGTATTTACATTTATACATAGTTTCATGTGGTTAAAGTGAAAATTCGGTAAGAAAACAATAGAATTCAAAGTAAAAACGTTTAAGAACTACATCAAAATGATGTTCATTTTAACATTAAACTTTACTGTTACATGAGATACATTAATGGATTAGGTTTGCATAATCAATAATGGCCGAAATAATGTAGAAGTTGTAGACAAATGCATATGGAAATATACTCATAAATGAAATAATACCAAAAAAATAAACAGGAACAAATACACAAGCATTTCAGCACTTAGTGAACATCTCGACTAAATCAGAACTTTCCTTTCCTGGCCTTCAAAGCTGCATAACCTGACATGCATGTCATGCATTACTGTGCTCCCTTCTCTGACTGGCTGGTTTCAAGCTTACCTGTGTTTACAGTTGGTGTTTTATTTTGACTTTTACTGTGATGGGATGTAGGCGAAGAGAGCGGTGGTGGTGATTGGTGGTGGCATCTAGTGCAGGAGAAGGACACATTGTAGTTGAGAAATCCTTCATGTACACTTGCTTAGGAATCAGTTCCACTGAACTCAATTAGACTTATTTCTGAGGAGGTATTGACTACTGGATTATACTTAGCCATGCTAAGGGTAACTACAGATTAACTCATGATCAATCTTGGTTTGAATTATGATAATGTTGGTTTGATTATTGGTTTGAATTATGATAATATTACAGTTCACTTAGAGAGAGACCCAGGTTCAGAACACATCCAGTCATTTTCAACCTATCAGATTTGACATTCGAATTAACCGATGAGAGTTTGGGTGGCATCACTAATAATGACCCAAGATAACATTATCATTGTTCTAAAATGACTGTTAATTTAATCTATGTCCATGAGGTAGCTCCAAGATACCATCCATTCACTGTTGGACACTGTTAAAGGGAAGTTAACAGTACTATACTATCCTGGCAGTGACTATGGGAATAAACTGTTGAACAAGAATGACACATACAATATCAATGGTAAGGCTAAGCAGAGATAATTTACCAAGCATGTGAGGCACTTTACAAATACCAATTATCACAGTACTATCTTCTTGAAAAGTTGTTCAGACACTTAAATGAGTGTACACAATGCAGCCAAAGTTAAAGGCATTTACATCCCATTGATTTTTCATAGGACAGTGAAGGACGTGCTTAACTCTCCTACTGAAATATGTGGGGTGTAATTTGGCTTTTCTGTATATAGATTGTGCTCTTTCTTTGTGTAACCTTTAGGTCAGTATCAAGGGATTGTTTTCCTCCTTTTAATAAATCAGAAGCAGATATTTGGGCAAGTATAACTTCCATTGCAGTAGTGGTGGTGGCCAGAGATACACCTGTTAGCATGGCCTGTTCTAGGACAACCAGTAGGGAAATTGTGGAACAGTGTTTAACTCTCCAAGGTATAAGAGAGCTGTCCTCCTTTGTACCTGGTCACTTTACAAGCTGATGAATTAGAAAGGTCACGTAGTGAAGTGGCCACTGTGAGAACAGGATGCTGGACTAGATGGGCCACTGGCCTGATCCAGCAGGCTCTTCTTATGTTCTTATGTTATCTGCTTTGTGTGCAAAAGGCTCCAGGTTCAATCCCTGGCATCTCCGGGTAGAGGGGGAAAGATTTCTGCCTGAAACCCTGGAGAGTCATCCCAGTCAGTGTGTAGAAAGTACTGAGCTAGAAGGAACAGTGGTCTGACTCTGCATAAGACAGCTTTCCTGTGTTTACTCCTGTAAGGCAGCAGAGCTTCCTGTGTTTATTAATTTGCAGATTAATGAATTAATTGCATTTTTATTCTGCCCTTTATCCCCAAAGGATGTCCTTTCAGTTATATATTCATATAATAAACATATACATAAATATAATTGAGGGGGAATGTGTGTGTGTGTGTGTGTGTGGTGGTAGGGGAAATCAGCTGAATTGGCATTCAGATGCTTATATACTTGATTAGGAAAGAGGCTGACATTCAGGATCATCACACTGTTAGAAAAAGCTGATTGCTAAAACTTTTTTTAAAAAAAGAAATGATTATTGTGGAATTATTCAATATATATAACTGAATATTTATTCACTGAGGCAAAGAAAAGACTGAACATATCAGAAATAACAAAGAGATGTATGGCCCCCTAAAGACTAAAACATTAATTGTGCCATGAACCATAATGGTAAGCAAGAGTTTACTTCATCACCAGCTCATGAAGTTTTCTTGAAAATCTATCAGATTCCACCCCCATCACCCCCATCTAAAGCATGCCTTGGAATTCAAACGTTTATACGTTGTTGGGGTGTGTGTGTGCAGTTTCCATCTGAAGCCATTAAACACACATATATTAAAAAATAAGAAAAATGTGAGTGTTCAATATAATAAAAAATCTTTAATAATTCCAGCAACGTAAAACTCCCCCAAATGTATCATCTATATTGTACTCGAACCAACTGAGGACAATTTTTGCATCAATTCAAGATGGAGATAACCACCAATTAAACTTTCAACGTTGTCCAACCAACCTGATTTCTCATCCTTACATTTTGCTTTGTTTTTTTCAATTTCGGTTATAGTCCACGATCAAGGTGTGTGTTTTGGCTTTCTTGCCCCATGCAACAAGTGCAGGCAACAAAAAACACCACCAAATAGGGTGGGGAGCAAAGGCAGAGCAGGGGGAGGGGAGGGGCCTGGCGCTGGCTTGTTACCCTCCTCGGGAGGAGGTGATCAAAGGGAAGGCGAGGGAAAGAGAGTGGCTGCTTAGCGAGTGAAGCTTCCTTACAGGCCAGGAGGCACGAAGAAGAAGGGGGGGTCCTGCAGGAGAGAGCCTCCCCCATGCAAACTCCCCTGCAGACAGGCAGGCTTCAGCCCCCGCTCCTGCTGCTGTCAGTAGCTGCCTCCCCCGCTGTCATGAGCATCCATAAAGGAGGATCCCGCTTGCGGCAGCAACAGCCTGGCAAATAGAGAGCGCGCAGGGAGCATGGAGTGGCAAAGGCGAAGGAGACAAGGTAGAGGGCCGTGTGCCGCACCGCCGCCTTAGTTCCACATGTTGTTAGCGCGCGGGCAGGGCAGCTCTCCGCCTGCCGCTTCCCGGTGGCAGTGCCTAGGGTGGGGGGTGGCTCTGGGTGTCACCCCCATCTCGTGGTGTCACCCGGTGCGGCCCGCACCCACCACACCGCCCTAGTGACACCCCTGCTTAGGTTCTCTCTTCATAACATCACCCAGATTAAAGTCACAGTAGTAATAGTAGTAGTAGCAGCAGCAGCAGCCATAACCATCTTTTGGCCAATTAGTCCAGGGCCCCTGGAGCTCATCATTTGAGAGGGGGAACTGCAGGACCAGCTTTCCTTGGGGGGGTGTCAAAAGTTAAAATATCATGTGTATAAGCTTTGTGGGGAGAAAACAAGGATACAGGGGTATGAAAAGATAAAGGGCTTGTTTACATGGGACCCCAGATCCACTTTAAACATGCTGCTTTTTCCATCGGGATTTAATTTGACAGTTTACATACTTCTGCCCTCGCTACGAATAAATTGGCTGTTTTTCTTTGTAGCATTCACACGCATGTGCATTTATTGCTATCAGCGTTTCCTTGTTGCCACACCCACATATTAGCATGTTAACTGCAGGGGCGGGGAAGGGGCGGTGTTTCCCTAAATGAAGGAATAGGCGCTTGAAAGAAAGGGAATCACTCCCACCCTGCGAGAAATCATCTTTAGAGAGAGAAAATCACAGACACTGGCCCCAGTAGGGTTTCCTATTTTGTTTTGTTTTGTTGCCCAACAACTTCAGACAGGAGTAGTTTACGTGAGCAGTGAGAACTTGGAAAAGTCCCGCAACGATAGCATAGGAAGCATATTGATTCAGAAATGCTGAATGGGGCTCTTTGCCAAAGTGTGCGTGGTGACTGCAGTCGTACAATGCAATCCTCTGCAGCAGAGGCTAGAGGCTCTGCTAGTTTATTCAAGAGAGGCTGGTCCTCCACACACACACACACGGGGGAGGAAATATATGGGGGGAAGTGGTAGAAAGGAAGGTGCGTAGCCCAGGGCTCCAGCATCCCTGAAAATGCAAGCGCAAAGACACACGGGCACGCTTTCACCCCAACTCTTGCCCCCACTCCAGGAAATGGAGGCAGCCAGTAAAGGAGAAAGCCCGATCAAGCTGACAGCCCACAGTTTTTTTCTCGGTCTTCAGAGCTCAGGAGGAGAGAGCAGATCACGGGGGGTGGAGGGAGGAGGAAGCGCAGGCAGGCAGGACCCGGAGAAATCACCAGAGGTGTCCGGCACATGCAGACGTGTGGGAGCATGTGTGCCTGTGTGCCTGTTGCAGTGCCTCTTAGTTCACAAAAGTCCAGTGCCTGCTTTCAGAGCCTGGGCTTCGCAGGTTGATCTTCCCTGTAATGAGGTCTCCGATCTGACTGTTCTGCACTTATGGAAGCCCTGCTCTCTCTCTCTCTCTCTCTCTCTCTCTCTCTCTCTCTCTCTCTCTCTGAGTTTGACTGAAGGCGGAAGCAACCGGAAGTTGTTTCGTCAAGGGCTGGAAACAAAATGACGCCCAGGGACAGTTAAAGGGGCGGTGAAAAGGGAGGATCTAATGCCGAAGAAACTACGCAGCCAAAAAAAGGCGCTTTAAAGGTAATACACGGGAGGAGCAAAAGCGGATTTTAAAAGCAAATGCTGGGTTTTATCGCATCCATTTAATCCGGAGTTAAAGGCAAAAGCAGCAGTTTGCACACGGGTTGGGTAAAACGTCAAGTAAACGGTCCAAATTAAAAGGATCTGCATTTTGCGCCAGATGCACATTTTCTTGGCATGTAAACAGGCCCAAAGATGGTCTGCCCAGGAGACTAATGGATCCCTGAATGACCCAGGGTATGTGTGTGTGTTTCCAGTAGATAGAGTAAGTGACTCTGTTGAAGCCCTTGTCATGCTGTGGAATAAAGAGACCCTTGGGCTCTTGACACAGTTGCCCCTGAGCATCCTCTCTGGCATTGTGGAGCCCGTTTTGCACCTTGATACACTAGTGAGCTAAGGGCAATGAAACAGGATGGACAACAGCTAGAGCGCAAGTTGCAAAAGACATGCTATGAGGCTGACCAAGCCGGAGTGCAATAACATAACCATGCCTACTGTGTGGTGGGCAGTGAAGAAGGCCAACTTCTCTGCCTCCATTGCATCTTCAGGCAGCTGTCTGGGGTCTGTTAACTTCTTCAGAAAATGGAGGTTTAGACATTCGGAAGCACACTATGAATTGTTTGCAAGGCAGTTTGAGGGTAAAATCGCTTGCCTCTGTAACAATGTTGTTGCCATATCCACATTCATTGTAGTCCCTAGTGAGGTGTCCTTTCCAATGTCTGCTGCAACTTCTTGGGATCAGTTAGCTTGATGATGTGGACAAGGTGCTTGCAACAATGCAGCCAGAAACTAGACTCTTGCCCCTCCTCATTTATTGAAGCTTGCTGAGGAGGTATGACCAAGTAGATCCAGGGTGTGGTCAACAAGTCTTTGTGTGAGGGAATGGTGATCCAATCACTCCTTAAAAAGTACAGTGTACAGTTCTGGCAGTGTCACCTCGAACAGGATATTGTAGAGTTAGAAAAGGTTCAGAAAAGGGTAACCAAAATGATCAAGGGGATGGAGAGATTCCCCTATGAGGAAAGGTTTCAGCATTTGGGGCTTTTTAGTTTCGATGGGCTCTGTTTCTGCAATAATCGGATTTGCCATCGGATTACTATTTGTGACATTCTCTATTTTTGTGGAGAGTATTTTGAAGAAGCAACTCTCCATGCCTGGTTTCTGATTCATTCTTCTTCTAGTTTTCCAATTCCTTTAAAAAAAAAATCTTACCGCTCATATACCAAGGGCTTATTCACATGGCAGCAAAACGTCATACTAAAGACACTGCTTTTACAATCGTAATAGATTTTCAAGGTCCACACTTCCTGCTCAATGGTAGCTTCCAATTCAGTTTTCCATTCACACAAGTAGGCATTCCTCTGCAAAGGATTAGTGTCACTGTTTCTTTGTGGCCCTGTCCTCTAATTTTAAATGTTTACTCTGGGAGAGCACCTCGGTGTGCAATTGACTAGAAAAAATGAAACTGACTAGATCCCCCTCCCCTTCTCTATTGTCCAAGCCGGAGTGAAAGGCAGATGGGGGGAGTGAGTGAAAGGCAAAATAGGCAGAGGCTGTGGCAGCTTTTGCGGGTGGCAGAGAGAGAGGGAAAGAGTGAAGGGGCATAAGAGAGCCAGCTCACTAAAAAAAAATTGAAGCAAAGTGCTTACAAGGAGGAGCGCAGAGCAGCTGGGACAGTTTTTCCTTTCCTTTTTGCATTACCAGAAGATTGGGTTAATATGGATTTAAAGGGGGAAACTGTGTGATAGCTTCTGCTTGCCTGCAATGTCATGTGAACCATGCGAATTATAAGGGGATACAAGTAGCACCAGACACACACTACACCACCATGTGGATGAGCCCCAAGTCAATCACTACTGATGGCCTCCTGCAGATACCATCTCATCAGAAAGTATGTTCTGCACAACATAGCAAGTGAATCTTTAGTGCTGTGGCACTTACTCTTTGGAATTTACTCCCCTTAAATATTAGACATGTGCCATCTCTGTTGTATTTTCAGTGCCCACTGAACACCTTCCTCTTTTTCTACAAGCCTTTTAAGTGGAGATATTTATCCCAGTCTGCATCTGTATTGGAATGGTTGTTTAAGCTGTTTTTATTGCTTTATCATTTGTTTGCTGCCCTGGGCTCCCTTTGGGAGGAAAGGCAGGATGATGATAATGATGATGAAATAATCTGCAGCCTGTATCAGTACACGTTTATTCAAAAGTAAGCTCCACTTACATTTGTGTTAAACAGGATTTATTCCCAGGTGAATAGAATTGCAGCCATGGAGGCTCTCAGCTGTTCTGTTCCATCCAATATCTGCAGCTCTCTATCATGCCAGTTTTAAAATTTTCCTCAGCCCAAGTTCAAGACAGTATATAGGAAGTGTGTATTTTTATATACCAAGGGTATATAAAAACTATGGAATGCTTTAAAAGAAATGGGGTGCCACAGCATCTGATTGTCCTGATGCTCAACCTATACTCTGCACAAGAGGCTACTGTAAGGACAGAATATGGAGAAACCGATTGGTTCCCCATCGGAAAGGGTGTGAGACAGGGGTGTATTTATCACCCTATTTGTTTAATCTATATGCAGAAAATATCATACGGAAAGCAGGATTGGACCAAGATGAAGGAGGTGGGAAAATTGGAGAGAGGAATATCAGTAATTTAAGATATGCAGATGATACAATACTAGTAGCAGAAACCAGTAATGATTTGAAATGAATGCTGATGGAAGTTAAAAGAGGAAAGCACAAAAGCAGGACTACAGCTGAACTTCAAAAAGACTAAAGTAATGAGAACAGAAGATTTATGTAACTTTACAGTTGACAATGAGGACATTGAACTTGTCAAGGATTATCAATACCTTGGCACAGTCATTAACCAAAATGGAGACAATAGTCAAGAAATCAGAAGAAGGCTAGGACTGGGGAGGGCAGCTATGAGAGAACTAGAAAAGGTCCTCAAATGCAAAGATGTATCACTGAACACTAAAATCAGGATCATTCAAACCATGGTATTCCTGATCTCTATGTATGGATGTGAAAGTTGGACAATGAAAAAAGTGGATAAGAGAAAAATCAACTCAGGTCGTTGATTCATAGGGTTGCAGTAAGTCGAAATCAACTTGAAGGCACATAACAACAGAATAAAGATTTAATTTGCCATCTTCTTACAGCTGCAAAGGCAGTCATAGCAGGAACCAGAGCTTGGAAGATTACTTTTAAAAAGTAATAAATTACAGTTACAATTACTTGGCCCCAAAAAGTAGTAATTACTGTTACAATTACAATTGCTCTGAAAGTAACTGATTACTTTACTTTTTCTCAAAATAATCACTACAATTACATTTCAGTTACTTTTAAAAAAAAACTCCTACAAGGTGCTGGCCTTGGCTGCTGCACATCTAAGAAGCCTAAAACAATATTAAAAATAAACACACACAAACATGGGGTAGTAGAATAAAAAAAATTATCTGTAAGATTAACATAATGGCATAACAGAATCTCACATCCCCCCAAGCAATGAAAATACCCCAACACTTGAAGATTAACATAACGGCATAACAGAATCTCACATCCCCCCAAGCAATGATGATACCCCAACTCTTGAAATCAAATTTTACACTTGAAATGCTTTTATAATATGTTTCTGTTATGTCTCAAAAGAACAAGATGCTCAAAGAGCATGTCAGACAAGGAATGTCTTTTTACAGTCATTACGTTGCCACCAGTACTGAACAGGCATTCTACTGTGGCACTTGAAGGCATGCCTGTGTTGTGCTGCAAAAAACACCGCAGCACACTTGGAAAGCCATGGAGTGATGACACTTCCCTGCTGGGAGACCTCAGGTACCTCACCAGTTCCTCCTCAGCAGTGTCCACTGCTGACTTCTTGCCCTGGGGCAGAAAGTTAAAGAAGTCATCTTCTAAGTCATCTCCTTCCTGGTCTTTATCTGAAGACTGATCACTGTCCTCATTAAGTACACCCATCTTTATTTCAGCTTTCAACAAGGCTTCCATTGTGTATCTAAGAAAGAGAGAGGATATGTTAACACATACATGTTAGGAAACCATCATCTGCTCTTCATTTCCTGATGCTTGTCATGTCCCCTGGTTCAGGGTCCAGCCTGAGCCTGTGGATGATGACATGGAAGGTAGGAAGGTGACCAAGTCACCACACTCATGGGGCAGCACAGCAGACCCTTAAGGATTACCTGCAGCAACCCAAGGTTGTGATGAGGAGCCCCAGGAAGAAAAGGACCAGCCCCTGCCTACCACCTTAAGCCCTCTGATGCCTCCCTTGAGGCAACATTTCCCTTGGAGTAATCCACCCAAAGGGCTTCCCTAATGTTCTTACTTGTTGGTATGGGTGGTGGCCTGACACGATTCCAGCCAATCTAGTTTGAAGCGAGGGTGTAGGCAGGCTGCCAGAAGAAGCCTCTTGTCCTCCCAGATAGCTGCAAACTACTTTCTTAGGGCTTCGCGCACACCTCTCAGCAGCTGAAAACAGTATGTGTACCTCTCAGGTTTGTTTTCCAGTCCTTCTAACTTGCGGTCCAGATTGCAGAGCGTTGGTAGCAAATACCCCATGAACATGCCGTTCTCCCGTTGCAGGATATCTAGGGACTGGGCTAGTGGCTCCATAATCTCTGTGTATTCCTGTACCACTTCAAACTCAGCAGCTGTGATCCTGGACAAGGAGCAGCATGCATTTTTAGTGGCACAGTTGACAGGAGCTCATGTAGTTGCTTCAATGCATCAAAGGTGGAATTCCACCTGGTCTTATTCGGTACCTTCAGATACACACCACATTGCGCACGGATATACTCAGCAATCTGTGCTGACTGGTTCTGCTTGGACCACAACTTGCTGCACTTTCCCATCAAGGAACGAAACTGTTTCTTGAAAGGACCAAGAAGACTACTTTTGGAGGAGTCAGAAAGCATGGCCTCTATGTCTTGTGTTGCCACAAGGTTGAGGGTGTGGCTAGCACATCTCTGGTGTGGTGGTAAAACAAAATCCTCTCCTGAGTCTGCAGCTTCTTCCTCTGCCTCAGGTCCTGTGTCCAGGATCTCACAGATAGGCACAAACTCCACCTCAGCCTCCTCCTCCTCCTGGTTATCACCATCATCGTCACTGGTGCCTGCAGCTTCCACTGGTTCTTTGGCCATGAAAACTCTGAACGCTTTCACAAAGTTGGAGCCATTGTCTGTAGTAGTGCACATAACTTGGTTGTGGATCCTGTACTGCACATGTACATCATGCACTGCTTTTGAAAGGACATCATAGGTATGGCGCCCCTTCAGACGCTTACAAGCCAAGGCCCCGACCTCACGTTTCAGGGTAGTTGGGTTGATCCAGTGGGCTGTTACCCCAAAGTAACTCTTCTTGCCATTGGTCCAACAATCTGCAGTGGTTGCTATATATGCCACAGCACCCATTCGGTTTGCAAGAGTTTCTCTCATGTGGCATGCTCTCTTCTCAATTCTGTCTCTCAGAGTCTTGGCACATAGGATGGTGAGATCTTTGGGGAGTCCAATGCGAACCACATTAATGAATGATGGTTTGTCCACAGTCTGAAGTGGTAATGTCTCCTCTACAATGAAATCAATGATTCTCCTGTTGAGATTGCTCTGGGTGACAGGCTCCCTGCCAGATCCCCACCTCTCAAGGGTTGTCTGCTGCTGCTTCAGCATTTTGGGAGGAGGGGTGTCATGCATTGGTTCAGGAAGGCCATGTCTCCTTGCCTTTATTGCTTCTTCAATTGCTCTCAGCTTCTCAGGGTGTGCCCTCTGAGGAAGAAGAACAAAGCATGAATCCAAGAAAAAATGGAAGAGGAACTTCACAATTTAAACATAAATAGACAATGGACACTCTTTGAGGACCAGCATGACAAAGGCTTACCTCAAAATGTTTCTTCACGTTGGATGAGGAGGAAACAGCTGATCTCAGATTTTTGATCCTTGGAAGGCAGTAATTGCATCGTACAACAACATTTTTCCCACTCTGGGAATGATAGGAGAAAGTCGCTAGATGGTTTCAGAGTGAGTCTGTAACTGGCACAGTCTTGTGATTAAACAGGACAAAAATACAAATAAAAAGAAAGATGGAGTTCAAATAAATATACAATAAAAAGCTAGCCAGCATTTTAAAAGGCAGGAGTGCTCTGTCTGGATAAATACAGCACACAGGTATGCATGGGAACAAGGGGGAGAGTTCAAAAAGGGGGTGAAGGAAGAGAAGTAAGCCATGGGGGGGGCAGAAGGTGCTGCGAAGGCAGCAGCGAGGTAAGGAGAGGCACACACACACACACACACACAAATCATCGCCACTCACCTCCACAGCTCTTCGCCATTCTGCTGCTGCCTTCTCCTCCGTTGTCCTTGCCCTGGCTTTTTCCTCCAGCATCCATTTTTTCCTCTCAGATGCTAGCAGGCCCTGCCTATTCACCTCTTCCAGAACTTGGAAAAGTTACTTTTTTGAACTACAACGCCCATCAGCCCAATCCAGTGGCCATGCTGGCTGGGGCTGATGGGAGTTGTCGTTCAAAAAAGTAACTTTTCCAAGCTCTGCGAGATCACGAGGGAAGAGAGAGTCTGCGCAGAGGTCCAATCAGTGTGAGGCACATGTCTTGTGTTCACCAATCACAGCCAGGAGCTGACTTCCCCTTGTTCCCGCACCCAAGTAATGTCCAACCTAATGTGGAAACGTTAAAGTCGCAGCTGAAAAGTAGGGAAATTACTAGTCGTTCCGTTACTTGCCAAATGTAATGGAATTACCCACTCGTTATTTAAAATTGTAACGAATTACAAGTAACTTGTTAAATATAACGAGTTACTTCCAAGCTCTGGCAGGAACATGGAAAGACCTACAAGGTCTTAATCTGGGTATGTGGTATGCCCAAATGTGGCAAGTTGCCCTTTTGGAAAAACTAACTGAAAAAAGAAAATTGGCTAGTGGACAAAAGACAAAGGGCACATTTGTTCGAGTCTGGTATAGGGCTTTGTACACCAAAACTAGAACCTTGAACTTGGCCCGGTAGCAAATGGGCAGCCAGTGCAATTCTTTCAGCAGTGGGTGACATGTTGGTGATACCCTGCCCCAGTGAGCAGTCTCGCAGCTGCATTTTGCACCAGCTGCAGCTTCCGGACCAACCTCAAGGGCAGTCCCACATAGAGTGCATTACAGTAATCCAGTCTAGAGGTTACCAGTGCATGGACAACAGTGGTCAGGCTATCCTGCTCCAGAAACTGCCGCAGCTGTCTTACAAGCCAGAGCTGGTAAAAGTCACTCCTAGCCACAGAGGTCACCTGGGCCTCTAGTGACAAAGATGGATCCAAAACCTGCCAGATTGAATTGTCCCAGTAGGCCTCTGCGAGGGTTGGGAACAGTCATACCCATTCAAACTTTTTCACATGGCCCATTTACTCCCCCTCTTGTCTCACACCCAGGGAGAGCCAGCCTTCTGCCAGTTACAGACTCACTCTGAAACCATCTAGCGACTTTCTCCTATCATTCAGTTTACTGCACAAGCTCCCACCCTGTGCAGGAACTACATATGCACCACACGCCCTCCCCACCACCAATCTCCTCTAGATTGGTTTAACAGAAAACAAATTAAAAACAGAAAAGGTAATAGAAGGGGGGTAGCGCACTCACCCTCGGGACTCCCTAAGGGGCTCCCCAAGGGCAGCTGGGCTTTTATGTACCCTGACACAGCCAGGAGCTGATGCAAGAGGCTGCTAGATTGACTGCAGCCTGTCTCTGGAGCAATGGTCAGGCAGGGGATCCCAGTCCTTGCAGCACTTACCAGGGACTTCAGCTGTCTCAAGAGACAGCAGTCCAGAGGAGCGAGCAGCAAGCATCCAGATGCTCACATACTCACTCCCAGGGCAGGTCTTCTTCAGTCCCCTAGTGCTGCAGCTGTTCCTCTTCTTTTGTATATCCGGTCAACCCAAAAGTTCCTTTTTGCATGTCTATTGTTGTACTTTGTACCAGAATGGAAAAACATAAATCCAAGACTGCTGGTGCAAAACCAACTCCCCTGCAGCACTGGCTAGCAGCATGCAATAGTTCACCGACAACCACCACTTGCAGCAGATGTGTTAGCTTATGTACCTTGCATACCACCTACCAAAGCAATATTTGCAGCTGTGTTTTCATCTGCATCTGCTGATGAACATCAAGAATCTACTGATGCAACACCTACTGCTACACCATTAACACTCAGAATATGTGCCTGCCTCCATCAACCATCAAGAGGAAGTCAGGGAAGCTTTCACTGCCAGAGAGTCTGACACTATGTCTAACTCAACCACATCTGGTAGAACATCAGGACATAAGAGTGTTATGAAATCAGCTTCCAAGTTCATCAAGCATGGTCCAAAAGACAATTACATTTTCATCAAAATGGCTGATACTATGTTAGGTGTAGAGCAGTTTCAAGTTTCCAGAAATAGTAAAAAGATTTCCATCTATTACTAAAGTGCCCCCATAGCAAAAGAACATGGAACTATTTACTGGAAAGAGACAATTGGCATTTGGAGCAATCCTACCACAGTGAAAGTGTTAAAGCATTTTGACTGTCAGCCTTGACACTTGTGGAAACTGCACTGACTTCTTCTGTGGGAAAAGCAATGTCCAAGGCAAATGAACAACTAGCAGACAAAGTTGGTACCCTTCCAACATGCTGCACACACATGCAGATGCAACAAAACTAATTCAGAGTGCATACTCATTGCCTGCAAGAGTGGTTGTGAGTAAAGTTGCATGTGTTTTTTCCTTTAACAGTACAAAATTGGTATGTGGGTCCAAGCTGGACTTTCAGTTTTTGATTCCAGCTCCCCACAAAGAATTTCTGCAGTGCACTGTAAAAAAGAGACAGCCTCACCAAGAAATTGACTGCTGACCCTAGAGGAGGAATCAGAGGCTCAACCTGAGTCGTATCTGATTCTGATCTCAGATGAAATGCCACTGCCCAAGACGTGCAAACAGATGCGCAGGCATTCACAGATAGCTCTAGCTTGTCTAGTTAGGATGAGTGCTCACTTGCTCATGCAGTCTTGTTCAATGAAACTTTCCCTTGCAAGTAGAAAGAGCCTGCCCCAAACCTACTTAAAGGGTCTCAAGAGGTGTGTCCAATTGCTGTGACGTCTTCGCTTTGAATAGTCATGCCTAGTTTTGCTGTGTTTGTTGTTGTTATGTGCCTTCAAGTTGATTACGACTTATGGCGACCCTATGAATCAGCGACCTCCAAGAGCATCTGTCATGAGCCACCCTGCTCTGATCTTGTAAGTTCAGGTCTGTGGCTTCCTTTATGGAATCAATCCATCTCTTGTTTGGCCTTCCTCTTTTTCTACTCCCTTCTGTTTTCCCCAGTATTATTATCTTTTCTAGTGAATCAGGTCTTCTCATTATGTGTCCAAAGTATGATAACCTCAGTTTCATCATTTTGGCTTCTAGTGACAGTTCTAGTTTAATTTGTTCAATTATTTGTCTTTTTCGCAGTCCATGGTATGCGCAAAGCTCTCCTCCAACACCACATTTCAAATGAGTTCATTTTTCTCTTATCCGCTCTTTTCACTGCCCAACTTTCACATCCATACACAGAGATCGGAAATACCATGGTCTGAATGATCCTGACTTTAGTGTTCAGTGATACATCTTTGCATTTGAGGACCTTTTCTAGTTCTCTCATAGCTGCCCTCCCCAGTCCTAGCCTTCTTCTGATTTCTTGACTAAACTGATCTATGAAATGCTCTAAACTGAAATTCCACATTAAACATAACAGAGCAAATCATGCCATTAAATCTGAGTCTGAATCCAACAGAGTTGGCCAGGACAATCTCGGATGCTACATTTACCAACTTTTAAGTAACAAAAGTCTCAATATCAATTTGTCAAAAAAAGCTTTCTCCTGTGCTGGTACTACCATCGTCCCTGCACAGAGGACCACTGTTTTTTTCATCGCACAGAACACGGATGCTCATTTCTTTCTTTCCAAAATCTGCTTGCAAACTTTTGCAAAATGATTATAGTTTTGTTTTTTTTGGTCCATTACAGAACATTGCCTGAATCTGTGTCTGCTTCCACAATCATTTATGTCATTTTTTGAAGATTCATTCTGGCTGTTTCTAATACAGTTCAAACTGTAATATTCCATCCTGCTTTGATTTTGCTTGCCCCTTCTGCTTTGAGACTGGTCTGATCTAGTCCACTGTTGCATTGTCTTGTTTTCCTTCCAAAACCTGCAGTCTGGCCTGGTCCAGCTCTGCAGGTTGGCAAATTCTGAGTGGTTCTTCCAAGTTTAAATCCTCAAAGCAATCTTTTTCATAATCCTGAATCCTGGATGCCAATTACAGCTTGATCTCTAATTGGTGAATCAATTACATGGCAGGCTTAACATTACAAAATCTATAAGGAAAGATTCAAATCTCCCCCACTCCTTCTGTGCTCTCATACTAAACTGTTTAGTTAAACTTTATGAGGTGAAATATTCCTGAAATTCCTGCAACTCATAACTATTATGTAGATTCTTAACAAACAAGGACAGGACCTTATTTTCTATCAACTCTGGTGAATGTGTACCTTTCTGTCTCATGGCAACCAAAGGTCCCATTTCTCACCTGCACTTTCATAATTCTCACCCCAATGACATTATAAACAAAGGGCATCTTGTCAAGGTTTCACTCAGATGACTTTAAACTGTTCAAGATAAGCTTTTGGCAGTTTAGTGTATGGTTGGCTTGTTGCAAGCTGAAACATGCTGCCTTTGTGTATGAATGCATCTGTTTTTCAGTGCTTCAGGGTCACAGTAAATGAAGGAATTCAGCTGACTACCTAAAGAAAACCATGAAAACTTGAAAGCTGCAAAGGGTACCATGAACTGGCCCGGCCCTATCACTAGGCAAAGTGAGGTGACTGCCACAGGCAGCAGTTGCTGGGATGGGGGAGAGAGTGACAGCAGCCCCCTGGCTGTTCTTCCTAAGCCCCAGGGCCATTCCCCTCCATAGAAAGATCTACAGAGTTGTATATGGTACACGGCCAGCCTGCCCTGGCCCCCTGAACTAGCCTGCTGTCTCAGGTGCAGGGGAGGAGGCTATCCCATCACCAGGGCTGAAGTAAGATTCAGCTGCCCGTCCAGCTGGCTTCTGAAAGTGGAATGGGAACAGTCACCACCTTGTTCTTTGCCTCAGGCAGCAAAATGACTCAGGGCTCAGGCTGGCCCTGACCAGGAGAAGCCAGTTGTTCCGCCCTATCTCTAATGGATCAAATACTCATTTTTGAAAGACTGTTGATGAATTGTGCCCCTTTTGAGAAAATGTCATGATGTGGCCTCTCCAGCTTCCCTTGGATTCTTGCCTCCTTACTGTTTCCTGATGGCACTTGGATCGTTCTTTGAAGCTCAGGCAGTCTTTCAAAGATCCTCTGGACTCTTACTGTCCCCTTTGCTATGTTTCCTTGTCTGTTGCTGATGTTACCGTTATCTTTCTCTTCAAGCTAGAGATCCTGGTGTGTTGTGTGACCCAAGATCCTGCCTGAGGTCCATCCCAGGAAGCAGCTACCAAAGCTAGAGGTGTCCATAGAAAAGGAGTCACGTCACGGGACAGTGAGACCTGTTGGAAGTGCAACAGCCGGGATTATTCAGTTTGTAACTTAAGGGTTAATTCTATTAGTGTTAAAGACAGCTAGCCAAGAGGGGGATGGGTGGAGGTATTGCTTAGCAACCAGGCAGAGTGACATGGCGTTTAGTGAGGTAGGACATGCTCTGATTGGCTGTGTAGTTCTGAAGGAGTTTTTCCTCTGTATGTTTGGTTGTATATTTCCCTGCCCTGTACAAGGCCTGAACTGACAAAACCTCTCTGTTCCTTTTTCCTTAAAAATTCCTCTGCATTATTTGACTTTGCTATTTGACAAGGCCCTCATTCTCTGCTCCTGAGGAGGAAGCTCTGACTCTAGCCTCTTTCTGACTTTCATTTCTGTCTAGGAGGAAGCATTGAAAACTGCCAATGGAGACTGCTCTGTTAGGACAAATGGAGCACTCCCCCACCAATGTGAGTCTGTCCTCAGCCAGCCCCCACCTGCCTTCTTTCTTGCAACCATTCCAGAGGGTGGCCCTGGCTGTCATCTTCCTCCTCCCTAGTCTGTTGCCCTTTTAGAACTCAGGAGGGAGGAGGATGGGGACAAAACTAGAGTGAGTTTGCTCCATCTGTCATTGGCTCTATCTTCACCTATCATTGGCTCTGGCTTGGCCTGCTATTGGCCTCCCTGCCTTCTGCCCTACTATGGGAACCAGTCACTGCTGGGAGCTGCATTATTGTGTTCTTACAGGGCAAAGTTGTTTGGTAGTGAAGAGTACTTTACGTTGATCATCTACCTGTAATCACCTGTACCTGTTATTATGTACTGTTTTCATTTGTACTATCCAGAAATTATATTGCTACAGAGACTTCCTATATTCTGGTAATGTGATTTGCCAAACAGGAGGTGGTGCTCCTTAAGAAATTGTAAGTGGTTTCTTCAGAGAACATGATGACTCTTTTATGGTACAGCTGTCGTTCCCCCAGAAGGAAGATCCTCTCTACTTGTGGAGAAGAGAAAATGCACACAGTAGCAAAACACTGGTCCAGCTTTGGTACTGTAACTGAGGGGGGGGGGATATCATACACTTGGTGATGTTTTGTTATCCTCATTTATCCCTTCCAGATGCTCACTGTGATGAACTTTGATAATCCTCTTATCAGTCTCTTACTCTTCTAGGCACTAAAGTATCCTGATGAGGCTGATCTGCATATGTTATATTCCAGAATATATCCTTAACAAATAAAGATAGCAATATATGGGGAAAGCACCATCAAGAACTAGAAGGCAGTCAAGAGCAGCTGTGAAAATGTACAATGAAAAACCCATTTAATACATTTTGCGTCTGAGTGAGACAAATTCCAGAGTTGGACCCTCTAGTTCAATTTTGCAGGTCTAAACTACTGATGGATTGCTACATTTCACCATTACTCTGAGATAGCCACAGCTTTTAGAAATTGAAGCTCCAGCCAGGACTATATTAAGCCTCAAATCCATGATCTGAAAAATTCAAATACAACTTACAGGTAAACCACCCCAGTCACTGCAGACATTTGGGAGAATCTCAGTAGAAAACATAATTAATAATTGAGAATAAAGCAAAGAGCTCTGAGCTTCCACTGTGCATTCATAGCATTCAATGTTTATTTTGAGTTCTTAAATGATGTATGAGTACCTGAATCTTTTTATACAAAACATTTGCATAATCAAGTAATTTACTTCCTTCCTTCTGAAGAATAAAATAATGAAATGCTGTGTCATAACATGCTGTCCTATTTTCCTTTACAAATTCTTAGTAGTTTTGTTTCATAATTATGCAATGGATCAAGCAAATTAGCCCTTGTAAACTGTGCTTTATATGCTATCTCATTTCAGATATCATGCCAAGCCATTCTTAGGAACCTTAACTATGGTTTGATTTGATATCTGAATTGATGCACCATGGCTTGTGACCAGCTAGCAAGCCATAATCAGAAATCATATTCTGAAGTGCATTTGTGAACCATGGTTTATATTAAATATGGTTATAGTTATATTGATCACTCTGCCTCTGGAGACCCTTGCACCATCTGGGAGTGCTGAGGAGATAGAAAATGAAAACAGACATGCACCTCTAGACCATGGTTAGCTTGTATCAAATAAATGTTTGGTATCTCAACTATGGTTAGCATGAGCCATGGTTTGGTATGATGCCTATTCAATTCTCTTTAATATCAGTACCAAGGAAAAGTCAAAACCTGTCTCTAGACAATATCTAGAAGAAATGTGGTTTACAAAAAGCATCAGAAGGAGTTCAGGCCTTTGGTGTAAATCTGATACCACTTTTTCTGTTCCTTCTCCCTTCTGTCCCAGTGACAGTTACCAAGTTCTTCAGTCGGGGAGCAACAGGCTTGCTAACCAAACTACTCAGGGGACAGAGCTTCAGCTATAGGTTTCAACCTGGCCATGTCTATCAGATAGTTACAAGGTATGGTCATAGGCACCATTTTAATTGCATTACTAATATCCAAGAGCAGCTGGCGTGGCAGTGCTGGCCTCCTGGAAGCACTGTCATTAGCTATTATGAGGACAATCACTTCACCCCATCCTGATCCCACTGCTGCCCTGTCCTGCTCCCACACTATCCCAGTAAGTGGTAGTGATGTCACTGCTAGGAGGCCAGCTTTGCAGCAGCACACTCTCAAATGTTCCTAGTACTGTAATATCTAAGCTGAACTGCCTTAGCTTGCTGTACACCGCCCTGGGAGCTTATTGCTATAGGGCGGTCTAAAAATGTAATAAAATAATAATAAATAAAAAATAAAAAAAATACACTTTAGCTGAAATCAAGCAAGAACTGAATTAAATTGCTCTGCAGATGTCAAATATCACTCATGTCAGATAAAGCCGCTTCTGTTACTTGTGTTATGTGAATGTCTAAGTCAGCTAGTTCAGCTTCTACTCCCCCATTATTTGTCTTATGTGATTATCAGTTTCAGTTATGCTGAGAGAAGGAGAGTTCCTATATAGAGATAGATAGGCATAGTGCAGACAAACCTTTCTTGGACTGTGTTTAGAAAAATATTTTGGTTATGTACTTCTGTGTGTAATCCAACCCCTCCTGAGGGCTCCTATATACCATTAAAGTTGATTTTGGGGTGGAAATACGGAAAAGGGATTCACTTTCTGAGAAAAATCATACCACATGATTACAAGTTAGACTGTCAGTCACAAAGGAACTTGTGCTCCTCCCTCCCCATTCTGGCATTTCATCCATTACAATTTCATCCTTAAGCTTATTATTATTATTATTATTATTATTAATGATAATGATAATGATATAATAATAAATTTTATTTATACCCTGCCTTTCGGCCAAAGGCCCTCAAGGTGACTTACAAAGAAAAATATACACAGGTATAAAATACAATATAAAAATACAATAAAAATACAATAAAAGCACTACAACTATTGTTGAACATGCCTTAGAAAGCCTGGCTTGGCTTGCACTTTGCAAATAATTTTAACAGGATCTCTATACCTAATCACCTTGGCAACAGGCAGGCAACTGGTTAATTTCCTAGGTGTCTTCTCTTTTTATCTCTTCTGTTGCATTGGCATTCTCTGACTGGCTTGTAATCCAGTTTCAACACTGGAATATCCTGGAGAACATGTTTTGATCTTGTAAAGATTATCCATGCCTCAAAGTACTGAGATTGGACTGTGCTGGTGAAATCATTCCTTCTGATTACAAGCTTGACCTGTTAGTCTCAATGGAGCTCTTCCTTTGCACCCTGTCCTCACTTTGGTATTTACTCTGTCTTTCCCCATCATCCCACCCTGGAATTGTGGTAAGCTTAGAGACATTACTTTCACTTTCAGTAGATGCCTCTCTGCAGCATTTTTTTAAATGTCTGGATCACCAAAATGCCATGAAGTGTTTCAGATGTCTGCTCCAATTCATATAGCCCTGCAGACAACCAGCTTCATCTTGGGATTCTCTGAATCTAATACATTCCTTCATATTGTTATGAGCATTGGGGGGGGTGGGTTGGAATGGATTATCTCTATGGGTCACCTTTGCAGATTTTAATCCTTTCCAAATTCATTCTCTGATTGTAGATCTTTATGTAGCCAAAACAACATCATCATCCATACACAAAAGGGAGGTATCAGCAGGCTTGGGGGAGGGGGGTACTCCAAGGTTTGCAGAAGTACAAAATATCTTTGGGGGGCAGAAACCCTAACGGAGATAAAATCAGTGCACTGACTGTTGAGGGGCTGATGAAAAACTGGAATAAAATAGGGTTATCCTGCTAGAGGACATGGCTGGTTATAGATCCTTAAGCATTCCTCACTGCAATATTTTGTTTTAGGTTCCACTAGCCTCCCATACATAATAAACGCGGCACTTTTAAATGCTAAAACTTGTGTCCTTTTAGCTCTCTCGGTCTCCTGCAGGAATTATTCAGTAGTTAAACTCCATCTAGCAGAACCATTCACATATACTGATAAATGGATGAAGTAGAACGTGACAACCTGTGATTATAGTCATTGTACATTTCAGATATTATTATTACTATACACTTGGTCCTTTTGGCAGGGAAATTAAAGGCATAGTCATAACCTTTAGGCAGTGTTGCTTTGCTAGCCTGCAGTTTTCAGTACAAGTCTCCACTCCACCTATAATTAAACTAAATTTGTCTGGCCTCTTCAGATAGAATCCCTTTATCTAAAATATTACAGTGTCCCCTAACTAAATTGCTCTTGAATTGACATATTCAATATGTACTGTGCAAAAATAAATTACAGTAGGGCCCCACTAATATGGCAGATTACGTTCCAGACCCCTGCCAAAAAGCAGAACTCTGTCAATAAAATGGCACCCGATGCCCGAAAAACACCGTAAAAGCGGAACAAGCACCATATGAGTGGGGCCTCACTCTAATTGAAAGCTGCCGTATTAGCGAGCCGCCAAAAAGCGGGCCCTACTGTAATGTAGTTCCTCAAGACACCAAAGTCTATGGCAGAAAGTAAGCAGTGTGGCCCCAGTCCAAAGAATGGTGTAGCTTGATCCTAAACATGTTTAATAAGAAGCAAGCCCTACTGTGTTCAGTGTAACATACAGACTAATCTTATGAATGGTTACTTGGAAATAAGCCACAATGAGTTCAGTGGGACTTGCTGCTGAATCTAAAGTATCCTCTTACAAGGGAATAAAACCTGTTGTGTTCAGTGTAATTTGCTTCTGAGTAAACATGCTTAGGATCAGGCTGCATCACTCAGCATTACCAAGTCTGGCACCAGCCTTTGGGGACCATTGGGGAACTTGGTCCAGGAAGGCTGTTACAATTGTCCAGTGAGGTGGTGATGACAGAGAAATAGTTGGTAGATGATGGAGGAGACGTGATACTGTGGTGGATATCTCTTTAAGAGAGCCACTCAGGAGTGGTTCAGACCCAGGAATAAGTGCACACAAGACTTCCAGACAGGAGACTATAGTTTATTGACTTACATAAGCAGAGACAGCGATCCCACAAGCATCTGCCCAGGCACAGGCAAAGACTCCCCTTTATACCTCTACATCATTTTAAGCCACATGATTACACTTAGCTAGTAAGAGAATTTCTAACTGCAACATGCTCCTACAACCTGCGCAGTAACTCTCTGGATTCCCGTCAGCCTTAGCACACAGTGGCAGCTTTGAAAGCTCCATTTACTATATCAGCCTCTCTCTCTCCCTTCCTCTCTGCCCACGCAATTACCCCAGCCCATCATGGACAGGAATTTCCACGTCAGTCCCTCCTTTGGACATGCCAAAAACGTCTACTTGCATCATCTCCATGATGGCAATTTCCGTGTCCTTCTTTGCTTGTTCCATCTCTAAGTACATTTGTTTCACTTCAGCCTTGGTCATGCGCTCGGTCCCTTTCTGGACCAGATTTCCTAATGTACCACATATAACTGGCAAGCAGTTCATAATACAGCAAAATGATAATCCACCTATCAATATTATTACTAAGATGATTACTAATCCCTTAAGAATACCCCATAGCCACCCTCCCACATCTGGCAGCCAACTCCAGATATCCCAGCTTATCCCCTATGGCTGGTAAGCTCTGTGAGATCCCGAATGTTATGGATGGTCCCTAAAATAGTTACTGATCCATCCATTATATAGGTACAACAATCAGGACCTATCAGTCCACAAACTCCTCCTTGGGCACTTAAAAGGTAATCCAAAGAAAATTGGTTTTGAAGGACCATTTTTCTAGTCTGACTCATCTGCATGTTAACCAATTAAAAAGCAGAGGCAGTCTCATTCATAACATTTTCTAAGGCAATTCCCAGATGGATGATTTGCAAGTGATTTGATACCATGCCATAAAAAGGAAGCACCACCCTAAACAGGGTCTCTCCCAAAGTCTTAGTCGTTTCTGCTAAATCATCAGTGTTGAAGGATCGATAGTTGTGGATTCTTCCCAAAGGGAGTTTTTGTAAGATATGGGCCCTTGGTATGATGGAACCCAAATAACATACCCCGCGTGGGGATCGGGACAATACTTTTCAGGCCTTTTCCCCACAAATCCACCACACGTTCAGTGTCTGGGAGCCTTCTGCTAAACTTTTATTTTCCTGTAGCCGAGTCAGCTCTTGATTAAGTTTAATATTGGCCCAGGAATAGGTATATGCCGAACAAGACCTATTCTGTGGGTCTATTACCCACAAGAGGTTTTGACATAGGTTTATGTTCTCCTGAAAGTCTCCCAATACTTCCAATAAAAGGCCTTTTTGATTATACAAGGCATAGTTATGATATTTACCATTCCCAAGATCATTTTTCTCATATCCCAGTGTATATTTACATGCCTTCCTGCCAACTGGGGCAGTACCAGTAAGATTTAGACCCAATATCCTCAGTAATGTTCCAGCAAGAGACAAAGGTTCCTTGGGGAAGAAAGATTTAGACGATAAATCGAGAGTGGGAAATGAGTCATTGAGGAGGTCCAGGCTCCCGATTGGCACCCCCAACAGAGGGGGTCCACCACAATGATCCACGGGGCCTTGCACACATACTCAACAGGAGGAGAGGTTGAGCAACTTAGTTATCACCGACACTAATTTCAGAAACGTATTTTGATGCCAATCTTCTGTACTTGATATCATCATGAGGACTCCACATAGGATAGTTAGTATTGCAGATTGTGCCATATCAGCCAGACAACTAGCACAAAAAGGAGGAGTCCTAGTACTCCTAGTACTACTGTTCCACCTGGTGTCTGAGAGAAGCGTCCCAGTTGCTGCATATGTTGACGAGTGCCCCCTTCAGTCAGCTCAAAAGCTTCTGCCTGCCTTGGTGACCTGAAGGGGTAACACTTCATTTGTCTTACTTCATAATTCTTTAAGGGTTCATTTGGCTTGCTCTCCCCTCGAGCACTCTTCGGTTTCGTTGTCTACCTTCTCCCACTGGCCTGTCGTTGGGTCTTTTCGGAGTTGCAGTTTTGGAGTTGTAATCTGGATGAAACGATACAGCTTAGTATCTGCAGGGGCTCCTACATGCTTACAAGGGGATGCATGGATCCAGGTCTTCTTTTCTGCCACTCGAACAGCTGTTGGGGTAACCAGCAATATCTGGTATGGACTGCTCCAACGGGGCTCCAAGCAATGTTTCCTCTGGAATTCACGAATCAGAATCCACTCCCCGGGCTGTAAGTTATGCTTTGGCTCATCTCCTGGATCCTTCTGGGCTGCTGCAACACGACTGGACACCTTAAGAGAAGCATATAAAGTTACACAGTACTTTACTAAACTCTCCTGACCCTCTGCCAGGGGCAAGGTACAGCAAAAGACTTGAGAGTTCAGTCACAAACAAAAATAACAAAGTCTATCTAGCCTATGCTATACTTACAGAACTAAAAGACTTGTAGATGGATAGCCTTCTCCCCTCAGAGAGATTCGGGTCAGGATGGTAAGTTGGAACTGCAATTGAGCAGCATCAAGCAGGCATGATGGCTCCCAAAAGTGGAACAAAAACCTTGGATTTCTGCCCCATACTTATGGCAAAAAAACCCTAGCAACAGCCGGAGGCAATTAACCAATCAAAGATGTTATGATGAGATGAAAAAACTTCTTTCTCGCAGAACACAAGGTGCCTCCTCCTCAAAACTTCCCAAGGTTTATGGCCTTAATGGAACCAGGCCTCTTTGCTGATAACAAGGTGTTAGCTGGCCTTTGTAATCATCCTCAGCTGTGCTGTAAAACTGCCAACTCATGCCTGTGAGCAAAACCAGTTGTTAACCTTTCAGGATCTTAGGCTATCAAAAGAGTATCAAAAAGAAAGACCCCACAATTCCTTGCTCTGCAGCCATTTTAGTTGCAGGCTAGCATGACAAGGGTATTGTGTGACAAAGGGGAACTGCTTATCTGCAGGGCAATCAATGATAATTGGTTGAGCAGATTTGATGAGGCCCACATCATCCGGATGTGCAGCCCACACTTGAGACGGCACATCCACTAAATCAGGCAAATCAACAGGAATGACAGCAAGAGAGGACATAGCCAAAAGGGGAAATAAGCCAGACCAAGAGGCATTTGGTAGGGACAGCTGGAGACCATCTGGGGTACAGTGTATTGTGGCACCCAGCTTCTGAAGTAGATCCCGCCCCAGTAAATTAACAGTGCATTTTGAGCAAGGAGGAAAGCATGACTGGTAGTTAATGGTGCACACTTTATTTGTGCCGGAGCCGAGATGGCGTACTGTACCGGAGTTCCAGTTACCCCTACTGCTACCACCGCATCAGAGGTAAGAGACAAGGTCAAAGCATCTTTAGCAGTTATGGCCGATTGGGTTGCCCCTGTATCAACTAGAAAAGAAACAGGAGAATTATTAACAGACAGAGTAAGCATAGCAGAAAAATCTGTACTAAGAACAGGCATCTGGAACTGGATGTGGTCTCGCTCCGGAAATTCTCATTATTGTTGAAAAAGGGTGCCCCCTTATGGACGCAAAGGGCAGGACGCCTTCCAGTGCCCTGACTGCCTGCAGTATGCACAGGTATCAGCAGGGAGTAGTGCTTGACGTTCAGAACCAGGGCACGGTCCCTGGCCTCAGCCATGGGGGGCGCCACCTGCACCACATCCATGCAATGGTGCTAAGGAGCCTGATGACAGACCATATGATTTTTGGCGAAAGGATTTAGCCTGCATAGTCAGTAAATCAATTTTTAATTTGTTCTTCTGTGTTGTCTGGGCTTCTTTATCAGCTTTCTGTTGAGAAAAAAATTGCTCTGACATATCAACAATCTTCAGAACAGGCTCAGAGGCCCAGCCCAGGGCTACAGTCTGTAAATGCTTGCGGATGGGTGGTTGTAAGCTGTCCACAAAAACATTAACTATGAGTCCAGCTAGAGTTGGGTCATCCAGTCTAAGGCCCCCATGACGTTTCAAAATTTTGCAAGGTCTATGATAATAATCAACAGGGGGTTCAGTCTCTTTTTGCTTAAAGAGGTGGACTTGGGTCCAGTCTATGCACACGTTGTACTTCCTTGCAGGCAACAAGAATACGGTCCCTGAGAGCCTTCAGGTGTTTGCGTTTAGCTTCTGTATCATGGCCAGGACCCGTATTTGGCCACTGGAGGCAGCACTGTCCATTCCTGTCTGGACTATTACTGCCTGGTGTTGCTCCGAAGGGAGAAGCCCTGCCAGAATCTGATTAACATCTACCCAATGAGGATTATAGACATCAAAAATTTGTCCCAATCTTTCAGAAAATTCTTGGGGGGCCTCATGTAATTTAGGTAAAGTACTGGACCAATTTAAAAGATCAGCAGTTGACCATGGCACATGGACCATTGTAGTCCCCTTGTCTGTAGGATACTCTCTTAGAGGCATTTGTTTTAATGGGGAGTCCAGTTGGCTACCCCAGGGCCCATTAAAATTAGCAGGTGCCTTGGAAAGCTGGGGAAAATACTTTTCACAAAAGGCAACAAAAATTCTGGAGGCAACTCATTTTCTTTTGGGGCACTTCCAAACGACCTAAAGTTGTAATGGTGACTCTTGCGGTCGCGAGAACGAAGGTGACAAACAGGTTTGTCTGCTTCATTCAAGCCTACGTGAATAACATCATATTCAAGAGCTAACCCAGCATCCAGTCTCTCATTAATTTATGTCAAGGTATGATGTCCCAGCTTTTCAATTAAAGCAACCCTGTCTTCCTCTGTGAAAAGAGGCAGAGGCAGTGGGGGGGGGACATCATCTTGGTGCAGAGGGATTTTTCTGTTCTTTAAATTTAGGGTTGGATTGGGATGGAGTCCAAACATCCAGGACGTCTTCAAGAGGTGCAGGGTAAGGGGGTGGACTGGTCAAAACTGGATATAGACAGGGCTGTTCAGGATCAGGATCAGCAGCTCTCATGCAGGAAACAGCCACTGGAGCAGTGGGGCCCTTTTCTTTTAACTGCACATTTTCTTCCTTCAGACATCTATACTATCTTGCAAGCTTCATTTTGCATTTTTCAGCTTCCTCCTCCCACAGATAAAATGCCATCATCTGGCCAGGATGAGGCTCCTCCAAAAACCCTCTAAGATATTTTAGCTTATCCCAATCAAAAGTCCCATTGTCCGGAAACTGCAGGTCAAAATTCTGATAGGTATACCCATTCCAAAAATGTGCTAGTTTGCAGAGTTTGGTGCACTCCTTAGGGCCCAGCTGTGCCCCATAATTTTTACACATATAAACCAGTGGCGTTCCTGCAGGGGGGGCCGACTGACCTGCTCCCATGGTAGCGTTGTTTCCGGAGGCAGCAAGTTGGTCAGAATGAAGAGAGAAAGTGGAGAAGGAAACCGGGTGTCCTCGGAAGAGAACAGAGAAAGACAGGACCGACTGCTCTGTCCCTTTAAGGGGAAATTCCTGGAGACTACAGACAGCAATAAAAGGCTGGTCAAAACAAAAGTCTCGGCACGTTTTAGAGGTTAATTACTGCCTCAGGCATTGCATCACCAAGTCTAGCCTGTCAGTGCCACTAAAGATAGCAGGCATACCAACAGTCTAAAACTTGGCTCCGCAATCCGGGGAGAACCTGGGATCCGAGTCACGGCACCAAAAATGTGGTGAATATCTCTTTAAGAGATCCACCCAGGAGTGGTTCGGACCCAGGAATAAGTGCACACAAGACTTCCAGACAGGAGACTATAGTTTATTGACTAACGTAAGCAGAAACAGCGATCCCACAAGCATGTCTGCCCAGGCACAGGCAAAAACTCCCCTTTATACCTCTACATCAGCCTTTCCCAACCAGTGTGCCTCCAGATGTTGTTGAACCACAACTTCCATCTTTCCTGACCATTGGCAATGGCTGAGGCTGATGTGGTCCAACAACATCTGGAGGCACACTGGTTGGGAAAGGCTACTCTACATCATTTTAAGCCACATGATTACACTTAGCTAGTAAGAGAATTTCTAACTGCGACATGCTCCTACAACCTGCGCAGTAACTCTCTGGATTTCTGTCAGCCTTAGCACACAGCGGGAGCTTTGAAAGCTCCATTTACTATATCAGCCTCTCTCTCTCCCTTTCTCTCTGCCCACGCAATTACCCCAGCCCATCATGGACAGGAATTTCCACGTCAATACTTAATTAAGAGAGTGCCCCAGACACAGTCTTGGGATGATCTTTTATCTTGCACAAGGGTCAGTAGCCCTGGTAACAATTCATACTGCCTCCAACCTGGCTGGACCACAATTGAATTGAGATTATCCACACACACCACAATCTCTCATGCCATCACAGTATGACTATTGCTGTAACCATCGCAACTAACAAGTCCTGTTAATTTTAACAGGTCTTCAGTATGATCACTTTTTCTGAATTAGAACCTGTTTGGCTAATATTCTGCAATCAAAAGCATATTGTATAAAACAATAGTGCCTGGCTGCATATAGACATACATAATTAGAGCAGTCAAGCTTCTATAGAATTGCAGTAAACCCACTTTTGATAGACATACAAGCCCATTTCAGGTGTTTTCTTCTTTTGTGATCACAACATGCTGGGCAACATTTGTGATGTCTGTGTTTAACCCTGATAACATGCAGTGTTTACCCAGCAAAAAAGGTCGGGTGAAAGGACAGATAAGGATTGCAGTCAATAGGCCTTTGCACAAGGGACTACAGACATACATCACATAGATGATACCCAGGATACAGAGGTGAACCAGCCATGTACAGGTCTGCTGTCCCAATAGCATATTGGTTCTATGCTAAAAAATCCTCTTGGCAGCTTAAAGACTAATTAGCTAAGCACAATGTAGATAAAAAAATTAGGATCTTGCTTAAAAGAAGCTAGTTAGGGTTTAAGGAGTCTTGGGGATACTCCAATTTTAATATCTTATATTTTTTACAAATTTATTATCTGCTCAAAGCACTGAAGACACAAAGATTTAAGTAATTAGTTCTCCAAGGGTTATATTTTAAAATCCAAGAATATGGAGAATCAAAATGGGTGTTTACTTGTGGAAAGAAAATTTAAAAATATAGCCATATCAAGATTAACAATAACTGTACTGTTTCAGTTCCAAAATAGATGACAGCTAAAGCTCTAGTAAAAAAATAAAAAATAAAACCTAATTAATCCTTGCAGTCCCTTCTAGTACAAACACAACAACTCTGAGATTTTAACACCTTACCTTAGCCTTAGAACAATCAAGATACTACTGCCTAATGAATCCTGTAAAACCATAGTATGTATCTTGATTGCATTAGAGCTCCTAATTTTAAAATTTACTTCTAGCCTGAAAGGTCCAGTGTCTGGACACAGTCTCTCAACTGAAAGCATTGCTGCTTCTTTTTTTAAAAGTACTTTCCAGTGTCTGTCACCATGGAAATAGAAAACAGAAAACACAATGGTCATTGATACTGTAAGTCTACCAAAACCAGTTATTTCATTCACAATTGCTGTAGAAGGCCAAAGAACAGAGTCTCAAATAAACGGTTGCATAAAAAAAACTTCCACTGCCTGCCCTCCTTCAGTGCATACTTAAGAAGGGAAGGAAATTGCCCATCTGAAGACCATACATCCAAAAAACCCACAATCCTTGTAAGAGTACCCCTGTTTCCTTTTAAGCCAGCCCTTTCATGAGCCAAGTTAAACAATTGTCTCAGGCAGCAGGCATAGGGCAGTGGTTAGGGTTGCCATATTGCCCGGTTAGCCGGGTTTTACCCGGATTCTTTGCATGCCACCCGGTGCCCGTTTAGCCCCTTAGGTGGCCCGGATTCTCAGCTTTAATTTAAAAACAAAAAATTAAGTTTGTAGGTGGACCGGTTCTCAAGATATACACAAAAACGTCAGCCACCCCCCCGACTGTTAAATCTTTTTAAAAAACAAATCTGTCCTGTATAGCACGTCGTAGCTCAGTCTAACCCCGCCTGTTCATGATTGCAGCCAATCAGTGTGAAGCGAATTTGGTTGACCTGGGCAGTGTCTAGAAAATCTCATTGCAATGCCAGGAAATTGTGGTTCCCCCCTCCCCTGTTTATCTGAAAATCTCATAAATTGGGTAAGTATATACTTTTCAGTTTTTTTCCCTCTTGTGTGCAGGAGTCAGATCCTGGGCAGTGTTTTCAAAACCTTCCCAATACTTGCTTTTGTGGGGGTAAAAGCATGCTAATCCCATATGCCCAGAGTAAATCCCATTGAATTCAATAGGACTTACTTTTGAGTAGACATGGTTATGAATGTGCTGTAAATTAATGGGACTTTTGAGTGAATGTAAAAAAGAATTGTGTTTGTGTTCTAACTATTTCTGTCACCCCTCCAGTCCTATTTTAAAGCAAGTAGGCAGGTATTACAGTTTTTATTCTGTAGGAAACTAATACTGATTTTTTTAAAACTAACTCTTTTTTTCCGCAATGACCAACTGGTTTGACAATAAACTATTATATGGGCTGTATGTATTAATACATCTGCAGTGTGTGTGTGTGTGTGTGTGTGTGTGTGTGTGTGTGTGTGTGTGTGTGTGTGTGTGTATGGAGTCTTTCCAACAACCCTGTGAGGTAGGGTTGGGAAACCAAGGCAACTCACAATAAGAAATAAATCCCTTTAAAATCCAATAACCATAAAGCAAGAATACAGTTGGAAAACAGCCTAAAGAGGCATGATTCTGAATTTTGGGTTGGGTGAATAAAGTTTATTTATTTATTATTTGATTTATATCCTGCCCTTCCTCCCAGTAGGAGCCCAGGGCGGCAAACAAAAGCACTAAAAGCACTTTAAAACATCATAAACAACAGACTTTAAAATACATTAAAATATCTTTGAAAATATTTTTTTAAAGCTTTGAAAAAATATATTTTTTAAAAAAAACAGAAAAGGCTTAAAAAGATATTAAAAAGCAATTCCACCACAGACTCAGTCTGGGATAAGGTCTCAACTTAAAAGAACAAGTTGAAAGAACAAGTTCCTTATCACTTGAGGCTGTAGTTCTCTGCACACTTCCCAGTTAGAGTAAGCCCCATTGAATACATTGGGACTTGCTTATGAGTAAACAAACATCGGATTGCACTATAAATATATTTACAGATTGTGTAATTCATAAACATATTTGATAGTCATGTTTATATAAATATTTCTTCATACTGTGTCCCAATAAGTATTTGATTTCACACTATGGTTGTAGATGATTTTTTCCTCTACATTTTAAGTGTGCCCTTCTTGCTGGGGGTGGTCATGGTTCTCCATTGTTTTCATCCTGAGGGGAGGATAGGCTGAGAGATGGTGAGTAGCACATTTAAGGTCTCTTCACCTCCCCCCCCTTTTAATTTGTATTTATTTTATATTTCTCCAATATCTTCCCCTGGCTGTTTTTATGTATTTTAAATAAATAGGAAATCATAATTGTGAACCTCCCTAAAAGCAATTTACCTATCCTTATGTTTTGGCAAAGTGATGGTGTGAAGGCATGCTGGTAGAACAAGAGACCATGTTTGAGGCATGTTATAAGGTGTTTGAGGACTTTGTCACACATTACTTTTTGAGACCTGTAGATTCATGTTGGAAAGAACACGTGCACGTATTGAATGGTGGCTTGGGTGTTGTTTTTTCAGTCTAGGGAAAGTGATACGTAGGGAAGGTGATACATCATCTGGCAGCTAGCTTCATAACGAAAAACATTTGGATCACCATTCACTTGTTTACTTTTCTCACTATTCAGACCACTTCATATATTACTTTTTCATACACAGAAATTTAATCTTTGTATAGGAAAAAGTATTTTGTAAAATATGAAGGACAGTGGCTGCCCAGTCAGTATAACCACTGTACAAGATCTACTCAGCCACTGTAATTACCTTTTAGTTTTGAGTGCCCTCTTGTCTGGGTCTTGGTTCAGGTGTGTATCCAACTTTGATGTGCTTATGGAAGGGGTGTGCAAGTAGTGCCCCCCCCAAATGTGGAGGCTGGGACAAACATTGTGTTATGGAAAACCAAAGTCTGTGTGAAAGTACATATTTGGGAATGCCATCAATGTAATCCTAAGCACACTTAATAAATAATGTCATATTGAACTTGCACGTCACAAAATATTTTACAGTCATGTCTATAGGCACCAGGAGGGTAGTCGCCCAGGGGGTCTTAGTCCCTCTGCTTTTTTGGCAGCAGGGTCCCTATGTCTCTAAGCATCCTACAATCAGCATGAAAAGGGAGTGTGTTAGTCACTGAGAAGAGTCTTCTAATATGCTTCCTTGCCTTTACTGTTGATTGGAGCCAATCAGAGTGAAAGGAGGTGAGTCAGCCACTGAGAAGACTCTTCTCAGTTGCTAACGCTCTCAACTTACATGCTGATTGGCTCCTAGAGATATTTGTTATTGTGAGAGAATGCATTAACAAAGATCTCATTCTTAATCCAGGAGCAAAAAAGGGTGTACGTGGCTGCAACTATCATGAAGGGACTCTGCACTTCTGAATTTTCTACTAAACAACTGATAAATACCTATGTAACTTTGTGTCTGGAGACTTCTTATTAAGAATCACTTTCCATAATTGTAAGGAGGTATGTCCACACGCATGCACCCAAGGCACCTAAATGAGGGGTGAGAGCAGCATAGGGACATAAGCAGATGTCTTATACCAGGGGTTCCCAGACTTTTCTTCTACATAGACCACTTGAAAATTGCTGAGGGTCTGAAAGTATCTGAAAATTTATTATGGGCATATGCAAGATAATTAACTTCCATTAGTGATAAGAGCAAGAATTTATAATTATTATTTTAATTAAAACAAGAGGCTTGTCAGTACTTTGAAGAGGTTGTTGTTGTTATGTGCCTTCAAGTCGAGTATGACTTATGGAGACCCTATGAATCAGTGACCTCCAAGAGCATCTGTCATGAACCACCCTGTTCAGATCTTGTAAGTTCAGGTCTGTGGCTTCTTTTATGGAATCAATCCATCTCTTGTTTGGTGTTCCTCTTTTTCTACTCCCTTCTGTTTTTCCCAGCATTATTGTCTTTTCTAGTGAATCAGGTCTTCTCATTACGTGTCCAAAGTATGATAACCTCAGTTTCATCATTTTAGCTTCTAGTGATAGTTCTGGTTTAACACCCAATTATTTGTCTTTTTCGCAGTCCATGGTATGTGCAAAGCTCTCCTCCAACACCACATTTCAAATGAGTTGATTTTTCTCTTATCTGCTTTTTTCACTGTCCAACTTTCACATCCAGGACTGGGTCTTTCATGATGCCCGGTGGGGAGGGGGGAGCAGGAGAACAGTCAATAAGACAGACATCCTGGCATTGGTAATCTAATTAGCAAGTATGTGTGGGGTTGTTGCACACTTCCAGGCCCAGTTTCATTTTGAGTAGGGAGGTGGAACCTGTGTAGATGTGGTTGATCAAAGGGAGAAGAAATTTTGAGTTAAGCAAAGCTCTGCTTTTATAAAACCTAAGACACATACAGACACTTTGAATGTCTGAGTGTCTGCACCAGTGGAATACTGGAGGAACTTGTAAAACTTGCTGCTACAGTATTTAGAACTGAGCATGTGGTGTGAAAGACTCCTTTTTCTAACATTTTGGCTTCTTGTTTTTCTCCACCCACCACATCTCTGAAATATATTGTATATGTAATGGTTAACCAGACTGATGCCGTGACTTACTTTATGTTTGTTGCTATTTTGTGTTTTTATTGTGTTTTTATATTGATTGTGTATTCTGTCCTGAGCTCTGTTTTTAACAGCAGAAGGGCAGGATATAAATCCTCTTAATCAATCAATAAATATTCCATAATGTTGGAAACTAGAGTGTAGGCATTTAAGGCTGAAAATGTAATTTTTTTAAAAAAAAGATTTCTCACATCTTTCCCCAGTTTTTGGTGGTAATTCCTAGGCACAAAAACAAAACAACTGGACAATCAAAATATCAATATGCAAATATTTGCATAATATGCAAATTAGCCTGCCCAGATTTGTGGAACTGGAATATGGCAACCCTAGCAGTGGTGAACTGGGGCCCTCTGGCCTCACTACTAGCTGGCCTCATTGCCAGCCTGGTCCTGCCCCTGCCACCACCAGCCAGCTGCCCACCCATCTCAGAGAGGCATTCTGGGCAAGGTGACCAGGAGAGCATCTGCTGATGTGGCTAGAAATGCTATTAAAACAGAAAAAAGGTTTAAGTATGAAGTAACTTTCAACTTTTTCTGAATTTAAAGAGCATTTCTAACTGGTACAGAAAACTGCAGTGGCAGTGCAGGCACTCTCCCGGCTACCTCACCAAGAATGCCTTGCTCTGAGGAAGGATCCCTTTGGTTCTTCCTAGAGTGAGGAAGGGAATAGGAGGACGTGGAGTTGGAATTCGTACAGGAGGGGGAAAACAGTACTGCTGGCACTAATATGGTGACAAAACAAAAATAAAAGGAAGGGGGGAGGAATGAGGGTGCCAGCAGCTCAGCAGATGCAACCACCAGCCCTGGCCATAACATGAAACACAGACCTCAGTCTCTGCAACAGCCCCTACACAAAAGAGGCTATGGCTGCAGTCCTATGCACCTCACCTCAGAGAAGGTCTCTTTGTAACCATCAGGACTTATTTCCAAGGCAAGTACATACAGTCAGGTTGTATAAGATGCAAGTGAAGCTTTTTCAGGAAAATGTTTGACATAATGACTTGGGAAGATACATCAAGATGTTACAACTTAATTTCAGGATCTGCAACAACAACAAGAAATGATTTGTTGGAGGGGCGTGGCCTTCCTTGCTCTGCCTTCCTCTGGATAATGTTCCCAGATTAAACGATGTAACCTTTACAATCTCACTTCTTATTATAAGTCAGACCCATTGGGGTATGCTACCGACCATTTCTAAAGCGACAGAAGGGAGTTTAACAGGCTATTTTCAGCTATTAGATACAGACTGCCCAACAGCAGCAAAGAGACCAGTGGCCAACAATATGGCACCTGGTCAAGCAAAAAACGCCTGTGCTGCGACTCAAGAACCGGGGACTGCATTTCCTAACCTTCGTAAAGAATTAGCCACACAATTTAAATCCTTCAACGAAGCAATGGAATGCAGCTGAGAAGCAAAATTAAAGCTATTAGAAGACAAAATGGACAGTTTTAGCAGCAGGCTAAAAGCTGGAGGAAATAGCAACCTCAGCATCAGAAACCTTCGATCTGGGGCTGGCAAATGCGGAAGAGATTCTTCTGCTTAAACATGAGAACAGAACAATAAAAAATAAGCTCAAAGAACTGGAGGATCAGGCCCATTGCTCAAACATACATTTTTGTGGCATTAAAGAAGGCTCTGAGAGCATTCAGCATGTATGGCTGCCTTCATGGCTTGCAACTATGATCCCTGAATTTGAACTCAGTGCCTCAGACTCAGAATGGGCGCACCGGGCGTTGGCAGCTAAACCTAAGGATGGGGCTCCTCCGAGGGACATTATAGTATGCTTCGCCCGATACACTAGGAAGAGCTTATGGCGCGAGTGAGGAAGATGAAGGAATTAACATACAATGGACAGACTGTACTGACTCTACACAATCTCTGCCCTGAGACTCTGAAGCAACAAAAAGAGTTTTGCCTGATTACAGCATCACTCATTCATTGGCGATCACTCGTGGCCGAGTATGATTGTCTTCCAAGATAAGGTCTTTAACAGTGGGTCCATAAGTGACTGTGGAGGCCAGTTCTGGATCCACACAGCCTCCCACAGTGAGGACATAGGTTTCCAGATAGAAGATGGTTGCGATGAGGATTTGTTTGACGTGCCTTCCGCTTGGCTGGTTTGTCCTGTTCACCCTGTATTTGTGCTTCTTCGAAGTCCACAGCACCTTTGATAATAGTCAGCCTCCATTTGAGACGTACATGGGCCAAGACTTCCCAGTTTTTGATGTTCATGTTACATTTTTTTAGATTCGCTTTAAGAACATCTTTAAACCTCTTTTGCTGTCCACAGATATTCCATTTTCCATCCTAATGTTGGGAGTAAAGTAGCTGCTTTGGAAGACCGTGACCAGGCATTCAACAACATGGACAGTCCAGCGAAGTTGATGTTGAAGGATCATTGTTTCAACACTGTTATTAATTAATTAATTAATTAATTAATTAATTAGATTTGTTAGACGCCCATCTGGAAGAGGTTAATCTGCCACTCTGGGCGACTTACAACTAAACACAAGTACATTCCATATGAACATAATCAGAATCCTAAAAATTAGAAATTAAAAATTAAAAGCTTAAAAATTAAAAATTAAAAGCTTAAACATTTAAACCCCCCAAGATCTGCAATCTGCCAGACTAAATTTGAATTTAACCCCCCCAGAACTGCAATCTGCCAGCCTAATCCCCTTCCCACACCTGGGTAAAGAGCCAGGTCTTCAAGGTCCACCAAAAGCATAACAGGGAGGGGACCTGACAGAGGTCAGTTGGCAACAAATTCCAAAGCATAGGCGCCACGATAGAAAAGGCTCTAGACCTTGTGCTCACCAACCTCGCCTCTTTTACTGGAGCCATTCAAGGATGATCTTGTAAGCAGGGCTGGTGTAACACAGTAACCAAGGTAAGCATGGCAGGAGGGCATAAAGTTAAGCCCAGAAACTTTTTTAAAAAACACCTGGAAAAATTAATAATAAATTACTAACATTTGAATTGAAAAATGAACACAAAAAATTATAAAAGGTAAGGGAGCCAATTTATAATTTGCAGGGGGGCGCCAAAGATGCCAGCGCCGGCCCTGCTTGTAAGCCAGCACCCCTGGAGCAAGTGGTAGTTTTTGCTTCTTCCAAATGCTAATATTGGTGCATCTGTCTTCCCTAGTAATTTGCAGAATTTTTTGGAGGCAGCGTTGGTGGATTCTTTCAAGAAGTTGGGAGTAGCTTTTATAGATGGTCCATGTTTCACAGGCGTACAGTAAGGTCGATAGTACAATAGCTTTATAAATAAGCATTTTGATCTCCCTATGGATATCCCGATCCTCAAACACTCCACACTTCATTTGGGAGAATGCAGCACTCGCAGAGCTCAGACAATGCTGAATATCAGCATCGATGTCAGCTTTTACAGAGAGATGGCTGTCAAGATAGGGGAAGTGATCAACATTCTCCAGCATCACACCATTAAGCTGGATTGATGGTGCTACAGAGGGACTAGTTCGCACCTGTTGATGAAGCACTTCGGTTTTTTTAATATTAAGTGAGAGTCTAAGCTTTCCATATGCTTCTGCAAAGACATTTAGGATAGTTTCTCTGAATGTGTGGAGACTACATTATCATCAGCATATTGAAGTTCTACGACAGAGATTGACATTAGCTTACTTTTTGCTTTCAGCCTACTGAGATTAAAAAGCTTTCTGTCTGTTTGATATGATTTCCACAACAGTAGGAAGTTTCCCCTCAAGAAGGTGTAGAATCATAGCAATGAAGATAGCAAATAAGGTCAGAGCAATGACACATCCCTGTTTTACGCCTGATCCAACTCTGAATAGATCACTCTGAAAGCCATTGTTATCCAAGACTGCCGCTGTCATGTTTTCATGAAGGAGTTGGAAAATATTCACAAATTTATCAGGGCATCCAGGATTCAGAAGGATGGTCCAGAGAGCTGCTCGATTCACAGTATCAAAGGCCTTAGACAGATCAATAAACGCCATATGTAAAGGTTGATTCTGCTCCCAACATTTTTCTTGAATCAGTGATCTGTCCAGCAGTCATCAGCACTCGTCATGGCCCTAGTGAGGAGTACATCATGACAATCTCAGCCACGGACAATTACGTAATCCAGGAGATGCCAGTGTTTTGACCGAGGGTGCTTCCATGATGTTTTAAATTTATTTTTCTGGTGCAAGAGTGTTTGTAATAACAAGATTATGCTCTGCACATTTAGTCAGAAGTAGAATTCCATTCAAGTTGCTATTGCCAACTCCTTCTTTCCCAATGGTTTCTGGCCATAAATCGAAATCATGCCCAACTCTTGCATTGAAATCACCCAGGAGGATATCCTCCTTAGATATCTCTGAAAAGATGGTGTCCAGCTGGTTATAAAAATTTTCCTTGATGTCTTCATCAGCATCAAATGTTGGTGCATAAGCACTTAGAATAGTTGCCTGCTGCTTTTTGGCAAGTTTTAACTGAAGAGTTGAGAGTTGTTCATTAATGCCAATAGGAACTTCTGACAAGAGCTTCACAAGATTATTTTTAATAGCAAAGCCTACTCCATGTGTTCGAATTTCGGGTTCAGGCAGTCCTTTCCAGAATAAGGTATAACCTCCTTTTTCTTCTTTCAGTTGTCCTTCTCCTGCTCTTCGAATTTCTTGGAGTGCTGCTATGTCAACACTAAAATGTCTCAACTCCCTCGCGATGATGGCAGTCCTGTGCTCAGGACGTTCGCTATCTGTATTGTCCAGCAATATCCTTATATTCCATGTTCCAAAGTTCAATTGTCTTTTGGAACAGCTAAGTGGTGACCCCACTGGATGCGGTAATCCAGTCAGGGAGAGAGATGAGGCAGACTATGTTTAGGGCACCTTTTCTAGCCCCCTCCCCATATGGGGTGAGCAGAGTGGATCCTGAATAGGACTGCCCAGTCGTGGATATAGCAGCTGAACTACTCAACTGCCTCGGTCCTTGAGCCAGGAAGACTGAGTCTGTATCCACCACTAGGGGCTTCCGGATTTCACATTTGTGTCCCCGTCGCCATTCGCCGATCACCATGGGACTTTTGGTTTGGTTTGCCTGTGTGTGAATCTGTTTTATGTGGGGAGATTGGCATACAACGATCAACACACAATCTTGACAGAAAAAGGTTTGGATCCAATGGCATGGATACCACGACAATTGGAAGTCTTTTATCTGCTGCAGCCTTCATCCGCCTTCACAGCCATTGTAACGTACACATTGTTATCCTCCGCCTATTCTGCCATTGAGGACATTCTTGGATCGTTCTTTCTCTGGTTCCTCTCCCTTGACCTTACCGCCATGGGTGACCCTATTGGGAGTACATGACTCCCAACAGCATTGCTCATAGGGTTCATTGGAACATACAAGCCCACTCACCACTACAAGGTGACAATCCAGCGAGGGGATAGCATCACTACAACAAGCTGGTATAAAATACCGATGGGGGTTTCCTTTCAGACTGATAGTCATGCATAATGGCCAGGGCCGGCTCAAGGCATGCCGGGGCCCTTGGGCATCAGCTTGCCCTGGGCCCCGGCGTGTGCATGCGAGTGCAAGCGTGAATGCATGCTGCTTGTGCGTGGGGCCCCCACGCCCCCACCTACCTGTCTCCTGTCTTTTACCATTGCCCTTAATGAAGATGGCAGCCGTGGTTTCCTAAGGGGATGAAGCCTCCGCTGCCATCTTTGTTGATGGCATGTGTGCGTGCTACATGCACGCATCTCTGCCATCAACAAAGATGGTGGCTGCGGCATCAGTACCTTAGGGAAACCGCGGCCGCCATTTTCATTAAGGGCAATGGTAAAAGACAGGAGACAGGTAGGTGAGGCAAGGGAATGGCGGGCAGGCGGATGGTGCTGAGGATTGTGGAAGGGGAGCGGAGGGCCCCTCAGAGGCCCTTCAGGGGCTCCTGTAGCTCTGGGGCCCTCAGGCCAGTGCCCCACCTGGCCGTCCTTTAGAACCGGCCCTGGTAATGGCCAATAACTCACTGCAACATCACTTAAAAACGTTCTACTCCTCCTCACTGCCTGCGGCCAGAGAACTTAACAACGGAGAGTGAGGAGGATGTGGATGTGGAGAATATCAGACAAAGCAAAGATCAGAGATGGGAAACCAAATGTCTTAAAAACAAATCCAAGAACCACAACACCTCAGCAAAGGATTCCTCACGGCTGCCAATCCGATGTGGTGACAGCACCCCAAGTAGCGGATTGAACACCTAACTTCTTTTCCTTCTCACAGCAGGACATAGATCTTCCTGGACTCTTCATTGGACAAAGGTTGCCAACTCAGAACCACAATAGGTGGTGGTGAATGTTTTTCCTTTCTTGTTTGTTTGTTTACTCTAACATATTTCAGATTTAAAAAATGTTTTTAAATGGGAACTGGAAAAAACAGTGCAAAGAGATTTTTCTTTATGCACTGATTTAATTAGACTTAATATAGCTTATCCAGAGGAGGAAAGGTGATTTTGGGGATCATTATATCTATATAGCATATTTTAGTTTTCTCTCTCTCAAGGAGTCTTCCCCTTATAATTTGCAAACAAAGATGAGTGCAAGGTTTAATTTTAGAACATGTGCCATGAGGCACATGTGCTGGCTGGGTTACAGACCTAAAGTCAGCTTTCTCAGGTTGGATGTTTTGGGTTTAGAATGGTTCTTAATATTTTTATGTTTTTGGTCACTATGGGGTTTGTTGAGGGAGGTTGGGAATTGTTGGGAGGGAGGGTTAGAGGAGGGGGGACAGCCCAAAGGCACATACTTCTGTTATGGCAAAATATAAGTTTATTTTCTTCAGTTAGGAAGACAGATGATGGTAATCTCTTATTTACAATATATTTATGGGTGAATTAGATAAGTTAAAAAATATTACACTTAATGTTAAGGGTTTAGGCCATGACTTTAAAAGGAAAAGTATTATGAGCTATGTAAAACAAATGCTCCCCTCAGTAATTTTTCTACAAGAAATCCAAAATCCAAAACCAAAGGAAGCGTTGTTAAAGCATGGATATTTTGGTGAATAACGTTTGGCTGCTGGAACATCGAAAGCATGGGGAGTTGCTATAATTTTAAAGCGCAATTTCCCTTTCATGGTTCCAAAGATTTGGAGAGATCCAGAGGGACATTTTCTTTTTGTAGCAGGATTGTTTGAGGGCAAGGAACAGTTAACCTTTGGTACAGTGTACATTCCAAACAAAGAGCAGATAAAAAAATTTTTTTTAAAGGTGTTTAGAAAGCTCCAAATTTCAACTTGGTCAATTAGTTATGGGAGTTGATTTTAATATTAATATGAAGAATGGATGGAGACAATGTGAACCAGAATTCTAAAACTCAATCAAGAATAGGAAACAATTCATGTCCCATGTGGTCAAGAAGCAATTCTTTGATTTATTACATCACCACAATTTAAAAGAGGTGTGGTCAGCAGTACACCCTAAAGATCACAACTTCACTTTTTTCTCTTCAGTATACCACACGCATTCACAGCTAGATGGGATCCTCTTATCAGATATACTTCTCCACTCCCTTACAGACACCTCAATAGGGTCAATTCGAATGACAGATCATGCTTCTGTAACAGCAGTAATTAAGGCAAAATCACATGTGAACGCACCCCCTAGTTGGTAGTTGCCTCCATAGCTGCTTACCTCATCAACATGTAAAGACACATTAATTATTAATTATTTTCAGGAGAATGACACCCCAGGTATGCCAATAGGTACTCAATGGGAGGCAATGAAAGCGGTAATTAGAGGAGTTTGTATTAAAGAATTGCACATTAGATGAAATAACACAGATGCAAATCGTGGAGACTGAAATAACAAATTTATTGAAAACATAAGAGAGACAGGGTCACCCAGAATTCTTCAAAAGGTAGAATCAAAATGAAAAGAATTGGATCTTCTTGCCACAAATAAAATTCTGTTTAAGATGTTATATACAAAACAAAAATATTTTGAATATGGCAGTAAAGGCTCCAGACTCTTGGCAAATAAGCAGAAACGTAGAGCAGGATATCCACTGTGCAGAAGCCAGATGGCTGGACATCAAAGGATAAAGGGCATATATTTGCATCCTTTTTAAAGGACTTATACCAGGAACATCAGGTGCCGAAAGACAGGATAACCGAATATTTAAATGGCTTATGTCTTGAACAGTTGGAGGAGGAAGAGAAAGAGGAAATTGTGAGAGATATCACTTCAGAAGAAATTAAAACAGTTATTAACTCTATGAAAACTAACAAATCTCCTGGCCTAGATGGCTTTACTAATGAATTCTATAAATATTTTAAAGATATTTTCATACCCAAATTATTAATTTTGTTTAATGGTATTCTTCATGGAGATCCCCTGCCCCAAACATGGCCCACTTCCAGAATTGCGGTTATCCCAAAACCTTTCAGAAATCCTTTGTTAGTTGATTCATACAGACCCATAGCATTATTAAATACTGATTATAAAAAATTCACCTCAATATTTGCACATAGATTAAAATCAGTTATAAAGAAATTAATTCACCTGGACCAAACAGGTTTTGTCCCCAGAAGACATATTGCAGATACAATTCAATGTATTTTAAACTTAATTCATTATAGTAAAAATAACAAATTGCTGCTAGTATTTTTAAGTTTAGATATCTACAAAGCATTTGATTGTGTTCATTGGCCATTTTCGATCCAAGCAATACATAAAATGAACTTTGGTAGCAAATTTATCGAACTTTTACATAAAATATACTCCTCAATTATAGCAACAATACAAGTAAATGGTATGGAATCTACGCAATTTAATATTTTCAGAGGTACAAAGCAGGGGGTGTCCTCTTTCCCCCCTCCTTTTTCTTCTGGTCATAGAGCCATTGGCCATTTCTTTTCATAGCAACAATAATATAAAAGGGATCAAAATAGATCAAGAACATCACCTTCTGTGTATCTATGCAGACGACATGGCCCTGTTGGTGACTAACCCCTTAGAGGCTGCTCTGTACATTAAAAAGGATCTTCAACAATTTGCTGATGTATCTGGATTAAGTGTGAATTTGAAGAAGTCTGAAGCCTTGTGTTTCCACTTACCACCAATACTACCAAAAAAATATCGCAGCTGCCTTGGATATAAGTCTATGTTCAAGTCAGGTGTATTACTTAGGAATCCAAGTGCATAGGAACCTCAACAAATTATTTTTGGCCAACTATAGGCCAATTTGGTACAAAATCAGAAGTGAATTAAATAGATGGGAAAAATTCAATTACCATTATCAGCTAGAATTGCAGCAGTCAAAATGACAACCTTACCTAAACTTACCTTCCTCTTTCATGCTCTTCCAGTACATGTCCCTGACAAACAGTTAAAGATTTGGCAGAAAGAAATAGAAAAAATTATATTTAACAATAAAAAACCTAGAAAGTTTTTGTTATATTGTCCCACCAAAAAAGGGGGATGGGGTATTCCACATTTGAAATATTATGATGTTAACCAATTATATCATTTAATCTACATCATGTTAAACTATAAAATCAAAAGATGGGTGGTACTGGAGAATGTATTCCAGCAGGGAATCCCTTTGGGAATGACTTTCTTCAGGAACACGTCCAAATCCACATGGAAAGAGTGGGGAAAAGATCAATTCACCAAGACATTGATTCTGAGCTTGGCACCATTGGAGAAAGAAATTATTGTCAAATCCATCAGCATTAGCACCGTTATTTTTTCAATAACTTCTTTAATAGAAATAGATACTTCACCGTGGCAATTGAGGATTCTTCAGACTTCAAGATTTTTACATCAACAGAGTTATGGTCACACATCAAGCTTTCAATGCAGCTATAGGTGGTCAGGGTATACTCTGGCTACACTGGAGGCAGATTCTAGACTTCCTAACTTGTCCTGAAACTAAAGCCCAAGCTACTGCAGCTCTCTCCCCATTTGAACATATCATTTTGGCAGCTAGAAATAGGGGCAAAGGAATAGAATGGTCTAAAAAAGACGTGGGAAGGAAATTGGAGGTGGCGAGATTGATGAACAGGAGTGAAAGATCCGTGTAATGATTATAGAGCCCTCAACCAGATCACGATCCCCAATAGTTACCCCTTGCCGCTCATCAGGGAGATGCTGGAGCAGTTGCAATCCTCCAAAATTTACACAAAACAGGACTTGAGAGGAGCTTATAACTTGGTGCAGATCAAGGAGGAGGATGAGTGGAAGACTGCATTCAAGACCCTTTACGGACAGTACGAGTACCTAGTCATGCCCTTCGGATTGTCGGGGGCTCCTGCAGTCTTCCAGAATTTCATGAATGACATCTTCAGGGACTTTGTGGACCGCTTTAAGATTGTGTACCTGGATGATATCTTGATTTACTCAGATACCCCAGAAGAACATGATGCACATGTGCGCGCAGTGTTGCAGAAGTTACGGGAGCACCGCTTTTATGTTAAACTGGAAAAATGTGGGTTTGACCTGACCACTTTGGACTTTCTGGGGTATCGGTCTCCCCGGCAGGAGTAGAAATGGACCCGGAGAAGGTCCATTGCATACTCATGTGGCAGCCCCCCAAGACCAAGAAAGATTTGCAGCACTTCTTGGGGTTTGCCAATTATTACCATCGGTTCATAGCCAATTACTCCAAGCAGACTGCGCCGCTCACGGACTGCCTGAAGGGCTCAGGACCTTTCCGCTGGACAGAAGCTGCTCAGGAGGCATTTGAGAGCCTGAAGCGAAGGTTTGCTACCGAACCCATTCTACAACATGCAGACCCTGCACTCCCTTTTGTGGTAGAGACAGATGCCTCAGACGTAGTGATCGGAGGCGTCCTTTTGCAACCTGCTCAGAAAGGGGGAGGACTGAAGCCTTGTGCCTACTTTTCCAGAAAGTTAACCGACTCTGAACAAAACTACACCGTGTGGGAAAAGGAGCTGTTGGCCATCAGAGATGCCTTTGAAGCCTGGAGACACCATCTGGAAGGGGTGCAGCATGAAATTGAGGTGCACACGGACCATTGTAATCTAGAGAGTCTACACACCACCCGCAAACTCAATCAACGGCAAGTGTGCTGGGCCCAGTTCTTCGCACGGTTCCATTTCAAAATCCATTATATATCCCAAGTGCAGAATAAGAGGTCCAATGCCCTATCCTGGAAACCGGAATATCTGGGGGACCCCACCCCAATACTGTGACAGTTCATTATTCCTCCTGAGAAGGGAGTGGTTGGGGCTTGTCAAGACTCCTGGGAGGCTGAAGTGTGTGAGGCACAAAAACAGGACCCATTTGCCCAGGGGCAGTGGGCTGGCGTAGGCATGCAGCCCGAAGCAGAACAGAAGGACTTCACATGGAAGGATGACATACACCACCATCAGGAGGCTATTTATGTGCCCCCTGGAGAACTGAGAGCCTGAATACTGCGTCAGTGCCATGACTCCCCTATGGCAGGCCACTTCAGGGTCTTTAAGACCATTCAAGCCGTCACCAGGGAGTTCTGGTGGCCCAAGGTGAAGAAGGACGTAGAGCATTACATCCGCTCCTGTCCCACTTGCATGAGAGCCAAACATGCCACTGGGAAGCCATCAGGGCTGTTGGAACCCCTTCCTACTCCATCAGGAGCCTGGTGGATGGTTACTATAGACTTTATTACAGACCTCCCACCTTCTCAGGGGAAAACCACAGTTTTGGTGGTGGTTGACACCTTCTCAAAAATGGGTCACTTCATTCCATGCGCCGGGCTTCCAAACGCTCAAGACATCGCCAAATTGTACATGCAAAATGTGTACCGGCTGCACGGACTGCCAGACAGCTTGGTTTCCGACCAGGGAACACAATTTACCGCATGTTTTTGGCAAGCATTGTGGAAGTTACTACAAAGTGGATTAAGACTGTCGTCCGCTCATCATCCTCAAACGGATGGGCAGACTGAGAGGGTGAATGCAATTTTGGAACAATATTTACGTTGTTACGTGGGTTACCAGCAGGACAATTGGATGTCCTACCTGCCTTTAGCAGAATTTGCCTATAATAATGCAATGCATTCGCACACACGACAGACTCCTTTCTTTGCCAACTTTGGCTACCACCCCCGAGTGTTCCCTGCCCCAAAGGACATCCTCTCCATCCCAGCCGCCAAGGATTTCCTGCAAGAACTTCACGCTATGCAACAGTTGCTCCAGGAACAACTGGAACGAGCCAAGGGGGATTACAAACGCGCAGCCGACCAGCACTGGCAAGAGGGAGCCCTCATTCAAGTGGGAGACAAGGTGTGGGTGTCTACACGTTATTTACCTATGCCTGGCCGGTGTCGTAAGCTGCAGGATCGGCGTGTAGGGCCCTTCGAGGTGGAGGTGCAGATTAACCCTGTGGCTTATAGACTAAAGCTGCCTCCCACTTTCAAGATGCACCCGGTCTTTCACAGGGCATTACTGACAAAGGACGCTCCTCCCGACCCTCACTGCCTGCGAGTTGAGCCCGCACCGTCATTGTTGGTGGATGGGGAGGAGGAATATGAGGAAGAACGGATATTGGACTCGAGAAAGCGCCGCGGGCACCTTCAGTACCTGATTCATTGGAAGGGTTATGATCCATCAGAACGTTTGTGGGAAACAGCAGAGGACATGCACACCCCGACTTTAGTGAGAGAATTCCATGAGGTTTATCCTGCAAAACCCAGACCTCGGGGATGGGAAGGGTTGATGCATGGAGGGGGGGATGATGTTGAGCCTCAGCTCTCCCTGGAGGGGCAGGGAGGGGGGAGGCATGAGTTTCAGGAGCCTCATCTGCCAGGAGGCACGGAAGACCCAGGAGTTGTTGAGTCTGAGCAGGACCTTGGGGGGGGAAGCGAGCCTGAACTCGAGCCAATTCCCACGGATGATGCGATCACCAAAGAGGAGAGCACACCACCCCCTGTTGTTGCAGAGGACCTGTTGGGGGAAGCTTCTGAGAACTTGCCAACTCCTCCCTTGCCAAGCAGTTCCCAGGATGCCACCAGCGTGATGCAGCCTCCTGACCTCGAGCCTGCTACTCAGGAGCAGGTGTCCTCTGATGAGCCGTTGGAAACATGCCCCCCGTCACCTTGCTCCCGCTGCCACGAGAAACAGACAGGGCAGAGACAGGACGTGCGAAGGAGTCAGAGGTTACTATCAAAAACGTTCCCTACTTAAGCTTCCAGCTCACAGTGGGGAGTTGCTGAGTCAACTTCCTTCATACGCTGCAGAGCATGTCTAGAGTGTAGTTAGGGACTTTTAGTGAGTTAGTGCAGGTTTTTCTATGAAGCGCAATGCCTTTGGTGTATCCATTACTTTAATAAAATGAGATTTAATTGCATGCGCGTCTCAGCCTCGTGGTTTTGGCTCTGGATGGGACACCTAGTCTTTGAAGAAATACAACACATCATGGCCTCTGTTCCAGAGAGGACTCCACAACTCGCTGTTCTGAATCTTTTTGTAGGAGTCCATAAAGATCTCAAAAAATAAATCTCTCATAGGCTACTTACTAATGGCCACTAGGATTACAATTGCAACTTATTGGAAGGATCTAAGTGGAGCCACCTTAGAGCATTGGTATCAAAAGGTCTGGTATATGGCTTTCATGGAAAAATTAACAACTAAACTTCGGTTAGCGCAAGGTACAACCAAAACAGACAAATTTTTAGATACATGGTACCTGTTTGTAGCATATATCAACCAAAATGAACACGGGGAAAAAGCCACCCTCATATTACTCTCATATTTGGAACGCCTAAAAGTTGTTATGATACTTGGAGTTGTTTAAAAATTTTTTTATTAATTCACCATTGACATTTGGTTGTTGTCTTCCTCAGTATGTTCTGCACAGGTTTTGGCTGAGAACCTTTAACAGTCACAAATAATAGATATGGAGACGGAATGTTTGTAAAATTTATAATCTAGAAAGTGCCAGGATGGGCAAGGGTGGGGTGGGGTACGTTGAAGGGGAAAGGGTTAGTTATTTGTTATATTTTATTTATGCCTTTCTATTCCCAACAGTTGTATTGGTAAAGGAAGGTGTTTACTTGAAAATCAATAAAAATTATTTATATAAAAAAAGAAATAAGTTTGTTCTGAGGCAAGGCACAAATATACATGGGTTCTTCTGACTCACATGATGACCAGCTGGTTTATGTTAGTTACAGAGATAATTCCCAGAAATGGGAAGAATTATCATTTGGCACTTGTGAGCTTCAACACACATTGTTAAGTGGTAGTTAAATAACTCTATGGGTTTCCTCATGAGCGTTCATTAGGCTGGCACTTGACAGTAAATATTGGTTTGTTTTGGGGGAGGGGAATGCTAATGAAGTGCTATTTCATTAATTTGCTCCCCTGAGATTATTCTTTTGTATTACTTTGTTAACGTCTGACTCAGGGTGCTTCAGATGACAACAACAAAAGCATGTTTGCGTTTTATTCCTGCTTTACAAGTGTAAGCCTGAGTCACTCCTAATTGCTTAATAGTCCCCCTGCAATGAATCATCTTCTTCAGAAGACAAACCTGTAATGGGGAAATTTCACCTGCCAACCCCTTCACCCTTAAATAGAGCATCCTCATGGGATTCCAACTGGCTATCCCTTTCCCTGTAAAAGTGTCCAATACCACCATTGCTGCTCTGTGGAGAAAGGGGAAGCTTGTTTTTCACCATTTGAAAAAAAATGTGCAGATGAGTGCTGGAATAAGAAGAATATGCACACTATATGCCTTCATTTTTAAAAACTGAAATTGACAATGTTCCCCCTTCATTCCTGCCAGGGAGTCCAGCTACAATTTCAAGGTAAAAATGAAAGGTGTGACATTCACAATCAGTTTAATATTCTTTGTTTGCTTTGAAACCATAGAGAGTTGCTATAGTTTTAACTATAGGAATTCATAATAGAAGGATGGTGTTGTAGAAAGTGTGATGGTGGAAGGATTGTTCTGTTTGTGGTCAGTGTCACTTGTGTTCATTCATATCTCCATTCCATCCTCTTTCCACACAAATCTTCAAAGAAACCCAAATAAATAAATAAATCATAAACTGCATGAAAATTCTTATTTAAATACATATTTTGAACATAATTTCTCACAAAATGTGCATTTCTATATACATAAAAAATGTAAGGATCACGCTGTGCAGTTTGCAGTGCCACAGACAGGTGGTGCTGCAGAATGCAGTGTGAACCTGCCACTGGCCATCTCAGCATGCAGGCAAGGCAGTGGTGGAGGCAGCCTTGGTGAGCAAGTGGGTGGTTTATGCGCAGCGGTGGCAGCTGCCTGTGTGGGCAGGCATGGAGGGGAGGCTAGTGTGTGGCCTACACTGCAGTGGAGTTTCTCCAGGGAAGGTGGTGGTGTGGGGCAGCAGCAGTCTGGGTGAGTGGGTGGGAGTCTGATGTGTGGCCTAGGTGTGATGTGTGGTGGCAGCGTTTGTCTGGAGCGGAGCGGGGCAGCAGTGGCAGAGGAATAGATGAGGCAAGCAGGTTGGAGAGGTTAGTGAGGTTATATGGGGGTGGAGGTGGAGGATTGGTAGGGAGTTGGCAAGTGGGCAGGGGGGATGGCAAGTGACCAAGGGGGCAGATCTCCCACAGTTTAAACATATTTTCTCTCAAAGTACAAATTTCTAAATCCATTTTATTTAAAAATACACATTTTTATTCAAATTTTTGGTATATATATTTTGCCAAGAATTGCATCACAAAATGTTGAGAAATGTGAAATCTGAAGGATAACCATACTCTAATCTGCACATTAGTCTGGGAACTGAGGATTAGGTCAATTCATATTGGAATTTGCAAAAACAAAAAATCCTCATGCATCCTTAGTGAGGGGTTGGCCAAGTAATGGGAGAGAGGTCACTGAGCACATCACAAGCAGCACTTTCAGGCCAGGGGAGACAATGCTATATTAGTTCAGATGCCAAATGTTTCCACTGTGTTCTTGATAGAAGTTTTTTTTAAAAAAAATCATAAAAACCCAGCAATTAAAAAAACCATATGGCACATGAGAGAGAAAATATAAGAAATGCATGCAACAGTCTGGAAGAAATGTGTGGATTTTCAAGAATAAATGGTTTTAACAATTGATAAATGGCTCACATGGAAGCACCCTAAATATTTCTCCTGATATCACATAGCAAGTTGTTGTTACAATAGTACTGTATGCAAAATACTTGTTTCCATGTCCAAAATCAGCCACCATAATAGATTTATTAGAGAGAGGCTATGAAGCAGAACTTTAGAATTCCACGGAACTGTAATGGGATATTTCTGAAGTGTGCTACTGACACTAGCCCAACCCTAGCAAGTACACCAGCAGATCTGTGTGTGATATATAATGTCACATTTTACACAATAAGCTAAAACTGACTGGGAGCCACCCTCAGCCAGTTGTTGAGTTTCTGAGATTTGATGAACCGTTCATTACAACAGAAAGCCACTCTCCTCCTTCTTTATTCAGAATTCCAGATCTTTGCCTGAAGATTCCTGCCATCCATAATCTTCAGGATGGGCATACAGCTACCCAATTCCACATAGACTGTCTGGGAGGAAGTGGAAGAGAAGTATCTCATTTTCATACTGTTTAGAGTCTTCTCTGGTATGTGTGTAAATCTAGTATTTCTTTATAGTACTCAGTAATCCCAATTTCCTCTCTAACCTTTCTGCAAATCAGTCATAATACCTGATCAAAACTGCATTGCAGGCATGCTCCTCCACCGAGGAAACCCAGTTTCAACACCCTAGGTGAAAAACACCACAGAATTCAGTCCACTTTTAACTAATATACTACTGATCACGTAGGTTGCCTGAATTTCTGCATGAAATTCTCTATGCAGGGAAGAATGGAAAACCACTGGCCCTGTTTCTAGTGGAAACTACAGCCTTTTCCCCAGATAATTTTTAATACTGATGATGTAATGGATGTTAGTACTGTCGAACAAGGCAGATTAAAACTCCTGAGTCTCATTTAGTCCATGCTCTTTGGGGGGTATTATACAGCCATACAGAGACAAAGGACATACTTCCCCATCACACAATGTAACTGTAAACAAATAAGCTACAATGACTTCTAATTTGCCATCCCAATTATGGGCAATGATTTCCCTCTCGGATGATTTGTGTTTGTTTTTTTGGAGTACAGCATTTTAAAGGGCAATGGACAGAAAGCAGAAATGCTCCGCTTACCCTTCAAATTTGTCTTGTCCCAGGCAAGTCTTTGCATTGTCTCTTATTGTACTGCTATACTGGAGAAAGACTATTGTTACTTCAGGGAACTGATGGGGGTATAAACTGAGGCAGTGCTGCTCATTATGTGCACCCATTAGGTTTTGCAGTTTTTTAGTAGTGTTTCAAAAACACTCAAAGCCTGGTTAAACGGAGGTGACAGTGGCTCAAAATAAATGTGAAAACATTTCTATCACACTATTTTGCAAATTACGATCTATCTCCAGTCTTACTCAGTAGCGGATCTTATAGCTAGATAATTGGAATTGCTGTGATTAGGAATAATATTAACAGAATCAAAATAAGCACAGAACAGGCCCCCTCATGCAGGCTTTGAGGTGGCAGAACAGATGGCCTAGGAAGAGAATATGGGAATGTTGAAAAATAAGGGTGCCCTCCCTGACCAACTGTCACTCTGCAGCAGGAGTGGGGTCTAGTCCAGGAGCAGCCAATGTGGTCTCTGTAGATGTTGTTGGACTACAACTCCCATGATCCCTGACCATTGGCTATGCTGCTGCTGATGGCTACCCCTCTTCTAGGCCATTAGGTTCCAGGTTGTCAGCCCAAACAGGCCAGGCGCAAGCAGGCATGTACTCCAAAAGAGAAGCCAAGTTTCAGAGCAGCAAACAGAGGAGGAGGTGGGCAAGAAGCAGGCACACAGAAACCCTCAATGCTATTTCAGTTCATTGTATATGATTCCTCATTTAAATCCTCTCTGTGTGTTCCATATTTCATTTGGGCTTTTTGAACATCACATAATACAACTAGGGTTGCCAGGTCAGAAGCATCCCAAAACCTGAGATTTTAGAGGCGGGCCCGAGTGATGGCATGGGGCAGGCCCGAGTGATGGCATTAAGCATGATAGCATCAATCACAGTTGCTTGGAGCATACAATTTAAAAAAATATCTGATTGGAAATTAAGCTAGAAATCTTAGCTAAAAGATGAAGCCTGGGTAGGGAACATTTAATCTAGCCTACTTGCTTTCGGCAAGAAGGGTTTAAGTGCCTTCAGACCAGGCCAGTCACCAGAAGGCCACTGCAGGAAGAAAGGAGCCTAGTGTTGTGGAGATTGTTAGATGGGAGCATTCGGGAATAAAGATGGATGCCCTGAAGGCTGCAATTCTAAACACACGTACTAAGGGACTAAGCCCCATAGAACTCAACAGGACTTACTTCTGAGTAGATATAGTTTGGATTGTGCTGTTGGTAAAGCTTGACTAGGGATCCTCTGCAAAGGCATCCATATCCAAGCAGGGTTGGCAACCCCCTGCCTGGAATGCCCTGCCCTTATCTTTTAATGTGGCTGCACCAAACTTCTTTACAGATTTGACCCTTCACTTCAGAAAGAAGTCTGAGAAATGAGTAAGAGTAAAAAGATTCTCTATCCTTTCTGTATACCCTGTGAGCTGCTATAAACTCACTTTGACAGCCAACCCAGTTCCAGTGAGTAATTAATTGACAGAGAGAAAACACACATGGTTTGGTCTACCTTCACAGGCAGCAGCTTGGGAACAACAACTGCAGCCACACTTTCAAATATGTGAATTCTCTTTTACCACTATTGGGCAAGAAACAAACTGCCATGCAACCAACAAGGTGCATCATCAATGGGTTTTAGGGGGTTGAGCTGAGCAAATGCAACCACTGCTGTTGCTTCTATGGATGTAAGGGAGTGAGGTTAAAGGTAAATGAAATGCAAACAGAAAATGAAAAAGAAAATACAGTGATGCTTTCCTAAATGCAATACCATACCAAACACAACAAGATTCCTATGAGTGAGGCAGACAACTTAGCATCCCACAACCAGTCAGGATTCATAACCAAAAACCAAAACTAAAAAAATCCTGGCAGCCAGTCAGTTAATGCAGAATGCTGCAACATGATTGCTGACATGAGTGAGATCCTATCAGCACATAATGCCTCTGCTCTGAAATCTGCATTGGTTGCTGATTTGCTACCAGGCCAAGTTCAAGCTGTACTTTCCATGTCATGGGTACCACATAGTACTTGTTCTGCTCTTGTAAGAAATCAGTCCTGTAAAGTGGCAGCATTTTGGATACTCTGTTCATAGGGTTTTCGTGATAAGAGGTATTCAGAGGTGGTTTACCATTGCCTTCCTCTGACTCTGGACACATATCATACTTTGGACACATAATGAGAAGGCATGATTCACTAGAAAACACAATACAGAAAAACAGAAGGGAGTAGAAAAAGAGGAAGGCCAAACAAGAGATGGATTGATTCCATAAAGGAAGCCACAGACCTGAATTTACAAGATCTGAGCAGTGGTTCATGACAGATGCTATTGGAGGTCACTGATTCATAGGGTCACCATAAGTCAAAATTGACTTGAAGGCACATAACAACAACGAAGTGGCAGCACCTAGCTTTGGAACTCCTTGCCTATTGATATTAGACAGATGCCTCTTTTCAGCACCTGCTAAAATCATTTTTGCTTAGGCAAGCCTATCCACACATGTAGAAGCTATTGTGTTTTTAAATCTGTTTTTAACTCATTGTTGGTTTTATTAATTTGAATGTTTTTCAATACATGTCTTTAACTGTTTTTGCCAATAATTTTATTGTTTTAATTCTTTCTGTAAACTGCTTTGAGATTTTTTACAATAAAGCAGTATATAACTGTTGTAAATAAAATACATAAATAAATTTTGGAGTCACAGCTTTTAAAAATGTTTTAAAATATGTTTTGTTTTAATATATTTTAAAGTCTGTTTTTATGATTTTTAGAGTGTTTTTAGTGCTTTTGTTTGCCGCCCTGGGCTCCTACTGAGAGGAAGGACAGGATATAAATCAAATAATAAATAAAAATAAATGAATAAACTTCATTCACCCAACCCAAAATTCAGACTCATGCTGTTTTGCAACTGTTTATACTTATTTTTTGGTTACTGGTTTTTAAAGGGATTTATTTCTTCTTGTGAGCTGCCTTGGTTTCCAATCACCAACTCTACCTCACAGGGTTGTTGGAAAGACTCCACACACACACACACACACACTTGTAAAAATACACCCCATATAATAGTTTATTGTCATACCAGTTGGTCATTGCAGAACATTTTTTAAAAAATCAGTATTAGTTTCCTACATAATAAGAACTGTGATACCTAGGTAAATCCTGCCTAATTGCTTTAAAAATAGGATTGAAGGGGGAGGAAAAGATTTACAACACAAACACAATTCTTTGTTATGTTTACTCAAAAGTCCCATTAATTTACAGCACAGTCCTAACCATGTCTACTCAAAAGTAAATCCTAATGAATTCAATGGGGTTTACTCCAGGTACATGGGATTAGCATTGCTTTACTCCCAGAAAAGCAAGTATTGGATTAAATACTTTCATATTGCCAAGGTTTTAAAAGCTCTGCCCTCTCCAACAGCCCAGGGTCTGACTCTTGCACACAAGAGAAAAAAAATCTTTAAGCCATATTCTTACTTACTCAAACTGAAGATCTCAAAAGCAGCATTTTCTGACGTTGCAATAAACTCTCTAGGCACTGCCTGGGTCAACAAATCACAACCCTGGCTTTACTTATTGGCTACAATCCTGAAAGGGCGGGGCTAGAGCCAGAGCTTGGAAAAGTTATTTTTTTGAACTACAACTCCCATCAACCCAATCCAGTAGCCATGCTGGCTGGTGCTGATGGGAGTTGTAGTTTTGAAAAGTAACTTTTCCAAGCTCTGGTGGAGCTAGGAGCTGCTATACAGATCCATTAAACAGATTTAACAGTCGTGGGGGGTGGCTGACATTTTGGTGTATATCTCGGGAAACAGACCACCTAGAAACTTAATTTTTTTAGAAAATTGAAGCTGGGAGTCCAGCGATTAAGGTGAGTTAGCCAGAGACCCAAAGGGGACCCCCAAAACCAGAAACTCTGGCCAAAAACCAGACACCTGGTAACCCTAAATAAACCTAAAGGAGAATTTTTCCTCCCCCTGGAGAAATTGGGTGAAATGCCTCCCCTCCCTGATTTCTCTGCCTACAAAAAAAGTGAAGATTTTGAGAGGACATTTACACAGAGCTCTAATATTAACTGAGCCGAATGGGAATTTTGAGGATTTTTCTTTTTTGACAAGCCTGAAACTCTTTGAGAATTCCACCCATCCCTTTGGAGAATATTCTGTGAATTCCACCACTATTCCATTCCACCAATTGCAAATTGGAGAGCTAATTCGGGGGGGGGCATTTTTGCAGACCCCTGGTATATTCTTTCCTCTTAGGATAGTCTCATTCTGTCTTCTTCCTACTAGAACTTAATGCTGTTCAAAGGATTACTGCAGCACAATAATAAATGAAGAGTTTTTCAATAAACTATGTGGAGGGGAGTTACAAAAGGAACACTCATTCACCAGTGATTTTCCACTCTATCTTCTTCTTGATAACTATTTTAATTCCGGATTTGCTATCAGCCTGCCATCTAACTTGAAGAAGCCTCCTTCAATCCTTTTGTCAGTTCTGTCTTGTAGACAGTTATGTTACACTGATCATAATGGATCTGTTGTCCTCATGTCCTGCTTCTTGGCATCCTGGTTGGCCACTGTGGGAAACAGGATCATGGACTAGAACAGCCTTTGTTCAGCAGGGCTCCTACATCTTTATATTACCACATTCTATGGTATCTCAATATGGCATGGAGTCTTTCTGTTTTATTGTCTCTACATTTAAAATGGAAGTGCATGATTTGTTCAGCATGGGTGCCAGTTGAGGAGACACAGCAACACAAGCTAGCAGGCTGCAGCTTGTCACATTTGTGATAATGCAGCTGAACATTGTGAATCTGGTCAAGACCAATAGATTTGCTGAATTTCCAAAGTAAAGTAGCTGGCACAACGTGAAAGTGCTGTTCTGATTTTAGTTTGGAGAGGACCTTCAGTTAATTGGGATTTAAGGTTACATTCTATATTTTGCAAAATATCAAGAAGCAGATTTTGTAAGAATGTGTAAATGAAATATTATACAAGGTATGCTGGATTTGGTTATAGATTTTATTGATTTGCATTCTGTTCCGAGTAGTTTCTTTTCTGTATATTAGTGGCATGGAGAAAATTGCCTTGAGAATAATTGCAGCTCATGGACAAAAGCTAGGCAGAGTGCCACAGGAAGTGAATCGCATGTAACTGCTCCAAGAAAGAAAAGTAGTAAGCACAAATGCAAGCAAGGGCAAGTTGATTTTAAACAGAGCATGAACTCAAGACAAATAAAAACAATTTGTGACTGCAGCAGTGATCCCACAGCAGATAGGAGCATGGAAGATAATAAAGCATATCAATTGCCCTTACCACCTTCTCTTCCAGTAATAATCCTAAACTGCATTGAATGTATTTTAAAATAATCTTTCTATTTTCTGTTGCTGCAGAAGCCTCAGCTCAGCAATCTCCAGCACAAAAGAATTAATCCAAATAAGGGATAGCACCCTTGGTTTTGTTCCTATACAGTATTATATGTATGACATACAGTATGACATTTGAAATCTCCTGAGTTCACCTTACATAAGGCAGAAGATTTTCTACTTCATAATCTATTTCTTAATGGGAGCAGCATTTTCTCGCCTCACATCCTGGGCTTTACACGAGCCAGTGGGTAATGTAATATTAATCTCTTCTTCAGCTAACGGAACCTAAGACTTGCTAGATTAGCAATTCAATATAATGTAAATGAGCAGATATAGAAGAAAAGACACAGAAAGGCACTGTCCTGTGGCTTGAAAAAAATGCTTCACAGTTTGCCTCTTGTGAGAAGGATACACCGAGACTACCTCCCCAGCTCCATTTTTAATTCACTTCATTTTAACAGTTTAAATATGAAAACAAAATTTGTATCATTGCCAAAGATATCCCCACACTTCATTGATTGCAAAGAAATAAGAAAATATTATAACAACTCATCTCATTGGCTGGAGGGGAAATTTCTGGGTTCACACTGAACACCAAAGGTAGGTACTGCAATATTTGTGGCAAACTCTAATTTTTTTTGGGGGGGGCACACTGCTGCCCAATCACATCCATGCTAAAAACGTGGATTTCTCAACTGGTTTTTAGAGGCAGCTTCCATTTCCACTATGGAGGTGAAAAAAGGGATCTAAAGGAACTGGAGGTTAAGCAGACTGAGAGTCTATTATTCCCTCTCACAGAGAGCTCGGGTGGTGAGTGTTGATAGAATTGCATGCAAAATGGAACCACCAAGAAAAAAGAAGAGATCACACGTCTGAAGAAATTCTGTGACTTGCAGAAATACACATCATCTTCAAAATACAAAACCCTACAAGAACACACACACACCCCAAAAAACACCCAATTAAGGACTAAGCATGTTTCAGAATGTTGAGTGTCAGAAGGAAAAGAAAAATAGAATGATGTGGGTAAGGTGGGTGGAAATGAAATGGCCTGCTGGAAGAAGTACTGGATAGTTGATACCATGAACAGGATTACAATAGTTTTGACTATTGCAATGCATTGTATGTGGGCGCCTTTAAATTGCAGCTGATCCAGAATAGGGCTGGAGGATTATTAACTGGGACTGGGTGCTTGATCAGGTTACATCTTTGTCAGCTGCACTGGCTGTAGACCTAGTCCAATTTCAGGCCCAATTTAAGTGCTGGTTTTAACTTTGAAAGCTCTTAACCTGCGGCCAGGTGACCTGAAAGATCACTCTCTGCCACATATAACTATGCCATCCATAAGATCCTCATCTGAGGCCTTGTTCCAAGTGCCCCTATCAGGTGAAGTGAGGCGGGTGGCTGCCAAGGAGAGACCCTTTTCCAGTAGTGGCACCCTAGTTATGGAACAGTGTCCCCAGACAAGTTTGCCTGGTGCCATCCTTATGGTCTTTTCCGCACCAGGTAAAGACCTTTTTTTCACCCAGGCCTTTTAAGCAACTTGTGTTTTATTATCTGGACTTCTCAATTTATGATTTCTGTTTTATTGTTATCCATGCTGTAGATTGTTTTGCTACTTTCTCTGCCAGAAATAACAAATTTTATGTATGTATATTATAATTGTATACTGTATGTACGTGTTTTATTCTTTTATTTTCTGTGATCCGCCCAGAGAACATACTAGGTAGCCATGCAGATGTAGCAAGCAAATAAGTAACTAAGTAAAATCAGAGGTGAAAAATACACTGCAGCATTCTGTTGCTGTTGCTGATACATTATTAACAGCAGCAACAAAAGCTAGTGTGGTATAGTGGCGAGAGTACTGGGCTTAGACCACAGAGATCCAGCATCAAGTACCTGCTTCAAATATCTGCCACTGGATGACCTTGGGCAATCACTATCTCTAGCCTATCCTACCCCACAGGGTTGTTTGGAGGATAAGCTTTTTATTTTAAAAAAAGTAGCATAAACATGGAATAAACAATTATAATAAACATTTCCCAGTGCTTTACTTTCTAATCAGGGTGGTTCATTGGACAGTGGCAATAACAGAAGCATGAAAGACTAGGGGACTGAAAATAAAACAAGCCAACATGTTTCTAAAGGTTGCACCTTTGGAGGGGTGTTTTGCCAAAATTGGTTTCTGCTCTGGCCAAAATGCCTTCCTGTCACTTTTTTGTAAAGGGGAGTGTCAAGATTAAAGAAGGTCAAAGGTAAGATAGTGTAAATGCTGATTTTGACAAACTTTTGAAGCATATTCAGGCAGTTGTAATTAAGATGTGTAAACAGGAAAATGAGAATAGAAGGACCCCTTGGAGAAACACAGCCAAACATAAATCAGTAACTTTGGCGCAACTTTTCCTTCTTTGCAAAAACAAAACACCAGCTTCAGCTGTTAACTAGAGTGATCCTTAAATGTTAATTGCTTAACAGTTTGCTCCTCTGAATGTTCATCTGGTTTCAGAAAAGCAGAGTAAGGACTGAGATGATGGGTAGTCTGGGGACAGATAATAGGAATGGTATGTAAAGAATGTACCCTGTTGGAGGCAGTGCCTTGTGAAATAAGGGGGAGGGAAAAGGTCTAAAATAGCATTGCTTTATTTAAGAATTTAGATTTACCAGCTTAAGGCCACACCAAGGAGATGAGATCATAGAAATTAGTAGTCTCCAAGTTCTTGGCAGAAGGCTGGGAAAATTGGAGCAGTGTGTGTGTGTGTGTGTTTGCATGTGTGGTAACAAAAAGAAAGGAGGAGAGGAATTGTAGTGGGAAAGCCAGAGTTGGAAAACAAAAAAGGAGTAAATTAGAGCAGGGGTTGTTAACCTGTGCATCTCCAGAATTGTTGGGCTCTGTCAGCCCCAGCCAGCATGGTCAAGGGTCAGGGCCTGCACACCTCTTTACCCTCACCTTTGGCTCCTGAGATGTATGTTTCCAAAACCTACCCTATTCTTGTGATTGAAATGTGTTTTAATTCTTTTAATATTGTCTTTTAGATTTTGTAACCTGTCCTGGGACTTATTGGTGAAGAGCGGGCAATTAAAAATAAATAAATCATCACCATCTTCTGGAGGGCCACAGATTCCCCACCTCTGAACTAGAGTAAGAATGTCAAGTTTCTTGCAATATTAAAGCTTTCCTTACTAGGATGGCCATGTGTCTTACTTTGAAATCCTCCATCTGAAGACATCCTCTATTTGAAGCACTTCCAGTCCAAATCCAGTTTAAAGACAAAGAAAGGAGAGCAGGAAGGGGCTTGATGTTGCCTATCAACAGTTTGCAATGAGGTGGCTGGTACCACTGTGCCCGTGCAGTAAGGAGGATAGAATGTCCTGCTTGCAATTTCATACAGATGGCCTGGAATTGGTCCCCACTGGGCAAGAAAGGGGGAGCGCCACTGACTGACCATCCTGGTGTTTGCGATTAAACAGAGGGAGGACAATGTATCTAATCTTCCTGTTGCTCATTTCAAAACATGCTGGTATGTACTGTTCATCAAGAGTAAATTCTATGTAAAGAGAGTCTAGCGGGGGGAGATGCAGGAAATCATAGAACTGTAAGATGTTTTCTTTTGTCCCAGGAAAAGTAGTGGAAAGCACTAAGAGTAGTATCAGTAGACAAATAGAAAAAAGGCCAGTTTTTCCACTGTCAGGCTTATCTTGCCACCACCAATGTTTCAGATTTTTTTGTGATGTCAATAAATATAAAAAATCCACCTCAAAAAGGATATTGCAGCTGTTTCCAGTGAGAAAAACATTTGGGCTTTTTAGTTTAGTGAAAAGACAGCTAAAGTCATAGGTTCATCAAAAGATGAGGATAGAAAAGTTTCACTCTAAAAATACTAAAACTTGGGGCTATCCAATTAAACTCACAATAGTTCTGAACAATTGAGAAAAAGTACTTACTCCTACACTTACAACTTATACAGAATGCAGCGGCGCGCTTACTTACCAACAGCTGCCGCCGGGACCACATCACGCCAGTATTATTTGATCTACACTGGCTGCCGGGCCTGATTCAAGGTGTTGGTATTAACCTTTAAAACCCTAAATGGTTTCGGCCCTGCTTACCTGAAAGAGCGCCTCCACCGCCACCAATTATGCCGCCCAACTAGATCAGCCACACAAGGCCTTCTCTCAATCCCACCAACCAAAACAGTTAGGTTGGTGGGTACTAAGGAGAGAGCCTTTTCTGTGGTGGCCCCCACTCTCTGGAACTCCCTCCCATGTGATCTCCGACATGCCCCTTCCCTAGACATATTCCGCAAGGCCCTGAAGACGTGGCTATTCCAGCAGGCCTATGAGGTCCTTGGGATGGGTAAATCTCCATGATTTGTCATCTGTCGTATGCTGCTAATATAACTGTTTTTATATGTATCGATGACTGTCCAATATTTTATCTATTGTTATTATGTGATTGCATTTGAAATTTTTGTATTTTATCTTATTTTAATGTACGTCGCCTAGAGTGGCTAATTGCCAGATAGGCGACAAACAAATTAAATATTATTATTATTATATTATTAAATGATTTCTCAATTTGCATATATAGATCAAAATTATGTTATGCAAACATTATGCAAATCTGTGCCCTCTTTTGGTAGTACATTTCCTTTTTGGTGATGTGTAAGTGGTTATCCTATTCCTAACAACAGGAAAAGACTTTTCTCTTAAGCCACAGAATGTCAGTATATTTCTAGTTGACAGAATATATATAACTTGAAGACTCCTTAGGCTACCTAAGGGTCATTTTACACATTATGCAGAAGCAACATCACTTAGTGTACATTCTCAGTGTGCAATCAACAAGGAGCTACAACAAAGCATGTATGAACTGCCCATCTGGCATATTCATACTTTACAAGTTCAGATTATTCATTTAAAACATTTGCACTTTTAAAATATAGTGCATAAAATGGATCTTACATTGATGGTTAGAAAATTTGAGACAGGCAGAATGCAGTGTTAACATCTTTCCCCCTCCACCATGCCCTAATTTATTATTATTTATACTTTCTAAACTTATTTATAGGCTGCCTTAACACGAACCTTAAATGACATCATCATCTCATCCCTCCTAGCCAGACACCACATTCAGTGCAAAGGATTGCAGTGACACCTATGGAATATTCATTCTTTACGGCACACTGTCCAAAGCCATCATTGCCTGGCATTCAAAATTGTACAAGATTCTAAACTGTCATAGAATCAAAGGATTCTACAGATTTTTTTTCAGATCAGGATTCTAGCCAGGTCAATTGACAGCAGCAGTAACTGTGTGACCAGTCATTGATCCTCCTTGGATCATTACTGTTCAGAGACTTTAGTATTAATATTCTGAACTGGAATTTATATTGACTTCATTTGCTCAGCATTTGTGCTGTGATCCATGGTGACTGAACTTAAAATCCACAATAAAGAACGATCACACAAAAGCGGCAAGGTCAGTGTGACCTGTGAACTGGAAAGACAAAGACTGTCAGAGGCCAACTGAGTGTATGCTACCAACAATCACTCTTAGGTACTGAATTAAGAGATGAGGTATGTTATCAGTCTCAGACTCTCAGATGATACATATCTACACACACATACACACAGTTCTGGTTCCATCTCCAGCTGCATTCCTGTGGTAACTTAATTGTGTTCTGCTTCACTGTTCCAGTGGAGTTTGGGTAAACAGAGTTGCATCTGTGGAGGCTTAAAACTACCTTGTTTTCTCCAGTTCCTAATTTATACTGCATGATGAGAAAATGGTTGATTTCCCTCCCATATGTCTTTGCAATGCATGAAAATTTATTTATGAAATTTATTTCCCACCCTTTCTCCTAAAGGAGTCCAAGGGAGCTATATAAATAAGGATGTACAGAAGGCCCTGCATTCAGAAAGACAGTCTGTCTGGCTGTTTGTAAAGAGGTAGGCAGGGAAGGTTAGTTTGCATGCTAGGACTTTTCACAGTCTACTCTGAATATCAGCTCCACATGGTATTTTTCAATTCTCTTGTATTAATTAAGTCACTGGTAAAATCCAGAATAACCGTGTTCAGGGTTTCTAGACCAGAATCAATACTTGTTTACACAGACAGAGAGTCCCTTGTGTTTCTCCCATACAACCTTGCTTGTTGTTGTGTCATTTCCCTCTGTACTTGCAGTAAATTGCCGAGGATACCTAAGATGAACTACTTTCATAATGCTGCCACTTAGCAAGGTATTACCCAAGACATTGCTTTTCTGCAATTACCTGGATGTGGAATTAATATGGAGGTTCTATACAGCACCATATGCCACTAGATTATCCAGCAGAGTCCTTCCTTATGGCTAAGATCCTTCAATAATATTTACTCACAAGAAAGTTCCATTCTGGAATGGATTTTTTAAATGCTGATTGGAAGACACCTGTTTGCAGTTTCAACCTATTTTATTGCTTCCCCACTGATGATTCCAGATGTGGGATTAGGGGTGAACAGCCTCTAATTTGCCTCTTCAGCAGCCTCTCTGAAGTGTCCCAGTGCCACTTCCTCTTCCTGTGCTGTGGTGGGGATGGGGGAGAGGGAGCCTTTCATTACTGATTTGATCTTTTCCCCCTTTTTAAAGAGAAAAAAAAAATGAGGAAATCAGTAAACAAAAAAAAACCCTGACATGAAAGTGAACATTTTACACCACCCAGAATCAAAGAACTAATGCTTCAAAGAAAACAATTTCTAAAATACCTGGTGGGGTTTTTTTGTTTACTTTTATTTTTCAGCACATTCAGTTATTACAACTAAAATTTAAGAAGTGGAGAATAAACTTTGCAGAAGTCAGTGTACTGCTGTGTCCTCTTGATAGATATCTTGTCCTGCACATTGTATCTGATTCCCTTATAGAAATTGTCATTCAGTCGATCCATCCTTTCCTTGTAAGATCCCTGCAGTGACTACTGTTGATTTAATCACAAAATACTTTCTGCATTATACACACAGTTTAGCAGCATACAATTTCTTTTTATGTTCCCAGGTTCATTTCTAGTCCGTCTCAAGAGGTCAAGGCAGAACACAGTGTCTTGGACCCAATAATTAATTATGAGAGTGGAAGAAGATGTGTGTGGCTATGATTTCCATTGATCCTGTGCTCCCCCTCATGATGTACATTCCATCACATGCAATTCCAGATGGCACCTTAAGCCTCAGGAGCAGTTTTTTTTTGTAGGGGACAAGTGGGTGCAGTAAGAAGAAACAGACAGGAAAGTCCCAATATTCAAATGGAACTCTACCCCAGTTCTTAGGATCCACACTAATGTATGTTTAACTACCATTTGAATATTAGGCTATCTTTTGAAGACTTTCCTCTTTCAACAAGCCTTTTAGGTTGAGACCTATCCCAGTCTGCAGCTGTGTTAGAATTGCTTAATATGTTTTTTAATAATGTTTTTAACCTTTTTTTAAAGTTGTTTTTTAAAAATGTTTTTAATGCTGTTTTGTTTTAATGTATTTTAAGATCTGTTTTTATGATGTTTTAAAGTGTTTTTAGCGCTTTGTTTGCCGCCCTGGGCTCCTGCTGGGAGGAAGGGTGGGATACAAATTAAATAATAAATAAAATAGGTTATGCTATGAGAGTGTCCTGCCAAACCTGGATTTCGATATTGCTATCACCTTTGTAGAGTACAAAGGTTCTGGGAAGAAAGAATCACCAAGGTGTTTGGGACAGTAGGAAATACATATGAAATGTCTTGGTATTGTAAAGGTAATAATGTCCCAAATGGAAATGTTCATTATTATCTTTCTCCCACCCCAATTTCAGCTGCAGACAGTTCAAAATTCCCTCCTCCACACTTCAACAGAGGGCTGTAGGAGCTTATCTCCTAGGTAGGGATGTCCTAAAATGCCTCACCTTCCAAGGCAATGTAGGATTGCCAAAGGTTTGAATGTAGAAGGACAAAGGAAAATGTTTCACAACACTCTTCCACACTGGATACAAGAGTAAGGCTTGTAATCCTACAGTATATGCACTTACACTTCATCTCAGCACTGCCTTCCTTTCTTTCTCTGGACTGGATCATTTTGAATCGAGAGGCCTTTTATATTCTAATTTACCTGGCTGCCCCCAAGTGTATTGACTGTTTCACTTATCTGAGCCAGCTGAATTGTTCTATTAAAAGGCACCCTTAATAAAAATGTCATACACACCCTGCAAGGGCTATTATACTTTAAAGGGCTACATAACAGGCAGAAAATTCAGCTTTACATCACTGAATCTCCCTGTTGGGAAAATCTTCCCCTGTTGAATTTCTGTCACGAAACAGTGAAAAGACAAATCTTTCCACCTGTCCAAGACCTACTTCTTCAAGATAGATCAAGAAGGCTATAGCTTCCAATTATTTGGAATATATATGCATTTTTAGCTGGACCAAGGGACTACAATTAAATAAAAAGTAGGTTATTAAATTAGGATGTTAATTAAGGCCAGACATTTAAACAGACTCGGTAGGAAATAACAACACTGGTTTCAGTGGGTTTAGGATTACAGCGTTAGGGTGAAATATAAAAATATTCTGTATGGGGAATTTCGCATACGAGCTAGAGCTCACTCCTAAGAATCTGCTTTGCCCTTCTTTGCCTTCCCCTTTTTCCTTCATACTTTTTGCTGGTGCTGTGGCGCTGTTTTTGCACCACGCACTAAACTGAATTGCATTTCTTAAGCTTTAGATCTTCAGTCATCTTTTGTTGTGGAAGCCAGAGGCCAGAGATATCAACATCACCTAGAAAAGTGATGTCAGAGCATTTCAGATTCACTTTTTTTTTTCATTTGAAAAATTGCACTTAAAGGAAGCAAACTGTCTACCTGAAGGTGTTGTTTGAGAAAACACTGTCTGGATGATACACATGAGCGCTGATACTGCTTGTTTTTTTGCAAAAGGAAAATTGTTGCCTTTTGCTTTACAAGCTCAAATGATGCAAGCCATCAGCAGCACAATTGAAGCATACAAGAGCAGAGAAGGAGCCTTTAATTAAGCAGTAGTTGCCATGACAACTTTGCGTATCTAATAGGATGGCATCATGGCTTTCCCCCTCTCTTCCTCCTTTCCCCAATTGCTTTCTCTTTATAGTTTGCCCTGGAAATCCTGATTAGTGGTCAAAGACTAAGGATGAGGCCATGCCAGCTTTGTAACTCAAAGATCTAATTCTACACCAACAAAACATAAGCCATGTCCTTTTACCAATCTTTCGTGTGTCAAAATGTATGATTTAGTTGCTTAAACAATCTTTAAGGTGGCACACAGAAACTGGTGGGTGGGATGGGGGAGTTTATAATGGCAGATATTATGGAAAGCTGATACACAAAGGAGAGAAAGGCAATTGAACACGGCACAAAAAACACTGCCCTACATATTCGGAGCCCCACTCTTCCTTCTCTCACATGCAACTTCCTAATCCACAAAGAAGCACTGAGCATACATTGAAAATTACTTCAGCATTTGCTTCCAGTGTTAAATGGGCAATACTTTCAAATAATGTCCTTTCATTGGACGTTTTTGTGACTGCAAGATACTTTGTTAGTGATTTCTCATGAAAAATTAAGACATATTTTTCTGGCATATAAGAATGTGTGAAGACGAAGACCAAATAGCTGTTTTTAAATCTGGGCACTCAGTAAACCACAGGTTCATGGTCAGTTCTCTCTCTCTGTAGGCCAGAGTTCAACCTTCCAGTCAAGGCTTTAGCTAATGATAAGCAATTATGCCTCAAGGTCAACATCATCATGGAAACAGCACACTACAATGATTTAGTATACATATTCAGTTTTATGATTGTAAAGTTTAATTTAAAAGCAATAAAGGAAGGTCTTAATTACAATCTGAAAATCAAACAGTCTCCAATTTATGACATTGTATTTGACGTCCTCCTTTAGTTTTCTTGGATTGAATCAAACTTCTCTGGGTATTGTAAAGTTTGAGGGTCTATACATGGAATGCCCCCATAATGCACTGCAAAAGCTTTAATGAAATTCAAAGAATCACACCTTTGAACTGCAAACACCAACCATTCAGTGCAGTTTACACATACAAACACACTGGCACCATTCAATTTATCACATTCCTTACTCAAGGCCTAATCTCATGGAAGGTGTGAGTGGGGTGCAAAGAGTCTGGTGTCAGAGGCATTGCTCTATAATGGTAGGAGCTACCCTGGTGTCTGCCTTTTTCTCCCATAGGTATATTGCAAAATGCTTCATATTGTGTCAGAACCATTGATCCTTCTAAGTCAGAATTGTCTCTGGCAGTTTTCTCCTTCCTACTCCTGATTCTGGAGATGGTTTTACATTGAGATTCCAGTGCTTGGATCTAGAACTTTCTGCATGTAAAACATGTCCTATCACTGACCTACGGTTTCTCTGACAGTTCCAGGCTGGCTGGACCATAGAGGACAATTCTAAAAGTACTAGTGCCACAGAAAACAGCATAAAATGGCACATTCCCACTCTTACCAGAGACGTCCTCAACTTGCACTCGTGAGCCCTGTTATTTCAAAGTGAATACATTTGATTCAAAGAGAATTTGGCCCACATTTCTCTTTCAAAAACAAGCCATGGGCACTGACATTTGAAAACTAGTGAGGCAGACTGGAGAGGGGAGGTGGGCCAATTAAGTTTCCTAGAATTCACCTGCCGCCAAAAAAAAAAAAATTCTGAAGAACTTAAGGAACCATGTAAAGCAAATGCAATGAGACTTGTAAAGTACATGAGATAAAAACCTTTGCCTTAATGAATTCACCTGCAATAAATATCATGAATGGGTTTCCACTCTCCATCTAAAACTCCATATAAGTAGAATCCCCCCTTAGCATGACCATATCCATTAGGAGTAGTGCCTTTCTACAGACGTCCTAAGAACACAAGAACATAAGAAGAGCCTGCTGGATCAGGCCAGTGGCCTATCTGTTCCAGCATCCTGGTCTCACAGTGGCCAACCAGGTGCCTGGGGGAAGCCCGCAAGCAGGACCCGAGTGCAAGAACACTCTCCCCTCCTGAGGCTTCCGGCAACTGGTTTTCAGAAGCATGCTGCCTCTCACTAGGGTGGCAGAGCACAGCCATCATGGCTAGTAGCCATTGATAGCCATGTCCTCCATGAATTTGTCTAACCTTCTTTTAAAGCCATCCAAGCTGGTGGCCATTACTGCATCTTGTGGGAGCAAATTCCATAGTTTAACTATGCGCTGAGTAAAGAAGTACTTCCTTTTGTCTGTCCTGAATCTTCCAACATTCAGCTTCTTTGAATGTCCACGAGTTCTAGTATTATGAGAGAGGGAGAAGAACTTTTCTCTATCCACTTTCTCAATGCCATGCATAATTTTATACGCTTCTATCATGTCTCCTCTGACCCGCCTTTTCTCTAAACTAAAAAGCCCCAAATGCTGCAACCTTTCCTCGTAAGGGAGTCGCTCCATCCCCTTGATCATTCTGGTTGCCCTCTTCTGAACCTTTTCCAACTCTATAATATCCTTTTTGAGATGAGGCGACCAGAACTGTACACAGTATTCCAAATGCGGCCGCACCATAGATTTATACAATGGCATTATGATATTGGCTGTTTTATTTTCAATACCTTTCCTAATTATCGCTAGCATGGAATTTGCCTTTTTCACAGCTGCCGCACACTGGGTCGACATTTTCATCGTGCTGTCCACTACAACCCCGAGGTCTCTCTCCTGGTCGGTCACCGCCAGTTCAGACCCCATGAGCGTATATGTGAAATTCAGATTTTTTGCTCCAATATGCGTAATTTTAGACTTGTTTATATTGAATTGCATTTGCCATTTTTCCGCCCATTCACTCAGTTTGGAGAGGTCTTTTTGGAGCTCTTCGCAATCCCTTTTTGTTTTAACAAACCTGAACAATTTAGTGTCGTCAGCAAACTTGGCCACTTCACTGCTCACTCCTAATTCTAGGTCATTAATGAACAAGTTGAAAAGTACAGGTCCCAATACCGATCCTTGAGGGACTCCACTTTCTACAGCCCTCCATTGGGAGAACTGTCCGTTCTACTCTCTGCTTTCTGCTTCTTAACCAATTCCTTATCCACAAGAGGACCTCTCCTCTTATTCCATGACTGCTAAGCTTCCTCAGAAGCCTTTGGTGAGGTACCTTGTCAAACGCTTTTTGAAAGTCTAAGTACACTATGTCCACTGGATCACCTCTATCTATATGCTTGTTGACACTCTCAAAGAATTCTAATAGGTTACTGAGACAGGACTTTCCCTTGCAGAAGCCATGCTGGCTCTGCTTCAGCAAGGCCTGTTCTTCTATGTGCTTGGTTAATCTAGCTTTAATCATACTTTCTACCAGTTTTCCAGGGACAGAAGTTAAGCTAACTGGCCTGTAATTTCCGGGATCCCCTCTGGATCCCTTTTTGAAGATTGGCGTTACGTTTGCCACTTTCCAGTCCTCAGGCACGGAGGAGGACCCGAGGGACAAGTTACATATTTTAGTTAGCAGATCAGCAATTTCACCTTTGAGTTCTTTGAGAACTCTCGGGTGGATGCCATCCGGGCCCGGTGATTTGTCAGTTTTTATATTGTCCATTAAGCTTAGAACTTCCTCTCTCGTTACCACTATTTGTCTTAGTTCCTCAGAATCCCTTCCTGCAAATGTTAGTTCAGGTTCAGGGATCTGCCCTATATCTTCCACTGTGAAGACAGATGCAAAGAATTCATTTAGCTTCTCTGCAATCTCCTTATCGTTCTTTAGTACACCTTTGACTCCCTTAAAATCCAAGGGTCCAATTGTCTCCCTACATGGTCTCCTGCTTTGAATGTATTTATAGAATTTTTTGTTGTTGGTTTTTATGTTCTTAGCAATGTGCTCCTCAAATTCTTTTTTAGCATCCCTTATTGTCTTCTTGCATTTCTTTTGCCAGAGTTTGTGTTCTTTTTTATTTTCTTCATTCGGACAAGACTTCCATTTTCTGAAGGAAGACTTTTTGCCTCTAAGAGCTTCCTTGACTTTGCTTGTTAACCATGCTGGCACCTTCTTGGCCCTGGCGGTACCTTTTCTGATCTGCGGTATGCACTCCAGTTGAGCTTCTAATATAGTGTTTTTAAACAACTTCCAAGCATTTTCGAGTGATGTGTCCTGTCTGATTTGCTGCAGTAACAGCAACATACTTGTGCCCCTTAACCTGTTTCTTTGCCCCATTGTGACTTCCCAGCACTGCTCAGCCCACCTCCTCTCTCATTTTGCAAAACACAGTTCCTACAAAATCTGATGTGGTCTGTGTGGATATGTAAATTCTAGAGGTCCTGATCTGGACCACAGTCTTGCCTGTTACTCATCCCTAAGATAGAGTACTGGTCCGTCCTAAGCCAAAAAGCTCACCTTGGGCATCACTCAGCCAAGGTTGCTATGAGGATAAACTGAAGGCATATTGTAGACAGAGAGTAGTAAATAAATTCAAAAGTCTTTAGTGTATTCTCCATGACATCCTTTATGATTTCTTTTATTATTCAGACAATGTATACGGTATATTGTTTAATCATAACTATCTCTAAGTATACATCCAAATCAACAACACAATAAAGCTAAAATGTTTTAAAAAACCATAAAATCAGAAATGATTGAAAATGCCAAAGAAGCATTTGCCCTGAAAGATTAGGGGGAAAGGAATCAGTATGATATGGACAAAGATGGTTTTATCACAGAAAAATGGGCAGGGAAAGAAAGTGTAAACCTACAGTGCTAACTGGTAACCATGCTAAAAGGCTGCAGGCAGTACTTATGGACTGGTGTGTGGGGGGTCAAAATCCATTGCTGGAAGCTTCAATCATAATCTTTTGGGTTTCTAGGGCTGTAATCCTGGACACAATTAGCTGGCTGGGAGCACAGTGGCAATTATTTCTGAGTCAACATGCATAGGATCGTAGTGTAATAGGACAGATGTTGTTGGGCTGCTAGAAATAATAAAATCCCAGAAAGGGATGGTGGACATAAGAATGCAGCTCTTCCGTCCTCACAGCGCAAGCAGAGCCAGGCATGGGGAACAGTAGGCATTGGGAATCATTGCCATAATAATTCTATTTACTCGTTATGTTGAATTAGAGAGATAGGTAACGCTAAATTCAGGATTGGGGAATGTTTAAGCTTCAAACAGCAGAATACCGAAGGCCACATTAAGTTTAATTGGCTTACACTGGATGCAAGTCAAAACAGGCTCCCTACAAACCCATCTCCCTTCAGGCTCACTTCTCACACCACCATGTGAGAAACGATACCACCACGCCTCTGCCTCTTTATGGTAGTAATACGAACAATAAAATAAGTGTTCCATATATTGATGGGGCATGCAAATAACTAATCAACAAAGCCCGGTATGGAATTTCAGTCCGCCCCTGTTTGGGGGAGTGAGCAAGCCAACAAGTGGACCAATCTTTTTCCATTGGCATCGGATAAGAGCAGTCTGTGCTGCCTCTTCTCTTTGAGGAGGGATTACCTTTGTTTTCCCTCCAGTTTCTCCCCAGCAATTTCCTGCTCCCCATTATCACCTCTGTACTTGCTTCCTTGGACTCTGTGTTAATCATTATCTCTTAACAACCTGTTCTAGCTGACTGTCTGAGCTCCTGCCGTCCTTAAAATGAGCAGCACACGCCACTGTAGCCTATTCAGAAGGTCTTGTGGTTGGTTCAGTTTGTGTTCCCTGTGAATGCTGGCAACTTATATGCAATACCATAAGCTGCTACATCTCATTAGCTGCTTACATCTCTGCCTCTGTAATGGAAAGATAAAGTATTCATTTCAACATGATTTGGTTAGGGAGTTGCAAAATATAATAAATACCATTTTGTGTACCAGGGATGTGGACCCTCTGACCTATAGGCTTCATCCAGCCCCCCAGTACTCTCACTGCAGAGAGACTGAAGGAGCTTATAATAATTTAATAATTCAATAATGTATTTACTGCCCTTCCTTCCGAAGGAGTCCAGGATGGCAAACATAAACAAAACAATTTAACAAAAAGAAAAACCGCCTAAAATAGGTTAAAACATTCCAAAACACAATTAATGTTTTAAATATATATGTATATGACGCATTAAAAATATAGCAAAACACAGCTTAAAAACATTATTTCATCAGTGATCTTCACGTTGCCAGGAACAGTTCTCTTCAGCCATCAAACATCTGGGAAAACAGGAATGTTTTCAAATTCCTCCTGAAAGCGAATAGTGATAGAGACAGATGCACCTAGTTGGGGAGCACATTCGACAAATGGGGAGCCACCACTGAAAAGGCCCTGTCATAAGTCAGTGTCCACCAGGCAGCACTCAGTGGTGGCACCACCAACCAAGCCTCCTCTGCTGATCGTAGGGTTTGAAATACTGGGAAAGGCAGTCTTTTAGATACTTGGGTTCCAAGCTATTTAGGGCTCTATAAGCTAGTACTTACATCGTGGCCTGGCAGCCAGTGCAGCACTTTCAGGACCCTGGACCAAACAACATGTTACATTAAATGTGTAACATCACTGCTTCACTTTTTAAAACAAAAAAGCTACTATGGTGGTGGGATCTGGACTGGTTTCATGGCAGGTGGGGAGGGAGAATTAAACCCTTTCCCCCTCCTGTGATCCCTTCCTGAACCTGCTATTAGCCTCAGAAGAGATTTCCCAATGCAAATAGCAGCTTCAGGGAAGAGCAATTTTCATCAGGACTGTCATGTGAGGGAAGGGTTAAACTCTACCTCTCTGTCCACTGCAGACTGAATCCTGACTGGGCCTCCCTAAGGCAGCTATTGCTGTTCAAACCCCAATCACATTAAATGAAATGTGACATTTAACATTAATATGTAGTTTTGTCCTCCATCCATGCATATTAGTATTCAAGTCTACCTTCAAGTATCTGTTGCTTTTGAAAGCTCCTATCACAACCACCACCCAGTTGATAAGATTTCTCAGATGTCAGCAGAAATAACATCCACAATCCGCATGGAGCCTATTTGAGTCTCCTGGGCAGATTAATCTTCATTGGTCTAAATGGTAGATCACAGGTTCAAGAGTCAGTATGAGAGGCACCCTAAAGGACACTCTGGATCAGGATTGCTGCATAAAATTCTGCACAACCACATGCCTGCATTTCATGGCACTGCTTCCCTCAGTTTAGGTTTAGCACCAAATCACTCAACCAGCAGTATGACATCCTAAGTTGCCACAAGCAACAATAGGCCTAGTTTTCATTGAGATGCTCTATTAATATCTGGCCTGCGCCAACTCAAGCGGCATGTGGGGGCCAGCTCACATCATTGTATGCTTCTCCAGTTTTTAGTTTTTCTTTTAAAGCCACATAAAAAACTACATCTTAGGGAGAACAGTTCTAACCCAGCATCCTCCCGGGAATGCTGGTTTTCTACGTACCATGATTTTTTGTATGAAGGAGCACTGAGTTATGTGAGCTCAGACAGAGATTAATCACCTTGTTGAGAATATAGTCTCAGTTTCTAGGGAAAAAAAGTCTCTCCAAGCAATTGATGTCCAGGAAAGTTGCTGCCCAATGTTACCAATTCTTGCATCTCAAGTTATGTTTCTAGAAATCCTTTTCCAGATCTCTCCCCTGCCTGCCCCCCAAGTGATCAACCCCTGAACTTTCAGTGTCTCACTATAAAGCAAGGACTCCCTGCTACTACCCAGGATCATGTAAAGGAACCTATGGCTGGTCTCTGCGATCTCTATCCAGCAGAATGTGAGATCCCCAAGGTTCCTGCTTTCAGCCTACTTCATCCCCCTTTTCCTGCTTTGATCTGATTGTTTGGCCTGGCCCCATTCCCATCCAGAGAGTGCTTCTCTCTCTCAAAGACCTGGCATAATCCTGACCACATCCTCTGACTGTGCTTCTGAACATCTTAAACTTGAAACTCTTGAACTGCAGCATAACCCTAAGAATGTCTCAGTTAAATGCAAGATAACTCTAAAATTTATAACTAGAAAATAATTCAGCAGCTCTAGACACCATAGCTTTAGCAATTAAGCATCTGGCAATATTCCCAGCATTGGCACAATAACTGTCTAGCCTGCCTTCAGAGGACTTCCAAGAAAGCAGGGTGTTCACCTTGCCCTGAGGTGACTCCTCCTCAGGTTCCAAGCAATTCTGACAAAGATATTCAGGGTAGTGAAGGGTAAATGAATTAAGGTGGCCTTGCATGCCAAAAGTTGTTATGTCCTGGAAAACAGTTGGTAAAGCCATATTTGGAGTAGGGTGGGGAAATATTCCTTTTTGGCACAATTTACCACCTTAAAAATGGTCAGGAATCAGCCACCAGCATTCACTCCAGCATGTTCCAAACCGGGGGGAGGGGGGGAGTCTCAATTAGTACTAGAGACAGATGCAAATAAAGCTGACAATTTAAATTTCCAAAAGAAAGAGTGGGCAGATCCTTCTTTTTCACAGCATGCTTTAGTGCAACATGAGAGCTTGTTCACTTGGCATCACCTAACTTAATTATTATGCAAAGAGTTCCCTGAATTTCATTTGTAAAATTGTCATATGCCGCAGAAAGTTCCCCACCATGCTTTGCATCAGAAACAGCTTCTTGCCCCTCAGTTTTTTGTTGTTGTTTAATATCTAGGCTGACTAAGGTTACCAACCGTACTCTTTTAAGAGTACATGTACTCTGTTTGAGATGGTGCAACAGCATACTCTTACTTTTCACTTATCGGAGCCAAATGTACTCTTTTTGAAATGACAAAATGATGGTAACCCTAAGGAAGTCTCAAAAGCAAAGTCAATGCTTAGTGACTTTCAACTGATCTTTAAAAATGTATTATTTGACTGCCATTGAAGAACATCACCTAAGGTACATGTTCCCTTCTCTTAGGTGGGTACATGACGGTTTTCTCAGTCATGGTGCTACATAGCAGCACAATTATGGAATGCTTTCCTGAGGGACGTCTGCCGGGCCTAGTCACTGCTCAACTTTTCAGCAGTGAAAAAATGGTTGATTGGAAAGCCCACTTGGAAAAGGACCATAGCTCAGCAGTAGAGCAAATGCTTTAGGAACCAGATTTAGCCCTTGGCATCTCCAGTTTAAAGAATCAGGTAGCAGATGACTTAAATATCTAGTAGGCCATACTAGACGAGATGGACAAGATGACTTGGTATGAGGCAGTTTTCTTTACTAATACTGCTGCTGGATTTATGTGAAGTTTTTCTTTTTGCTTATTGGTTTAGTTTGTACTGTTCAATATTATTTTTGTTTGCTTTTAGAAATGGTTTGCAAGCCGTTTTGAGGGTTCTTTGGGACTTAAAGGAGGGATATAAAATATTGTTTATGGGAAAATACTGTTGTACTTATGAAGTTTCCACTTAGCAAAAGTATTGGGAGACCAAATACAGGTAAATTATGCTTTGCCCCTCTCCTCTCCCCCCCCCCCGCTTGTTTGCATGCTCAAAGCTAATACATACCTCTGATAGGTGTAACTGTGGAGAGTTCATATCTCTTTCCCCCTCACAACATTGACAGAATGCCAGCACAGCCTCTGCTGTCTCAGGAACACATCCATCTCTCCATTTCAGGGGAGGTGGTGGTATGTATGAGCTTTAGAACAAGTGATAGAACAGCCAGCGTAGCTCAGCTCTCCTGTTTTGAAAATATGAAGCTGCTCATGAAACTGTTACCAGCATGAAAGCAAGGTAAGCAAAGACCTTTAGCCATGCAGCCTTAGCTTTGCTTGAAACCAGTGTCAGTCTCTGGTTTATCTCACGATAAACAAGTAAACAAGTATAGGACTGAGGCAAGTTGATGTGACAACTGGTTATGCCTTGAGTTTCTACTGTTGCCTCAAAGGGTAGGTTCAGATAATGCATTCAGGTAGTGGTGACCTTGTGATACACACAGCATGCATGAGCTTTCCTTGCATTGACAGGAGCAGACTGCAAGTGTTGGGGAGATGGCATTGTGATAGCAGATGTTGGTTGATGGGTGGGTCATGTGTATCATAAGGAGGCTGAATATGCAACTTGTTTATCATTACTCAAGGAATGAACTAAGTTCTGAGGACTTTAAGGCAAGACTGATCTCCCTACGTTTTGGCAAGTGGTGCACAACCAAAGAAGCTGGGGAATCACACAGAGTCAGAGCCAGTCTGGCATAGAAATAAACAAAGGAAACAATTATTAGTTCAGCTGCTGGGTTAATGTTAGCATTGGAAGCAAGTTCAAAGATAACAGAGTCAAAGTTGCACAAATAAATCCTTTCCATCCATCAGAGGCTTGGGGGCTAGTGGTTTCATGAGGCTGGCTTTTGTGCTTTGGCTCCTCTGGATTGAATGCAAGCAATTCCTTGGTATTATTTTCCACAGGATATTAACAAGACAAAAGTGACTTGTGGAGGATTCTCTTCAAAGGCAATAGTTAAATATGCTATCAAAACTGGCTTGGTTCACAGTACTAGCTAAAATATTTCCTTTCCTCCATCCTATTAGGATACATTATTGTTCACAGATATACACTGAACTAGCAGTTATTGTTTGCATCTCCAAAAAACAACAGATAGGAATTAATGGACCATACTGATTCTAATCAGAGTAACTACAACTAGCCCCCCAAACACATCTGGGATTAGGGGAAACTAAAAAAGGATTCCCAGAAAGGGGATATAAATTCTAGGCAGACTTGAATCTTGGCATCCAATGCTGAGTTCAGACATTGTCATCCCTTAAAACAAAAAGTGACGACCATCTGCCCATCTTTGCTTTGAAATGGAGCTCTAATCTGGGTTAAAAAAGAAATGGGGGAAACTAAACTTCATGGGCAGAGATGTGGAGGCCCAGAAAATAATGAGAGGGGGCTTCCCCCTACCCCCAGGTCTTCAAATCTCTATCACCCTTTTCCAACTTTTTATTATTGTTTCATCCGTTTGCAAAATAAAATAAAATAATTAAAAAATAAAATAGGGAGAGGGCAGAATTATCAATTTAATCTCACTGCTTTTAACAGCGTGACTGAAACTGACTAACATTCATATCTCTTTGTACCTAGGGGTTCACATAGGTTTCCAAGGGATTTACAGAACATGCAAAGAGAAAAGGTTATGTACTGTGCAAGATTGTCTGGGTAAGTTCTTAAATATTATGTCCTGATAAACTTTGCAGGAACAGCTGTGTTAAAAAGAATTTTCTGTTCTACAAAACTCACTACCAGGATATGGCACTAAAAGTCACTTCTACTTAGCATCAACTGGCCACATTTTAAGAAAGGTTGACAGGGGCAAAAAACATCAAGATGATTCACCTCTCTGGAAAGCGGCAAGGTGAAGGGTTTAGAGTTTGTTCTCATGATAAACCTGGTCTGTCAGAGCATGACATTCAGAAATGTACTCTGAAAAATACCAATCGTCAATGAAAATGTCACTCTAGCTTCCTGGCCTTACAGAAGCAGAGCTTCATTATCATAATGATGAAGACCCTGATTTGACAGAGTTATCACTGCCTTTTTAAATAGTGGAGGACAGGCATGAGAGATTTTAATAATCATAAAGTTTGTTTTCCATTTAGAGTATGACTTGTTGACAACCTTTGGATGCAGGTTTGCCATACTTTATTATATGCTTCACTTCCTATTTTTCAAGCTCAGTGATAAAAAACTCTCCCTGAGCAAATATTTACATGTACATTTGTAGGTCAGGAATAAGCAATAAACAGAACAATCACCTAAGACAGGAATGGCCAACTGGCAGCCCATGAGCTACAACTGAATGGGCGGAAAAATGGCAAATGCAATTCAATATAAACAAGTGTAAAATTATGCATATTGGAGCAAAAAATCTTAATTTCACATATACGCTCATGGGGTCTGAACTGGCGGTGACTGACCAGGAGAGAGACCTCGGGGTTGTAGTGGACAGCACGATGAAAATGTCGACCCAGTGTGCGGCAGCTGTGAAAAAGGCAAATTCCATGCTAGCGATAATTAGGAAAGGTATTGAAAATAAAACAGCCGATATCATCATGCCGTTGTATAAATCTATGGTGCGGCCGCATTTGGAATACTGTGTACCGTTCTGGTCACCTCATCTCAAAAAGGATATTATAGAGTTGGAAAAGGTTCAGAAGAGAGCAACCAGAATGATCAAGGGGATGGAGCGACTCCCTTATGAGGAAAGGTTGCAGCATTTGGGGCTTTTTAGTTTAGAGAAAAGGCGGGTCAGAGGAGACATGATAGAAGTGTATAAAATTATGCATGGCATTGAGAAAGTGGATAGAGAAAAGTTCTTCTCCCTCTCTCACAATATGAGAACTCGTGGACATTCAAAGAAGCTGAATGTTAGAAGATTCAGGACAGACAAAAGGAAGTACTTCTTTACTCAGCGCATAGTTAAACTATGGAATTTGCTCCCACAAGATGCAGTAATGGCCACCAGCTTGGATGGCTTTAAAAGAAGGTTAGACAAATTCATGGAGGACAGGGCTATCAATGGCTACTAGGCATGATGGCTGTGCTCTGCCACCCTAGTCAGAGGCAGCATGCTTCTGAAAACCAGTTGCCGGAAGCCTCAGGAGGGGAGAATGTTCTTGCACTCGGGTCCTGCTTGCGGGCTTCCCCCAGGCACCTGGTTGGCCACTGTGAGAACAGGATGCTGGACTAGATGGGCCACTGGCCTGATCCAGCAAGCTTTTCTTATGTTCTTAACTGGCCAAAACAGCCATTTTTATTTGGCCCTGGACAGCCCTACCAAATTTTAAACGAAGTTTTGTAATACAAATATGCCCACAATTTCAGTTGAAAGGAAAGGAAAATTATTTCCCAGAGCTGTAAGAGATATTCTATGCTTCTTTGGGTTTGAATGTAATACCATGGGATGATAGCTGCTCAAAGACTTTATTACAGAATCTAATGTTCCATGAAGGAGTCGAGTATGTAGCAAGATACACTTTCAGACCCTAGGTCGCTATCTAGATAACAGAGAAGACCTTGGGAATACAGAACTTGGTAATTCCAGATAATTTTGTATTGCCCTACAGAATGTATTGCCGTGTATAGGGAAAGCATAATAACAATACATCTTATTATAAAATGAAATCAAGTGTATGTGCACTTGTGTGTGTGTATGTGTATGAATCAAGATTGGTCCAAATTATAATGTGATTAAAAGTAAGTTATTCAAGCATGTAAACAGAAATTTTATCCCAGCTTAATATATCCTCCCCCCTGAAATGATTTTCCTTGGAAAATAAATTATGCAAAGTGTTGGAGGAGGTTTTGAGGCACCAGACGTTGACAGTGAGGTCTGGGAAGACAAGCTGGGGGAGGGGACAAGCATCAGGAATGGTCCTGGGACTGACAGTCCCTGACACTTTGACTCCCCCCGACCTTGACCCTCCCCCCCACCTAAGTGCAACCAAAACTGTCAGAAACTGCCCCTTTGATGACTGTTCCATTAAACACGCCTCCCTTGCCTACGCTGGAAGTGGAGGTGTCTCCTGCTTCAACTGATGTTTCCCAGCCGGGCACCCTGCAGGTTCCCACAGTCGAGCAAGCTGGTCACCCATCTCCCTCAGAGGGGGAAGCTGAGAGCCAGCCCCCTTCACCACACGCTTGCCGAAGGCAGAAGCAGGAGATTCAACAGTCGTTAAGGAGGATGTTGTGCGGAGACTTCCGGGAAGGGTTGCTTTGCCTGTGCTGCCTCTGAGTCGAGCTCTCATCTCAGAAGAAGCTTTTTCAGCATTAAAATCAGTCAGAACGTTCTTTTTGACTGGTAAAGATTTTCTCCCGGGCAGGGAGAAACGTAGAGATTAACCACAAAGCCTGTTTTTGTGGGGAGGACTGGATTTCATTTATTTATGAGAGAAGGTTCAACCTGCAATGCTGGATGGACCTCCATCAAGCTCTAGCTGATTACAGCGACACGTTTATCTTTTCTTCAAAGAAAAACGGACTCTAACAGGCAAGCATCCTTCTTTCTATTTTCTTTTTTCACTTGGTTTAAATAGTTGCAGCAAAAAAGAGATTTGTCAATGAATCAGCTATAAAGAACTTCTGGGTGAGTTATAAATCTTCTCTTTTACTCACGAAATTAAGGAGGAAAGAAATCGAAAAAGTTTATCTTTGTTTTTATTGCAAAAAGCTGGTCTGGAGGTGCATTCTAAAGATACCAACGGAAGAGGGATTTCTATTTCGAGGAGGGAAAAAAATAAAAATAAATTTGATTTATGAACTTTGGAGTATTATATGTCCGGGACTAATTTTTTTTTGGTCTATTTCATTTTGACGAATCTGCTTGTTCACGACGCCACTAACTATTTTGATGTTGGGAACTAAGTTTGTTTTGTATTCCTGGACACATAAGAGATAAGGTAGGTTGTACTGTCTACACTGATGTCAGCAAGCCTGGAATATTAACCCAATTGTGGCTGAAATAAATTTTGTTTTTGTGGTCTTAAGAATGGCAACCAGGAAAGTGACTGAGACCATGGAAGAAATTATGTTTCAGAAAATAATGGGTGAGATTGAGATAACGAAACAAACCCTGAGACAGGGTAGACAGGAGATGAAAATTGAATTTAACAAAATGACGCAGGAGCTTAAAGAAACAGAGGATTCTGTGAGAGAGGAGTTTGATGGGATTAGAGATGAGAAAAGAAAAATTAAAGGGAAGCTACAAGCCCTGGAGATTGGAACAAATGTGAAACTGGAAAAAGATTTGGAGTTTATGGATGTTAGAAATAAAGTTTACTGTTTGGAATTCAACGTTGTCTCTGAAGAAATTAATGAAGATATTGGTGGTAAAGTTATCAATGTCTTGGATAATTTTCTGGACTGGAATGATGTGATGGAGCTTGACATAGAAAAAATCTATGGAATTAACTACAGATGTGTGACAATGCAAAAATTCTCAAGAGATGAGCCAGTGCATTTTGTAAAAAAGAAGAACAGAGATATGACTTTACAACAATATTTCAGCAACATATTCAGAATTGATGGCAAGGAAATATTTCTGATAAAGGAAATCCCCATTAGACTCTTATTATATGACTATGGCTATGACAGCAAGATTATCATGGGATACTGATAATGGAAGAATGGATACTGAAACTACTGGACTTAATAGGACTATTGAAGATGGAAGATGGAATTAATATTGATAATGGAAGATTGGTTATTGAAATTATTGGACCTAACAGATTTGATGAGATGGATTAATCGATATGTTTATTTGGACTATGGCTATGACAACAAGATTATTATGGGATACTGATAATGGAAGAATGGCTACTGAAATTATTGGATTTAACAGGATTATTGAAGATGGAAGATGGAATTAATATTGATAATGGAAGAATGGCTATTGAAATTATTGGACCTAACAGATTTGAATGAGATGGATTAATCGACATGTTTATTTGGAGAAAAATTGAAAGATATATCTCTCAAGGAATTGAAACCTCTCTTTGACTTTTTGTGGAAAGAGTAAAGTAATGTTTATGAGATTTGATGATTAATTAAGATAACTACTGGAGGAAAGTGGTTTTATAATATAATTTTAGAGACAGGATTGTTATATATTGTAGACTTATGACTGATCTATGACAAATCGGAAGTCACATTTTATTTTATTGTTTAATTATTTTTGTTTTGTTTTGTTTTTTGTCTTTGAAAATTTGAATAAAAATTAATGATAAAAAAGGAGGATGTTGTGCGAAAGTTGAGCCTACTTAAGGGGGCGCAGGGGAGGGGTTGGTGCTGAGTCAACATCGTAGCACTGCGGAGTCAAGCTTAGTCAGACTTAGTCAGGGCAAAGTTCCTAGAAAGCGTAGTTAGGTTAATGAGGCACACTGCTTTTGATGTAACTGTAACTTTAATAAAGATAAAAAAATCACAGCTGTGTCTGGATCTCCCGACTTCAGATAGGACAGTTTGACTTAGCCCCAACCTTCTCCCTCCAATGCCCCCATGATGGAACAAATGGAAGCAAACAGCAGAGCAGGGGAAGACATCCATCGAGCTCTGGGAACCTTGTTAACCAAAGTTCAGAGCCTTCAAACCAAAACTCTGCGAGCCGAGAACTGAACCTTGTGCCTCCAGATGTCTCAGGGGATCCCCACACAGCAAGTGCAGGGAGTTGCCCAGCCTCAGTCAGCACCCCAAACCAAATGTCCTGTGGGAATGCCAGCCCACTATGGAGGGAAAGTAGAGCACTTCTCCACCTTCCTGGCCCAGTGTGAGCTTTACATTGCGAGTGCATCAGTCGGAATTCCCCAACAATGATGTGAAGGTGGCATTCATCATTAGTCTCCTGGAGGGAGAAGCTGCCCAGTGAGCTACACCGTTATTGCTCCGGAACAACCCAGTCTTGACTCAGTATACCGCCTTCGTTAACACCATGGCTGAAATCTTTCAAGACCTCAAGCAAAAAGAAACTGTATCCCACCAACTGGGGAACCTGAAGCAAGGGAAAATTCAGTGGGGACTTATACTAATGCCTTTCACACCCTGACTCAGGAAACAGACTTTAATGACCAGAGCTTGGAAAAGTTACTTTTTTGAACTACAACTCCCATCAGCCCCAGCCAGCGCCGCTGGCTGGGGCTGATGGGAGTTGTAGTTCAAAAAAGTAACTTTTCCAAGCTCTGTTAATGACTTTTGTCTAATGTATTTGCACCATCAGGGGCTCAGTGCAGAAGTTCTGGATGAGCTGTCATGAGCCCCACCACTGAGCAGTTTCGCAGAGCTGATCTAACTGTGCCTGCAGATAGACAGCTGGCTTGAAGGTCGCCATTAGGAGCACAGGGCTGAGTTGGCTCAATCCCTGCCCCCTGTACCGCTTCCCCATGCCTGCATTCCCCCCGGAGTGGGAATCTCGTTGCCTCTGGGGGTGAAGCCCATGCAGATAGGGGTGTGTGCCCGCGCCTGACAGAGGCAGAGAAGGAGAAGTGTTGGGAAAAGGGGCTGTGCCTATACTGCAGGAAGGCTGGACATCTGGCCAAGTCCTGCCCAGCTAAGTCAGAAAAGTCTCCTGTGTAGGAAAACTACAAACCCCAGCTTTTGTAGAGGTCCAAGAGCTGGGATTGACTGTAAATCCGTGATCTCAATAATAGCCTCTACTGCCAAGATCTGCCTTGCATCTACCCATTCACTTGGGCTTGCCAGGGGGTCCAGACAGACCTCCAAGTTTACACCATGGCGGGTTCAGGTGCTTCCACCAACTTCATGGATCCGAACATCACATGCCAGTCTTAGAGCTCAAGTTTGTGCTGTCAGTGGAGACCATAGAAGGTCGACCGCTAAACTCTAGAACTATCACTAGAGCCACTGAGCCTCTGAAAGTGGAGTTACCGGGCCACATGGAAAGAATGTCATTTTACCTGGCAATGCTTCCCCGCTTCCCTGTAGTGCTGGGCATGACTTGGCTGTCTCAGCATGATCCTGTCTTCTCATGGAAAGAGGCCACCATGACATTCCAATCAGACTACTGTGAGCAGCACTGCCAGCCCCCTGAGAAACCTGAACCTGTCATTTGGCAGCTACATCCGCGCCAGAGGAGGCGCGGTTGCCTGAAAAGTATCAGGACTTTAAAGACGTGTTTGGCAAAAAGGAAGCTGAACAGTTGCCCCCACAACGCCCTTACGACTGTGCAATAGACTTATTGCCAGGGGCTAGCATCTCTTTGGGGCACATCTACTCCCTGTCAGAACCAGAGTTGGCGGTGCTGAGGGAGTTCCTGGACACCAACCTGCGGCGAGGGTTCATACGTCCATCCAAGTCCCCCACAGGCGCTTTCTTGCTGTTTGTCAAGAAGAAGAATGGCAGGTTAAGGCCTTGTCAGGATTATAGGGCCCTGAATGAAATCACTCCCCAACAGATACCCCTTGCCTCTTATAGGCGAGATGCTTGAGCGCCTACGATTGGCTAAAATCTATACCAAGCTGGATTTATGCGGAGCCTACAATTTGGTCAGAAGAAAGGAAGGGGATGAGTGGAAGACTGCCTTCAAGACCCTCCATGGACACTTTGAATACCTGGTCATGCCTTTTGGCTTGTGGAATGCCGCAGCTGTCTTCCAAAATTTCATGAATGACATCTTCCGGGACTATTCGGATTGCTACATGATAGTCTATTTAGGTGACATTCTGATTTACTCGGACTTCCCCGAGCAGCATGAGGCGCATGTGAATGCAGTGTTGCAGATTAAGGGAAAATCACCTGTACACCAAGCTAGAGAAGTGCGGGTTTGACCTAAACACCTTGGAGTTCCTAGGTTACTGCATCTCTCCTGCAGGAGTTGAGATGGACCCAGAAAAGGTGCGCTTTTAGTTCTTTTCTCCCATCTCAAAATCAACTTTAAAAGTGCCTAGCACAAAAGCCTCTGGAACTATTTGTCTGCAATTTAGCATTGTTCATAACCAGAGCCATTTCTCTCATGTCTGCATTTTTCAGAACTATTGCCCACAAAGCACCAGGGGACACTAAATTATTCCTTTGCCACCCACCCCAAAACTATAATGGCTTCATTTGTAGAAAAACCACTGCAATTGTCCTACTAATATTTGCCAGAATTCATTCCCTCAGAACAGGTGACCTTGCCTGCAAAATGCATCCAATTCTGCCCCAAAATAAAACAGTTATAGAATTTTTCTTCATTAAAAAAGAAATCAAACTTTAAAGATGCCCAGTACAAAAGCCCCTGAACTTATTGTCTGTAATTTGAAAGGCTTTATTCACTCCAGAGGGGCTACTATGCCTGCAAATTCCATTCACTTCTGTGAAAGGGGAAAAATGGTATAGCCATTTTTATATTTCCCAACAATGAACTGAAGAGAAATGAAGTGGACTCAGATGGATCCTGAGGTGAGTAGGCAGCCTATGAAGCTCTTTGGGCCAGAGTGGGCTGTTTTCCAAAGCACCAAATTGGTGTCCAGGCCAAATCGTATGGTCTGTGCACATCAGTAAGATATATCTGTATACAACAGAACACTGTGTTAACATTCTGTTCATATTTAGAGCTCAAATACTCCACAAAAAAGATAATCTTGTCCAAAAACTATCCGTTGCCTCCCTTCACATGCCTTTACAGTATGTGAAGGCAGGTAACAAAGTAATGTTATCGTGTCCACAATTTTCTTGTTCTTATTATCTGGTTATCAAACTTTGACATTCCGATGACTTTCCATTTATGTATTAATTCTGTTCTAAGAGATATGAAAAGATTTTAACTCCATAAGAACCAGCATGGTGCATGGCCAGCCTGTAAACTTTTTACAGATCTAATTTACCTGTTTCAGATGTTTGAATCATAAGCCTCATTTTGATCAGCTGATTAACTGTATCAAATATCATGGTACTGCCCATCTGATAGGCAGGTAGATGCAGATCTTTAGACTGGTCATCTTGACAATGTAATGCTAAAGCATCCTGAAAGGTGGCCACTCAGCCTCTACTCAAAACTCTCTAACAGCTGCATACACACCAGCACATTCAAAGCACCCTCCCAAAAAATCCTGGGAACTTTTAAATACTGGGAACAGAAGTTTGGGAAAGGCTGGACAAGAATATCACAGGGAACCTTGTGAAAAGCTTTACTGAAATTGAGAAATGCTACATCCACAGCACTCCTGATTTAACAAGTTAATAACTCAATTAAAAAAGATAAACATCTAGTCTGGCATGATGTGTTCTTGAGAAACCCAATGTTGGCTCTTTGTAATCTACAAGGGATCTTGCATAACAAAAATTGTGCTTTTTTTCCAAAAAGTTACCTTCATTGAAGCTTCACAGTTACATTATTTACCAACCACAAATTAAATATTTTTATAGATTGATTTGTTAAAATGGTTGTCACCCCTGTGCCTTTATCATTTTCCATATTTAGTAAGATAGGAAAACATTTTGATAACAGGCCTTTGGTTCCTCTCATTTTATGTAATATTTTTTCAGTTTTGTGTTTTTAGAGCACTTTCAATGAACCATTTAATCAGGAGGCACTAGTAAAGTATGCTTTATTATGGGTTCATTCTTACATCAATTCAATGATTTACAGTAATTTTTCAAAACTCTCTCTTGAAAATTATTTTCATCTCATACATCAAAAATACCTGAAATACATTTCTTATTAAACATTTATTATATACGATAGGACTCTCTTCCAAGTTGTTGGAACAGAACAGAGCACGGGATAAGTGGGGAAGTGTGATGGAATTTGCTGTGTTGGTATATTTATTTGTTAATAATTTGTATTAAGTATGAGTTTATTTGTATTATGGCTTCATTGTGTACTTTTTAATAATACTTGTCATTTTCTTTCCTTGTACACCGCTTAGAGATATTTTTATATATTAAACGGTATAGAAATAGTCTAAATAAATAAATAAATATACTAAATGTCAGGGGACATGATTCCATAGTCTTAACTGAAAACTATCCCCAGTTCTTAAAACAGATTTTACTAGTAGTTGATGATTATTAATTACATTTAATTACATTTGTTATGTATCATTCATAGTACAGAGTGGCATTTAGGCAGCAACCCTATTGACTTTCTCTGAATTCTGTAGAAAGACTCCATGAATATAGCTGCATGCACACAATCGCAACATGTGTGTGTTTGTAGCTTTTGGGAGCATGATGGAAGGTGCAGGGGTGGTAAGCATAAAAAATGTGGTGAGAAATGCATGAGGGGAAATTCCTGAATACAGATACAGTCTTCCACACTTCTGGATCCTTTAGACCCCTTTTCTCCCTATTTCTCTCATTCTCTATGCCTAAGTTTGGAAGCTCATAGATTTCTGTCAGGTTATTGGAGGGTGATTTTAATTTTTTTTAAAAAACATCTATACTTTGCATAACTGTGAAGTTCCTTATGTACGTAGTTCCTTGTGTCTGCGAGCAGTGTGCCTTTTCACTTCCAAACTGGATAGGCGCTAGAACTCCTGAGTACCCTATTAAAAGGAATAAGTGGGGCCCTGCAACAAAGTCCTGGTGCGTGTATGTTACCTGAGACTGTGGCTGAGAGAGACGGTTGGGGGGAGGGGGAAGTCAGCATCAAGGCAGGAGTCCCAGCAGGAACTTGGATCTTACTTCATGTGCAGGGTTTTTTGTTCATTTAGTTTTGAAACATTTAAAACTGCAATCAATCTGAAATTTAGGTAGGTTGACCTTTAAAAATGTAAATGTACTATCTTCAACTCAAATGGTGACCTTATGAACAGGGTTTTCATGAGGCTGAGAGGCAATGACTGGCCCAAGGTCACCCAGTGAGCTTTATGGCTATGTGGGGATTCAAACCCTGGTCTCCCAGGTCGTAGTCCAACACCTTAACCACTACACCACACTGGCTCTCTCAGATTGACCTTTACTGCAACTTGAAAGGTATGGATGGTTGATTTTTTTTAATTGGGAATCTAACCCAGTCTCACCTCTCATCTGCAAAATTAACAGAGGATTATATTGCAGGGCTGCTGCAAGTTAGTCTTTCTCATCACAGTTCCAATACGCAATATGGGTATAACAGTGAACTGCACTGCAGAGTTGTTGTATACTGCTCCTTCCCAACTTCCCCAGCCCAATCTGTAATTTGGGGGTAAAAACACTGCATGGTGCTGGTTGTACTCTCTCAACTTTAGCCCAAACCCTGACCAGCAACAGGAGTTTAACGGCACTAGAGACAACACATTTGAAGCAGTGTTGCAAACCACTCAGAGCCAGACCTAAGAATGTATAAGCCACTCTCTCAGCCACAGCTGCTTCCAAACTTCAACATGAAGAAGGAATGGAATTTGCATTAGCAGGGTGAGCTTTTAGAGGTTTCACACTAAATATAAGAATGGAGTTAGAAAGAGCAGGAACTCTTCTCTTTGCTGTTACCTTTTGAGGTCTGTAGGGAAGGGCATACTGGTGCCCAATCCCAAGTACTTTAGATCCTGGATTTCTCCATTGATTTCTATGGTCAGCTGTCCCTGGAGGCATTTAAAAATAGTGTGAACCAGGAAATAACCTATCTAATGTGATGGTTCTCTCTGAGTTTTTTGTTCCTATGGGTTCCTTCCTCTCTCCTCCTTTACCAGCCACTCCACTACGTTCTATTCGAGCCTTTCCCAACTAGTGGGCCACCAGATGTTGTTGGACCACAACTCCCATCAGCCTCAGCCAGCATTGCCAACGGTCAGGAAAGATGGGAATTGTGGTCCAACAACATCTGGAGGCACACTGTTTGGGAAAGGCTGTTCCATTCCCCTCATCTGATTGTCTCTTTCTCCCTCCTCTACAGTCAGTTGTATATTGTGCCCACTGAACATGCTGAGTCCTCACTGGGCTGTTTTTCTAGATTTCCCCCTGGAGGGTTTTCTTTTCTTTTTTATTTTTTTGCGCTACAAACATCAGGGTTCCCATGACTTTGCTGATATCTCCATATTCTGCATGGGAGCAGTTGTTTGGGCTACACTGGCACTAGGGATGTGCTAGAATTCCATCTGATTTGGATTTGGTACAGTATTTTCCATTAATTTGCTTATTCTCTGTAGCTGCTGGTGGGATTTTATATAGCAATTTTCCTTGGCTAGTTTTGAAAACGGATTTTTTCTAAAAAGAATCTGCCTCTAAAATATCAATGTTGAGAATGATAAATTTATCAATATTTCCTTTCAAAATATCAAGATTAATATCAACATTTTTTGTGAGGAGAAAAGAATGGATTGTTAAAAGCAACAGCTAACGGAACTGGCCTGTTAGGTCAATGGAATGCTTTCAAACCCAAACCAGCCAATGGATGCCACCCCTAACTGGCACACAAACTCTCCCCTAAACAAAGTAAGATGCTGCTGTTAGTGTTGTTTACTTTGTTTATTGATTCTGTTCAGCACAGCAGTCTTTCTTTCCTAGTGTAAGGCAAGTTAGTTGAACTGCAAATAGGTCTGAGATAAGGGTGGGATTTGAATACTGCTATCTTTTTCTCTCTCGTTCTCAAGGGTTGACTCCAGACTCATTCTTCCATGCCCCCATAGTTTCCTTTTTTATTAAGAACAACAAATACACCAAAACATAACCTGCTTGCAGCAAGACAAAACAGCTCACACAGCCTTCTCAACATGGGGGGGGGCAGGAGGGGGTAGAGACAGATAAGAGCTACACTCCCACACCAGACATGTTTCAGAGAGGAAAGCAGACTGTACCATTACAGGCCCCTTAAGATACGTTCAATATGCCACAGCTGCAGATGTTACAATGGCACAGGTTGACTCTCAAAAATAGTATATTCTCCTGTGCAGTTATTAGGTAAGGGGGGAAGGAGCATTGCGGGGTGAGTGGGGGGAAGAGACTTTGTCCCAGGTATAAAACTGTGGATTCCTTAGTTGAAGTCTATTATTTTCCATTCCCATGCCCACCAACAAAGGCAAAGTGGTTTAGGAAGAGAAGGCAGAATGGAAAACAGACAGACAGATTTGTAGAGGCACTGGGACATTTATTCTACAGATTTCATATTTAGATTTTCTGTAACTGTAACATTAAACCTGTACCATGCTTTAGTGTACTATCTACCAAATTTCTAGTAATTGCTCTCCATTTCTGATGCAGCTCATATTTGCTGGAACTGAGGAAAAAGGAAATAAATATACTAAAATGCTGGATATACCATGGCCATTATAATTCCTTATTGCCTGAGCTCTGATTCAATTGCTCTATCCTCTATACAGCATTAAAATTCATTTAAAATGCCCATGAGATAGAGAACACATGTGAGTCAGTATCTTTTATATGACTAAGAAAACATATCCCAACTTGCCTGTTTTTGTAGTTTTGGATAGCCCAGCAACAGCTGTTTATAAGGAGCTTGAGGAATATGAAGGCCTAAATATAAGCATGATCTCCTCATCCCCTGCAATTTTGTACGGCCTTAAATCCACTTTAATTTACTTGTAAGTAAATCAGTTTTAGTCATTACTTCATCTTTCTAGTTCTACTGAATAACCCATTAACTGTACAGAGATTTTGCAAACCTATTTTTGGAAATGTGGAATAAACTGGGTAATTCAGGCAGGGACAGTCAAGAAGGATAGCCAAGTAGGATTGATTGATTGATTTCATTTATATTCCACCTTTCCTCCAAGGAGCTCAAGGTAGCATACATCTCTCCCCACCTCATTTTATTCTCGCAACAACCCTGTGAGGTGGGTTAGGTAGGTTTCTGACTGAAAGGAGTGGCGATTCTGTCAGAGCCTAAATTTCACTATGGTGAGATGGAAAGGGCCATCTACACAGCCACTGCCAAGCATGTTCTATGACACTATGGAGCCCATAATGTTCTCAAACTCAAGTAAGGGCATACTGTCGTGCCTACTATGTGGCAGTGACAGATGCAAAAGGGTATTATTTTTGCCTGTTCCATCACATCCTCAAGGTATCATCGAGCAAAGCTGTTTTAAGCGATAAAGAGCTTGTTGGGATCAGATTCAGAGGAAGTGGAGTGAGACCTTCAACCACCTGCTGAGATGAACTTGCAAAGCACTCACTCATATGCATGGGTTCTTGACTCCAAAGGTGTGGCAGTATTGTGTGAGGTGTCCAGAGCTCTATCTATTCAGGTTTCTTGGTACTGCAGCCTGAGGAAATGGACAAGATGCTCTAATCAGTCTGTCTGACCACATGCTATCTTTACCTTTGCCCATCATGGCTGATAAGAACTAGTGAGGGGGGGTGACTATGTGAGTCAAAGTTGTTGAATGCCTTGTTATGTCAGGGTGGTACCTGCCACCTTGAATGAGGCAGTAATGAGGCAGGCAGAGAGGCTGGCTCTCTGCACCATGGCTTTAGGTGCCTCCTGTAAGCCTGATGGAAAATGCAAGATCTATTGGACTGCTGATGCTTTGAACCCCTCCACCTTAAGCTCAGGTTGGAATGTGTGTAAATAAACAAACCATATTTCATAAAGACACCGCAGTCTCCGCTGACCTTTCCAAGCAAACCAAACCCTGGGTAAGCGCAGGGACCCCCGGAGATCTCTGACTGCTCAGAGATTTGGGGTGGTGCGCAACAATATGAATAAATAAATGTGAATTAGGGTTCCCATGTTAAAAGGTTACAGAAATATAGTCACACAGATCAGTGGTCCCAAACTTTTTTCCTCCATGGATTACTTGAAAATTGTTGAGGGTCTTCATGGACCACTTAATTATTGTTCTGCTTGTTGTAGCAATTGTAATGCATTGTGCTAGATGCTGTAAGATTTTTATTTTTTTAAAGATATGCCATGGAATACCTGAATGAAGGTCATAGGTCACAGTTTGGGAACCCATGACCTAGATAATTTCAGAGTGAAAAACTGCTCTGTCTTCCTTAGTAGATGTCAAGTGTTCACTAGTGGGAGGGCTGTTCCCCCCCCCAAAAAAAACATTGGGGAGTGACAGTACTTAATCAGGCAAAATTATATTTGGATGCTGTGAAACCCTCCTCAAAGGCAACAGATATTTATATATGGCTAAACACCAAGATTATTCTGTTGTTGTTGTTATATGCCTTCAAGTCAATTACAATGTATGGCAACACTCTGAATCAGTGACCTCCAATAGCATCTGTCATGAACCACCCTGTTCAGATCTTGTAAGTTCAGGTCTGTGGCTTCCTTTATGGAATCAATCCATCTCTTATTTGGTCTTCCTCTTTTTCTACTCCCTTCTGTTTTTCCCAGCATTATTGTCTTTTCTAGTGAATCAGGTCTTCTCATTATGTGTCCAATGTATGATAACCTCAGTTTCATCATTTTAGCTTCTAGTGATAGTTCTGGTTTAATTTGTTCTAACACCCAATTATTTGTCTTTTTTGCAGTCCATGGTATGTGCAAAGCTCTCCTCCAGCACCACATTTCAAATGAGTTCATTTTTCTCTTATCCGCTCTTTTCACTGCCCAACTTTCACATCCATACATAGAGATGGGGAAGACCATGGTCTGAATGATCCTGACTTTAGTGTGCAGTGATACATCTTTGCATTTGAGGACCTTTTCTAGTTCTCTCATAGCTGCCCTCCCCAGTCCTAGCCTTCTTCTGGTAGATTACTGCTGTTCTATTGTCTCTAACAAGAAAGCTCAAATTGACTTCAGAAGGAAAGTAGAATAGAAGAAACTGCAACACTGAAGAGCATAATATGGAAGACACGATCATTGGCCAAATGCAGGTTGTGAAAATAAGATTGTTACAAAACAAGTTACACGTCATGTGAATCGTGTCATTTGGAAGCAAGCCACTTTTAAAAAAATAGTTAATACTAGGCAGGGAAGCATAAATTTTTATCACAATCACAGTGCATAGAGAAGGGGGGTTTCCTTTGCTTCTGCAGCCATGATCCTAATGAAAATCATGTCTCAACCCCCCCCCCCACACACACACATTGCATTAGCCTTTGGGAAAAAAGCTCCCATTGGTGCCTAGGACTAATAGTGTCTGTGTTTGTTCACCAGGATTGCAGCCGGAGATGAAAGGATTAAATGTCCCTGACCCACACAATGCAGTCTTGATGAAAGTCTTTCCCCCACTGCCCCCACTTGCCTATTATTATATTTTTAAAATTCTGACATGCTTCCATGTGATATGTTTAGCATTATGTGTAGCTTGGCTCTCATACATATTGTTGGGATGTTAATATGGAGGTAATACTAGTCTAAGGAATTGGAAATGAAAAACAAACAAGAGTGCTTGAAGGATTCATTACAGCTCACCTCTGAGCAAGTAGCTGGGTAGGGGAATCACAGCTTCCTTTACCTTAGCCCTTGCTGCATCATCTCCTGTATTTCTCAGTTCTTGAATCCTCTGTACCACCTTTCCTCAAACCCCTTTCCCCCATTCATACACCTCTTTCTCTTATCTTCCCTACCTGCCATCAGACCACCACAACTGCTTGAGGTGCAATGGGTAGTATTCCCATTCTTCTTTGGTTCACACACATGGCAGATATAGGCCATGGTCATAAGACTACCTTCAAAGGGAAACCACTAGTCACTCCTTGTGCTCACACACATGAAGATGGTTGGAATTCTTCAGTTGAATCACCTGTGCATGGCCCCCTCCCTGATGACCTCAAAGTGGATCTTAAAAACTGTTTTAGCATTTGATTGATGGCTTTATGCTGGTTTTAATTGCTGCTGTTTTACTTGTTAATATTGGCACTGTTTTAACGCCTTGTTGTTTTATATGTGTATTTTATTGGTTTTTGTTAGCCTCCTTGGGAGAGTTTTACCCTAAAAAGTGCAATACAAATATATTATCTCAAAGTTCATACGAGATATGCTGACTTTGTCTTCCCTTTCTAAACCTCTTGGGAATTAGTCAAAGGGCAAACTTCACCACAGTGGTTGCGATGGCAGCACCATAGAGAAAGGGGCCCTTGTTTACCACAGAAAGGCAGTGATATTCTTTTTGAACACTCAGATATGTTTTTGTGTTTTCAACCATCATTGACAAACAAACTTGAATTAAGGCACCTAATAAGATGTCATTTCTTAGACTGTAACAAGGGCACTGTACACTGTCTGAGTTAATCCTGTGAACTAAAACACAGGCGTGCACATTAAAGTTTGGAGCAAGAACTCATTATATGCTTCAGTTAACACTAACAAACCTACAGGATTAGTGTTTAACAGTCCTCCAGTGTGGAAGTCAAGCATTCCAGGCCTCTGCAAGCATATCACCACGGGCAAACAGGATAACATAATCGTGGGAGCACTCTGTTTCTTCATGAAGCTGGGTACGTTCGCACAATTTGCTCAAAGGAGATAGTTAAGTATGCGCTTAAGAGAGGTGCTTGCTATATTAATAGCCCTATTCAGGTGGTCAGTTCCAAACACATGAAGGGCTTGTGCGAATTTGCGAGGCTAGCCCCAACCCCTCAACAATGACATGTATGCTGGCCGTGCCTCTGGCTGATGTGTGAGTGATGTTAGGCTGAAGGGGACAAGAACCATGAAGGGGTTAGGCTGAAGGGTACAGGAATTTACGATCACATGTTTAATTGGGGTTTAAAACCCTAATTAAACATGGAGGGAGGACATATGTCTCCTCCCCACCCTGCCAGACTGCCCCCCTTTGACAGCCTGGGTGGACCCAAAATATAAATATTATATATTTTAAGATTTTGATACCATTTTTCAGCTCAAGTGAAAGTAAGGAACAATATTAAAACAAAAACATGCATTAACATATTCAAGGAAAAGTACAGCTACTTAAACATTATCTTACCTAAAAGAAGAATCCAAATTCAGCTATATTTGGAGATCTTGTTAAAACTGCTTTAAAAGAAGTCTCAGCACGCAGCGTAAGCAGGTCATGCTCTTAAATCTGACAAATTTCAAACAGTGAAGAATTCCCCCTATACTTACAGTATTATAGTTCTCTTGGAATACTCTTCTTGAACATCTTATCTAAATAATATGCCAATGGCTCCCTCTAGTGCCTAAAGGGACACTGACTCCAAAAGTAACTCCAGAGACTATTCAGAGAAGCATTGAAAAGTACCACACCTGCCTCCTCCGTGTTAACTGCGGCCTAACTGGCCTTTAGTGTCCACGCTGTGGAATACTCTTGCTGAGATTCAACAAGCCCCATCACTGTTGACTTTCAGGCGTTTCTTGAAGACCTTTTTATACTTCAGGACTATTGTTTAACTTTTCATAAGATAAACCAGTCATTTTAATGATTGTTTTTATGATATTTTATGTTCTACTATATTTATATGTTGTACCATGCCTTTATATTTCACGAGATTTATAAGTAATAGATAAGCTATTAATTTAATATCCTACATGCAGATTTCAGCTAATATTTCAATTTCTGATTTCTGAAATGTGACCCAGTTTTCTCTAAGGTGTTGCCTCCTGCCCTCCAGGAAATGGAGACTGAAACCTCTCCATGTCATTCTGTGGCCTGACTGGAGCAGAAGACACACTGTCAGGAAAGTTACTATGCATTCCATCACTGCTGTTGGTGACCAATGTCAGTGTGATAACATTAACTTTTGCAGAAATGTTTTACTTTGTCCATCCTCCTGCAGATGTTAAAGTGTGCAGGGGGACTGCCTTCCCTTTTTCTTCAAGCCCCTGGGCTGGCCTAAGCACTGCAAAGGATCTGGATGTGTGGGATTTTGCATAACTCCTACTGTTTGGATGTCAAATGATCAGGTTGCTGCTCGGTGAGATATAGACTGGTTGATCGCATTCCTTTGCAGCACTTGTTTCCTAAGCATTTTGAAGACAAAAAATGATTTGGACATTGCCTTCATTATAATGCCTGTGAATATGTCCAGAGCACAGTTGCTGGATGATTCCTAGTTGTTGAAGGCATTGAAAAGGTGCCTGAAGAGATGTGGCCTTTCATTTGTGTAGTCATTGCCATTCCTGGCTGATTACCTCTGCTAAATGACCCTTTAGAGAAGAAGGTGGTCCTGGATGCCTTAAAAGGGCACTTTGTGTCACTTCCTAAACTACCTGTCCAGATCCTGCTGAATATTCCAACAATCAACCTTTCATAAATATTCCATTTTGGGGCAGGGTTCTTAGCCAGGTGGCTGCTGTGCAACATGAGTCACTTGATGAAACCACTTTTATGGATAAATTTCAATCCAGTTTCTGGTCTAATTTCAGCAACAAAAATACTTTCATCAACTTGATGGGTGACCTATTCTAGGAAAAGGTTGGGGAGTGTAAGTCACCTAGATTTCTCAGCAGCCTCTGACATCATTGGCCAATGGCTCTTCAGGGGTTCTGTTTCACTTGTTTCCTGAAGGTGGTGGTGGGCGACTGTTGTTCAGCCCCATGCAAGTTGTGCTATGGTGTGCCACAGGACTTTAATTTGTGCCCCATAATATTTCCTTTGCCTGTGCAAATCATGTGGGCACGGAAGTGGATTTGCAGCTGCCACCGATTAGCTGATCAGCAGTTGCTGCAAACCCTGCTTCCTTTGCCCACATGTTTTGAAATCAATGGGGCTGATGGATGGGGTGTACTCAGAAAAGCCCAATTTATTATGAGGATGATCCAACGAGGACACAAACATCCCTACTAATCACCTGGTTTGAAATATTTATTTAGAAACTTTACACCTCATTCTCCCATTGAAGTCACAATGCTCATGGCAGTTTACAATAATCTAAAAGCATCCGCAACAAACTTAAAATTGAACACCATACAACAGGGGCAGCCAGCATAGTCGTACAGATGGGCACCCTCTTGTCAGCTCCAGCCGGCATGATCAGTGGGATAATTATGGGAGCTATAGTCCAACATCTGGGGGGGCACAGGCCCCCACCCCTGGCATAAAACTTAAAAAAACCCCAGAGCATTATTATCCAAACCCTCATAGGTCCCATTTTAAAACAATAACAAGGATTGGAAAAATGGATAGAATGGCCCAATGCAATGGAGGACATAGCTCCTCAACTAAACAAAGAGGAATTTTGTCAGGGGCAGTTTGTCATGTTAATATTATGCTGTACCTGTCCAAATATTGTCTTTTACAAGAGCCAATTCCTTTTTTAAAACGAGCCCCTACATGCAGGAGAGCTAAACAAAAACAATCTGTTTGAATAATAATTGGTTGAAAAGAAATTATGCTTCATGGAATATTTTGAGGAAAAAGTTAAAACTAGCATTATTTATAATGCCAAATTTGGGTGACTGAGCACTTGTCAGTCTAGAAGCAACATAGAGCAATCTCCAAAAGTATCAGTTTCTACAGACTTGAGTAGGAGACTCTCTGGTTAGAAAGGTTTTTTTAAAAAATCCTCAAAGATGTGTAAGCTGCCGGTCCCTAGAGAATTTCAGCTTCGGAATGTAGAGAAGACAAATTGAGGGGCAAAGAGGGGACATTGGCCTGTAAACCTATGGAAGTATCCTACAGGATACTTAGGGTCTGTGGGAGAGGGACATAAAATATTTCCCCTACCACCACAAATATGTCAACACATTAGTTGGAATGAATGTCTTCTTCTAGACAAATTTAGTTAGAAGAAGTCATTTGAACTATATTGATAATATCAAATGAATATATTTCCCTTGCCTGCTGAAAAGACAAGACAGCTTATCCACTGATAATAACTAGGTTTTTTTAAAAAAATCCTGTCTTGTTTCCTCCATTTCAAAGGTCATGGCTGTCTTTACAGCTTCTAGCAGTTAAAAGAGATGAGCTGTAGAGATGGGAGACAGCAAGTGAGAATTCTCATCAAAACACTGGCAGCTGCGACAGTCATGATGAAACACAGTGATGGATTTCTCCTGTGTACAACAACTTGTTAAAAATGGAAGTAGAATCACATTTGGCAGGTTGCCGGCCTCAAGAGTGCTTCACTTGTGTACATACCCATGTGAAGCAAAGAAGCTTTTTTAAAAAATAAAATAAAATCCAGTATTCCTAAACAAAATGAAAAAACTACAGTTGAATTCAAAATGGACTTCTGTGCTTTTTCTAGCATGTTAACATTCACAAGTGACACATCTAAGATGAAAAGGCATTCATAGCCTCATTTATGAAAATAAGTCTAAGAGGTACAATTTAGGTCCTTTTTTTCCTAACTATTTTTTCTTAGGTTTCACAATTCTTTAATATAACTGAAATACTTTAATACAATACAATTATAAAAATAAATCTTAGTATTTATTTCCTTAGTGCTGGGAGGAAGGGTGGGATATAAATCAAATAATAAACAAGTAAATAACGTAAGTATACTTAAACTTGTTAAAACAGTTTCTGGAATATAACCCACTCCTCCCCCCTAGGAATGACATATTCAAATAATCTACGAACCTTAATAAAGTATTTCCAAAAGGAAAGAGAGAATTGTAGGGCATTCAAAATTTTATGTAATATGTCTGTGTGTGTGTACACACACACACACACATATACACTTCTATAATTTAGGCATTCCAACTGGCTGCGTACGGTAATGGCGGCGCCCATTCCTGTGTTGTTTGACTTACATGTAATATGAAGGGGTACCAGGAGTCTACAAAAGTGTCTTTTTTTCAGCTCACCCTTAGCTTGTTGAAGTTTAGAGGCTAATTTCTCCACAGGTGCTATGTGCCATACTCTTTGTGACCAATATTGTATTGAGGTACCCTTTAGATCTTTCCAGTGCTCAGCAATTGTGAGACGAGCTGCCATAAGTAACTGGCTTATCGAATTCTTACATTGCATATCCTTATTTGAGTCTAGAAATAAATGTAAAATAGCAAGTTGTGTTTGATCAACATCTTGCTTGGTTATTTGCTTGATTTCTATAGCATCTCAAAAACTTTGCACTGTTTCACAAATCCACCACATGTGGTGATATGTGCCAATTGAATCACACACTCGCCAATGTGGGGGAGAGGGCACAACTCACTTGTGATAGATGTAGCGGTGTGACATACCATCGATGAGCCATTTTTAACATTGTTTGTAGAACTTGGCAGGAGGAAGTGCGCACCAAAAGTTTAGTACAAATCTGTTTCCAGTCCCTCCCACCATGTTCCATTGACCAATCTCCCTCCCATTGATGTTTGCCCTGTTAACTGGTCTGGCCCCATAACTAATAGTGTGTTGTATAATTTAGAGGTTATCCTTTTTCTCCATTATGTGTTGCTAGTATTATATTTCCTCCTCTAGGATGCACACCTTAACGTGGTGAGGGGTTTTGAAAGTGTTGAAGAAGCTGAGAACAATGCCATCAGGAGACTAAACCAAGAGGTTAGACTCCTAGCAGGAGCACCCAAGGCAGAATGGTCAAAGCTGAGACACCAGACTAACATGCATCCAAACTCAGAGGAAGGCAATGGTAAACCATCTCTGAATACCTCTTACCACGAAAACCCTATTAACAGAGTATCCAAAATGCAACACGAGATAGTGCTGGAAGATGAGACCCCCAGGTCAGAAGGCACTCACCAAGCTACTGGGGAAGAACAAAGGACAAGTACGAATAGCGCTGTGACTAATGATGCAGCTGGGTCAAAGCTGAAAGGAAGCCCAGAGGCTGATGTGCACAGATGCAAAAGGAGAGTCTGGAGTTGTACAACGCACACAATAGGAACATAGAATGTGAGAAGCATGAACCAGGGAAAGTTAGAAATTGTCAAGCATGAAATGGAACGTATCAACATCACAATGCTTGGCGTGAGTGAATTCAAATGGACAGGAATGGGACATTTTCAATTTTCATTTTCAATCAGGCAACTACAAAATATTTTATGCAGGAAATGAGAAATTAAGAAGAAATGGGGTTGCTTTAATAGTGAGAAGTGATGTAGCAAAAGCGATTAGGAGCTATAATGCAAGGTCTGAGCGAGTTATATTGACTGCCAACCGACCTTCGCCAGGCCCCCTCCTTGCTCTGTTTCCATCGGGCCTTGAAGACCTGGCTCTTTAACCAGGTGTAGGAGGGGGGTTAGGTTGACAGTGTGCAGCTTTGGGGGTGTTTTTACCTTTGATTTTTAATGCTCTCTGTTTATGTTTTTATATGAACTATGTTTGTGTTTTGCTGTATGTTGCCCAGAGTGGCAGACTAACCTCTGCCAGATGGACGTCTAATCAAATCTAATAAATAATAATAATAAATAATATCAATGAGATTAAATGGGAAACCTATTAACATAACCATCATCCAAGTCTATGCAGAAGAAGAGGACTTGGAGAGATTTTATGCAGAAGTACAGGAAGAAATTGATGACACACCAAAACAAGGTGTGCTGATAATCATGGGGGACTGGAATGCAAAAGTAGGGAACAGAGAAGAACTAGGAATTCTTGCCAAAAGGAACATCTGCTGCTATGTTACGTTCAGAGACTGGACTTCCCCCGCTCTCTGCTCGTATACACTTAGTACTTATGAAGTTTCTGAAATCTTTAGAGGTACTTCAGGATAGAAAACTCTTAAAATTATGTTCTGACCATCCCTTGGCCTCTAAATTGTGGAAAAGCAACTTAGGGGATTTGATCCATAACTACCACATCTCTCTCGGGGAATTCAACTTGCTTTCTAACTCTAATAATAATAATTGTCTCCGAGAAACTATTGAACTTCTTCATTCCCTAAAAGTTGATAGATTATCCCTTATCAACTCAAAGCTAGCCCCCTGGTATTGGAGATTTAAGTTAGACTCTCAATGTTCACTTTATCTTATATCTCCTCTTCCATTGGCCTTGCGACACGCTTTTACAGCGTTACGCTTTTTCTCCCTGCCTAATGCTGACAGAGAGGGCAGGTTCTCAGAAGTTCCTAAAGACCAAAGGCTATGTATTTGTGGATCTCTTGTGCCGGACGACCTCTCTCATATACTGCTTTCTTGCCCAATTTATAATAATCCTCGATATAGATTCCTCAGGAATTGGATTAATAATCATTGGATGAGTACAACTGAGGAAAAAATAAAATTTTTAATGTCTGATTCTAACCCTGAGGTAACTTATAACATATCGTTGTTTACTATAGCTGCTCGTAACTTAAGGGTTAATTTTAAAAAAATTACAAATGCTCAATGCTTTATCCCCAAATAATAACTGAGTCCACTTATAGTCAATCTCATATTATATTTCAGTGTTTTTTTATAATTATTGTCTTGTTTGTACCGGTCTTTGTAATGTTATAGGCCTCCGGCCTTGTAATTAATAAACTTGAAACTTGAACTAGGAATTGTGCGGAAATGGGACTTAGGAGATAGAAATGAAGCAGGAGAAACACTTATTGAATTCTGTGAAGCCAATAATTTGTTTGTTGCAAACACATGTTTTGAGCAACCAAAAAGACGACTGTACACGTGGACATCACCAGATAGTCAATATAGGAATCAAATTGATTTTATAATTGGTAGCAGAAGATGGAGAAGTTCCATACTTTCTGCAAAAACAAGACCAGGAGCAGACTGCGGTACAGATCATGAACGGATATAAAAAATCAAAGTAAAGCTAAAGAACAACAACAAAGCAATCATAATGCCAAAATATAGTTTAACTAACATCTCAGAAGAATATAAAGATCAAATGAGGCTTTAAACTTAGAGAACCAGAAGAACTATGGAGTGAAGTCAGAGACATTATCAGGGAAGAATGCAAAAAGACAATACCTCTTGTTAAAAAGAGAGAAAGATCCCAATAGATGACTGAAGAAACTCTTAAAATGGTTAAAGAGAGAAGGAAAGGAAAAGGAGATAGAAACACGGTCAGAACCCAACTGCAACTATACAATGACTAGTATGTAGGGAAAAACAGAATTATTACAATAGTTATTGTATAAAAATAGAAGAGGACAACAAAAAAAGGTAGAACAAGAGCCCTATTCCAAAAGATTAGAGAAATGGAAGGGAAATTTAAACCAAGAGTAGGGATGCTGAATAATCAACAGGGGAACACACTAACTGACCAAGATGAAATAAAAGGAAGACGGAAGCAATACACTGAAGAACTCTATAAAAGAGATGACAGGATGACAGATTTATTCACAGAGGAACCATATGATGAAGAACCAGAAATTTTAGAATGTGAGGTGAAAGCTGCTCTTAAAATTCTTGGAAAAAGCAAATCACCAGGAATAGACGGCATATCAACAGAGTTGCTACAAGCTACTGAGACTGAATCTGTCCAAATTTTGACAAAAATGTGTCAAGAAATATGGAAAACTAAACAGAGGCCTGCAGACTGGAAGCGTTCAATATACATCCGAATTCCAAAGAAAGGGGATCCCAGGGAATGCAGTAATTATCAAACTATTGCCTTAATATCCCATGCAAGTACAGTAATGCTCAAGATTCTACAACAAAGGCTCTTACCATATATGGAGTGAGAAATGCCAGATGTCCAAGCTGGATTTAGAAGAGGCACCAGAGATCATATCGCAAACATACGTTGCATAATGGAATGGACCAAGGAATTCAGAAGGAAATCACCCTGTGCTTTATAGATTACAGCAAAGCCTTTGATTGTGTAGATCATGAAAAACTATGGAATGCTTTAAAAGAATGAGGGTGCCACAGCATCTGATTGTCCTGATGTGCAACCTATACTCTGGACAAGAGGCTACTGTAACGACAGAATATGGAGAAACCAATTGGTTCCCCATTGGAAAGGGTGAGACAGGGGTGTATTTTATCAACCTATTTGTTTAATCTATATGCAGAACATATCATACGGAAGGCGGGATTGGACCAAGATGAAGGAGGTGTGACATATCAATAATTTAAGATATGCAGACAACACCATGCTACTAGCAGAAACCAGTAATGATTTGAAACGAATGCTGGTGAAAGTTAAAGAGGAAAGCACAAAACCAGGACTACAGCTGAACATCAAGAAGACTAAAGTAATGACAACAGAAAATTTATGTAACTTTAGAGTTGACAATGAGGACATTAAACTTGTCAAGGATTATCAATACCTTGGCACGGTCATTAACCCAAATGGAGACAATAGGCAAGAAATCAGAAGAAGTCTAGGACTGGGGAGGGCAGCTATGAGATAACTAGAAAAGATCCTCAAATGCAAAGACGTATCACTGAACACTAAAGCCAGGATCATTCAGACCATGGTATTCCCAATCTCTATGTATGGATGTGAAAGTTGGACAGTGAAAAAAGCGGATAAGAGAATATTCAATTCATTTAAAATGTGGTGTTGGAGGAGAGCTTTGAACATACCATGGACTGCGAAAAAGACAAATAATTGGGTGTTAGAAAAAATTAAACCAGAACTATCACTAGAAGCTAAAATAATGAAACTGAAGTTATCATACATTGGACACATAATGAGAAGACCTGATTTACTAGAAAAGACAATAATGCTGGGAAAAACAGAAGGAAGTAGAAAAAGAGGAATACCAAATAAGAGATGGATTGATTCCATAAAGGAAGTCACAGACCTGAACTTACAAGATCTGAGCAGGGTGGTTTATAACAGATGCTATTGGAGGTCACTAATTCATAGAGTAGCCATACTTTGTAATTGACTTGAAGGCACATAACAACAACAGTATTATATTTTCAAAAGTCAATAGTTCCAACGTAGCCTGTTTCTTAATCTTTGGAAAGGAGAGAAAATCTTGAATTTATTGGGGTACAACTCTCTAAGGCAAAATAATCCTTGTTCCCGCCATTGTTGCCATGGTATCTATTTTTATTGAAAAAATCCTAATGAAAAAATAAAGCAACCAAAGAAGAAGGCTTAGGCATAAGTCTTTGAGACCACTGACCCCCAATTTTGAGGAGAGTGGCTGTAAAAGGAATTTTGTTAATTTGCATTAATTTTTTCTTTACTTTTGACCTGAGAAGCCACATTCCCAATGGAATATCTTCTATTTCTATTTTTTCCAACTGAGTTCATTTTTTAGATTTATTGTCTTAGTTGCACTAAATGATATAATTGATTGGTGTCGAAACAGAATTTTATTTGATCGATTCCCCATCCCCCCTTATTAGATTTACAAAATAATAGTGTTTTTTTGATCCTGGGTGATTTTTTATCAAAAACAAAGTGATTTAACTCTTTTTGCCAAATTTTGAGTTATTTTTTGTTTACATAGACTGGAAGTGCATGAAAGAGAAATGTTAATTTAGGTAGAATATTTATTTTAATTGTGGCTCTACGGGCAGATAATGAAAGGTTTTAATTTGGCCCACCGGTTCATATCTGCCTTTATGGTATATCATAGGGGTCTGCAGTTTGCCAAAAATGATCTGTTCAAATCTGTTTATGAATTTCTATGCCCAAGTATCTTAATTGTCTTGGACATAAACGTATCCCGAGGACAGTCTGTTAGCTATAATTGAGGTGAATATTTATTTATTTTTATTTAAAATATTTCTATCCCGCTCTTCTACCCTATAATAGGGCACTCAGGGCGGCTTACAATAAAATTGAACATGTATATAATAAAATTGTACCCAATAAAGATCACAAAAACATTAAAATAAATTAAAATACATAAAATACAATATTATACAGCCACTACTATAGCCAGCGTGGATTTTTCACATTTCGCAATGCTAAATTGAAAATACCCCCCATGCCATTCTGATGCTTTCCATAAGCTCATTCCAAAACAAAACCTTACAAAACTTATAGTCCTGAATTCAGAAACGCTTGCTTAACAACCCTTTAAATTTTCATGGCGATACACAATATATTCAGACAGAATAGAGAGTTCAAAGTCTAAAAAGAGGGGGGGGGGGAACCCAAACTCCTTTTGGACTTTTTTCTCATAATTTGTTGAAATTCATTAAAAATCAGCCATGTTCACAGAGTACCTGTAATCCTATTACTGACCTTGCCCCATACTCTGACCTTCATATTCTGCTGTTTAAAAGTTTTTAAAAGGCCTGGCTGATTTTTAATTAATTTCATTGAACTGAATGATAGTGTCGGGCATAGAATCATAGAGTTGGAAGGGGCCTTGTAGGCCATCGAGTCCAACCCCCTACTCACAGCAGGAAATCCACAGCTAGAGCATCTCCCTCAGATAGCTGCCCAGCCTCTGCTTGAAGACATCCAGTGAAGGAGATCCCACCACCTCCCTAGGCAGTCGGTTCCATTGCCGAACTGCCCTTACTGTCAAGAAGTTCCTTCTAATGTCCAATTTGAATCTACACTCCTGCAACTTAAAACCATTGGACCTAGTCCTACCCTCTGGGGCAGCAGTGAACAAATCTGTACCCTCCTCTATGTGATAGCCCTTCAGGTACTTAAAGAGTGTAATCATGTCACCCCTCAGCCTTCTCTTCACCAGACTGAACATGCCAAGTTCCTTCAACCTTTCCTCATAAGACTTGTTCTCCATACCGGCTATCATCCTTGTCGCCCTCTTCTGAACCCGCTCTAACTTGTCTATATCTTTCTTAAAATGAGGCGCCCAGAACTGAACCCAGTATTCCAGATGAGGCCTGACTAATGCAGAATATAGTGGGACTATTACTTCCCTCGACCTGGAAACTATAGCTCTGTTTATACAGCCCAAAACTGTGTTTGCCTTTTTTGCTGCAGCATCACACTGCTGGGTCATGTTCAACTTGCGATCCACTACAATTCCAAGGTCCTTCTCACACGCACTACTGCTAAGCCGGGTATTTCCCATCCTGTACCCGTGCATTTTGTTTTAGTGGCCTAAATGCAGAATCCTGCATTTGTCTTTATTGAATGTCATTTTATTAATTTCAGCCCAATTTTCTAGTCTATCCAGGTCCCTTTGGATTTTATTCCTGTCTTCCATTGTGTTAGCTATCCCTCCCAGTTTCGTATCAGGGGATTTTACATCGGTCCCTTTGTCATGGACAGATCACCGCTTGTTGAGGTTTAGACTCACAGTGACCTCTTCCCTCTGCAAGGGTGGGGGACCCATTAAGATGGTCCGCCCCCAGAGACTAATGATTCCTGAGGATTTTCAAAAGGCTCTGGGGAGTTTTTCGGCTGATAAGGCTGGTGCTCCTGTCGAAGTCCTGGTGGAACTGTGGAATGCAGAAATGACCCGGGCGGTTGACACGATTGCCCCTGTGTGCCCTCTTCGGTGTAGAGCTCATGCAGCTCCATGGTATACTTTGGAGCTGAGAGCGATGAAACAGCATAGAAGACGGCTTGAGTGCAGATGGAGGCGAACTCCTGATGGATGCAATGATGCACTGGTAAGTGCCTACACTAAGCTGTATTTAGAGGCAGTGAGGGCAGCAAAGAAGCAACATTTTGCTGCCACCATTAAATCATTGATCTCCATCCAGCGGAGCTTTTTAAAATAGTCCGAGGGCTATTACATTCTGGCCCTACGGACATGGTGGAGTCATCGCAGGTGCGCTGTAATGAATTTGCTAGGCACTTCCAGGATAAAATCTCTTGCATCCGCCAGGACTTAGACTCCAAGGTTGTAGCAGTAGAATCGAATGAGGTGTCCAGCGCACAGTCTCGTCCTAATTTTTTGGATGAGTTTCAGTTGGTACAGCTTGAGGATGTTGACAAGGTGCTTGGACTGGTGCGTGCGACCACTTCTAAGTTGGATCCTTGCCCTTCTTGGCTAATAAAAGCTAGCAGGAATGGAACAGCCGGCTGGGCCAGGGCAGTGATTAACGCTTCACTGCGGGAAGGAGTGGTCTCTGGCCTCCTGAAAGAGGCGATTGTAAGGCCACTCCTGAAGAAAACATCCCTGGACCCGGAAAACCTTAACAACTATAGGCCGGTAGCTAACGTTCCATTCCTTGGCAAGGTCCTGGAACGAGTGGTTGCCAACCAGCTCCAGACACTCTTGGATGACACCAATTATCTGGATCCATTTCAGTCGGGTTTTAGACCCGGTTTTGGCACGGAGACAGCCTTGGTCGCCCTGTATGATGACCTTTGTCGGGAGACAGACAGGGGGAGTGTGACCCTGTTGATTCTCCTTGATCTCTCAGCGGCTTTCGATACCATCGACCATGGTATCCTTCTGGGATGACTCACTGATTTGGGAGTGGGCGGTACTGTATGGCAATGGTTCCGCTCTTACCTGGTGAGTCGTCTCCAGAGGGTAGTGCTTGGGGAGCATTGCTCGGCACCCTGGGATCTCCAATATGGGGTCCCGCAGGGGTCAGTTCTGTCCCCCATGCTTTTTAATATCTATATGAAGCCGCTGAGTGTGGTCATTAGGAGCTTTGGAGTGTGTTGCCATCAGTACGCTGATGACACACAGCTCTATTTCTCATCTTCTCCAGGTGAGTCTGTCGGCATGCTGAACCGGACAATGGACTGGATGAGAGCTAACAAACTGAGGCTTAATCCAGACAAGACTGAGATGCTGCTGGTGGGTGGTTCTCCTGACAGGATGGGGGATGTTCGACCTGTTCTGGAGGGGGTTGCACTCCCCCTGAAGGAACAGGTTCGTAGCTTGGGAGTTCTCTCAGATCCATCCCTGTCACTTGAGGCTCAAATAGCCTCGGTGGCACGGGGTGCTTTTTACCAACTTCGGCTGATGGCCCAGCTACGCCCCTATCTGGACAGAGAGAACCTCGCTTCAGTAGTTCATGCGCGGGTAACCTCAAAATTAGATTACTGCAATGCGCTCTACGTGGGGCTGCCTATGAAGACGGTTCGGAAACTGCAGCTTGTGCAGAATGCAGCGGCCAGACTGCTCACGGGGACCAGACGGTTCGACCACATAACACCGATTCTGGCCCACTTGCACTGGCTGCCTATTTGTTTCCGGGCCTGGTTCAAAGTGCTGGTTTTGACCTACAAAGCCTTACACGGCACAGGACCACAATACCTGTTGGAATGCCTCCCCCGTTATGAACCTGCCCGTACACTACGCTCATCATCAAAGACCCTCCTCCGAGTTCCTACTTATAGGGAAGCTCGGAGGGTGGCAATGCAGAAAAAGGCTTTTTCTGTGGTGGCTCCCGAACTGTGGAACGATCTCCCAGAGGAGATACACCTGGCGCCAACGTTATTATCTTTCCGGCGCCAGGTTAAAACTTTTCTCTTCACCCAGGCTTTTTAACATGTTTGTATGCGCTGATATTGTTTTAATTTTTTAACATTTTAAACTTTTAATGTGTTTATATTGTTACACGTTTATTGTATTTTTGATGTTTCTTGTCTTGTGAACCGCCCAGAGAGCTTCGGCTATGGGGCGGTCTATAAGTTTAATGAAATGAATAAATAAATATCATCCGCAAACTTCATAAGGCTTCCCTCCACCCCATCATCTAAGTCATTGATAAAAATGTTGAAGAGTATCGGCCCCAGGACAGAACCCTGTGGCACTCCACTTGAAACCTCCTTCCAGTCCGAAGCAGAGCCACTGACGACCACTCTTTGAGTACGGTTTTCCAACCAGTTGTGAATCCACCTGGCAGTATTTCCATGTAGTCCGCATTTGATGAGTTTGCTAATCAAAAGGTCGTAGGGGACTTTGTCAAACGCTTTGCTGAAATCTAGATAGATGACATCTACAGCATTTCCACCATCTACTAGGCTAGTGACCCGATCAAAAAAATAGACGAGATTAGTTTGACAGGATTTTTTCTTGACAAATCCATGCTGGCTCCTACTAATCACAGCATTGTCATCTAGATAGTTGCCAATGGACTCTTTTATTATCCGTTCTAATATCTTTCCCGGTATTGAAGTCAGACTGACCGGCCTGTAATTCGCCGGATCTTCTTTTTTACCCTTTTTAAAGAGCAGGACGACGTTTGCCTGTCTCCAATCCTCCGGCACCTCTCCCGTTCTCCAGGATTTCTCAAAGATGATGGCAAGAGGTTCCGAGAGTACATCCGCAAGTTCCTTCAATAATGCTCAGTAAGAACCAACTGTCAGTGTTCTAAAAGCCAGACTCACAGCTGCTTGGCTTGGCTTGCCTAATCCGGAGACCACACCCACATTAGACCCTTATTTCGCTTTAGACCAGCTTTTCCCAACCAGTGTGCCTCCAGATGTTGTTGGACCACAATTTCCATCTTTCCTGACATTTGCAATACTGGCTGAGGCTGATGGGAGTTGTGGTCCAACAACATCTGGAGGCACACTGGTTGGGATAGGCTGCTTTAGACAGTCATGGCTTCCTCCAAAGAATCCTGGGAAGTGTGGTTTGTGAAGGGTGCTTTTTCTCCAAAGTTCTGAGTTGTGATGCTAATTCTTCCTTAAAGTTGGAGTTGTTTTGTCCCTCGTCTCCATGAGATGTTCGCGTCAGTCTGGTCGATATTTGTGGATTTCAGTAGCTAAGGTTTTAGAATGAGGGCTTTTTCGCTCCAGGGAGTAGAGGCACTCAGAGATTAAGCGGCCATCTTGTGGCTCCGCCAGCCATGCCCTCCCTACTCAGGTCCTTCTGTGAAGAGACTAATTGCTTAGTGAGAAGCAACCCAAAGATAATTAACAGTTAACAGGAGATCTATTTATTTATTTATTTCCCACCCTTCACCAATAGGTCTCAGGGCAGGTTACAAATCTAAAAAACAATATTAACAATAATATATTAGGATATCAATAAATGGCTTACATGCAATTTCATTTGTTGGAAAAATAGTTCTCACAATGGAAGGACATAAGACGTGGAGTCCCCAAGGATCTGGATTGGGACCAGTGCTTTTTAACTTGTTCATCAGTGATCTGGAGTTAGTGGCTTTTTGCATTGGTGGCTGGTACCAATTGGGACTGGTTGGGCGGAAGGCAGGGAGACCAACAACAGGTGGAGACAGTGTGAATTACAGGTGGAGCCAACTAATTCTAATTTTGTTCTCCCCCCACCCCGAGCTCTACAGGGACTAAGTGCCACCTCCTGGGCTTGTGGTAAGTAAGAAGGCAGGCAGGTAGAAGTAGGCTGAAGGCAGATTGGGTTGGTGGGAGAGTGCCCCATTCACCCTAACTGACCAGCCTCCACCGAAAGGGATTGAAAGTGAAACTGCCAATAAGGTAAAACCTCTATACAAACCTATGGTGTGACAATTCTGGTTGCTGCTTCTCAAAAAGGACATTGTAGAGCTGTAAAAGATGCAGACAAATGTCAACCAAGATGATCATGGAGATGAAACAATTCCCCATGAGGAAAGGACAATGTTTGGGGCCTTTAAGTATGGGGAAAAGGGGGGACATGATAGAGGTGTATCATATTATGCATGGTATGGAGAAAGAGAGTCATTTTTCTTCTTCGATAACACTAGAACCCAGCATCATCCACTGAAGCCGAATGGTGGGAGACTCAGGACAGACAAAAGGACTTCTTCACATAGCACTAGAGAATTTGCTGACATTAGATGTGGTGATTACCACCAGTGTAGATGGATTTAAGAGGGTATTAGACAAATCCATAGAGGATTAGATTATAATTGGCTACTAATCACCATAGCTCTGTGCTTTGTTCTTTCACAGTTTCTCAAATTAAATAGAAGCATTCTCTAATGCTTGCTATCTAGGCAGCAAATTAGCACAGCAAGCACATGCAGAAGAGCATCTTCACTTATTGCTCCACAGCCTTATAATGGCAGGAAAATAAAATACATAAGCCTACCGAAGTCTAGAGGAGAAGAACTGCTAGCCATAAGCAGTGAAGGTGTGGTCAAGACACGGGTAGATTAGGTACTTTATTTTGTGGATAATGTATCCCCAAAGCTTAGAAGCCCAAAGGGAACCATGCACTGTGGTTCCACTGGTCAGAAAGTGAGCTTGTTCTGCTTTTTTCTCTGGCCCTTATCAGTGCTCCCTTCCTTCCTTGCCTTTTGCCATGTACAAAAATCCCATTTTTTAATTCTGAACACAGATTTTATGCTTCCTTGGCACTCTACTTGAGCAGCATCCTCCCATTCCATTCCAGAATATTGTTGGTCCTAAAGCTAGTAAAACATGATCTCTTGCAAGCTTTGAGAAGGTTATTAATTCTACTAACAGGCTCAGCCAGAAACCAATTTCTTTGACTGTCTTTACCCAATGTGCACTACATTAGCTCTATGAGGTTGCTATGTTTCCATTGTTAGGCCCATTCTATAATTTACTTACTTCTTCCTTTAGCTGTGTGGGTTTAGAATTCTTTAAAATGCTGGCAGCTCACAGGGAAGCCAGTTGCCAGCTTTCACTGCTGAAAGTGTCTGTTGTTATGCAGAGCAGTCAGTTTGCAAACATGCTGCCTACACATTGGGCACAGGGACACACTTTGGTAGCATGATTCTCTTCTGCGGGAATGGAACTGGATTTGCCAGGATATGGAATGCTAGCTGCACTAAACCTCAGAAGGGCTTGCAAAGGAGCATTATACATAAACATACATTTTGGCTTCTAGAGAACCAATCTCATCAGTGACCTCTCGGAGTATCATACCCTTGGCAACTCTACATTGTATGAAATGGTGAAGTCACAAGAGAAACTGCAGCTGAAAGGTACAACCCTTAACCAAGGAGAAAACAGGCCAAGGTAGGGATGACAGGCAGCCATGTTTGTTTGTTTGTGTGTCTGATCCTTTCATGTATAAACCAGGTGAAGGGTGATAATTTAATATTTCAACATGAAGTATTTGCAGGTGAGGGGAGCTGGACATTTGCCCCTTCCTTCTCTCCATTGCTCCAGGCATTCTTTTCCCAAATCCTAGCTAGCATCTGTTATCGGAGCCAGGCTGCGAGAAAAGAGCCTGCCCAGGGAGGTGAAACAGAGAAAGGGTTTGTTGGTTGGCTTCTAAGATTTCTTACCTGTCCCTTCACCATAAGGCTTTAGGGCAGGTTACAACAATCTAATAATACAATATTACAACTGGTTAAAACAATTTGTATCACAAGAACAAGGTGGTTCCAATGAGAAGGAGATTTGAGGAATCCTTACAAGATAAGATGCCCTGAGCACTGGTGCAGTAGGGCAGGGACAGGCACTTATTTCACAGCTGGGTCAATGCTGTGATCTCCTAGGATGTTATTTATCAGTACTTTGCATGCCAAATAAATAGGCTTTTCTCAGAGGGAAGCTCATGAAATAAGCAGAGGAAGAGGTAGGTTACATTAGCATGCATAGCTAAGTTTTAAGCTGACCCTTCTGTTTTTTTTTAGTCACTCATAATGCTACAAAATAGTGAGCAATGTGAGGGGCTTTCCAGTAGCTGGCCTGTAGCTGTTGCTTTCAGTTTATTTTGTACTGAGTATATTTTGATACACTGGTATTTTGTATTATGTTTATGTACATACATTAAAAACCCTTTTGAATCTACTAGAATTCTTCATCATGCTGGATGTTGAGCAAAGCAGGAGGTAAGGCTTGGTATTAAAGCCGCAGTGTTTGCATTGGACAAAAAGTAATTCTTATTGCAGCATCAAATATAAGCTCAGGAACTCACTGTCATTACCAAAGAAGTTTATTTCTTGAAGAAACAGAACACAGGGACAGACAACAGGTGAAAGTGCGCTGTAGCTATTGGCAAAGTCAAGTTTAGAAGTCTGGTATTCCTGGGGCTCTCTCAAAAAAGGCTGAGACAATTCAACAGCTTAAACTTCATTTATGTAAGTTAACACACACTCTGGAGGAGTAGAGAGGGGGGAGGTCACTGCCTTTCCCTTCCCCTGGCCTGGCCCTCACATCCACTCCGCCAGTGAGGGGGGGGGGAATTGGCTGGCACTATGCACCTCTCCCTGCCAAATGCCCCACCGAGAAATATGTGTGCCCCACCTAACAAGGAAGGCTGGCTACAGGGCTGAGTCACCATGGTGCTCTCTTGAGTTTTAATTTGTATAATTTTTAACTTACTTTGGCAATTTTATGCTCAGTTAAGTTTTTATGTTTGTATTTTGTACATAAACTGTAGTGGCTGGTGACTGATACAAATAAATTCCTCTCTTAGCCTAGCTCACTTGCTTTTGGGGGTGGGTTGGGGGAGAGTTTAGGCAACTCACCTTGGGGGAGGGTAAGGTATGGGAGTATTTAGTTCCTTTTGGACCTTTTGAAGTTAACATTAAACACCCACCTCTCTACTTTATATGTGGCAGGTACATGATTAAACAAGCGTGATTGCTGTTGTCATATCTAGTTTGACACTTAGCCTTACACAGACGAACATCTGGCAGGGAATGGAACTATCCAAGCCCTATCAGAATGTTGGCCCCTCTCACTCTCACAGGAGTGGGGGCAACCTAATTGTCACAACATCACCTTGGGACAATTAATAGTGCTTGCCACACTGCTTATGCCTTGAGCATCAGGGCATGAACAGAAACACTCTGTTGTTTGCTGCAATCATTTCTGCAGGCAACAGAGTTTTTGACATTCTCAGATGAAGAAAGAGAGCTTCTGTAGGAAGCCATTCATTTTTATTAGCTCCCTGATCTCCCCCATTGGGTACAGCAGGGAAAAGGCAGCTCTCTCATCCTCATTTTTACCATTGACACTGTAGTGCAACCCACAGGGGAATGTGACAGTCACTATCCCTTCTGAAGTTAACCGAGGGCAGGTCCACACCATATATTTAAAGAACCCCCAATGCAGATTTAAAGCATGACTTCCCCCAAGGAATCATAAATGGGGTGGGGGAAAAGAGAAAAGTGTTAATCATCCCCTCCAATCAAAATCAGAGACCAGTGCTGCTCCTTTACAGAGAAGGGGAAAAACCACAGTGCAAACAAATCACAGCAGTATTCAAATTCCAGAGGGGGCCTAGCCCCATTACCTTTTGTGACAGTCCCCCTAGCTGCTGTTCTTAGTGGGCATAATTTCATAGAATCATAGAATAGTAGAGTTGGAAGGGGCCTATAAGGCCATCAAGTCCGACCCCCTGCTCAATGCAGGAATCCAAATCAAAACATTCCCGACAGATGGCTGTCCAGCTGCCTCTTGAATGCCTCCAGTGTAGGAGAGCCCACTACCTCTCTGGGTAATTGGTTCCATTGTCGCATGGCTCTAACAGGAGGCTTTTCCTGATGTCCAGTCAAAATCTGGCTTCCTGCAACTTGAGCCCATTATTCCGTGTCCTGCACTCTGGGACGATCGAGAAGAGATCCCAGCCCTCCTCTATGTGACAACCTTTCATGTACTTGAAGAGTGCTATCATATCTCCCCTCAGTCTTCTCTTCTCCAGGCTAAACATGCCCAGTTCTTTCAGTCTCTCCTCATAGGGCTTTGTTTCCAGTCCCCTGATCATCCTTGTTGCCCTCCTCTGAACCTGTTCCAGTTTGTCTGCATCCTTCTTGAAGTGCGGAGACCAGAACTGGACGCAGTACTCAAGATGAGGCCTAACCAGTACTGAATAGAGGGGAACTAGTACTTCACGTGATTTGGAAACTATACTTCTGTTAACGCAGCCTAATATAGCATTTGCCTTTTTTGCAGCCACATCACACTGTTGGCTCATATTCAACTTATGGTCAATGACAATTCCAAGATCCTTCTCACATGTCGTATGGCTGAGCCAAGTATCTCCCATCTTATAACTGTGCATTTAGTTTCTTTTTCCTAAGTGTAGAACTTTGCATTTATCCCTGTTGAATTTCATTCTGTTGTTTTCAGTCCAATGCTCCAGCCTATCAAGATCCCTTTGAATTTTGTTTCTGTCTTCCACGGTATTAGCTATGCCCCTCAATTTTGTATCATCTGCAAATTTGATAAGCATGCTCTGTACCTCCTCATCCAAGTCGTTAATAAAAATGTTGAAGAGCACTGGGCCCAGGACCGAGCCCTGTGGTACCCCACTCGTTACTTCCGCCCAATTTGAGAAGGAACCATTGATAAGTACTCTTTGATTACGATTCTGGAGCCAACTGTGGATCCACCTGATAGTTGTTCCATCCAGCCCACATTTAGCTAGCTTGCTAATCATAACATCATGGGGCACACTTTGTCAAAAGCTTTGCTGAAGTCAAGATATATTATGTCCACAGCATTCCCACAGTCTACAAGGGAGGTTACCTGATCAAAAAATGAGATAAGATTAGTTTGGCAGGATTTGTTCTTCATAAATCCATGTTGGCTCCTAGTAATCACTGCATTGCTTTCAAGGTGCTTACAGATTGACTGCTTTATAATCTGCTCCAGAGTTTTTCCAGGGATTGATGTTAGGCTGGCTGGTCTGTAGTTCCCCAGTTTCTTCTTCTTGCCCTTTTTGAAGACAGGGACAAAATTAGCTCTCCTCCAGTCATCCAGCACTTCACCAGTCCTCCATGATTTTGCAAAGGTAATAGACAGCGGTTCTGAGAGTTCTTTAATAATAATAATAATAAATTTAATTTCTGTGTCGCCTATCTGGCCAAAGGCCACTCTAGGCGACGTACAAAACAGTTAAAACACAATGAGATAAAATACAATAATACAATAAAAAACAGTATGAGAATAATACAGCAGCAACAATATTAAAACAGGGTAGAAGGCATTTCAGTCACAGTAATTAACCCTCCCTGGTTCCTTCAATACTCTAGGATGCAGTTTATCGGGCCCTGGAGATTTGAACTCATTCACAGTGATTAGGTATTCCTTGACCATTTGTCTATCGATCTCAAGTTCCAATCCTGCCCCTTCTACTTCATGTTTCCCTGGAGGGTCATAGACCCTTTTTTGGGAGAAGACTGAGCCAAAGTAGGAATTGAGCACTTCTGCCTTTTCTTTGTCATCTGTTATCATTTTGCCATCCTCATTGATTAGCTGTGCCACCATTACGTTTCTCTGTCTTTTACTATGGACATACCTGAAGAAAGCTTTTTTGTTGCTTTTAGCATCCCTCGCTAGCCTCAGCTCATTTTCAACTTTAGCTTTCCTGACACCATCCCGGCAATTCCGTGATACCTGCCTGTACTCTTCCTTTGTAGCCTGGCCTTCTTTCCACTTCCTGTATGTGTCCTTTTTTGTTTTCAGGTCATCTTTAAGCTTTTTGTGAAGCCACATTGGCTTCTTCTGCTATTTCCCCCCTTTTTTCCTTGTTGGAATTGCTTGCCATTGCGCTTTTAGAATTTCCTTTTTTAGAAACTCCCACTCATCTTGGACTCCTTTTCTCATTAGGGTGGCTTGCGATAGAACCGTACTTACAATTGTTCTGAGTTTATTAAAATCAGCTTTCCTGAAGTCCAGGGTACACATATGGCTACTCTCAGCTTTTGCTTCTGTTAAAATCAAGAATTCAAGTATGGTGTGGTCACTTTCCCCCAGAGTTCCCGTAACTGCCACTTCATCCACCAAATCATCTCTATTGGTTAGAATCAAGTCCAGGATAGCTGATCCTCTGGTTGCTTCCTCCACTTTCTGTAGGAGAAAGTTATCTCCAACACAAGTCAGAAATTTCTTGGAAGGGCCGTGTTTGGCAGAATTTGTCTCCCAACAGATATCGGGATAATTGAAGTCCCCCATTACTACTACATCATGCCTCCTCAAAACATTAGCAATTTGCTTTTCAAAAGTTACATTCTCATCTTCTCCTTGATCGGGTGGTCGGTAGTAGACTCCAAGCACCACATTCCTTTTATTACTTGCCCCATTAATTTTAATCCAGATACTCTCGGTGGAGCTCTCAAGTTCATCTTCCTGTATTTCTGTGCAGGGATATGTATTTATTGTATTGTATTTACTTTATGTTGTGCACCGCCCAGAGAGCCTTTGGCTTTGGGCGGTATAAAAATTGAATAAAATAAAATAAAATAATATATTTTTAACATATAGCGCGTCTCCACCTCCCTTTTTATTTCTTCTGTTCTTTTTGAACAAGTTGTATCCTTCAATTGCTGTATTCCAGTCATGGGAGCCATCCCACCAAGTTTCAGTTGTACCTATCAAGTCGTAATTGCCCTCCTGTATTAAGAGTTCAAGTTCGTCCTGCTTGTTTCCCATGCTCTGCACATTAGTATACAAACATCGAAGACCATGTGATTTGTGGCTTGGCTTCCTTACTACATTTTTCTGAGGACTGCTACTGGGCCCTATTAGAGTCGATCTCTCTGTTCGCGTTACTGTGCACAAGCCTTCATCAGTCATTACCACCAAGTTTACGTCTCCCTCCCCCTAAATTCAGTGGGAATTATGATGTGGGGCTTGACTATTAGACTGGACACATTGAGATGATCAAAAGCTGCACTAAGGGCTGATTCAGGCATTCTGTGTGGGCAGGAATTGCTGTCATAGGGGTGAGCCTGAGTGGACCTTGGCTTTAGCAACGTAAGTGCTGCACTGCTTTTGTAAATTTTTTCATGCATGAGCTGGGTGTCCACACATGCTAATGTATACAGAATTTATCCTCTGGGAAGGATCACAGAAATTGGGGAAATCATACATTCATTTCTCCATGCTGCCTGGTTCTTATGTAATGTTATTTATACAGTGGCCCACTACTCACCATAGGTAGGACCATCCCACCAGGCCAAATGCTTGAAGTTGCCCTAGTTTATTGGTTTGCTGCAGCCATCCCCATTATTATGTAAATTGCCGGTATTTGTTGATACTTGGGGGAGAAGGTGGTGAGGAAACACAACATTAATTTACGTTGTTGCTGCTGGAATCTTTATTGCCATCTTCTGGACCTTTTGAAAACTTCAACGAGGTTTCTCCTACATTGTAAACAAGCAGATTATTCTCCTGTTTCCGTGGGATAAAAATGAGTAGGATATCATGGGACATTTTGCTACCACTGTGTAATTGCAGGTAATGAGTCACATCTTTTCAATTATTTCAATACTAAATTTGAGAGTGGAAACAGGTCACTGATGCCTAATTGTCACTATAGACTTTTATTATTTTGTGCAGTGTTTTTAGTTTTTGAGTGAGGAGGACGGTGTGTGAACAGCTGTGGCTCTCTCCCTGCCTGAGGTGAGGGGTGAAGACATAACATCTGCTCAGCAATGTATGTGGTTGATCTCTATTGTTAAAACAGGTGGATTTCAATACTAGTAATGAGGACAAACTGTCAGACCAAATTCCTTTATTAATTTGTTCTTCTGAGGTCTATGCCAAAAGATCTCTGGGTTGAGGCAAGTTAAAATGTACAATTTTTAAAGGATTTGGTGTATATATAGAATATTACCACTGACAAGAAACCCAATGCCTACTCACTAAAACCCAAAAGCAGATAGATTCCCTCACCTAAAACAAATCCAGACAGAGATTTTGATGAGCCAGAGCAGGCACCGATTCCCCAAAGCGGTGCATGCGTTATTGAGGGGAGTGGGGGAAGTAGAGTTTAGAGAAACCCATGAGCCTCACCCTCTGACCCTCTCAAATCATCCCCATGTACTAGTAATAAAAAGGTAAGGGGTTGGGCACTCACTGCCCCCCCCCGGTCACTGAACACTGAAAACTGTCCAAAAGCAAAGTCCCTCTCATCAGTTCTCTGGAGAAGGAATGACAGTTGTCAAGAAAGGTTCCACTGCTGCATGAGAAAGGGAAACTGCAAGGGGCAAAGTAGATATGACTAGTAACCCCCCTCCCCAAATGTCTTGCCCCATTCGCATCAAAAACATGGAGCCGGAAGTCTACTTTTCAAAACAACAGAGGTGAGAGAAGCTGAATACTGCCCCTCCCTTTATCTCTCTATTCTCCAGTGCTATCGGCACTTTTCTCTCAGAATATTGTCTAGGATACTGAAAGTAAACTGGGTTGGTGAGGGGGGGAGTACTTGAAGTGATGTCAATGAGAGGTAAGATGGGAGAGGGTTCAGGCCACCAAACCCTGTGTTTGACTGAAATGTGCCCTTCTGTGACGGCTTTTTCAATTTTTCACAAGATCCTTATGTGAGAAAAAAAAAGAACCAAAATCCAGAAGTGTGTTTCTTTTTGTGCAAAGCGCTGTGCAGAAAAGTATTTCACAACATCACAGAATATCCTCTGCTAGCTCCAGAACCTGCACAACAATTCACGGAAGATCCACTCTAGTGCATGTCTGAATCTACCCCCCTGTGAGCAAATATGTCTTCCCTGTCATATCTAGTTTGGCCCTAAGATAACTACAGCTGAAGTGGTATGCCAAAACAACAAAAAGCGAGCTTCCCATATTAAACTCAATGCTTTGAATTCCACGTAGCGGGGTGGGCAACTGGAAACAACTCAGAAAGGAAAGGGAAAGCATAGCCAAACTGGTGTATTGTCCACAAGCTCAAGTTTCCTGATTTTGTCTGTATTTATAAGATTTCTTACGCCTCTTCACCATAAGATTCCAAGGCATGTTATATAGCACTAGAAAAATGATAAAACCATGACAATTATAAAACAAGTAAACCCAAATGGAACAGAACAATGCAGAGTAGCACCAGTTAGCATGCTTTACAATAAGGCCAGTCTGGAGATGACAATGATAAGACGAAGGCAAACGTCACAAATTATTGTATATCCAAGGGAGAAAAAAAAAAGGAAAAAACCTTACAACCCTATGTAAAAATCTTTATCCTTTGCTCATTCTTCAGTTAAAGAGGACTTCACCACATGACTCACCAAAGTGCAAAACCCCTGTTGTGCTATGAAATCTGCTTGACCCTTCCTAAGCCTTTGATGTTGCCATAGCAATGCAGGAAAAACATGGCTGCAAGCACTGCAAGGTGTTGGAGTCACTTCCATAGACAGTGTCAGACTGAGAAATGGTACTGAGGATTTCAAAAGGTAAGAAATGCAGGATGTCTGAAGTGTCTTTAATGATATCCCTATTAATGGAGGCAGGGGTCAACAGCATTAGTTCTCATAACAGTGTTTTATGACCTCTGTGAATGAACTGATGACTGTTGAAGATAAATGGACATGCAGTTTGCAGCCTCATTCCGGCAGCAAATAGATTCCAAAGAAAATAATGAAAGGCCCATGTGCTTTTCAGCATGAGAGAAAGCAAATCCAATGATTGGGCTAGTTTCAAGTGTCATACACCCAGAATCATGTTAATCAGTTAATCCATAACAACTAGGCACCCTCCTGGATCCTAGACACAGTCATTAATGTAGATTAGAATCCCCCACTCACTGGAATGTGTAGAAATCAGAGGGGGTTACCATTCTTTTGCTCTTTAATTTTGAGTGCAGCAAGGCTATCAGGGATAAAAAGAACTAAGATAATGTAGAGGAATGGCAACTCAGCTATGGGCAAAGAAGTTCCTGGTTAAGATTTTGCCTCTACCTTGGGTAGTCTTGTATATGCCATCATTCTGTTGCCTTTTGTCCACCATCTGGAATAGGGAATAGTAATACTGACCTACCTCATTACAACAGGACAATGTACATAAAGAGTTTTGAGCATAAATAATTATTGCCATTGATGTGGTTGATGTTGTGTAATGAATCCATATTAAGCAACTGTAGTATGTGCAAGGTAAGCATTGGAATGCATCTCTGCCACATTTAGTGAGAATAAGCACATGGAAAGCTTAGAAGAGCTCTGCTGGACCAGGCCAAAGGTCCAACATATCCTGGCATCCTGTTTCCAGCCATGGCCTGCCACAGGCCTCTGGGAAGGCCATCCATTCTTCCTTCTTGGCAGATATGGTTCAGGAGGACTGCTCTCAGGTCATCAATTTCTCATCTAAACACAGGCAGTAGTTCCACAAATCTCAAATTTATTCAAGGACTAAAATTCTTTCATGTACTGAAGCTGGTTGAAGTTTCACAGGACATTATCAGGTTGCAGTGAGAGCCAGTGTGGTGTAGTGGTTAGAGTGCTGGACTACAACCTGGGAGACCAGGGTTCGGATCCCCACACAGCCCTGAAGCTCACTGGGTGCCCCTGGGCCAGTCACTGCCTCTCAGCCTCAGAGGAAGGCAATGGTAAAACACCTCCAAATACCTTGTACCATGAAAACCCTATTCATAGCGTTGCCATAAGACGGGATCGACTTGAAGGCAGTCCATTACCATTTGATCAGGGTGCAAGGATTATTAGAGTCAAAACAGCAACTCAAAGGAGACACAGCAAATACAAAATAACTAAAGACTAAAAGCAGAGTTTCATTTTTAAAATGAGAAGTTCTTGTATTCAAACTTGTTTTGAAGCCATTTCCTCAGGCAAGAAAACTCTAAACTCAGATGGGGGTGGGTGGGGGTGAGAGACCTCGATGTGCTTCCTCAAAGGTGTAAGAAAGATATTCTGCACATCCTCAGAGATTTCTTTTTATTCATATACGCTTCATATATTCTATGGCTTTTCTCTGACATTAAAACTCTATCATTGACAACCCTAGTGGCCTCTGCTCCCCCCTTTTTAAAGAAAATTATGCTAGTAAATAAATAAATAGTATGGGAGCAGGCAGGTGGGCATAATGTGATTTAATTCAGTTTTGTTTATTTATACGGCCCCTTTCTACAGTGAGCTGTGCCAAGCAGCTTACAACAAATATTCACTTACCAAAATTCAAAGCATTGGGGTGGGGGGGAGATGTCAGTTTACTAAACATACTAATAAATCCAAATAGGTCAAAAATGAACAACTTAGCAAACAGAATAAATTCAACATTATAAAAGCAATCAGAGCAAAAAGAAAGTGAACGAACAATAAAGTTCTGACTGTTGGTTAAGGTCTTAGTTTACTCCCCAAGAAGCCTCAGCAGCTTCCCTTGGAGAGGGAAGGGTTTTCTCATTGGGTCAGATGGGATATTTACAAGTGGCTTCCTCTTCTTTCCTCCAAAGGAGACTAACAGCAGCAAAGGGAATGCCGGGGAAGGCAGACTCCTGAAGTTCCAACTTATTGCAGGCCTTATTGCATCCAATAAGTGGGCATCCATTCAGCAATGTTGCACCCTAAAATGAATGTCATTCAATATATTGCCTGTGTTAGAAAACTGCTTTCCAGATGCTTATTTCCTATAAGGAAAAGTGTTAATTGAATGCAGATTAAGTGTCACTATTAAATGTAATTTGCAATCACAAAGAGCAGACACTATAAAGCTATTCCAGTCACAACCAATCTCCTTAGCATCTGTTGCATGCGTATTTGCTATAATTTTGCATTTCACCAGGAAAATGGCATGTACCTCAGAGTGCAAGGCTGATTGGAAGGGGGATGGGGAGACCGAGATGTCAACATGCTGTTACTATGACAGCATTCTTCTCCTCTCTGTGATAGACAAGAGGAAGTGTGTGCGCACGCACACATACACCACATTTAAATGCTAATGAGCAATTCACCCTTCTCTGCATAACCTTGAAGCAGCAGAAAGATCCAGCTTCAGAAGAGAATTTTTTATCCCCATAAACCTGTAGTTCAAAGGGTTCCCCCAGATTCTACCCCTAGCTTAGCCTGAAGGTTATTTCTACATTTATTGTGCAGTAAAGTATTAATAATTTATAAATGTGACATTTCCTGAGGGGTATTTTTACCATCAAAAGGCTCGATGTCTTCATTTGCTTCCTTTAGGGTTCAATCTATTACTAGGTTGCCCCACAAGCAAGCATATTTTAAAAATAAAACATATAGAAAAAAACACTTGATAAGATCATTAAAATCACCTGAAGAAATGTGAAAATTGAAAATATGCCATTTGACTGAATTATTGCTCTTATTACTTTAAATCCCCTTCAATTGTAGTCAATGGATCAATGTCAAAATTGCAGATCTCTGAGTAAATTAGTTTATGCAGTTGAGCCATGGGCATTTTTAATCCGCTGGAAGCTTACCTGCTGTAAGTTTACTTACTTATTTACTTACTTATTTCTAGGCTGCTTTTCAATATCTAATTCACAGAGCAGCTTACAACATAAAAATAGAAACATATAATAATAATAAATAATAATATTTAATTTGTGTGTCGCCTATCTGGCAGATAGCCACTCTAGGCGACGTACATTAAAATGGGATAAAATACAATAGTATCAAATGCAGTCACATTAATCTCAATAAATAAAATACTGGACAGTCATCAGTACATTTATAAAAACATTTACATATACAGCATATAATAGATGACAAAATCATGGAGATTAACCCATCCCAAAGATCTCAAAGGCCTGTTGAAATAGCCACGTCTTCAGGGCCTTGCGGAATACATCCAGGGAAGGGGCATGTTGGAGATCAAACGGGAGGGAGTTCCAGAGAGTGGGGGCCACCACAGAAAAAGCCCTCTCCCTTGTACACACCAACCTAGCTGTTTTGGTTGGTGGGATTGAGAGAAGGCCTTGCGTGGCTGATCTGGTTGGGCGCCATAATTGGTGGCAGTGGAGGCGCTCTTTCAGGTAAACTGGGCCGAAACCGTACAGGGTTTTAAAGGCTAATACCAACACCCTGAATCGGGCCCAGAAAACAACCGGCAGCCAGTGTAGATCAAATAACACCGGCGTAATGTGATCACGGCAGCGGCTGTTGGTAAGTAAGCGCGCTGCTGCATTCTGTATAAGTTGCAATTTCCGGGTCGTTTTCAAGGGTAACCCCACGTAGAGCGCATTACAGTAGTCCAATCGAGAGGTGACCAGGGCATGTATTACGAGTGGGAGCTGTTGAACAGGGAGGTAGGGTTGTAGCCTACGTATAAGGTGTAACTGATACCAAGCTGCCCGGCTCACGGCCGAAATCTGAGCCTCCATGGACAGCTTGGAATCAAGAATGACCCCAAGGCTACGGACCTGGTCCTGTAGGGGCAGCCTCATCCCGCCAAACACCAGGTCAACATCTCCCAACCTTCCCTTGTTTCCCACAAGTAGTACCTCGGTCTTGTCAGGGTTCAGCTTCAGCCTGTTCCTGCCCATCCATCCACTCACGGATTCCAGGCACTTGGATACGGTCTCCACAGCCCTCTCCGGTGAAGATTTGAATGAGAGATAGAGCTGAGTGTCATCCGCATATTGGTGGCACTGCAGCCCAAATCTCCTGATGATCGCTCCCAGCAGCTTTACATAGATGTTAAATAGCATGGGAGAGAGGATAGAACTCTGTGGCACACCACAATTGAGAGGCCAAGGGTCTGAAACCTCATCACCCAATGCTACCTGTTGACGCCTATCGGAGAGAAAGGAATGGAACCACCGTAAAACCGTGCCTCCCAATCCCAAACTCTCCAGGCGATCTAAAAGGATACCGTGGTCGACGGTATCAAAAGCCACTGAGAGATCTAGGAGGACAAGGAAGGTGAATTCTCCCCTATCCAATGCCCTCCTCATATCATCTACCAGAGCGACCAAGGCTGTTTCAGTTCCATGTCCAGTCCTGAAACCTGATTGGTATGGATCTAGATAATCCATTTCATCCAAGTGTGTCTGCAGCTGATTAGCCACCACTCGTTCAATGACCTTGCCCAAGAATGGTAGATTCGAAATAGCTTATGCCAAGGGGCAATCATAAAATAAACCCATTTTTCATTGGGATTGCAGCTGGGGAAGGAAGAGTTCAGCTTTCCCTCCCTGCATGCAGTGTTCCCAGTTGAAATCTGCCCCCCCCAAACTATTACATGCTTCCAAATCACATGTTTAGCATTAGGAGCAATTTAGTCCAGAGACATCAATCCTGCACTTTAAGGCGCAGCACAAGCGCAAGAATGTACCATCTGACAGAAGGAGCCAAAACAATGGAATTCCATCTAGTCTGGCATCCTGGTCCCTAAAATGGCCAACCCTTTGGCGAGAGTCATTTCCCAAAGTTGCTTCCCAATGGTGTTCTGCGTATGGACCTGGAGGTTCCATATCAGCAACATAAATATTAACAATTGAGAGGCATGTCATCTATGAATTTGTCTAACCCCCGTTTTTAAAGCCATCCAAACTTGTGGCTACCTGTAAGTTTTGTGTAAGTGAATTCCATAAATTAATTCCATATTCTATGAAGAAGTACTTCCTTTTGTCTGCTTCCTGCTGATCGGTTTCACTAGATGATCCCACACTGTAGTACTTTGAGAGAGGAAGAAAAAACTTCTCATTCGTCATTTTCTCCACACCATCCTCTCAAGTATTTGAGAAGCTGCAGTCCTCTGTGCACATCTGGGAATTAAGTCCCATTTAATTCAATGAGACTTGTTTGTTTATTTATACATTGTACATCCCTTCTACTTCTGAGTAGACATGTTTAGGATTACATTGTAAGTTTATAATGGCTATTTGATCACTCCTTTCACAAGCCTGTTGACTTTCTGAAAGAACTCCAAAAAGTTGGTGGGGCAGGTCTTTCCTTTGCAGAAGCCATGCTCATTCTTCCTCAGCAAGGCTTTTTCTTCTACATCATGTGTGGGGAACATTTTTGCCCCTTAGGGCCACATGTAACAGTGGGTAGCCAGTTAGAAGCCACATGCAGTCACACTTGCACAAATTCATACGAACACCATGACAATCACTCGTTCATACACCCATTTTCCTTCTCTTTAGATCAGGCAAAAGATCTCACACTCTCCAAAAAAATCTGCTTCAGGTCCCTACCCCAGTCACCCTCTGCCTCCTCTTTAGATCAGGCAAAGTATCTAAGATGTGGAAAAAAAATCTCTAGGTCTTCTCCAACTCCCACTTCTCCTTATGTTGCATATATGCCACACATTAAAAGCACATTTCCTCCTCAAACAATCCTGGCAACTGTAGTTTGCTAAGAGTGCTGGGAATTGTAACTCTGTGCAGGGTAAACTGGAGTTCCCAGGACGGGGGGAGGGGGATGTGCTCTAAATGTATGGTATATACACTGCCTTAGATTGGGCAAAAGATCTCACCCAACCAGAGTGTTGCTTGTTTCTTCTCTCCCGCACCCCCCAAGCATAGCAGATACTCGGGCAGCCGCATGCAGAGAGCCAGCCATAGAGCACACTACCAGACCATTTGCTAGATGATGCTTTCAGGGAGTGGGAGAAGGAGTGAGCCGTCATTATAGCTAATGTTCTGTGTTCAGGAAATATTTTTTGTCTGCTCTAAGGAAGAAGCACAAACAGGCGGAAGTAGCAAAGCGCAGATTAAAGAAACAGGAAAATCAGTAGAAGGAAAAGGCAGGAAAGCTTCAGCTCAATTTGGCAGTGGGCAGGATGGTGGGGAAAGACAATCTTGTAGCAATTGTAGAAATTACTGGCTGAAATTCAGGGGTACACAGGAGAGCTCCATGAGAGCCACTTGCAGCCCATGGACCTCAGGTTGCTCGTATGTATTTTGTATTCATCATAATGCAGGTTTTAATCACGCTATCCACAAGTTTACCTGGAACGGATCTTAAGCAATCTGGCCTGTAATTTCCTGGATCTCCCCTAGATCACTTTTTAAATTTGACATTAAACTGGCTGCTTTCCAGTCTTCCAGGGTGGAAACTGATTTGTAGGGTCAAAATGCACATTTTTGTTAGAAGATCAGGAATTTTATGTTTAAGACCCCTTGGGTAAATACCATATGACTCCAAGAACTCATTCATTTTTAACTTGTTGATAAGCCTTAGAAGTTCTTTTGTCACCATTATTTGATTCAGTTCTTCAGGCTTCCTTCCCCCCAAAAAACCTGTTCATGTGCAAGTATCTGCCCTCCATCTTCCGCAGAGAAGACAGAAGGAATTCCAATTGCCATTCAATGACAGTGTGCTGGTGCATGGGGTTTTACTAATAGAAAAAAAATAGGTGGAAATAGAGCGGTTTGCTTTGAAAGACACAGATCAGAACTTTGGGGAACCAGATAAAAATTGGCTAAATAACAAGTTAAATGTCAGTACTATTTAACAATGATCCAGTGCAACAGAGCAACTAAGTGGGGTTACTGTGGCTTTCTGGGGCTGACATAAATAGAATAGTTTGATGGCCAGCTATGAACCCAGAAACACTGTGGTGCATGTCTACAGCAACTTGGTCTAGCCAAGACAGATGGTGCCACATAGCAATATTCTCAGTCTGAGGAAGTAATAAATCAGTTGCGTTGTTATAAGCATTAATGCTAGCAAAATGTCACAAAATGATGGGGATTTGTATGGAGTAGCTATGCTGGTTGTTTCTCACCTTGCTTTGCCTCTTGATCCTTTGCTCCAAATTTGTTCAGCTTTCCCAAGTTTTGGGTCCCCAGATGTTGCTGGACTACAATTCCCGTCATTCCTGACCATTCCTGACTGATTTTACATGTACTAATACTTGTCAAGTATTATATATTTACATCATTTAATAAAATTAACTGTGAAGAAAAAATACATTCAACAAGTAATTTCATTTGTGTAATGAAGGTCACTGAACTTGCCCATTTGATTTTAGGAGTTCAATGGATGCTTTATCATCAACAAAGCTTCTGCACCATCTGCCAAAGCTAAGCAACTAATTCCAGTAAAGACATTGCTCAGCTGAGATCCAGGATATCTAGCTCATCTTTAAAACAGGACAGCCCCGGATCTGCTTTCTTGTATAGTAAACAATGTAGGAGACACTACCAGGCTGACTAAAGCCTTTGAGTACATCAAAAGGCCCATTTTAAAACAGGCAGCCTGATCTGGTGAACATTTTCAGTTGAACTCATCATGAGATATGACTCTGCTAATAATTCATGACTGATAATCTCCTCCTAATGAGAGAACATGTGTGTGTGTTAATTCTCATCTGGCTGGCTCTGTTACACCCACTGCCGCCAGGGAAAAGAAGCTTGCTGTCTGGTTCACCCTTAGTCTGCACTTCAAGAGGAAAGAGCAACAGGATTTAGGATCTGCCAACCTACACTAATCCCTTCTCATCCTAGCACACAAGTATAATTTTCCCCATGTTACACATGGGAACCTGTGGACCTCCAAATGTTGCTGGACTACAATTCCCATCATTACTGACCATTGACCATTTTGGCTGGGCTGATGGGAGTTGGAGCCCAACAGTGTATTAAGGGCCACAGGTTCCCCATCACTGAACTAAGATCTGAACTAAGATCCATTTCATAGTCCATGTTCTTAGCATCTACACGAGCATAAAGTGTAAACCTCTCTCACTTAACCACCTGCCGGACCCTGCCCTGCCACCAACTAAGGGACACTCACCCAAGCAAACACTTTATCTCCATTCTGCTGCAGCCTCCTTCTCCTCCTTTATCCATGTTCTTGCCCTCCGGCTCCTTTTTCCCTCCACTCCATTCTTTACCACCATCAACCATTTTTTAAAACAATTGTTTTCTCCACTCCACCCCGTCTCACTCTCCACCTCCTTCCTCGTCGCCTCCTACCCACCCACAGAGCATGAGGGAAGAGCAATGCTGCGCAGAAGCCCAGTTTGAGGCACATGATTTTCATCCATAAATCAGAGGAGCAGAAGACTTCCCCTGCTTCCCCCCCCCCAGGAAGTAATGCCCAAAAGTAATGCTGGAAACATTACAATTACTCCTTAAAAGTAATAAAATTACTCCTAGTTCTATTACAATCAAAATGTAAAGGAATTACCCCCTCATTCCTCAAAAAATTAATGAATTACTTCCAAGCACTGCGCTTTTCTCCCTAGTAACTTTGAAGCCCATGAGTCTTGCCAGAACTGGGAGGAGGAGAGAAACACTAGCAGTGGCTCACTGACTGACTTCAATGAGTGCAGAGGGTCTCCACTTTGGGGTCACCACAAAAGTTCCAACAATTCCTTCTCTTTTGTGTTTTGTTTTGCTCTGTGACTATTGTGGGGGAAAGGGGGTGGGGGTTCTGCTGTGGATACTTGTGGTCATATGAGTCATGCCACTCAGGGTGAGAGCCTGAGTTTGGAGAGTTGGGGTGACAGGCATCAAGTTGTTCATAAGAGTGAGAACCTGTTGACACAGAGTGGGGATTTCTTTGGGTAAGAGAGCAAGGGGGGGGGAGTGGACTGCCCCAGGTGAGAGGTAGTGTGGACAAAGTTACTAAAGCCATTTGATTATTTTGGTTGAATGTCCTGTTTGCTTTACCAAGGTACTTGTAATTTGGAAAATCCAATTGTTCTTCTTTGTTCTCACTGCTGTTTGTTTTGATTTATAAGAATATAAGGAGATGGGCTCACCTATCTCATTCTGTTTTCATAGTTGCCAGTCGAATGCCTATGGAAACCTCACAAGCAGGATCCAAATGCAACAGTGCTCTCCTCTCCTGCATTTTCCAGCATATTCTGAAACATACTGCCTCCAACTGTGAAGGAAGAGAATAGTCATTGTGGCTAGCAGCTACTGATAGCTTATCCTCCATGAATTTGTCTAATCCTCTTTTAATGTCATCCAAGTTGGTGGCCATCACTGTTACCTACAGGAGTGAATTCTATAGTTTGACTATGCACTGTGTGTAGTACTGTACTCTCTTTTGTATGTTCTGAATGTTCTAACATTCAGCTTCATTGGATAACCCAAGTTCTAGTATTATGAGAGATTGGGAGGAGGGGTTTCTCCCTATCCACTTTCTCCACACCATGCATCGTATATACACTTCTATCATGTCCCACCCCTTTAGAATGCACAGCTTAACGTGGTGAGGGGGTTTGAGAGTGTTGAAGAAGCTGAGAGCAATGCCGTCAGGAGTCTAGACCAAGAGGCTAGACTCCCAGCAGGGGCACCCAAGGTGGGATGGTCAAAGCTGAAACACCTGACTAAGATGCAACCAAACTCAGAGGAAGGCAATGGTAAACCACCTCTGAATACCTCTTACCACGAAAACCCTATGAACAGAGTATCCAAAATACAACACGATATAGTGCTGGAAGATGAAACCCCCAGGTCAGAAGGCACTCACTGAGCTACTGGGGAAGAACAAAGGACAAGTACGAGTAGTGCTGTGACTAATGACGCAGCTGGGTCAAAGCCGAAAGGAAGCCCAGAGGCTGATGTGCACAGATGTGAAAGGAGAGTCCGGAGTTGTACGACGCACACAATAGGAACATGGAATGTGAGAAGCATGAACCAGGGAAAGTTAGAAATTGTCAAGCAAGAAATGGAGCGTATCAACATTACAATACTTGGCGTGAGTGAATTAAAATGGACTGGAATGGGACATTTTCAATCAGGCAACTACAAAATATTTTATGCAGGAAATGAGAAATCAAGAAGAAACGGGGTTGCTTTAATAGTGAGAAGTGATGTAGCAAAAGCAATTAGGAGCTACAATGCAAGGTCTGAGTGAGTGATATCAATGAGATTAAACGGGAAACCTATTAACATAACCATTATCCAAGTCTATGCTCCAACATCCAATGCAGAAGAAGAAGAAGAAGAATTGGAGAGATTTTACGCAGAAGTTCAGGAGGAAATTGATCACACACCAAAACAAGATATGATGATAATCATGGGGGACTGGAATGCAAAAGTAGGGAACAGAGAAGAACTAGGAATTCTGGGGAAATGGGGCTTAGGTGACAAATGAAGCAGGTGAAACACTTATTGAATTCTGTGAAGCCAACGATTTGTTTCTTGCCAACACATTTTTTGAGCAACCAAAAAGATGACTGTACATGTGGACATCACCAGATGGTCAATATATGAATCAAATTGATTGTATTATTGGAAACAGAAGATGGAGAAGTTCCATACTTTCTGCAAAAACAAGACCAGGAGCAGACTGCAGTACAGATCATGAACTGATCGTATCGAAAATCAGAGTAAAGCTAAAGAAGAACAACAAAGCACTCATAATGCCAAAATACAATTTAAATAACATCCCAGAAGCATATAAAGATCAAATAAGGAACAGGTTTGAGGCTTTAAACTTAGTTGACAGAGAACCAGAAGAACTATGGACTGAAGTCAGGGACATTATCAGGGAAGAATGCAAAAAGACAATACCTCTTGTTAAAAAGAGAGAAAGACCTCAATGGATGACTGAAGAAACTCTTAAAATGGTTAAAGAGAGAAGGAAAGGAAAAGGAGATAGAAACACGGTCAGAACACTAAATGCAACTATACAACGACTAGTACGTAGGGACAAAGAAAACTATTACAATAGTTATTGTATAGAAATAGAAAAGGACAACAAAATGGGAAGAACAAGAGCCCTATTCCAAAAGATTAGAGAAATGAAAGGGAAATTTAAACCACGAGTAGGGATGTTGATCAACAGGGGAACACACTAACTGACCAAGATGAAATAAAAGGAAGATGGAAGCAATACACTGAAGAACTCTATAAAAGAGATGCCAGGATGACAGATTTATTCACAGAGGAACCATATTATTATTATTATTATTATTTAATTTATTAGTCGCCAATCTGGCTGGTTCACCAGCCACTGGGCGACATACAGAATAAACAATACATTAAACATTAAAATTTAAAAACAACAGTAAAAGCCTAGGCCATCCCAAAAGCCTTCCTGAAGAGCCATGTCTTCAGGGTCTGGCGGAAGCTCATCAAAGAAGGGGCATGACGGAGATCATTTGGGAGAGAATTCCAAAGGGTGGGGGCCAGTATTGAAAAAGCCCTCTCTCTGGTCCTCACCAGTCTGGCTATTTTAACCGGTGGGATCGAGAGAAGGTCTTCTGAGGCTGATCTTGTTGAGCGGCATCCCTGACGATGTTGGAGGCGCTTCTTCAGATAGATTGGTCCAAAACCGTATAGGGTTTTAAAGGTCAAAGCCAACACCTTGAAATGGGTTCGGTAAGCAACCGGTAGCCAGTGCAACTCCTTCAATACAGGAGTGATGTGATCTTGTCGGCGGCTACCTTTAATCAGACGAGCCGCCGCATTCTGTACCAGCTGCAACTTCTGGACCGTTTTCAAGGGTAACCCCACGTAGAGCGCATTACAGTAGTCTAGGCGAGAGGTGACCAGGGCATGCACTACTGGTGGGAGCAGATGATTGGGGAGGTAGGGGCGCAGCCGCCGTATCAGATGGAGTTGATACAGCGCCGTCTGGCTTACAGCCGAGATTTGAGGCTCCATGGACAGCTGGGAGTCAAGAATGACCCCCAGGCTGCGGACCTGTTCTTTCAGGGGCAATCGTACCCCATTAAGCACAAGGTCCACATCCCCCAACCTTCCCTTGTCACCCACAAACAGTACCTCGGTCTTGTCCGGGTTCAGCTTCAGCCTATTCCTTCCCATCCAGCCACTCACCGCCTCCAGACATTTGGACATGGTTTCAACAGCCAACCTAGGTGAAGATCTAAATGAGAGATAAAGCTGCGTGTCATCTGCATATTGATGACACTGCAGCCCAAATCTCCTGATGATTGCCCCCAGCGGCTTTATATAGATGTTAAACAGCAACGGGGAGAGGATGGAACCCTGTGGCACCCCACAAGTGAGAGGCCAGGGATCCGAAACCTCCTCCTCCAATGCTATTCCTTGGTACCTACCGGAGAGGAAGGAACGGAACCACTGCCAAACAGTGCCCCCCATACCCAACCTCCTCAGGCGGTCCAAGAGGATAGCGTGGTCAACAGTATCAAAAGCCGCTAAGAGGTCGAGGAGGACAAGGAAGGTGCATTCACCTCTATCCCATGCCCTCCTCATATCATCTACCAAGGCGACCAAGGCTGTTTCAGTCCCATGTCCAGGCCTGAAGCCCTATTGAAATGGCTCCAGATAATATGATGAAGAACCAGAAATGTTAGAATGTGAGGTGAAAGCTGCTCTTAAAATTCTTGGAAAAAACAAATCACCAGGAATAGACGGCATATCAATAGAGTTGCTACAAGCTACTGAGACTGAATCTGTCCAAATTTTGACAAAAATTTGTCAAGAAATATGGAAAACTAAACAATGGCCCACAGACTTGAAGCGTTCAATATATATCCCAATTCCAAAGAAAGGGGATCCCAGAGAATGCAGTAATTACCGAACTGTTGCCTTAATATCCCATGCAAGTAAAGTAATGCTCAAGATTCTACAACAAAGGTTCTTACTATATATGGAGCGAGAAATGCCAGACGTCCAAGCTAGATTTAGAAAGGGAAGAGGTACCAGAGATCATATCACAAACATACGTTGGATAATGGAACAGAGCAAGGAATTTCAGAAGAAAATCACCCTGTGCTTTATAGACTACAGCAAAGCCTTTGACTGTGTAGATCATGAAAAACTATGGAATGCTTTAAAAGAAATGGGGGTGCCACAGCAACTGATTGTCCTGATGCGCAAACTATACTCTGGACAAGAGGCTACTGTAAGGACAGAATATGGAGAAACTGATTGGTTCCCCATCGGAAAGGGTGTGAGACAGGTATATTTTATCACCCTATTTATTTAATCTATACGCAGAACATATCATACGGAAAGCAGGATTGGACCAAGAAGAAGGAAGTGTGAAAATTGGAGGGAGAAACATCAATAATTTAAGATATGCAGATGATACTATACTCTTAGCAGGAACAAGTAATGATTTGAAATGAATGCTGATGAAAGTTAAAGAGGAAAGCACAAAAGCAGGACTACAGCTGAACGTCAAAAAGACAAAAGTAATGACAGCAGAAGATTTATGTAACTTTACAGTTGACAATGAGGACATTGAACTTGTCAAGGATTATCGATACCTCAGCACAGTCATTAACCAAAATGGAGACAATAGTCAAGAAATCAGAAATCAGAGGAAGGCTAGGACTGGGTAGGGCAGCTGTGAGAGAACTAGAAAAGGTCCTCAAATGCAAAGATGTATCACTGAACACCAAAGTCAGGATCATTCACACCATGTATTTCTGATCTCTGTGTATGGATGTGAAAGTTGGACAGAAGCTCAGCAACTTGCATGTGTTCCCAGGCTATGGTCTGAAGGCACATGAGGCCAGCACTCTGCTGAAGCTGAGCAGGGTCAGGTCTGGTCAGTGCCCGAATGGGAACCATATGTAAGCTGCCTTGGGTTTCTATGAAAAAAAGATGGGATATAAATGTAATAAATAAATGTGTTGGATGGTAGCCTTTTATCTTTCAAATAATGTTTGAACAGAAATTTTAAAATCCTAGTGAGACGGAGGCACTGTGGGTTGGTGGTTCCTGAGGTCGGATAATTGGTCAGTTGCCTACTTTGGATGGGGTTGTATTCCCACTAAAAGAGCAGGTTTGTAGTCTGGGGGTGCTCCTGGATCCACCTTTGTTGCTAGAGGCCCAGGTGACCTCAGCGGCTAGGAGTGCCTTTTACTAGCTTTGTCTGGTAAGACAGCTGCAGCCATTTCTGGACCCTGTTAGCCTGACCACTGTTGTCCATGTACTGGTAACCTCCAGGCTGGATTACTGTAATGCATTCTTGGTGGGGCTGCCCTTGAGGTTGCTCCGGAAGCTGCAGCTGGTGCAAAATGCAGCAGTGTGACTAGTCACTGGGGCAGAGTATCACCAACATGTCATGCTGCTGCTGAAAGAATTGCACTAGCTGCCCATTAGCTACCAGGCTAAGTTCAAGGTTCTGGTTTGGTGTACAAAGCCCTATGTAGTTTGGGACCAGAATACCCAAAAGATCATCTTACCCCTTATATACCCAGTCAATCACTACACTCTGCAGGAGAGGGCCTCCTGTAGATACTATCTTATCAGGTCTGTTCCACACAACATAGGAAGTGGACCTTTAGTGTAGTGGCACCAACCCTTTGGAATTCCCTCCCCTTAAATATTAGACAGGCACACCATTTCTGTTATCTTTTCGGTGCCTACTGAAGACCTTCTTCTTTCAACAAGCATTTTAAGTAGAGATCTTACCCCAGTCTGCATCTATGTTGGAATTCCTTTTTAATATGTTTTTAAAGCTTTTTTAAAAAAAGGTTTTTTTAAAGATGTTTTGTTTTAATATATTTTAAAGTTTGTTTTTATGATGTTTAGAGTGTTTTTTGTGTTTTGTTTGCTGCCCTGAGGCAGGGTGGGATATAGATTATGATGACTGATGATGATGTATACATGCAGCTTATGATGCCATTATAATGTGTTATAGTTTTCTAATTATAAGGAGTTGAACCAGTTTAAATTTTCCTGGGCTGTTGAAGAGGGCTGTTTATTTGTTTAATTCATAGCCAGTTTTGAAAACCTTCCCAATATGAAGCTTGAATCCTATACTCACTTTTCTGGGAGTAAAGCTGCAATGCTAATCCCACATAACAGAATTCAATAGGACTTACTTTTGAGTAGACATGGTTAGGATTGTGCTGTAAATCAACGGACTTTTGAGTGAATGTAGCAAAGGATTGTATTTGTGTTGTAAATTTTTCTCTCCCCCTCCAATCCTATTTTTTAAAGCAATTAGGCAGGGCTTACCTGAGTGTCACTGCTTTTATTTTGTAGGAAACTAATACTGATTTTGTATTTTTTGAAAAATACTCTGCAATGACCAACTGGTCTTGACAATAAACTATTATATGGGGCATATGTATTTTTACATCTCCAGTGTGTGTCTATATGGAGTCTTTCCAACAACCCTGTGAGGTAGGGCTGCCAACTGGAAACCAAGGCAGCTCACAACAAGAAATAAATCCATTTAAAATCCAATAACCATAAAACCAAGTATAAAACAGTTGCAAAACAGCTTAAAGTACCATGATTCTGAAATTTGGGTTGGGGCTTGCTGCTAAGTAAACATGCATAGGATTGCACTATAAAAATCTTTACAGGTTGTGTAAATTATAAACATGTTTCACAGTCATGCTTATACAAATATTTCTTCATACTATATTCTGATTTGTATCTGATTTCACATAATGGTTGTACATTATCATTTCCTCTACATTTTGAGTGTGCCCTTCTTCTTTGGGGTAGTCATGGTCCCCCTCTGTTGCTTTCACCCTGAAGGAAAGATTAGGCTGAAACATGGTCACCCAATAAACTTTGTAGCTGATTTCCATTCTCCAAAATTAATTAAAATGATTTACATGCAGGCAAAGTTTATTAAGGAGATCCACCCAATACATTTCAAGCACATCCAACTTGCATTTAAAGTGCATGACTTACTCCCAAAGGGAAGTGAGAGCACTTAAACCCTTCTTGCCAGAAGCAAGTAGGCTAGATTAAATGTTCCCTACCCAGGCTCCCTAAACAGATGAGAAGGAATGATCCCGTCACTTCAGATTGACCTGGGAACACCCTCATTTCTATCTTAATTTCCAATCAGAGATTTTTTGTTTGTTTGAGTGGTATGCTCCAAGCAACTGTGGTTGATGCTTAATATATCATGCTTAATGATGTCACTAGGGCCCACCCCTGTGACATCACTAGGACCCGCCCCATGACATCACTTGTGCCTGATGCTGAAATCTCAGGATTTGGGATGTTTTTGACCTGGCAACATTAGGGTTGCCAGGCTCAGGGCCCAAGAATGATTCTGTATCTTTAAGAGAAGAGAAAATTCAGCCAAGTGCAGGTTTTCTTGCACTACTGTAATGGGAAAAACCACAAGGTGAAATTCTCCCTTCCCCCTGCACAACTTTTAAAGATACAGAAGACCTCTGGGAGGCCGGGCCTGGCAACCAAGAGGTCTTCTGTGTCTCTAAAAGTTGTGCAGGGGGAAGGGAGAATTTCACCTTGTGGTTTTTCCCATTACAGTGTTGCAAGAAAACCTGCACTTGGCTGAATTTCTCTTCTCTTGAAGATACAGAATCATTCTCAGGCCCTGAGCCTGACAACCCTACTTGTGATATCCTTCCCTCCCAGCTCTCTCACCTGGGTCTCCTCTCTCAATGACTTCCCCACATCTCCTTTGGGGAAGTAAAGATTCCCAGCCGTTCTTTCACATACCGTCACAGTTTTGATACTGCTCAGTCTCTGAACTTCCCTGCCAACACTATTTTCACGGCACTTAGAAATTACAAGCCAAAGTTGACTGGTAAAATACTGCCAGTTGGCCTGCCCCATCCACATCTTCTCAGCATCTCCTTCCACTCCAGCTGAGAACCATGGGACAAGAGACCTTTGGTTCTCACCCTTGCCAGGCATGAGCCTTAGCTGTAGTACCTGGGAAGGCAGAAGAGGGGAAGGAAGCAGCCTTGATCTCAAGTCAGGAGCCCCAGGGAAATCTCCTCCCACCAAACACACACAGCCTCACTCTGTTGAACTGTTGAAAACTTTCCTCGTAGATGAATTGCTCCACCCCTTTGATCATTTTTATTGCACTTTTCTGAACCTTTATCCTAAATCTTCTGCCTTTACTGGATGGCCCCCAATTCATGTATTATGAGAGGGGAAAAAACTTTTCCCCATCCACTTTATCCAAACAATGCATAATCTTCAGCAGCTGCTATTGTGTGCCCCCTTTCTTATTTTCTAAACTAAAATGCCCCAAATATTGCCACCTTTCCTCTTTTGCTACATTTTACTTATTTTTTATTTTAAACCCTACATCATCTGCTGGCTGTATTTCTGCCATAGCGTGGGTTTATGAATCCAAAGTTTCCTGCCAGTTTTATGTTGTTATATTTTATTTGGTCCCCTATGACTGTTTCACTGGTGAAAGAAATGGTGAAGTATTTCAACCATTTGAAAGAGGTACTACATTTTAACCATTATATCAGATAGGCATTCTTTTGGGTAACATCATGAATTGTTTTACTAAACTGAAAAACAATTGTTTCTGAAACTGGGGAAAGGATCTGCACAATGTTCTTTAATACCCTTTGGGCTCCTTAATTATCTAGCAGCAGGTGTTTCAACACTATAAAAATGCTAATAGAGTCGTCCATTGTAATCTGATTGCAGCGCAATGTTTTTCTCTTCAACGACATTATGACTGTGAAAATTTCTGTCTCCCATCCCTTTGTGCTTTCTATTTAGCATTTCTTTCAGGGAGAGGAAATTAAAAGCAGGCCTTTGTAGAGAAAATGGGAATTTGGGTTGCTTACATCAGAGCCTCAGTAGATGGCACTCTGGTGTTATTCTGATATTGGCACAGACTCAACCTGCCAAATCCTTTCTAGTTGAAGCTTAGCATCTTCTAACTGGCCAGGGATGCTGTTTTTAAAAATTAAAGCTGATGGCATATTAACACTTTGTTTTCAGTTTGCTGCTACGTTTTCAATTATCTTTGAGGAAAGAATTTGTGAAAGCCAGTGTGTACAACTCTGGCAATATAAAAAGCAAAGTTAGCCGTGATAGTCCATAAAAGGGCAGTATTTGGGGGGAAGCCATGAAACATTAAAGTACCTTTACATTTATTTGAAAGAGTTTTATTCAACTTCCCTTTTAAATTTTCCAATCACAAAACTGAAAACAAATACAATATATAAATATAAATAGTTGTGAGGGGCTTAAATATCCTGCTTTACCCAATAATCAGACAAAAAACAGACTGTCATTCAGCAGAATCTGGTCAAAAACCTATTCTTAGGTACAAAATACACACACAAAACACACAATCTTCATTTATACCAGGCTGCTATTCATGTTTACTGTACTGACAAAAGCCATAGTTCATGATTGCCATACATAACTGATTTTATCTGCATGCATTTTGTACTAATCAAGAATCCATTTCCAAATGCAAAAAATAAAGTATGGCACATAACGGGATCATACTAAACTTGAGGTTCCTTTCAATTGACTTTTAAAAAATTATTATTATGCACTTGTTTCATATGCATAGCACTGATACATACTCTTTTCAGGCATTAGGGCTCTTCATGTGTACAAGAAACCAATAACCCTGCACACTGAAAGACACGTGATGCACTATATGTGCATAGGTAGGATTCCATGTATACACTTGTATTTATGGACACTGAGCAACATGCAGATGGCAGGACTGGAGCCTGCTTCTATCCACCTAATGACTGAAAAAGGCCAACGTCTCTGGGCAATATCAGGTACTCTGCTAAAAGGAGAGGGTCTGGTCATGCATACAGAGCCCAGAGCTTGGAAAAGTTACTTTTTTGAACTACAACTCCCATCAGCCCAATCCAGTGGCCATGGTGGCTGGGGCTGATGGGAGTTGTAGTTCAAAACAGTAACTTTTCCAAGCTCTGACAGAGCCTAGGGTGTATACAGCCTGTTGGCTTCACCCAAGCACTGGAATTTCAGATGTGCATACCATTGACTCAAACAATGGTTCATCTACCAGTCTTCCCCACCCCCAGTGTTTCAGGGGGGCTTCAGATGGGGTGTCAGCTTTTTAAAAAAAATTAATGTTCATGCACATATCCACCTATCCATTCATTCATTCACTGCATTGTTAAATATTTTTAGAGGTGTGGGGGAAGGGGAATTAAGTATAAAACAGCTCCATGGATTGGGACACAGGGGTCAGCTTGAAACTCGAAAAGCCATTTCTTAGAACCTAGGAGGAAGAGGCATCAGGTACATTTGAAGGTGCTTCAAAGTAGACTCCTTGCTCCAGAAAACATTACACAGGTTTTCACCCAAAGAGGCAGGCATCTATTACCTCCAAGCATGTGGCAAGTGTGTGGCGTTATCATTCTTCTTTAGATTTCTAAAGAGATACTCGAGAGTTAGTAATGATGGGCTTCCCATGCCCGGGGGCTACAATCACATCATGATTCATTTAAAGGTTGCCACCATATAGTTGGTGCAGTATAGTAACTAAGATGAACTATGATTCAAGGCATTCCTAGTGCAAATCTCACACCTGCTGTGAACTTTCAATGTCGCTTTAGCCAAGCCATTTATCTCAATATAACCTCCATATTTGCAATATGGAGTTAGTCATACTGACCCATCTTGAGGGGTTGTTTTAGTGATGACAAGAACATTTGAAAATATTATTGGTTAGTTGTCTTTCTCTACCCATAATGAGCCCAGCTGATGCAAGATGTTGGCAAGTAAAGGGTTCCTGAGAGTATTTTTTCCATGGCAGAGTTACAAGGCCAAGACGCTCAGAGTCCGTGCAGATCTCAAGGACAAGTATCCAAGGCAACCAGCTGGCCTTATCTATAAGACTTGGCAGATCTGGCCAGTTGGTGTGGGGGCAAGAGAAAGGAGAAAAGCGCTTGTATAGAGAGAGAGCTTGTACTGTATTCTAAAAACCTCTAATGTCAGTAAAAGTGACTCTTAAAACCTATGTCTTGTCTGGCTGAGTGATTCAACTGGGATCTAGCCTGTCACTATTCTGTTCTGCATCCTGGGCATCTGCTTGTGCCCGATCCAACATCCAACAAGTGGTAGCAGAGGATGGTTACCTGGTGCTGATGGTTACCTGGTGCTGAGGATTGCAGAAAAGCGGCAGAGAAAAGCCAGAACTGCAGACCAGCGAGTAAAACAGCAGAGAGACGGAGAAACCGAAAGCTGAGCTGAAAGCTGTGAGAGAGCCGTGGGACTGAAGTACAGAGGTGAGAAGCTCTAATTACAAAGGCGGTGAACTGTGAAAAGTGAAAGTATGTCAGTTACGTTATCGGCCGGGATTCCCTTGGAAAGGCTGACAGGGAAAAATTATGGCACTTGGAAACAGAGAATGCAGGTTTTTCTAGTGAAAGAAGACCTGTGGAAAGCTATCGCAGAAGACCCACCCGCCGTAGTGCCAATTCCAGATTGGAGAAGGCTGGATGAGAGGGCAAAGGCGTTAATTGTTCTTGCTATTGATGATTCTCAACTACTGCACGTACGTGACACAGTAACAGCAAAGGAAACCTGGGAAACTTTGAAAAATATTCATGTGAAAAAGACTGCTAGTTCTAAAATATATCTTGCCAGAAAATTGTATCAGATGCGCTTATCTGGAGATACAACCATGTCAGAGCATTTGTTGGAAATAAACAGACTGTTTACTGAGTTGTCAGAACGTGAAATTGAACATTCTCAAACACAAAAAGTGTATATCACATTATCTTCACTAGATTCAAGTTATGATAGTCTGGTGAGCTCTTTGGAAGCAATGGACGATGCTAATCTCAATATGGATTATATTGAAGGAAAACTTTTACAAGAATTTCAAAGAAGGCAAGAAATGGCAAAGCAAGAAAGGACTGAGTCTAAACACAACGTGGAAAAACAGAACAACAAAGCTGCACAAGAGAGACTGTATGGACAAAAGGCGTGTTATTTTTGTGGTTCCAGGCAACAGCTTCAAAGGAATTGTGAAGCAAGAAGAAGAGAAAGAGGAAGAAAACCATGTGTACAGGTGATCTATGCTAGTAAGAATAAGCAATGTATTAACAATGAGCAGGGAAATAACTGTAAAGATTTATGGGCAATTGACAGTGGGGCAACAAATAGTATAATCAAAGATAAATCTATGTTTCATACATTTTGTGACGTAGAGGATCATGTAATAATGGCTGATGGATCTAAGAAACATCAAAAGTAGGGGTACAGTGAAATTAGCAGGTTTCAATACCATTATGACAGATGTGCTGTTTGTTCCTGATATCGAATGTAACATTATGGCTGTGTCGAAACTCAATGAAATGGGGTTCACAGTAATGCTCAAAAGGGGTTCAGTGCATGTAATGAGAGGAGAAAAAATATTCATGAAAGGAATAGTGAGGAACTCATTGTTCTTCTTACACGTGAAACAAACAAATCATGTACTCATGTGTGCTAATAAGAAACCCCATAATAATTGTGTTCATTTATGGCACAGAAAACTAGGCCATATAGGATATGAAAATGTGGTGAAAACAACAGAGAACAGTAATGATGTGACATTGAGAAACTGTGAAAAATATGTAGACTACCACGTGTGTAAACAAACTAGGGCAGTTGTGGCTGCAAAGAACAAAGAAGCCATGCCCAGCACAAATGCACCTTATCAGTTAATACACGTGGACTTAGTGGGGCCATTTCAACCTACTCAGGGGGGTGCAAGATATTTCCTGACAATAGTTGATGATTTTTCAAAATTCTGCACTGTTTATTTACTAAAAGCTAAAAGTGAAGCTGCAGAGAAACTGAAAAGATTTATTACAAAAATTGAAGTGCAGTTTGGTGTCAAAATACAGAGAATAAGATCAGATCAAGGAGGAGAGTTCTTAGGACACTCTTTTACTGAATACTTGGATAAAAGAGGAATAAAACAGGAGTTAACAGCCCCTTATAGTCCTCATCAGAATGGGTTAGCTGAACGCTGGAACAGGTTGCTTCAGGACTCAATAAGATCAATGCTGTGTGACTCCTCTTTAACACAAGGTTTCTGGGGAGAGTGTGTTCTGTATTCAGCTTACATTCAAAACAGAATATTCCATAAGGCCACTGGAATGTCTCCTTATCAGAAATTGTATGACAGAAAACCCAGATTAAAACATTTGATTAGGTTTGGAGCAGAATGCTGGGTACATGTTCCCAAAAATAAAAGGACAGGGAAGCTGCAAAGGAGAGCAGACAAAGGGTACATGCTGGGATTTGAAAACACGTATTACAGAATTTGGATGCCAAAACAAAGGTCTGTGGTATTAAGCAGAAGCGTGCAAGCAATAGAGCAGGATTGGGAAGAGAAAACATATGTGGAGTTGGGAAACACTGAAGTTAGTAATGAACAAGAACAGGCAGATACAGTACCAATAAAACAAGAAGAAACAGGCAGCAGTAGTGAATCAAGTTCTAGCTCTGAGAGAGAAACAGAGGAATCGCTTGACACAGACACAGACACTAAGGCAGAAATACAACCACGCAGATCAGAGAGAACAACCAAAGGTATTCCACCTGTTAGATTTAAAATAAATTCCATTAAACATATAGACGTCAGTGACTGGAAAAAGTGGGATGATGGAAATCAGGAAGAGTAATGAAACATAATGACAATAATGCTGAGATTGCAATGGAGTAACTGTCTTACAAATGAAAGTGATGTAAACTGAAATAAAAGGAAATGTATCAGAAGTATAAAACCAAGAAATGTAAATGTAAATGACATGAAAAGAAGTGAAAATGTGAATCTGTAACATAATCTGAAATGTATTGTTGAAATGTGATATAATGTGTGAAATGCTAAGCAAGAAGGCTATGGAAAAAATAGGTGGGGGAATGTTGGCAAGTAAAGGGTTCCTGAGAGTATTTTTTCCATGGCAGAGTTACAAGGCCAAGACGCTCAGAGTCCGTGCAGATCTCAAGGACAAGTATCCAAGGCAACCAGCTGGCCTTATCTATAAGACTTGGCAGATCTGGCCAGTTGGTGTGGGGGCAAGAGAAAGGAGAAAAGCGCTTGTATAGAGAGAGAGCTTGTACTGTATTCTAAAAACCTCTAATGTCAGTAAAAGTGACTCTTAAAACCTATGTCTTGTCTGGCTGAGTGATTCAACTGGGATCTAGCCTGTCACTATTCTGTTCTGCATCCTGGGCATCTGCTTGTGCCCGATCCAACATCCAACACAAGATGCTTTGACCCCGAGGGCTGAACTTCCATTAACAATAGCCCTATTCAGGCATAGGCTGAATATTCAGAGCAGAGGGAGAAGACAGCAGAGCTGCATGTTCTTGCCCTGCCCCTGTTGTTGTGCCCCATGGTAGCCCCACCCCAACAATGTCTACATGTTGGGGATATGTGTGGAGTGGTGTAGCCTGCCAAACATGCATAAGCTGTCCCTTTGAGCTGGAACTGAGGATTCCATCTGAGAGGGATGACAACCTATGTGCATTTGGCAGGTTGCCTTGGTGAAAGACATGTCCCCAACATGTAAGAAGCATTAGGGAGTGGCCGAAAGAAGCTAGCTCATTTTCACTTTTCAGAGTGAGTAACCATTTCTGATGCATGAAAGGTTGCATGTTACTGCTGTTGCCACTTCTCCCTCAGTTCCAAGTAGCCTTAAAAGTTTTCTGTGTTAGAAAGGATGCACTCAAGGCTTGCCCAACAACAGATGCACATTAACATTGTTAAGGTCTGTTGCTTGTTTATAGTATGCCTATGTTTCATTATTAGAAGGGCTGCCAAAAAAGTAGTATTATATTGTCTGGTAATTAACTCACTAATTGTTCTATCCTTGATTATAGAAAAATGCATGCATGTCTGTGATTTCAAATATACCTGATATGGCATGTTTTCTCAATTGTTGCCACAATAAACACTGAACTGTTAATTAACAGTTAAAAAGGTAGCGAAACACACAACCATCATTCATCTTTCTAAATCTAAGTGGTAGAAAAGTTAGTATCACCTGCTCCTGTTAGTGGAGCAATGGAACCATGAAAGGCCTGCTCTGATAAGTCTGTGAGGCATTCTGCGCTGCTGTTAATGCAGTCTCTGGCAAGGTGTTAAATGCTCTTGTCTCAATCTCATTTGATTGAGGCCTGTGGACAAGATGTGTTTTGCTCACCATCTCCCTGCTCACTCTCTTGACTCTTGCTCACTCTGGGAGGAAGGGCGAGATATAAATTCAATAAATAAATAAATAAATAACAGTGTCATAAGTACACGGATGACGTCCAGTTCTATTCCTCCATTAAATCAGAGCACAAACTGAGGAAAAGAAAAAGGAGACATGTTCCAGAGCTACAGAAGACCAGAGCATGTTTCCTTTTTATTTTCTTATCTTGGTGTTTTTCCCTCCTTTTTTTCATCGTGCACCAGCTGAACCAGTGCCTGGATGCAGTAGTGGGATGGATGAGAGCCTAAATCCTGCTAAAACATAGGCACTGTGAGCAAGGCCAGCCTTAAGGGTGGGTGAGCTGGGCAGTCACCTGGGGTGCTGAGCCAAGGAAGGCGCCTAGCTGAGCTCTGTGGCTGTGCTTTTCTTTAGCATCCTGTCTGCCATATCCTAAGGTGGCAAAAAACAAATGTCTGTAACCCTTTTTTCAAGGTTCTACGGGTTATTTGGTACTAACTAAAAATGATCTTCCTTCAATTAACTTTAACTTTTTCAATTCCCACTTTCATGTCATTTCTGCCAGGTAAAAATAAGTGGAACACAGCTTTACTTTGAGGCAATGTTACCAAGCACTTAGCACTTCAAATACTATGAGCACTATAAACAGAAAGAAGCTCTGAAGGGGTTTGGAATTTAGAGGAGCTATTTAGGAGAAGCACAGCCCGATCCCTATTAACTTATCCCCATATAAGAAAAAATGAAGCACGCCTATCATGCTGCTTGATCCCAGGGCAAGGAGGAGCGACAGACTCGTGTGCCTACTATAATGCACTGCATCTTTCTCATATTGTTCGTATATCAAACCATCAAAGTATTTGAGTTTCCCTTAGCAAACAGAAATAGGCAATAAATGAAAAGGTGGCTTTTGGGGTTTTTGTTGCAATGTGCACATCACAAAATTCTTTTAAGGAGCTAGTTGTGCATTATTTCAGCAGTAATGCTAAATTCCTGCTCAGGAGAATTCTAACTATATGACATTGGGGACAGGGCGTGGCGGCTGAGTGGTAAGCCACAAAAACAGCTAAACCAACAGCCGAGAAAAGCGGGTTGGGGTGGGTACTGTGGGTGCATGTGGGATAGCGAAGGGACAGGGGGGTTGGCAAGGGGTGAGCAAGCGAAGCAAGGATGGCAGGGGGGTGATTGGGTAAACAAGCGGGTGAACCAGCGTTGGTGAGCGGGCAGGCAACCAATCAGCAGGAGTGAGCATGTGAACAGGCATCAGAGGGGCAGGTGAGCGGGTGGCAGCAACAATAATGTGGAAGGTAGGTAAGCAGTTGAGGCAGGGCAGTGGCGGCAGCAGCCTGGCCAGGTGGGAGGCTGGTAAGCCGTCTAAACTGGGCAGCAACAAGTGCCTGGGAGGCCTTTGGGGAGTGGATGGGATGTTTGGGGAGTTGCCTGAGGGTGGGGGGAGTGTGTGCTTTTGGGAGTCTGTGTGTGTTTGGGAGTCTCGGGGAGGGGGGTAGACACACAAAGTGTACAGGGGTAAAGTCCCTAGTTTACTATATTTTAAAACTTGTAAAGCTTTGTTACAACCAATTGTCTAAACAAATACTTGCTAAATAAAATATTTAACATGTTAACCACATTGTGGTTGATGATCCTAAGTATGTGCATAAACAAGCACTAGGAAGCCACAATTGGCCATGGTTTCCCAAAGTGAATGCACTGCATGTGCATGCAAGGTTTGACATATGTGCAGGGTTATCACACACTATGCTCTTTAAGCCAGTAATACTTTAATTCTCTACATGAAAGATCATTTTGTATAGCATGGACTGTGTGAATTGGCCTTAAGTTCTGGTTTGATTTTAAACTGGACTTTTGTGATCAGCCATATATGACAGTGTTGTTAAATACGCATGCTTCCATATATGGGGTGCATTTCTGGTACAGCTGGGGACAGCAGCAGAGAAGCAGTGGGGGCTACTGCTAATTCAACATCATCTTCACAAACTAACTGAAAAATACAGGACTTTGTAGAAGCTCCCCTAGTAAAGAAGAAAACGAAATGAAATGGCCTGCCTTCAAGTCAATTCTGACTCTGATTCCCTTCCTCTGAGGCTGAGGGGCAGTGACTGGCCCAAAGTCACCCAGTGAGTTTCATGGCTGTGTGGGGATTCGAACCCTGTTCTCTCAGGTCGTAGCCCAACACCTTAACCACTACACCACACCGGCTCTCTAAAAAAAAGAAAACAAAACAGCTAAAAAATTTGGCAGCAGTGCTGAACTGGACTTTGTTGTGTTTCACAGCTATGAATGAGGCACGAGTCACATGGGCAAAGCTTCCTCCTGGAGTCCAAAAATCCCAGTAACATAATGAGAGCAGGACCTGCTCATACTATTGTTATATTTCAGATTGAACCTTCATACATATTAACAGCCAATAATTATCCACTGGAGGGTTGCAGCATAATAGTACAGTGCCATACATACATACACTTTGTTGTCTCACCAGTAGACCCTATTTTGCCTCAAAGCCTCTTGATGTGAAGTTCTGCACAAGGCAGACCATTCTGAGGAAATATCTTACATTTTCTCTTGCAGCAGCGGAGTGGAAACTATGTCCATTTCAATTTCTCTTCTATAATAGGTTTTCTGAATTCAGGGTAGAGCATTTTGCCGTTTTGTAGTAATGACAACTAACAGCTCAGCGGGTGACATTCTATGGCTCATGAAACACAGTATAACAGATAATAGTTCTTTTTGCCCATAGCTCTCACAGGATTTCTTAGGGTATATGTATAACAACACCCTTGCCAAAGTCTCTCAGGTTTGTTTATGCACAGCTTCAGCACAGTGAAGTGAGTTGAAAGCAAGGTAAAAAGGCCCAGCCAGTTGGGACCCCTCCGCCATTATCTAGCATAGCCTTCTCCAACCTGATGCCCTCCAGATGTTTTGGACTACAACTCCCATCAGCCCCACAGCCAACGTAGCTGTGCCGCAGGGTGCAAGCACTGGTGTCCTTCCGGAGGTGGCACTGCTGCACTCCTTGGGTGTTGGCTAGAACAGGGAAAGGTGGCCCTAGTGGGGCTGTGGGAGATCTGAGGAAATGCCAACCCTGCAGGTACACACATACCTGTGGGGTGCCATCACCAACCTGGATTCCTGCATTGAGCAGAAGGTTGGACTCAATGGCCTTACAGACCCCTTCCAATTCTATGGTTCTATGATTTCCCCCAATCTGACCACTGCTGCATTGTCCAGCCTCAGCCCCATCCCAATGAGTGCAGTGCTGCCGCCACCAGAAGGATGCTACTGCTTCCACACTCCAGCACAATCATGCTGATGGAAGTTGTAGTCCAAAACATCTAGAGGGCACCAGGTTGGAGAAGGTTCATCTTGAGTATGCTGAGATAGTTAGAATTCTGTCCTTCACATTGGCCTGGGAGAGAAGGTGGGAAAGGCTTGTGATGAACTGAGAACCTCGATGGCGTCGTGTGAACAAGCATGTCTGAGTCAGGGTAAAGGCCTGAAATAACTCTCTGCGTGTATGTGTGTGCGCACGTGTGCACATGCAAGTAAACATGTCCATTCATAACCTATTTTAGAAAGCTGTTGAAACTCCAGTGATTTTTTTTCCTCCCTAGCTATAGTAAGGCGTATTCCCACCAACAAGCTCCTACAGCATTAACAGCTGAAGAAATGCAATACAGTTCACATGGAATTATTTGCACAATGCCACAGCAGCCAGTAGAATTTAAATTCTATTTGAGTTAACACTGATTAATTTTAGTTATTAATAGAAGGCTCTCCAAGGGCAAAGCAGGCAGAGTTGAGGTGATTGTCAGGGAAAGCATTGTAGGAGTGTGGGTTTGGATTTACATCTCCTTGCCATATATTCATATTATATTTCACATATAATATGACCTACAGTGAGGAGCTGCAAGGAAGGCTTATAGCAAGAGCAGGAAATCTGTGGCTCAGATGTTGCTAGATTGCATCCATCATCCCTGATGATTGATTGGCCGTGTGGAGGAGAGCAGGAAGACTACAAGTTGGCCACCCTTGGCTTATAGGATGTTGTTTCTCTTAGGCACATAGGAGTTCCTTCCTTAGTACTTGCTTTTTTTGTTCACTCAGCTTTTATGGAGGATCCATATAACATTGTTAGTAATACGTTGAATTTTTATGTCTGGCTCTCTTTTTGAAGAACTAAATTATGTTGATTTGGGTTAATAAAACACAAATGATGCATCAGCCTGTGTAGTGTGGACAAGCAAAATACTCTTAAGGGTTTTAAAGACTACTGTGCCTTAAACTAAAAGCTTTCTATTTGCTCATTTTATTGTTTCCTAGAGTAGATGTGTAACCTTTAAATTTATTTATTTATAGGCATTTATAGCCTGCCCTTCACCGTGCAGTCCCAGGGCAGGTTACATACAGCTGAGTACAATTAATCATAAATTAAAACCCCACCTTTCAAGAAAGCTTCTCCTCAAAGCAGCTTACAACAATATTTAAAATCACAACAATATTATAGTAAGTAATAATAAAATATTTATTTTGGCTATTGGTTTTATTTTTAGAGTAGTCATTGAGCCAACAATAAAACCATTAAAAAAGCCAAGGCCTAGCGTAAAACATAAATACACATTAACTTCCAAAGGTCATCAAGAAAAAATAAGTTTTCAAGGCCCTCTTAAACATTAACAGGGATGAGGCCTGCCAAAACTCTGAAGGAACTCACCACTGAAAAGGATGTCTGAGGCATGCCCACCAACCTTTACCAGTGGGCATTTAAGCAAGATATCTAGGTACAGAGAGTTTCATGTGGGTACAGATGGTCTCATATAACCTGGTTCCAAACTGCCCAGGGCTTTAAAATTCAGAACCAGCACTTTGAATTGAGCCTGAAAATGCCCTGGCAACCAGTGCAACCGACGTGTAATACTTTCTGATCACCCAGCCCCAGCAGGACGCTGGGCAGTGAAATTTTGAACCAGCTGAATCTTCCAAACAGCAGTAGTGCTAGGCAGGGGGGAGGGTGCAGGTAGGGCAGCATTGCTTACCTGCTTTCCCAATGCTGAGTGTCACTGCTGGTTCCTGAGAAAGGACAAGGCACAGCAAACTCAGTGCGGTGCTGGTGTAGCAGCAGAGCCAATCCAGCACTCCTGCTGCCATGCCTGCACTGCGCTGAGCACTCTACCCTCTTCCTCTCCCTCTCAGGAACGAGCAGCAATGCTTGGCATTGGGAAGGCAGGTGAGCAACACCACTGTACCAGCTGCTACTGCCGAACGTCTTCAGACGCAGTCCTATGTAAAGTGTATTTCAGTAATCTAGCCTAGATGTGACAAGTGCAAAGATAAGCTCTGTTTTATGCTTTCCTTCCATCTAAATGCCCAATAGAGCAATCCCTCAGCAACATTAAAGGGCTCTAGTGTAGAAGCAACCAAGGTCCTCTATTGCTTATCAAAATTTGGTTTAAAATGAAGACGCAGTTTGCTACAAAAGATTATGAGTTGCAGGAGCCCATCGTCATGGCTATAGATGATGACATAACTGGTGAGCAACTATGGGCTTATCCACATGGCGATTTACTAGTGCTACTTGGATCCCCTTTTAATTTGAATGGTTCACATGACGTGTCTGGTAAACAGAAGCTATCACACAGTTTCCCTCCTGTAAATCCATACTAACCCAATCCTCTGATAACCCAAAAGGGGAAGGAAAAAACATCTCCACTCTGTATCTCTAGGGCTTGCAGACGCTTTGCTCCGATGCTTGTAGGTGGGTGTGTCAATCATTCTCCTCTCCATGCCCACTCCCTCCTCCTCCTTTCCGTCATTTCATTTCCTGTGTGATGAAGAGAAACTCCATTTCTCTCTCCTGTTCTGTAAGATTCTTTTATGTTGCTGCAAACGGTGCCTTTCTCTCCCCCCCCCCCCCATTTGTGCACAAAACCATAACACAGCTCAAAGATTTGTATTTCATCTGTATTGTACCAGTGAAAATACAAATAATCACACTTCCAGGTTGTTGTTTTTAAATGAAACTTACTGGTAGAACAAACTGAGCATGCTTGGTTGCCAGGTAACGAGAGGGCGTGGGAATATTAAATTAGAGGGTGTGGTCTTTAGGAAACTGCATGATTGATGCTTGCCCTCAAGTGTGATTAGAAAACACCGTGTTTGCAGCTGGCATTGATCCTTTACTGTAGACAGTGCAAACAGAAAAAGGAGGTCAAAACATCATCTGTAGCACAAAGTTATGCTCCCATGTGGATAAGCCCTAAGACATTATCTGGGAAACTACTGAATGTGGAAAATGCTACTGATATATAACTGTTAGGCAAAATGTTTTCCTCAACTTTTGACCTATGCTTTAATTTAAAGATAGTTTGGTCAACATGGGTGTATACATTCCTTATTCAAGAATGTTATATTTGCTATTATCCTCAGAATTTGTTTTGTTTCCTAGAAGCTCACCTACATAATTTTAATATGTAACCTGAAACTTGACTCATGTAGTCCAACCAGAATATAAACTGATCTTAGAAATATGGGGAGATGTACAGTGTCTTTCTCTGCAATGTAACCCTCTGGATAAACTAACCAAGTTTTATCTCTTCCTTGGGAAGTCTCTATTTATGTATACCTATTTGTGTATCTGCTTTGCATAAGAAGGGAAATCTGTGTTCTAACTTGGGCAGCTTAGGACTTTAGACTGTAAAGGAACTTCCCTCCGTCCTTGTCCCAACATTACTTCCTTTCTTCCTCAGCCCAGACTTGCATGTGCTCCTCATCTGCCAACCTCCAGCTATTCTCACTCAGCACTATGCAGGGAGGTGCTAAGGCTGCATACTGACTCAGTATGCAAATAAGATGATTAACTGGAGTGCCAGCTTTACAAAGGGGTACCAAACAGCAAAGTGTCAGCCACCTAAACTCATAGTTATTTTCAGCTGTGGCTTTCCAAACCTATGGTGAGAAAGGAGAGTTGAACATTTTGCAGTTAAGCAAACTCAAGACACAATCCCTTACCTGTTATGAGTGAGGGTCTGGATGTGTGTGTGTGAGAGAGAGAATGAATGGAGTCACATTCACACCATAGATTTATTCCACTATTATTCCACTTTAAACAGTCATGGTTTCCCCCAGAGAATCCTGGGAAGTGTAGTTTGTGAAGGGTGGTGAGAGTTGCTAGGAGATGCCCTATTCCCCCCACAGAGCTACAATTCTCCGAGTTCTCTGGGAAGAGGGATTGATCATTAAACCTCTGTGAGAATAGGAGTCTCCCAACAACTTTTAGCACACTTCACAGGATTCTTTGGAGGAAGCCACAAATGTTTACAGCGGAATAGTAGAATAAATGTATGGTGTGAATGTGGCCTGGATATGTGCATGAATAAATGAATGGTGTTGTGCAGGGCTTTTTTTGTGACAGTACTCACCAGTATGGAATACCAGCACCTCTTTTTTTGCTGCCCATGGCAGCCATTTTGTGCTGGCACCCGCTGCACTTTCATCAAGAGCTGAGTACTGGCTCTTCTTTGTTTAACCACAAAAGCTGTGTGTGTGTGTGTGTACATACATACATACATATGTACGTACATGAGAGAGAGGTGGGTAGTTTCATCCACTGCTGGTATACTGGTCCCTGAAGGTTAGCCATGGAAGAATGTGGCACTCAAGCAGAAATACATTCCCTATCTCTGCCTTACCGCACTAGGAAGCAGCAGGAGATATGATGGCAGGTGTGAGAAATAATGGGAGGGGGAGAAGGATGGGCATTTACACTGGGCCTCTGATCAGATTGATAGCAGAAGCCTGATAGCAACCTCTAATTATGGCCAGTCCTGTTGCTTCCTTGTAACCAAGTATCTTCTGGGCTTTAAAGAACTCTCCCTATGTTTCTTTGGATTTGTCTGGTATGGAGCAAAATAAGCAACACCTCCAAGTAAGGAATTGCTACATTTGCTGTTTCTTATGCAACTGTAAAAAAAAAAAATGCAATGTATTAACTCAGTGTTTCATTCACGTGATCTAACATCAGTATGGTCAACCCACCAGTTCCCATGATCACAGCAGCACATTTCCCACCTGCTGCGATCACTGAAACTGCTGCAGGCCACAGCCATGGTTGCCTGGGTAAAGTGTGAATGGGGATGATATTTGGGACAGTTCATGAGGACTGGTGAACTACCTCTCCATGCTGTGTTTTGTCTTGCTTTAGAAAGAGGGAGCCAGTCACAGGGGGGAGGAAGAATTACTCCTGAAGCAAATTCTTTACACCAGTTGCAGGGGGGAGGAAGAGTTATTCCTAAAGCAAATTCTTCAGAAGGATTTTCCTCAGGACCACAGAAGGGGGAAAAAGATGAAATTCTCCACTCCACACCTGCATTGCTATGAAGATTAAAAAAGGGAGGAGTGACTGACTGATAAGACCTCATAAGTCACATTGAGCAAGGTGAGGAAGATACAGATCACAGCGCAACAAAAAAAAATTTTTTTTTAGTTGCCAAGGATGTTTGAATGACTTTAGGGTATTTTGGGGGTGCTAAATCTAAAAATGACATTACTTTTGCCGAATTGGCTCTAGTTTTTGAGATAATGGATACCCCTCAAATGACTATTGTACCCCAATATGACCTGTAGCTGCTGACATATGCAGCAGGGTTTGGTCTTTTTACTCTTGAACATTGTTTTGCAGGTTTATCCATTGCATATAATATCATATTGATACTTTTTTTTTTTTTTAAGAGGAATATGAGTTCGTCACGAAGAGGCTGCTTAAACAATCCTAATGCATTCTGCTACATCTGTGGCGAATACACTCTGCGAAAACAAAGAAAAAACATCACTGACTTTGTAAAACAAGCATATCTTGCTTATTTTGGAGTGAAGCTTGGAGATCAAGGTAAGTCTTGGGCTCCCCACAAGGTTTGCAAAACCTGTGTAGAGTGCCTACGACAGTGGAAAAATGGAGAAAGGAAACGTTTAAACTTTGGTGTGCCTATGGTGTGGAGAGAGCCGCAAAACCATCACGATGATTGTTATTTTTGTGTTGTGAATGTGAAAGGCTTCAATCGCTACAAGAAACATAAGTGGGAGTATCCTGATTTGGACTCAGCAAGGCAACCTGTGCCACACAGCGAAGACGTTCCCATACCAGTGTTTACCTCACTGCCTGACCTTCCATTGTCAGATGTTGAAGAAATGCTGGACGTGGAGTGTAGCACAGGTGGTAGCCCTGGAAGTGGATATGAAGAAAGCTTTTCAACACCTGAGCAGTTCTCCCAAAAAGAACTCAATGATCTGATACGAGACCTCAGTCTGTCAAAGCAAGCATCTGAACTTTTAGCATCCAGGCTAATGGAAAAGAACTGTCTACAGCCGGAAGCTAACATAACAGCTTATCGGACAAGAGAGGAGGGACTTCTTCCATACTTCAGCCAAGATGAAGAACTTGTATACTGCAATAACATTCCTGGACTTCTTCTCCAGATGGGACTACCAGAATATTGACCAGAAGATTGACGGCTTTTTATAGACAGCTCCACCAGAAGCTTGAAATGTGTTTTATTGCACAATGGTAACCGCTATGCATCTCTTCCAATTGCTCACTCAACAAAACTTAAAGAAGAATATGAAAATATCAAAATGGTCTTGCAGAAGCTCTGCTATCATGAGCACCAGTGGTCTATTTGTGTTGATCTAAAGATGGTGAACTTCTTGCTTGGGCAGCAAAGTGGATACACGAAGTACCCTTGTTTCATCTGCTTGTGGGATAGTAGGGCAAAGCGAGATCATTGGGAAAAAGTGACATGGCCTTCAAGGGAACACATGACTGTAGGTGCAGCGAACATCATTAACAAGCCATTGGTTGTCAGAGAAAAAATCATTCTCCCACCACTCCATATCAAGCCTGGACTGATGAAGCAATTTGTTAAGGCCTTGGACAAAGATGGTGATTGCTTCAAATACATTTGTAGATCGTTCCTTGGACTGTCTATGGAAAAACTAGAAGCAGGAATCTTTGATGGACCTAAAATTTGTAAACTCATCAATGATTTGAATTTCACTAAATTTATGAATGATGTTGAAGCTTCTGCCTGGTGTAGTTATGTCTCAGTTGTCAAGAACTTCTTGGGTAACCACAAAGCAGACAATTAAGAAGAATTGGTGCAAAACATGCTCGCTAACTTTAAACATTTGGGTTCTAATATGAGCATAAAGGTGCACTATCTCCATAGCCACTTAGACAGATTTCCGGATAATCTTGGTGATTTTAGTGAGGAACAAGAGGAGAGGTTCCATCAGGATATAAAGGTGATGAAGGAAAGGTATTAAGGCAGATGGGACAGACACATGATGGCAGACTACTGCTGGAGCCTCCAACGTGATTGTCCTGATGCCCCACATAAAAGAAAATCGTACACACAGCGTTTTTCTATGCATTAATTGTGATTATCTGAATCAGCTTACTTTGTTTTAATGTTATTGTACTGCATACAACGCCATTAGGTATTTCATGTGTTTACTTTTGTATGATTTGAGACAGTTTCCATGTCATTTGTGGGTAGGCTATGCCTGACCATTAATTTTTTTGAATTTGTTATGTTTTTCAATGGGGGCATCCATTATCTCAAAAATTAGAGCCACTCTAGCAAAACCAATGCCATATTCTGAATCAGCGACACAAAGTTACCCTAAAATCGATCAAACATCATTGGCAATAAAAATAGTGTTGACCAGTGATCTCACCCCACCCTTGATAGGAGCTTAGAGTGGCATTGACGGTTCTCCTCTTTCCCATTTTATTTTCACAACCCCACAAGGTAAGTTAATGTGAGTGATCATTATAATTTGCACCCATGACACCAGCTGCACCTGTCTTCTCAATCACATTCTAGCCAGGCAAAAGCCATCAAAGAAGGTATGACCTAGGGCTGGGGAGGGACATGGCTGGAGGAGCCAGAGGGCCAGATACAGAGGCCTAAAAGGCCTCATTTGCCCCCACCCCTGCATCTGAGATTTCTCATCTCTAGCCTAGATGATGCAGGTAGTCTCAATATAATTGCACTTTTATTATTTTGTGCAAGTTGCGTCAGGGTCCTTCTGAATCAGTAAGTGGGGTAGAAGTCAATCCAAACAAGTAAAACTTGTCCCTGAGGTGGTATCTCTGTGCCTGCTCTGTACCGCTTCCGATCAGTCTGTGAATGGGGGCTCACCCACACAAAACCCCTGCACATATTTAACTAGATACCAGGAAGAAGCGTTCTAGTCTAGCTTTGTTCCTAACGTGTCCTTATTGTTGTTTTCTCCATATGCACGGTTTTGTTTCTTTTTTATCGGTATGGGGGAGGAGCATTCCATCTCGTAAGTCCTCACCTACAGCCTGAAGCGGTAGAGCCCAGACACCTCCGTGAGAAGCAGGCCCAAGCCTTCGCCCTCTCCCCAAACCCACCCAGATACGGAGATGGGAATGGAAGGCCTTTTCGTGAATTAACTGAATGAGCCTTTCACGAAGGGCTAAGCAGCGCTGAAGGGGCGGGAAAGGGCTGGGAAAGACAAGAGGGAAGGGGGCGGCGGAACTCCTGGAGAAGGAAGAGGAAGAGAATCAAAGGGGGGGGGAAGAGCGAGCACTGAAGCGCTCCCTGTTGCCCTTTCAAAGCCCCTCCCTTCGCCGATCTCCGGCTGGGCGTGTGACTGCGCGCTCCGGAGGGGAGGAGGGGTTTGATGGATTGAACTGCAGTTGCTTAGCTGGAGGCTGGAGAAGCCGTTTGGAGAAGGCGCGATCGGGGTTTTCCTCCCAGGCGGATCGCCGTCGGGAGAGGGAGGCGGCCCTCACCCAAACCCAGCCAAGAAAGTGGGAAGGAAGAGCAAGCTGCCGCTTCCCCTCTGAAGAATGAATGAGTCCGCCGGGGGATGCCGCTCGATTCTCGCCGAGCCTGTTTGAGCCGCTGATCGAGGCAGGCGAGGCTCTGCTTCTCTCTCTCTTTCTCGCAAGGCGCGAAGCAGGCAAGATTTGGCGAGCGGGTCCGGCTTTGTTCTGCGGCTTTTCACAGCCTGACCGCGCCTCGAGGCTGCTCTTCAGGTTGCTGCTGAATAAATGATTCATGGCGACACGGTCAGCCGCCGCTTGGACCCCGGGCGCGTGGTGATTGGATGCTCCCTGCGCTGATCTCCGTCTCTTCCCAGCCAGCTTGCCTTCCTGCAGGATCCGGATTGCTCCTGATCTCCTGCGGTGCCTCAGGGATGGCTGGCGGTGAGGTTGCATTTTAATTACGCTCCGGCCCGGCGCCTGCCGGAAGGGGGGGATGGTGTAAGGGCAGCTACGGGAGAGAGGGCTTGAAACGGAGCCAGGCGAGGCTCTTTCTGCAGCGATTGCTGAGCCATCCCCTCAACACCATGGGGAATATCTCTTCCAACATCTCCGCCTTCCAGTCCCTGCATATTGTCATGCTGGGCTTGGACTCTGCCGGCAAAACCACGGTGCTCTACCGGCTCAAATTCAACGAGTTTGTCAACACGGTGCCCACCATTGGCTTCAACACGGAGAAGATCAAGCTGAGCAACGGCACTGCCAAGGGCATCAGCTGCCACTTCTGGGACGTGGGTGGCCAGGAGAAACTGCGGCCGCTTTGGAAGTCCTACAGTCGCTGCACGGATGGCATCATTTACGTGGTGGACTCGGTAGACGTGGACAGGCTGGAGGAAGCCAAGACCGAGCTGCACAAAGTCACCAAGTTTGCTGAGAACCAAGGCACTCCCTTGCTGGTGATCGCCAACAAGCAAGACCTGCCCAGATCGCTGCCTGTGGTAGAAATAGAAAAGCAGCTGGCTCTGCACGAGCTCACCCCATCCACAACATACCACATCCAGCCAGCTTGTGCCATCATTGGTGAGGGGCTCACCGAAGGCATGGACAAACTCTACGAGATGATCCTCAAGCGCAGAAAGTCCTTAAAGCAGAAGAAGAAGCGGTAGACAAGACACTGGAGGGAGTTGCGAACCCATTAAAAATAGACTCGAGAGTTTGATCTGCTGGCTTGACACCTCAGTTGTGGAGCATCAGATAAATGCCTGTGCCCATATCCCTTTCCATGACATTCAAGACCCTTTCAGTTTGCTTATCTGTTAAGAGACAGGGCATCGTATTGTGCTGGCTGGCACTTGGGATGCAGGTCATATCTGCATGTCAGCCCTCCCCCCCTCCCCAGTGAAGCCACCATGAGCCAGTAAAATTGGAGAAAGCCTCTGCTGTGTAATGTTCTAGCAGGACTAGAAGATGGGGAAGTACAACATCATTTTACCAACTGCTTCTGTCCCTGCGGACTAATATACAAAATGCATACTCTTGCTGCATTCCTCTGGGAGGTTTCTTTTAATATATATATATATGGGAGAAACTTGCAAGATGAATGTCAGAAAGCTTGACATTACAGGGCAGGACCCTGTTTCATTTGGATTAAAGTTTGTGCTCCCATCTCAGGATCTTAGTAGAAGCCCAAGGTGATGTGTGCATGAAGAACTAGACTTAAGAAATATTGCTTGATAGGAAAAAGATGTTGTGATGGGGGGGGGACTGATGCATATAAAAATACATCTTCAATGTATATTGTCTAGCAATGGCTCTTTAAAGCCAGCCTTTGTGGAAACTGTTTTTCAGTCTTACAGCAGACATCTCCAGGGCATTTATGGTCTGGCATTGTGTAGGGTTATTACTACAGCCTACAAGATGTATCAAATTGGTGAACACGTGATGCGGTGCTGCTTCTGGGAGTGATTTCTGTGTTTGGAGGAAAGGGTTCCCTGCCATTTCAGTTGGGCTTGAGGATGTGCCCAGCTATCCCTCCCAGCAGTCGAGGTGGAGCTTTGCTCCTTTTGCTATGCTGCCTGTGGAGGGGCTTCAAAGAGTGGGGCAAACAGGATAGCCCTTTAGGTATCATCCAGAGTGTGGCACCCATGTACTTCTATATTAAAAGAGAATTCTGTATGTTGATGGTGTATTGATGCACTGGAATTGTAAAATCTAAGCTGCCCGGATCATTTGTGACCCGCAGCTGCTGCCTGGTGCTGTGTTCTAAGCATTACACTAGACGATTTTGTTATCTTTTCATAACCAATCTACCCACTGTAGCAATAACCAGGAAAACATTTTTAAATTATACCTTCTTATCATAACATTAAACTGCAGGCATGCATTGTTCTTCACATTGAATCCAATCAGAAATAGTCTCACTTGCCTTTCAATTTATTAGTGGAACATTCGGATAGTTTTTTGTGATCCAGAGGCCCAGCTCACTGCAGCAATGAGAAAGCAATTGGGGAAGGGGGGTGGAGCCCAAATAGACTTTGGCTGATCTGATAAGTATAGAGAAGGATGCAGTACCAAGGAGATATTCTGAAGAGAACAAATATTTTGTATAAAGCAAAAAACATTCCCCAAACTGACAGGCAGACATACTCTTTGTTTTTTTTAAGAGTTGTGTTGTCAAACATAAAGAAAAAGGCACACATAGTCCGCCACTGTGGAAGTCCTTTTGATTTTTGCAGTGCAGGAGAAATCTGGTATTTTTTACAAAGGTTCCAATCCTGCAAAACTTAACAGTGCAGTCCTACACATATATACGCAGAAGTAAGACCCATGAAATCAACCAAGGTAGCTGGGATTGCAGGCCCTTGGAATTCTATGGGACTCACTTCTGAATAGACATGTATAGAATTGCATTGTAAGGCTGTAATTCTAACGACGCTGAAGTTGGTTCCCAGTTCCTTATTTGCTTGAAAGTCCAAAACACTAACAAAGAAGAAAAGTTGACAGCTACACCAACTTCAAGCCAAACTTAACATGTCTCTGAACCCCAAAATATATGTTGGGGTACCCTGTATGATATATCACTGTGATTGGGGGACTCTCCTCGTTAGGAATAACAATACATTTATGCAATCAAAATCATCAGGCTTCTGAGATTATCATAAATACATATTGATGTCATAAAATCATAAAAAATAAGTAACTGAGGGTGCCCACCCCAAAATCTGCTCTGGGCCAAGACAAATCATACACCCCATGAAAGGGGAGGGTGTTCTCTATGAGATGCCACAGCATCCTGCCTGACCCAGAGTTTCTGTTGGGCGCAGGGCATGGCAGAGGGCATCTATGGAAAATCAAAGCAGACAAAAACATACAGGAAACAATAAGTAACTTCGTGTGTCCACCCCAAAATCTGCTCTGGGCCAGGACAAATCATATATCCCAGGAAAGGGGAGGGTGTCCTCTACGAGATGCCAGTGCATCCCATCCAGCCCAGAGCTTCTGCTGGGCACAGGGCACCCAAGGGAGCATCTATGCAACATCAAAATAGACAAAAACAGGCAGAAAAATATAAGTAACTGGGGGTACCCACCCCAAAATCTGCTCTGGGCCAGGACACATCATATACCAAGGAAAGGGGAGGGTGTCCTCTATGAGATGCCAGTGCATCCCATCCGGCCCAGAGCTTCTGCTGGGCACCGGGCATGCACGAGTGCATCAATGCAAAATCAAAATGGACAAAAACATGCAGGAAAAAATAAGTAACTGGGGTACCCACCCCAAACTCTGCTCTGGGCCAGGACAAATCATATATCCCATAAAAGGGGAGGATATCCTCTACAAGATGCTGGGTGCAGGGCACGAAGGAGGGCATCTATGCAAGGAGACAAAAACAGGAAAAAATAAGTAACTGGGGGTGCCCACCACAAAATCTGCTCTGGGCCAGGACAAATCATATACCCCAGGAAAGGGGAGGGTGTCCTCTTTGAGATGCCAGTGTGTTCCATCTGGACCAGAGCTTCTGCTGGGTGCAGGGCACGGAGGAGGGCATCTATGGAAAATCGAAGCAGACAAAAACATACAGGAAAAAAGTTACTCGGCGTGCCCACCACAAAATCTGCTCCGGCCCAGGACAAATCATATACCCCAAGAAAGGGGAGGGTGTCCTCTACAAGATGCCACTGTGCCCATCTGGCCCAGAACTACTGGGCGCAGGGCATGGAGGAGGGCATCTATGCAAAACCAAAATAGAGAAAAACAGGAAGGGAAAAATAAGTAACTGGGGGTGCCTACCCCAAACTCTGCTCTGGGCCAGGACAAATCATATACCCCAGGAAAGTGGAGGGTGTCCTCTACGAGATGCCAGAGATTTCCAGGTACAAAGTGGTAAGGATAACTTTCGACACTGGAAATCACTTGTTTCTTTCCACAATCTGGGAAATGCAAGTGATTGGAACTTCTGCGATGGAATTAGGGAGCTTCAAAACACAGGCTGTGGTGATGTTTGTGCAACAGATGAGTTGTTCCAAGACTTCACAAAGAAAAATAGTACTCCAAGTCATATTGTAGCAATGAGGCTATAAAGGACCAAATAATAATGATGATGTGCAATGTGCAACTTAGAAGGTGCTCTTCTAAATCTCCTACCATTTCAGAGATGATTGAAAACCAGGAGATTATTTCAAATGGGTGAAACTGTTTAACTCCAGCCCATGTGAAATGGTGTTGATTTTGTAAACTGCAAAAATGTTCTAATATATTTCTAAGAAAAAAGTTTTTTACTGTTTTACCAGTTCTGATAATGACTTCCTTATTTCTTTTTTTAAAAAATTAAGTCTGCACTTGTTTACGTGTTCATTTGTATACTTGGTTGTTACCTGGTGGAGAAATATAATATATATATGTAGTAAGTTATTTAGAGATATAATAAATCAAATGCACAACAATTCTTCTCAAAGTATGACTCTATGATATCTGGTGCCATGGCAGAAGGAAACGTGGCCGGATCACCAGACAATGATTCACTCAAGAAGCATAAAGATGTAATTTCATAGATGAGATTCTAAACTATGCATGGACCACATCTAATAGAAGACAGTATCCCTGATGTGCGGAGCTATGATTTGTGGTGCCCCAAATCATATTTTGGGATGGGCATCCAAGTTCCTTATAATCTTTCCTATATATTTTGGCAATTCTTCTGATACATAAATTAATGTTGTTGGTGTTGTTTAGATTTATTCCCTGCCGTTAACTTAAACTTTCCCGGGTGGATCACAAAAGTTTAAAAATGCATAATTAAATACAGTTAAAAACACTCTAAAATCAGAAATGATAAATGACCTTGTCTGTGCCATGACTGAACAAAAAGCTCTGACCTGGGTTGGAACAAATGCCATCTTGCAGAGGACCCTGTCCTGTATGAATATGTGTATGATTTATTTCGAAGAATGTTTTGGAGTGGGCAACACCAGATCCTTCCCCCCCCCTACCATATTTAAATATTTGGATGTGTATAGTTGCTCAGATCCACTCCTTCTACCCACAAGAAACTCTGGGCCAGTCAGGAAGCCATGGATTCTCATAGAGGATGTTTTTGTCCATTTTTGTACATATTAGTGGTACGTAGATGCCCTCATCCGCACCCTGCACCCTGCAGAAGCTCTGGGCCAGGCAGGATGCAGTGGTATGTTATAGAGGACACCCTCCCGTTTCCTGGGCTGCATGATTTGTCCTGGCCCAGAGAAGATTTTAGGGTGGGCACCCCAGTTACTTATTTTTTCCTGTATTTGCCTGCTTTGGTTTTGCATAGATGCCCACATCTGTGCTGTGCACCCAGCAGAAGCTCTGCGCAGGGTAGGACACAGTGGCATCTCGTGGAGAACACCCTTCCCTTTCCTGGGGTATATGATTTGTCCTGGCCCAGAGCAGATTTTGTGGTGGGTACCCCCAGTTCCTTATTTTTTCCTGTATGTTTTTGTCTGCTTTGGTTTTGTGTAGATGCACTTCCACATGCCCTGCGCCCATCAGAAGCTCTGGACCAGGTGGGATGCAGTGGCATCTTGTAGCGGACACCCTTCTCTTTCCTGGGGTATATGATTTGTCCTGGCCCAGAGCGGATTTTGGGGTGGGTACCCCCAGTTCCTTATTTTTTCCTGTATGTTTTTGTCTGCTTTGGTTTTGTGTAGATGCACTTCCGCATGCCCTGCGCCCATCAGAAGCTCTGGACCAGGTGGGATGCAGTGGCATCTTGTAGCGGACACCCTTCCCTTTCCTGGGGTATATGATTTGTCCTGGCCCAGAGCGGATTTTGGGGTGGGTACCCCCAGTTACTGTTTTCTGCCTGTTTTTTGTCCATTTTGATTTTGCATTGATGCACTTGTGCATGCCCGATGCCCAGCAGAAGCTCTGGGCCAGATGGGATGCACTGGCATCTTGTAGAGGACACCCTCCCCTTTTCTGGGGTATATGATTTGTCCTGGCCCAGAGCAGAGTTTGGGGTGGGCACCCCAGTTACTTATTTTTTTCTGCGTGTTTTTGTCCATTTTGATTTTGCATTGATGCACTCGTGCATGCCCGATGCCCAGCAGAAGCTCTGGGCCAGATGGGATGCACTGGCATCTTGTAGAGGACACCCTCCCCTTTCCTTGATATATGATTTGTCCTGGCCCAGAGCAGATTTTAGGGTGGGCACCCCCAGTTACTTATATTTTCTTGTATGCTTTTGTTTGCTTTGGTTTTGCATAGATGCCCTCCTCCGTGCCCTGCGCCCAACAGAAACTCTGGGCCAGGTGGGCTGCAGTGGCATCTCGTAGAGGACACCCTCCCCTTTCATGGGGTGTATGATGTCTCCCGGCCCAGATTAGATTTTGGGGTTGGCACCCCCAGTTACTTATTTTTTATGATTTTATGACATCAATATGTATTTATGATAATCTCAGAAGCCTGATGATTTTGATTGCATAAATGTATTGTTATTCTTGACGGGGAGAGTCCCCCGATCACAGTGATATATCACACAGGGTACCCCAACATATATTTTGGGGTTCAGAGACATGTTAAGTTTGGCTTGAAGTTGGTGTAGCTGTCAACTTTTCTTCTTTGTTAGTGTTTTGAAATTTCAAGCAAATAAGAAACTGGGAACCAACTTCAGCGTCATCATTCTGATACTTCCCATAAGCTCATTTCAAACGAAAACCTTACAAAATTTATAGTCCTGAACTCAGAAACGCTTGCTTAACAACCCTGTAAATTTTCATGGCTATACACAAAACAGTCAGAGAGAATAGAGAGTTCAAAGTCTAAAAAGAGGGGGGGAAACTGAGAGCCCTTTTGATTTTTTTCTCATAAGGTTTTGAAATTCATTAAAAATCAGCCATGTTCACAGAGTACATGTAATCCTATTACTGACCTTGCCGCATACTCTGGCCTTCATCTTCAGCAGTTTAAAAGTTAAAAAAATGCCTGGAAATTTTGGCTTGAACCCAATGATCTGTAAAAACCAACTGTCAGTGTTCTAAAAGCCAGACTCACAGCTGCTGGGCTTGGCTAATCAGGGGGCCACACCCACACCAGACTTTGACTTCACTTGAGACAGTCATGGCTTCCCTCAGAGAACCCTGGGAAGTGTAGTTTGTGAAAGGCGCTGAGAGGAGACTCCTATTCCCCTGACACAGCTTCGGTGGCCAGAGTGGTTTAACAGTCAGCCACTCCGATTGAAGGTCTGTGAGGGGAACAGGGCCTCTCCTAGCAACTCTCAGCACCCTTCACTTACTGCACTTCCCAGGATTCTTTCAGAAAAGCCATGACTCTCCAAAGTGAGGTAAAGGCCTGCTGTGGATGTGGCCAGGGACAGCTTTGGTTTAAATTGGGGTGGGAGGCTACATGTGAATAAAAAGGTGAGGGAAATGCTGAAAAGCAGTGATACTGTTCACAATGTTTTCCTTTTGGAAAGGTAAGGGGCTTCGCCTCTGCCCAGTGCCCACCCACCCAATCTCCTCCCCTCCCCCTCCTCCTCCTCCCCTCCCTGCTCCTCCCACGGGTCAATGTTGGACTATGACCTGGGAGACCAGGGTTCGAATCCCCACACAGCTATGAAGCTCACTGAGCGACCTTGGGCCAATCACTGCCTCTCAGCCTCAGAGGAAGGCAATGGTAAAACCACCTCTGAATACCGTTTACCATGAAAACCCTATTCATAGGGTCGCCATAAGTCAGGATCGACTTGAAGGCAGTCCATTTCCATTTTCAAACATGATTGCACAGAAATAAATCCCATTGAACTCAAAAAGTATGCAAATGATCAACCCCACCCTCCCTTCTCCTCCCTCTTGCCCCTTCCTTCCCCCTTTCATTGTCCCTCCCTCCCCATTCCAATCCCCTCCTTCCCCTGCCCCCTCCCCATGGTCAGTTTTACCTATCTTAAGCATGATTGCACGGGAGTAAATACCATTGAGCTCTATAAGCATGCAAATGATCAAACCTGCCCATCCCTCCCTCTTCCTTTGCTCCCTCCAATACGCTCCTTCCCCTTCCCCCTCCACCATGGTAAGTTTTACCTATCCTAAGCATGATTGCATAGGAATAAATCCCATTGAACTCAATAAGCATGCAAATGATCATTCCTGCCTTTCCCCTCCTTCCCCTCTCCTCTCCCTTCCTCCTCCCCTCCCCTCTTCCTTCTTTCTCCTCCCCTGCCCCCTCACTCCCCCCTCACTCCCCCCCAGTCAGTTTTTCCTATCCTAAGCATGATTGCATGGGAGTAAATTGCACTGAACTCAATAAATATGCAAATGATCAAGCCTGTCCTCCTCCCCTCCTGCCTGCTCCCATCCCCCTCCTTCCCTTTGCCCTTCCTCCCCCCTCCGCCCCTCCCCATCCCCTGTGGTCAGTTTCACCTATTCTAAGCATGATTGCAGGGGAGTGAATCCCCCTGAACTCAATAAGCATGCAAATGATCAATCCATTCTCAGCAAACTTGCACAGGATCCCATTTCTTACCTTCCGGATTAAAAAGCAGAGAAATTCACTAATAGGCAAAAAAAACCTTGCAGTTTAAGAATATAGCTATAGCCACAGATATTTCTATCAAACTTTACAAAGCAGGGAAATTGGGTGGCTATAGTGAATGCACCAGGGGAGCAGGAAACGTGATCTCTCCTCTCTGAGATATTGTACTGCCCTACAAATTTGTCAAAATGCAAACACAATTTGGATTGGTCTTTCACAGTCCAATGCACTTCCTGTGTAGCTTGGAAGAATTTGGTGACATGTGCCTCTGAGCATATGATGAGTGCTGGCAACACCTGCAATCAGCCCAAATAACAGAAACAAGACATGTGCTGTGCTATCTTTATATTGTTGCTTCCTCCCTGCTCAAATGAGACCAGCACAACACACACACACACACACACACACAGAGAGAGAGAGAGAGAGAGAGAGAGAGAGAGAGAGAGAGAGAGAGAGCTTTTAATCTGTGGGGGCACAGATACAGGTACCCATATCTTTTCCTATGTGGGCTGAAAAGCAGCTGGATCTGTGTGTGACTTTTAGTGGGAAAACAGCTGCAAGTGTTGCACAAACTCTTACCATTCCTACACTGAAACTTTCCGCTTCAGAAATTCTTTCTCAGAAAATGTCTGAGAAAAGATGCATGAGGCTATGTGTGTGTAATTTGTCCCTCAGTGACTGGATTTCCTTCAACTTGTATGGCAAATATTTCACTGTGTAGCAGGGAAGAGACACAGATTTTTATCTCAGTGAAGGGAACAAGAGACTTCACAGTGAGGAGCAAGATTTTGAGCAATGTTCATTCATATCAGTTCATTTTTAATTTGTATACTGCATTTCTACATTACTGTACTCAAGGTGGTTTACAACCATAGAAATGACAAAATATACAACCTCCCCGCACTGTCATCCTATAATAATTCAAAATATAACTAACTGAAAATAAACAATTGGCAAAATTCAAGGATCCATTTCACATATTATCATAGTGACAAAATATCCATAAATGACAACAAAACAAAAATACCTTCATCAATTACAATAAATCATTAAGGGTACGATCAAATCCCCACCCCTTACCCTGGACTGTAGCATCTCTCCTGTTGCTTCAGCCAGCTTCCCAATGCCAACTGTGACACATCACTCCGCCACTGATATTTGTATGTCACTCTGGGAGCCTTTTCTTTTTAATTATTTTTGGCCAAAGAGAGAGATAAAAATGTTTTAGATAACAGAAGGGGAAAGTCAGCAAGCAACACTGGCAACATCACAAGTCAAAAGTACCTATGGCAAGCGCTCATGATGTTAGGACATTTTGAGGAAGGCTTCTTGACTTCACGGTCTCGTTTAGTTTTATTTTGTGTTTGAAACGCCAGCTGTGATTTACCTTTGTACCGAGTCATCTCAGGTCCCTGTATGACTTTTTCTTTCTTTCTTTCTTTCTTTCTTTCTTTCTTTCTTTCTTTCTTTCTTTCTTTCTTTCTTTCTTTCTTTCTAGATTGATTGATTGATTGATTGATTGATTGATTGATATCCTGCCCTTCCTCACTGTAATGCCATTCAAGGGTAATTGACTGTAGAGGCTTAGCACTGAGTCTTTTTTAATGCTCAGGTACTCAGTCCTCTTTGTGTCTCTGGGTGGCTGTTGTGAGTGCTCACTTCTTACTATTGCTGCTCATCTGTTCCTGCTGGGCCGCAGGGCCCTCCTGCGTGGCCTTGGAGTGGAGGAGAAAGGGGAAGGAGGGTGGCAGGTGCTGGAGTCAGCCTCGCAGCTGGACATCTTGGTGGGTTCCTCAGATGCTCTTCCCACCACCACCACGACCCTCCAAGATCAGCACATTGATATAGTTAAATTTAACGATGACTCCGCTTTCTGGGGTGCTGGAGATTTCTCAGATGTTTTTGGGATAGGATTGCCACTAACCTTATTGGGTCTTACCAGAAAGTGCAGCAAATGGGAAGCTGTGAAAAGAGCCTTACACTATATTCTGCTGGCCACAGTTTCTGGAATGCCTTGGGAGCAATGCTGTGCCATGTGATGTGATGTCACAAGGCATTTCAGGAAGTGTGGCCAGTGAGAACTATGGTCAGCACATAGCAACCTTCTTAAAAAGTTGAGAGAAATTTCTCCACCCGGTCTTATGAGAGTTAAACAATAATTTTTTGACACAGCTCTAATTCAAACTGAGGGGAAAAATGGAATTTAAGTGTGGTTTCCATACTTGTAGAAACTATGTCAGGCATGAAGGTCCAATGATGGGCACGTGCCTTGTGCAGGATACACAGGGCTGAAGAGAGGCAAGCTGAAAGCCAAGAGTTTGGGAGTACACAGAGTGGCTTCCCCCAACAGGTTGCTCATGGGACAACAGATCTGAGAGTCTCTATACTGGCAAGAGGCACTGGAGTGGTCCTCTTTTGTCAGCTGACTTCTAAGGTTGCCTGATCCTACATTTAAATTTTCTGGTATCTGAGTAGACCCTGGAGATGAGACTGGATCTGAGGTTAGAGTCGGAGCCAATGGGCAAAGTCCAGCAGCAATTATCTTTATGGAGGTTGTTATAGAGGTCCAGATTTTCCAGAAGCTATCTTCACTTCCATAATTTATTCTGTATCAATATGAGAATCTGACAGGCTGGAGAAGTCTCCTTTTGAAAAATTATTGCAAAATCCTATCCAAGTATAGTGCTCTTCTGCTGCAGGGAAGAAGTGATGAATGCTTGCATGTCTTACTGCTGCTTAGCTGGGTACAAACAGCTACTTTTCCTGCTATAGCAGGAGGGCCTGTTTACATGTGGCCCTCGATCCACATTATAAATGCTGCTTTTTGCAGGGGGATTGATTTGGACGGTTCATATATGTCCATCCTCGCTATGGATATAAACTTGCTCTTTTCCTTTTTAGTGTTCACATGCGCTCGCGTTAATTGTTTTCGGGGGTTTTCTTGCTGCGTCCCCATATTAAAATGTCAACTGCGAAGGCATGGAAGGGGCGGTGTTTCCCTGTGCAGTGCAGGTAAAGTCTGCAGACACTAGGGGGTGCTACTCTCCTCTTTTCTGCTGTTAGTTTCATCCAGGCAAAAAACCCGTCCCTGTGTTACAGGCAAACGTTCCCCACCCCATGCTCGCTGAAAGCCGCCACCCATCCCTGCGGTGCCTGCTTTCAAACCCAGCAGCAACCATGAAACAGTACCCTTTCGCTGCACCCCTCAGTGCTGATCTCCCGGGCATGCATGGGGGCCCCTCTGCAACTTTTTGGGGGGTGGGGGCTTGCAGCGCAGTGGAAGACGAAACAGGCTGTCAGAGAAAGACTCTTCTCTGTTGTTGTGATTGCCATGGATGGCAACAGTCTGCTATTAGTGCTAGGTGACAAGAAAGGTGGAAGGCAGCCGCATGGACATGTGTGAAGAGGCTATAGCCAAAGGAAGAATGGAAGAATGAAAGGAACATGTCTTAGCCACTGCGAAGAGTCTTCTAGCATGCTTCCTTGCCCGTTCTTGCTGATTGGATCTCATTGTAGTGAATGGAGGTCAGTCAGCCACTGAAAAGACTCTTCTCAGTGGTAAACACAATCCCCTGTCATGATAAAGGTCTCCCAGGGATGTCTGTTGTTGTGATAGCCATGAGACCCAATCCAGTCAAGTGTCAGAATTGGAGCAGTTCGGGGATCTCCTGTGCAGGCACAGACACACACACACACCCGGAGTGCCCAGCCACAGTGTTTTTAAAAGGAATATTGCCTGATGGGGATAATTCTGCCCAGTAGCTCTTTTGGGGAATCAGGTTCGGATACCAGCATGAGTGGCAACAATCTCCTACTAGTGATAGGTAACAAGAAAGGTGGAAGGCAGCCACATGGACATGTGTGAAGAGGCTATAGTCAAAGAAAGAATGGAAGAATGAGAGGAAAATGTTTTAGCCACTGTGAAGAGTCTTCTAGCATGCTTCTTTGCCCGTTCCTGCTGATTGGATCTATTAGTGCTAGGTCACAAGAAAGGTGGAAGGCAGCCGCATGGACATGTGTGAAGAGGATATAGTCAAAGAAAGAATGGAAGAATGAGAGGAAAATGTTTTAGCCACTGCGAAGAGTCTTCTAGCATGCTTCCGGAGTGTCCAGCCACAGTGTTTTTAAAAGGAATATTTCCTGATGGGAATAATTCTGCCCAGTAGCTCTTTTGGGGAATCAGGATTGGATACCAGCATGGGTGGCAACAGTCTCCTATTAGTGATAGGTCACAAGGCACAGACACCCCCCCCCAGAGAAGGTCTACTTCTGTTTGCTTGAGTTCCAACTATTTCTCTAAATTGACTGTATGTGTCTTTCCTTTCCTGCATAATAAACTTCCTCGATATACACACAGCTGGTCTTTTAGATTTTTTGGTCATAATGTGGGGGCCTGGCAGTGGAGGTGACGCATTGTCATGTGATGCCATCGTAAACATTTCTGCATGTTAACGTTTTCATTCTGGACCCACAGTAAAAAAAAGGCATGCCACATAAAACATCGTGTTCAGCAGCGCCCCTACATCTCCCCCCCCTGCAATGGTTACTCTTTATTTATAAATTAAAGCTACAAACAATAGCAACAAAAATCAGCATGTGTGTTGTGCGGTTTGAAGGACAGACTGTCTTGATCTAGACTCTCTGTGCTTTCTGACCCCTGTGCAGGTCTCCTTGGTTTAAAGTCCCACCTGAAGGCCCACTTTCAGTACAAAAATGAAGAAAGCAGGGGACTGCTTTTCCTTGACCAACAACAACAACAACTTTATTACGGTCATAGACCAGAAATCTTTTCCTTGACCATTTTTTGTGTAAGGCAAGATTAAGGCCACTGAGAAGACTCTTCTCAGTGGTAAACACAATCCCCTGTCATGACAAAGGTCTCCCAGTAGCTCTTTTCACGAGTCAGGCTTGGATTCCAGCCAATTGCTTGAATACTAGAAACAGTTCTGAATGCAGCACAGAAAATCTTCATAAGTGATGGGGTTTGACCAGTTCCTGCAAAGTGCTGTGTTTATGACATGTTTCATTTGTTTACACACATAGCCACCTCAGCTTAAGATGGGGGGGGGGTATGAGCATCAGCAGTCCATGAGATGGTGCATTTTCCATCAAGGTTAACGCTAGCAGCCGAAAGTCATTGTGCAGAGATCCATCATCTCTGCCCGCCTCCATTTCCCATACTTTCCCTCTGACACAACTAAAAACACACCAGCCTGTCCTTGGCCACTGGAAGGGGGGTGGACTACGGAATAGTTTCAATAACAATAGGATCTCCCACGCCCATTCACCAGCTAATGGGCAATGCAATTAACTCACCCAGCCACTCTATTAGAGTAACAAAAGGAGGAATAATGTCAACATCATAGTGGGTTTCTTTCTCACACTTGCAGGGTTCAAAATCAGAGGCTACCCCTACAAACTTTTTTCCCTTTTTTGTCACATTTGTACCCCACATTCTTTTTCATGACATAAACCCTAGCGGCTTTCATCTGGTTCACAGGCAGTATACCATCCAAGCACTGATCAGACCAGGCCATGATTTGATTCAACAGGGTGCTGGCATCATGTGCCTTCAGAACATAGCCTGGTATCATCTGTCTTTTCCCTAAAACCCATAACAATATGTGACCAAATGACCTGTGCATTCCCCTCCCCTTGTATGTGTTTGATATCTGCAGTCACATATGGTGGAAAAATATGCAAATCTCCCAGGGATCTACAAATACATTACAATCTGCCTTATGACCATCCATGCACTAATTCATTTGTATGGGCACAGGCCTACCTTGCAGGGTTGTTGTTCCATAGTTCAAAGGAGAGCTAGAAAAAATGAAACTACAGTAGCAGAGGTAAGATTGTTTGAAACATTGCCAAAGAAGACATTGACAAAAAAACAATGTCACCTTTCCACTGTGTATCCAGAGAAAGAGATGAGAAAAAAGAGGGTTTTCTCATCTCCGTGCAGCTCTTACCTTCTGTGTCAAGTGTCATGCATCAAAATTAGACACAACGGATGGTCAAACGCATGATAATGTCTCGCTTCATCATAAACTGCTATCCGAAGGAGCTGCATCACATGGTTTTATGGTAACACAAGGCTCCCTTGTAGGGCTGTAATAATTTATTTATGTATTTATTATTTGATTTATATCCTGTCCTTCCTCCCAGCAGGAGCACAGGGTGCCACATACTCTAGATCAGGATGGCTGGACTTCCTGGTTAGACTACATCAGGATCTAATACTGTATATCAGGATGGTTAAACTTCAGGTTTTTGGTATTTAATTTTATTTCTATTATTACTAACGATACCCAAGATCCGCCAACCAGAGCAAGCCACCAAAAATATGTACTTAGAGTAAAAAAAAATTTAGCAAAGGAATTTTTTATGAATGCCCAAATTCAACTTTTTGATACTGAGCTACACACATTTCCACTGAACAACCATAAAAACTACAGACAAGAGCTTTCCTGTTTGCAGTTTACAAAATCAACCCCATTTCACAGGGGGTGGAATTAAACAATTTCACCCATTCGAAATAATCTCCTGGTTTTCAATCATCTCTGAAATGGTAGGAGATTTAGAAGAGCACCTTCTAAACTGCACATTGCACATCATTGTTATTATTTGGTCCTTTATAGCCTCATTGCTACAATATGACTTGGAGTACTATTTTTCTTTGTGAAGTCTTGGAACAACTCATCTGTTGCACAAACATCACCACAGCCTGTGTTTTGAAGCTCCCTAATTCCATCGCAGAAGTTCCAATCACTTGCATTTCCCAGATTGTGGAAAGAAACAAAGTGATTTCCAGTGTTGAAAGTGATCCCTACCACTTTGTATCTGGGAAAAAATAGTAAACAGTTTTAAAATTAAGTACATTTTTGCAGTTCACAAAGTCACATATAGCCCAGCTTCCTGTCCTCCCAGTGACCAAGTAGATGCCTTTTGGAATCCCAAAGAAGATTATGAACGCAACAGCACACTCCTCACATGTGTTTTCCATCAGCTGGTTTTTTAAAAATACTCATAAATATACCTATACAGAGACAGCTGAGATGTTATGGCTTAATTTGTAGTTAGTTTACATACCATTACAAGGTCTGCAATTTTCCTGTTTCTGTTGCACTTGTGGATTGGAAAACAGTAGAAAAGATTGGAGGAGGAGAGACTGTAGTGGAAGAACCACCACTTCCAAAGCCCTGCTGGGTTTGCGCTGGACAGGAAAATGGGACTCTTTCTTTCCCTGCCAGTACCTCTTTCTTTAAAGAATGAACACAATCTATCCCTTCACCTCCATTGAGAGGAAAAAGAAATAATCCATCTCCCTTGCTGTGCTAACGTAGTTTTCCTCCAAATGTGGAATAAAATGACTTTTTATCTAGTGGTCCAAAGCCAACTGACTTGCCCAAGATATGGGTCCTGGCTTGGGTTTAACATGGCCAAGGAACGATCCACAATGGTGCTGGGGTTTCCAAGCTTCTCACTGATGACTCAGACCCAAAAAATTCTTTATCTTGAATCTTGCCTTGAAGCTTTCAGAAAGCCCCAGAAAACCATGGCCCAATCACCATTACTCTACTGACAAGCCCCTCTTCTGTTTCTAAAGTAACTAGCCCTAGCCAGCATCCTTTTATCTTCTGATACCACCTTAACCCTTCATGTCACCCAACATCCTTCTCCCTACCCCAGTCTCTTTCCCTGACTGCATCCTAGAGTTTCTATGGGTTTTCGTGCATGCTTTTTAAAACTGGTGCCTGTATGCTTTACTTTAAGTCTATAAAATTTGTCTCTTGTTAGTATACTATTCTTGGTACTGATTATGTATTTTTCTCCCCTTCAGCCTGTGATTTTGAATTTATAGTGATGCAGTTTGTAGTAGAGATACAGCAGCTGAACAGGTTATACCAACTTGTTAATTGTTTTGGCCAAACCACTCACTTTGTGAGTTAATGGGACTGTTGAGTGGTCGATGTACATGTCTACAGATGTGGTTGACAGTGGTACTGTTGCTATATGGACTCTGACAGATGAGTGATCTCACCCTCCTGGAGGTAGATTTTTGTTTTAGTCTGAACTGTACTTGAGAACTGGAGAGACACAAAGGCTTGCCCTGTTCTATATACTGAATCCCAAGGCAATGGCTTTGTGGGACTCCCCAAGACACCTAATGTGGTAGCAAGATATGTTGGGTTGTTAATGCTGTGAGTCTTTCAATTTTATGGTAAATAAAACCATATCTCCTAAAGACAACACAGTCTCCACTGACCTTCATTCAAAGGAAAACAAACCCAGGGTAAGTGCAGGAACCCCTGGAAGTCTCACACCCCCAAAATTAAGGGTGTGCACAACACTATTAAGTTCTGTTTCTGTCAATTAACACATGTTCAGATATGTATGCTAATTCCCTCTTCATACAATTAAATGAACACTGGGTTTACCTTTGCTTTCCTGGCTAACTCTTGGGTGCCCAAATTCTACAATGTATTCGAGTGACAATGACAAAAGATTGTAAAAAGGGTGTCAAGGTTGCATGTTGGAACTGTACACGTGTGCTTACTGAACATTTCCTAACAAGGTGATTTATAGTGGCTGGTACCTTAGGTTTGCTCTCAAAGTTGGAGATGCCAAAATAAAAACTAACAGCATCTTCTTCTATTTGTACATTGTTGTGCATTATTTTAGTGTATCCCCTTCAGCATCTTCAACTTGAAGGTTGGCAGGAAAGAATTGTAAGTCATAAAGTACACTTACCTAATGTCATTAACACTAATCTGTTCCTTATATGTTGGTTTTGACTTGATTGCCAATGTGATGAGCAGGAAGCATGGGTCTCCATTAATAAAAGTCCTCCTACTCAGGGTACATGTTCCACTGCACTTTCTCAGTTTTACACTGCAAGTGATAAAAAAATATTTTAGTTATAATGATCACAGAAAGCATTTTGTTAACATATTAATTTAATTCCAGAATAGGTAGAGAATAGGTAGAAAATACAGAAGGCAGAATTAAAATGGGGGAAAAGGAAACTAAGGCTGCAATGCAATACATGTCTACTCAGAAGTAAGCTTTATTGGGTTCAACAGGACTTACTCCCAGGTCAGTGTGTACACAATACATACTCGTCTGGGAGTAAGTCCCATTAAACCCAATGGGACTTACTTCTGAGTAGACAAGTACTGGATTGCACCACATTTTACTTACCTTAACCAGATTGATGCATCTTTGTACTATAAAGGGTCATATTTTTTTCTCTCCCCCCTCCCGCCCACAAATTGGTACAGCTGCAACCAGACCTTATCTTGCCTAATTATATCCTATACAGGGTTGCCAGGCTCAGGGCCTGAGAATGACTCTGTATCTTTAAAAGGAGAACATTCAGCCGAGTGCAGGTTTTCTCAACACTGTAATGGGAAAAACCACAAGGTTAAATTCTCCCTTCCCCCCGCACAACTTTTAAAGCTACAGAAGACCTCTTGGAGGCTGGACCTGCAAGAGAGGGTTGTGGTGCAGCAATTGCATCCCAAACCCTGAGATTTCAAGGGTGGGCCCTAGTGATGTCACAGGGGCAGGCCCGATTGATGTCATTAAGCATGATACATTAAGCATCAACCACAGTTGCTTGGCGCATACAATTCAAACAAAAACATTTCTCTGATTGGAAATGAAGAAATCTTAGCTAAAAGATGGAGCCTGAGTAGGAAACATTTAATCTAGCCTACTTTCTTTTGGCAAGAAGGGTTTAAGTGCCCTCAGGCCAGACCAGTCACCAGAAGGACATTGTAGGAAAAAAGCCTAGTGTTGTGGAGATGTTAGATGGGAGCACTCAGGAGTAAAGATGGATGCCCCTGAAGACTGCAATTCTAAACACACTAAGAGACTAAGCCCCATAGAACTCAACAGGACTTACTTCTGAGTAGATATTGTTAGGATTGTGCTGTTGGTAAGGCTTGTCTATGGATCCTCTGCAAAGATAATGATATCAAAGCAGGGTTGACAACCCCTTGCCTGGAATTCTCTGCCCCTGCCTTTTAATGTGGCTGCTCCAAACCTCTTTACAGACTTGATCCTTCACTGCAGAGAGAGGTTTGAGAAATGAATAAGTGGAAGAAGATTCTCTGTCCTTTCTTGCGTACCCTTTGGGCTGGTATAAACTCAGTTTGACAGCTAACACAATTCCAGTGAGTAATAATTGACAGAGAGAAAACACTCATTGTTTGGTCTAGCATCACAGGCAGTAGCTTGGGAACAACAGCAGTTGAAGTCACACTTCCCAGTATGTGAATTCTTTTACCACTATTGGGCAAGAAAGAAACCATCATGCAACCAACAAGGTGCATCATCAGTGGGTTTAAGGGGGTTGAGCTGAGTGCATGGAACCACTGTTGTTGCTTTTGTGGATGTAAGGGAGCGAGGTCAGAGGTAACTGAAATGCAAACAGAAAAAGAAAAACAAAAGACAGTGATGATTTCTTAAATGCAATACCATACCAACCACAACAAGATTCTATGAGTAAGGCAGAAAACTCAGCATCCCACAACCAGTCAGGGTTCCTAACCAAAAATCAAAAGTAAACAATCCTGGCAGTCAAGGTCACAGAAATCTCCATAAAGCACAACCTGACCCGGGGACTGCAGTTAGTGCAGAATGCTGCAGCGCAATTGCTGACAAGAGTGACACCCTATCAGCATATAATATCTCTGCTCTGAAATCTGCACTGGTTGCCGATTTGCTACCAGGTCAAGTTCAAAATGTGCTTTCCATGTTACAGGTGACACATAGTACTTGTTCAGCTTTTGTAAGAAATCAGTCCTTTAGTGTGGCAGCATCTACACTTTGGAACTCCCTACCTATTGGCATTAGGCAGGTACCTTCACTGTACTCATTTTCACACCTGATAAAAACATTTTTTGTTTAGGTAAACCTACCTAGGCATGTGGAAGCTATGAAGCTTTTTATCTGTTGGTTGGTTTTATTAGTTTGAATGTTTTTAAATACCTGTTTTTAATGGTTGTTGCCAATAATTTTATTGTTTTAATTCCTTCTGTAAACCGCTTTGAGGTTTTTTAAAATAAAGCATTATATAAATGTTGTAAGTAACACATAAATAAATTTTAGAGTCACTGTGGCCCTTGGGTGTCTTTCCTCCGAGTCAGGCCATTTGGTACCTTCTAGCTCAGTACTAATGACATGGACTAGCATTGGCACTCCAGGATTCCAGGCAATAGTCTTTTCCAGAGATTGAATATTGGGCCTTTGCATGCAAAGCATTTGCCCTAGCTCTGAGCTACAGCCCTTCCCCGGTTTAAAAAAGTTTTCATTTTTTTTCTTTTCAATTCACTAATATATGCATAGCATACTAGGGCAGACCCACACCATGCATTTAAAGCACATTCAACACACATTTGAAGTGCATGAATCCCACCACAAAGTCATGGGAACTGTTTGTTACAGGTGGTGAGAATTATGACTGTGAGAGGGAAACTACACTTCCCAGGATTCTTTAGGGGAAGTCATACACTTTAAATGTGAGTTTGATGTGTTTTAAATGTATTTTGTGGATCTACATTACTTGATAAACTTTGCCTACATATAAATCATTTTAATTAAATTTTAAAATAGAAATAAGGTATGACGTTAACTGGGTGACCATGGGCTACTCACCCTCTCTCAGCCTATTCTGCCCCTCAGGGTGAAAACAACAGAGAGGGACCAGGACCACCCCAAGGAATAACTTAAAATGTCGAGGAAATAATAATGTACATAGTGTGAAATCAGATACATAACGAGACATAAATATTTATATAAGCATGGCTGTTAAAGATATTTATTATTTACACAACCTGTCAAGATATTTATAGTGCAATGCTATGCATGTTTACTCAGAAGCAATTCCCAATGTATTCAGTGGGGCTTACTCAAACAGGGAAGCATACACTGGACTGCAATTCAGTGATAAGGAACTTCACTCACCCAACCCAAAATTCAGAATCATGCTACTTTATGCTATTTTGCAACTATTTTATACTTGTTTTATGGTTATTGGATTTTAAATAGATTTATTTCTTGTTGTGAGCTACCTTCTTTTCCAACCCTACCTCATAGGGTTGTTGGAAAGATTCCATATACACACACACTAGAGATGTAAAAATACATACACCCCATATAATAGTTTGTCAAAACCAGTTGGTCACTGAAGATTTTTTTTTAAAAATCAACATTAGTTTCCTACCAAATAAAAGCAGTGACACCTAAATAAGCCCCGCCTAATTGCTTAAAAAGAAAAGGATTGGTGGGGGAGAGAAAGATATACAACACAATCCTTTGCTATGTTCACTCAAAAGTCCCACTGATTTACAGCACAATCTTAACCATGTCTATTCAGTCCTACTGAATTCAATGGAGTTTACTCCCGGGTATGTGGAATTAGTATTGCAACTTTGCTCCCAGAAGAGTGAGTATAGGATTAAAATTTCATATTGGGAAAGCTTTCAAAACAGGTTATGAATAAGACAAATAAACTGCCCTCTTCAACAGTCCAGGAAAATTTAAACTTGTTTCACTCCTTATAATTAGAAAAGTATAACACATTGTAATGGCACCATAAGCTGCAGCATATACACTTTTAAAAATTTCTGTTCAAAATATATTTGAAAGATAAAATGTATAATGTGCTATTTTTTGCAAGTAATTAAAAAACCTATATTTACATTTTTATTATAATCATAACGGAAGTTGTTTACTGTGCATGCCTACCAAGATCCTGCCGTGATCTTCTGTTCTAGTGTAATCATATACATGTTTACTCAGAAGCAAGTCCCAATGTATTCAAATCTCCTGCATAGATAAAGTACTCTTTATATTGCTAAAAGCTATACATTTACTGAATTCCTGATGCGCAGACAAGCAGGAAAAGGAAACTGTGTTCAGAACTTGCAGTGGGGTTTAGTTATTGCCTGGAGATCAACAAATCCCTTGTCAATCACAACCCTGACTTCACTTATTGGCTAAAAACCTGAAAGGGATTTGAACAGCCAGTACTAATAGAAGTTGTGGGGGGCTGATATTTTGGTGTATATCTCTTGAACCAGACCACCTAGAAACTATTTTTTTTTAAATGAAAGCTAAGAGCCCAGAGATTGGGGTGCCTTACCTGGAGACCCAGAGAAGTCCCCTCCAAAATTGGAGTCTCTGGGTGAAAACTGGAGAATTGGCAAACCTAGCTTTGATATATCTGAATTTGAAAGTCTTGGTACTTAATTTCTGTAAAATTGCGAAGAGCTTGATACACTCTACACTTCAGATTGCACCAATCAAATCTTACCACAAGATCATGGGCCTTCCTTCCATTTTGAGCTTTCAAGCCTGGTGTTCTATAGTTGCATTCTCTTTAGATAGTCCCTTTTAGATAGTTCACAGCCTGTTCCAAAATCTTTAAACCATTGGATGATGAAAGCTGCTTGGTCTCCCCTTCCTCCTGTCATGCACCAGTGCCTCCAGCCTGGCACTCTGTGCAGTCCCAGGACTCAACTTCCCACCCATGGGAATTGATCGTGGCAAAATATCTCCCTTTGTCAAGGTGTAAGTAATCCAACAACAACCCTGCAAGGTAGGTAGGTAGACTACCATCACCCCTTAAACTGGTAACCACTCTGAATCAAGGGAAAACCCAGAGCCCAGAAGTAAACCTGCTAGGGATTCCAAAGGACAAGAGCTAGAAGGGCACTCCTTGTTCTGGAGCCTCAGGCAAACCCAAATACACGGTAGTCTGTGGTCAGTGGCCAAGGTACCACATTCAGAGCCAAGTTCCCCCTGCAATAAACACACACTGGTAAATAAGTAGCTTTATTGAATAAAATATAGTGGTTAAGGTGCTGAACTATGACCTGGGAGACCAGGGTTCGAATCCCCACACAGCCATGAAGCACACTGGGTGACCTTGGGCCAGTCACTGCCTCTCAGCCTCAGAGGAAGGCAATGGAAAACCCCCTCTGAATACCACTTACCATGAAAACCCTATTCATAGGGTTGCTCATAAGTTGGAATTGACTTGAAGGCAGTCCATTTCATTTTCATAAGTGCACAATTAATAGCAGCAAAATGGTTCCTTAAAACCCATACCCAGAAGAGGCCAGGTAAAAATACAGACAGAGAGTTCAGTCACAAAAACAAAACAAGAAAACTAACTAACCTATTCTCTACTTACAGAAAAGGTAGTTGTAAAATCCCACATCTCATCAGAGAAGCACAGCTTGGGTAGTAAATGGCATAGAACCCACACAGGTACCTACCTACAGGCAAGATGGAACCCAGGGGAACAAAGGCTAAAGATGTCACTCCTATACTTATGGAAAAGCCCCTAGTAACAGTCCAGAACTAATTAGCCAATCAGGGGGCTTTCTCATGATGTAATACTTCTAGTCTTTGTGCCTAACTAGCACGTAACCCCACCATTCCCAGGCCAGGCTGACCTTGGGTATCAGGCTCTTAACAGATAAGCAGGTGTTCTCCTCTGGCCTTCTAATTAGCTGCAGCTGGGAAATGAAATGGCAAAATCTTTGCTCTCACACAGAGGCCTCATTTCTGGACAAGATGAAATCCCACAGTTCTGTTCACAAGAGCCATATTACGTTCAAGCGTTCTTGACACCTCCAACTGAGGGATCCCCTTGATCCAAATATTGGCCCTGTGCCCCAAATTCCCTTGCTTCTCCATATGTAGGCACAAATCTCACGTTGCCATTTTTAGCTTCTCTATACGAGACTTGTGTTTGATTCCCAGTTCTGCTGCTTCATTAGCCATTGTAACTATGTCCTGCATTTGAGACTGTAGCTCTTTTAGTGTCTGATTGGGGCCAGGGCTGCTTTCAGATTGTCTGCAAGCGCATTGCACAGCAATTGATTCTGGACCCTACTGTAAGTTTACTACCATCAGATCTGTTTGTCGATTTCAGGTTCTTACCATTTCTGTTCCCGCTGGGCGCCATGTCAGTGTTGTTGATCGGAAACTGTTTTGATGTCTTCCAAGGCTTTCTGCTGGTGCCAGGCTGAATTCCTTGAGAGCTCAATGATTTGTAAGATTTAATTCATTCAAAAATTACTGTTATTTGATAGTAAAGGCCTTATTGGAGAGCGGAACTAAAGAGCTATGTGGACATCTTGCTCCACAGCAAGCCATGTCCCCCACTTTTGCCCTTTTGTGAAAGAAGTTGCTCACTCAGCTCTTGGTACTTTGGCAATGTTTTGTAAGATAAGTCACTCAAAAATTACTGTTATTTGATACTAAAGGCCTTACTGGAGAGCAGAACTAAGGAGCTCTGTGGCCAGCTTGCTGCACAGCAAGCCATGTCCCCCCGCTTTTGGCCTTTCTTCAAGGAAGTTGCTCTCTCAGAGCTCTCAGTACTTCGGCAACTCTTGACTTGTATTGTTGTGCTGCCAGCACAGGACATTTTATTTTTTATATGGGTAACTGATATTAGAAGATGTAGAAGAGGGTGCCTAAAAACACAGGGATCAGATCTTCACCTCATGCCTTCCACTTCCAAGTGGTGTGACCGATCTATTGGACCACATCTATTTGCTGCTCTCTACATAATCCCCAAAGTTGGTAATAATATCTATTACATTGCAGAAGGAAAATGCATAATGGCTGTTAAGTGTTATTCACTTCTTTCTTCAGAGCCTGATCCCAATTCCTCCTGAGTTCTCTGCAGGTGTTCAGACTAAAAGTGGGGAGGGGCATGGATGTGCACACAAGCCCCATCCCCTCGTCTGCTGAGATCTTTAGTATGAAGCCTACACTTAAGTCTTTATATGTTTTAGCTGGATATAGCCTGTCATGTTGTAACTAAATTGTATAAACCAGGAGTTGCCAACCGGGCACATGCTTTTTCAGTTGCCAGTGGGGCACATGCTTCTTCACAGGCCTTCCCTGGCATCACCCCCCCGAGATTAGGCTTGAAAAAAACATTCACTTGTAGCCAATTGAACAGGTTGTGGTATATGTGTGGTGCCCACAACAATTTATCCGGTTTGCAGTTGTGCCCATGGTCCCCAAAAGGTTGGTGATCTCTGGTGTAAACCAAAGACTCTGATCATGTTTCCTTTTCTTTGTAATGGGAAGATTGCTGAACTACAACAATTCTTCAGTCCTATCCTTCATTCTTTTTTCTTCTCTTTTCAACAGCTGTTTTGGTTCCTGTGGGATTCATACTCCTTGTCAATATTTTCATGACATTTTAAAAAAAGTATATAAATTTTATTAAGAAAATAACAAATTGTCTTGTATGTAGAATTATGGTGGCAAATAATTCCTTTAAGGAGCAATGCCCTGCTTCCTTTGGAGCATAGAGCTGCATCTCTGATTTCTGTGCCATTTCCAGTGTCTTTTTTTTTTTGCGCGTGTGGGGGATATTTGACTCCCACTGCTGACCTTACTTCCATTATATTAAGAACATAAGAACATAAGAAGAGCCTGCTGGATCAGGCCAGTGGCCCATCTAGTCCAGCATCCTGTTCTCACAGCGGCCAACCAGGTGCCTGGGGGAAGCCCGCAAGCAGGACCCGAGTGCAAGAACACTCTCCCCTCCTGAGGCTTCCGGCAACTGGTTTTCAGAAGCATGCTGCCTCTGACTAGGGTGGCAGAGCACAGCCTTCACGGCTAGTAGCCATTGATAGCCCTGTCCTCCATGAATTTGTCTAATCTTCTTTTAAAGCCATCCAAGCTGGTGGCCATTACTGCATCTTGTGGGAGCAAATTCCATAGTTTAACTATGCGCTGAGTAAAGAAGTACTTCCTTTTGTCTGTCCTGAATCTTCCAACATTCAGCTTCTTTGAATGTCCACGAGTTCTAGTATTATGAGAGAGGGAGAAGAACTTTTCTCTATCCACTTTCTCAATATTCTGCCTGGCACTAGTCTTGTTCTTCCATGTCTGCCTTGTGACTGATGTTCATGTTCAGTTAGAGATCATTATACCGTTCATTTTCACAATTCAATTCATCTACTAGTTTGTGTTTTCCTATCTGGTATCCACCAGCCTTTTTCATAGCATCGTCATTCCTTTTACTTTCTGTGCTGATATCAGCTGCCCTCTGGTGGCCTTCTGCCTCTTCATTAAGACTTTTCTTTCTGGTAGGCTTTTAGTTCACTGGGTTGAAGGTGTTTCACTGCTTCATTTAACTTTTTAAATTGTTTTATCTACTTCTGTCTTCTGATTTGGTGTATAGGTTTCATAGTTGTACTGTGTTATTGCTTTTAATTTGTTGTCTTAAGCACTGAAAAACAGAAAGGTGGCTTACGAAAGTTGTACTATTCTTTTTTGCTATTGTTCATAACATTTACTGTATACATGTAGTTCTTCAATTAAATGGTTTAGTTGGGTGTTAGTTCAATAATGTAAAGCTAAAATAGCATCATAGTCAAATAACCTAATTTTAAATTTCACAGAAATTAAAATAAAAACTATAGATCTATACGATATAGCAGATTGACAGTGATAATAGCCAAGGCAAATATTCTTCATTATTTTAGATTCACACTTCCAGGATGAATTATGTTAAAATATTAAATGGAAAGATAATCAGGTTGAGCACATGCACGTTTTTTTAGTACTACTGTTTTAAAAACTGTGTATACTTTCATTTCTTTGTAGTGATTTATTATCCTCTGATTATCTGGAGATACATTATGAAGAAGGAAAACCACAATATTCAAAGGTATTGTAGAAATCTTTTATCCTGGCTAAAGAGTAAACATTTACTAGCATGCTCGCTACATTTTTTTTCTTTGCCTAGTACATTGCAAACTCTAGGCAGCCAAAACATAGTATAACACTAGGCAGCTTTTGAAGTACATTTCTTGTATTGATATCTGTAGCAAAGGATAAGTTCCATTAACCTGCTTGGAATAACTAGAAATTATCATTTTGGATGTAGCATGCATCAGCATTCAGATGGATGATGGAACTTTTTATAAGGTCATGAAGATCACTTAAAAACTTTCTGTAGATTTGAATGTGTATTGACGATCTCTTTCACATGTATAAATTGTCAGCTGGAGGAGAACTTCTTCTTTGTCAGTCAGCTCATATTTAAAATATCTGGAGTTATAATGATCATCACTTTAGGAAGCTAATTGCAGAAGGGAAGGAGCTTCTGATAGGTCTGGCTTTGAAGTCACCACGTTTAAAATATTAAGAAATTATTTAAATGTAACAGAATATTGAGAAGATGTTGAAAAACTTGACTGTTTTTGTTACATAATAAAAATCCAAAGCACATTGCCAAATAAGATTAGTGTAATATCTCATTTTATGAAAGCATGAAAAATGCTGAATGTTGTTAATCTCACAATCTTGTTCTAAATATTAGTGTTAACTGTGTTTGTGATTTTGGCAAAGTAATATAATAATATACTGACTGTATTCAAGGCACTTGGCACTTATCAAACATGTAATTACTTTTGTTTTAGAAAAGTTATATTTAATCATCTTGCTCTGTCTGCCATTAAATTGAAAAATGTGTATTGACTGAAATTTACTATGCTGAGAGTAAACAAAATTACTGTAGTGACCTGCTAAAGCCCCGTATGTCACACATTCTGTGGTTTATGGAATTTGCTGTTAAGATATGCCCTATTTAATGCTTTATTGTAAATGGCTGCAGATTTCTACTAATGCTCTCCTGTTTAGGTACTACACAAAAGTTTAGAAGTTGCTGTTCTAATTGTATCCATTTTTGTACTATTAGTTTTAAAAAATATATTAAAGGCATAGCTTGCCAGTTAGGATTAGTGGGAAATAAAACTGCCTTCCCTACCTCATTGCAATACTGTCAGTCTGGCTGCCTGTTCTGCATCTGAGTGGAAATAGAACCATGCCTCTTTGAAGCATACTTATCCTGTCTTTACTTACAGAGGTCTGTACTCCTGCTGTCATTTATAAGGGATAGTGCACGTATTGAACCTTTACATAAGGAACGGAGAGACTTGAGACTGTGGACCTATTTAGATGTTATCTCTGTCTCCTGCTTCTGTGCATGATGAGGTCAGAGGCAAGCTTTGGGCTTGCGTGCATAGTCCCTTGTTTCCATCACCATGCATGTGTAGACCATCTAAACCAGGGAATCCTGTGTTTTCCAGATAGAGATGGATGATCTCATTTGGGATGACTCCTCCTACTGGACTTGACAGGCAGGGTTTTCAAAGCCTTTTACCTCCTCTCCAAGGGGAAGAAGTCCTGCTCTCAAGAGTGGCCCACCTACAGTCTGTGATGGTGGGGTCTTTTTCACTCTCTGTTCAAACTCTGATGTTTTTCTGCCTTTTGCTTGTTATTTTTGTCTCCTCTTCCCCTTAGTTGTTAGCTTCTTTGATCCGTGGTTGCCAGTTGCTTGACTGCCTTTGATACTGAGTTTGTCTGATTTGTGTAGGGGTTTTTTACCTGCCTCTTCATCTTGGCATTTTCCTCACATCAGTTCCTGCCCTTTTCATTCCTAGTTTCTTTCACCTTTTTTCTCCCACTCTGGTTTTCCCCTTCATTTCCCAGTACCTTTCTCCTATTTTCCTGGTCACTACTTCATTACTGTGGGCTGGGGAAAAGAAGTGTACTTTCTAGGTGCTTTTAAAGTGCAAGAATGGTTGCTTCAGTGGTAATATGGAGGAGTAACTGGGTTTGTTCCATTCCCCTTTGTGAGGTTGGGCCGCCATTTTCTACTGCCTTCCTCAGCCACATTATAGTCTGCCCGCCTGGCCAGTCCTGATTCCTCTTGTGAAGTGGGGCTGCCATTTTGTCAGTGTCTCCTGGGCCATGCTTCTACTTTACTGAGCACCTGTCTTGTTCTCATGCCCCCTGTGAAGCAGGGCTGCCAATTTTCTGCCTCAGGAGCAGTCTTTTTTGCTCCCTTGGAATTGTGGAGGGATTGGCTTGGCAGGCCATGCTGTGAGATCATGGCAGTGCTGTCCCTCCCATTCTGTGTTATTAGTGCTATGGTGCTTGCTCAGGTGGTTGAACTGAGGTTTTGAGGGCAGAGACTCAGCATGTGTTTTTCCCATACTTTTTGTGGTGTGCAGGGATTGTGACACATCTACCAGTATGGCTTCTCCCGCTGCCTGGCATCTCTTGCCATGACTCTGCTCGAGTGGGAAATGTGTCTGATGGCAATGCCTCTGTCTCTGATGACCTTGGCAGACATGCAACAGTTTTGCTCACCTGCTCCCGGTGTTGCCAGTGGGTGTGTGGGGGTGAGTACTCTTTACGTGATCATTTGAATTTCCCCTCTCAATCCGTGCTCCCAAAGTTTATGTTGTGGATACAAGGTTACATTTCTTCAGAGATTAAGGAACCTATTTGTGTTTCGTACAAAAACATAAGGGGAAGCACTTTCACAAATGAAAGAGAGGACACAGGTCCAGCTCAGAGAGACACAGGAAGGGGGGGGGGTTCTGCAGATCTAGCGGCTCTGCAATATCTTCCTTTTCTTCTGCTCAATCCATAAGGGAGGTTTCTGTTGTGCGATTGATATCCTGTTCTAAGCAGGCAAGGGAGGAGCCTATGGTTGTTCATGAGTCTCCGGTGCCTTGATTTGTAGCAGGTTCAGACACCTACCCTCATTGGGGAGGTGAGGGCAAAGCAACCCACTGTGGTACCTGGGGATCCTCTCTGATTCTGATGCCCCCCCTGATATGGTGGGCAAGGATGCAGAGCTACGGTGCAAGCTATGGTGAAGAGTCGGTTCAGCCACAACCCAGGTTGTTCTCCTTTGAGGTGTTCCATTCCCTGTTAGTGAAGGCAGACATGGTGCTACAGTTTACAGAAGCAGATGGGGGTTCTGAGATTCCTTTCACTTCGGGTTCAGTTGGGGACAAGAAGGCTTTTCCATTGATTGACATGAACCCTGTCACAGTTCCTTTTCTGCAGGCTTTTGATGTGGTATGGGATGCAAACTGGGCTGCTCCTAATAAGCCTGAGGTGCCTAACCCAGAGCTTGGAAAAGTTACTTTTTTGAACTACAACTCCCATCAGCCCCACTGGCTTTATCTTGCTGTACACCGCCCTGAGAGCTCGTTGCTATAGGGCGGTTTAAAAGCGTAATTAAATAAATAAAAATAATAAATGGGAGTTGTAGTTCAAAAAAGTAACTTTTCCAAGCTCTGGCCTAACCAAATGGCCAAACAAGCATTACATTTTTGCAGAACAGATTTTGAACTGCCTTTGCTTTCCAGTGGCAGATCCTCTGGCGGTTGCCCTTGCTTGTCCTTCTGTGATTTTCTCTGATGGGGAGCAGGACCACAAAGACCCATGTGATAAACACATTGGGGGGGTGTGTGATGCGTCCTTCCCTGGCTCTCCCTGTCAGGTTCCTACCTGCTCGTGGTTACTGCCCGTCTCTAGGCACCACCAGGGACTCCACCAGTCTGGACCGCACTCTCTTATGGTTTACCTATCCGCTCTAGCACAGATCTCAACAGATCCCCCTGCTAGGCAACCACCAGTCACGTCCCAATACTAGTATTCCCAGAGACTCTGAATACTGGTATTGTTATTCTCTTCACCGCTGCCACCATTTGTTACAGTTCCCCTTCAGCCTTGGTCATTACCTTACCCTCCCTTCTGGTCTGTGAAACCCCAGCCAAGGATCAGGCCTTTGGTAAACCAAATTAAGTATTTATTAAAGATAACAAAGCTAACAAGATTAACAAGATTTCTTCTTAAGGCACATAAGCATATGGTTTTACTCAATACTAATCCGAACTCCACCTCCCTCCTGGTAAACAACTCTCTAAACCCCACCAAGCAATCCACTCTTTCTCTTCTCCCCCCAGATTCCACAATTCACCACCTCACATTCACCCAGATTTACCTGTCATCCTTTCATTTATACTGTCAGCCATTTTAAACATTCAGCCAATCATCAAGCATTCTATTGCCTATTCACTCCCCCTCCTCTTTTACTACTTACCATGTATACTCTAAACAACCAGCACTTACCATATATACACTAATATATAGGAACATCACAGGGTGCTCTGAGAATGGGTTTTGAGGCTGATGGTCCGGCCTTTAGAGCCTTGGCCACTTCCTTGGTGTTTTCCTGGGTGTTATTCATGTGGACGAAGGAAATGGGTGCCAGGGCTAACATGCCCAAGTTTATTAAGAAAATGGCCACTCTTTCTACTGGTGCTTCTATGGATGCAGTATAGTTTGTGCCATGTTCTGTAGCTTCTTCCACTGTAGTTCAGTGGAATGTCAGGCTTCATGAGTGGGTGATGAGTGGGTGGAGGACATTGCTTCTCAGGTGTGCCTTAATGCTCTTTCCTTTGGGGGGGGAAGTTGTTTGGTGATGCCTTGGAACCACATCTGATACACCAGGGATTAAGAAAAAAGCCCTGCCTTCAGGGTGCAGAGAGGACTGTAGGTGGCACTGTAGTCAGTTTTTTTTGTCTTTTACTGATACTTAACAAATTCAGAGGTTTTTCCTCTTACAAGCCTCAAAGAAGGCGACAAGACAGAGGTGGAGATCATGACTCCACTTCTAGACCTGGGGGCATTCCCTTCCCTTCTATAAAGTTCCAAAAGGGAATGAAGAAGGATCTCTCATCATGACTTGTAAGACAGAATGGACTTACCAGGCTATTACCATTTGCTCATCTGTGGGAATGGATCACTTTAGACAGATGGGTGCTAGACACCGTGTCTAAGGGCTGAGCCAAGTTTCCCCAGAACTGTTTTGTTTCCACACACCCCATCAGGAACCTGGCAAATATGAAAACTTCCTGCTAGTGATCCACCACCTATTGGAGATAAACATCATCGAGCTAGTTGTACTTACATCATCGAGCTAGTTTTACCTTCGCAGAGGAAATCAGGCATTTATTCAATCTTTTTCTTAATGCAAAAAGTATCAGTGACATCAGAGCCATCTTAGACTTCAAACGGGTCAATAAGTGGTTATCCAAGAAACACCAAGATGGAGACGCTCAAATCATAGTCGTGGCACTAAGAAAAGGAGACTGCATGGTCTCCATAGACCTTTCCAAGGCATATCTTCTTATCCCAACCCGGCCTTCCTCCAGTTCTTGTACAGAAGCAGACACTACCAGTATTGGGTGTTGCCTTTCAGCCTTTTTCAGCACTGAGGGTATTCACAAAGGTGTTAGTGGCTCTGGTTGCATTTGTCCACACCATGAGAGTTTGCATTCATCCTTACCTGGACAACATCCTGGATGGGCCCTGTTGGAGTCCCAGTGTTGGAAAGACATCATACCTTGGGTTGACTGAGGAGTCTAGGTTTTGTAGTGAACGAGGAAAAGAATGTCCTCTGGGTGTTATCGATCTGGGCGTTCTCCTGAATAAGCTGCAGTTCTGCATGCGTATGTCACAGCACAGGGCAGAGACTCATCTTCCATCTCCTTTCTCAGGTACTGTCTCTGAGGACTGTTGATCTCATGGTCCTGGCTAACGTTCAGAGTCTGATGGTGTCTGCCTACGACACAGTATTGTGGGCCTGGTTCTGCTCCAGGGTGCTTCAGCAGCTGCTTCTTCCTTAACAGGACCGGTTTCTCCAGACGTGATGGTTGTTGGTGGAAGTTCCTCCCCATGTGAAAGCAGAACTCAAGTGGTGGTTAGTCCCTCAGGATCTGACTATGAGGGTCAGTCTAGAGCATTGTTCTTCAAATTTGGGTCCCCAGAAGTTATTGGATTACAGCTCCCATCATCCCTGACCATTGGCTAAGCTGGCTGAGGATAATGTGAGTTGTAGTCCAGCAACATCAGAGTTGAAAAACACTGGTCTAAAGGAATCTGAGTGGGTCGTTCTAACAACAGATGTAAGTCTTTTCAGATCTGGTGCCCACCTCAGTCACTGTGTGGTACAGGGGACATGGTCCAGTCAGGGATTGGATATGAGTATCAACTTCCTCAAATTGCAAGCAATCTGACTTGGCCTGGGGGTGTTTGCCCAGGAGATTGAGGGGGCTTATTATCTGTATGGACAACATGTTAACCAAGGCATACATGAACAAACAGGAGGGCATACATTTGAGAGCCCTAATTGCAGAGTCCAACTGCTTGCTCCATTTGACAGAGAAACATCTGTCATCCTTGAGGGCTGAACACCTGGCGGGGAAGACCAACATTGTAGTCAATTGGTTGAGTTGGACAACCATCTTGGTGGTAGAATGGTAGCTGAATCTGGCAGTCTTTCAGCATCTGACTCATGTTATGGGGGCTCCACTGATATATCACTTTGCATCTCTGGACAGTGCACAGGTGGATTGCTTCATTGCCCAGATACCCTGTAGCGAGCACTGGGAGTGGATGCCTTCCCGATGGATTGTCCAAGGAGTCTGTTGTATGCATTGCCTCATTCAGTCTCATCCAGCATATTCTTCAGAGAGTTCAGGGTGGAGATTCTTCTGATAGCTCCTTTTTGGCCCAGGTACCAGTGGTTCCCAGACCTAATGAACATGTCAGTCAGGGAACCATGGAAGATTCCTCCTCAGCTGGATGTGTTGCTTCAGGGTCCGGTTGTCCACCCTCATCCAGAGCTCTTCCATCTGACATTTTGGAGGCTGAGTGGTTCTGGCTACATGACTTAGGTTTCTCTGGGAAGGTCCTGAAGATGTTGCTCACATCTCAGCTTCCCTCTACCAACAGGGTGTATTCCATGATGTGGAAGTCCTCTTTGTCATCGTGTGCTAACTCGGGTAGTGACCTGCTTTCTAGAACCGTTCATGATCTATTGAGGTTCCTGCAGTCTGGGCTGGATAAGGGTTGAGTGCTGCTACCATCAAGTATCAGGCTGTGGCCCTTAGTAGTGTTTTTTCCAGCCTGGGTGGCCCATCTCTATCCTGCCACTCTTTGTATAAAAGTTTTATTAAGGGTGTGCCTCTGGTTTCTCCTCAGGCAGTTCACAGATTTCCCACATGGAATCTTAATTGGGTGCTTTCTGGGTTGATTGGGCCCCATTTGAATCACTGACCACTTGTCCATTGAACATGGTAACATTTAAAACATGTTTTCCTGGTGGCCATCACGTTGCATGTAGACTTGGGGTGTTGTCATCCTCTCCTCAACTTTGGGTGTTCACCAAAATGAAGTGTTGAACTGTCATTTCTATCTAAAGTCAACTTGGTGTTCCACAGGTCTCCAAAGGTTGTTCTGCCCTTTTTCTGTCTGAACCTGTCGTGTTTGCAAGAATGCAGGTGGTACTCATTAGACGTCAGGAGTGCTTTGAGATTTTATTTGGATTGGATATTAGAGTTCAGAAGCTCAGAGGCACTGTTTGTTTCTTTTTCTAGTCCCTCAAGGGGCAAGATTTCCTCCCTCTCTATTCCTCTGTGGCTAAGGGAAGCTATTGCCCATGTGTATAGGGCTCTGGGTGAGGAGGCACCCCTGGGTGTTACAGCCCATTCTGTACGATAGGCAGGTACTTCAACAGCCTGTAGGGCTGCCTTTCCAGTGTTGGATATTTGCAGTGCTGTTTCTTGGGCATTATTGCACACATTTGTGAAGCACTATAAGACAGACTCACTTTCATCTTCAGATGCTGCCTTTGGCAGGAAGGTGCTCTGCTTTGCAGAGGAAGCCTGGCGTGAATTCTGGGTGGTACTCTGCTACATCATTAATGAGGAATGTCATTCCTCCCTAACTGGCAAAAACAGAAATTTTATTTACTGTGAATTTTTGCTTGCAGATAGGGATGAATTACATTCTGCCCTCCTCTTCCTTCCTCTACAGTGGCCTTCTAGTATGGGGGATGTATTTTCTAGGGCTTCTGCCAGCACCTTAAATACTTTACCCAATGTGTGGAGTTTGTATGTTTGTTATTGTTTTCCCCCCTCCATTTTGACTTATTTGATACCTGTCTGCAGTGTATCTCATTTGCTGTTCCTGGTATTTCTTAGCTGTTACACAGTTGAATTCCTTTTTGCAGGGTCAAGGAGTTGTCTTGCTCTGTCAGCTTGATATGGAGGGTTGCATGACTCCTCTCCCTGGAGAGGAGGCAAAAGGCTTTGAAGACCCTGTCTGTCAAGTCCAGTAGGAGGTGTAATCCCTAATGTTATGCATCCCTACCCGTGAACAGAAATTCACAGTAAGTAAAATTTCCATTAAATAAAAATGGACACAATATTCAAGAGAGAACCAGTGTTGATATAATTGCTGGATCTCATAGTTTGGATATTAACCTTTATGTGTAGTGAGTGTGGAAACCCTGGGACTATTCCATATTTTACTGCAGTGGTTCCCAACCTTTATGAGCATGGGACCCCCTTTATAAGCTGAAAAAAAATTGTGACCCCCTCCCCCCAGGGAGGCCGACTGGCTGCCAGGAAGGTAGGGGGAAAGCAGCCTTTCTTTGCAGGCTTGCTTCTTTTTGCTTCACAAAAAGCCCTCTCCTCTCATTCTAAGTAAGGGCGCTGTCAGTAGCGGCAGTGCAAGGAGACGGGAATCAGTGATAGTAATCCCCTCTTCTTCCTGGTAGCCCCACCCTCAGCCTCCTTTGGCATCTGCCATGTATTTTATAGGCAGATGCCTGCCCTTAGTGTGCCTGAAAGAAGCTCTGGCGCTTCAGCAAAAGGCCTCCCCTCTTGTTTGGAGCAAGGGGGAGGTGTCATCTGCAGTGGCAGTGGAAAGCAGACAGTGTAGAAGGAGTGAAGACTTTAAAAAAATAATCATAATTCATTTCTTTACTGTTCACGGCCCCCTCTGGATTACTTCGCGGCCCCCCTGGGGGTCCCGGCCGCCAGGTTGGGAACCAGTGTTTTACTGTATGTAGAAGTTATACTGGTGGTGGAAATTGTGAACAAGACCTAAGTTTTCTCTGTTGCGCTGTGGAAAAACTTGATGTACGCACTACTACCTCATATGGACAGTTACAATAAGACAGAAAAGTTGAGAGCCTAACATCTTCATTGGCCTTCAAAGGAATTTACAAAAAAGAGATGAAGTAAAAAAAAAAAAACTTCTTGGCCCTTACTCAGTGCTAAATGAACTATTGTATTACCAGCAGCACTAGAGTTGCTGAATCATGAATCATGCTAGCTGTAGCTGATAAGAAGTGGAAGCACGAACCTCTCAATGGTCTTAACAAGAAATGCATGAAAAGCCATGGGGGTTCCTCCCACATTTGAGAGTATGCTTCAACAGGGAAGAACGGGGGGGGAGGAAGAAACAACCTCAAGTTCAACCCCGCGCCGCTTTGTCTAGATCAAAAGTTTTGGATAAAGCACAAAGGGAGCAATTAAAAATCACTCATTTCTTTACTCCAGCATCAAAGGAGAGGTCCTATGAGAACCCCCTGCAAGGCATGCACTCACCCCTTGATTGGTCTCTCTCACTTAAAGACAATCTTCAGGTAGTCCCCGAGGAGTACACTGCTTTAAGTTTAGCTGCTGAAATTGCACTTGCTGAGTCATCTCAAGTAGAAGGTCTTACTACCCGGTCAACTTCTGGACTAAACCCTGCAGAACTTTCTATAACTCATTCCACTGAGTCGGATCAAATTTCAGACGGGAAAACAGGTACGGCCAATAAGCCCATGCTTGAGGAGCAACAATCGATCTACCCTGACAGGAAGCTGATTGGTGCCCCAATTTGGACTCAAACCACTGGGCTGGCTGATTCCTCAATCATAGCCACTCCACTAGTTAAAGAATTGGACGAGGGCAAAATGGCAACCCCAGAAAAATACTGGCCCCAACATCATCAGGATATATTTGGGAACGGCCTACCAATCGTGGGCTGGCTGCTTATGCTTGCTATGGACATTGAATATATGAAATCTTTCCTGTCGGAATGCACCCATCTACTAACGGTTTTAGTTGACATTTACCGAAAGGCACCAACACCTTCTAAAGCTGAGGAGCTATCCACCCTCCAAAGGACTTTACAAAGGACTTTAATTATAAGGAGGTGGGGCCCAACCGACAGAATCGTGAGAAGGTTAAGAGGAAGTCCTTCATTTCAACAAAGAGTAAAAATCAGAAAAAAAGTAAGAACCTGAAAAACTACAAGCTGCCTCGAGGGGAAAAAATGAACTTTAGGAAGCTTTTTGCCCTGCTGGAGAAACATCCCACCCAGAGTGAGGGCCAGATGATGAGTACTCCTCATAAGAGCTCCAATGTAATAAGTGTTTCAAACCCTTGTGAGGCCCTTAACAACTCTCGGGAAGCTACTTCTCCCCCTCCTTCTCATCCAGTACCATCTTTGCACTCGCAGGTCCCTTATCTAGTTTGCCAGGACCCAGGGCAGGACGTATTGGTGAAGGAGTATACAAACCTGGGGAAGCAGGAACACCCAAAAGTTTCAAAATGGAACTTAGTATTGGATCCTTATAAGTTAGTTCTTGCAAACTTCCCTAAACCCAGAGGCCTATTACCCCAAAACGATCGTAAATTACATCTTTTGGGAACTCTAAAGAGAAACTCTTCGATTCACCTCACTTTTTAACAGATATACAACAGGTGGAGTATTTGTTTTATAATGGCATAAATGCCCGTGCCGTGGTCTTGTTTTCTACCAGGACGGTGGCGAACTGCATCCTCACCAATAAGGGCATTTTGGCCAATGCTGGAATAATCATTTCAAGATTCTTTGAAAATAGGGCGCATCCAGAACCCCTAATTCCTTCCCGTAGGCCAGGTTTTGGCCCTTTGAAAGCAGAGGTGATGGAGAAGCCTGACATTCTTATTGATCTGTTTCTGGATCCGTTTCAATCCGGTTTTAGGTTCGGTTTTGGCACTGAAACAGCCTTGGTCGCCCTGTATGATGACCTTTGTCGGGAGAGGGACAGGGGGAGTGTGACTCTGTTGATTCTCCTTGATCTCTCAGCGGCGTTTGATACCATCAACCATGGTATCCTTCTGGGGAGGCTCGCGGAGTTGGGAGTTGGGGGCACTGCTTGGCAGTGGCTCTGCTCCTACTTAGCGGATCGTCGCCAGAAGGTAGTGCTTGGGGAACATCGCTCGACACCCTGGACTCTCCATTGTGGAGTCCCTCAGGGGTCGGTTTTGTCCCCCATGCTCTTTAACATCTACATGCAGCCTCTGGGTGCAGTCATCAGGAGCTTTGGAGTGCGTTGCCATCAGTACGCTGATGACACGCAGCTCTACTTCTCCTTTTCACCTTTTTCAGGTGAGGCTGTTGATGTGCTGAACCGTTGCCTGACCACGATAATGGACTGGATGAGAGCTAATAAACTGAAACTCAATCCAGACAAGACTGAGACACTGTTGGTGAGCTCTTTCCCTGCTCAGATGGTGGATGTTTATCCTGTTCTAGATGGGGTTACACTCCCCTTGAAGGAACAGGTTTGTAGTTTGGGGGTCCTTTTTGACCCTTCCTTGTCGCTCGAGGCTCAAGTGGCCTCGGTGGCACGGAATGCGTTTTACCACCTTCGCTTAGTCGCCCAACTACGCCCCTATCTGGACAGTGATGATCTCGCCTCTGTTGTCCACGCTCTGGTAACTTCTAGATTGGATTACTGTAATGCGCTCTACGTAGGGCTGCCCTTGAAGACTGTTCAGAAACTTCAGCTAGTGCAAAATGCGGCAGCCAGGCTGTTGACAAGGACCAATCGGTCTGCGCATATAACACCTGTCCTGGCTCGCTTGCACTGGCTACCCATTTGTTTCTGAGCTAGATTCAAGGTGCTGGTGTTGACCTATAAAGCCTTACAGGGTGTGGGACCGCAATACCTTGTGGAACGCCTCTCCCGCTATGAACCTACCCGCTCACTTCATTCAGTATCTAAGGCCCTCCTCTGGGTACCAACTCACCAGGATGCCCGGAGGACTGTTACTAGAACTAGGGCCTTTTCTGTGGTGGCCCCCGAATTATGGAACAGCTTACCGGAGGAAATACGCCTGGCGCCTACGGTTCTTTCATTTAGGCGCCAGGTTAAGACCTGGCTGTACTCCTAGGCATTTTAATGTTCAATGTTTTATGTTTAATGTTTTAGTTTAATGTGTTCCTTTCTGTTACTGATTTTATTCTATATTGTATTTTAATCTCGTTTTGTACACCGCCCAGAGAGCTATTAGCTATGGGCGGTCTAGAAATGAAAATAAATAAATAAATAAATAAATAAATTGACCTGAGATTGGAGGACTCGCACCTGAGCCACGGAGAATCTGAGCCAGTTATCCATTGTGGGAGTTTGGATACTAGGGGCTCATCCAGACGACTGCAAAATGTGTGACACGCCTGCTATGTGTGTTCATTATTTTTTGGTCATCCAAATGATGTCTGGCGCTGTTATGCATTTTCGGGGGTTAAATCCGCTCCTTGCAATACCGGCAAAAATGCGATTTGCTGTTTAAAATAGGGAATCATCCGCTGTGCCTTCAGGAGTTAGGATGCAATACCGCGGACTTTACAGCTGATGGGCAGTTCTTGGGTGTTTCCCCTTGCCCCTTCTCCTCATTCCAGCCAATCACGTATCTGCACTTTTGCGCATGTGCGAGAATAAGCCCGGGAAAATTGAACCAATCATCGCAATGGTGGGGTGTTGGGGGGGGGTCCTGCAACTACTGCACAGATGCACTTTATTTTTTGCCAGCCTGCAAACTGGGCGGCCGCTCTGGGTGAGATCTGCAATGCACAGCAAGCGAGAAAGGGGGTGGTGGTTGGTTTCAGCCTGCCTCCGAAAGCCTTGTCAATTTCATTCTACTTGCTGGGGATTTTGCTTCAAATCAGTAAAGCATACATTCCTTTAAGTGTAATATGGCAAATGCAAACAAGAAAAGAGCTTCTGGTCGGTTTCAAGCCTGCTCCAGAAAGCTTTGTCAATTTCATTCTCTGTGGGAAGGAAAGGGAGAAGGGGGACACACGTTTCTTGCTTTTTTGGAGAAATAAGTGCATTGCCAGCGTGTGTATCTCCTTAAATATCAATAAAGGTAGAAAAGCATACATTCGTTTAAGTGTAATATCGCAAATGCAGACAAGAAAAGGGTGTCAATTTCATTCTCCGTGGGAAGGCAGACGTGAAACTGACCAGCAGCCTTTCCTTCCCAGGCGAGAACTCCTTTACAGCCATATTGTGCTTCGTTGCAAAGGGGGAGAGGAGCATACGTAATTTTTTTGCTGACCAATTGGTTGATAGGGGGAGGTTTTAGAGGCAGAGCTTGGAAAAAGTGAAAATAATGTAGGGGTCTTTCCACTGCGGGTGCGGGTGCAAAAAAACATTTTTTTTAATTGGGAAAGAGCGAACTAAAAGGCAAAGTGAGGACTATCAGATGACAAACTGAATATGGAAACTGTGGATTATCCCGCTCCGTTTGGATAAGCCCTAGGTCTCAAGCTATTGGCCCTCTGGCAGAAGAGACTGAGGACCCCTTTAATAAAGAAGAGTTGCTGCTGATAGACTCATTTAGCACCCTTTCTCCTTTGGGCCAATCTGAAATTTTGAGAAGATTGGACTGTCTAAGGTCCCACCTTGCAAAGTCCCTTATGCAGAAGAAATTTCCCCCTGGTTCTGCCCTGGTGGGGCCTGCCCCTAACTCAAGGCCCTTTAATGGTGGGCTGGATATTCCTAGGAGCCAGGCTACTAGCATGGATCCCTTAATTTCTCCTCTTAATAGTCACAGGGTACCTAGAAAGGAATGGTTAACTCTCTAGCGCACAAAGAAAGGTGACATGTGAACCCCTTCTTAGGCCAAATGGTACCCCTCTTCCTGAGACTACTTATATATACAGCAACATAGCTAGAAACATGAAACCTACGTCTCCCGGCTACTGGTTTAGGATGAGGTTCCTTGAGGAGGCAGAGCTGGGTTCGCGTGAAAGTTCCCCTGTGAAGAAAAGTACATCAAGATCCACTTCCCAGGTTCCGTTGGAGGTAATTACTGTCTCTGCGAAGACCCAGTTAATCTGCATTATGAACCTTCAGGAGTCAGAGCTAGCAGTAAGGGGGAAAGTTCACACGTCTCAACCCCTATTGAGCCACCTGTCAATGCCAACGGCTGTGTCTGTGATCCCAAAGATTTCGACTCAATTTCCCCAGCTTGACAATTATCCATCCTATCGTGGAACATCATGGGTTGGGAGAACAAGCTACATGATGCGGACTTTGTTGATTATCTTCAAAAATTTAAGATTCTTTACCTCCAAGAAACTTGGGCTGTTAAATCAGAATTACCGTTTTTACGTGGTTACCGTGCTTTCTCCAGCCCAGCCATAAAACAGAAATTAAAAGGCCGTGGTAGTGGGGGGCTTACCATCTTTATCTCGGTGGACTTGATAGTTGAGGTTCAGCAGCTACCTAACAATCTTTCACAATACATACAGATCTTGAGGATCACGGGCAAATCCACAGGTCTCTTAATCTGCATTAATGTATATTTCCCCCCTTCTCTAGCTAAGTTCTTGGGCTATAACAGCGTATGGGACCAGCTGTCAGTAACTCTGACGCAGTTGGAATCCCAATTCCCCAGTGCTAGACTGTTGCTTTGTGGAGATTTTAATGCTAGATTGGGTGACTTATGGCCAAATGGCGAGGCCTCTACAAACTGGGGGCCTGCCCCTCAGGCTCCTATGTTCTATAGGGTTTTTCAGGACAAAAAGACCAATAAGCAGGGTAGGCACTTGGTTGAGCTCTCGCATTTACACCACCTTGAGATTTTGAATGGCTCTGTTGTTGATGCGTCTAAGGGCTCCTTTACTTTCTTAACCAACCGGGGTGCCAGTACAATTGATTTTATACTGGTTTCCCATGTTTTGCTCCAAGATGTCCTTGGGTTTGATGTCGATAACAGGGTGGAAAGTGATCACTTTCCACTCTGTCTCAATGTGAACGTTTTGTACCCGATTCCTCCCCAACCTTTGTTGAACATAGAGAGGGCACTAGTGGTGGAACGGAGAATTCACTGGTCTATTGACCTGTGTTTCTCTATTACACGACTTCTTGATGGTAATATCCTCCAATCCCATTGTCAGGGAGTTATGAACTCTGAGGTAGATGCTTTGAAGGCCTATCAGATCATTCTGTCTCACCTAAAACCTAGGCTGGTCCAGAAAAAACAATACACGGCCAACCGGCGATTTGGTAATACTTGGTTTGACCAACAATGTAAGTCCGCCAAGAGAAAGTTGAGGGCCTATTGCCATCAGGCATCTAGAAACCCCGAGAACCACTTCCATGACCTCTATGTGAACATGAGATCCGCATATAAGTTACTATTAAAACAAAAAAAGGCAGCATTTGCGGAATCTCAATGGCAACAATTAGGTTTGGCGGTGGTTGAAAGAAAGGAGGGTCTGTTTTGGGTCCTTGTTGCTTCTGGCATGGGAGCAACCAGGCATTTAATATTAGGCCAAATACCAGCAGCCGCCTGGCATTCCCATTTCAGTAATCTTTATACATCCCTCCCAGTAAATAACAAGTCCCTCTCTATTACTGAAGTAAAGAACATGCCCCATTGGCCCCCGGTTATGCCAATTCAAATTAAATCTCTTATTTCATCTCTAAGAACTGGCAAAGCCCCAGGGGAGGATATGATCCCCCCTGAAGTAAAAACTTTCCTGACTGGTGGGCCCCTGTGTTGGCTAAGTTATTTACTCAAATTAATCATTCCGGTGTCCTGGGAATTCAAAAATCAAATTATCTTCCCGGAACAAGCTGGGTTTAGGAAAGGCATGAGCCCCATCGATCACTGCCTGACTCTTCACTACTTAGCTAAACAATGCATTGTTGGGCCCACTAAACATTTATATGTTGCATTTGTTGACCTGGCAGCAGCATTTGATTCCATAGATAGAAATCTATTCTGGACTAAGTTGGCCAACTCTAATATTGATAGGCGTCTCTTGTTTTTGCTAAGAGAACTCCACTCCAACACTAATGCACGAGTAAGGGTAGGAATTTCTGGCTCATTAACAGATCCCATTGCTGTAAATAAAGGAGTAAAACAGGGTTGTCTTTTGGCTCCCCTACTTTTTAATCTTTACCTGAACGGTATAGTCCCTGCGTTATCCGGTCCAGCCTTCTTTCCTCCCTCCATTGGAAGTAGGAAAATCTCTATACTCCTATATGCGGACGATATGGTTTTACTCTCTATCACCCACAATGGTTTAAGGAGGTTACTACAGAGCCTTGATGACTATTGTGCTAAAGAAGATTTGCAGATCAACTATGGTAAGACAAAGGTATTGGTCTTCGGTAAAAGGCACCTTAACTATAAATGGTCAATAGCCAGCTACCAACTTGAACAATGCAGAGTCTTCAAATACCTGGGCATATATTTTTCAGACAACCTTTTTGGAAAAAGCATATAGAAAGAACCAAAGCGTCAGCACTAAGAACAAGCGGGGCCATACTTAGATTCTATCACACTGCAGGTGGCAATTTAATTGACTCTGCCCTAAAAAATTTTCGAAGTAAGGTTATCCCTCAGATCACGTATGGTGCGGCGGTGTGGGGCTGGGAAGAAACCCATATTGCCAGTTTAGAGGTTATACAAAATAGCTTCCTGAGAAGACTTCTGTCTTTGCCTCCAGGCACCCCAGCGGCGATGCTATGAGCAGAGATGGGCCTTCCACCGCTCAGAGCCTGTATACACTATACCCTTATTAACTTCTGGAGATCTATAAATGGCGCACCAACCAAGCTAATACTCAATCTATGTTTTGGCCAGGCCTCTTGTGTTGGGTCGTGGAATGCACGAATTGACAGTCTATACCAACTCTATCACATCTCGCCACAGGCCCTCTTCTCTTTAACTAACAAATTGAGTCTTCGTGATGCAATTTATCGACACTGTGCCTACTTAGATAGATTGACTATAATTAATTCTAAATTCTCCAAATGGTACTGGGTTTTTAAGCACGATCACGCCAGAGCAACATACCTGGCTCAGCCCATCCCTGTAAACCTTAGGCTGGCATTCACAGCGCTTCGTTTTAACACCATGCCAAACGCGGTGAGGGATGGCCGCCACTCTCAGACGCCATGGTCCCAGCGACTTTGCATCTGCGGAGTTCCGGAGGTAGAAGATCTACCTCATTATCTGTTGACCTGCCCCATTTATTCGCACCCTCGTGCAAAGTACTTGACAGGGCTGTTGTCACACTCGCACCTGGCTCTAGACTATGAAAAAATACACTATCTGATGTCAGACATGGACACCTCTATAACGCATAGGGTGTCCCTTTTTGCACTGGCAGCCCAAAAAATCAGTGCAAAACATATTCAGGATTGATCGATGAGGGGACTCCGGGTGGTTATTTTATTCTCGCACAGACCAGGCCTTTTAGCATGTAATTGATTCCAAGTGTGGTCCCCGGCCATTAAGTTTTATTCTCTTGCTAATTTTAAATGGATTGTATCGGAATTTTAGTTTTATATGTATTATTGGCGTTTATCCTTTTAAAAAGGATTGTGTGTTGGTTATGCGATGGCCTTCGGCTTTGCAATAAAGTATACTACTACATGAGTCATATGCAGAACTGAGTCAGCAAATGGGCTGTTTTACATGTTGCAGTAACTTGATCTAGATTTCCTGGAGGATATTTTCAGAGTCAATTGCTCTGGAAACACTGAGAGGGACCTTGAAATTGCATATTCTATAGCAGGTATCATTACTCACATTCCCTCAACACAGAACTGATTTATTACACAGAAGGTTAAGGGTAGATCTTTCTTAGATATTAGAACAGAGACAGTAATTTTAGATGCATTTGTTAAGGTCCAGCCTGCTAGGTTTCCTCCACCTCTCTTTCTCAATGTGGAGACTTGAAAATGAGATGAAATAATTTAGAAATAATAGCTGTAAGACCAAGAGTATAATTACTTCTTCATGACCTTTGGAATGAGCCACTTGGAATGCATAGACCATAGTGTACAATCCTTTTGAAAGCAGTGGCAGACAGAAGAGGCATTTGGCCTTTCCAGTATCCAAACAGTTTTGTGCCAAAGTGGAGTTAGCACTTTCCTTCTGTGTTCCTCTCTGTCCATAGAGAATAGGTTTGTTAATGGATATCTGGCTAATTTGTTTACTCATTGATTTTCTTGATAAACTAGCAGTTGTCATTTTGTTCTTCCAGTGAAGTGTTTTCCAGAAATCCTTATTTGTGGATTTAAAAAACAAAACAAAAACAGTAACTTACGTTTTCAGTTTCAAATATAATAGGCTCAGATGGATTAGAGACAGCACATATTATTTAAGTTACAGTCTCCTTCGATTATCAGTCAATTGATTGTATTGCTAACCACTCTGTAAAAACTGTGCCTTCTTTTAAAGAGAATAATGGATTATCATAATAAAACATGTTAGCAGGTGTTCTGGCTATTAAAATATAATAAATAAGGCAGATATGTGTATAGTTCATTAGAATATATGTCTTGGGGTTCTAGTAAAACACAGGGTAGATCCCAGACTCTGCAATAGCAGTGGCCTCCCGGTAATGGCAGCAGTGCCACTTACTGAATGGAGATGGGGCAAGGTGCCTGCAAATTCAGGGTTGGTGGCATTGCCATCCTGCAGCACGTGGGCACACACCTGCAGGCTGCTGCTGCCTTCCACCAAACTACCCTGTTAGGACACGTGTCCATGGGACCTGTGAGTGTGTTTGAATCTACCACCCACATGTCCCATTAAACACACCTCCTTGAGAGGAGGGGGATATTTTGCTAAGGATAAAACAAGTGCTTTGCCCTGAAGTGTGCCTAAATAGTGTGTGTGTATAATCCCCAAAATGCAGGTCCAAACCAGACTAAAGCAAAACGTTCTTTTATTGAGAGAAAAGTGAAGAATAGCATTACAAAATTACTGGGTGCGTGGCAGCATTAATTATTAATACCCTAACACCCTCCTTAAACTAAAGAGAACAAAGGACCCTGTTGCTATAAGGAATGACAGGGAGCAGAGATTACCTATCCTAGGCCCAGGAATGGGCAATGGAATATAGCTGAAGTGATGTTAAGGAGTTCTGGCCAAAACACAGGAAGGAATCTGTTTGCCTCAAGGCTTGCGCTGAGACCCAGACTCCCTGCCTGATCTGTGGCTGGCAGTCCTGCGTTGCGTTCCTTGAGAGCATAGTTACCCATGTTGGAGCTCAGACCACCATCGCTACCCCCCTCCAGGTCTCCTGACCCGCTTTTTAAAGACACATTTTCTCTTCCAACTCCCCTGAAAAAGGAAGGGTCTGGGTATGAAGTGATTTTGTGTGTATGAGGGGGTGCATGTTTTTTGCTGACACTGAGAAAACTCAGGCTACTTTCTAATGCTGTTGTTAAACAATTAGATCGTTCTGCTGAGCTTGCCAAGGAAGAAGATAAAATTTATTTCAGTTTCTTTTGGTTAATTTAGTTGCCCACAGAATGGCCTTGCTTCTGTCCTCATTTCACAGTATTGTAGAAATTCACGAGTCAGAAAACAGGGGGGCTGGGGTGGGAATTATAGTCCAGAATGCTCTAGGGCCTTGCACCTCCTTGATTCCACTTAAACCAAAATGGGGGTTAGCCAAGCACTCATAACAACCCCCAACATTGCAATCTCAGAGCCACTGCCATTCTGCTCCCTCCATGTGTCACTGCTGACCTATGCCCTCAAATTATTGGAAGAGTACTGACTATATTTCTCTCTCTTGACCTTTAGGAGGAAATGGAAAGCACACACCAGAATTTACATTACTATTGATTTCAATAGGTTTTTAAATTGCAAGGAAGAAAAGTATAGTGGAGTATTTATATTGTGCTTTATAGAGGTAGTGTAGCATGCAGGTTCTGCAAAAGCCAGTACGATACAGTGATAAGACTGTTGGGCTAGGGCCTGGGAGACGTGGGTTCAAATCCTCATTCAGCCATGAAACTCAATAGTTATGGGCTACCTTCTCAGTCTAAACTACCTCATAGGGCTATTCTGAGGATATATTGGGGAGTTGCAGGACTGTGTATGTTACACTGAGCTCTTTGCAGGAAAGAAAATATAAGGGAAACAAGGCATTAAATAAAATTAAAGCTGCAATCCTGTGCACATTTACTTGAGAGTAAGCACCACTGAACAAGAGTCCCATGATGATACATTGAACATTCAACAGAATTATTATAAATATTCTAATCTTTATTGATAAATCATATAGTATTTAAAGGAAATAAATACTTCTGAGTAGACATAATTAGGCTTGCACAGTGATTTCAGATTCCTAGTTTTTCTCACCACCCCCTTTACTAGATTACTGGTACATCCTCCCACCTTCTCTCCAGATAGCAATTTTCACTTGTCTGAGCCCACAGGGGCCACACAAGTTCTGCTTCAGAGTCTTAGGGACCTCTACCAGCCTTTTCTCTCTTCATTACCTCTCTGCTGTCCTTTCACCTCTCTCTGCATTCCTCAAAGTGATGCTGCAATCCTCTCCCAACCCCACTTACCTGGGAGTAAGTCCCACTGACTTACTTCTGAGTAAACATGGCTAGGATTGTACTGTGAGCAGAGACATAGACAAACTCTCTTCCCTCCCTTTCTCTGTTCCCTCCCAAACTGTTTCTTCTATGGGGCTGGAATCCTAACACTTCTTACCTGGGAGTAAGTCACATTGAACGGAATGGGATTTACTGTAGAGTAGGCATGGTTAGATTGTCCACTTGAAAACAGGCAGGCAGTGCCAGCAATGGTGCCTGAACACACCTGTTTTTTGAGTGACTCACATAGCACTGCCATGACACTGAAAGGCAGGGATGTGGCTGCTCTTGAGGTGCATTGAATCCCCGTGAGATTTGGCAGAAGTGACGGGGAAACGGTGTGTGGTTGGGAAACCAAGGAGAAAGACAAAGTGCCGTGAAGAGTCGATACCAGAACACATCTAGACTGAATCTAAAACAATATGTATGTAATCAAAAGGTTGCTGGTTTGCGAAGCTCATTGTGACACACCCTTGTGACAGGCCCTCCATTGTGACACTCACCCTCCGGCTGAGCAGAGGTCCTTTGGGAGAGCATTTCTCTACTGAGCTTTGTGGCTAGTGGAGAGTGAGAGTCTTTCTTCTTGGAAAGCGAGCCAATAATTGACTGAGCGAGCAAGGAGAGAGAAAGAGAGAGATATGTAAGTAGGGTTTCCTAGCAGCTCCTGCCTTCTGGTTCATCTCTAGTAGTCTTAGAGGGATTCCTGCTTCCCCAGCCAAGGCAGAGTCATTTTTAAAAAGATGAAGACCAGGACTGGTTTAAATGCTTTAGTAAGACACTGTGGTCACTTTCAGCCACAGATGTGTCCAGAGCTTGGAAGATTACTTTTAAAAAGTAATAAATTACAGTTACAATTACTTGGCCCAAAAAGTAGTAATTACCGTTACAATTACAACTGCTCTGAAAGTAACTGATTACTTTACTTTTTCTCAAAAGTAATCACTACAATTACATTTCAGTTACTTTTTTTAAAAAAACTCCTACAAGGTGCTGGCCTTGGCTGCTGCACATCTAAGAAGTCTAAAACAATATTAAAAATAAACACACACACACACGGGGTAGTAGAATAAAAAAATTTATCTGTAAGATTAACATAATGGCATAACAGAATCTCACATCCCCCCAAGCAATGATGATACCCCAACTCTTGAAATCAAATTTTACACTTGAAATGCTTTTATAATATGTTTCTGTTATGTCTCAAAAGAACAAGATGCTCAAAGAGCATGTCAGACAAGGAATGTCTTTTTACAGTCATTACGTTGCCACCAGTACTGAACAGGCGTTCTACTGCGGCGCTTGAAGGCATGCCTGTGTTGTGCTGCAAAAAACACCGCAGCACACGTGGAAAGCCATGGAGTGATGACACTTCCCTGCTGGGAGACCTCAGGTACTTCACCAGTTCCTCCTCAGCAGTGTCCACTGCTGACTTCTTGCCCTGGGGCAGAAAGTTAAAGAAGTCATCTTCTAAGTCATCTCCTTCCTGGTCTTTATCTGAAGACTGATCACTGTACTCATTAAGTACACCCATCTTTATTTCAGCTTTCAACAAGGCTTCCATTGTGTATCTAAGAAAGAGAGAGGATATGTTAACACATATATGTTAGGAAACCATCATCTGCTCTTCATTTCCTGATGCTTGTCATGTCCCCTGGTTCAGGGTCCAGCCTGAGCCTGTGGATGATGGCATGGAAGGTAGAAAGGTGACCAAGTCACCACACTCATGGGGCAGCACAGCAGACCCTTAAGGATTACCTGCAGCAACCCAAGGTTGTGATGAGGAGCCCCAGGAAGAAAAGGACCAGCCCCTGCCTACCACCTTAAGCTCTCTGATGCCTCCCTTGAGACAACATTTCCCTTGGAGTAATCCACCCAAAGGGCTTCCCTAATGTTCTTACTTGTTGGTATGCGTGGTGGCCTGACACGATTCCAGCCAATCTAGTTTGAAGCGAGGGTGTAGGCAGGCTGCCAGAAGAAGCCTCTTGTCCTCCCAGATAGCTGCAAACCGCTTTCTTAGGGCTTCGCGCACACCTCTCAGCAGCTGAAAACAGTATGTGTACCTCTCAGGTTTGTTTTCCAGTCCTTCTAACTTGCGGTCCAGATTGCAGAGCGTTGGTAGCAAATACCCCATGAACATGCCGTTCTCCCGTTGCAGGATATCTAGGGACTGGGCTAGTGGCTCCATAATCTCTGTGTATTCCTGTACCACTTCAATCTCAGCAGCTGTGATCCTGGACAAGGAGCTGCGGTCCATTATGGCGTGCATTTTTAGTGGCACAGTTGACAGGAGCTCATGTAGTTGCTTCAACGCATCAAAGGTGGAATTCCACCTGGTCTTATTCGGTACCTTCAGATACACACCACATTGCGCATGGATATACTCAGCAATCTGTGCTGACTGGTTCTGCTTGGACCACAACTTGCTGCACTTTCCCATCAAGGAACGAAACTGTTTCTTGATAGGACCAAGAAGACTACTTTTGGAGGAGTCAGAAAGCATGGCCTCTATGTCTTGTGTTGCCACAAGGTTGAGGATGTGGCTAGCACATCTCTGGTGTGGTGGTAAAACAAAATCCTCTCCTGAGTCTGCAGCTTCTTCCTCTGCCTCAGGTCCTGTGTCCAGGATCTCACAGATAGGCACAAACTCCACCTCAGCCTCCTCCTCCTCCTGGTTATCACCATCATCGTCACTGGTGCCTGCAGCTTCCACTGGTTCTTTGGCCATGAAAACTGTGAACGCTTTCACAAAGTTGGAGCCATTGTCTGTAGTAGTGCACATAACTTTGTTGTGGATCCTGTACTGCACATGTACATCATGCAGTGCTTTTGAAAGGACATCGTATGTATGGCGCCCCTTCAGACGCTTACAAGCCAAGGCCCCGACCTCACGTTTCAGGGTAGTTGGGTTGATCCAGTGGGCTGTTACCCCAAAGTAACTCTTCTTGCCATTGGTCCAACAATCTGCAGTGGTTGCTATATATGCCACAGCACCCATTCAGTTTGCAAGAGTTTCTCTCATATGGCATGCTCTCTTCTCAATTCTGTCTCTCAGAGTCTTGGCACATAGGGTGGTGAGATCTTTGGGGAGTCCAATGCGAACCACATTAATGAATGATGGTTTGTCCACAGTCTGAAGTGGTAATGTCTCCTCTACAATGAAATCAATGATTCTCCTGTCGAGATTGCTCTGGGTGACAGGCTCCCTGCCAGATCCCCACCTCTCAAGAGTTGTCTGCTGCTGCTTCAGCATTTTGGGAGGAGGGTTGTCATGCATTGGTTCAGGAAGGCCACGTCTCCTTGCCTTTATTGCTTCTTCAATTGCTCTCAGCTTCTCAGGGTGTGCCCTCTGAGGAAGAAGAACAAAGAATGAATCCAAGAAAAAATGGAAGAGGAACTTCACAATTTAAACATAAATAGACAATGGACACTCTTTGAGGACCAGCATGACAAAGGCTTACCTCAAAATGTTTCTTCACGTTGGATGAGGAGGAAACAGCTGATCTCAGATTTTTGATCCTTGGAAGGCAGTAATTGCATCGTACAACAACATTTTTCCCACTCTGGCTCACAAATGTACAAGCTTTCTCAAAGCCAAACCATGGTACTTGCTGTTCTGCAGATGTGGCTGTGGGCAACTGGCACTGCTTCATGCCCTCCTCCTCCTCATGCACAGGGCCTCCTTTCTGAACCTCACTTTCTAGTTTTGCCTCCTCAGGATCAACAAGCTGTGACTCAAATGGCCGCACTAACCGACTGCTGCTCTCAGCAGCAAAACCTGCAACAGGCGTCTCTGTAATAAACAAGAGATAATGTTCCTATATGGGTGAACTTCAGCTGTGATGTGCCCCCATCTCTTCCCCATGCTGCAAGATGCCCCAGTCAGAGTGGAAGTAAGCAGGTCGATAGCACAATTAAAAGAGATCCTATTTGCATCATTTTTGCTCACTGAATAACCCTGCCTGGGCCAGTCTAACCTACTATCTCACAGGGTTGTTGTGAGAATAAAATGAGACTAGGGTTCAAATCCCCACATAGCCATGAAGCTCACTGAGTGACCTTGGGCCAGTCACTGCCTCTCAGCCTCATGAAAATCCTATTCATAGGGTCACCATAAGTTGGAATCAACTTGAAGGCGGTACCTATATTTTTTATTTTGAATATGATGATTATGATAATAAATATGCAGCATTTCAAATTAATTCTGTATGAGAAGCATTCCATGCCAAGCTTGGAAAATCAAGGATGAGGTATAAAATGTAGACAAAAATACTTTTGACAAAATGCCGTTTATCTTTTATATCTATAATTAGCAATACAGCTGAATGATGTATGTAAAGTATTTTTTCTTTCCCTTTTCTTTTTTATTAATATTTTAGTACTACTGCTAAAGTACTGATGAAAGAATAAAGCATTCATTAGCCAAATTCAAATGATTAGAACACATCACATAAATTCCACTGAAGTTGGAGTTTTTGCCATAGAAAATGAAAAAAAATATAACCTATGATAGCCCAATAGACAATCAGAACTAATATAAAACCCTATTGCTTCTCATTTGCAAATCTTGCAAGATCTAAGGTAACTCTAGATCATGTGAGTTCAGGTGATGCATGTTATGTACATTTGTATAGCTATTAGCAGAGATTGTCAACAGTCTATCTCTCTCTGGGACTGGGAATCTCTCTCTTTCTCACAGAACATGAGTTTGAGAGCTGGGGGACTGAGAGGAGGAGCTGCAAGGACCCTACTTCTCACCTCATCTCTGCCAAGAACAAAAAAAATCAGCCTTAAGCCATTTATTATACGCCTAATGATTTTTTTATTATTATTATTATGATTATTATTATTACTGAGACAGTTTTTGTCCCACATACAATTCAGTCTTGTGATTAAACAGGACAAAAATACAAATAAAAAGAAAGATGGAGTTCAAATAAATATACAATAAAAAACTAGCCGGCATTTTAAAAGGCAGGAGTGCTCTGTCTGGATAAATACAGCACACAGGTATGCATGGGAACAAGGGGGGAGTTCAAAAAGGGGGGAAGGAAGAGAAGTAGGCCGTGGGGGGGCAGAAAGTGCCGCGGAGGCAGCAGCGAGGTAAGGAGAGCCACACACACACGCGCACACACACACACACACACACACTCAAATCATCGTCACTCACCTCCACAGCTCTTCGCCATTCTGCTGCTGCCTTCTCCTCCGTTGTCCTTGCCCTGGCTTTTTCCTCCAGCGTCCATTTTTTCCTCTCAGATGCTAGCAGGCCCTGCCTATTCACCTCTTAGCTTGGAAAAGTTACTTTTTTGAACTACAACGCCCATCAGCCCAATCCAGTGGCCATGCTGGCTGGGGCTGATGGGAGTTGTAGTTCAAAAAAGTAACTTTTCCAAGCTCTGCAGGAAGAGAGAGTCTGCGCAGAGGTCCAATCAGTGTGAGGCACATGTCTTGTGTTCACCAATCACAGCCAGGAGCTGACTTCCCCTTGTTCCCGCCCCCAAGTAACGTCCAACCTAACATGGAAACGTTAAAGTCGCAGCTGAAAAGTAGGGAAATTACTAGTCGTTCCATTACTTGCCAAATGTAATGGAATTACCCACTCGTTATTTAAAATTGTAATGAATTACAAGTAACTCATTAAAAATAACGAGTTACTTCCAAGCTCTGGATGTGTCAGCAAAGGAAGGAGCTGAACCTGCTGCTTACATGGAAAAGGAACCACCAAAATGCCTTGCCGCAGGGGCATATGTCCCCCCCCGGAGTGTTTAAAATTGGACTCTCCTTTTGGTCACGTGGCCTTTATTCTGAAGCTCCGCCTCTGTGTTAGGCGCTTGGCAGCTTGCACTGCCTTTAGTAAGATGTAGAAGGGAAAGCTCATGATAAGTAAGCATCTAGAACCAACCATCCACAGTATTTCATCAGCCAGTGGGTAGAGAAACATACCCAAATGTGTTTGCAGAAATATTTCTAAGGGGGAGGGGAGGGGAGATCTATGAATTGTTACTACAGGTCAGGGGAAACCCCTTCACCCACCATTCCATTGAAAATTATTTAACTGATATGTTACAATTTTACTTTTGGATAAATAATTGGGACTGATTTAAATGAATTATTATAACTGGCAGATTTGTCTGGTGTTTTGACTCAATAAATGAACCTACCGGACAGCTAGAACACACCCTGATAAACTACAAACTTGATTTTGAAGGAACCATTATTCGAAAAGCATGACTAAAAAGGATTTGTGAATGCATTGCAGAACTTATTACAGGATGAATTTCTATTTGACTGGATCTGATATGGACTCCAAATAAGATAAAAATGGATGGATAATGTTAGACTGATTAGTCCCATATGCAATATCTAGAGGAATTTAAAAATAATATTAGGAATGTAAATGAATTACTGTTCTGTTTGCTTTTGGATATTATTTCTGTGTGATAATAACAATCATTCTTTTGTGTTTTAGAATTTTTTAACCCCATTGAATTCAGTAGGACACTTTTGAGTAGATATGGTTAGGATTGTGCTGAAAATCAGTTGGATCTTTGAGTAAATATAGAAAAGGATTGTACTGTAAATCTTTCTCTCCCCCTCCAATCCTTTTTTAAAAGACAAAACAAAAAAAGCAGTTAGGCAGGGCTTACTTAGGTGTCACTGCTTTTATTTAGCAGGAATTTTTAAAAAGTATTCCTGCTATGTATTGGAAGTATTATAGTGTTTTGCAATGGCCAACTGGTTTTTGACAATAAACTGTTACATGGGGTGTATGTATTTTTACATCTCCGGTGTGCGTGTATATGGAATATTTCCAACAACCCTGTGAGGTAGGGTTGAAAACCAAGGCAACTCACAAGAAGAAATGAATCCATTTCAAATCCAGTTACCCTAAAACAAGTATAAGACAGTTGCAAAACAGCTTAAAGTGGCATCATTCTGAATGTTGGAATGAGTAAGGTTCCTTCTCACTGAATTGCAGTTCTGTGCATGCTTCCCTGTTTGAGTAAGTCCCATTGAATACATTGGGACTTGCTTCTGAATAAACATGCATAGGATTGCACTATAAATATTTTTATGGGTTGTATAAATAACAAACATCTTTGACATTCATGCTTATATAAAGATTTCTTCATACTATGTCTTGATATGTATCTGAATTCACACTATTGTTATGAATGGGCCTTGGACTTTCATTGAGCATAGCTCACGAGAAATGCAAATTCCCCTATTGCAAGGATAGCAAGACTTTTTTCTGGAGTTACCCACACATCACCCCTAAAATGTGTATAAACCTACCCTTAACCCAATGACACACACAGAAAGTAAAATTAAAAATGCTTTTATTAAGAGAAGAAACGGGGGGAAAGATTCTAGCGTACAATTACAGTTAATATTTGAACAGCGTCTATTATTCACTTGTGCGTTTTGTTGTGCTAGATCAAAGAGACTAAACTGTACACACACTCTCATGTCAAGCTCACCCACAGAGAAAAGGAAAGAAAGAGACCCAGAAGTCATGCATACCTTTCCTGGAGAGTTGCTGCGAGTCTAAGGCTGAGAGCCTTTCATATCTAGCCCAATGAGCCAAGGCTCTGCCCTCATATAAACAGAGCTAGATTTGAAGGATCCCATCCAAATCCTTAGCTCTGAAGCTCTGCAGTTGTCCCGATGATGCTGGGGAGCATTGGTAAGTAAGGCAGCCATCGGAGCCCTCCAGACAAGGAACTGCTGACCCCCTCAAACTCCTCATGTCTTATACTTTTTCTAACTGAACTGACCCCAGTGTAAACCTGACCAGGAAGATGTGGATGTGACAGATAAGAACAATGAAAGAATTTAGGATTACTGGTCAGGGAATCTGTTTTCCCCAACAAACCATTCCCCAAGAAGTTCCCAGATAATAGCTGTGATCTCCCTGCTGTAAATTCCTGATATTTCGGATAATCATTAGCCTGTCTCCTCCTAAAGGTTAAGATTATCATAAACCTTATACAAACTGTTTCTTTGTTTGAAAGAAGCACCTGATTCTTACTGGGCAACATCCCACAAATTTTCAAAAGGGTCAGGGAGTCTATACCCTCAGGCTTTCAAGATATGTACTCAGGGGTCACAGTGAAGCTGTTTCACAGGAATCTTTGCTGTTGCAGGTTTTCCAAACTTTGGTTCACTGAGGTGAATCAAATATTAAAAATCCCCAATATTTTATTCCTCATTACACTATGGTTGTAATTTACACATTATTATTTCCTCTACATTTTAAATGTGCCCTGCTTCCTTCATGGTCATGGTCCCCCTCTGTTGTTTTCAACCTGAGGGGCAGAAAGATGGTGTTGGAATAGGCAAATATTGCATGGTCACTTTAAGGGATATTTGGGAAATATCCCATGTACCTGTTTACCATGATGTAACTTCCTAATGGGTGGGGTTTAGTTACCTGACTTCCTCCTCCTTTGTCCTGGGGGATTTTTGAATAATCTCCATCGCTGATCTTCCTACCTTTGAGAGAGACCACATGGCACAGATGCTGTCTCTGAGAGCATCCATTACTAAAGACCAAGATGGACTGAGACTATTTTTCTTTCATCTAAGCTATAGAGCCTATGTTCCTAACATATGAAAGGTCGTAAGTAAATATTATTTTCTTTTATCTAAGAAGATTGTGTCTGTTGTTATTTATATAGAGAAAGGTGAGGCTGGTTTATATTCTCATTCTGCTGCTTGTATTTTTACAACTCTGCTAAGAAATAGGACCAACCAAATTAGTTCCTATTTCTGTGTGCATTTTTATAATACCGAACAGATGGTGTGTAGGCTGAGAGATGGTGCATAGCCCACGGTCACCAAGTAACCTTTGTAGCTTATTTCCATTTTAAAATTTAATTAAAATGATTTATATGCAGGCAAAGTTTATGAAGTAATGCAGATCCACATAATACATGTAAATACATGCACATCCAACTGGCATTTAAAGCACATGACTTCCCCCAAAGATTCCTGGGAAGTGTAGTTTCCCCCTCACAGTTCCCAACACCCTTAACAAACTACAGTTCCCATGATTCTGTGGTGGGATTCATGTACTTCAAATGTGTGTTGAATGTGCTTTAAATGCATGGTGTGGATCTGCCCTAATATGTTGTGCATTCATTAGTGAATTGAAAAGAACCATTTTAAAAGATACTTTTTAAAACAGGGCTGTAGCTCAGTGGTAGGGCACATGTTTTGCATGAAAATGTCCAAAATTCAATTTCTGGAAGAGACTATTGCCGGGAATCCTGGAGAGCCATGCTAGTCTATGTCATCAGTACTGAGCTGGATGGTATCAAATGCCCTGACTTGGTATAAGGTCTGTGCACATAATTAGCAGGTGGTGTCCAGGACCCCAAAAATCTGTCCCGAGGAACAACCACAAAATCAGCAGGAACCACGGCTGAGGAGTGGGCTATCCCATAAGGGATCTCTCCGTAAGGGAGCCTGCATGGAGGTTTGCAGGTGAGGAGATGCCCATGGTTTTGGGGAAATGGATATGGAACAGTCATCACAAGTGGTACTTAACAGAGAATGTGTCCAGTTGGTGAAACCATTAACTACTGAATAACAGTAAGAAACTATAAAAGAGCAGATCTGAGCAGTGGAACTATCCTAGAATGATAGAGCTGGAAGGGATCTCAGAGGTCCTCTAGTCCAACACATGTTCAGCACAGGATTGTAATTTAGGATGCATGTACAGCCTTCCAGATGGATAGCGATCCAACTTCTAATTACTACTTGAACCCGACAACATCCGGAGGGCACCATGTTGGCTATCCCTGATCTAGACAAGTGCTCTTCTCACAAGATACCCATTATTGTCTAAGACAGTGAATTAATGTAAAGCCTTGAGGCTTGAAATGGCTCAGTCTAGGTACATAGAGCACTCTTTAATGAAAAACAAATGGTTAGCCTCTGCAGAAAAACAAAATCTCTCTCTGTGGAGAATGGGGGGGAAGGAAGGGAGAAAGCCTCTGGTGCTTATGTAGAATCCCCAGAATCTGGCTCTGGGAATGTCCACTTCCGGAGACTCAGGGAAATCCAGAGCCTTAAAGAGTGGGTCTGTCTTTCCAAAGGTGGTCTCTAGGTGGGAAAACATCGATTTGTTGATTATTGATTTAACAAAATGTATATACTGCTTGAGTGTAAAAAATCTGATTTACATTAAAATTACCAATTAAAACAGTTAAAAAATGGAATGCCCTCAAGTCAATTCTCACTTATGGTTAACCTATAAATAGGGTTTTCATAGTAAGCGGTATTCACAGGTGGTTTACCATTGCCTTCCTCTGAGGCTGAGAGGCAGTGACTGGCCCAAGGTTACCCAATGAGCTTCATGGCTGTGTGGTGATTTGAACCCTGGTCTCCCAGGTCATAGTCCAACACCTTAACCACTACGCCACACTGGTTAAAAACAAGTAATTAAAACATTTAAAAATGATTAAAATGACAGTAAATTAACAAGATATTGTATTGACAAACAGCACCAATAGTAGCTCAGTAGCTCTGGAGGGGTCATCTTGCAGCACTCTGGATGGAACGCACTGGAATTGTTTTTTTTTTTTTAATTACATGGACAATGTGGTACCTTTTGGATTTTGAGCAGACTAATGCCATTGTGGACACAGTCCCTTTAATTCCAGTAGCATCTTCAGGAAACTCTTACAATGATATCACCTCTATTTGGGTGACTAGTGTTGCTTAGGCCCTATATGGCCTACGTCTTAGAATCATAGAATCATAGAGTTGGAAGGGGCCTTGTAGGCCATCGAGTCCAACCCCCTGCTCACAGCAGGAAATCCACAGCTAGAGCATCTCTCGCAGATAGCTGTCCAGCCTCTGCTTGAAGACATCCAGCGAAGGGGATCCCACCACCTCCCTAGGCGGTCGGTTCCATTGCCGAACTGCCCTTACTGTCAAGACAGTCCTTTTAATATCCAATCTGAATCTACGCTCCTGCAACTTAAAACCATTAGACCTAGTCCTACCCTCTGGGGCAGCAGTGAACAAATCTGTACCCTCCTCTATGTGACAGCCCTTCAGGTACTTAAAGAGTGCAATCATGTCACCCCTCAGCCTTCTCTTCACCAGACTGAACATGCCAAGTTCCTTCAACCTTTCCTCATAAGACTTGTTCTCCATACCGGCTATCATCTTCGTCGCCCTCTTCTGAACCCGCTCCAACTTGTCTATATCTTTCTTAAAATGAGGTGCCCAGAACTGAACGCAGTATTCCAGATGAGGCCTGACTAATGCAGAATATAGTGGGACTATTACTTCCCTCGACCTGGAAACTATAGCTCTGTTTATGCAGCCCAAAACTGTGTTTGCCTTTTTTGCCACAGCATCACACTGCTGGGTCATGTTCAACTTGCGATCCACTACAATTCCAAGGTCCTTCTCACACGCACTACTGCTAAGCCAGGTATTTCCCATCCTGTACCCATGCATTTTGTTTTAGTGGCCTAAATGCAGAATCTTGCATTTGTCTTTATTGAATTTCATTTTATTAATTTCAGCCCAATTTTCTAGTCTATCCAGGTCCCTTTGGATTTTATTCCTGTCTTCCATTGTGTTAGCTATCCCTCCCAGTTTCGTATCATCCGCAAACTTCATAAAGCTTCCCTCCACCCTGTCATCTAAGTCATTGATAAAAATGTTGAAGAGTATCGGCCCCAGGACAGAACCCTGTGGCACTCCACTCGAAACCTCCTTCCAGTCCGAAGCAGAGCCACCGACGACCACTCTTTGAGTACGGTTTTCCAACCAGTTGTGAATCCACCTGACAGTATTTCCATCTAGTCCGCATTTGACCAGTTTGCTAATCAAAAAGTCGTGGGGGACTTTGTCAAACACTTTGCTGAAATCTAGATAGATGACATCTACAGCATTTCCACCATCTACTAGGCTAGTGACCCAATCAAAAAAAGAGATGAGATTAGTTTGACAGGATTTTTTCTTGACAAACCCATGCTGGCTCCTACTAATCACAGCATTGTCATCTGTCATCTGTCATTGACTAGAGAAGTAGGTGCTGTACATGCTGTTATACCATTTACTGAAATGTATGGTAAGGTGTGACCACTATGAAATAGAGCATTGCAAGTCCAACTCCTAAGTTTAATTGTGATTACTGGTGTTGGCCCAAGCAGTCCTTGGGGAAAAGCTTCTTCTGAGGAACCATCAGTGGATGAACTGCTAGTGGAGCTATTATAGGGGATCCTAGTTGCTCTAGAATGAGGACCATCTGGCATTTCCCCATAGGCTTTTGAACCCTTTACTAGTCCTCGTATTACTCTCTGGATTTGCTGGGAATTTACAGTTCTAAGGATAATTATCATCTTCTCCACACTGATAACAGAAAAAGACTAGAGTGTTGTACAATTGACTAGAGGAGCCCTTTTCTCTTTAATTAGCTTGCTCTGGAATCTTTGTTGATCAGCTTGACCATGTTTTGCCCCTTTGAAGGATGAATATTTCTTTCTGCAGTTCCAAAGACTGATTTTGCAAACTCTGTAAATCACCTTGGTTCTCTTGTGATGCAAATCCAAATGATGTACTCGTCCTATAGTATTCATAATCTGAGCCCTTTTATGCAAACTGTCCACTTATTGTCTGAAACTTCTTGGGCTGGACACAGTGCTTGACTAGCTGCCCCCTACTTCTCTTCATCACTGGCTTCGGTCAACAATTTCAGAAATGAAGGGGGGCAGTTTCTTCTTTCTTTTAGCCTTAAATGTACCACCATCCTGTCAGCCTTTGGTGGTCTTCTGATCAATTACTCTATCCTGGCAAAATCCATTTGTGCTATCAGTGACTCCCTTTTTTTCACCCCCAACTATAAGGAAGATTCCAACCTCCTAAAAAAAAAAAAGCCAGGAAGTTTTATACCTTCCTGCTCATTCCTCTGAAATGGAAAATAGAGATCCTTCTCATTGTCTGCAGATCCAGACATGCTATCTAAGGTCTTCTGGTATGGCTTGTTGATTGCTTGCCTTAAAAGCTCCAAAAATGTGTAATATAGGAAACCTCTTTCTTTTTCACTTCTCTTCTGCCAAATCTTGAGCCATCTGAGCTTTTTTTAGCCACTTGTAAGAGGTAACTTCCTTACATGGTTTCAAAAGGGTTCTGCCCAACGTTAAAATGATGGCAGTATACAGTGGATGAAGGTGTTGTGGAAGCTGCTATGCTGTGCATGCGTCATAGTTTCCCCTTCCGATTTTAGAAAAACGGACAATTTGCCTTTTAAAAAACACAAAACTCCTTTACTTGAGGCTCATCTGAGTGACTGTGGCCCTGTTCATGGGACCCTGCAGGGATGACTGTCACTATCAGGATTAATTTCAGCAGCTACTTGCTGAGGGTCTAATACTTGGACAGAAGAACTGAGAGCTGTCATACTTCCCTCCTCAGGATCAACCTGCCAATGATTTTTACTTTTCCTCAGTGCAGCAATCTGGTCCAAAACTCCTGTAATAGCACTACTGTTTTCTTCAGATTGGATCCCTTCTGAGAGAAATCCCTTAGCTGGATCAATTTGTTCACTTTGCACTGAGTTCAGTACAATTTTCTGGGCATTTGTCAGTGTGGTGATTTCTTGGAGTGACCAGTTTAACTGGAGCCTGAGGATCGTCCCAGTGGGGCCTAGTCTCTGGGGACTGGACTATTACTCTTTCAATATCAATGTCGTTCCCCCAACTATCATTCTGTCTTCTCTAACTGTCAAGGCAGAACCAAACATTCTTTTCCCTTCTCTCTGATTGGTTGTCCTTGAAGATTCTCTTTTTCTCTTGTTTCAAGTCCCTTCCCACAGGGAAACTGGGGATACAATTGGCAGATGTCCCTTCCCCCCGACTCTAAAAAGATACACCTCAAATGGGAGATTGCTAGCTACACTGGGGCATGATAGAACAGATATGGGTACAGAATGCAGAGTGAGCTTCTCCATTTGGCGCTGGGACAGACACAGGCCAGAACAGGGCCAGTGAAGATCAATTCCCACAGATTTCGTTAGGGCTGCTCCAGCCCCTTCATCTACTTTTGTTGAGAAAATCCAGATAGTGTGCATAACGGAACTACAGTACAGCTACTTTGAAGGTCTAAGGGGACAGATTACAATGTACTAAGATAAGAATAAAGAAACTAGTTGGACGTTCTGGTTTATCTTGTTTATGCAGATGTAATTGGCAGATACCCAAGAGGTGACGGCACATCTTTAAGTTTCGTTTTATTAAACTGCTTGATGGTAACTTTTATTGCCACATAGCAGTATTGAGATAAAGTATAAAACAAGGCCTGTTCAGTAATATGGCAGACAACTTACTTTGATGCATGAGCATAGTAAGAGTGTCTCTATTCTCGAGAATAAAACTTAGTTGAACCCTTGACTGGCTAACTTCTCGTTCTTGGTGGTAATTCAGAGACAGCCTACCAGGGAAACGAACAGCATTTTTGCAACAAAAACTGGCGAGCCAGCCAGGAGTCCCCTGCGTGACTTGGGAGCCGGTGGCACAGACGACGCCAGGTGGAGGACGTCCCGTGTCCAGTTGAGACTCGCCACTTGAGTAGGATCTGCGCCTTCGGTAGCCTGACTTCCAATGGGGCTCCTGTAAAATTGAGAGGAAGCAGCGAGGGTTCATTTGGGGACGGGATGCTGTCAATCAGTTTGGGGACTGCTGTCAGATGGGTAAGCACACCCTTTTCACCTTTGTTTTACACTCATTTGGGAATTCCGTTTGCAACATGGGCCGATTGACGTTAGAGTAGCGGCGCCGTATATCTGAGTGAACTATGGGGGCGGCTGGGTCTCATTTGGAGAGGGAACAGATCCTTTGGCATGCATGCTTCAGAATTTTACAGTGTTTAAAAGGGATTATGGGGTAGAAAAGACCTCAGATTCAGCATCCCTTTCCTGACTGCTATTTAAAAGCAGGAAGAAATGACCAAAGATAAACTTATCACATTTTGTAACAGGGAATGGGTAACATTTGAAGTCGGCTGGCCGACCGGGGGTACTTGGGACCGAGAAGTAATTTCTGCTGTGCATCAGAAGGTGATTCGAGACGGCCACGGGGATTAGTTCCCATACATTGATGCATGGCAGTTCTGGGAAAATAGAAACCCACTGTGGGTAAAGAAGTGTAAAGGAAAAACTTGTAAAGCTATGATGGTGAAAACTGAACAGGGGAAGCAGCGCCCTCCCGTAATACCCGATTCTGGACCACCCGAAGGCCAGTGGGGGTGTGGGGATCCTGGGAGAGATGCTCAAGGAATACCGGGTGTAATGCGACTGGTAGTAGGGAGGCCAGTAGTCCCAAATCCGCCCAGGACAAGCGGAGGTGTTAATGCTCCCACCGCGTTATGGAGAGCTGTTAAAAGAAGTGGAAAATGCTGCATGGAGGGTGGACCCAGTTATGAACAAGGCTTTGGAAGGACGGGAAGATGTATATTCACCCCCCCCATACCCGGGCAAAGACGAATAAAGGCTCCTTTGAATGTCTGAGCAGACTGCCCCAGGAACACTTTCCCTTACATGAGACAGTTGGACCTCAAGGGGGCAGGGTCTTTATATACGTGCCTTCACAACTTCTGATTTGTTTAATTGGAGAAACCAAAACCCCTCTTTAAAAGAGGATTCGGAGAAGATGTACAGATTATTTACATCTATCTTCTGGAGCCATAACCCCACATGGGGAGATGTAAACGAGCTGTTGAGCCCAGAAGAATGACAATTAGGGGAAGCCCAGGCGAGAAGGAGGGCTGGTGTGGAACAGACAGAAGGAGGGCCAGCGGTTGCCGCTGCATTGCCACTTGAAGACCCAGAACGGGATGTGGGGGAAGATGGACAAAGGGAAGCCCTATTGAGGTATAGGAGGCTTATCCTGGAAGGCCTTCGAACGGCCATCCCAAAGGTAACCAACCTATCTCGGCTCTATGAAGTCAGATAAAGCCCCACCGAAGACCCCAGTGTGTTCTTAGAGAGTCTTAGCAATATAGACCCAAGTGCACAAGAGAATGCTAAGTTGGTGAACACTATGTTTATTGCCCAATCCGCCCCTGATATTCGGAGGAAGCTTCCAAAAACGGATGGAGCCACAGGGGTGCTGTTGTCGCAGTTGGTGGAAATTGCCTTTAAAGTGTATGTGAACAGAGATCAGGTGGAAAAGAGGGAACAAGAGCAGAAAGCTAAGCAAGAAGCGGCTTTATTGGTAGCAGCCATTACTAGCCGGCTGGGAGACCGGGAGGAACAGATGGAGAAAAGAAGGTCGCAGACAGCTAGAGACAGATGAGAGTGCGTATTGCAGAGAAAAAGCTGCTGGCGCCGAGACAGCCCAAAGTTAAAGAGGAAAAAGAGGGGGGCAGATTTGACTATGTTACAGGGCGAAGATGCAGATTGATGGGGACTTAAGCCCAGACTAAGTACGACATATCAGCTTCTCCCGAGTCCGAGAGAGCAAAAGGGAAATGGAAAAGGCTTTTCTCAGTCTAAAACAGGCATTGCTCTCTGCTCCAGCGTTAGCCATCCCGGAGGGAAGAAAAAACCCTATCGCCTTTAAGTTGAGAGGATGAACAGAACTTTGAAGGGGGCCCTAACCAAATTGTGTATTGAAGCAAAGCTTGTAGCCAGAGGCTCTCCCTATTGCCCTAACAAGATTAAGGGGCCAGCCAAGGGGAAGTTTGAAATTGACACCATTTGAACTGTTATGTGGCTGACACCCCCCCCAGGTTCTCACCATTGGCTAAGGAAAAGGAGTGTAAATTTAGAAATAGAAGATGTTCAGTTGAAAGAATACGTTACTGCCGTGCAGTCTGTCTTGTTTTCTCTCCACAGATTTGCAGCCCCAGTTCCGAGGTTGCCACTTGCAGGGCCATTGCATTCGCTAAAACCAGGTGACTGGGTATTCCTAAAGACGTGGAAAGAAGACCCGCTGAAAGAAAAGTGGACCGGACCGAAGCAAGTGCTATTGACTACCCACGCAGCTGCAAAGCTCGAGGGGACGGAGAAGTGGGCACACCATTCCAGGCTGAAAGAGGTGCCGGAGCCAGAGGACGAGACAGCCAAGGTCTCACAGCTGGAGGGGAGAAAAAACAAGCACCTGAAGAAAAGTGGTTATCGGAGACAGTACCGGGTCTCAACCTGAAGTTAAAGCTGAAAAGAATTAGAGACTTTACATGGGAGGGGGAATCAAGCCAGTATTAAGCACTGAATATCATTTGTTCCCCTCTTTAAGAGAGTGAATAGAAAGAGTCAGGTTAGGTCTTTCTCCACATGAGCGGGTGCCACAGCCTGAACCGGTAATAGTGGGAATTGCTTATTGTAGAACCAACTGGACTGTTTGCATCTGTCAGAAACTTCTGGTAACAGGAGCAAGGGTTGGCCACAGACAGGATAATCTGAATAGTTACTCTTACCACAGGTGGGCAAACAAGAGGAAACCTCAAATAGTGTATACTAGCAAAGGGCCAGTTTATCTCTCACCAGGAAATACCTGGGAGTAGAAAGATGGCAGGCCTTTAGATATGGGCAGTCATCCTTAGCTATATAGCTGGTAATATACATGGAATACTCACACAAAAATTTGATGGCCAGACAAATGTTTGGATTTATATAGCCAGCCAAATTGTAAACACAGACTCCTTTTGCCTGGCAGGGGGAGTCTCCGTTAATGAAGTGTTCACATTGTGTTTGGTAGGGATCTCAACCCCACCAGAAGTCCTCACAAATGCATCCTTTTTAGGGAATTTTGAGAAATTATCATGCGTGGGGCCAAATCGTCACCCATAAGGATAGGAGGTGCTTTGCCCTCAAGGTTCAGATGGTAGCCTCTCCAAATAATACCCAATGTGTGAATTTCATTAATTGCTCTCGAGAATGTGTGGATATAAGTCCTATGAATGCCTTTAACTGTAATGTAATAGTTAATGCCTCTTACATGTATGCCCATGTAGTATTGCCTCCAGGATGGTTTTTTTATGTGGAAGAATTGCATATTCCTATGTTCCAGCGAACATAACAGGTGGTCCCTGTGCGGTGGGAAGATTAACAGCTTGGCTTCCCCCTTACCCACACCTGATAAGGCCCAGGAGGAGAAGGGACCTGAATACCTTGGACGCCACCTGTGATGATAATGTGAAATTATTAAGTAAAGCTGAAGTAGTGGCATTGGCTGTATCTCTGGTTAGGGTACCAGCCCTAACTGTAGTGAATCATGGTCAACTTACAAAGGTAGCGTATGCCTTGGCTAAAAGTATAAACTTCACATCACAAGCACTAACAGCCCTGAATATGGATGTGATAAGTCTAAGGGAGGCAACTCTCCAAAATAGGGCTGCCATTGATTACTTATTGTTGAGACATAACCATGGGTGTGAAGAGTTTAAAAGGCTCTGTTGTATTAACCTTTCAGATCATTCAAGACTCATAGAGTCCAAGGTAGCAAGCCTCAAAGAGTTGCAGACACATCTGAGACAGAGTGATGGATTGGATTTGTCTTGGCTTCTCTCTCTTGGTTACCTGAGGGGGGTGGCTCAAACAACTCATCCGGGACTTATAATTCTTATCGTTGTGCTTTTGCTTATTACTTGCATGTTTAAATGCTTAATTTTCCATAGGAGGAATGCCATCATGCTGGATTATAGCTCGTCCTATCGTCCGAAGGCAAGAATGTTTCTGAAGTCAAGACCAGGGCGTCAGGCCCCTCCCACTCTCCAGTTCATTCTTGCCTTCGTCTGTGCAAGATCTATAGCTAGATAAGTCTTTCGTTTCGTGTGATAGAGGGTGGAGTTTTGTGTGCGTTTGCCATCTCGTTCCTTCTCTCTGTCCTGTCCTTATCACTGTTTGTGTGTCAATTTCCTTGTTAATTTCTCCTCCTTGCTGGGTGTGTGTGTTTTATCCCCAGCAACAGAGACCGCGGCTGCAGTCTCTCGCCTCAGCGGTGGACGCGGCTTGGCCAGGAGCTGCGGCTGCAGCCTCTGACCCCCTTTTTTCTCTACCGATCCTCCCTTTGTGCCCTGACGATTGGGAGCCTGCGGTTGCGGCTCCTTTCGTCTTTGATTTTCTCCAGCCCTTTTTTGCCGTTTTTTCTCTTTGCCTTCCCCTTTTGGCAGCTCCTCTTGCTTGGGCTGCCTTGCTCCTCGTCCGCAGCGCTTTGTTTGTGCCCTAGACAGCCCTCTCAGCCCGCGGCTGTGCTTTGCCTGTTGGTCGATTTTTTTCGGCTACGGGGGTTCACAGGCTGTACTGCCTCCTTTACGGAGTTTTTTCTAGCATTTTTCCACCAGCCGCGATTACGTTGTTTAGTCCCGCGGCCATATTCTACCGTGGCGGTTCTCTCTATTTTTACACTTAAAATTTCAGGCCCGCCATTGCTCACAGTTGTTGCTAGGCAAAATAAACGTCATTCTTGTTCGATTTTCCCGCTTTTTTCTACGGGCGCCATTTTAATGGCCGTTTCTTCCCGTCCTCTCTGAGAGCCCATTAGCATTGCAAAAGGGAGGGGTTTTTCTCTCTCACGGGCTGGGGTTAGCGGGATCCAGTTTTTTGTCAAGCTCCCTGTGTGTAATCAGCTCCCTGTGTATGTGCTGCAGATAGGAAGTACTTCACTAACCCAATCTCTGCGACTGACCCTGGCAACTATTGAGTTACTGCGCTTCTCTGCACCAGTATAAAGACTCTTTTTGCTGCAACACTGCTGATACTTCACTGACTGTACACCAGGTCAGCTGATAGTGTGTCAGACTGTTGACTCCATACAAAGCTATTTGGCTATATATCCTCCAAAGCTTTTGATACTGTGCAATCCTGTACATTCTGCCCCATCGTGACAGTGTACCTACCATCAGCCAGTGCATTCTGCCCCAGTCGTGTGCCGTGTACTGCGCCTGTTCTAAGACTGTTCATAGTGTACATTCTGCCCCATCGTGGCAGTGTACTTTGCCATCTGCCAGTACATTCTGCCCCAGTCGTGTGCCGTGTACTGCGCCTGCCCAGGTCTGTGCATTCTGCCCCAGTCGTGTGCCGTGTACAGCTACCCTTAATATCTGTAAGGTTGATACTATACCAGGCTGTTTGATCTGTACATTCTGCCCCATCCGTGGCTGTGTACCAAGGCTGTTGATATTATGCAAAGCTGTTTGAACTGTACATTCTGCCCCATCCATGGCCATGTACCAAGGCTGTTGATACTATACCAGGCTGTTTGAACTGTACATTCTGCCCCATCCATGGCCGTGTACCAAGGCTGTTGATAATATACAAAGCCGTTTGAACTGTACATTCTGCCCCATCCGTGGCCGTGTACCAGGCTGTTGATACTATATAAAGCTGTTTGAACTGTACGTTCTGCCCCACCCGTGGCCGTGTACCAATGCTATTGATACCACACAAAGCTGTTTGAACTGTACATTCTGCCCCTTCCGTGGCCGTGTACCAGAGCTGTTGATACTGTGCAAAGCTGTGCAAATATTACATTCTGCTCCATACCGTACCACACCTGCAGATACTGTGCCAAGATATCTGGACGTGCATTCTGGTCATGTACTAAGACTGTTCATAGTGTACATTCTGCCCCATCATGGCAGTGTACTTAGCCATCAGCCAGTGCATTCTGCCCCAGTCGTGTGCTGTGTACTGAGCCTGTTTGGGTCTGTACATTCTGCCCCATCGTGGCAGTGTACTGATACCCATAGAAAATATAAGATGGCAGAACAGTGCATTCTGCCCCATCGTGGCAGTGTACTGCTACCCTTAATATATATATGATGGCAGAACAGCCAGAGACAACCCAGGCAACCATGCTGAAACAACAGCCAGAGACAAACCAGATGACCAACCCTAAACCACCTAAGGCGGTCAAACATAAGCATGCTAAAGCGCTTGCCAAAACTAAACATCTTTCCAGCCACAGCACAACTAAGCAGCCTCGCTATGTCTCTGTTCCAGTTCCAGAGGGGTCAACCCGCGCACAGCTAACTACCCTCTTTCATTCTCCTGCCGCTTCCTTTGATGAGGAGGACTTTCCGGGTTTTCCTGAACAGCCAACAGTCACCCAACCCGGGACTTACTCTTCTTCACTACCTGTAGGGCCGTCCGCACTTCCGCCTATCCAAGAGCAACTGTCTACATCTCCGGGACTGCAGCTGTCCCATGAGTTCATTTCACACCTTCTAGGGCATGCTATCGTTTCTCGCTCAGAGACAGTCTCCATCACAAGTTCCCGCTAACCCTCAACACAGTGGGGACCAATTTGTACACAGTGAGACGAATCCTTCATGTTCTCCAAATCCGTTTGACATTGCCAGGGGCAGGTTTGTTGATGACGTCTCTTGTGCAGAGGAGTCCGCATTTGCGCTGCAAGACGAAGGAGAAGACTGGAGTGACCATTCGGAACATGAGCAGGATACATCCTATCGCCTCTTCGATGCCTCAGATTACCAACCTCTTGCGCGCAGAGTGCTGAACACCCTCGGCCTTTGATCCACTCCAACTGCAGCTGCCATTCCCACTTTAAAGGGGTCCAGGGTCTTGAAATCCACTCCAGCAGAAAACTACATTCCCGTGCCAGATCCCATCACTAAACTGGCCAAGGACGAATGGTCTCACCCTCTACAAGCACACCGATTTAATAACATTGCGGACAGACTTTATCCTTTGGCCCCGGACTTTACTACCAAACGGGCCGTCCCTGGCATAGACGAGCCAATTTCCAGCTTAGTTTCCAGATCCCTCTTGCCAAGGGAAGGAGAATCTCATTTAAAGGATGCCACTGAGCGGAGACTGGACTTTGCCTTACGCAAGACTCATAGGCCACCGCCTTTCCTACACGTGCATCTACATCAGCCTCTATTTTCGCCAGGGCAGCGATGATGTGGTTGGATGACCTCATCGAGGATCCCAATCCAGATCCTGTTTTTCTGTGCAGATCGCTTATAAAATTGTGCAAAACAGCTGCTTTCGTGGCCGACACCACCTTGGACACAAATCAGCTAGGAGCACACGCCATGGCGGCTCAAGTTGTTGCCTGATGGACCTCCTGGCTTCGTCACTGGCAGGCTGACTCTACCGCCAGAGTTAAACTATCACGGGCACCTTATGCCGGGTCATTACTTTTCGGCGAGGAGGCACTAAAGGCAGTGCTTGTTGACCCTAAGGACACTCGAAAGCCTGTCTTGGTCACCGTCAGAAACATCAAGCGCAGACCTTTTAGACGTTTCGCTTCGTACCGCACGTCTCAGCCCCTTCGAGGAACGCGGCCCAGGGGACGAGGCCGCGAGTTCCCAACATATGATTTCTGCTCCTCCAGAGGAGGCTGGAATAGACATTTCCAGGGTAGAGGCCCACGGTTGGCTAGTTAACTTTGACAAAAGCCATCTACAACTGACCCAACGCCTACAGCATCTAGGTGCAATGTTGGACACCCTGCAAGCGACTGTGCTCCTGTCACCAGATCGCATAACGGCTATCACAAACATCACAAGATCTCTGTTGCACAAAACTTCTGCAGACGTCATGCTTCTCGCCAGGGCTCTCGGAATGTTGGTGTCCACCATCCATATTGTGCCATGCTCTCGAGCTCATACTCGCCAGCTACATTGGGCCTTACTACCGTTCCGACACGGCATTACCAGCTCAAATCATCGAGCAATCCCCTTGAGTCCCACACGGCGCTTGTCATTCCGCTGGTGGACAAGGGTACAACATCTCACCCAGGGCACTCCATTCAGAGAACCCCACAGGACTGTCATTACCACAGATGCCAGTCTCCTTGGCTGGGGAGCCCACTGCAACTCCCAGTTAGTTCAGGGAGTTTGAAACACAGCAGAGCAAACTCGAAGCATCAATTGGCTGGAACTAAAGGCTGTCCACTTAGCTCTACTTCATTTTCAGTCTCTCTTCCACTTGGACCATGTCCTCATTCGAACGGACAACAGGTGTACCAAATCTCATTGAAACAGACAGGGAAGCACCAGGTCCAGGCCTCTACAGAACCTAGCTTCCCTCATATTCGACTGGGCAGAACAACATCTGCAATCCCTCAAAGCAGAACATCTCAGAGGAATTTCAAATGTCACAGCAGACTGGCTCAGCAGACAACAAGTCTTGCCGGGAGAATGGAAACTTCATCCGACTGTGTTCCATCTTCTCCAGCGTCGATTCGGCCCCTTCTCAGTCGACATGTTTGCTTCCAGTCGCAATTGCCAGCTACCCAGGTACTTCGCTCGATACCTGGACACGACAGCGGAAGCGGTGGATGCTCTGTCACTACCGTGGCCGGAGGGACTATTATACGCCTTCCCTCCAATACCACTATTAGCCAAAACCTTGTGGAAGGCATGTCACGAGAAGGCGCAGCTGGTTCTGATAGCACCATTTTGACCCCGTCGACCGTGGTTCTCGGATCTCCTTGCACTGTCGGTGACGGATCCCTGGCCACTTCCAGTCAGGCCAGATCTCTTATCACAAGGTCCAGTATGACATCAGGACCCCAAGTGGCTCAACCTAACAGCGTGGCTTTTGAACGGGGACATTTGAGATTGGCTGGCCTGTCAGACGCTGTTATTGACATTATTTTGGCCTCGAAAAGACCATCCACCACTCGTATATACCAACATACTTGGGTAACGTTCTCCAGGTGGTGTCAGTCCCAACACATCGATCCTTCCAAGGCTACAGTACAACAAGTGCTGCAACATCTTCATAGGGGCCTCATGCTGGGACTTAGACCCAACATATTGCATCGACATGCATCCACTCTGTCGTCCATTCTTTCAGTATCTTCCACTGACGCCCCTATTGCCTCACATCCGTTTATCAAACGCTTCCTTAGAGGCACTGCTCTACGCTCGCCGTTTTCCATCATGGAGTTTGTCAAAGGTTCTGCAGGCCTTACTACATCCTCCGTTTGAGCCAATCAGGACTGTGCCTTTACGTCTGTTGTCTTTCAAGGTCCTGTTCCTGATTGCAATTACATTGGCGAGAAGAGTCTCGGAACTGGGCGCATTGTCTTCTGCTCGCCACCTCTGTGTCTTTCACAAGGATTCTGTTGTGCTGAAAACTGATCCTTCCTTCCGTCCCAAGGTCAATTCAGTTTTCCACTGCAACCAGGACATTGTTCTACCTTCATTTTGTCCGAATCCTACTCATCCTCTCGAGAAGGCTTGGCATTCGTTGGATGTTCGGAGGGCTCTCAAGACCTACCTCTCCAGGACCCAGGATATACGACAGACCGAGTCTTTGTTTGTATCCTTTAATGCACGTTCTATGGGACATAAAGTTGCTAATTCTACCTTATCCCGTTGGTTGAGAGCATGTATTACCTTAGCTTATGAGTCCCTTAAGCTTCCTGTTCCACCTAGTATAACATCTCATTCCACTAGATCAGCAGCCACTTCGGCTGCTTTTGCTACTAACGCTCCTGTTGCCGATATTTGTAGAGCTGCTGTTTGGTCTACTCCACACTCGTTTATAAGGCATTATAAAATAGATCGTTATGCCTCTGCCGATGCCTCATTTTTCAGACAAGTTTTGCAACAGGTTCTTAATGACGATTAGTATGTGGGTGGTCCCTCCCTGTTATGGGCTGCTTTGGTACATCCAGCATGATGGCATTCCTCCTATGGAAAATGGACCATTGGTCTCACCTGAAGGGTGATTTTCATAGAAGGAATCCCATCATGACCCTCCCAGTTGGAGGATAACTACATAATTTTTGGGATGGTTTATATATTACAATTTCGTCATTATATTATATTATATTATATTACATTTTAATTTTCTAGTGAAGTCAAGACTTCTATTACTGTTCTCGCTAGGTTAGAGTCAGATATTATGAGTGTTACTATTATGTTATGTTCTTGCTGGTTGGCCTGTTGGCCTTTTTTCCTGCATGTTTAGATATATCTCTTTCGACTCGCTGCGAATGAACTGGAGAGTGGGAGGGGCCTGACGCCCTGGTCTTGACTTCAGAAACATTCTTGCCTTTGGACGATAGGACGAGCTATAATCCAGCATGATGGGATTCCTCCTATGAAAATCACCCTTCAGGTGAGACCAATGGTCCATTTCCTGCTGGACCAAGACAAATTATGGGTTATAAGAGAAAAGCCTTTTGAGGGGGGAGTGTTGAGAAAATCCAGATTGTGTGCATAACGGAACTACAGTACAGCTACTTTGATGGTCTAAGGGGACAGATTGCAATGCACTAAGATAAGAATAAAGAAACTAGTTGGACGTTCGGGTTTATCTTGTTTATGCAGATGTAATTGGCAGATACCCAAAAGGTGATGACATATCTTTAAGTTCCATTTTATTAAACTGCTTGATTGTAACTTTTATTGCCACATAGCAGTATTGAGATAAAGTATAAAACAAGGCCTGTTCAGTAATATGGCAGACAACTTACTTTGATGCATGAGCATAGTAAGAGTGTCTCTATTCTCGAGAATAAAACTTAGTTGAACGCTCGACTGGCTAACCTCTCGTTCTTGGTGGTAATTCAGAGACAGCCTACCAGGGAAACGAACAGCATTTTTGCAACACTTTCATCCCAATCTCAATATGCAGCTGGTTTTGTCTGAACGCTTTTTCATCTATGAACCTGTTCCAACACCTTTTTTATTTTATTTATTAATAAATTTTGATTCCACTGATGGGATCCAGAGTGGCAAACAGCAAAACAATACAATTTTTTAAGAAAAAATAAATAAAAACTTGAAAAAATTAAAAACACTTCCACATATCCTCACAGCTAATCATGTCACAGTTGCCATGTTCAGCCATCAAATGCCTGGGTGAATGGATATGCTTTTACATTCTTCCTGAATGCTAATAATAAGAGAGACAGAAATACCTCACCAGGGAGGGCTTTCCATACACAGCTACCAAGAAGGTGCTACCAGGCAGGATCTGGCGACAAAACCACTAAGACAGCCTTTCCCAACTAGTGGGCCACAAGATGTTGTTGGATCACAATTCCCATCTTTCCTAACCATTGGCAATGCTGGCTGAGGTTGATCGGAGTTGTGGTCCAACAACATCTGGTGGCCCACTAGTTGGGAAAGGCTGCATTAAGAGGACCTTCCCTGCCAATTGTTGATATAAGGGGAGGCACTCTTTTAGATACTTTGGTCTCAAACGATTTAGGGCTTTGTATGCTACTACTAACACCTTGAACTGGGCCTGGCAGTTCACTCACAACCAGTGCAATGCTTTCAGGACCAGTGACACGTGGTCCCATCTGGCTGCCTCACTCACCAACACAGCAGCCACATTCTGCACTAGCTGCAGCATCCAGGCTGCCTTCAAGGGCAGCTCCACATAGAGTGTAATGCAGTAGTTCAGGCAAGAGGTCACTAGGACGTTCAACTGAGGTCAGGCTATCCTAGTCCAGGAATGGCTACAGCTGGCAAACCAGCCTAAGCTGGGCATAAGCACTCCGAGCCACAGACACCACTTGGGACTCCAGTTGTCAGGTTAAAATCTAGGAGTACTCCAAGTCTATGAACCTGTTCCTTCAGGGGGAGTGCAACTCCTCCCAAAACAGGTTGTCCACCTAATTCCTTGACAAAGGGAACCCCCACCCACAACAACTCCAACTTACTCAGATTCATTGGTTTATTGAAACCCACACACAAACTAAGCCATAGTCTCCTAGTCTCTATTTTCTCTATAACCGCCTGTCTGGTGGCCCAGGACAAGGACTCTGATTGATTGAATTTATATTCCACTCCCATCCCAAAGAAGCCCAGGGCAGCAATGCAGACTGGCCACCCAACCAGTGTGCCTCCAGATGTTGTTGGACCACAACTCCCATCAGCCTCAGCCAGCATTGCCAATGGTCAGGAAAGATGGGAATTGTAGTCCAGCAACATCTGGAGGCACACTGGTTGGGAAAGGCTGCTCTATAGACATGGAAAAAAGAATGTCCTAATTCTAAATGGGCTATAGAACTCTGGTGTGTGCAAAGCCAAAGTCCCCCTCCCACCCTAATTCAAACAGGTCTATACCCTGACACTCATTAATTGACAGTTCCAAGAACCCTGCGTTCCTTGGTGACCATTCCCCAATCCCGCCATCTTGAGCCAATGCCCCAGCAGTGGCAAGGCTTGCTTGTTTTCACAGACAGAAAGGCCCCTGACCGAGCGAGTTGGTGGAGAGGCAGCCAGCCAGACACTCTGGCAAGCAAACCATGTACACATGCATTGCTCTGCTCATGCAACCTGTGCTGGCAATTACAGCCTTAGTTTAGATGGGCAGCAAGGTACAGGGCAATGCCATACTTCAGAGAGCCCTTGGCAAAGTGCCACTGATGGGCCCCTGCCCCCAAAACACACACCACAATGCGGTTGCACTTTTTTTCTTCTTCTGCCACTGCTGCAACAATAACACTTAACACATTTTAGTGGTAGGCACGCAGTGGCACCACTTTTGATCAGGAGTCAAGCTTGGATACCATTCACATGGGATTTTAATTGGCCCAAAATGTTATGCCCTGACCCATATGAGCAAGGGCGAGAGAAGCCAAATTACACTATTTGCTTGTAATTGTCAGCTTTGGAAGGCCTATTAAGCCCTGTCTGCCCTCACAGTCTACTCTTCTCCAAACCTTGCAAGCCTTTTACAAGTCCTCTGATGATCAGCATTGCTGCTGGTCAAACCTACACTCCCACAAACCTGGTCACCAGTTCTTTTCTGATCATATTTCTTTTGGGTGGAATGCAGAAGAGAACTTTGAATTTTCCAACACAGTAATGTTGAACTTAAGTCTGCTGAAGTAGAATAACAGAATCATAGAACAGTAGAGTTGGAAGGTGCCTATAACGCCATTGAGTCCAAACCCCTGCTCAATGTAGGAATCTAACTTAAAGCATACCCAGCTGCCTCTTGAATTCTTCCAGTATTGAGAGCCCACCACCTCCCTAGGTAATTGGTTCCATAGTTGTACCACTCTAACAGTTAGGAAGTTTTTTCTGATGTTCAGTTGAAATCTGGCTTCCTGTAACTTGAGCCCATTGTTCTTTGTCCTGCACTCTGGGATGATCGAGAAGAGATCCTGGCCCTCCTCTGTGTGACAACTTTCAAATACTTGAAGAGTGCAATCATATCTAAGCATGCCCAGTTCTTTCAATCTCTCCTAATAGGGCTTTGTTTCCAGTCCTCTGATCATCCTTGTTGCCCTTCTCTGAACCTGTTTCAGTTTGTCTGAATCCTTCTTAAAGTTCAGTGTCCAGCAATGAATGCAGTACTCAAGTTGAGGCCTAACCAGGGCCCAATGGAGAGGAACTAGTACTTCCTGTGATTTGGAAACTATAGTTCTGTTAATGCAACCTAAAATAGCATTTGCCTTTATTGCAGCCACATCACACTGTTGGCTCATATTCAGTTTACGATCAACAACAATTCCAAAATCCTCCTTGCATGTAGTATTGCTGAGCCAAGTATCCCACATCTTGTAACTGAGCATTTGGTTTCTTTTTCCTAGGACTATAACTTTGCACTTATCTCTGTTACATTTCATTCTGTTGTTTTCAGCCCAATGTTCCAACCTATCAAGATCCCTTTGAATTTTGTTTCTGTCTCCAGGGTATTAGCTATCCTTCCCAATTCTGCATCATCTGCAAATTTGATAAGCATTCCCTACACCTCATCATCCAAGTCATTAGTAAAAATGTTGAAGAGCACTGGGCCCAGAACCTGCCCTGCAGTACCCCACTCATCACCTCCCCCCAGTTTGAGGAGAAACCATTCATAAGCATTCTTTGAGTACAATTCTGTAGTCAGCTGTGGATCCACCTGATAGTTGTCCCATCCAGCCCACATTTAGCTAGCTTGACAATCAGAATATCATGGGGCACTTTGTCAAACACTTTGCTGAAGTCAAGATATATTATGTCCACAGTATCCTCACAGTCTACCAGGTAGATTACCAGTTCAAACAATGAGATAAGATTGTTGTTGTTGTTATGTGCCTTCAAGTCGATTACGACTTCTGGCAACCCTATGAATCAGTGACCTCCAAGAGCATCTGTCATGAACCACCCTGTTCAGATCTTGTAAGTTCAGGTCTGTGGCTTCCTTTATGGAATCAATCCATCTCTTGTTTGGCCTTCCTCTTTTTCTACTCCCTTCTGTTTTTCCCAGCATTATTGTCTTTTCTAGTGAATCATGTCTTCTCATGATGTGTCCAAAGTGTGATAACCTCAGTTTCATCATTTTAGCTTCTAGTGACAGTTCTGGTTTAATTTGTTCTAACACCCAATTATTTGTCTTTTTTGCAGTCCACGTTATGCGCAAAGCTCTCCTCCAACACCACATTTCAAATGAGTTGCTTTTTTCACTGTCCAACTTTCTAGGCCATCAACACCAGTGTGCTGGTTTTCCATGTATAGGGAGATTATGTGACATAGGAATAATAAAAATATGTGATCTCTGCTGTGGAATTTCCTTTACATTGCAGCAGAATCAGAATCATGATCATATATATAAAATAAAATAAAATTTTACGTCCTTCTTATGTAAAGACAGGGCTAGATTAAGAAACTTTGCAACTGTCTCTGAGATGAGTTTGTCAGAATCTGACATTAGGTATTGCAAATACCAGTCAGTAGATCTTCCTGGGAAACGCTTAATGATAGGAGAAATAAGTCTGGAGCGTTCAGTGTTATAGAAATTGCAAGAGACAAGAATATGGGCCAATGATTCGACATCGACAGACGTACAGGGGCAAACTCATTTCTCATAGGGGATACCTTGAAAGCGAACCTCGAGTATCGCAGAAGGGAAACAGTTAAATCTAGCTCTGGAAAAAAGGTACCGATATTTCGGGATGGTCAAATTTACCAGGTAAGCGGCATGAGTGGGAAATGAGAATTGCAGGCCTAGGTACATAGGCGAGCATGTTTTGCAAGCACTGGATCTAGAGTATTGCAGATCTATGTCTTTGATTCGTTGCCCAATAATATATTTGGCTGAATCAAGGTCCTGAGTAGACAATAAGTCCAGTGGGAGGCCAAGCATCTTTAGTTTATCTTGAAAGTTCTTGGACCATGAACCAGGGGCATCACTAGGGTGGTGCAGCAGGTGCGGGCCGCACCAGGTGACACCACCAGACGGGGGTGACACCCATGGCTGCCCCCCCAGGCACCGCCTAGGCACCACCGAGAGCCTTCGCGTGCCGCGCCGGCTGCCTTCCTCGGCTGTTAGAAGGTGGCAGCGAGGCGGTGGCGTGCTCCCGGGCCCTGTCGTTCAGCTGCGCGCTTATAGAGGCTGCGTGCGCACTGCACGCACACAATCACTGACAGTCTCGGAGAGAAGGCACTGCAGGCCGCACCGGGTGACACCAACCCTAGTGACGCCACTGCCATGAACTGATGTAAGGATCTTTCCAGAGTAGATTTAAGTATCCCATGGAGGGTCCACCATAAGCTGCTTTAATCCAAAATCTGAAGGATAAGAGCCAGGCAGTGCATTCAGTGGAGGTGAGTCTGGCCTCAAGACGGAGGCCAGCGGCTGAAGCACAGTGTGGTATACCAAAAACTGATCTCAGGAAAGATTATAAAACTGATTCATCTTTAGAATTAAAGCTCAGCACCGAGATCACCAGGTTAAGACGGGCGACCAGTTGGATCAGGCATGTTCCCGCATAATTTACCTTTGAATCTTTAGAGAGCCTATCATACCTGGGGATATAATTTACAGTATCCGCACCTCCCCATAAGGATGATGAGAAAAGAACATTGTTGTTAGGACCAATTCTTGCATTAAAATCCCCCAAGATAATAGGGTATGCCCTGGGATACAAGATCTACTATAAATTTCAGTTTTTCCCAAGCCGATTCTATACCACTCTTTGAAGGGATGGGAGGGATATAGACGTTAATCAGCAAGAAGGCCATGGTTCTGAATTTCAATAAGCCCACTATGGCAATGTTGTCACATGAACCCAAATCCTTAAAGTTTACCTGAAGAGAGGTAGATATCAGTATCGCCAGGCCAGCTTTAGGTCTGCCTTTGCCTTTAGGAGGTTCGGCAAGTAGGTCAATTACAGAGAAACCATTCAAATAGATATTTTTGGTAGACCATGTTTCCTGGAGGCAGATCAGGTCATAGTTTCTTAAGAAGTCCAGGAACCCGGGGCAATATTGTTTGGAGTACCATCCGGCTATGTTCCACGTGAGAAATTTGATCTGGTCAGTTGTCCTATCTACCCTTCTTCGGTTATCCCATGGGGAAACAGCATGGGGCTGTAGATCTACCAGGAGAATCGGCATGGAGGGGAGTTTGTCAATTTAGCTCCATAATCTGGTTTAACTCTCCATCGTTGTCCATAAATACAGAGCTGGCCCTTACCAGGGGCCTACCTGAGAGCAATTTGGTAGATATAGTTGATGGAGTCTTAGCAGGAGCATAGCCCAGTTCCTCTGGGTCGAGATACCTAGATCGTAGCCACTGTGGACCAGATGTTAAGGCCCTCCTCGGGGCCTGGAGTTCCTTAGTAAACGCAGGGGCACCTCTGGGGCTATTAGATAATTTTTGTTGACAAATATCAGGGGCAGAGGAGCTAAGATTTTTAGAGGGAGAGAAGGTCTTTTCCAAAGTACTGTTCAAATTATGTTGACAGACCTCCACTTCCACCTCAAAAATCTTAGAATTAGGTCTTACACAGTTTTCCCCCATGTCCTGGAACTGGAGCGACTTGTCTTTGTTTTGAGACAAAGCTTGGGTGAGAGTGTCACTTAGAAGCGTAAGCCTGGCAATAATCTCCTTCTGAGGTTGTAATGGCAAGGATTGGAACTATTTTAGTAGTTCTATTTCTTCTGGAACAGGAGCAAATTTAGAGATGATGGAGTGGTGAGGGGGAGAGCATTTCGAAAGATATTCAGAAGGCTTAGAATGCACAATAAATTTAGGCTCGTCCAAATGAATAAGTTACATGTATTAGCCTTTATAGTACAGCTTAGCTCTTTCTGGAATAATATTAAAGGGTTCTGATTCTCAAAAAGTCTGGATAGTAGCATATCTGCATTGTAAAATGAATCTTTCTGCTTGTATAACAGATTCATGGATGCCCAACTCCCAAGAGTTACTACAGCTCGAGCATTTTGATAGTCATAAAATAAATACTCGATGTCAATAATATCTTCAATCATTCCACATTGAGGAGCAATTTTGCCCACCAGGTCCAAGAAGTGGGCTTTGCGTTGGTAAAGGGGCAGCAAGCCTTTGGGCTTAGGAAAATTAGAAAAAACTAGCTTTCAGCTGCTAAAGGTCAGTTCCCACTTTTGCTGGGTTATGGGAAACAGTGTATATCGCACATCAGCTTGTTCAGGGTGTCCAGCCTCAACCCAGGGGTATTCCGGCAATGATGGGCCTAGATTCAGATGCAACTCTTGGGAGTGGCGAGTGAAGCAGGGATGTATCTGTTTTCTGAGCAGAAGGTTGGAATAGGTTAAGACAGGAATCTGGATCATCACCGGTAGAATGTGCCTTGTGAGTCTGAAGCAGTGCTTTCTTTTCCTTGGTTTTATGAGCTGGGGGTTGTTGTATATCTTCTAATAAATTGAGAAGCTTTTTAAAGTTCATTCCCTTACGTCGATTTGAGTTTTTTATGCTATTCCCGTTAGACTTCAGCTATAACAACCAGCAAACCATCGCATTCTGGTAAGAATTTTTTGATTAGCTCTAGTTCATCTCCAATTTGGGAGAATCAGGTTTGTCAGGGCACGTCGGCTCAGATTGTTTTGGTGGTGAAGAATGAGGCAGAGAATTCATGTCCTTGCTAAGCCGGGGGGGAGTCCGGCAATGAAGTATCTCCAGGGTGTTTCTGGGTTAATTCAGGAGATAAACATCCCCCAGGTTGGGAGAAGAAATTGTACGGCCTGCGGGAAGATAGAGATGCAGGCAGAGAAATATGGGAGCTACGCAGCACCCCAAGGGAAGGACTGGATTGTTCCACTTGGGCGATTTCCATTGCCAGGTCAGGTCCCTGAGGGGGCCTTTCTGTTAGATATAAGCCACATTTAGTATAGTCCACCAACCAGTTGAGGCAAGAGGGATCCTGGGTTGTCACTACTGCTTCTTTACAACCCACTTTCAGGGGGCTTCCTCCCTCTCCCTCTCCCAAGTATACCCCTTTCGTGAGAAAGTACGAGGAATTTTAGCTTGTTTCTTGCTTTTCTTTACCTTCTTCAGAGGGTTTGGGGCTGGGAGTATAGATACCCCTAACGCCTTACTTGCTTGTCATGTAAGGACCATAGCTGCTGCTTTGTTAAATAGTTTACACTGAGGCTGAGGTTTTTCCAGGATGCAGAATAGTATTGCTGTTTCTATTGCAGCTGAGAAGAGCCCTAGTTGTCAAATGGATAATAAAACGAATGCTGTCTTCACATTCACATTCTAACTTGTTTTCTTAGCCTTGTCTTTTTCTCGGTGGAGAGGGGGGAGGGAAACCTTATCATCACGCTTGACGTCTTAGCTACTGTCGGTTTCAAACTTCAGTCAAACTACCCCCGCCACTGCTCCAGTAGGATATAGACACTATCAGAGATATAATAGTCAAGTTTAGCTGGCTATATCAAAGGCAGAGCTCATCATTTGAGATTAAAGGCTCAGTGTTGACCAGAGGCTGATGGAAAGGCTGCAGCCATTTTCCCCTTCCGTTCCACATATATTAAATCTATACTTACTCCACAGATTCATTAGGGGCGTGAGCAAGTCCAATTCAGGTGCAAGGTGGACACTTGGCAGCATCGTGGTACAGCGGAACTAGTCCAAAAGTGATGCCATTTTGTTTCTTTGGCAGAGTCAGATGTGTGGATGCAATGCACATTGTCAGAGATGTCACATTTAACAGTTCTGATGTTATAAAGGGATGTTTTCAGCACTTTTGTAGACACATGCTTAAAATGCAATCACAATGTTGGAAGTATCCATAGCAAACCTTGATAGCTGTGACCACAAACCTCTGTATGTCTGCTCAGAAGTAAGCCCTATTGAGTTCAATGGAACTTAAGTGCAGCATATATAGGATTACAGCCAGTTAAATTGGAATGAGCATTTGAAAAAATAAAGCAGAGGGGAGGGCTTATGTTTTCTTTAGAAAATGAGGATTGCCGTCCCCTTCTTGTTAAAATTATCAGAGTGGCCAGCATGCGGGTAAAATACCATTTTATGTTCTTCACCTCCTATGATGGATTTCACCTTGATCCCATTTACTTTCATTTCCCCCACCTCCCTTCCAAGGATTTTCTTGAGAATCCATTGAAATAGGGTGAATCACATTCTTCATGGAGATGTACAAGGAAATTGGCTCTTTTTATTATCTACAAAGAAGGCTAATGATTGAAAACAGGAAAGAAACAAAGGACCTATTGGCTTTATTGCCTTGTCAGAAATTCTTAACAAGTGCCCCAGCAATAAGGGCCAGGCCCTCCATTTGCAAAATAGTAATCTCTTCAGAATGTGCTTCAGAATTATACACTTAAAGGCTGCTGGATGTCATTAAAATTAATTGTAAAGTCTCTTGTAGAATTCCTCTGAATGACCAAAATGAGGAAATTGGTCTTCTGGACACAGGCAGTTAACTGCTGGCACCTTCATTACTACGTTATTTTTAGGGTCCTTCTGAAGATGTGGCCGGGGAGGTGTCAGGCACAAAAGTTATGTAACTATTGAACATTCTGTTCTTCCTCCAGGAGGGACATGATGGAATGTGCACTATGCTTTCCCCAAAAATTCTATGTTGAGGCAAGCATCGTGGTTCATTTATATGTTTAATTCCTGACATGGAAAGCAAAATTGATTTAATCTTCTGGGACTCCAGCTACCACAAACATATTCCATCGTATCTCCCCTCGGGTTTCAAAAATTAGAAGGATCATCTAATTTATATGTCACATGAAAAACACCCATGCGTAGCTCACAGAGCGTTAGTTCCCATAAGACTTTTATTACATCATATTCTACGGTAAATGTCGCACATGGATTTATGCCAATTGTACAGGGCATGTGTTGTGGATTGATTCAGCTGTGCAAGCATGCAGACTCACAGTCACAGTGGGTGCTCCGTGGTTAAAGTAACAATTCTGGCAGAGAGGGCAGAGGAAGCCATCATTATATGTTGCATAGAACCAGAAGTAATGCTATTTCCCCACAGACATACTCAGACTCTAAAATTCAAGGTGCAGGACTCAAAGATTGGAATGAAGCAGCTGAAAATAGCTTTATTCTTCTGATATCTGAAAGTTTTCTCCCTGGTAGAACATTAGGGAACATTTCTTTCACTGTTGTACTTTCACATCAGATCGTGTACTCATCATAGAACCTTGTCTTGTTAGTGCCTGATATGGTGCACTATTTTGGTGACAATAAGAACTTTGTGAATGGATAATTTATTCCGTTGTTTCTTACTATAAGTAGAAACCATCATCAACCACACTATCATATAGGCAGCCAATTGTCTTCATGATCCCTATCCCTTAAGACGAGGATGGGGAATATGTGGTCCTCCAGCTGTTGGACTGCAACTCCCATAAGCCTTTCCATTAATGATGCTAGCTAGGACTGATGGGAGCTGGATTCCAGCAACATCTGGAGATATAATAAAGGCTTCAAGCCCTTGCGTTAGGGTCACTTCATACAGTAGCACACAGTAGGCATGTACTTCTGCATACTGTGTATACTTGCTGTATTACTGGTCAGATATGAGAACCATACCCAGGTTCTTTGAACTAATGTACACTGGAAAATTATGCTGCTGGGTACACAACACCAGTGTAACTATGGAATGTACAATGTATATGCAATCAAGAAATACTGGTATATGTTATAGTCATATTATGTACACATTATTATAGGCATGTGTTATACACAATAAGATTGCAAAATTTGTACTGGCCCTCAGCTCCACAGTTATCTTCCATTCCTCTTGTAAGCCATTAAGAAGACACCTCCCCCACCCCCTGCAGAGATCATTTTGACAGTTGTGGACCTTTTTGTGATATTTGATCAATCTTCCTTTTGCTCCTAATGCTCTCAGAAGATTGCTGGTCCCCAAACTCTTCTATCATTTCCTCCTATTGTTTGCATGGTGGGGCTTCCATATTTTTTTTCTTTTTGGCCATTAAAAATAAATTAAGAACCCTGAGCCCTTGGCAATTGGAAGATATGTATTTAAAGTCTTTTTGAGAGATAAGAGAGACATAGAAAAAATCTATGGAGTTGGCTACAGATATGTGACAGTGGAGAAACTCTTAAGAGATGAGCCAGTGCATTTTGTAAAAAAGAAGAACAGAGATATGACTTTTGAGCAATACTTCAGCAACATATTCAGAATTCTTGACTGGAATGATGTGATGGGGCTTGACATGGAAAAAATTTATGGAATTAACTACAAATATGTGACAGAGCAGAGATGCACCCAGAGCAGAGATGTGACTTTACAACAATATTTCAACAACATATTCAGAATTGATGGCAAAGACATATTTGTGATGGGGGAAATTCCCATCAGACTCTTGTTATATGACTATGGCTACTACAGCAAGATCATCATGGGATACTGATAATGGATGAATGGATACTGAAACCACTGGATTTAACAGGACTATTGAAGATGGAAGATGGAATTAATATTGATAATGGAAGAATGGTTATGGAAATTATTGGACTTAACAGATTTGACGAGATGGATTAATTGATATGTTTACTTTAACTATGGCTATGACAACAAGATTATTATGGGATATTGATAACGGAAGAATGGCTACTGAAATTACTGGACTTAACAGGATTATTGAAGATGGAAGATGGAGTTAATATAGATAATGGAAGAATGGCTATTGAAATTATTGGGCCTAACAGATTTGAATTAGATGGATTAAGCAATATGTTTATTTGGAGAAAAATTGAAAGATATATCTCTCAAGGAATTGAAATCTCTCTTTGACTTTTTGTGGAAAGAATAAAATAATGTTTATGAGATTTGATGATTAATTAAGATTACTGGAAGAAAGTGATTTTATAATATAATTTTAGAGATAGGATTGTTATATATTCTAGACCTATAATTGATCTGCGACAAATCGGAAGTCGACATTTTATTTTATTGTTTAATTGTTTTTGTTTTGTTTTGTTTTTTGTCTTTGAAAATTTGAATAAAAATTAATGATAAAAAAAAAGAGAGAGATAAGAGAGTAGACCTTTTTGGCAATTTTCATCCCAGTTGTTGTTGCTCTTGTTTGCAGGGGTTGGGCAGGGTATTATGGAATACAGAGAACCAAAGCAGATTTCCACTGTGCTTTGCCTTGGTATGGCATTACGAAAAAATAACAACAGGTACCAGGTTGCGTTGTAAGTGAGAGCACAGCAGAGATCCTCATGCAGTTGCTTCAGGAGAGCACAAAATGTTGTTCTTGCAGAGAGTTTTTTTGTGGTGCCAAGTTACTGTTTCAGAGTTTTTACACACAAGAAAAGTAAATAGGGGGATGATCCAGCCAAAATTAAGCATGTTACAGTTCCATTGGTTACAAAGGGAGAGTTAAGTGCCTGTTTAAATCTTCTTTATTGAAACCAGTGGGATTTAAAGGTGTCCTGAGTAGTAACTTTAAAAGAAGCGCTGTCTGAATTGACTGATACTGAACTTGTGCAATCCAGGTGGAGGTTTCCTTCCCCACTCCACAGATGATCTTACAGCCTACCCACTAACAGCAGCTGAGACTGGAGAAATATCAGGTGGCTGCAAGGTTTCAGCCAAGTCTTTGTATTATCTCTGAGTGAAATCTATGACAAGTTTCTTGTGAAGTGCTTGCAAAATAAACTATAAACCGTAGGAGGGCCAGGAAATAATCTGCTTCAGGGACTGAATCTGAAAGGGGTGGGGGTTTCTGCACAGAGCTTTGACGCAAGACAAAGAAAATCTATCCACTCCCACGTCTTTATAAAGGGGGAAAGGGGAAGAAAAAAAATAAGTCTAATGCAGCCTTCAGATTCTCAGGAGAGACAAAGTTGGAACAGAGGCGTCATCCAGGTGCAATTTTAGTCTCCAGAAGGGACCCTCACCAGATTCAGGAAGGTAAGTGCATCTCTTGTCATTATTTCTCCAGAGCAGAGACTGAAGGAAAAACACAAGAGCTTGTGCCAACTTCAGCACCAAGGAGAGCGCCTAGGAGCCAAGCACACAGGTAAAATGCAACAGAGGTGCTGAGTAGTGTGGCATTTACATTGTCAGAGTTTGCTGCTCTTTGGACAGTTGTAGAGTCTCTGTGTAGTTTCTAGTTTATATGTGTGCAAGACAGGCAAGGAGCTGATGGGCAGCGGAGAGGTGCTACAGGATTCTTTGACTTGAACAACTTTGACTACCCCTCTGGAAGCAACTGAGCCTGGGCTACTGGTGCTTCTAGCACCCTTCCCAGGGGGTAGAACTACTGCTAAGAAGCAACTGAGAGAGGGGGGGGGACACAGATAACAGGCAACAAGAAATGCAAGAAGGTAGACTGTACAGATCTCCCCACCACTTGCTGAGCTTTACAAAATAAACTTTCTCTTTTGGAGATAGAGATGTTACAAGCAAGATCTGCAACACAATTTTGCAGCGTCTCCTGCCTCCTAAAAGGAATTCTCCTCTTCATGATTATAGTCAGCCCTACACACACCATCCATTTTTCTTTTCCAATGGTCACTCTTCATTCCATGGCTACTGAGCATGCTCAGCCATCATTGGGGGGGTGCCCCTTACTTCTTTTTCAAGATTTATTGCACTTTTGCAAACCTTAGGATTCTCCCAGTCATGCCGATACTTCTTTCTTGTTTCTAAGTTTTGGATACAACCCTGGTGGCACCCACTTCCTGAGTTTGCTATTTGAAGGAGAGGTAGAGGGAATTCTTCAGCCAGCACTTTAGAAAGTACAAAATATACATATAAACATCACCTTAATAGCTGAAATAGCAAAACAAGGGAAGCAATGGGGGAAAAGGGATGGTAAAGAAGGGTTTTGCTATACCAAAAGTATAGCTCATAAGTCATATAATACTGGCTGATCATACAGAGAATATGCATGAAGTCCCTCAAAAACTAGCATGTATAGAGAAGCAAGGAGCGTGCCCCAAACCTGAAGTATCTATCTTGCATTTAGAAGCTGGTATATCATTGTCTTTATGAAAATGAATTGAGGCTTCTTACGATTCCAGAAGAAGAATTCAAATAAATGTATCTGGTAATATGAACATTAATTGTTTTATTCCACCCCTTTTCCCCCAGTCATGCTCATATTAAAATTTAGAAATAAGGCAACTTGCAAATCCATAAATTCACTTATTCTGCATTCTAAATATATCAATGAAAGATTATAGATATGTCCATGATACAGAGTGTGTCAGTTACAGATTCCATATTTCTCAACTATTATTATGGCAAAAAATCAGTGTTTAAAGAATCTTTGGAAAATATGTGGAAATAGCTACAGTTAACATGCCTGAGTTTCAAAATTAGTAATTAAATATATTTTTATTTTATTCTAATGGTGAACGTGCGAAAACTAATAATAATTTTCTTCTGCAGGACTTATAAGAAATTGATTTCCAATAACATTACAAAAATAAAGGCAAACCAAAAACAATAAAACAAAATAATAAGGGGTTTATCTTATGCTCAGACACCCCATAATGAAATCATATACTGATAGTACTACAGATAGAAAAAGAACAATTTATTTGGCTCTGTGCAGAACATAGCAATGAAAACCTGGAAAGTGGCTTCAGAAATAACATTCCAGTCACAGACAGCAGCATCACAACAGGCATAGAAGTGGTAATGAATAGAGGAGCTAATAGGTGAGTTTGTGCAAAAGACAGACAAAATTTGGAAGGACCCAGTGAACCATCTAATGTGACCACTTACAGTGATACCAGGTATCTCTAAACCAGGGATGGGAAATGTGACCATCCAGATGTTGTTGTACTACAATTCACATCATCTCTGAACATTGCCTATGCTGTCTGGGATTGATTAGAGTTGGAGTCCAACATCTGGAAGGCCACAGGTTTCCCATCCCTGGTCTAAACAATTCCCAGCTTCATCTCAACAGAATAGCTCTGATAGCAAAACCAGAGGAATCTACCCCAGTTTTTCATGACAGAGGAACTTGTCCCAATTTTTCATGGATGGAGATACAGCTTTCGTTTTGCTTCACTGCTGAGCTGCTCTTAGGTACCACATTCAAACACAGAATTGGTTAATCAGCCAGGATAAAAGAAAAATAAGACAATTGTCATGATCCAAGGAGCTACGTTAGACATGCCTCATGGGATTTTGGTCTTGCCACCCCTCACTGAATGGCAGACCCCTATGCCACACTACAAATTGCTTTTGTAGTTTTCTTCAGCTTCAAAAGCCTTTTTGCCATGTGGGCTGCTGGAGAAAGACAAATCCCAAAGTACCCCATGGTGCATGAAACTAATGGGGAGGTTCTTTGGATGTCAGCTGAAAATGATAATGCCTATTGTAAAAATGTGAATAGAGCACTGGGGAGTTTATGTTGGCAAGACTACAGACAGAACTAGGGATCACATGAGCATCCTATTTGCGTCCTGAGCCCAAATAATATAGGAAGTTGCCTTATCTAGAGTCCATCTAGCTCAGTGTTGTCTGTAGTGATTGGCAGCAGCTCTCCAGAATTTCACACAGGAGTTTTTCCCAGCCCCACCTGGAGATGCCAAGCACTGATCCTAGGAGTTTCTGCATGCAAAACATGCGCTCTATTACTGAGCTATAGCCCTTTCTTATGATGGGTAGGGGATTGTTATGCTATCTTTGCTCTTGGCAGGTTCCAGAAGTCTATGGATTCTAGCATCTCAAAAAAGATTTTCTGCAACATGAAATTCACCTGCTCTCTTTTCATCATGGGCTTATTTTATGTGACACCTTTCTTCTGCTACAGCCAGATCGACCCCATGGCTCTTGGCCGAGCTGATCCCCAGTGTTGGGAATCCTCATCGGCCATCTTGCTAGAGATGCGGAAGCTACATGTTTCTGACTCTGTCAGCGGCTTTTGGGACTTTATGATCTTCCTGAAGTCATCGGAGAACTTGAAGCATGGGGCTCTGTTTTGGGACCTGGCACAACTCTTCTGGGATATCTATGTAGATTGTGTACTTTCCAGAAGCCACGGCCTAGGGAAAAGGCAATTGGCTGAAACCTCGCAGCAAACTGCAGCTCTTCCATCTTGGCTCACAATGAGTAAGCCAAGCTATTACCTTGTATCCAGCATGCAGAAAGGTAGCATCAATGCATATGACACTTATAAAATAATCAGATCACAATGCAGCAAAATTTAGTTGTGACTAAGGGGCCTTTCTGACATTGCCTTTGCAGCATGGGGGCTGCTTTAGCAGTCCTCTTTCCCACGCTGCATAGTGGCAGTGGTAGCAGTCCATACCACAGCATTGCTTCAGTTTTGTCTAGAGGGATAACACTGGTGTGGGAAAGAGATATGTCATGGGCTGCTCCTCATGGCCTAGACCAGGAGTCCCCATCCTGTTTGTACTGGGGAAAATATCTGGAAATCTAAGAAACTGGGGTGGGCACCACAAAATACCCTCTTCATAGAAGAAAACCTGGTGATGCTTAGAATCCCCCCCCAAAAAAAACCAGGTAAAGCACCTACACACACTCCAAAACAAATATAACCCAGCCCCAAAGAAGCAGGTAACACCCAGGAAAAAAAAACCAGGTAACTCCCCCAACTAAGCAACCTCCCCCAGATCTCCAAACCCTCAATCTAAAACAAAAAATTGGGAGGGGCAGAGGTGCTTCGCTGATGCTATGGGAGATGTCCAAGGATGTCTGTGAGTGCTACATAGGGGACCCTAGTCCAAGATCTTCTAATGCTATTGAAGGAGCACAAACTGTAGCACCTCCCCACCCCACTAGTATTAATGTCAGAAGGAATCCCTGCCTAGGTCCCTGCCTAAGGGTGCAGTTCTTTTCTTTTTCTTTTCTCTTGATTTTGTAGTAAATTCACTGGAGATACATGTGAGTTAAATCCAGGTAAACATGGTTAGAAATTGGCTGCAAATCCCACTAAGATCAACATGATTTAAATTCATTGTTAAGTCCTTTCCACTGCTATCAGTGGAGCTTAGCTGTGACTGTTACTGAATGGGTCCTTTGCGTGACACAGTTCTAGCAATCCAGGCATTATTTTTGTCAGAGTAAAACATGCTGGAAGATATGCAAAATACAACTAAAGCAGGCATCAAAGGGATATAAGTAAAGATGGATGAATTATTGGTGTTGGACTGCCCAAAAGATACACCAAATAGGCATAATACCACTGGAACTCTTACTTGGAGCACCTTCAAAGTGAATGGGAACTGTGCCATTGCTTTTCTTTCAGTTGCTTGAACAGAGGATGTGTAAACATAGATCCAGTGTTATTGTGTTCATATTTTACTGGACTGGGTAGTATTTTTTTCAAAATGATCTGCAAGCTTTTAGCCCATATAGAATGCTTGATTAGATGGATTAGACTTCAGTTTGTGGGTTCAGATTCTGGACTGGAGGAAACCATAGTTGTTATTAACCAACAATATACCTAACTACAATAAAGATACAAGGGTGGAATTAGCCCCAGGAAGTAAAAGAGTGATGTTTCCAAAACTGGTTCCCAATGTATTAATCATAGTTAGCAGGGAGGAAATCATATCTGTACTATCCCTCAGCCTCAGATCTCCATCCGTAAAATGGGAAGAATGTCAGCCAGGCACACACAGCCATTTGAGCAAATAAGAACTGTAAGGAAATGGTGTTAATCAGCCTGAGTGTCAGTCATAGTCTTGGTGAACTTTAATTCCACCTTTAAAAGAAAAAAGCCACAAATGCAGCAGCAGTCGTAGTTCTGCAATTTTCTCAATAAAAAGGAGAGAGATCAGACTATCCATATTTTAGCTAGGCTTTTGTTTTATTGCATAATCAGTCTGTGTTAATCTTACGTGTTCATTCTCGTCCATGCTTGATTGATGAAAGAGAAAAATCAATGGGGCATCATCACACAGAAGAACCTTTTATAGCACCTTATAAAAAGGGAGCATTCTTAAACGTAATGACCATTACAGCGGGAACTTCTTTACTTCATCTGAGCTGCACAATGTGCAAAATGTTCATTTCAATAGATAGGTAACTGAGAGAGAAGGTTATTAAAAACTTTCAGGGCCAACTACGGAAACTTTGGAAGCAACGAGAATCCAACCTAGGCCTGTCAGTGTCAATTTAATTGAAAGGAACAGATTTTCCTGGGAGCAAGTCCCATTGAACTTAATGGGGCTTTCTTTTGAGTAGATGTGCATATGCTGCACATTTCTGCCTATTTTTTAATCTCATGCTTAGTTAGATTTTATCTTTTGGGCTGGTTCTTTCCTTGAATAATCTGTTAATCTGTTAGTTGAATAATTCATTGTGGCTTTAGTGGTGATTTGAATGTTGTATATGTCGAGATAGTACAATGTCCAAAGAAGTGTACATATGTGGGATATTTCATTCCATATACATTTAATATACAAGTCACTTAACGGAATAACTGCCTCTTAACACCTGTTAAATAACCTGGCTGCTCTACCCACAAGTAAAAGGTATATATCTGAATTAAATTTAAGTACTGTACTCCATCACTTATTCCTGCTATAAACTGTGAACAATTAATGTTAATCACTCCTTTATATTTTCTAACACAATGTGAAGCTCTTGCATAAAGCATAAGCTTGCATGTGAGGAGGAGCAGCTATGCACTCAAAGCTTTTACCACGAGCACCGTCTAAATACATGGCCAGGCTGATCTGAAGTATGCCCATGGTCTAGTTAATTAGCTATCATATCATATGAAGAATATTTCAAAACCATATGAATGAAACAGGAAGCAACGTGATAATGTCAGGGAACTAAAATTTTCCAGATGTACTAGAAATATATTTCCATGTTGCTTTCCCTCCCAACATCTAGGCATATTTTCACAAATTCAGATGACTCCTGTATGGAAGAAGAAAAAACTGAATGAAGACTTAATAAGAATGCATGTTCACAAGAGTGTGCCTGTTTTACTCAGAAGAATGGCTGGACATTTAAGAATGAAGAAGAAACAACTCTAGAGCTGTACAGCTGGTTTATTTTCTTCACCCCCCACCCTTTTTTAACAAATACCTTTTGGTTTTTGCCTTTAATTGCATTTAAAATTGTTTCTCATGGGAAAAGCATGCCTGTACACTATGAGTGCAATCTAGCAAAAACTCATTGTTAGTTTATATCCTATTAAAATGAGTGGGAGTTTTTTGCAACTAACTCTCATTCCCTTCTTTTCAAACTGTAATTAGCTGAAACTAACTTTTCCTGGATTATCCCTTTTGTTAATCTTTAACTGGAGGTCATTGGTCAAAGATGACTGAGCTTTGCTTGTTTTTTATTTTTAATTCTGAAGCCCACGGATTCTGTTTCTTTAATAAACCGCATGATTTATAAGCAGATCGTCAACTTATTGGTTCTGCATGTGTAACTTCCACGAGATGGGAGGAAATGGAAAAAGTAGGTTGCACTGGCTTCCCAATATAGCTCTGGAAAAGAAGATAATGTGCTGCTCCTCATCTTCAGGTGCTAGCTGATACAACTGAAGTCATGCCATTGGACTCGTCTCCTAAACTCACACTGACAGCAATGTGTCAACCCCACAGACGTCAAAATATTTACTTGTATGTTAGCACGCATAAGGCTGAGGCTCTTCTCTCTTGGAGAGGCCACTATTAGATATATCATGTCCATCTTATAGATATATCATGTCCATCTTATAGCTGGGATCAGGTTCTATTTCATTGAACAGTGACCTTACCTGAATGTGTATATGTGCTTTATTAAAAAACAACAACGATGTTCCTTGTGTCACACGGTGTGGTTTTACACTGAATGTATTGATTCAAACAAAACCTTTTGGAGTGCCACATCCATAGTAATGTCAGCTTGAAAGGCCTAGGGATGATAATTGTTTGCCACAATATAATGGTCTCTAGCCCACAAAATGTGCCACAATATCTTTCCTAATCTTTAAGGTGTCGAAAAACTCTTTGATGTTCAAAATCAAAGGAGCTCTCTTTGGTAGGGAGTGTGGGATACAAATTTAATAATAGATATGTTAATTAACAAATAACAAATATTCATTTATTCTTTGAAGTTTGCAGTACAGCTAACTGAAGGCTGGACAGTCCAGTACTTGAGCCTGTAGTACTAGGAGTCCTACTGCAGTGTATATGGAACCTATCTAAAGGTAGACCAAGATACCAAAGACACATCAGAAAGAGACTTTAGCTGCTGCATGAAGGTCTCCTACAGGGAAGTCCTGTCAAATCAAAGTAATTTGCAACTTTCTGATAAGACTCATAGCCTAACCATTGGTCTGATCAGCATGCTCTTCTGAGCACACAGTCTCACATTGTCCTCAACCACTAGACCACAAGGAGCTGAGAATACCTGCTTGTGACCAAAACACGCTAATGAAATTTGCTAATATCTATCTCCTTTGCACAAAAAGTAGGGCTGTTAGATCAGATTTTTAAATAAACATATTAAGTTATGATTGTGAGCAAATTCACTAGAAAGGAAATGGGACACACAGTTAATTAAATATATTCAAAACAATCTAAATTATGTATTTAAAATTACTTGAATACATTATTTAAATAAACAAAGAAATGTATGGGGGGTTTTCAATTAATTGATTAACCAGATATTCTAAACGTATATAATATGCCTTGGACAAATGTTTAAAATATTAGAAAATCCAAGACAAAAAGCAAACACAGATGGAGTTAATCAATCTTAAATGCATTGATTAGCCAGCTAGATGGTATTGGCCAGAGCAATCTTATGGAGATCAGGGGCGAGTCTGTGGTAGAAGAACCAATACTTCTTGAGCCCTGGTGGGCTTTTGCTGAACAGGGTGAAAGGTGGGCAGGGTAGCCTTTTATCTTTTTCCTCACAAGGATCTGTTTCCTATTTGCCACCATTGGCTCCAACGGGAAGGAAACTAACTGCAACAGCTCCAAGGCTAGCATAGTCCCACCCACACAAATTCTGGGGACATGCCTTGGATATGACAAATCTAAAGCTTCTCCCAATCCACACTGAACTCGCTCTAGAACACCCCTTTTTGCCCTTGGAAAAGTGCTCAACGGACCGGATGGAACCTAAAGATGTTGAACAACCATGTGACAGGACCACTGAAAATTTGTTAACATAAGTATGTGATGGATTAATGTCACTGCAGTATAAAAATTAGAACACAAAACCAGAAAAACTACTGTATGGAAGGATTTGTCTGTAGCATTGTACAGAAATCCTCTGTCAAAATATATAACTATGACAGCTAATTCTAAAGGAATATCTGGACATTTCTGAGAATCAATATTATGTGGTGGTCTTTTCCCCTTGGACAATCAGGCAGTGATGGAGGAAAGAGAACCAATATCACCATTGTCACATTTCCTAGTTGGCAAGGTTACTTGGCTGATGAGATCAGAGAAAGACTTGTGAACAATCTTGGCTGTTGAGAGCAATCCCGCCTTACAAACAGAGGGCTGACCTGGAATAAAAAAAAGAGAGAGAGAGGAAAGAATATGTGGCTCCAATGTAGATTTGAACAAACAAAACCAATAAGCGAAGCATTTTCACTTTTCATGTAAGACTGAGATTTCATCATTATTGGCTTCGTTGTTATTTATTTATTTCATTTATTAATCATTTCAATACAATTAATATTTCTGAAAACAGTTAAAACAATTGCATATATAACAACAATTAGAAATCATGGCTTAGCACAAATAAGCAAACGTGGGCTCCTGGAGAGATCATGGTGATAGGGCTGGTGCCAGGCATGAATGGGCCCTTGGGCACCAGCCTGCCTTGTGCCCATGGCACACATCCGTATGGCCTGTCTGCCTCTCCCATCGCCTCACGTGAATGCCATGAGTGCTGTGTGCATGTGCCTACCATCAACCTAGATGGGGGGGCTTCCCCAGGGGGCTGATGCCCCTGCCACCACCTTGGTTGATGACACCCATGTGTGCTATGCTATGTGCATGCAGATGCCTGCCATTAACCAAGATGGCAGCAGGAACATCAGTCCCTTAGGGAAGCCCCTGCCGCCATCTTAGTTGCTGGTAGGCATGCATGTGCAGTGTGCACAGCAACGGGAGAGGTAAGTGGAGTGTGCGGGCAGTCTTATTGAAGCCAGCATGGTCTGTAGGAAGGGGCTTCTGGGGAGCTAACACTCTGTGATCTGTGGCAGGGTCAGGAATTGACGCTGCTGCGAATCACTGAATGGGAGTGCTACCCTCCCGCCCTAAGCCATAGTTTGACACAGTGTATCAACCAGGCCTAGGCTCATGGTTTAACTCTTTCCAACAAAATCATGAGTTGTAACCAAGGTTTATCCTGTAGTTTACAGCTCATGGTAATTTGGGAAAGCTAAACTGTGAGCTCAGGATTAGACAACATGATAAGCCACGCCACAGCTCAGTATAGCACAATGCAGCAGTAAAATGACCAGGGAGAAGGAAAGCAGGCGTGATCTTTTCGGGAGCCTGCTCGTTTGTGCTAAGCCATGGTTTGGCCAAGAACACTTGACTCCAACAGTCCATTGTGCTGGGACTGTGGAAGCAAAGCAGGGCTGCCGAAAGTTGGGGACTGGGGTTACAGATGTACCAGGCCCCATATCCAACAGGGGTACCAGGCCCCATATCCAACAGGGGTCCCAGACCACCAGCTTTCATTGGGAAAAAATTAGTCTCTAGCCCTCTTAGAAAGGAAGTCATGAAGTACAATGTGAGCTCCCCCCAGCCCCTGCAATTTCTGTGAGATAAGCCAGTCTGGCTGCTGTCACTGTTCAGTGTTTTTAGCTAGTCCTATTTAGCGTTAGAGAAGAAAGGATCTGTCAGTTTCACTTCTCTCAGTTTCTCATTTTTCAAATCCTAAATTCGGTTCTCCACATTTCTGCAGCAATTTGCGATTTTTTTTTTAAAAAAAATCATATGAAAATTCTTCAGCATTCCAGATTGAATTTCTCCTAATAACATTTTTGTAGGCAGTTTTAACTAATGTACACAGTTTTGCAAGAAGTTTCTTCTAATATAATGCATTTTTGTAAACATTGTTCGGTTAGAAAACTGCATCAGAAGTGCAAATTTCAAAGGATGGCTGTGTTTTGATTCTCATATTGTTTTGAAAAGTACAAATTTAATAAATTAGGCTTTAAATGTGAACTTATTGAATTTCTCCTTCATCCCTACTCAGAATAGACCCAGTGAAGTTAATAGACATTACTAAGGCTGTAATCCAATACAGACTTACCTAGGAGTAAGTCCCATTGAACCCAATGGAGCTTACGTCTGAGTAGATGTGTATTGGATTGCAACCTAACTTAGGTTCATAAATTTCAGTGGGTCTACTTGGAGTAGGACTTAGTTGAATACAACCTATTGCATCAGAATCAATTCACCTGCAACTAAAAGAAACCAAACAGTTGTTTACATAGATAAGACAATTTAATTACTCAAAGGAGTAAAAGTAAGTGTGATCATATATCTAGAAGCTTGTGGTAACTGCTTTGCCTGATCTTCCCACTTCCCTTCCCATCTTGATTTATTCTTATTAATAGAAGGGTCACTGAGAGTAATTAAGAAAGTTCATCTAAATTTATTACTGCACTGGTGCTCTGCATAACAATAGCAGTCTTAGCAAGTTTGAGAATTTGAAAGAATAGTCATGAGACAAAGATACTATTTTTTGCCCTTATCTATAAAATGTCCATCTTAGAGCTATCAGTTCAATGTAATGTGCAAAACTGCTGCATCTCTAAAATGACACAAGCTATCTATTTAACAACACACTTGATAAGCCAAATACATTCAAATATATGATAACGAGCATTTAAAATCAGCAGTCACACTCTTAAAAATGGACTTACATGAAAGATTATGAGTATTACGGCTTCCTGTGTCATCAGAAAAAATGTGAAACCCCTAGATACCTTTTGAAAAATAATTTGGCCACCTGGGAAACGAATGAAATTTGCATCTTTTAAATTGATTGAGGAGCACAAGTAAATGGGAACCTCTTGGATGGGAAAGCATACACAGAGCTCTTGAAGCATACCTAAAAGGTGAGTAATAATGATACCAAAAGACTTAATCCTGTTCTTGGAACACAGGCATGAATGGCATTCAATAAATGTTTCAGGAACTAAAACAAAAGCCACAAGTTGAAAAAATGGAATATTCTCTAGGAACATCCAAAAATGCAAATGTGGGCAGCATCTGACATGAAGGCTATATTCCTCAGATTGCTTATTCCTGTTAACTTCTCTGGAGTTAAATGGAAATGGAAATGAACTGCCTTCAAGTCGATCCTGACTTATGGCGACCCTATGAATAGGGTGTTCATGGTAAGCGGTATTCAGAGGGGGTTTCCCACTGCCTCCCTCTGAGGCTAGTCCTCACCACCTGGCTAGGGCCTGCTCAACTTGCCACAGCTGCACAAGCCACCCCCTTCCTTGTCTGCAACTGCCGGCTGGGGGGCAACTGGGCTCCTTGGGACTCTGCAGCTTGCCCACGGCTGCCCAGGTGGCAGGGCACATAACCCCTGAGCCACTCACTGTGGAGTTGATCTTTAGCTGGCCCTTGACACCCAGGAGACACGAGTGGGGATTGGAACTCACAGACTCTGGACTCCCAGCCAGGCTCTCCTCCCCACTGTGCTATACCCCAAGCAAACAGGCCTCAATCCACCAGGAAGTTCTCCCATAGAAACCCCTTTGGAATGAATGGGATTGCACAGGCTCTTGCAATTAAATGGGTCGTCCCCAGGAGAAGATCAGTGGACTGTGCCTACTTGGAAACAGGCTTTACAGCAATTCCCAAGTGAACATTCTTGTGCAGAATGGCCTTTGGGGGACTACTGGGTCCTCTTTGATACCTTTCTAATCTAGCTTTTGAGAGCACATTGACATGGCCAGGTGTCACTCCCTCCACTTATTTGGCAGTGACCACAACAGCAATGCCTGTGAATGCTTCCCTTTGGTTGATATAAATGGCCTATGTGTCATCTAGAGAATGGTCTGATGTAGGGGTGGACAGATCAGCCTATTTCTGTTTGGGTCAGTTTTGCATGTGTTCATTCATGAGTCTGTTCTATCCCATTCCCACATTAACCTATGAATGTTTTGAACAAAATCTGCATGGATATTTATATTTAAATAAGTATTTTCTCACACATTTCTAAACCTAGTTTTCTCTCTAAGTTCACACTTTTAAACACATTCTATCCTAAAATACACACGTTTAATATACACTTTGGTACTATATCACAGAATTCAGTGCTGTGCAAAATCTGAAGAATAACTGCATTCTGATCCACACATTAATCTTAGAGGTACAGATTAGAGCAGTTCAAGTCAGAACTACAAAGAACAAATTCCACAAGCATCCCTGGTCTGAAGTCACATGACCTGTCAAACCTAAGCATGTCTGTCTCCTCTGCCATCTGGATGGGATACTTGCCTGGACTCCATATGTTTGCTACTCCAAGCACTGAAGGACAGTTTAGACATGGTGTAAGTGTAATAAATAAATATTATAATCCCTACATTTTTCAGATTAGTTTACCTTGGGGAACTTTAAAAAACATTACTCACTACATAGTATAAAGAGACCTGGAACACCTTAAAGCAGCCTCCCTCAAGCTGGTGACCTCCAGCTGGGACTGATGGGAATTGTAGTCCAAATCATCTGGAGGGCACCGGGTTGGTGAAGGTTGCATATATTGTGGCATGAACTTCCATAGACAAATGTCAGCTTCTTCACCATTGTTCTCTATAACAACATCTGAAAACTTCTGCTGTGAAATAATCAGATATGATGAGCCAAATATATTTTGTGCAAGGTGACACAGCCCTAACTAACGTTTCCATAATCTAGTTAATCAAAGTGCCAAGATTTAGGACACAAGATCTAGACTTGATTTGAATACTACTAAATGGGCTGAAGTCCAGGGGATCAGATATTTAGGATATCAATTTAAACCAAAGGAAAACACCAGCTAACAGACAACATTTACATTACCCTGCTGCGGCACAAATATGCCAGTGTACAGTGGTGATTTATTTCTTTACAGACATGCTAAAGCTAAAAGCTAGTCTCTCTGACTTGCTCTTTCTTAGGAAGCTGCCTTATACTAAGTCAGACCATTGGTCCATCTTAGTACCGTCTATACTAACTGGCAGTGGCTTTCCAGGGTTTCAGGCCTGGAAATGCTGATGAGTGAACGTGGGACCTTCTGCATGCAAAGCATCTGCTCTACCACTGAGCTACAGCCCCTCCCTACATTCTTGCTCCTCATTCCAAAAGTGTCAAGGCCTGGCTGTGATCACGCAGGGGAAGGCAGAGATCCTCTCCTTCATTATCTCTTCAACGTATCCCACAACTGAGTAGCAGTGACATGGAAGCTAGATTCCAAGGCTGAGTCTCATATCAGCTCAAGTCCTTTGATGTTCCAGGTGGCATTGGAAATTCTTACCTGGCTGCACATGGAGTGCATCCTTCAACTTCATCATTAGCTGCTGCAGTTCCTCCTCCTCTTCCATCTGTTTCTCACTATGAAGAGTCTCTGTTGCAGTGGAACATTTAGGGCTTGGGATCTTAATCCCACCACTGAGATGGTCCCTGCTTGTTTCAGACTTTAGCTCGCCAGAGCAATCTGTCAGAGGAACAGTTCTCTCCCTGGGGTTTTTAGGATGAACAACTTCAGGGATATCATTTTGGAAGACTGTTGTTCCTAATGTGATCTCGGCTGATCCTCCTGAATTTCTGGCAAGAAGACCAGCCTGTGGTTCTAAAAGCCACTTCCTTTTAACACAAGAGGAAGGGAGATCCGGAGACTTGTATTTCACATGGTTGGGCTTTAATGGAGGGCAACCAGATCCAGTCTGAAAGTTCCTTTGCTTCAAGGACTCCTTGCTCTTTATAGTGATGTTCTAACAGTTTGCAAAGGAAATGTGAGATGTTGATTAAAATGTTACTTAAAACTTTAATGCATGTGAACACACACACACACACAGAGGGGGGGATCATTCATTACACTTAATAAGGTACAGAGAATGGTTGCACCAAATTGGTAGTTTTGCTGTGCTATAAGAAATCTGGAAATTTCCATGTGGTGGAGCAGGCTTCCTCTATCTAATGTCCTCTACATGTTGTTGGACTACAACACCCATCATCACTGACCACTGGCAAAGCTGATTGGGACTGATGGGAGTTGATGCCCAAAACATCTGAAGGGCACCAGGTTGGGGAATACTGAGGTAAAGAATGGTTCTTACATGGGCTCCTCCTTTAAAATGCTCTGAAGGCTATCAAATGGTGGCTGTCCCTTATCATAAGAAAACAGACCAAAGACCAGAGTCCCTTTCATCAGGAATTAGTAATGTTAGAATCATGGTAGGCTAGCAAGCATAAAAAAATGAGTACAGCAGTCAAATATTTAACATTGTGAATAATGACTATATAATAATGAAATACAGAATCTGAATAGAAATGATGGAATGATAAAAGACCGCAAGATGACTGGATATTTTGAGCCCACCATGCCACTTGTATTCAGACCCTGTTCATATAGGACCATGTAACAGATCCTCGAGTTCAAGGTCTTTCCCTCAATAGGTTCATCTTTACCATCACCACCACCACCACCACCACCACACAATCAATGGCCCTGGAAGTCCAACGCAAAGACGCTTGTTAGGGATGTGATTGAGGGCTCACTGTTAACTTTCCCACTGAGTTCCTGAGTGATGCTGAGATTGTTTTTGTTTTTTTCCCAAATTTTCCTGGACATTAGTTTTTCACCTGTGAAACAAGAATAAAATCATTTGAGCTGAGTTTTTCACTGCTGAGCAAAATAAGATCTTAACCAGTAACCAGACTAACCTGGTTGCCAAAACTGAAAAAAGAAAGATGTAATCCAAAGAGCACCTTAGGCTTACTCAAAGCTAGCCCAGTGGAGCTTTAGACTTTTGATTTTGGATAGTTGACTGTTTTGGAAATCCGCTTTAGTTTCAAAAGCACGGCGGGGGTGAGCAAACACATACGTACTACTGTTTGAGAAGAACCTATCCAGTGCCTTCCTAGACTTCCTGGTCAGTTCTTGGGATCCTACCCTATGTTTCTCCACCTTATCCCTTATTGTCTAATTAGGCTATAATGGTTGAATTGATTTTCAGAGCTACTATTAATGGAAACGTCTGCAAGCAACAGAAGTGTTACTGTAAATTTCACTGAGTTTTGAATCAGTCCCATATACTTTACAAATCTTTTGTGTCCAGATTCAAAGACAAGCTTGCTTAGTTCTTCTTCTTGCTACTTTGCCTCTGTCTCAACTTCAGAGTAGAAAGTCCAGTTCTATATAATACACCATCACCTCTCTGAATTTTCAGTCATTTAATTAGTTACTGCAATTTGAGCCTCAATAAACAACTCCTACTATGTCCATAAAAGATGTAGATGATAACAGCCCAAGGTGTAATTGGCCTGGAAATGCTTCTCAAAGTATTTAACAAAGGAAATCATATTGTAGACTTAAAAAACTGTGCAATGCCCAGAATGGATGACTCATGCAATCAAACTGCATAGATCATCCTGCCAAAGAGAAATCCAACTTATCCATTTGTCTGTGTGGATGGGAAAGAATATTACCACTAAAGATATAATTTAAAAAGCAGAAGAACAGAAGCAGGGGACCGGAAAATTTCAAAAAGGAACATATTATGCAAATCTGTCAATTAGCATATATTTAACTAACTAACACAAATTGATGTTCACATATTGGTTGGGAAGTAGGGATTTGGAAGTTCTTATTTAAATCGTTTCATCACAACCTGAGGAAGACTAGAGATCTCCAAGATTTCAGGTGGAGGTCTGTCCATACTGAAATCCTTCATCAGAGTTGCCAGTGACTTAGAATGTGTACACACCATACATTTAAAGACCATTCCCTCCCACCCCTCAAAGAATCCTGGGAATTGTAATTTACCCCTCACAGGACTACTACAATTCCCAGCACCCTCAGAATCTATATAGTTCCCCACATATAAAGATCTGCTTTGTCCCTAAGCTTTCAGTCCCTCAGTGGCAATGTGCAGGGAGCTGAGTGTAATGAAAAACTAACCCGCTCCCCTTTCAATAGCAAAACCCATGACAAAATAAGCATGCTCAGACATTCCCATACCTCTATGGACACCAAGATTTGCATCATGCTACATCCAAAGGTGGACCCTCCACACACACCCCAATGACACAGCAGATTGCTAATGAAGGTATGTGCAGGATCAACTTAAAAGCATGGCCATCTCAGGCTATAGGACTAGATCATTTGAATTCCCTTCTCCTCTTTTAGAGTGTCTCCCCTCCTGCACAGAAACACCTGGGATTGCCCAATTCTCTTTGTGTGATCGGAAGAGAGTCAAGACAAAGTTTGCAATTACAGAAAACCCAGGTCAGCCTCCGTTCCCCTTGCCATTAAAGGGATTTTCATAATAGAACATGTTGCTGTTTTTGCTTTTTAAATTTCTAAATTTCTGTCTGGGTTCTTAAAATAAATGCACCTAATTGGACTGGAGGTAAGGATGCAAGAAGGCATCATTTTCTAGATCTGTTGCATGTAGCACTGTTCCTGTTCTGGTGCAGTTTGCCTTCTGCTTGCACTATCTTGCAGGGGTGGAGAGTGTAGGAATGCTTCCGTCAGGCCAGTGGCTCTTTTACTTGGAGAAGTCAGGGAGTAAATCTGGAAGTGTCTGTGTGCAAAATATGTACCATACCATTGAAATAACACCACCCTGGAAATGGGAGATCAGATGTGAGATGTGCAAAAGCCAAGGAACAAACCTGGAAAATCATGGAGGTAAGCTTATAAGGAGTGATGACAGCACTCCCTCAGTATAGGAAAAGGTAAAGGTAAAGGTGTCCCCGCACTTATAGTGCAAGTTGTTTCCGACTCTTAGGGTGACGTCTTGCAACGTTTACTAGGCAGACCGTATATATGGGGTGGGTTTGCCAGTTCCTTCCCTGGCCTTTCTTTACCCCCCAGCGTGGGTACTCATTTTACCGACCACGGATGGATGGAAGGCTGAGTGGACCTCGACCCCTTTTACCAGAGATTCGACTTCCTCCTTCCGTTGGAATCGAACTCCGGCCGTCAGCAGAGCTTTGGCTGTGTTACCACCGCTTACCACTCTGCGCCACGGAGGGTCTTATATAGGAAGCCCCATTTAATTCATGTTGGTTCTTTATCTTGTGACTGCAAGGGCTTAATCTAGAAAGCATGATGTATGGACTCCAAATGAGAAGGGAGCTAAAATTCCCTATGTGACTATTTTTCTAACTATGCTCATCTAATGGTTTAGGAATTTTGGATTTAGCAGCATCTAGCTGCTTGGGCGACTCACATGATGGAACGTTCCTCCATAAAACGATTGCTAGACACAGAAAACAAACATGTCAGGGATAAGGCTAGGCTAAAATCTCTTTTTCTCTCTCCGACATCTAGTTTTCTGTGTGGAGGGATTTATTTATTTGTTTATTAGTTATGAATGAGTATTGCAGTCTGGAGTGATACAGTAGGCTTACCACCTCAGGGAGAGCTTGACCTTAGTCACTCCTAGTTGTGTTAGAAAGCTCCATTCAAGAGAGGAAGATGGAGACTTCAAGTAATTTTGGGTGAATCTTCCCAAGGCAAAGGGCCTGCTGACCCCATTCTGTACCGTAATTTCATGTCTCATTTCCTGAAGTTCCATCCTGAGGTTCTCCTGGCTTGCTATTAACTCATGGATCTTTGTTTCTAGTGCACAGTTTCTATCTTCCTGAGCGGAGTGAAGGAGCTGCACTTGGCCCTTCCACTTGCTTAGCTGCTTCTTCAAGTACCTGCAGGGCAACAGAGTGGCACAGCATTAATTAATTAAGTTGCCTGGAGGATATGGACAAATGATAAGAAGGAAGCATGGGGAGTGTTGCTTTGCATTACTGTAATGGGGTTCAGCTATAGAGATGACAAAACTGGAGAGCAGCCAGTGGATATACCCTGTCCTGTTGACCTTGGGGCGGCTGCACAGATCATACCCCTGCTGGCTTTCCTTTCTCTGATCCCTCAGTCACTTGTACCTAGACAGGATGAATGTGCTCACGCTCCAGTAGCTTTCCTAGGGAATTTTGTGCAGTTTTCTCCGGTATTGCAACTCTTGTTGTGTCTCTTGTGATTGCAATCAATGTCCCACCCCCACACCTGAGTGGAAGAATGAGACATTATCTACGTACTCGCTATTCAAGATGGAGCAGATGTATGTATCGCCCACTTCTCTAATTTAGCAGCCAGATCTGATTGATAAATACAGTTCTCTTCAAGCCAGCAAAGCCACTTTGCCGCACATGCTGCTGAGATAGGGATGCAGAGATAAACACTCCTGAACGCTAGAGAAATAAGCCACTGACTGAGTGCACTGTGGGGTTTTTTTCCTGCACTGTAGATCTATGCTCTCATCTGACTATATGGTTTCCATACGTTTTACGCTGCACAGCTCAGAGATCTTAATCAAGGCTACAGATGTACTCATACCCACCTCCTCTCACTGCGAAAGGTCTTGATGGATTCCTGTGTTTTAGCCAATTCTGCCTCAAGAGAAGCAAGTGCCTGTAGAAAAACAGGAGAGGGGGCAGGGAGTGCCAGCAAGGTGATGACCACAGCAGGTGCACAAATGAAACAAAATGCAGCTGCACAAGGACATCCATCTACTATACTCACTATGCACTGTTGATCAGAATGGGAAGAACAGAAGTAGGTGGACATGGCCCACAAGTCTTAGTAGGTGGCTCCTTATATCCATAGCTAACAGTGGATTTTTAGAAGATTCCGCTACATGCTGTCTCGGGGGCTAATCACCCATATCAGGGAATAAAAAACAACAGAGTGTCTTGTGGCTCCATGAAAACCAATATAATTTATGGAACTTCTAGTTCATCAGTTGCACAAAATGTGTTTGTCTCAAGGGGCAGGAATATATATATGCATGAGTGTAGAGAGAAACAGTGAACTGAATATTTATTTATTTATTTATAAATATATTTGTATACTGCCATTTTGTTAAAAACACCAAAGGGGTTTACAACAAGTTAAAAAAACAGCAACCACACAATAAAAACCTTAAAAATACAATTAAATCAAAGGTCAACTATTACAAAAAATCATCTTAATTGCCTGCCTAAGCCTGGTGCAACAGAAAGGTTTTCAGCATGTGCTTAAAAGTTAAAATAGAAACGCTGTTGGCAGAGCATCCCAGAGAACTGGGCGATGACACTGAAGGCTCCATTTCGGGTTGATGATAAATGAGCCTTGCCAACTCCGGGGACAACCAAAGCCACTCCTGCAGATGATCTCAGTGATCCAGCTGGGATATAAGGGTTCAGGTGGTCCCTAAGATATCCAGGACCTAAGTTGTTCAGGGCTTTGTAACTAATACAAAGACCTTACTGGGGGGCTTTAAAGGCCCAGGTCTGGCTCCACCCCTTGGCTGCTCTCGCGAGACTGCCCAGGATTGTGGGTGATCTCGTGAGAGCCGGGTCATAGATGGGAGGATTCTAACTCCTCCCTCCCGTCGCTGCCTGGGGCGTGCTCCACCCCACAATTAGCCCCCCGTGCGGAGGCTCGAGGACCTTAAACCTGGCTCGGTAGTGAATGGGCAGCCAGTGCAGATGTATTAAGAGTGATGTCACATGTTGTTGGCCAAGTGCTCCCATCAGCAGTCTGGCTGCTGAATTTTGCCCCAGCTGGAGCTTCTGAACCACGCCAAGGCAATGAAATACAAAAAGTGTGCAAAATAATCAACAGTGACCATTCACAACAGCAGTAATTAGGGATACCATAAAACATCTAAGCATTGCTACATTCATTTTTACCTATAGCAAACTGTAAGAAAGGAAACCATTGTCCTTTTTCATGCCCAAACTAACAGAAACAAACTGAGGCTGCAGTCCTAACCTCCCTTTCCTGGAAGGAAGCCCCTTTGACTACAATAGGAGTAGCTTCTTAGTAGACGTTGTTAGGTTTGCTCTGTTATTTATTTATGCTAATGCAGTTATTTCATGTTGGAGACTCCCTTTCAAATTCCTCTGTATGAGAACAGGATCTCCACCTCCGCATACCTATGCACATATATTACTACTGAGATTACTACTTCATGCATCTGATGGAGTGGACTCTAGTCCTTGACAGCCTATGCCATTTGTTAGTCTTCAAGGTACAAAACTCTGTGATGTTTTTGGTGCAATGGACTAACAGAGTTGCCCCTCTGAAAACTGAACATGTATGTGACCACTCAAAGAAGAACCGTAATCTGTACTCAGATTTTATGATGCAAATTTAGCATTTTTGCATCATTTTATTAATTTTCTGTATCCTTAACTCTGATTCAAACATTCAGATCTGGTATTATTTTTGTAATCCAGATAGAATGGCATTGAAAATTCTTGTAATAAAAATAATTGTTTTACCATTTATCTTGAAGCAATTATAAAGAAGTTGTGCACTGATTAAAATATCTTAACTTCAGCATAACTACAGTATAATAACTCATATTTTAAAATACTTAGTACATTGTTTCTATCACTCCTACATCCAGCAATATGAATTTTAGCATCAGCCACAAGATTATCTACCATTTCTCTTTTATTTTGACAATTCCTTGAAAAACATCCCGGACGTATATTCATAAATGCACTACAGATACTGTCATAGCCTTAATTCAAAACACATAATTATACATATAATTATAGGTCAACCATGTGTGTCATGGTTATAATATTTCTAATAACAACCCTCAGGTCATATATTGATTTTTGCAAGATCTGTACACAGGAATAAAGATGCTAAATTTGCCTCTTTGTATTGCTATCTGCTATAGGATTGTCTTTAAAATCTATTTTATCTCATCTGGACTGGTGGTATTCCATGTACAGTTCAAAACTGCATAATTTGACAATAATCCTATAAGGGTATTTACAGTTGTAATTAATATCTTCAATGGGGTTTCTGGCTGAACTGACTTTACACATATCCACAGTAGTTATTTTGGTGGCGTAGCAGTGGATTTGCAGAATGCACATCTGACAGTAAACATGTGGTTCAGTCCCAGCGCAGGCTCTGGGATGTGGGCTACTCTTGCGCAAGGCAGCCTCAGTAGACGCCCTTAACCTGGAAGAGGGTGGGCATGCAAATGATGAAGTCTGTCATATTGCCACCAACCTACTCGAGTGCTCCGTGCAAAGAGAGAACAGAGACGTTGCTGAAATGGTGGGTCCTTTGCCAGTCCTGGGTCCCTTTATAAATTCCTGGCCTCATCTCATCATACTGAGTCCACCAGAGGCAACTTGTTCAGCCCAGCATGTTGCATAACACCCACCCTGGCATGATACACTGACAGCACCCAACAGGTCTCAGCAGAGATCCAATACCTGTATTATATTAGATGACATTTACCCAAAATACATGCAGGAATTATATCAAATTTACACCATTTTCAGCTTACAAAGCTACAGAATCTCCTATCAGCTCTCGGTCTGCTAGGGTTTAGTGGGGTTCCTTGCGCAGTATTAATTACCTGATTGGATGTTGTATCTTGACCTAATGGTCTCTTGTCGTTTTGCACCAGCTGTGCTTGGGATACTTTGACATCTAAAGGACTGCTCAGCTGTAGGTCTAAAGTTGGCACTGAGGAAGACAGATTAAGTGGCACAGGTTGCCCTGAAGAGGTGGGCTGGAGTGAACCAGGGCTGCAAGAAGAAGGTAGACAGGATTAAAATGAGACACTGAACAAACTTACTCCTTATACATCAGTCTGATAGCTAGAACCTACATACAAATGCTATTACCAAGGTGGCAGTTATAGAGCTTTGAAGATGGAATGCTCCGAGGGGCTTTCTTTGCACAAGCTAAGTAATGCTGGTACTGTCCTCCAGGTTCAGGCCATGTGGTGCCAATGTGTCCAGAGAGTATATCCACAAGTTCTCCCTCTTAGTGCTGTTGGCTCTGCTGGCATCTCTCTAGCTGTTATATATAAGTCCAACGGGGTGTGGCCCTCAATGTTGAAATGTTTTGCAACTGGTTGCTCCCCTTTTTTGGTCAAGATTGCCAATTTGTGGTTTCTGAAGTGTGTGTGTAGGTCAGTTGTAGTTTTTCCTATGTACTAGATATGGCATCTTGGTTTTTTGCATTCACTGACCTAAATTATATTGCAGGACCTGCAGGTGATGTTCTGTTTGATGGAATATGTTCTGCCCATCCTCGTGCTTTTGAAAGTAATTGTCTCCATAAGGTACACACAGGTGACACAGCACTTGGAGTGACAAGGATGAGATCCAGGATTACTGATAGGTGGCTTAAGCACAGCTCTCACTAATAGTTTGCATAAATTAGGAGGCTGGTGAAATGCTACAACAGGAGGCTTGTTGATGGCTCCAGCAAGATGTTCTGAGTTTGCTAGCAATGGATAGCTCTCCCTAATTGCTAGGTGATAGGAAATGTTGGATAGAAATCTTCCACAAATGGAATACGTTGGTCTTTGTTTTTTGAAACCTCATTATGATGGAGGAGGTTTTCTCTGGATAGAATGGAGGCATGGATTACATGTGGAAGATATACTCTCAGAAGGTGTTCTTTAAGTTCACTAATCCTTCTTTGGTATTTCTTTTTGTTGCTGCAAATAGGTTTGATTCTGAGAGCTAAGCTATAGACAATGTTTTTCAAACACACATACACACACACTCTGGATCCAAATATTTGTGCCGCTAGTTCCGCATGCCCAAGATATGTTTGGATGTTTGATCACAAGCTCCCCCCACTTTCTGTCTGCTGCACAGCAATCCTCTTTTCAAATTCAAGTTTGATTGTGAGATGGCTATGCATGCTGGGCCGATGGGAATTGTAGTTCAGCAACATCTGAAGGGCCAAAGGTTTCCCACTCCTGAATTAGACTTACACATACTTACTTAGAAGTTAGTCTTCATGTGACAATGGAAAAACTTTTAAGAGATGACCCAGTGTATTTTGAAAAAAAGAACAGAGATATGATTTTACAGCAGTATTTCAGCAACCTATTCAGAATGGATGGCAAGAAAATATTTGGGATAGAGGTAATTCCCATCAGACTCTTACTATATGACTATGGCTTTGACAGCAAGATTATTATGGAATACTGATAATGGAAGATTGGATACTGAAATTACTGGACTTAACAAGACTACTGAAGATGGAAGATGGAAAATGGAACTAATAGGGATAATAGAACAATGGCTACTGAATTTACTGAACCTAACAGATTCTGATGTGATGGATTAATTGAAATGTTTATTTTGACTATGGTTATGACAACAAGATTATCATAATTAGTAATGAGATGGATTAATCGATATGCTTATCTGGAAAAAAAAAATTGATAGATATATTTCTTAAAGAATTGAAACCTCTCTTTGACTTTTTGTGGAAAGAATAAAGTAATGTTTATGAGATTTGATGATTAAGTAAGATAACTACTGGAGGAAAGTGATTTTATAATATGACTTAAGAGACAGGATTGTTATATATTATAGACTTATAACTGATTTGATCTTTGACAAATGGGAAGTCAATATTTTACTCTTTATTTTTTATTTTTGTTTTTTTTTTCTTTTTTTCTTTTTGTTTAACTATTTTTGATTTTGTTTTTTGTCTTTGAATGTTTTATGATTTTGTCTTGTATGTTTTATGAAAATCTGAATAAAAATTATTGAAAAAAAAAAAAAGAAGTTAGTCCCACTGAATGTAATGGGACTTACTTCCAAGAAAACATGCATTGGATTGTGTGTTACAACCTTTAAGTTCAATTTTCCAGGGCTAACAGTTCTGCTGGCACTATGATGGGGGTCTGAACTGTGCATGTTGATTTGACAGTGCCTGTATGATCCTACTCTGCAGCACGCTACAAAGCATTTTATACCCTTCCAACTTGCATGTGCTGATATACTCTTTCAGAAAAAGCATCATTAAAATGACATTTCAAATGAAGACTAAAATGCAAGCAAAGAGGAACATTACGATTGTGCTGACCCTCTGCAGATGAGAGAATTTCACCCTTTATAAAATAGTTGTTTTCTTAATGGCCTGTTCAGTTCATAAAGCAGAGCACAGCAGAGGATCAAATAAGAGCAAGCATTTCAAGATGCTAACACAACTCATTATGAAAATATAGATTATTAGATTAGAAGTATAATATTGAAGCCAAGCTGAAGGCTAATTGAAGGGAGCCTTCTTCCCAGTTTTTAACTTTTCATTTTTCATCTATAACAACATATAAAAATTACAATACATAGAAATCATGTTTGGTTTACTTTTCCTGGTATACAATACTATCATTTGCATCATTATTCTTATTTTCATATTACATAGGGAGAATGAGAACAGCCTACAGAACAGAACAGAATTCCATCTCAGCCTATCAAGCCTCTCCATAAACTCTCATTGTTGTTGTTATGTGCCTCCAAGTCAACTACAACTTATGGCAACCCTATGAATCAGTGACCTCCAAGAGCATCTGTCATGAACCACCCTGTTCAGATCTTGTAAATTCAGGTCTGTGGATTCCTTTATGGAATCAATCCATCTCTCATTTGGCCTTCCCCTTTTTCTACTCCCTTCTGTTTTTCCCAACATTATCATCTTTTCTAATGAATCATGTCTTCTCATTATGTGTCCAAAGAATGATAACCTCAGTTTCATCATTTTAGCTTCTAGTGATAGTTCTGGTTTAATTTGTTCTAACACCCAATTATTTGTCTTTTTCGCAGGCCATGGTATCCTTAAAGCTCTCCTCCAACACCACATTTCAAATGATTTTTCTCTTATCAGTTTTTTTCACTGTCCAACTTTCACATCCATACATAAAGATTGGAAATATCATGGTCTGAATGATCCTGACTTTAGTGTTCAGTGATACATCTTTGCATTTGAGGACCTTTTCTAGTTCTCTCACAGCTGCCCTACCCAGTCCTAGCCTTCTTCTGATTTCTTGACTATTGTCCCCATTTTGGTTAATGACTGTGCCGAGGTATTGATAATCCTTGACAAGTTCAATGTCCTCATTGTCAACTGTAAAGTTATATAAATCTTCTGTTGTCATTACTTTAGTTTTTTTGCCGTTCAGCTGTAGTCTTGCTTTTGTGCTTTCCTCTTTAGTTCTCATCAGCATTTGTTTCAAATCATTACTTGTTTCTGCTAGTAGTATGGTATCATCTGCATATCTTAAATTATTGATATTTCTCCCTCCAATTTTCACAACTACTTCCTATTGGTCTAATCCCGCTTTCCGTATGATATGTTCTGCATATAGATTAAACAAATAGGGTGATAAAATACACCCCTGTCTCACACCCTTTTTGATGGGGAACCAGTTGGTTTCTCCATATTCTGTCCTTACAGTAGCCTCTTGTCCAGAGTATAGGTTGTGCATTAGGACAATCAGATGCTGTGGCACCCTCATTTCTTTTAAAGCATTCCATAGTTTTTCATGATCTACACAGTCAAAGGTTTTGCTGTAATCTATAAAGCACAGGGTGATTTTCTTCTGAAATTCCTTGGTCCGTCTCCGTCTCATTATCCAACGTCCAGCTTGGACATCTGGCATTTCTCGCTCCACGCTTTTGTTGTAGAATCTTGAGCATTACTTTACTTGCAAGGGATATTAAGGCAATAGTTCGATAATTACTGCATTCCCTGGGATCCCCTTTCTTTGGAATTGGGATGTATACGGAACGCTTCCAGTCTATGGGCCATTGTTTACTTTTCCATATTTCTTGACAAATTTTTGTCAAAATTTGGACAGATTCAGTCTCAGTAGCTTGTAGCAATTCTATTGGTATGCCATCTATTCCTGGTGAATTGTTTTTCCAAGTATTTAAAGAGCAGCTTTCACCTCACATTCTAAAATTTCTGGTTCTTCATCATACGGTTCCTCCATGAATGAATCTGTCATCCTGGCATCTCTTTTATAGAATTCTTCAGTGTATTGCTTCCATCTTCCTTTTATTTCATCTCAGTTAGTCAGTGTGTTCTCCTGTTGATTATTCAACATCCCTGCTCTTGATTTAAATTTCCCTTTCATTTCTCTAATCTTTTGGAACAGGGCTCTTGTTCTACGCTTTTTGTTGTCCTCTTCTATTTCTATGCAGTAACTATTGTAATAGTTCTCTTTGTCACTACGTACTAGTCACTGTATTGTTGCATTTAGGGTTCTGACCGTGTTTCTATCTCCTTTGGTTTTGCTTTCCTTTTCTCTTTAAGCATTTTAAGAGTTTCTTCAATCATCCATTGAGGTCTTTCTCTCTTTTTAACTAGAGGTATTGTCTTTTTGCATTCTTCCCTGATAACGTCTCTGACTTCATTCCATAGTTCTTCTGGTTCTCTGTCAACTAAGTTTAAAGCCTCAAACCTGTTCCTTATTTGATCTTTATATGATTCTGGGATGTTATTTAAATTGTATTTTGGCATTATGATTGCTTTGTTGTTCTTCTTTAGCTTTACTCTGATTTTTGATACGACCAGTTCATGATCTGTACTGCGGTCTGCTCCTGGTCTTGTTTTCGCAGAAAGTATGGAACTTCTCCATCTTCTGCTTCCAATTATATAATCAATTTGATTCCTATATTGACCATTTGGTGATGTCCATGTGTACAGTCATCTTTTTGGTTGCTCAAAAAATGTGTTGGCAAGAAACAAATTATTGGCTTCACAGAATTCAATAAGTCTTTCTCCTGCTTCATTTCTGTCTCCTAGGCCTGTCGAGACCCAGGGGGCCCAAGGGGGCCTGGATCCAGGGCTGGGGGAGCCCCAGGATCCCTTTCCAGTGCAAAGTGACTCTGGGGGTGTGTGCACACCCCCAGCTCCGCAGATGGGAGAGATGTCAGATGGGGAGGATGCTCCTGAAGATCTGGGGGTGGAGGCATGCCCAACCGCTCTCCAATTCCCACGGGAATGTCACCCACTCATGTGGAGACTCGTCCTTTGCCAAGCGTCCCAGGAGAGCTGTTGGAGCAAGACCTCTCACGCACGGCAACTCCACCCGCCCAGGAGTCCTTGGCTGGCCCTTCAAACGCCTCCCCACCAGAAACATCTCCTCCCCCTTCAATGGAGCTGGCACCTGAGGAGTCTAGACAGTCCGATGAACAGACATGTGTGTGCCCTCTGTCACCCTGTGCGCGATGCCGAGAGGTTGCGAGTGAAAACCTTTCCTATATAAGCCCGCGCGTCCCTGTTGTGGGTGCTGAGTCAACTTCCCTTACATGCTGCAGAGTAAGCCTGAGTAATTACTTAGGGATTACAGTGAGCTAGTTAGTGACCTCTATGAGACGCCTTGCCTTTGATGTTACTTTAATAAAACAAGAATTGATTCCAGTCTCGCCTCCGTTTCATGATTCTTACTCTGGGCAGGACAAGGCCCCATTTCCCCACAATTCCTGGTTCTTCTCTGTTTCCTACTTTTGCATTCCAATCCCCCATAATTATCAGCACATCTTGTTTTGGTGTGTGATCAATTTCTTCCTGTACTTCTGGATAAAATCTCTCCAATTCCTCTTCTTCTGCGTTTGCAGCATAGACTTGGATGATGGTTATGTTGATAGGTTTCCCGTTTAATCTCATTGATATAACTTGCTCAGACCTTGCGTTGTAGCTCCTAATTGCTCTTGCTACATCACTTCTCACTATTAAAGCAACCCCATTTCTTCTTAATTTCTCATTTCCTGCATAAAATATTTTGTAGTTGCCTGATTGAAAATGTCCCATTCCTGTCCATTTTAGTTCACTCACAACAAGTATTGTAATGTTGATACGTTCCATTTCTTGTTTGACAATTTCTAACTTTCCCTGGTTCATGCTTCTCACGTTCCATGTTCCATAACCTCTTGTGAAACCAATGTTGAAGTCCCAATTTCACTAGCTCTTGACCATAGAACGAATCTGTACCGCTGTCTTACGAAATCACCTTCCACATTTGTTTGTCTCATTGCTTGTATTTGCTTTGTCAATCTTTCCATTGAGGCATAGTGCCATTTAAAATTTTTCCATGAATAAATGTCCCTCCATCTTCATTTTTCCAATTTTTCGCTAAACTGTTTAGCTGCAGCTAATAGCACCGATAACATATTTTTATATGGCACATCTGAATTTTGATAATCAAAGACAGTAAACAACACCAACATTGGGGAAAGATCTGTATGGTGGCTTGCTATATTACTACATTCCAAAATTCCCCCTCACCCAAAAAACATTTTTATAATGTCACATCCCCATCATATATGTACATATTTGCCCAGTTCTGAGCATTACTGGACTCACTGATGCATACATTAAGCTTACTTTTCTCAGAATGAGATACCAACAATGTATAAATTTAAAGGTACCTTCCCTTGTTACTGCTGAAACCAAACTTAAAGGTCTCTCCCACCTACACACACACATACCTCTTTCCAAATTTTCAGTTTAGGACCCTCTCCCATCAAAGTTCTTCCCACTCTTGACAAAACTATGGGGAAGCAGGTTTCGGCTAATATTGGGCCAAGGGTGGAGAATCTTTTTCAGCCCACCCTCCCTTGTGGACATCTTTCCAGAGGCTGCTTGCCTGTGCTGGGTGGGGCCAGGGACAAAAGTGGCAGAACAGTGGGAGTGACTTTGCACAGTAGGCTGCATTCCAGGCATGCGCTACACGCTCGTGTACATCTCTCCATCTTCCATCCAGGCAAGCAAAAGCCATGATCAGGATTCAAGGACAAAACAGGCAAAAACAGTCAAGGAGGGCAGAAGCAGGACTGGTGAGGAGTGTAGCCTGGAGAGAGTCCCAAGAGCCATACAGAGAAGCTGGAAGGGTGACATTTGGCCCCTTGTCTGAGCTTCCTTGCCCCCGCATTAGGAGAAACTTCCTACCAGCAAAAGCTGTCTGGCAGTGGAAGTGGATGGTGGCAGGCTCTCCTTCTCTAGATGTATCTGACAGAGATGCTGTAGGTGCATCCAGCATTGTAGATCCTGCAAACTTTATGATTCTTAACTTACATTTCTCTCATGATCAGACTTCTATAGTTCATAGACAGATGGAAAGACCTATCTCTTCTAACTGGGACCATAAATGAAAGTTGGCCACATACTAACATTGTTCACAGAGTATCTAATTGTTGGGGAACTTGTTGTATGCCAACAGATTTTGCAATATTACAAACACAATCAGGCAAAAGCATCAGGCAAAGTCAAGAAAACAGTAATTGAGATTGTCTGGCCCAGGCCTACATCAAATCAAGCCAGTTCATCACCTTAACTGATTGAAACCTGCAAATAATTTCCTAATAGTAGCACCTTGTACAGCAAGAGTAGCCATCTGTGAATGACTGTGCAAACAAATATTGCCCCTAGTTAGGGCTAATCTTCATTTCTGCCTGTAACATAGTAACCTGATGTAAATTCATTTTTATAAGCCACTTTTAACTTTTCACATGGTCTCAGATTTTTCATCTCAAAGCCATTTCTGTCATAAATTCTTCCTTAAAAGGAGATGATCAAAGCACAGTGCTCACTGCGCTCCCTCAATATAAGAATTAGCACAAGCAGATCACAGACTGCGTCTGTGTTGAATTGTTTTTTAAGATGTCTTAAAGCTCTTTAAAAAAAAGATGTTTAAAGATGTTTTGCTTTAGTATGCTTTAAAGCCTTTTAAAAAGCTGTTTTAGAGCGTTTTTAGGTTTTTTGTTTGCCGCCCTGGGCTCCTTCTGGGAGGAATATAAATTATATTATTATTATTAAGAAGAAGAAGAAGAAGAAAAAGAAGTTGGTGCCAACATACCCTGCCTTGAGTGGGCAAAGAATCTATGGTGCCTATCTAATATTCTAGAACATTTGCTTTTGTTCTGTTTTTGATAAAGGTGTCCTCCCTGGTAGTCATCCTCTCCCTTGTAACAAATCTGCAAGATCCCTGTGGAGGCAGTATACCTGGTAGGCAGAAAAAGGTACATCCAAGTTTGATTGCCAGAAGTTCCAACAGACAAGCCCTCCCACAATCTGCCTAGGCCTGTGGGGGAATAGAGGCCACTCCTGCAGAGGAGCAGGGAGAATCCTGTGAGCTAGCACAACTATCCAGAATGAAGGAGGAAGAGGTACAGTGGCCACTTCAGGGTGAGAAGAGGGGGCAGTGATCGTATTATATGAGTTATGAGTAGGGGTGGTTGGTTTTTCTAATCTTCAGTTCTCCACATTTCTGCAGCAAAAACAATTTAAATCCTCATGAAAATTCTCCAGCATTTTAGTGCCATTTTTTCCTAATAAACATGTTTTTGTAGGCAGTTTTGACTAACGTACACATTTTTGCAAGCCATTTCTCATCATATAATGAATTTTAATGTTATTTTCACTCATATATTCATCTTGATGCACACTTTCCCCTAACGTATGCGTCTTTGTAAACCTGGGTTGGGTTGGGGAACTGCACTGCAAAATTCAAATAAGTGTGAGTTTCAGTGGATGACTATGTTCTGGTTCTGATATTGTTTCAGAAAGTGCAAATTGGACAGATTCGGCTTGAAATGCAGACTGAATCGAAATTCTCCCCAATCCCTAGTTATGAGTAGCTGCTGTCCAGACACTGCTCAGATTGGAATAGGGCAGTTTTTTGTCCTGTGGCCGGAGCAAGAGATAGGTGCTCCAGTGTGGCTGAAGGACCAGGCAACATGGAGAAGTTGGTACTGATGCCAGGCCAATGGGCATGTGTTGTCTGTGTGGCAGAAGGTCGTCTCATGAGCCATGCTTGGGAAGCTAGAAGGCATGCAAAGAAGCAACTGGTTAGTGATGATTTGCCCTGGAGTGTAGGCACATGTGTAGAGGTAGCTCTTCTCCAGGTCTGGAATCAGCAGATTGCTTCAGGGGCTTCAGCCACTGGTTTTCACCCTTCTGATGATGCACAGCACCTAGCAGATGTCCAACAACATCAGCTGCTGGGCCTGGCCCATGTTTCAACTTTCTAGGGCCTACTTCAAAGCTCTCTACACTTACAAATTCAGTTTCCTTTAAAGTAATGCACCAAGACTCTGCTCTCTCTGGTTCAGACTAATGGAGGCTGCAGATCAGGCTGTTTACTATACTTGCAGAATGGCATAGTGCTTCTGACTAATTTGTGCAAAATGACATAACCCTGTGGGACATAGTTGTTCCAAGTTAACTAACATGGACAGTGTGAGCGGAACAGGGAGAACGTAAGGAAAATCATTTTTTAAAAAGGAATGCAGTTGTTTTATACAATATTGAAATGCAAAACAAGACCGTAACATACATTTATTTCCTTTTCTCTTTTGCTTTATTTTGTTTGATAGTGTTTATATATTTTTAGTAATTTCTTAAACTTTATATTATGCATTGGTTACATATGATTTTAAACATGATCTTTAATAAAAAAAAAGTTACTGCCAGCAGCTGTATTTTACAGGTCAAAGAAAGGCCTTTGCAGAAATGTGCATCCTCTGCATCTGAACATATCTGAATAACTGTCCAACATCTCGGTGATGGTCTGTGTGACGCCCTCCCCTGGTTCTCCCTGTCAGGTTCCCACCTGCTTGTGGCTACTGCCTTTCACTAGGCACCACCAGGGATACCACCAGTCCAGACCGTCCTTTATATGGTTTCTCACTCTGCTCTAGCACAGATCTCACTAGATCCCCCTGCTAGGCAGCACCACCAGTCACATCCTATAACCAATATTCCCAGAGACTTTGCCTGAGTCTCTCTCTAGGTGGTTACTTTTGTGACTGCGTGCTTATGCTGTTCCCAACCCCCTTGTATCTTTATAGATAATGCATACAACTCTGGGTTGCTCTGGATACTTGTAATGTTATTATTCCTCCCTTCACTGCTGCCACCATTAGATACTGTTTCTGTTCAGCCTTGGTAATTACCTTGCCCTCCCTTCTGGTATGTATATCCCCCAGCCAAGGATCAGGCCTTTGGTAAACCAAATAAGTATTTATTAAATATCAGAAATAACGAGATTAGTTTTAGAATGTTTCACAAGCGTATGGTTTCATCTATTCCTGTTTTGTACTTGCCTTATTATTAATCAGAACTCCAACTCCCGACCTCCCCCCTCAAACACCTCTTTCTCCACACTCCCAACATCCACCCAGATTCAACTGTCATTCTTCCATTTATACTCCCAGCCATTCAAATGCTCAGCCAATCACCCAGCATTCTACTGCTCATGTACTCCCCCCTCCTCTTTCACTCCACTTACCATATGTCTTCTATATAAACAGCACTTACCATATTTACCCTACAAGCAAGAACATCACAGTCTGTTCTATCTAAAAAGCATGCGCACACATATTTGGTAAAAGGCACCCTAAGAGCTACAAACACAATATATAAAATGATACACTCACTGTGCGTAGCTGCGGGTAGAAAAGTCACCATCTCCCATCACTATCAAGGCATTTCTTCTCAGCGCTTCCTTCCTCTTGCAGCGCCTTTGCAGCAAGTTGTTTCGGATAATGCGGAAAAATAGCTTGGTGCTCTCCTTTGCTGACACCTGCCCAAATGACATGATGACAGAGAAAGGAGATGTATATACAGAAAGCCTGATGAAAAATGTTACATTAGGGATAGCCAACGCTGTGCCCTCCAGATGCTGCTGGACTCATTCCCATCATCCCTTACCGTTGGTCATGCTGTTTGGTGGGCCTGAAAAATGGGAGCCCGACAGATTCCCCATCCCTCTGTTAAGGAATCAGTGGATGATGAAACTGACCTCTTATCTCCTTTTCTTCCCAAAAGAAAACAGACCAGTAAAGTGCATGATAACAGAAATTGAATCCAGACAAGATTGAGGTGCTAATATTTGGCAGATCCTAGGAGTTTGGGAGAGGTTGGTGACATGACAAAAGTTCAGCAAGTGGGTATCAAGCTTCTTTTAATAAAACATATTGAGTCCTGATGCATTTTGAGCAAGGGCAGTCTCCATGAGGCAGCATTAAGAACAAATTTTAAACTAGTTCCATTGTAAGATGATGACAGCTTGGGTCTGCATACCTCAAGGTCATATAAACGTAGGTACCCTGCAAGACAGAGAACCCATATAAAGTCTCCCTGCTCCACGGTAATCACAGAAAAGCTTCTAGATAGAAAATTATTTTCTTTGCCTCTAGAATACTTAAAGGTTAAAGGAATTAAACATATTTTTTTCTTCACCTTGTACCTTAGGAATTAGGGATTCACACCTGTGCAGAGTGGAGAGTGCAATAAAGGTGACTGTTATTATTTGGCAGTGATTTCAACACAAAAATTACAATCTGCATGTTACCAAACATTAAATGCCTATCAAGAAAAAGTAAACATTTATTCAATTGCCATAAATGAATGCCACTATTAAACGTCACCATAATAAATCACTTGAGAAACCTAAATATTACCTATTTTTATATCATAAGTATTTTCATAACACCCTTCAATATACTCCCAGGGTAGTTTACAAAAACAAATCAGAAACCAATTAGAATGTAAATACAGAAACTAAAACTGAAATTAGCCAGAAAATTAGAAAAGGAACCTAAAATAGTCAGAAGGATTAAAACTGGATCTAAGCTTGGGAAAGTAAAAATGTGTTTGCCTGGTGCCAAAGGGACAAAGTAGTTTTCTCTGGGGAGAGAACTCCACATACGGAGCGCCACCACTGAAAGGTCCTGTCTGGTAGTCACCCACCTCACCTCAAATGGTGAGGGCACCTGAAGGAGGCCCCCAGTCAAAGATCTTAATGTTAAAGTAGGTATATATGGAGCCAGATGGGCCTATAAGTAAAGGGATTTAAAGGTAAAAACAACCCAGCACTTTGAACTGGGCCTAGAAATGTACTGATTCTAGTACACAGGTTCCAATCCAGCTTTTAAATGTGTAGGAACATCTCCATATGCATCTCCATCAGCATCAAAAGTGGTGCATCTAGCTTGTTAATTGGGATGCTGCTTGCAGAAGAGCTTCTAAGGGCATTTTCTTAATCAGATGTTAGACACAAAATAAAATAATACAGTATACAAGAGGGACCTGCTATTCCATTTGATATTCCATTCTATTCCCCTCCCTCCTGGTTTTACATTTTATCCCCAAGGTTAGTCACTGTTCTGCCTCCACTGTGCATGCTCAATTCTCACTGGGCTGTTTTCCAGGGTTTCTCTCTCTCTCTCTCTCTCTCTCTCTCTCTCTCTCTCTCTCTCACACACACACACACACACACACACACACACACACACACACACAGAGAGAGAGAGAGAGAGAGAGAGAGAGAGAGAGAGAAGCCTGCTCATATCCCTCTCTGTATGTATGAATGACACCATTTTGGCTACTTAAGGATTGGCAGTTAGAGAAGCAAGTTCACTTTTAGTATATTATGTTTAAAATATCATCCTTACATTTCTAAGGAAAAAAAACCCCTCCCTTAACATGAATCAATCTGATATGCTAGAATGCAAAAATGGCCCCCACCCCCTAGTTTAAAAGGAAACTCCGTTCGTGATCAATAGACTAGGCAAACAAGGGAATGAATCCAGTACTTACTGGCACACAGTGCTCCACCACAGGATGAGACTTCTTGTGGGGCTTGCTTTGTTGTCCGGTAAAGAAACAGACTTGGCAAAGGTCAAAGTTCAGGCACTTCAGACAACGATACCTGGCCAGAAAAGAAAAGAAAAGAAAACCCAGTAGGTATCACATTCACTAGCAGTAGCTTAAAAATGGTTCAACTCACTCAAAAGGAATATCCATGAGTAAATGAAACAATAAACACCAGTGGAGGCTTTCCTATAGCTCCAAGGAGGTAAAGGCATCCTTCCCCAGTCCATCACTTCTGAAGCTAGAGTCCTTGGACAATTAAGCTGCTGGACTGGTGAATGGCATTGGCCAAACTATTATTTTGCAGACATGTAATTGAAAAACTGTATTTTGCCAAATAGTACTTCAGCTGAAATCCCAGCTCACCCAGGGACATTGTGACGCAACGTTTTAAGAACGTAAGACGAGCCCTGCTGGATCAGGCCAGCGGCCCATCTAGTCCAGCATCCTGTCCTCACAGTGACCAACCAGATGCCTGTGGGAAGGCAAAAAGCAGGGTCTGAGCTCTCTCTTTTTGAAAATAGATGTTATCTTTGGAGAGTAGTGTGGAGAACGCTGATCTCTTAACACACATTTTTCTCTCCTTGGGCAAACTGGGAAGGGGGGGAGATAGTTCTACAAGCTTTTGGAATGGATCAGTTTGAGTGGGGGAAAGCTGATGGTGGTGACACCTCTGACATCACCAACAATACCGAGCTCTGGCTGAAGTTAATCTCTACCTTACACACTCATCTTGCCCTAGGCTGCTATACAAAATTCTTTGATCTATATTCATAAAGATTTAAGAAGACCAGAAACCTGTAGTTTCTGACCACCTGACCTCTCATAACTTTTCCATAACAAAAAGTAGTCTGATGCCTACTTTGGGAAATCCTTTCAAAAATGAGGAACACATACTGGACACTTTTCTCTCTGTGTGTGTTGGGGACACACAGTTTAATGGGAAGATTACCTAAAATGGGGTTCAAGAGACCAAGGATGCACTAACAGGACAATCCAACTCAGGGGAAGCCGGCAGAAGGGGAGCTGGCTCCAGAAGAGTCAGCAGGAAGGTCCATGACATCCAATCGCTGTTTGGAAGCCACCGGGTCAGCTGGAGTGTCACCTCAGACTGAAGATGCATGCAGGGATTAGAAAGTAAAAGCCAGCTCTCACCAATACCCCTAAATTGAGAGTAAGCACTCTCAACTGACTTTCACGGCAGTTATTTTCTTAGACTGACCTTTTTCCTGGTGCAACTTTTGCCTGGATTGAGACCTGCAGGAGTGCTCCAAACATGAGTTGGATGTGGCCTAAGTCCTCCCCCCAGCCCCTCTTACGACATGCCCCTGGAACACTCCTTTTGGGGGGCTTCTGCCAGCTTCCGCTGGCTCCCCTTCCGCCTGGCTGGGTTTCCTCGGTGGACCCCCAGCTGACCCAGCTGAGTCCTGGCCTCTGCCATGGCTAAGCTGGAATGAGGGGCTTCTGCTGGCATAGCCCAGCAGAGCCCAGCTGTGTCAGGACCCAACCAGCTTAGCTGGGGGTCCGCCATATCCAACTCCCCTCAGCCCAGCATAAATAGCAGTTGGATTGTGCCCTAGGACATCTCAGGGGAATCATCAGGGGAGAGGGGAATCCAAAAACAAGAATGACATTCAGATTTCCTAAAAACTATAAAACTAACCACTTAGGGCACAATCCAACTTGCATTTAGCTTGGGCTGATGGGAGTTGGATGCAGAGGATCTCCAGCTGAGCGGAGCCGGCATAAGCTGGTGTAAGACCTGAAAAAGGGGTGTGTTGGGGGGGTGTAAGGGGAGGGGCTGAGTGGAGGTTGTGATGTTCCTATATTAATGTATATATGGTAAGTGTTGGTTGTTTAGAAGATATATGGTAAGTAGTGAAAGAGGAGGGGGAGTGAATGGGCAGTAGAATGCTAGATGATTGGCTGAGTGTTTAAAATGGCTGAACGTATAAAAGGAAGAGTGAGAGTGGAATCAGGGGGGAGAAGAGAACTGAGTGGGTTGCTTGGTGGGGTTTAGAGAGTTGTTTGACAGGAGAGAGTGGAGAAGGAGGGAGGTGGAGTTCGGATTAGTATTGAGTAAAACCATATGCTTATGTGCTTTAAGAAGAAATCTTGTTAATCTTGTTAGCTTTGTTATCTTTAATAAATACTTAATTTAGTTTACCAAAGGCCTGATCCTTGACTGGGGTTTCACAGACCAGAAGGGAGGGTAAGGTAATGACCAAGGCTGAAGGGGAACTGTAACAAATGTTGGCAGCGGTGAAGAGAATAACAATACCAGTATTCAGAGTCTCTGGGAATACTAGTATTAGGACGTGACTGGTGGTTGCCTAGCAGGGGGATCTGTTGAGATCTGTGCTAGAGCGGGGAGAGAAACAATAAAAAAGGACAGTCCGGACTGGTGGAGTCCCTGGTGGTGCCTAGAGACAGGCAGTAACCACGAGCAGGTAGGAACCTGACAGGGAGAGCCAGGGAAGGATGCCTCACACATGGTGGTAGCGGTGGGATACGAACAACAGAGAATCCAGATACGAACAACAGAGAATCCAGATCCGAACAAAGGAGACTACGTCACAGGTGTTGGCTGTAGCAGTGAGATACGAATACTAGAGAATCCCTACCAGTGGTGTGGCAAACAGAAATAACAAAACAAGATTACTTGTGAGAGTGACTGGCAAAGAGTGTGTGGCAAAGAGTGAGTGAACTCAAACACCATGGCTGAATATATAAAAATGAAAAGAGAGGAGCTGGTGGAAAAGTGCATAACATTCAATTTACCTCACGAGGGTAAAGGGGTAGATGAATTGAGGGTAGCACTTATAGGATTTGCAACTGCCCAGCAAAAACAACCTGTCAGAGAAGAGACCCCAGAAGGATATTTAAGCAATCCCGCTTATATAGAGTACTTGAGAGAGAAGTTGAGGATGGAAACTGAGAGAATGAGGATGGAGGCTGAGGAAAAAGACAAACAGCGGGTCTTTGAGGCTGAGGAAAAAGACAAACAGAGGGAGTTGGAAACTGAGAAGTTGAGAATGGGGTTTGAGGAGAGGGAGAAGCAACGAGCAGTAGATGCCGAATTACAAGTAGAAAAGTTAAAATTTGAAAGAGAGAAGTTTCATTCTGATGAAACAAGAAAGGACAGAGATGGAGCAAGAATAAAAATTACTCCAAAGGACTTTGCTGTCTATGAGCCTGGTCAAGATCCTCAAATTTACCTCAGCACCTTTGAAAAAGCAGCTCAGTTGTGGGGGCTACCTGAAGATAAATACATGCAGTATTTATCAAACCTGATTAAAGGGGAATTGGCTGAGGTATACCCATATTTCCCCTCAGACAGGCCCGTCACCTATGCTGAATTCAAAGAAGCAGTGTTTAAAAGATTCAGACTGGGGCCTGATTATTTTAGAAAGCTTTTCAGAAATTGCCAGATACAGACAGGGAGGTCTTTTGTGGAGCTGGGGGCAAAACTGATGGACATATTTGGGAAATGGCTGACAAGTGCAAAAGCTCAGTCTGTGGAGGAGGTGAAAAACCTCATGATATTGGATCAATTATACCATCAGTTACCACCAGAAATAAGGCTCCTGGTCAAGGACCGTTCCCCTACATCGGTGCAGGAGGCCGCAGAGCTGGCGGATCACTTCACCTCCAACAGAACTGGCTGGGTGGGGAAAACATCAAGAGATTTTAAACCCAGACCATATAACGCTGGCAGAAGGGATGTGGTACCACAGAGAGTGAGTCCTCCAGTAAAATCTGAAGGGCACAGGACACCCCAGAGTGGATCTGTGTACCCTAAAAGTGAGGAGAAATTATGCTACAAATGTGGTAGACCGGGGCACCTACGTTTTCAATGTGAGGTTGCCAACCCCATTAGTAATCCTGCTCAGACAAGGGCAGTGAAAACAGAGCCCAAGGCTTTAGAAACAGCGAAAAAGGTTCAGTTCTGCCAGATAAACTGGACAGAAGTAACAGACCTTGATTCAAGTCTGAGAGAGGAAGTGAGTGTACAAGGGGCAAATTATTGGGCATTGCTTGATACTGGTGCCACTCAGACATTACTGAGGCCAGATTTAATAAAATCTGAGGTAATATTACCTCAGGAAACTGTGACTATCCAAGGAGTGAGGGGTCAACCAGAAAGTTGGCCTGTGGCCCTGGTGGAAATGACTTGGAGAGGCCGAGAGGGCTGATATAAAGTAGGCATTAATGCCCAGCAACAAGAACCAGTAATACTGGGAAGAGATGTAATGGGCACCCAAGGAAAGATCTATGTAGTGACCAGACAGCAAATTGGCAGAGAAAAAGAAGCCATATTAAGGGGGGCTGAAACAAACAGGGTGGAATCTGTTAGCCAGCCTCAGGTCACCATAGCAACCACTAGCAGGCCTGCTGAAGGAGACAAACTGTATCAAGTGGTCTCTGATAATGATGAGGCAGATCAATTCAGGGAAGAGCTGCATAAAGATATAAGTTTGAAGCAGATAAAGGAACAAGCTCTGACCCAACAGATTCCTTTCACTGACAAACTGAGGAATCAAGTTGTGTGTGAGAATGGGATTTTATATAGACTGTGGATGCCTGCTGAGAGAAAGGATGAATGTGAACCAGTGAAGCAACTGATAGTACCTAGCAAATACAGAACCAGATTGCTAGAGGTAGCCCACGATGTCCCATGTGCAGGACATCTGGGAATAAAAAAGACCAAGAGGAGATTGGCAGCACACTATTATTGGCCAAACATCTCCAAAGATGTAAAACAACATTGTCTATCTTGTGGTATATGCCAAAAGGTGGGAAAAAGTGGAGTAAAGACGAAGGCACCCTTAAAGCCCCTTCCTATAATTGGACAACCCTTTTATAGAGTGGGAATAGATTTGGTGGGCCCTTTTTCCAAACCCACAAGGCATGGCAAGAAATATCTAGTGGTGGTGGTGGATTTTGCCACCAGGTACCCAAACGCAGAAGCACTAAGATCCGTGGAAGCCCCTGTAGTGGCAGAGGCTTTATTAAAAATCTTTATGAGGCTGGGTTTCCCTCATGAAGTGCTGACGGATCAAGGCAGTGTATTCATGGGAGAAGTGATGCAATGTATGTGGAAATGTTGTGGTCTAAAACATCTAAAGACCACTACTTACTATCCCGCCACTAATGGGTTAACAGAGAGATTCAATGGCGTTTTGAAGGGCATGATCAGAAGCTATGTTCAAGATCACCCACAAGACTGGGATGAACGGTTGGGATGCTTCTTATTTGCATATAGAGAAGCCCCTCAAGAGTCAACAGGCTTCTCACCCTTTGAACTCATGTTCACTAGAAAAGTGAGGGGACCTTTGGAACTATTAAAAAATTCATGGGAAGGAACCCTGGGAGAGTACAAAACTTCTGTAGTAGATTTTGTATTGGAATTCCGCAATAAATTAACATCAGTGATGGAAGTGGTGAAAGAGAATCTCAGTCAAGCTCAGCAGAAGCAAAGTTACTGGTATGACAGAACAGCCAGGGAACGTGTGTATGATGTGGGAGATATGGTTATGGCGTTCATACCCAGGAAACATGACAAATTACAGGCTAACTGGGAAGGACCATATACCATCAGAGAAAGGCTTGACACAGTGACGTATGTAATCACCACAGACCAATTAAACAAAAGCAAAGTGGTTCATGTAAATATGTTGAAGCCTTACCATACCAGGGATGCACAGGTGTTGCAAGTTACCTTATTCCCTGAGGGAAGTGGGCCTGAACTTCCAGATTTGGTACAGGAAAGCAAAGACAAAGGAGGGGTAGATCAAGTGGAATGGTCAGAGGAGGTGAAGGAGGAAGTAAGAGAAGAGATTCTGAGAGTTTTGAAAACCTATAGGAATCTCTTTAGCAACAAACCTGGCCGAACCAGTATAGTTATACATTCCATTGATACTGGAGATCATGCCCCAATCAGATCTGTTCCGTACCGTGTGAATGGGAAAGTTTTGAATGAGATCATAAAGGAGGTGGAAGATATGCTGGAATTAGGAGTGATCAGGGAATCCATCAGTCCCTGGGCCTCAGGTATTGTCCTGGTTCCGAAAAAAGATGGAACGACAAGGTTTTACATTGATTATTGGCTAATCAATAAAATTACTGTCCCAGATGCGTATCCTATGCCTAGGGTAGACGCAATGTTAGAGTTATTGGGGGCAGCAACCATTATCTCTACACTAGATCTCTGTAAAGGATTTTGGCAAATGGAACTAGACGAGCAATCCAGAGCCAAAACTGCCTTCAGTACACCAGATGGGTTATATGAGTTTGTGACCTTACCCATGGGACTAAGGAACTCACCAAGTTCATTTCAGAGGCTAATCAATACTGTGTTGCGAGGCATGTCAGATTTTGCAGTGGCCTATATCGATGACGTGGCCATTTTTAGCAAGTCGGTGCCTGAGCATGTCCAACACCTGACAACAGTATTGGAGGCCTTAAGAAAAGCAGGCCTCACAATAAAAGCTAAGAAATGCCAGTTTGGACTAAAGGAAGTAATCTATTTAGGACATAAGGTGGGGAGTGGGAAAATCACCCCCTTATGGAGCAAGGTGGAGGCAATACAAGCGTGGCCGATCCCCTTAACCAAAAAACAAGTAAGGGCATTTCTGGGTGTGGCTGGATTTTATAGGAAGTTTGTGAGAAATTTTGGGGAAATAGCAACCCCCTTGCATGAATTAACAAAGAAGAAGTGTTCTGAGCGTGTGGTATGGACGGATGAATGTCAGAAGGCTTTTGATCTACTGAAGCAAGCCTTGTGCCAAGGACCCATATTAATAGCACCAGACTATGAGAAACCATTCATCGTGGCTACAGATGCGTCGGACCTGGCGCTGGGAGTCGTCTTGCTGCAGGAGAGAGAAGGCACCAGACATCCAGTGGCGTACCTGAGTCGCAAGCTGACACCGAGGGAGAAAAACTATTCGTCGGTCCAGAAGGAGTGCCTAGCGGTCGTGTGGGGACTGAACAAGTTGCGCCCATACGTGTGGGGACGAAGATTCACAGTGACTACGGATCATCGGGCCTTGTTATGGTTGCAGACTATGAAAAACCATAACACTATGCTGCAGAGGTGGTCCTGGGCCCTACAGGACTATCAAGTGGACTTCCAGTTCATCAAAGGCAAGGACAATGTACTGGCCGATGGACTTTCCAGGCAAGTGGCTGGGACTGCAGTGACGTGACCAGACGGAGGAACAAAGAAACACATTTTCCCCATAGAGACTTTTATTTGTTAACGTGACGTATAAATCCTGGAACAGGAATAATACTCTGCCATTGTTTTAAGGGGGGGGGAAATGTGATGTTCCTATATTAATGTATATATGGTAAGTGTTGGTTGTTTAGAAGATATATGGTAAGTAGTGAAAGAGGAGGGGGAGTGAATGGGCAGTAGAATGCTAGATGATTGGCTGAGTGTTTAAAATGGCTGAACGTATAAAAGGAAGAGTGAGAGTGGAATCAGGGGGGAGAAGAGAACTGAGTGGGTTGCTTGGTGGGGTTTAGAGAGTTGTTTGACAGGAGAGAGTGGAGAAGGAGGGAGGTGGAGTTCGGATTAGTATTGAGTAAAACCATATGCTTATGTGCTTTAAGAAGAAATCTTGTTAATCTTGTTAGCTTTGTTATCTTTAATAAATACTTAATTTAGTTTACCAGAGGAGCAGGAAGTGGTGGTGTCAAGACTCCCAGTGAAGCCCCTCCCATCCTCGGTCCCATGGAACCTGATGTTTGTCTTACCTTAACCATTCATTCCTCCTCATGCCTTACCCTCTCTCATCTGCACATCCCATTTTTCTGCCTCACTTCAATTTCTCAGCATCCTAGCAGCCTCTGAGCAGAATGAACAGGATGCTCTGGGGCTATCCATCTGTCAGATATCTCCTTTACAGGTCTATTGTTAGGGTTCTATAGTTTGTCTCAAAACAAGCAACTGGCCTGTAATCTTCAGGAGATGCACCATCTGTCCAGTTCCACATTGCACGGTAGCTGGGTTACCTGAAGTAAGTCTGCGAGCAGATTTCTCACACCATTTCGAGTGATATGAGTACAGGGGAACTGTAACAAATGGTGGCAACGGTGAAGAGAATAACAATATCAGTATTCAAAGTCTCTGGGAATACTAGTATTAGGACGTGACTGGTGGTTGCCTAGAAGGGGGATCTGTTGAGATCTGTGCTAGAGCGGGGAGAGAAACAATAAAAAAGGACAGTCCGGACTGGTGGAGTCCCTGGTGGTGCCTAGAGACAGGCAGTAACCACGAGCAGGTAGGAACCTGACAGGAAGAGCCAGGGAAGGACGCCTCACAGAGGTCACATCCAATTCACATTCAGAGAGTTCCTGCAGGTCCTAATCCAGGCAAACGTTATGCTGGGAAAAAGGTCAGTCTAAGAAAATAATTGCAATAGAAGTCAGTGAAGAGGGCTTACTCCCCAACAGGGAGTTACTTTCTGTTCCCTGCGCACAGCTCCCAGCTGAGCTGGCGTTCAGCCAATCCAGAGGCTCCTGAATGGCAACTGGATGCGGCGGAACTTTATACCATCTTCTTGTGCTCCAGCACGACTTAAAGGCAGTTTCCCCTAAGTTGGATTCCTCTGCCCATGTTGCTTTAGCCTTTGAATAGGCTATTCCCCAAATATGGAGCCCATCTACACACATTGGTTTTCTTTAACTATGATAGATTTTCCCAAAGGGTGCTAAGAACTCTGTTAGAGATCTCTAGTCTCCCTTTACATTACTCCAGTTCTCAGGCTTACTTACAGAGAGGAACTGGCTGTTACACCAGCTTGACCATAAGGTTCTTGGACCATAAGGATTTCGACACAGTGGTTCCAACTTAACAAGCATACCTGGGCTGTGATATTGATTATAATGGCCATACATTGCTGAAATACACATAAACACACTACATTAAAGCTCTGATTACAATGCAACCCACCTTAGTCCGGTGATGGGAAAGCTCTTACAGATGTTACATTTGACCTGGTGCATGACCATTTCTGTTGCTGACAATCTGTGGCAGGTAGGGAGCCAGAGGAGGATGGCAGGTTCAGACTGGAGCCAAGCCAAGAATCTCTCTTCATCAATTGTGGAACTCAGAACCTAGAAGAGAATACCAGTCCTTTCACTTAACACGTAACACAAAGTCTGGCTCTTCATTGGGACCAAATATTGCAAGGAGTAACCCACAGATTTCCATGAGCCTGTGTTGAGATCTAATCTCTAATTGCAAAATAATCCAAATAAGTCATACTCAGAAGAGACCCTTCACAATCGATGGACTTAGGTTTGCAATCAAACTGGATGCATGTGATGTTGATCCAGGCACACTTCCCCTTTGGGGCTACTAGTGCCGTGCAACTGGATTGGGTCCTTTTTGTTTCTCTGTCAACAATGGAAGAAGGGAGGTCTGTCTTCTTAATGTTCAACTATATCTATCTGGCTGGTTGGCTGGCTGGCAAAAAGGCCCTTCTTGAAAGGGGAAATATCCAAGTTGCACTAATCAATACCTTTTCATTCTTATACTGATCTTTAAGAACCCAATTATCGATGTGTTTTGTGGAAAGTGTATGAGAAAACATTCAAAGCTGTTGTAAGATGGGACTTAGAAAGCAATAAAGCAGATTTTGCTGCTATTCTTGAGAAAGTCTATTCGATGTGGCCTTTAGGAGGCTGGCAGCCTCCGTAACGTGGTCACCCTATCAGATTCTATTTTAAAGACAGCATGAGATCATCAAGTACATTCAATCCTTTCACATTTTTGGAGCTATATCATCCAGAACCTGTGAGTTTACAATGTGAATATTCCTAAAACAGTGTCAGTTGTGATTGCTGTGGGTATTTCCCCTCTTCTTGATTGTGCTACTCTGCTGGGGTGGCAATGGATGTGCCTACTCTACCAGGTTTTCAAGAAAGAGTGTCTCAATGGCTTGATACTTGTGAAAGGTAACAACGGAGTAGAAAGAATCTGGAAGCAGGGGCATACTAGGTATTTAAAGGCCTTCCTGCATAGGCCTATGACACAAATTTCCATAAAAGTTGCTAACTTATGTGGGTATTTAGAAATTAAGATGGTGGGTGGCTAGGAGTCTCACCAGCACTGCGCTTTTCAGTGCACCCAGCCACCTTATCAGCAAAGTTAAAAATAAAGTTTTTTTCAAAAGTGGAGCAGATCTGGAGTCTACCACAGAAGAAGGGGGCTTGTAACAACGCCCTTGTGCAGGAGAAAGTACCAGACCCTAAAGGTCTTTGGAAGGCTACTAAAATATTCAGTTGCAAAGAATGTGTCATGATCCTGGAGACATACTCTCCTTCCTCAGGGATTCAGATTGGAGAAAGCAATTTGCCATCAGGGCCCAGATATACATAACCAACGAGAAGCACTTGCACAGGAAGTGCCCATTCTGTCACTGCCTCTCCAGCCCAAGGACATTGTGCTGCCCTCCTCTATCTGGGAAGACTCCAGCTCAGAAGTCCCTAGGTGCAGCCACAGTCTTCCCCACTCTGTTGGCGTCGACTCCTCTTACCAAAGGTGGAGCTAACAACACCATACATTTAAAGCATATGACTTCCCCAAACAATCCTGGGGACTGTTGTTTGTTAAGGGTGCTGGGAATTATAGCTCTGTGAGGGGTAAACTACAGTTCCCAAGATTCTTTGGGAGAAGCCATGTGCTTTAAATGTATGTTGGGGATGCTGCCTGACATAAAGCTGAGGAACTTATTTAAGCAACATCATATTTAAGCAGCATCTGTGGTCTGCTCTTATGGAGTCTTCAGCCTGACTCCTCCACTGAGCTATCCAGGGTACCACTGAAGCCTCGCCTCTTCTGAGGCTGTTGCCCAAAACTGAACAGAAAGCCTCTTGTGGTGTTGATAGTCTCCAAGGTCCATAAGCTGAGAAATTAATTGGATCTGCAAAATGGTCCCTTACAGGAGATGTTGCTTGGTGACCAAGAAAAACAAAGGCACTGTGCAATTAAAGCATACGGGTGCCCATCTTATCTTAGAAGTGCATTTTCTGCCAATGTAGATAGCTATATATAATTCCAGCTGGATTCAATATTGCATTCTGACTTACCCCACTGAAACAACTCTGTACTGCAATGTCCACATTAGACAGGTTACGGCATTCTCCTACCACTGCCAGGACCTGCAAAATGCACTATTACTAGAAGCCCTCAAGAAAAGTCCTTTGCAATCACAATTCTTAACTAAAGGCAACAAGGAGAGGCTAAATATGAGTAAATAAAAGTGAAAAACCATTTCTGTCCTGACTAGAAAGACAGTTTTATTTCAGGTCTCACATCTGAAATGTTAACTCAAAGGATGTATGCTGAAATGTCAGATCACTGTCATGACCTAGAGCTCTGACTTTCTATCCCTGAAGGGAAGAGGCCATGGATACAGAGGACATATTGGACTGGGAGGAGAATGTAACCTCAAAACCAGCCTTTGACATCCCTGCCTCTTAGGAGTTCCACCACTAAAGGAACCTGAAGATGTCACATTGGCCTTCCTCAGATTCTCGAGAACTCCAGCTCAGGTGCCTTAGTAGAACTCCTGCCTCCTCTGCATCACTAGAGTGAATGATTTCTACAACAGGCTGTGCTCCTTTAAGAACACAGCAGTGGTTCTTAACCTTTTTTGGGGTCACAGACCCCTTTCAGAATCTGATGAAAGCTTTGGACCCCCACGAATAAATACAATTTATTTTATTGCATTTGAATTTTTTTTTTTTTGCATCCAATTCATGGACCCCCTGAGGCTCATCCATGGACCCTCTAGGGCAGCCTTTCCCAACTAGTGGGCCACCAGATGTTGTTGGACCACAATTCCCATCTTTCCTGACCATTGGCAATGCTGGCTGAGGCTGATGGGAGTTGTGGTTCAACAACATCTGGTGGCCCACTAGTTGGGAAAGGCTGCTCTAGGGGTATATGCACCAAAAGGCAAGAACCCCCAGAATAAAGGTCCTCATTCATTAGGGGAGGGGCTAGTTGCTCAGAGGAGGCTGCAGTCCTGTTAAAGACTCAGAGTTTGCTGGTTGTTGGAACGACATTCAAGTCTGCCTTGTCTGACTTCTAACCTAGGTTCTACTCGGAGCTATCCAGGGTGCTACTAACCTTGCCTATTTGTCTTTTAGACCCTGACTTCTGCCTTGCCCCTCTGAACCTATCCTTGTCTGTCCTTGCCTTGCTGGAACCTGACCTTTGCTTGACCCGACACTTTCTCCTCAGTGTTATATTGGTATCAGTGGCATGTGATTCAGTGTCCCTAGGCTCTAGGACCATAGCCAGCTGCTTTATAGCAAGTCAAACCATTCGTCTATCTAACACATCATTATCTATGCTGGCAGGGAACAGCTCTCCATTTTTTCAGGCCAGAGTCTTTCCCAGTGGTACCTGGAGGCGCCTAGGATTGAAACTGGAACCTTCTGCATGCTAAGCAGGTGGTCTACCACACTGAGTTGTGGTCCTTCACTTCCCTCCCACTCGGACTAAAACCCTGTCCCCCTGCAGCAGAACATGCACCGATCATCACCATCAGGCTGATACTCTTCATCTTTTGGTTTTGGGGGATTTTAACCTGCATGCTGAGGCGGCTCTCATAGGAAACCATGACTTCCTGGGAACTGCACCTTAGTAATTCTGGGCCCACCCATGTAGCTGGTCATGCTCTTGACCTTGTATTTGCCTCGGGAGGGGGAGGTAGTGCTCTGAAAATGGGGGTTATTTCTTCAGACCCCGTGTCATGGTCAGATCACTATCTGGTAAAAATGGACCTCTTATTGCCGCACACCCTTCGCAGGGGACAGGGACCTATTAGGATGGTCCGCCCCAGATGTCTGATGGAACCAATAGGATTCCTGAATGCACTGGGAGATTTGGAGCTGACTGAAGACCGCCCGGTCGAAACCCTGGTGACAGAGTGGAATAGAGAGATCACCGGGGCAATAGACCGGGTGGCCCCAAAACGTCCTCTCCCCCTGAATAGAGCTCAAATCGCGCCATGGTATACACCACGGTTGCAGGGTTTGAAGCAGGAGGTGAGACGACTAGAACGCCGGTGGCGGAAATCTCGCTCTGAAGATGATCGGACACGGGTTAGAGTAGCAATAGCGGCCTACCAAGTGGCAACAGAGGCAGCAAAGAGGGGTTTCTTTGCTGCTTCTATTGCATCTGCAGAATGTTGTCCCAGGAGGTTGTTCCAAGTGGTCTGAAGCCTGGTCGGTCCAGTTGCGCAGGAACCCTTGGAGCACTCTAAAGCCTCCTGTGACGCATTTGCAAAACATTTTGCTGATAAAATCGATCGTCTGAAGAGTTCGATTCCGTACGCCGTGGACACAGGAAGCGGGTCAGAGTTGGCCAGCTGCAATCCGGTCCGGTGGGATCGGTTTCAGCCTCTTGCCTCTGAGGAAGTGGACAAGGTGCTCTCTACTGTGAGACCGACCACCTGTTTGTTTGATCCTTGCCCCACATGGCTCATTATGAGCTGTAAAGAGAGACTGAGCGAAGGGATCAAGACGGTGGTAAATGCCTCCTTGGAAGAGGGGGCACTGCCATCTGCCCTCAAGGAGGCGGTAATAAAACCCATCTTAAAGAAGTCCTCCTTGGATCCCCAAGATTTGAATAACTTCTGCCGAGTCTCCAGTTTACCATTTCTGGGCAAGGTGATTGAGCGAGTGGTGGCCAAACAGTTACAGACACACTTGGAGGAAGCGGATTATTTAGATCCATTCCAATCGGGCTTCAGGACTGGACATGGAACTGAAACAGCCTTGGTCGCCCTGGTGGATGATTTGAGGAGGGCGTTGGATAGGGGTGAATACTCATTCCTCGTCCTCCTGGATCTCTCTGCGGCTTTTGATACCGTCGACCACGGTATCCTTTTGGATCGCCTGGAGAGATTGGGAATTGGGGGCACTGTGCTACAGTGGTTCCGATCCTTTCTCTCTGATAGGCACCAACGAGTAGCAGTGGGGGAGGAGGTTTCAGACCTCTTAATTGTGGTGTGCCACAGGGCTCTATCCTCTCTCCCATGCTATTTAATATCTATGTAAAGCCGCTGGGGGCCATCATCAGGAGATTTGGGTTGCAGTGCCACCAATATGGGGATGACACTCAGCTCTATCTCTCATTTAAGTCCTCACCGGAGTTGGCTGTGGAGACCATTTCCAAGTGCCTGAAGTCCGTAAGTGAATGGATGGGAGGCAACAGGCTGAAACTGAACCCTGACAAGACTGAGGTACTGCTTGTGGGAGACAAGAGAAGATTAGGAGATATTGACCTGGTGCTGAATGGGGTTAGTTTGCCCCTGAAGGGCCAGGTTCACAGCCTTGGGGTCATTCTTGACTCCCAGCTGTCCATGGAGGCTCAGGTATCAGCAGTGAGCCGGGCAGCTTGGTATCAATTGCATCTGATACAGAGGTTGCGACCCTATCTTCCGGCTCATCTGCTCCCGCGGGTAGTGAATGCACTAGTCTCCTCTCACTTAGACTACTGTAATGCGCTCTACGTGGGGCTACCCTTGAAGACGGTCCGGAAATTACAGCTGGTACAGAACGCGGCGGCACAGTTGATTACGAATAGCCGCCGGCGGGATCACATCACCCCGGTACTTGAAGATCTACACTGGTTACCAGTTTACCGAACCCAATTCAAGGTGTTGGTACTAACCTTTAAAGCCCTACACGGTTTCGGTCCAGTGTATCTAAAGGAGTGCCTCCAGCATCACCACGTATGCCGCCTGACGAGATCAGCCTCCCAAGACCTTCTCTCGGTCCCACCAGTTAAAACAGCTAGACTGGTGCGGACCAGAGAGAGGGCATTCTCGGTTGTGGCCCCCACCCTCTGGAACTCTCTGCCATATGATCTACGCCATGTCCCTTCCTTGGTAGGTTTCCGTAAAGGACTAAAAACATGGCTATTTCAGCGGGCATATAGAACCCCTAGTTAATTTTAGTTTTATAGTGTACAGATGGGGGTAAACTGAATATGTGATAATTGTATTTATTTGTGTATTTTATAACTGTATTTTAAAATTAATTCTGTACGCCGCCTAGAGTGGCTGTTCACTCAGCCAGATAGGCGGCCTAAAAATAAAATTTTATTATTATTATTATTATCTTCAACATATGAGTCTTTTGCCTTCACCTGACCTGACAAAGTGACCAGCCTACACATGAATATGCACATGTGTGTGTGTTGACCAGAGGAGCAGGAAGTGGTGGTGTCAAGACTCCCAGTGAAGCCCCTCCCATCCTCGGTCCCATGGAACCTGATGTTTGTCTTACCTTAACCATTCATTCCTCCTCATGCCTTACCCTCTCTCATCTGCACATCCCATTTTTCTGCCTCACTTCAATTTCTCAGCATCCTAGCAGCCTCTGAGCAGAATGAACAGGATGCTCTGGGGCTATCCATCTGTCAGATATCTCCTTTACAGGTCTATTGTTAGGGTTCTATAGTTTGTCTCAAAACAAGCAACTGGCCTGTAATCTTCAGGAGATGCACCATCTGTCCAGTTCCACATTGCACGGTAGCTGGGTTACCTGAAGTAAGTCTGCGAGCAGATTTCTCACACCATTTCGAGTGATATGAGTGCGGCTGGGACTCCTTCCTACACAGGTTGCATAAAGCTGAAAGAGAGCTGCCAACACCAGAGAATACCAATCAGCATCCCAGAATCAGAGCCAAGGGAGTTATTTTCCAACCTGTATTCCTCAGGTTAGATATGTAGAACCTAATAAACAAGATACAGTCAGTAAAACTTGGATATGATCTTGGCCTGATTATGTTGGACTTAGGCTGGAGAGACCCAAGTTAAAATTATGTAGCAGGGAGAATATATTGCTAGAACTGGGCCCAGGTTCAAATCCCCACTTAGCCATGAAAGCCCTTGCGTCCATCAGTAGTGGCTGATCTTTGATCAATCATTCTCAGCCTAGCCTACCTCATAGGATTGTTGTGTCAATAAAATAGATTAACCCCCATGTACACAGTCCTGAGCTTCTTGAAGCAATAAATAATACAAGTATTATTTATTTATTACATTTATATCCCACCTTTCCCCAAAGAGCTCAAGGTGTCAAGCATGGTTCTTTCCCCCCGCCTCCTTGTTCCCCTCACAACAACCAGTGCCTGGAAATTTCATTTAAAAAAGAGATTCATTCCAGTTCCACTTCACCCCCTCCAAAAAAGAGTTCGTTCCTGTTCAAATTTCCCCCCTGCCCTGGAATTAATTCCATTCCATTCCAGTTCACTTCTCAGTTCCATTCACATTTCATTCATGTGGTCCTTGGCTCTCCTCCTCTACTTCAGAATTTTACAAGCTGCTCTGCTAAAGTATAAGATATACTTAAGAAGACATCAAAACACACACTCAGTGTAATGTGAATCGTCGTTTTATGTATTTCCCTCAACAATGATCTTTAAGCTTACACAGCAGCATCACTTTTCAGATAGGGAAAAATGGTCGAAGCAATGGCCACAACCAAACACAGAGACAAACGCAATGAAAAAACCCTATTTACGTAAATTATTGAATTGAAATTAAAATTAAATTGAATTATAAACTGCCCAAAGTTCTACCGCAAAAGGAACTTAGTTCACATTCAGTTCACCTGGAAATTACAGGAAGTACTTTTAGGTGTAATTCAGAGATTTTTGGATTCATTTGGTGAACTAATTAATCTGCATTGTAAGCACTGAAAATGACTCGGTGAGGTAGAGGCATAGGGACTGGCCCATGATAACCCAGCGAGCTTCACTGAGAATTTGAATCTAGGTCTCCTCAGTCCTAAATAATCCAACACTCCAACCACTATATTACACGTATGGTGAGACGGGATTATTACACACAATCTAACATGGAGTTCAATGCATTTAAGCCTGTGAAATTCAGTTTTCTAGAGTACATTTAACTGTGCACTGGACTGTGGGTTTTGTCTCTCTGTCAGCTCACAACACCCAGCCCTTTCACCTACGGATGAAAAAAAAGGGAAATTGAGGGAGGGGCAGCTCTATCTGTCATTTAAATCTTCACCGAGGTTGGCTGTAGAAACCCTATCCAAGTGCCTGGAATCGGTGAGTGGCTGGATGGGAAGGAATAAGCTGAAGCTGAACCCTGACAAAACCGAGGTACTGTTCGTGGGAGACAAGGGAACGTTAGGGGATTTAGACCTGTTGCTCAATGGGGTACAATTGCCCCTAAAAGACCAGGTCTGTAGCCTCGGGGTCATTCTTGACTCCCAACTGTCCATGGAAGCTCAAGTTTCGGCTGTGAGCCGGGCAGCGCTGTATCAACTCCATCTGATACGGAGGCTATGCCCCTACCTTCCCAATCATCTGCTCCCATTGGTGGTACATGCCCTGGTCTCCTCTCGCCTAGACTACTGTAATGCGCTCTACATGGGGCTACCCTTGAAAACGGTCCGGAAGCTGCAACTGGTACAGAACGCGGCGGCACGCCTGATTAAAGGCAGCTGCCGGCGAGATCATATCACTCCAGTGCTAAAAGAGCTGCACTGGTTACCAGTTGCTTACCAGGCCCAATTCAAGGTGTTGGTTTTGACCTTTAAAACCCTATACGGTTTCGGCCCAGTCTATCTAAAGGAGCGCCTCCAGCATCATCAGCTATGCCACCCAACAAGATCAGCCTCAAAAGACCTTCTTTCTATCCCATCAGTCAAAACAGCCAAACTGGTGAGGACTAGAGAGAGGGCTTTTTCAATTGTGGCCCTCCCAAATGATCTCTGCCATGCCCCTTCTATGATGAGTTTCCGCCGGGCCTCGAAGACCTGGCTCTTCAGGCAGGCTTTTGGGGTGGGCTAGATTTTATCTTCATTGTTTTTAGATTTTCAATGTCCAGGTATTATATGCCTATGTTGTACGTCGCCCAGAGTGGCTGGACAGCCAACCAGATGGGCGACTAATAAATTCTAGAAAGAAAGAAAGAAAGAAAGAAAGAAAGAAAGAAAGAAAGAAAGAAAGAAAGAAAGAAAGAAAGAAAGAAAGAAAGAAAGAAAGAAAGAAAGAAAGAAAGAAAGAAAGAAAGAAAGAAAGAAAGAAAGGGGGGAGGGAAAGAGAAGATGCATTTATTTATTTGCACCTGTTATTCTCACAGGGCAAGCAATTCATTTTTCACACTTTCATCTGTGCTTAGCAAGACTTGACTTGCTTACCGTGCAAAACTCCTTGTCTATTTGTCAGCGTTCTGAGCCTAACCTGTTCAGTAGACTGTAGAAGAGCAATGCCCCTTACCTCTATATTTGGTGAGAAGGCTGTCCCCTGAGAGAGCAATCAGAGCAGCTGCAGCAGATCGGGGCTGGAAACAACCCACTCCGTTTCTGCAATGCAATAATACGTGACGTGATGTCCCAGATGCAAGAGGAAAGTCAACAGCTGTGATGTTACTTATATTAAGACATGGGCATTAGATGTTTCTTTATCTGACAAAGAAAGATAGGTTCTACATGAGGGTGCGGAACCTGTGGCCCTCTAAATGTTGCTGAACTACCACTGCCATCAACCCTGACCATTGGCCATGCCGGCTGGGGCTGATGGGAGTTGGAGTCCAACATTATCCAGAAGGCCACAGCTTGCCCACCCTTGGTCTAGGGCAGCCTTTCCCAACCCGTGTACCTCCAGATGTTGTTGGACCACAACTCCCATCAGACTCAGCCATTGGCAATGCTGGCTGAGGCTGATGGGAGTTGTGGTCCAACAACATCTGGAGGCACACTGGTTGGGAAAAGCTGGTCTAGGGTCATCACTGAGGTTGTGATATCATAACCTGCAACATTAAAGCAAACCAAGCTTTGAGTTAGAGATACAGGAATATTTTCTTCCTGTTTGTATCTGAAAAACTGGTTTTCACTGAGGTGTCCAGGTTCTACCACTTCAGACTTTAGGTGTGGGCTCACAAGACTGAATGTTCTTCCTCCACCCCCTCAATATATAAATAAATAAATAAATAAATAAATAAATAAATAAACTTATACATAGAAGACTAGACGTCACAAAGAAGTGTTCTAGCTTACCCTTTCCCATGTCATTCATGTTTTCTATGTGCTTACAGGCTTCCCAGAGGCGTCTGGTTTGCCACTATGAGGACAGGATGCCAGACTGGATGGGACACTGGCCTGACCCAGCAGGCTGTTCTTACGCTCTTACATTCTTAGAGGTCAGTCAGTATTCCATGTCCAAGCAGCACACTCAATCATTGTTAAGCTGTTTTGAGTCTCTCTGCCCCCCCATTTTTCCCTAAATGTTTTTATATTTCTGTAAACCCAGGTTTGCTAATACCTCCCTCTCGTGCATGCATGGTGCCATTTTGGCTACATAAGCAACAATACTCATAGCTGAACATCAAAAATAGGAATTGTTTGCTCTTTTATTTTTAAAAACAAATTTCTAGCCTTTTAAAATAAAGGGGCATTTTTCAATATCATTGTTAAACAATGATAATGCTCTATTGGTTCTAGACCACTGTTTCTCAAACAGTGGGCCAAGTCCCACCAGTGGGCCATGGGACACTTTCAGGTAGGCCTCTGTGCCACAGCCTACCCAGTGCTTTCTCACTTGCCTGCCCACTCCCTAGCCATACCAGAGCCCTTTGGCTGGCCCAACATCAGCTCCAGCATCTCCTTACATGATGAATAAAGTTGGCTGACGCTCAGGAGACAGAGAAGTTGGGGGGAAGAGGAGGAAGGTCTTCCTCTGCTGAGGGGAATGGGGCAGGGGAAGTATTGAAGGAAATTAGAATGTAAGATAAAAGGCTAATATTTAATAATTAATAATCAAGCAAGGAATAGAACGGAAGGGGATAAGAGAAGAAAGCTGTTATAAAAGCAAGGCGTAAACTTAGGGAGGGATGAAAGAAAATATTAGTTGAGAGTGGGAGGATAAGGTACAAGCTGAGTGTGAAAGGAGGGAGAAGAAATTACAGGAGATGAATAAAATAGTTTGAAAGATGTATAGGAAGGGGAAAGGGAAAAAGAAAAAGCCTTCTCCACTTAGAGCCTAGGGACCAGCAGATTCTGCCTAACATGGGGAGGCTGAGTCATAATATGTTCAGAACAAATGCCTGTACTTAGCTTGAGGAAAACTGACCTACTGAACTTGTAATGGGCCAGCCAAGATATTGGTTTGAAATATGCATAAAATGTGCTGAAATCATTTACATCTGCTTATATTGCTTAGAATATACTTAAGACTTTTGAAATAGCTTATAAAGTCTGCTTCATGCCTAAGAGCCAAATAGTATGAAAAGGAGTAGTTTAAAAACTTTATTCCTCTCCGCCTCCTGACTAAAGCTATAATTTTCCTATGAAAGCAGCTGGAAGATAATGTCTGGGCAAGACAGCCAATGTCTGGCAAAATGTCAAAATGAAGTAAGAGGAAGTTCCTGATATCCAAACCACATGTCCAAACCACCTCATTCGACTAGTAGTTTACACTGATCATTCTCACCATCTCTTATTAGTTGTTGTGTGCAAGATATGAATAAATAGCATATATTATAAAGACTATTATAAGGATTCTGCTGTCTGAAGTCTGACTCTCAAACAGAAAATTTCTGGCACCTCCCAAGATTCAAGAATTCTTGAGTGGGGTCTCCTCTATTCTCCACCTGGTGTTGATAACTTGTGAGCTCAGGTGAACTAACGTTTGACATACAAGGACTCTATGTAGACATGGAGGAAGGGACAAAGCAAGAACCCTTGACCCTGTGCATTCACTGGCAAGGGGGCTGGCCTTGCTGATATCAAACTCCTTGCCACAAGGAAAACACTAAGACAAAGAATTTAGCAATTTCCAAAACATTAGCTATCAGTAGAAAACTGCCAGCTGATGATGCCAAACTGCCTCCATCTGACACCATTGTGTGACTAACTCTGCCCTTGCACCATAATTTTGTGACTGGTGGGCCTCAGTAATTTGTCAGCCATCACGGGGGCCCTAGGGATAAAAAGTTTGAGAACCCCTGGTCTAGACAATATGAAGAAGAACATGGACTCCTTAGGCATTGTGTTTTAAGACAGGTATTAACAAATTACACAAAAGCTACCAATACAAAAAAGGACCAGGAAGGCAAAGCCATTGGAGGTCAGTCTGAAGAAATATAATTTAAATCAGATTTAAATATTATCTGAAAGGATACTAGATAAACAAAATTTTGCAAAAGGAAGCTTACACTTAAAGCAAATTATGGTAAGTAAAACAATAAACATGCAAAGCTGATATCAAAATTGAATTCAAGCAGCACAGATAAAACCTCTTTGAACTTTAATTGTTCAAACCTATGTTCAGAGCTGGTGTCATCAGTCTGAGAGACGTATGGTTGTACTTTAACGTAAACACCAAGGCAATCCAAATTCTGCACCAAAAAAGCTCCATTCTGATGTCTGCATAAATTAGGCACAGTTGCCTAAAGTTGCCTATTGTACAAAACCTTTTTTATTTCTGCAAATTCTGTGGAAGATCTAAGCAGGGCCTTTGCATCCCCAGACCTGATTGCTAGCTAAATCATGCTCAGCCCATCCTTCTGTCTCCTGGCTTCTGAAAGTTCACTCACTATTGCTCACACATGTCCAAGCCTATCCTTGGATTCATTAGGACTAGTAACTTGATTTCTTAATAATTGAAACAGTGATTTCAGGATGCTAAATTCTGTGCTTACAGCAGAATTTGAAATCGCCAGATATATCCAATCATGAATTTTAAAAATATATCAGGCATTGGAGATATTGTCATATCAAATGGTGATCAGCAAAACTGTTATAAATCTATAAAGTGTGAGATACTAATTTTCTTTCTGTTCTTACCTGTCATATGCAGCGGTCAGGAGGCTCATTGTTAGTTCAGGGGCCTTTGGCTCCACCTGGCCTGGCTTCTCTGATCGGGCTCTCTTAAAAATCTTCTTCAGCAGCTGCAAGATCTGCTCCGCTGGGAGAGACTTCTCAGCCCAACACTGGTGGTTTGGCAGGATTTGCTGAATCAAGGAGGCATCAGTCAAGTCGACTATGAAAAATAAAGCAACAAATGAATTGCAAGGTCCCACCAGCTCCCCTCGAAATGAAGACATTGCCCTTTATTATTTCAGCTTCTCATGCTCCGTGATTCAAAGAACTTCCCCATATTAAGCCAGATCTTGTAACTCTTATTGCCTGTGTTCAGACATCATGATAAACCATGTTTTATCAACTTAGGCCTTAGTTGAATACAACCCATATATCCCTGACAATATAAGGACACCTGAAGCATTAAAAAAACAAACTAGGCACTATAGATGATCCCCATAAAGGGGTCTTGCCCTCAAAGGTCACGTATGTGGCAAATCTGTTGACATTGATCCTCACTACTTAAGTTTCCTGCCTCTAGGTCTCTGGATTGTCTTCAAAAGAGCTCTTCTCATTGCTTCCCATTGTCCCTTACAATTCTCTAGACTTCCGAGTTTTAAGCATCCTCTCTGTTAAGAACATAAGAGGCTGCTGGATCAGGCCAATGGCACATCTAGTCCAGCAACCTGTTCTCACAGCAGCCAACCAGAAGCACATAGGAAGCCCACAAGCAGGACCTGAGTGCAACTGCACTCTCCCCACTAGTGATTCCCAGCACCTGGCATACAAAGACACACTGCCTCTGACAGGGGAGGTAGAACATAGCTACTGTGGCTAGTAGCCATTGATAGCCTTATTCCTTCCCCACTCCCACCAAAATTGGAGAAATGTCTCTCTCCCATCTCTGAGAAAGCAGCAGAATTGGCCCCTGTTTTTGTGGGGGGGGGGAACTTGGGATACTGGAGAAGGAATTTTGGTCCAGTCTTAATCTTCTGACACTTGTTCGTCTCTAAAATCCTATGGCCTATGGTGCCAACAACTCATGTATTCCCAGTGCTATTTTCACTCAAGACCTACTCAGAAGATGAACAAGTTTCACATTTATTTCTTAGCATGGTGATTTAAAAAAAAATTATTAACATTTTCTATTTTCCAAAACAAAATTTACATCTACATCTGCAGAACATAGGATTTGGGTGTACGTAGTTACCCATTTCATTCCAAGTATTTCACTATCACATTGCTTCCCAAACCCTGGAAATAGGAAGTCCCTATTTCCTTCCCTTATTATTTATTACTAAACAATATCTGGAAAGAGGGGGAGAACCTTATGATCTAAAAACTGAACAAACAAGAAAAAAGAAAAAGATTAAACATAGGAAGCCAGTCAGGTAGATGATATAGCGAAGTGGTGAATGCTATATCTGAATAAGATTAAAACTGTCTGTGTTACAATGTACTGGTACCATGAATTGTTATGTGAAGTCGGGCAACTAAATGTGATTTCTTGGACGGGATCAGCTAAACTTTTGAGAGTGTCATATATTTTAGAGAATAAAAATGTTATGTCTTAAGCATTCCAAATGTGTAAATATTGAGGTGCTGGAATCATATTATTAGCTGTGTACCATTCCCCTATAAAGTAATCATGTTTTGATTGACCTCTTAAAACTTTTAATTTGTGTGTTACTTTTTCCGCCACTGCTAATTGCCAAATCTTCTTGTGCTGGTATTCAGTTGTGACTCCATTAAGATCTCTCCAAAATCTGGCCAGTGTGAGTCATGCTGCTGCTAATAAATATCTCAGTAGCTCCTTGCATTTTAAATCATTATTGCCATTGAATAAATTTAAGCATGGTGATTTCTGAAGGAGTCGGTGGGTTCAGTGGTGCTACAAGTCTTTTGGGGTACTTTCAAAAGGAATCTATTCATTCAGATGCAAAGAACATAATGTGCTAAACTCTTTGAGCCATCCCAGTGCTGGGTCAACGCTGGGTCTGCCTCAGCTCCTTCCAAGTTGCTCTGAAGGAGGCCTGCCCATTACACAACTCACTCTGGCACAGGCGTTGCACAGCGCGGAGCTTCAGGGCTGTTCTGTAGACAGAATTCTCAATGGTATTCAAAGCCTCTGTGAAGAAAAAACACAGCATCAACTTATCAAAACTCCAGGCTCAACCGGATGTACTTGAAAATGCATGGTTCCCCTTTGGCTCTTTTGTTATCTCCTCTGTGGAAGGTATTCGCCCTCTAAGCCATCAGAACTCCTTGTGGAGGGACTTGCCAACTTGAACTTGTCTGTTGATCCATTGTATGAAAAAAAGGACTGCCTTCAAGTCAATCCCGACTTATGGCGACCCTATGAATAGGGTTTTCATGATAAGCGGTATTCAGAGGGGGTTTCCCACTGCCTCCCTCTGAGGCTAGTCCTCACCACCTGGCTACAGGTACACCTGCCACAGCCACACCAGCCAGCCCCTTCCTTGTCCGCAACTGCCAGCTGGGGGGCAACTGGGCTCCTTGGGACTATGCAACTTGCCCACGGCTGCCCAGGTGGCAGGGCACGTAACCCCTGAGCCACTCCCTGTGGGGGTGATCTTTAGCTGGCCCTTGACACCCAGGAGACACTAGTGGGGATTTGAACTCACAGACTCTGGACTCCCAGCCAGGCGCTCCTCCCCACTGTGCTATACCAGCTGTGATCCATTGTATACTGCATACAATTGCCATGACTTGTGTATGCATTCCTATGCATGCGTTGATGCTGACTTGAAATGTTTCATGTCTGTTTCTGTTCTTTTTCATACATGCTCTCATCTTATTGTTGCTCCCTAAACTCTACGAATTATTTTTTTTTAAAAGAGAAAATAAATGTTGCCACAATCAAATTATTTGTTCTTCCATCTGATTTTTTTTTTAAAGTCAGCTTCCAGTAATTGTTGGAAGGAAGCAACAGGTAGGAATGTGAAAGGAGGATTCTAAACTTTTCATAGAGCAGGGTAGTAGCTCAGGGATAGACCACATGCTTTACATACAAAAAGTCCCAGGTTCAACCCCCGGCATCTCCAGATAGGATTGAGAAAGACTCTTGCCTGAATCCCTAGAGAGCTGCTGCTGGCCAGTGGAGACAATACAGAGCTAGAGATTGATGGCCTGACTCAATATAAAACAGCTTCCTATGTCCCTAAATTGGGTACAATTCAGATACAGTCTGTCTTCATTAATGCTTCTTTAGAACTGGAAATGCATATCTGATGGGCCCCAGATACCAAGTGCACCTTTCTTCATCTTCCTCCTGTGTGCACTGTATTCATCCACATTGACACCAAGCTCCCTGGTGACACATTTTAGTGCCCATTACTGGTATTAGTTCTCACATTCCTGCTTCTCATAATAAAAACTGAAGTAGGAACACAAGAATGTGTGCAGACAAGTCCCCTAAAACTACATATGTTGCCATTCCCCTGCAAGGACACATGAACACTCAGAATTCTCTCTGGATGATGCAAACATTTGACAGTGACTTTGATAACTGCATATGAACAGAGCCAAGTAGAAAAAGGAGTGCTTAACATGGTTCAACACACGAGACACGCAAGGTATTGTGCTTTTGGCATCCATATTTACTAGCACAAGAGTCCATTATCAGCCTGAACCAGCCCCCTCCTTAAACGTTCTGTTGAGTCCCTTCTTCGTGGCCCTCCTCCTCCACGGCATCTACAAGGAAAAGGGCTTTCTCCATAGCAGCACCCTGACTGTGGAATGCCCTCCTCAACGGGGTTCGCCCACCACCAACACTCCTATCATTTAGGTGCCAGGCAAAACATTTTTGTTTTATTTACTCATTTTATTTATTTACACATTTTAATCAATTTTACTGATTTAATTCTGCAAGCTTTGAATTTTGATATCCTGGAGGAGGATCAGTATGTTTTATGCAGTAAAAAATGAAAAAATGGACTGCCTTCAAGTCGATCCCGACTTATGGCGACCCTATGAACAGGGTTTTCATGGTAAGCGGTATTCAGAGGGAGTTTACCATTGCCTTCCTCTGAGACTGAGAGGCAGTGACTGGCCCAAGATCACCCAGTGAGCTTCGTGGCTGTGTGGGGATTCAAACCCTGGTCTCCCAGGTCATAGTCCAACACCTTAACCACTACACCACACTGACTACCCTGAAATATAATGAAGTGGTATAAAAATGTTTTAAACAAATTAATAACTAACTTACAATAACAACCACTTAGTGGGTTGAACTTCTGAGCTGGCCACAGATGAAAAGTGCTCCTGTTGAAGTGGGATTATTGTTGTTGTTGTAGTTGTTGTCGTATAATTTAGTTGCATGATATCCGAAAGGTTATGCCCTTTGTGAATGACTGTGCGGATGTTGGTGTGGTGCATGTTGCATGTGCGCATCTTTATGTGTCAAGTTGTATTCACAACTGCATAGAAACGTATATGCATGGAAGTGTGTGTGTGTGTGTAAACTCTGTGAGAGACAGAAGAGAATGCATGATTGTGTACATATTATAGAGAATATGCATACTTATTTGGGAAGCATGTATGTATGCCACAGGGAATGCATATCCTAAGGCTGGAGGCAGTATGTACATGATGGCACTTTTTAGGTGTGACCTAAAGCATGATAGCCCCTCTGCCTTAATCTAAAACCAGTCATGCAGACTGTTGCAAGTAAAGCACCAATGTGCGTTACAAGTGACCTGAATCAGTGTGGGGCAATAGACAGAAAGGCAATCTATTTTTCCCTCTGCTGATTCCTCCTCATAAGTGGTTTTTTTTGTTTTTCCAGGCTTTGCTCTTCCTTTTCCTCCCTTCTCTTCTTGTTCTTGTTCTCAGTTAGTTAGTAATGGCTCCCTGAGTACATGCCACATGGCAGCTTCAGCATATATGACTTTACCTCTTGATAGTAATAAACTTTAAGTTTCTTTATTCTTTCAGGCCTCCCCTCGAGGAAAATGGCCGTGAGACAATAAGGACGCTGTAATTGGCACTCTGTTGCTATTAATAGAAGCCCTAATAACTCTTTTCAGAAGACAAGTAAGTCCAACAGCTTTCTCATTCTGCTATCTTTGATGAAAATACAGTAGAGCATTACCAGAGCTGGAATGTAAATCCCACGAACTTGTTGCAAATTGAGAGCGGATTGTTTGTTATACAGCTGCCCAGAAATCAGCCTGGAATGTAAACTAAGAGATGATATGCAGCTTATTCTCTTGTAGCTTGTAACATACAGATAAACTTAAAAATTAAGCTATTAAGCTGCTTTAGATTTCTGTGTATCAAAAGGAAAAGGAAACGGCTATTAATATGGTTCTAACAAGACAAAGCTACAAAGACTTAGGTATCCCACTGAAAATGGAAGAACTGCCGCTTACCAAAAGAGGAAAGCAAGCTAAAATAACACAGTATTACCATCCAAATGAGTTTGGCAATGAGTCTAACAACAAATCAGAGATAAAAGGTAGCCAGCAATGTGATAAACTAACTAACAATGGGACGCGAAATAACTATCCTTCCTGGTTGCTAATCAATGAAGAATTTGATTCATTAAGTTTAGCCCAAGAAGCCGAAGAGGCTACGGAGGGAAGAGATCTACTACAATCTATGCTAGAGTTTAATATCTCAGCAATAAGCACAGCCAGTTCTATGCCACCACTTGAATCTTTTGACTCATCTGAGGCAACCCGATATAGTTCACCGTTATTCCTCTTGCACCAAAATGTGGCAAAAGCCGCTGTGTCATCTAATACATGAACAGCAATGATGAACGAAAGCTGGTGTCAGGAAATGTCCAATTCATTAATTCAAATTTCTTCATTTGTGGCTGAATCGAATATGCTGCTCACAACACTGACTAAACTCATTGCAACCAAAGAATTTCATCCTGTTGCTGAGTCTGTGACAACAGAGACAACCTCAAAGGCTTGCCAAACCTCACTGCTGATAATTCGCCCTTCAACGATTAATAATAAGAAGCCTAGTAAACCATCAGCTCAATGCATTAAAAAGAGCAAAAACATCAAAGTGAGTGGATCCCACCGTAGATGCCATATGAACTTTAAAAAGTTATTCAAGTTATTAGATAATCCTAAGACGTCTATTAAGAAAAAGACCAAGAAGAAAAAGAAAAAGAAAAAGAAGACAAAGTGTAAACTTCTTATTGGACAAGAACTTAACCATCCAAATTCAGCTGAGACCATTCAAGATCCAATAATTCCATTAACTCCAGAAGCTCAAATTGAAGAGCTAAAATCTCCGTTGTGTGACGTGGCTGTATTACAACTGGAAAAATCTACCAAGAATATAAACAATATAAACTCTTCACCTCCCATGCTAAATGTCAGAAATTGGAAACTAGTATTAAACACCAAAAAGTTGGCTCTAATAAACTACCCCAAAATGAAAGGATATTTAACACAGGAAGAAAGGACACATCATCTTATAAAGATCGTCAACGAAATATCCCCCGGTGTTATATGTAAGAAAGAAGTTGTAAATATTGAATATCTTTTTTATAATTATTCTAATGCCAGAGCCATGATAACTTTCCATGGGGTAGATAAGGCTAAACGTTTCTATGATAAGAAAGATTTATTTTTAAAAAATAATCTAGGCATTTCTCGGGTTTATGATAATTTGGTTAAACCTCAGAGCATTATTGCATTTAACCATAGTAATTCAAATGTGTCGCTTGTAATGCAAAACTTATCTGTAATGCAAAATCTATGTACTGTTAATAATGAAAAGGAAGGATCCCCAGTAGTGCTACAGCCAAATAGACCTGAGGAAGGTATATTAACACATCCCCCTGTTACACTGTATATGGAGCCAAACCAGACGTTGGAAACATATGGTCCTTCTACATCACCATCTAGACAATCTGTCTTGGTCTTGAGCGGTGCCCAGATACAGAGGGACGCAAATGATCCGCCAATTGTATATGAAAATTTTACCTCAGAAGAATTAATACTTCTGGAATCCTATTCTACCTTACCACTAGAGGCTAAACTTGATATTATGAATAGCCTTGAAAATCTTATGCTGGCACTAAAAAGATTAAGTCCCACCGAGTGCCATGTTTCTCCAAATAATGCTCAATTAACTACTGTTAACAATGGAGAAAAGGACCCCGCTCCTAGAATGTTAAATTGACTAAGTGAGGGGAAGTCCACCCACAATTTAAAAATTATATCTTGGAACATTGCTGGGTGGATTAATAAAGTCCAACTCCCGACGTTCTTGAGTACTATTTCACAACATGATGTTATTTTAGTCCAAGAAACATGGATGGCTGATCTCTTGCACCTCGATGGTTACTCAACAGCCATATTGGATGCTGCCCCAAGTAAAAAAGGGGGGAGACATAAAGGGGGTATTTGTGTATTTGTTACAACCAAAATCAAGGCCAAGTTTATTCATTTAAAACCCCTGCCTGATTTAGCATTGGCCGTAATATTAAAGTTTCCACATATTTCTTTGCTTCTTATTAATGCCTATATTCCACCTAGTCAAGATAAAAGCTCTGTCGATAAAAAACTCAAAAAATTAGAAGCCTATTTAAATGATTTAATAAAATCCCATCCTCAAGCCATGCTAATTTTAGCTGGTGATTTTAATGCTAGGATGGGTATATCCGACCATGCATTGTTTGCTAAATTTAAATCGGAGGTTCCAATATTTGATGGCCCTATGTCTATTCCTTCCAGACAATCTATAGATAAGGGTATAAATTATGCTGGACTTTGTTTAATGCAATTAACATCAAAACAGAACTTAGTGCTTCTAAATGGACGTGCGCGAGGCGACTCAGTAGGTGAAACGACCTATCTATCAACTAGAGGAGCATCTCTAATAGATATGATATTTGTCTCTCAAGAACTGTTCCCTCTGGTTGATAGTTTTAAGGTCATGCCTCAACCCGAAAGTGACCATTACCCACTTATTCTAACGCTTGCTTTGAATCAGGGGCCTTTACTCTTAGATCAACAAGCCTTTGATATAGATGATGTAATAATACACCCAGCACGGATAAAGTGGCTACCTGAATTGGAGGAAAAGTTTTTGAATAGACTAACTTCTACAGAATTACTAACCATAAAAACTCAATTAATGTCTACACCTCAAACTTTGGAGGTTTATAACTGCTTTAACCTTTTGTTGACCAAAGTTCGTGAATTGCTTGTTGTTAAATCCACGTTCAAAATGAGCGGCAGATTCCCTAAGTCGAAGCCCTGGTTTGATCAACAATGCCTGACATATAAAAGACAACTAAATGCCAAACATCTAATTTATAAGAATTCTAGAACTCAGCAAAATTTGGTCAATTTTTGTGAAACTAGAAGGCAATTTAAATCTTTAATAAAAAAGAAAAAACGCCTAGCCTTAAAACAATCCTGGCAAAGCCTCTTGCAAGCTTCCAAATTAAAAAATTCGGCTATTTTTTGGTGGCAATTAGCCCTTCAATGGCCTAAATCATCTTTCAAGTTTGAGTGTACTATCGCCCCAACTGTATGGGAAGATTACTATGGTAATCTGTTCCAAGCGACTAGTTCTGGATTCTCACAACCATTGCAATTACCATCTGAAATTCCTCTTTGGCCGCCTGTTACAATTGTCGAAGTGATGGAACTTATAGAAGATCTGAAGCCAAATAAGGCCCCTGGTCCGGACAGTATACCTCCGGAAGTCTTTAAGGCCAACGCTGAGTGGTGGGCCCCAATCCTAGCAGTATTGTTTAGCACAATAAACTCTACATTACAAATTCCTGAGGGTTGGGGAACTGCAATTATTGTACCCATTTATAAGAAAGGCTCTACTTTAGATCTGGCAAATTATAGGCCTATAAGCTTACTTAATATAACAAGTAAATTATACTCAAGTTATCTGTATAAAAAATTATCATATTGGATAAATCAAAATGAAATTTTAGCCCCGGAACAGGCGTTCAACTCTTGATCACGCCCTCGTTTTGCAACATTTGGTAATTAAGTATGCTTGTAAAAAAAGAGGAGCCTTGTTTGCTGCTTTTATCGACCTTAAATCGGCATTTGACCTGATATCGAGAACAAGATTATGGTCCAAACTATTAGACCTGGACATAGATAGGCACCTATTGATATTAATACAGGGTCTTTATGATGATACGTACCTACAAATTTGTTGTAATAACAAGGAGCACCTAACAAATCCAATTCCTACCTTTAAAGGGTAAAGCAGGGATGTATATTGGCACCCCTACTGTTTAATATTTATATTAATGCAGTGGTGGAAAACCTTGCTTTTATTGCCTCTCATCCTCCGAATTTAGTGGGCTCACCGAGATTCTGCCTCTTATATGCAGATGACATAGTATTGTTATCCCAATCTCCGATTGGTTTGAAAAGACTTTTGAGGGCTTTTGCTTCTTTTTGCTTGAAAGAAGAACTTATTATAAACTATGAGAAAACGAAAGTCCTAATTTTCACAAGGAGAAAAATAAATCACGTATGGAGAATTAATAACTATTGTATAGACCAAGTTAAATACTTCAGATATTTAGGAATTGTTCTTCAATCAACAGGCTCATTGCAATTGCATCTTAAATACTCTATGCTAAATGCCAAGCGTACAACTAAGGCTCTATTATCATTCTTTTATAATAAGGGTGGACAACTTGTTCCACCCATTATAAAAATATTTGTAGCAAAAGTTGTCCCTCAATTACTTTATGGCTCACAAATAACTACAAGTGAGAACATTGTAGTTTTAGAATCTATCCAAAACTCATTTCTCAGAGCTATTCTTGGTGTACCTACATATGTGCCTAGTTTTATACTGAGGTTGGAAGTTGGTTTACAATCCATTGAATCCCTTGTTTGGAAAATGAAACTATTGTTCTGGCTCAAATTGCTATTCAATCCAATTGGTCTGGCCCCGCAAGTCTTATTGGATTCTTTTGGTTCCCCTTGGGTTAAAACTGTCCTCGCTAAAATATCTAATTTGAGATTTTCCCTTCCCAATATTTTACAGATGGGTTTTAATTTGGCTAGCGCAACGATTAAAAAGCGTCTTAGTGATATTGATTTTCAAGAGCATTTAATGCAAATTAGGAATCAAAGACATAACCCTAAATTTTGCACTTTAATGTCTTATTTATCGGCTTTGGACTTACCCAATTATAGGAGAGCTTTTACATTAATTAGACTAAATATACTCCCCTCTGCTCTCCTTGAGGGCAGGTATAATAAAATACCTTACTTAAAAAGGCTATGTCCTTGTGGATACGACGAGATAGAAACTAGCGAGCATGTGCTTCTTCGTTGCTCCTTTTATCAAGACTTAAGACAACAACTAATCGTGCCCATTTTAAAGTCATTACCCGGTAGATCAGAAAGATTTTATGTGGATTATTTACTTGGGGATTGTTCTCCCCAAGTTACTCTTGTAGTTGCCAAATACACAGTTGCTGCAATCCGTTGGAGAAAAATATGTATCCCTGATTGTTAAATGTGTGCCTTTTAATTTTTAAATTTTTAAAAAACTTTTATACCTCTTCGCGAATTAATCTTTTGAAATTGTTGTTAATATTTTATTGTATCTGGTTTTTGACTGTAATAAAGTGATTGATTGATTGATTGATTCTTTCAGTTATCAGTCTTAACAGGCCAATTATTTCTGCACTCCACTGTAATATATATATCTACCAAAAACTCTTAACACAGACAAAGACCCAATTTCATTTTCAGTAAGAGGCCAATGGATGAAATAACCAAGAATTTTTTTGAGGATCACTTGGCACCATCTAATATTTACCTTGTTGATCTAAATCCATCTTATTCAAATTGGAGGCAGGAAAACAACTGTGGATTCCCTGTAAATAAACAAACTACGATATATAAAGTTGTAGCTTTCAAGCAGCAGCAAGGGATGTAAATCAAATAAATATATAAATAAATAAATATGCATTTTATGTATTTATGTGCATAATGCATTTTATGTATTTTAATAGTATTTTACACATTTTAATTTATTGTAATTTTTAATGTTTTATTGTGTAGTTTATTATATATGTGTGCGATTTTATTGTAGCCGCCCAGAGTGCCCTATTGTAAGGCAGAAGGGCGGGATAGAAATATTTTAAATAAATAAATAAAATAAACTCAGCCTAGGGTAGGAGCAGAGTCCCCTAGCTGGAACAGGATCTTGAATTCATGTCCTGAAAGACAGAGCAGCAAAACAGAGAACTGTCGCAACAAAAATACATGGAACTATATAGTCAGCCATACTAGTAAACTGATTCATGTTCAAAATGCTTGCAGATGGGCCTTTAAAATATCAATGCCGACAAAAAGAAAAAATGGTAATCAAAACAACTATATAGACAAACAATGTATATACCGGTCAGCCTTATAATCAATAGTTCTTAATGAAGCAAAATGTGCACACCTTGTGATAAGGATACAACAGTATCCTTTATTTCATTTTGTTTACATACAATATTTATATCTGATGTGTCAGTAAAGTATTTGCAAGATGGCTTACAACATACAACTTTATATTAGAGACTTGAGTTTAAAGTGAAGTTCTTCAGCATTGCTTCTCGTGCATTTTAACCCACCTCCCCTTTTCCAGATCTCTCTCAATTGCAGCACAGTTTACAGGTGTCTCAAGTTATTATTCAAGTGGAGAATCAAGGAAGGAGGCAGTTCTGCGGTGGCTGCACCCAGGAAATTCTCTCTCTGTGTGTGTGCGTCTGTGTTCTTTCACTGGCATTCTGCTGCAACTGCATACACTACTTCTCCCTTAAGGGAAGGCCTTACCTCTCTAGCCACCGAAGGTCTGCAGGAGCCTTGAGACCATCAGAACAGTCTACCTTCATTGTCAACCGACATCCCAAGGAAAAAGTGTACGTCCTTGAAATAAAAATTTAGGGATGGGAGAGAAATTTAAAGCTGAATCTATCAAACCCAGCCATCCTTCAAAATGTGCACTTACCCGAATTTTGTGATGCAGTTCTCTATCCAACCAATGGGCAGACAAATGCACACATTAGGGGAAAGTGTGCATTCAAATGAAGGTTTTTGTGAACATAACGTACAAAAATGCATTACATTAGAAGAAATTGCTTGCAAAAATGTGTACGTTAATCCAAACTTCATACAAAAATGTGTTTATTAGGAGGTATTAACACCAAAATGCTTAAAATGTTTTCATGAGGATTGTTTTTTAATTGCAAATTGCTGCAGAAATGCAGAGAACTGAATGTCTGACTGGAAAAAGGAGCAGCTGAGAAAACGGAAACTGATAGATCTTTCCATCCTTAGTTAAGATAGGTCTAATGATACTAAGATATAGCTAAGATGTAATGTCTACATGGCAAAATTAGAAGTAATTTAATTTTAAGCATACACAGAATTGAAAAATACATGGAACTATATAGTCAGCCATACTAGTAAACTGATTCATGTTCAAAATGCTTGCAGATGGGCCTTTAAAATATCAATGCCGACAAAAAGAAAAAATGGTAATCAAAACAACTATATAGACAAACAATGTATATACCGGTCAGCCTTATAATCAATAGTTCTTAATGAAGCAAAATGTGCACACCTTGTGATAAGGATACAACAGTATCCTTTATTTCATTTTGTTTACATACAATATTTATATCTGATGTGTCAGTAAAGTATTTGCAAGATGGCTTACAACATACAACTTTATATTAGAGACTTGAGTTTAAAGTGAAGTTCTTCAGCATTGCTTCTCGTGCATTTTAACCCACCTCCCCTTTTCCAGATCTCTCTCAATTGCAGCACAGTTTACAGGTGTCTCAAGTTATTATTCAAGTGGAGAATCAAGGAAGGAGGCAGTTCTGCGGTGGCTGCACCCAGGAAATTCTCTCTCTCTGTGTGTGCGTCTGTGTTCTTTCACTGGCATTCTGCTGCAACTGCATACACTACTTCTCCCTTAAGGGAAGGCCTTACCTCTCTAGCCACCGAAGGTCTGCAGGAGCCTTGAGGCCATCAGAACAGTCTACCTTCATTGTCAACCGACATCCCAAGGAAAAAGTGTACGTCCTTGAAATAATTGAGGGTTTTCACTGCTTTACAGAGAAATGCCGTTCTCGGCTGTTCTCCCCTCGCCTACCAGCAACAAACCCAAGTGCAATCAATTAATAATAAATATTCTGAATAATTAAAAACAAACAACTTCTTTGATCTTTGTCTCCGAAGGCCATTTCATACAGGTTTGCCCTCTGCCTCTAGAATGTGAGATTCAAGCATCTCCGGGTTGCTGAGAAACCTGATGCTACTATGGAGAGGGAGACAGACAAGCAAGAGGGAAGCAATTGTTATCAACACAGGAAGAAAAACATTAGATGGCAATGAGCTACTGTGCTTGCTTCAAATTCATGAACTCCCCCTTTTAAACATAAGAGAGATTATCGTAGGGACTTAAAACACACTTTCACAACTCTCCAAGATTAGTGATCTCAAGAGTTTCAAATAAGCAAAACCAAATCAAGCTTCAGAACAATTAGGTAGTCTTAGAAAAGATCTATAAAACAACTTTTGGTGTCTTTGGAGTCTGATGGACCGTTAACACAGCTTTAGGCATTTCATCATATTAAAAATTAAACAGAATATTATATATTACTGTGCATCACAACATACCAGGTACAAACTTTGTAATGATGGTTTGAGATGTATGCAGCCAACAGTGAGGGCTTGTCCAAACTGACCCGGATAATCCATGTTTTCCATATTCGCTGTGTCATCTGACAGTCCCCACTCACCTGTTTGTTCGCTCTTTCCCGATGTAAAAAACCCGCTTTTTTCACGCCTGCACATGCAGCAGGAAGATCCGTACATCCTTTTTGCTTTTTCCTAGCCCCGCCTGTAAAACCACCCCCTATCAGCCAATTGGTCCGTCAAATATGACGTATGCTCCTCTCCCCCTTTGCACCGAAGCACACTAACGCGCTTGAACGTAAGAACGCGAAAGTTTGAATTTACTGATGGTTTGGTAGTAGTGGCTGTGAGTTCTCAGAGTTTATGGCTCTTGTGCAAGCGAAAAAGAGAGCGAGCGAGCGAGCGAGGCTGGAAGGAAGGAAGGGGGCACGCGGGCTACTGCATTTCAACTGATAGTTGATTTGAGCCTTTTGCAGGCTGTCCTTCAAGAGCCTCCTTTGAGCACTCTGTGTGTCTCTCTCTATATTTACTCCCCATCCCCACCACCCCTCAACTAAGCTCCAGTACAATATTGCTGTATTGCTGTATTTGCGATATATTGTAAAACCGAATGCATGTGGTTTTGCCTTTTCACATATGACAGCTTGAACATAAGAGCGCAAAAGTTTGGGTTTCCTGATGGTTTGGTGGTAGTGGCTGTAATGGAGTTCCTTGCTGCTCGCCACTCTGGAGCAGGGCTGGCGGGGGGTGTCTCCAGGTGCCCCTGACCGTCCAGGGGGATTGTGGGCAGTGCAAGGGATCAGCGCTTGTAATCGCCCAGCGAATCCTCCCGTTACCCCTGGACTCATTCACTGCAGGGTTCAGCCCTGGACCGTTATGCAGCTCAGCAGCAGGAATGCTGCCCCCAAGGGAAGCAAATAGCCCCCTCCCCCGGCAGGTGGCCGCTCTTGGCTCGGGCAGGGAATGTGGGCAAACAGCCCTGCGCGCTGCTGTGTCAATTTGCGCTGAAGCGACCAGCACAGGCTTTGCAGTGTTCCCTCAGATAAAAGAAACATGCAAACCACTTATATGCCAATAATTCCTGTGGATTTTTTGCTTATATTTGCAATATTATGCAAAACCAACTGTATGCTTTTCTGCCTTTACGCACATTAACGTTTCTGGATATACACACAGCTGGCAAATCCACTTATTTGTCCAGAACAGCAAGTAACAACGTGTCATGTCTAGGAAGGCTGGTTGCCGCTCTCCCACTTGCCATCAACGGCAGAGGGTAAATGCTGAGGTTTTCTAGAGTGCAGCACTCGGTGGCGGCTCCCAGCTCCTCCCCATTCTCTCGCTTGCTCTGCCTGCCTCTCGCTCTCCGCATAGGCGGCGGCGGCAGCGTCAGAGAAGAGCCAGCGAGAGAGGCTTCCCAGTAGCTTCCCAAACACTTCGGGCAAAACTTGATGCTCTGTTGCCTTCACCCCTCCTCCTTCTCCCTTTCCTTCCTGTGGCCCTTTGCAAAGCACCAGGCTCTCGCTTTTCCCCCGTGTGTGCCTGTGCATGTCTGTCTGTCTCCGAGCGAGGAGGAAAGAGCAAAGCGAGCTCCCTGCACCAACCAGCTGCACTTGAGTGAGACCAGCCAGGAAAAGAGGGGTTTACAAACAACCACAATTGCAGATCTCACCCCGAGCGGTTTCTGCGCAAATGCACTTTTTTGCATCTGCACAGTAGACGTTGCAGAGCCCCCCCACCACACCATTGCTCTGATTGATTCAGTTTTCCCGGGCTTTCCCCGGACAGTCGCGCACATGCGCAAAAGTGGAAATACATGATTGGCTGGGAATGAGGGAAGGGGTATGGGGAAACGCCCAAGAACCGCCCATCAAACACCCACAGCTCTAAAGTCTGCAGTATTGCATCCGAGCGCCTGAAGGCACAGCGAATGATTCCCGATTTTAAAAAGCAAATCACATTTTTTGCGGTAATGTAAAAGCAGATTTAACCTCGCAAAAATGCACGAAAGCGCGTGACGTCATATGGACGACCAAAAATTAATGAATACACAAAGTGATCATGTCACACATTATACAGTCGTCTGGATGAACCCTGAGGCAGAATCAAAAACCTGCCAAGTCTGATGGCCAGTTTTCTGCAAAGAAATTAATTAGAGTTACCGAATTAATCCCCTAGGATTCAGTCTCTTCCTGCATTCCAGCCCAGGGGAACAACTGCCATGGTTGTAAAGAGAAACACATAGCCTCTTCCAGTGACAACCCCCCCTTTCTTTTTACATTCTGCTGAGAAAACAGTTCATAAGGATGAGGTGAATAGACCAGCGGTGAAGTAGAAGACGAAATGGTAAAATTATTTAAGGGGTTGGACTAGGTATTGGATAATTCCACAGCCTAGCAATATTCCAGGAGTCCAATGGAGGCAAATATATTGGCCTAGTATTCAGTTGCTTTCCACTCGAAGCAAATAAAATGAAATAAAAATCAAGTACTATCAATTAATTATATGCAGATATAGGAATCAGGAGTCAATGACTGAAACAAATCACATGGAAATTGACCTTCATCTTAAAAAAACTCAACCCCCCCCATATATATATCATGAGAAACATGATATGGGGTTCACTGCACTGTTCCGATCCGCTAGTCCATCGTTCGATCCCAATCTGCCCTTTTTTGTTCCTGCTTCTGTTGGCACTTGCCAATTTGATCCGCTGGTTGTTGTTTTTTTTGGTTGTGGAAAAAATTGCATAATTTTTAATGTAAATGTTCAGTGTTCCATGTGGTTTATTTTTTCCTTTTTATCACACCTACACACTGTTACAAATGCATTAACTAATTACAAAGATAATTACATAAAACCAGGATTTTTTTTTTTTTAAATCTGTGATTACAGCTGTGGCCTGCTGCAAAAAATCCATGCCGATTACAACTGCAGCCCACCGCATGAAATCAGTGCTGGCCCAAAAAGGGAGCGCACTGTCAAATTCATTCGGAATCCTTACTAAGTCCCTAATATGTGGTATATACAGTTACATTTGAAGATGCTTCATACATCACTACATGTACACGGATTATCTAAGCACTTGGGAGCCATGGCCAATAAATGCATAATTGTTTTAAAACTGGTACTAGCACACAATACCAAAGTGGTCCTTAGGCAGCACTGCATAGTATCTGATGTATGCGTATAATTCAATGGAACGACTTCCTCATTTGAACTCTGACCTGAAGCACTGGTGCTGAGGAGATACTTTCTTCAAGCCTGTGTCTGAGAGTCTTCTCAAAATGGAATTATGGGAGCAAAAGGGGAGGCATCTTTTGTGCAGGATCCAAAGACCACCAAAAGAACACTAAATGGCAGGCCACAATTTATACCTCAAAGCTATACTTACGAAAGAAATATCACTAAGTGCTGCTGAATGACGTCCATAGGAGTTCAGGGGGTTCAATGATGTTCACCAAGCTAATTCCTTTAGCTGTTGCAGTCTATGTCTCAGGAGGATCAAGCCAAAGATACCAAAACATTTGTATATTACAGCAATAAATTGTGCTACTCTTGTAGATATATAAGCTCGTGATTCAGGACAGCACTTTTGTGACTATTTCAATGGAACTTCATACACAATTATTCTCAAGTGATAGGAGACTGATCCCAGATTGATGGCATGGTGTTAACAATCTCAGAGAGAGAGAGACCCCATTCTCATTCCCATTCATACCCCCCATTCAAATCATCTCCAAAACAACTCCATTCCAAGAAAACTTAACTTGCAACACTCTGTTTTCTTTTGATTACAACATTGCTGAAACATTTCCTCATTTCAAAAATGGTAGGTAGCTGGGTTATTATATTATTTTTTACAAAATCAAACAGCCATAGTGATATTGTGTCTTTATTAGGACCAACTAAAATTTCACAAAAGCAAGGAGCAACATTTTGAGTTCTCCAGAACAACATCTTCTTCAGTCTGGTTGTTAAGCAAAACCCAAGGAGAAGGGGGGATTGGGGGAGGAAAGCTAGGGGTGATGGAAAAGCCCCAAAGTCTGCAGCCTAAAGATAGAATATAGATGTTATGCAGACTTAAACAGATGAGACAGTTCTGGGCACAAAACAGATTTCAGGTTGCACCAAAGGGTTCAACTTGCTCCTCTACCAGGTGTAGTGAAAAGGCAGAGGACAGTATTGCCAAAATCAGTTTTTTAAAATTTTACACTCTACAAATTTCAAGTGTCATGTTTCTGAGTCCGCAAAATGGCCTTTAAGATGGAGTCACTTTACTGAAATGGAGCTAAATCCAAATATTCCAGCAAAAATGAGTTAGGTTGGCCGTGCCTGTACCACATGTGTTTAGTACAAAGAGAAGACAAACTTGTTTCAGTTTTTACATAGTTGCATACTTTAATACATACAGAAAGAAAAATTGACATTTCACTCCACCAAATCTATTGCTGGGTAAGCAGCAATGGATTCTGAACTTAATTCTCTATTGTTTTAGTTAGCATCTGCTTAAGACAAATCATCAGCTGTAAGTTCAGGAGCTGCAGAACGAAAATAAATATAATAAAATATTTTAGTTCCCATCTGCATTTCCCCCCCCCCAAATACTACAGTCTAGAATAGTAATGGAGAATACTTAGTTCACTGGACTCTGGGAGCTGCAGCTAATCACGGTTTCCCACAGTGTGTTCCCAAGTAACTGGAGATGTGAGTCTCCTTTGGACACTTTATGCTCACCAGAGCAAGTGACAGTGTAGCTATGGCAAATTTGATGTCTCCAAAATTTGGAAATGGCACAAAGTTGGTTTCAAACCCAGAAGAGGGGAGCCTATATTGTCCAAACTACAACATGGCTCTGATTAGAACAGCATTGAGGGATGAAGGAAGCTGAGGCAGGGGCTCAAAACGGGAGGGTCAAAAGGGTTCATTGTGAGAGGCCGGAGGCGCAAGGGACAAGAGAAGAGATTGATGAATGTTATTGTAGGTTTCAATGGAGGATGCAAGTTCTAGGACTGAGACTGAGCTGGGGACAAAAGGAGTACTGTCTCAGGTGCAGGACTGATTTTAACCAGGAAATTGCATGGTTATGATGCTTCTGGAAAATGCAGGCCACCATATTTGATTGATACTGATTATATGCCATTCACTAACAACATGGCTGTTTGTATCTGGAAACATAACCTTTAAAATTAAAGCTAGTCATGACTAAAAATAATTACAAACTTGATCACTTTAGACCTGGTATTATTACCATGTGGTGATGTTCAGGTGAAACTTTTGTGAACTTATTTTGTGAAATGACAAACAATTTTTATCCTTTCACAAAATGATTCTTTTACTTTACACTTTATAAAATTACATTTGCATCATTTCAGGGAATGACTGATGTTCCAGGCATTCTGTTATACAATCCTATAGAATCTATTTTTCTTGGCCTTTACCTGAAACACTTAACGAGTCAGGCAATTTATATTTTGACTGAAGCAAACATTTTACTGTTATTCTGTTATTGTTAATGGAAGCCAGAAACTAAAGCAGATTTGAAAAGATGCCACACATCATCAGATGACACAACAGTTTTACACTGTAAAAATATTTTTAATCAGCAAAGGTAACTGTATCCATTGTTATTATGTCTTTTTGAATTATGAGTCCCAAGTGGATGAAATATCTGGTTTCACACTTCAAATATAAGACTTATTCATGAATAGGCAACAAACTCATGTTACCAAATTCTTCCAATCTATACAGGAAGTGGATTGGACTGTGAAAGACCAAACCAAATTGTGTTTGCATTTTTACAAATTTGTAGGGTAGTGCAATATCTCAGAGAGGAGGTCAGGTCTCCTGCTCCCCTGGTGCATTCACTATAGCTGCCCAATTTCTCTGCTTTTTAAAGTTTGATAGAAATATCTGTGGGCTATAGGTATGTTCTTAAACCGCAAGGGTCTTTTGCCTATTAGTGAATTTCTCCACTTTTTAATCTGGGAGGTAAGAAATGGGATCCTGTGCATGTTTGTTGAGAATGGATTGGTCATTTGCATGCTTATTGAGATCAATGGGATTTACTCCCCTGCAATCAAGCTTAGGATAGGTGAAACTGACCACGGGGGAATGGGGAGGGGAGGAGGAAGAAGGGCATGGGATGAAGAGGGAGAGGAGGAAGAAGGGCAGAGGGGAGGAGGGAGATGGGAGCAGGCGGGAGGGGGAGGGGGAGGGGAGAGCAGTTTTGATTATTTGCATGCTTATTGACTTCAGTGGGATTTAATCCTGTGCGATTATGCTTAGGATATGTGAAACGTACCATGGGGGAGAGAGGAGGAGGGGGGGGAGGGCTGGAGTGGGCGGGGAGGAAGAAAAAAGAGGGAGGGGAGGAAGAAGAGAGGAGGAAGGGAGAGGAGAGGGGAAGGAGAGGAGAGAGGGGGAGGGGAAAGGTAGGTCTGATCATTTGTATGTTTATTGAGTTCAAATGGATTTATTCCTGTGCAATCATGCTTAGAAGAGGTAAAACTGACCATGGAGGAGGAGGAGGGGGAGCAGACAGGAGAGGGAAGGAGGAAGGGAGGGGAAGGAGGGGGAAGGGACTGGAAGGGAATGGGGAGAGAGGGGCAAAAGGGAAGGGATAGGAGGGAGGAGGAGCGGAAGGGAGGAGATTGGGTGGGTGGGCACTGGGCAGAGGGAAAGCCCCTTTCCTTTCCAAAAGGAAAACATTGTGAACAGTATCATTGTTTGTCAGCATTTCCCCCACCTTTGCATTCTACAGCAGGCACATGTATTTAAATTTAAACCAAAGCTGTCCCTGGCCACATCCACACCAGACCGCTATTTCACTTTGGACAGTCATGGCTTCTCCCAAAGAATCCTTGGAAGTGTAGTTAGTGAAGGGTGCTAATAGCTGCTAGGAGACGTCCTGTTCCCCTCACAGAGCTTCAATCAGAGCAGCTTACTGTTAAACCACTCTGGCCACTGGAGTTCTGTCAGGGGAATAGGAATCTCCTAACAACTCTCAGCACCCTTCTCAAACTACACTTTCCAGGATTCTTTGGTGGAAGCCATGACTGTCTAAAGTGAAATAAAGGTCTGGCGTGGGTGTGGCTCCCTGATTAGCCAAGCGATAAAGCTGTGAGTCTGGCTTTTGGAACACTGACAGTTGGTTCTTATTGAACATGCCTGATTTTATAATAGACTTCCATTTTAAATTTCTTAAATTAAAAATCAGCCAGGCATTTTTTTAACTTTCAAACTGCAGAAGATGAAGGTCAGAGTATGGGGAAAGGTCAGTAACAGGACTACAGGAACTCTGTGAACATGACTGATTTTTAATTAATTTCAACAAATTATGAGACCATTGATAGAAAAAAGTCTGAAAGTAGTCTGGATTTTTTTCCTCTTGTTTTACACTTTGAACTCTCGAGTGTGTATTGCCATGAAAACTTAAGAGGGTTGTTAAGCAAGCATTTCTGAGTTCAGGACTATAGGTTTCGTAGGGTTTTGTTTTGAAATATGCTTATGGGAAGCAGTAGAATGGCATGGGGGGCATTTTCAATTTAACACTGCAGAATGCAAAAAATCCATGCTGGGTAGAGTATACAGCCACTCTCATGGCATAATTGGAGCTTTCCCTGTATGTTTGATAAAGGAATATAGCTGCTCCCTACACACCAAAGAGTAAAATTTTCATTTTCTTTAGCTACTTCGTCTACCGTCAATAGGTTCCTCAACATTTCCATCTATGAGTTCTTCGATGTTTCCTTCTTCTGGACTTTTTGACTCATTTAGCTCATTAGGAAAACCTTCAGTCTCTGTGGTGAAAAGAATTGTTAATTTAACACTTCATAGACAAAATACTAATTTTAGCAGTGGTTTTGATGCAAACTCCTTCTTGAATGAGAAAGGAATTTGCATGGAATCCTGCCGAACTGAGCAGGATTTAATCCACTCATCAGCTGATGAGCAGGGGTTAAATCCTGCTGTTTGGCTGTGTGTCTGTGTTCCCTGCTGAGAATAGGCATGCACAGCCAATGCAGGACTCACGAGTAATGTCAGCTGATAGGTGGGTTGGTATAGTCTGGGGAAAATGGCCTGGTGGGCTAAATTGGTCCCCGTTGGGCCAAGGCTGGCCTACGGGCTGAAGGTTCCTCACTCCACTTCTATTACATTCACAAGATGTTATTTGAAAGTATGCAAAATACTGGCATTTCAGGATCTTGAGGACAGCTCAAGGTTTATTTTGCACCTTCTTTCTGGAATATTTTTTACTTTTATTATTCTCAATGCCTCTATGTTACTCCATACTTGCTCTCTCACCCTTCCTTGCCACAAACAAGCCATTTTTTTAAAAAAAATCTTCCAGAGATATTTCCCCACATGCTGACCATGGATGGGTGAGGGAAACACCTTGTGGAAAATTATTTCCAGAGTGAGGGGAAATTGCTTCTTTCCATTTGCCCATTTTCTGCCCTGGTTTGCAGTATGCCTAGACTGGTTTTAGGTTCAAAAAAGACTGGAGAAAAAAAATTAGGGCTGGGTCAGAATTGTTCAGAAAACTTTCTGGCAAATTTCGGACATTTTCTTTTTCAACCTCTTCCTGCTGGAGAATTACAGTTTTCCCTTGGAGAATATTTGGTAAGATGACCCCTCCAATTCTGTGAATATAGGTTGCAACTGTGGATCCAGTTTTAATCTTGTTTAATATTATTACAGTATTGTTGAAGGAAGCAGTGGACGTGATTCCTTCTAATCTTCCTCTCTTAGCCCATTGCTTCCTTCACCTACCTATATGACGAGAAGGAGTTCATAAACATAAAGTGAGTCAGAATTTCTAAGAGGAGAATTTTCTGAGGAAAAACTGTCAAAGAATTTCACCTCCTCCTGCAAGAGTATTTGACACACCCCTCCATTTCACCACCCTACAAAGTTTTGGGAGGCTATTTTAGCTCAGCACTAAACACACACACACACACACAATGTAGTTTAAGATTTACCTTCACCTATAGTTGCACCATCTTTTTCCAAGGCGACTCCTTGGCCACTGGTTGAAATCCCAAGGTCTAAAAGAAACCGGATTAAAGAACAGATCGATCCTGTGAGCTTTTGCAATGAAGATAGCAGCGGCACAGAAAACAGCCAACAGTGCCGCCATTTGTGCCCTTTGCCTCTATACAGCAGAGCAGGCAGGGCTACAGCTCATAACCACTTCCTCTGAAGCTTTCTCAAACTCCTTATAGTGTTCCCACTATCCATTTGTTAGAAAACTATAATGGATTTTAATGGATTTTTAGGTGACAGGACAAGGTAGGCAGTGGTAATTGCTCTGCCCTAACTGTCAAGCATAAGATACCACTTTCTGCAGTGGTGTAAATCAATAGGGAACCCGCCATATCCTTTAAGCTAGCTTTATGATGCAATGCCACTTTCACAAGAAAAGAGCCCATTTCTATGCCTAACATAAGCTGGAATTCATGAGCATTGAGCCCTGGTACTCCCATATCATGCACTTTTTTCTACACATGCAGGCTAGCTGGCAGATGCCACTGTCTCTATTCAGAGAATCATCACCTTTCCCTAATCAGTGATTAGGCAGATCAAGCCACCCAGCATTCTGAGATTGCAGAACAGTTTCCCCAGTAAGAGGGCATATTTCTTCTTTGTCCAATAAGTCATTGGCCCTGGGGTGGGCAACATAGAACTTAGGTGCCACATAGGTAACTGCCCAGTGTCACTTCTGGGAAATTCTGTGAGAAACCCAACAGCCTCAGAGCTTGCTCTCACAAGCCTTTAAACATACACATTCCAGTTAAGGGTGGCACATGTGGAGCCAGCAATATGAATGCCCAGGGTACGTGCAGAATATAGTGTGGATCAGCTTTCAATGGATCATGTGGGGTATTCAGAAATGTCTCAGCAGTGTACAAAAGCTAAAATGTTGTGTTGCAATCCACAATATTCATGAGTCTGGCTCAAGAGCATGATACTTGCAGCTAAAATTCAACACAGATTAGCTCAAAACTGTGGATGCCAAGAGTTGAGAAGTTTATGAGAACAGGTCCTTAATTTGTATTTACAAAAAAAAAAGGCTCTAATCCAGGAGTTACCGAAGGGTGGTCTGTGAGTTTCATTTAGGTTCTCTGACAGCTATAGTGCAACCACCACAAGCATTCCACTTTTATCAAATATATGGCTATTATGTGTTCAATAAACTGTGTAAGTTAACCAGTCCTTAGTGCTCAACAAGCTGCCTGTTGTTAAATAGAGCAAATGTTTATTGCTTTTAAGTCTTCTTTTCGCTATCCTAATAGATATAAAAAACTACGAGCTCTTCTGGAAAATTAATCCGTATGTGTTTTTTTCAGTTCTCATTGGATTTTCTGTATATGGAACTGGAAATTTGTGACACTCTACGGAAATCTCACTATTTATAATTTGGGGGAAAAGCGAATTCACTGACACATCATTCATGTATGTATCACAATACTGTTCTTTAATATCTATCAACATCTGAGTTACATATTCTAAAAAGTTATTATTATCATAATAGCCTCTCTTTAATACTAAAGCATATAGCTGGCTTCTTGTATTTTTCTATCCTGAAAAACAAGTCATGTGGATAGGGGGGTTTTTTTAAAAAAATTTTTTTTATTTAACTGTATTTTTATACTGCCCTTGAGCTCAGGGCCGTGTACAACAACAATTAAATCAACAATATACAGCCCTCACATAAAAAAACCTACATAACTTACTTAAAAACAAAGTCTCCAATAATTATAAGCATTCTCAAAATCATCATTGCTGTAAATACAGTATCTTTGCCCTTCAAACACTTGGACAAACGAATGTGTCTTCAATTCCCCCCGCCCCATATATTTACATTCTTAAAGTGCTCCTTTGACTTACCCTGTTCAGCCTGGAATACTTGATCTTCTTCCATTAAATAATTACATGCCACACGAGTGCCTATAAGAAACAATTTCCATGTTCTGACATTTAACTCTATTGTGGAGAACTATGAAATGTACATTGCCAAGTTAAAGTAAAATGTTAAAAATAATTGGGTTATAATGTCTGAAGAAAAAGCCTATGGCAAAAAAATAACATAAGAAATAATAGCAAGAGAGGCTTTGGCCAAGAACTTTCAGGCATATAGTCAAGTGCTGAAACAATTGTTCATTACTGTTTGATTTTTAAGGCTGCAATCCTGTACCCACTTTCTTGGAAATAAGTCCCATTGAACTCAGCAGGATTTATGTGTATATATACAGACTTGTGATGTAAATCAAATCTGTATAACATGTAACCCCTATACTTAGCACTTCAAGTCTCGCACTGTGGTCTCTCTAGTCCAGCCTTTCCCAACCAGTGTGCCTCCAGATGTTGCTGGACCACAATTCCCATCTTTCCTGACCATTGGCAATGCTGGCTGAGGCTGATGGGAGTTGTGGTCCAACAACATCTGGAGGCACACGGTTGGGAAAAGCTGGTCTAGTCCTTCAAAAATGATGTATCATTTTAAACCTGATCTTCAGATTCAACATGTGTTATCTATTATAGAAAGCAGTTAAATCCTGCTGCTGATTTTTACCTCTCCTCTGTGGATACATTTCTGCTACTTCACCTAACGCAACTTGTTTTTCCTGCATGGGGGGGAAAAACACACATTTTATTTAACTCACAACTCTTGGTGGCGGTACAATTATTACATCTGTAAAGTGCTTTTTTTAAAAAAACCACCACCCTTTATATATTAGGACAGCAAATATTCCTTTCTTGTATTTTCCTCTCTCTCTCTCCTGTGAAATGTTCATAATTTCACATGGCTTTTTTTTTTTTTGCTGATACCACCAGTCTAAGGGATTGACCCACAAAGATAATCAAAAATTTCAAAACTTTAAAGTGGTGTGTTTCAAGTAACATCTTTCATCTCAATATTCTAAACATAGAAAACTGAAAAAACAAACAATTCAGTGACATTTCAAATGATAATACTATGGTCTGTAATCACACTTACAATTTCCAGTGAAATTGATGGGTCTGGATTAATTTTTGTGTTATGTTTGTGCTACTTACCTGTGGAAATCTCTACAGATGAGAGACTACTCAGGCAAATCCATGATGCTAACACGCATTTTGGAACTTGAAGAATCAAGGAACTTTATAGGGGAAGATATGAATTACTGCTTCACAATGTATTTGTGCTATTTATACTGACCTATGAATTCATTATTTTGTTTCCTGTCACCAAAAACTTGTGCAATAATGAACGATCTAAGTAAATGGGTACAATCTAGAGAGTATTAGGCAAGTTTTCAGTGCCAATGAAATTTGACTTAACTGTACACTTTAAGCTATTGGTAATGTCTTCTTCCCTGATCTGAAAATAGGGCTGCCATATATGGAGTAAATCTAATGTGTAGGGAATGTGCCACATTTACAATGTGTCCAAAACTGAAAGGAAGAATTATGAAAGCAATATTGCAGGATATGAAACCAGCATGATGTTACCCGAATCAGATCACAGGCTAGAATCTGAAGATACTCTTGGGTTTTCTCGCTAATTTCTAGTTCTGTAAAGATCTCCCAGCTGCCATTCTGGAATCTTACAGGCATGGAGTAGACAATCCCCTCAGGAAGTCCAAACTGACCTAAGGAACAGAAACAGTCCCTCCAAAATGTATTTCATTCACAGATAACACACATACACACACACACACTCTTCTGTGATGAAAACTGGGAATTATGTGGAGCATATCCACCACCCTGCCTTCAGACCCTAAGAAATATGGCAGTAATGCCACGAATAGTTTGCAGTAGTAAATGCCCCCTCTAAGGATCATCTTAGACGCTGAATAGAAAGGAGGTAAAACGGACGGAGGCATCTCCATGTCTGAAACCTAGAAAGACCTGTGAAGGAAAGGAATGAAGGTGAGCTGTTGTAACTACCATGGAAGAGGATCTATGATTTATATAACCAGTGTCCCTCTGACTTGGGTTCTTTGTCACAGTCACAGGTATAGCCTGGACTAGAGTATATTATAGTATTTTTCAGATTACTTAAAAAGGTATTCAGAATTTAGACACAAATCATAGAGTGAAACTTACTATAATCTTGATCTGTTACATGTTCATATTTATGTCAGAAATAAAAAAAGACAGGAAGGTTATAGCTATAACTTACAAAATCATAAAACTTCAAAATATTTTTAGATCTATCTGTTCAAGCACTATTTTTTAAAGATCTGTTTCTGAAAGTGATAGTATGACCCACTATTTTAAAAAAACAAAATTTTAACCTATTCAAAAATATTAACACCATGATCCAGCCAAAATAAAACACCTTTAAATCAGATTGATTTCAGAGGTAGACATTTAAGCAGGCATGAAATGCTGCTGCTGAAATCAATAGAACTTACAAACGCTTAAACTTTGGTTGGATTGTGCACAAAGATTTTAATTGGCTTTAGAAAACATATGTCTTTCCTGTGGTCTCTAGTGCAAATGGTGCAATATGAGAGAGAAGCATTTTATGACTATTTGACTAAAGGGCAACATTTACCTTCACTGATTACTCCCAGGGAGACCATTTCTCCTGGTGGGGAGTCCTGGTACCAATACCTCAGCACCGTAGCAATGGTATGTGCAGGTGCCATGCCTACACAGTGAATTTCCCAAGAACTCAGTGAACTCAATGCAACCACAAATTCAGATCGCATCCATTCACTGTCAAATGAGAAAGGAAAGCTTTTCTTAAACAGAAGAAAATTACAGTAAAAGACTACTTTCTAAAGTTCCAAACTTTTTAAAAAACAAAGCCCTTCATCAAAAGATCCAAGTTTCAGATCCCCAGCCTCATACATTGCCCCAATCCCTTCAGCAAGGTTTGTAGTGGTGTGGGAGGGGCAGACAACTGGAAAATGTCCATGTCCTTTGTGCTCTTTCACCTCCAGGCAGACTGAGCTTGGGTTGTCAGGTTGAGATCCTACTTTACCTTTAATCTGCTGCTCAGCTGGGAGAAGATGAGGCAGCCACATTGTCCCTTATTCATTTCCTCTCATGTTCTATTGTCTGCCTCCCTCCCCTACTTGCTGTAATGTGCAGGACTCCAGGTGTGCCATAATGCTGGTGGGGAAGATGATGGACCACAGGAAGGGGTGCAAGTGGTTGGGGAAGGGGTGGTTGCTTCATCATGGAATTTGAAGGTGATGGGGGAGTCTCCTGGTTGTAATGTGGTAACCTTGTGTAGGAGACTCTGGCCAAGAGTATGGGGGAGAAATGCAATTCAGTTCGCATTTCAAGCTGAATCTATCAAATTCACACTTTCTGAAACACTATGAGAATTGAAACACAGTTACCCATCAAGATTCACACTGATCCAAATTTTGCAATGCAGTTTTCCAGCCAAATAATGTTTACAGAAATGCATATATTTGGGGAAAGTGCACAAAAAAAAAGATTAGTGAAAATAACACACAAAAATGCATTATATCAAGGGAAATTACTTTGCAAAAATGTGTACATTAGCCAAACTACAGACAAAAATGTGTTTATTAAGAGAAATTCACACTAAAAAGCTAAAGAGTTTTCATGAGGATTTTTATTTTTAAAAAATTGCAAATTGCTGTGGAGAACTAAATTTAAGATTGGAAAAATGAAATTGAGAAAACTGAAAATGACAGTTTTCATCCTGCCAAGTATACTTGACTACAAAAAACAAACCAACAAACAAAAACAGAAATGTTCAAATACAGACGTATCGCAGACCAAAATCTAGGAACCAGCATTTACAAATATTTTTGAGTGGGAAAATGTGTTTCAAAGCCTTACATGGTATATGACTCCAACAGCACATTGGAGCTACTGCTATTTATGGTACTTGCCACAACCAGCCCATTTATTTATTTTAAAATATTTTGATCTTAATAACTTTAAAGTACAATATCAGGTTTTAGGTAATGATGCTCTTTCCTTATATAACATTCCTTATGAGTCCAGGTGCATGAGAGAAGCTTTAATTTGTAGCAGAGCTCTCTCTGTTGGTGGAAACAAGTAAACTACAGGAAAGATGCTTAATTTAGAAGAAAAAAAAACTTTCACACCTTCTCCTTTGCTATATACTTTGGATAATACATTTGATAAATGGAAGGATTGGCATTCTCATGGTGTTTTAAAGACTAGTAGAGAGAAACACCAAACTCTACTAGGTTCGATTGGAGGATTTTGTCCTTAGAACTCAGTCCTGAAAAAAATGAGTGCCTCTGCTTCTTAGCACAATATTACATGTCCGCTTATCATTTCATTTTTCAAGCCTTTCAGACAGATGCTCTTAGTAGTTTGTCTGAGATTTTCCACATACAAACACAGGGCCAAAAAGCATTTAAAAGGAGACTTTTGGATAGTAAAGATGCAAAAGACTAGGAAACAAGCAAAGTACTTGGATAGTTGGTTCAGGGACTGTATAAAACCATTTTTAAAAAAAGGAACAATGAATATCACAAAAATACCTATCAAACAGGACATCCAACAAGGGACGGAAAAAGCTTGGTGGGCCCCAGATGGCACTGTCATAACTATAGAGCTCTGTTTTACTCAGATCAATGAAGCTGCTTCCACTGACATTACCCCAGACAAGGAGATTTTTTATTCCTGTTGAAGACATCAATAGAAAAGATGAATGAACAAAAACAGGCAAGAACAAGAAAAACCCTACCGGAACAGACCAAAGGACCATCTAGTACAGCATCCTATTTTTCTTGGCGGTCAACCAGGTGCCTCTGAGAAGTTTGCAGGCAGGGCATGAATGCAAAGACCTCCTTCTGCTGCTATACCCCAGGTGTATTGCCTCTAAATCTGGCAGCTCCATGTGATCATTCTCCTTAGGAACCATTATATTCACATTATATTCACATGAAAGAGATTTCCCACATTTATGCCCCTCCTCCCCAAAGCAAAGCTCACTCAGGATTCCTTTCCACTATGCACAATCGTAGACAGCCGCTTTGCCACGCATGTGCTAGCAGGCAAGGAAGATGTGATTTAGTGGAGATGATTTACATGGAGTTGATTTAGTGGATATTTTGAGAGCAAACCAAAATGAGATTGTGATGAAGTGGCAATATTTCTCAGAACATATCAAAATCTTCAATGGGCCCTTGCAAAGCAGCATTTAATAAATCCCACTACCTTGGATGAAAGCATTCTCCAAATTGTTAACTCATGGGATACTTATTATAACAAAGCAACTCTTTGATTAGTTTAAAAAATTAAAGTTTTGTCCTGAACTGAAAAACAACAACGATGCTTTATGTCTCAGGAGTTAACTGCCTCTTCTTACCACTGAGTACTTTCAGGAGATATGTCTTCTGCTAGGTTCCATGATTATAAGAAATTCTTCTTTCCATAAGCAACATTCATTCATTCATTCAATCAATCAATAAATCCATTTATATCCCATCCTTCCTCTCAGAAGGAGCCCAGGATGGCAAACAAAAACACTAAAAGCACTCTAAAACATCTTTAAAACAAAAGCCTTTAAAACATATTAAAACAAAACATCTTTTAAAAAATATTAAATTCTTTCAGCAGCAGGATAACATGTTGTTGATACCCTGCCCCAGTGAGTAGCTGTGCTGCTGCATTTTGCACCATCTGCAGCCACCTCAAGGGCAGCCCCACACAGAGTGCATTACAGTAATCTAGGCTGGAGGTAGGGATGGGGGAGAATATTTGAAAAAATCAAACCTGGTACCTGATCCCGACTGAATTCACTAGTTTGCTACTCCTTTGGAGCAGCACCGATCTCTTGTGGTGGGTTGCGGCAGTAGTAGGCATGGATTTTGCAGCCGTGACTGCAATCAACAAGATTTTTTTAAAAAAATCCTCCCCCTATTTTACATATTTTTTTTCAAAATTAAGATGTTGTGTCAACCACAGGATTTCCATTTCTCCATTATATATTACGAAATAATTTTTGTTATTATCACATTATTGTTATTATCTCTTCTCCCAAAGGGTTCTTCAGGGGGCCCCTTTCTTTTATAAAAAATAGATTATTATGAACAACACACATACACACTGTGCTGCCCACCAACCACTCAGTTCGGTGCAAGTAGCAATCATTCACCCTGGGAAAGGGATGGGTGTACTATCCTCTCCTCTAGGAGATATCAGTGCTTCCAAACTGGCACATACCATATCCAAAAGAGAGTAAGCCTGAGGCAAGACAGACTCAAAGGCGATTATCTGCCTCATTGATATGTAAAAATAGGAAAAAAACACCACGTGGAACACTGTGATTAATTCATTCATGTAAGTAACCTAAAAATTATACAATGTTTTACCCCACTGCCAAAAACTCTCATGAAACACTGGGATCATTCATTCAGGGCAGCTACCTAAAAATTATGCAGTGTTTTTCCTGCCACCAAAAAACCCACGTGGGACACTGTGATCTCATCATTCATTCAGGGCAGCTACATAAAAATTACGCAATGTTTTTCCCAAAGCCAAAAAACCACGTGGGACACTGTGATCTGATCATTCATGTCAGTGACCTGAAAATTACGCAATGTTTTTCTCTGCAACTAGAAAACTACGTGGAATGCTGTCACTTAAAAAAGTATTAACGAAAATAATTTTTGCAAACCCCGAAAAAAAACCCTGCAGATCAAATGGCTGAAAAATGCAAGCAGCAGATTGAATCGGCAAGCGCCAGAGAAAGCGAAACAAAAACAGAGGACAGACTGGTAAAGAAATGACGGACTATCGAACTGCATGCAGATCAGCACCATGCAGTGAACCCCATCCATGCCTGGAGGTTACCAGTGCATGGACAACAGTAGTCAGGCTATCCCAGGCAAGAAATGGCTTCAGCTGTCTAACAAGTTGAAGCTGGTAAAAGGCACTCCTAGTCACTGATCTGGGTCTCTAGTGACAAAGATGGATCTAAGAGCACCCCCAGAATACAAACCTGCTCTTTGAGAGGTAGTCAACTGCCAAAGCAGGCAATTGACCAATTATACGAACTTGAGAACCACAAACCCACAGCACTTCTGTCTTGCTAGGATTCAGACTGTTTATTGGCCCTCATCCAGCCCACCACCAAGTCCAGGCACTGGTTCAGGCCTTGCACAGCCTCTCCTGATTCAGATGTTACAGAGAAATAGAGCTGGGTATCACCAGTGTACTGCTGACACCTCACCCCAAATGTCCTGATGACCCTCCCAAGAGCTTCATATAGATGTTAAACAGCATGTGGGACAAGATGGTACTCTGCAGCACCCCACAACACAATTGCCAGGGGGCCAAAAGGTAATCACCCATTGCTATTTTCTGAAAACGACCCTGGAGAGAGGGTCAAACCACTGTAAAGCAGTGCCTCCGATACCTATCTCACCACATTGTCTCAGAAGGATACCATGGCCAATGGTATCAAAGCAGCTGAGAGATCAAGTAAGAATAACAGGGTAGTACTCCCTCTGTCCTTCTCCCGATAAAAGTGATCTGTATGGGTGACCGAGGCCGATTCAGTACTATAAAAGGCCTGAACCGAGATTGGAAGGGGTCAAAATCTGTTTCATTCAAGAGCACCATCCTGGATCCATTTGGTCATATCCCTTCAGTCAGCTTTAAAAAGGCAAGAAGGACAAGGGTTGAGAGGACATGTTGCTGGCTGCATTGTCGCAAGCATTGTCCACATTAGGACAAGCATCATCAAGCTGCATCAACTGAAACTGATCCCAAGCAGACGTTGCACTCGATACCTCACTGGGGACAACAGTATATGTGGATGGGATATCAAGATTGCTATGGAGGCGAGGAACTTTACCCTCAAAGTGCCTGGCAAACAATTCACAGTGGGCTTTAGAAAGGTCTAAAACTCAGTTTCCTGGAGTTAATGTTAACAAACCCCTGACAATACAAAAAAGTTTCACTGGATGGCTACTTGAAGATGTGATGGGGGCAGAGAATGGTCCTTCTTTGCCATCCTCACTGCCATACTGCAGCCATGGTTATGATGTTTTACTCATGCCCTATCAGCCTCACAGCATGTTTTTTGCCACTTGCGCTCCAGCCATCATCCAACCTGTTTCATTGACCTTAGTTCATTGATGTACCAAGGTGCAAATTGGATTCCACAATGCCAAAGAGGGCACTCTGGGGTAACTGTGTTAAGATCCCGATGCATCTTGTTGTTCCATAGCATGACAAGGCCTTCAACAGGGTCACCTGCTCTATCTACTGGAAACTCCCTCAGGGCATTCAGGAATCCAATGGATTCCATAAGTCTCCAAGGGTGGACCATCTTAATCTATCCACCACCCAAGCATTCAGCCCAAATTTTAGGATACACAAATCTTAGTATGGCAAGGTCATAAGAGGACTATGGCCTTTGCAGTTTTATTTGGGATGGTGGTGGCTTTGGTTCTAAGGCCTTGAATCTCATATTAAAAATTCTTGTGTCACAAAGCTATCGATACTGTGTTTTTTCTGCAAAGAGTAGGATTACAACATACAGATTCGTAACTCCAGTCTCAATAGCCCACCCAAATTCTATTTTAGAGCTTCAAATGTTCAGATGCACCAGCTCCTTCATTTGATTCCATAATGTTTACATTTGCCATACATTACATTTGCCTTCTGCTGTATTCTTACATTTATGATACGGTCTCTAGCAGAGGAGACATTAGTCCTTCCATTGGTGGGAAGTGCATGATCCATACTATTGCACACTTCTAGATCTTATTTCCAACTCTAGCTCAGTTGTTTACATTCAAAAGAACTAAGGTTTGAGCCCTGGCAACTCCAGTTAAAAGAAGCTCATTAGGTGCTTGTGAGATACTGTTGCTGCCTGTCACAATAGACTGTACCAAGAGCCAGTGTGGTGTAGTGGTTACAGCACTGGATGAGGACCTGGGGGGTCCAGGTTCAAATCTGCAGCAGACATTAAGCTTGCTGGGTCACCTTGGGTCAGTCACAGTCTCTCACCTGCTGTATGAATTCTTTGACTTCATTTACAGTAACTGGAGGCCATTCAGGAGTGTCAGGAGGCAGATGAGAAAGATGGATTGAAGAAATATTTTGACAAATTGTTAAAAATGGCTGTAAAGTGGTTCTCCCAAACATCAGCTGTTATATGACACTCAACGCCACCCAAATTTTGTCCTAAAGCACCAAAAACTAAGTGCTAAAACTTTGCAGAGTTCCAGGAATAGGAGGCAGATATCAGCTGTTGCCATGAATTTCGAACACTTCCAGCTTATTTCATCTTTTAAAAGTCTTATATTATTTTCACAGCTCATAATAAAAGGGATAAAATAATGTTCATTATTTATACGATAATTTAGGTACAGGCAATGCAATTCATTCCTCAGGTTTGTGCACTCTTTATTAGACCAACCCTTGGCATGGCCCTGTGGGCATTTCAAAGGAGACACTTTGTGTTCTAAATTTAGACAAAATTGAGACACCAAGGATTCAAACCTTGGTATACCAAATTCCGAATCAGAAACTATATGTCTACCCAATTCCAATACTTAGGGTGAATCAATGAGCTCAATAAAAGCCTCTTCCAGTCTATAGTAATATCTCTTAGATTTTAATGACTGTTAGCTCTTCATCTTCATCTTTGCTCTTTTGATTTTGTGATTATGTATTTATACAGTTGTATATGCTTTTTAACATCTACATGCAGCCTCTGGGTGCGGTCATCAGGAGTTTTGGAGTGCGTTGTCATCAGTACGCTGATGACACGCAGCTCTACTTCTCCTTTTCACCTTCTTCAGGTGAGGCTGTTGATGTGCTACCATTGCTTGACCGCGATAATGGACTGGATGAGAGCTAATAAACTGAAACTCAATCCAGACAAGACTGAGGCACTGTTGGTGAGCCCTTTACCTGCCCAGAGGGTGGATGTTCATCCTGTTCTAGATGGGGTTATACTCCCCTTGAAGGAACAGGTTCGTAGTTTGGGGCTCCTTTTTGACCCTTCCTTGTCGCTTGAGGCTCAGGTGGCCTCGGTGGCACAGAATGCGTTTTACCATCTTCGTCTAGTAGCCCAACTACGCCCCTATCTGGACAGTGACGATCTCGCCTCAGTTGTTCACGCTCTGGTAACTTCTAGATTGGACTACTGTAATGCGCTCTATGTAGGGCTGCCCTTGAAGACTGTTCGGAAACTCCAGCTAGTGCAAAATGCGGCAGCCAGGCTGTTGACGAGGACCCATCGGTCTGCGCATATAACACCTGTCCTGGCCCGCCTGCACTGGCTACCCATCTGTTTCTGAGCTAGATTCAAGGTGCTGGTTTTGACCTATAGAGCCTTACATGGTGTGGGACCGCAATACCTTGTGGAACGCCTCTCCCGCTATGAACCTACCCGTCCACTTCGTTCAGTATCTAAGGCCCTCCTCCGGGTACCAACTCATCAGGAAGCCCGGAGGATTGTTGTTAGATCTAGGGCCTTTTCTGTGGTGGCCCCCAAACTCTGGAACAGCTTACCTGAGGAGATACGCCTGGCGCCTACGGTACTTTCTTTTAGGCACCAGGTTAAGACCTGGCTATACTCCCAGGCATTTTAATGTTTAATGTTTTCATGTTTAATGTTGTTAGTTAATTTGCTGTTATGTGTTATTGATTTTATTATACTATTGTATTTTAATCCTGTTTGTACACCGCCCAGAGAGCTATTAGCTATGGGCGGTCTAAAAATGAAACGAAATAAATAAATAAATAAATAATATATTTACAATGGTTGGTTGACTGCAATAAAAATGTGGTTGTCGTTATCTCTAAGCTTAACCTACCTCACAGAGTTGTGATGATGATAAAATGGAGAGAGAGGAGAACCATGTACGCCACCATGAGCTCCTTAGAGGAAAAGTGGGATATAAATGTAATAATAAAATAAATACTGAGCTAGATGGAACCACGGTCTGACTCAGCATAACTTAAGGTCATATGTGCATTTAAACATATAATAAAATTGTCAATATAATGGGGCTGTTCAAATTTATGAAGCATTTTATGAATACAATGAATATCCAGGTATGAGTTTTCATATTTATTCACATGTTAAAAAGTTTAGGCATTCATTATTATCTGTGAGAACTAGTATTCATCCCATACAAGTATCGGAAACAGGCATGTTTCTTGTTTTAAGTATTCTTTAGAAAAATATGCTTTATAGAACTGATGTGGCCAAACCATACTTCAAAATATCTTAGATCTGGAACAAACATCCAAGGAGAAAAGCAGGTAGAGTTCATATCAATGCAGAATTTCATAGTCTCTTTCTGTCTGTGCCTCCCTCCTTTCCACCTCTCCATCTGTTTCAGCTTTTCTCCCTGTTTCCCCCTCCCTCTCTCTCAAAGCAGGCTAGAACTGAGGGTTCTCCTGCTTCTCTTGCTCTTTGTGTTTCAGCTTCACCCATTCCCGGTTTCCTCCCCTTCCCGTTTCTCTCCTTCACCCTTCCCCCACCTCACAATTCACTACAGGCCTTTTTCCCCGGGCTGAAGCCACGGCTTTTTCTCTTTCCCTCTCTCATGTAAACAAATACATATGATGCAGAAGAGGAAGTGAATTCTAGAGGGGGGTCTAGAAAGCAGGAGTGAGCCCATAGTGTCTGGAGGGCCTCATGAAATTAGACTGAGAATTATGGGTTCCCCACCACTTTAAATTCAATGTGGCTCATGATGTTATTGACTCACCCTTAGGCCTAAGGTTCTCAGTTAAGTACTAGTGACCTTATGTACTTGGGAGAACCGCTAGAACTGCACAACTTCTAAGAAGCATACAGATTTATTTATTTATTTATTTATATACTGCTCCATAGCCGAAGCTCTCTGGGCAGTTTACAGTAACTAAAAACATTTAAACAAATATACAAATTTAAAAACACATATTTTAAAAACAATTTAAAACACAATTAAAAAATTTAAAACAATTTAAAACACATGCTAAAATGCCTGGGAGAAGAGGAAAGTCTTGACCTGGCGCTGAAAAAATAACAGTGTTCGCGCCAGGCGCACCTCATCAAAGAGATCATTCTATAATTTGGGGGCCACCACTGAGAAGGGCCTCTCCCTTGTTGCCAGGCTCCCAGCTTCCCTCGGAGTAGGCACCCTGAGGAGGGCCTTTGATCTTGAACGTAGTGTACGGGTGGGTTCGTATCGGGAGAGGCGTTCCATCAGATATTGTGGTTCCAAGCCGTGTAAGGCATTATAAGTCAAAACCAGCACCTTGAATTGAGCTCAGAAACATACAGGCAGCCAAGGCAAGTGGGCCAAAATTGGTTCTATATGTTCGGACCGTCTGGTCCCTGTTACCAATCTGGCTGCTGCATTTTGCACAAGCTGCAGTTTCCGAACCGTCTTCAAAGGCAGCCCCACGTAGAGTGCATTGCAGTAACCTAATTTGGAGGTTACCAGAGCATGGACAACTGAAGCCAGGTTATCCCTGTCCAGATAGGGACGTAGCTGGGCCACCAACCGAAGTTGGTAGAAGGCACTCCGTGCCACCGAAGCTACCTGAGCCTCAAGTAACAGAGATGGTTCTAGGAGAACCCCCAAGCTACGAACCTGCTCCTTCCGGTGGAGTGCAACCCCATCCAGGACAGGTTGGACATCCACCATCTGGTCAGAAGAACCACCCACTAGAAGTATCTCAGTCTTGTCTGGATTGAGCCTCAGTTTATTAGCCCAGTCCATTGTCACAGCCAGGTACCAGTTCAACACATTGACAGCCTCACCTGAAAAAGATGAAAAGGTGAAATAGAGCTGTGTGTCATCAGCATACTGATTGGCAACACACTCCAAAGCTCTGGATGACCGCACCCAATGGTTTCATGTAGATGTTGAACAGCATGGGGGACAGAACTGACCACTGCGGAACCCCATACTGAAGAGTCCAGGGTGCCGAGCAATGTTCCCCAAGCACCACCTTCTGGAGGCAACCTGCCAAGTAGGAGCTGAACCACCGCAATGCAGTACCTCCCACTCCCAACTCAGCCAGTCTTCCCACAAGGATACTATGGTCGATGGTATTGAAAGCCGCTGAGAGATCGAGGAAAATCAACAGAGTCTCTCCCCCGACAAAGGTCATCATACAGGGCGACCAAGGCTGTTTCTGTGCCAAAACCAGGCCTGAAATCCGACTGAAATGGATCCAGATAATTGGTCTCATCCAAGAGTGTCTGGAGCTGGCCTACAACCACTCGTTCAAGGACCTTGCCCAGGAATGGAACATTTGCTACCGGCCTATAGTTACTAAGATTCTCTGGGTCCTGGGAGGGTCTCTTCAGGAGTGGTCTCACTACTGCCTCTTCCAGGCAGCCAGGGATCACCCCCTCTTGCAGAGAGACATTAATCACTTCCCTGGCCCAGCCGGCTGTTCCATCCCTGCTAGCTTTTATTAGCCAAGAAGGGCAAGGATCCAGCACAGAAGTGGTTGCACGAACCTGTCCAAGCACCTTGTCAACGTCCTCAAGCTGCACCAACTGAAACTCATCCAAGAAATAGAGACAAGGCTGTGCTCTGGATACCTCACTTGATTCACCTGCTATAACACTGGAGTCTAAGTTCTGGCGGATGCTAAAGATTTTATCCTGGAAGTGCCTAGCAAATTCATTACAGTGGGCCTCAGATGGTTCTACCATGTCCCTGGGGCCAGAGTGTAATAGCCCCCGGACAATTCTGAAGAGCTCCGCTGAGCAGCAGATTGATGATTTGATAGTGGCAGCAAAATATTGTTTTTTTGCTGCCCTCACTGCCCCTAAATACAGCTTACCATAGGCACTTACCAGTGTATAAATGCATCCACTAGGAGTTAGTCTCCATCTGCACTCAAGCCGTCTCCTATATTGTTTCGTCGCTCTCAGCTCTGGGGTATACCATGGAACTGTACGAGCTCTACACAAGAGGAGCAATCATGTCAACCACCCAGGTCATTTCTGTATTCCACAGTTCAACCAAGGTTTTGACAGGAGCGCCAGCCCTATCAGCTGGAAAACTCCCCAGAGCCCTTTGGAAACCATCCGGATCCATTAGTCTCTGGGGCCGGACCAACTTAATAGGTCCCCCACCCTTGCAGAGGGGAAAAGCCACTGTAAGTCTAAACTTCAGCAAGCAGTGATCTGTCCATGACAGAGGGACTGATGTAAGGCCCCCCACATTCAGATCACCAACTCCACGTCCAGTTGCAAAAACCAAATCTAGAGTATGCCCTGCTACATGTGTTGGGCCAATGGCACATTGGGACAGTCCCATGGTTGTCATGGAGACCATGAAATCCTGAGCCACTCCGGATAAGGTGGCCTCGGCATGGATGTTGACATCCCCCAGAACCAACAGTCTGGGGGATCTCAACAGTACACCCAAGACCACCTCCGTCAGCTGAGCTAAGGAGTCTGTTGCGCAGCGGGATGGGCAATACACCAACAGAATCCCCAGTCTGTCCTGCTGACCCAACACAAGGTGCAAACACTCCAGACCAGTAGTCACATGGACAGGGTGCTTGCAGAGGGAGATGGAGCTCCTATAGACCACAGCAACCCCCCCAAGTCTACCCTGCTGCTGGACCAGGTACCCTGGTGGGCATAGCTGGGAGAGACTGACTCCTCCCTGCTCACCCACCCAGGTCTTGGTTATACATGCCAGATCGGCTGCCTCATCCACAATTAAATCATGAATGAGGGAGATCTTATTATGCACCGATCTGGCATTTAGCAGCAGCATCTGGAGGTCTGAGAGCTGGGCAACCAACAAACCTGCGGGTGTGGGGAGGACCGGAACAAAGCACAGCTGTTAACTGCCTGGGCCACATTCCCCTTACCTGGCAAGTCCTCCTCACAACACCATATCTCCCTCTACCCGTCACTACACTAATTGGGGCCCCCTCAAATTCCCCCACTTGGCACTGAGTCCTTGTGACGCCCTTCCCTGGATCTCCCTGTCAGGTTCCTACCTGCTTGTGGCTACTGCCTTTCACTAGGCACCACCAGGGACTCCACCAGTCCGGACTGTCCTTTTTTATGGTTTCTCTCTCTGCTCTAGCACAGATCTCACTAGATCCCCCTGCTAGGCAGCACCACCAGTCACATTCTATAACCAATGTTCCCAGAGACCTTGCCTGAGTCTCTCTCTATCCGGTTACATTTTGTGACTGTGTGCTTATGCTGTTCCCAACCCCCTTGTATCAATGCAGATAACTCATATAACTCGGGGTTGCTCTGGATACTTATAATGTTATTATTCTCCTCTTCACCGCTGCCACCATTTGTTACTGTTGCCCTTCAGCCTTGGTTATTACCTTACCCTCCCTTCTGGTCTGTGAAACCCCAGCCAAGGATCAGGCCTTCAGTAAACCAAAATAGTATTTATTAAATAACAGAAATAACAAGATTACTTTTCTAATGGTACTTAAGCATATGGTTTCATCTATTCCTGTGATACTTGACTTATCATTAACTAGAACTCCCACTCCCTCTTTCTCCACACTCTCCTGACACCCACCTCCAAACACCACCAAAACAACCCACAACACCTCTAAAACTCCTCTAAAACACCTCTAAACTGCTCTCAGATTCAACTGTCATTCTTCCATTTATACTCTCAGCCATTCAAACGCTCAGCCAATCATCCAGCATTCTACTGCTCATCTACTCCCCCCTCCTCTTTCATTCCACTTACCATGTATCTTCTATACAAACAGCACTTACCATATTTACATTAATACAGGAACATCACAGTCCTCTCTCCCAGGCCCATGACTCAAGACCCACAAAAAGGCAGGCAAAGCAGCCACCGCCTCAGCCAGCCAGCCAGCTTATGTATCCCCTCCAGAGAAGGGACAGGTGGAAGAAATCAGTGACAGCTGGCTGAGTACCTGGTCCTGGTCCTGCAAGGCGTGACACCTGCCGAGCGGAAGTCCAACAGGGAGAGGGTGGTGGTGATGGTAGCAGAGCAGCAGAAGCAGCAAGCAAGCAAGCAACAAGCATTCAGTTTATTCCCTCCTTCCGCACTCCAGTTTACTTATTTGCCAATATCCGATTCAAACTGATAAATCCTCTAGCATGGACCAATCTCCCCCACTATCGGTTGGCCTGTTTGTATGTAAACGGTTTGCAGAGATACATCCAATGCCACCACTACTGTAGAATTCCCTTCCACTAAAAGTGCATCAAAGCCAGGGCTTCTTTCAGAGAAACGTCAAGTCCTCCTATCTCAGTAATGTCTTGGACTGTATACTCTCTAGGATAATGCTTCCCAAACGTTTTTCCCCATGGCCCACTTGAAAATTGCTGAGGGTTTTGGTAGACCACCCAAAGATTTTCTGCCTATCATAGCAATGTAATATGCTGTGCTAGATGCTGTATTGTATTTTCAATTGTATTTTTATTGCTTCTTTTATTTCTTATATACTGTATTTTACAATTCAAATTGTAATACAATAAAACACAATATAACAAATAAAAGAATAACATACAATTAAAAATCAATATGAATGTTTAATGTGATGGATCTCCTGTCTTCAACCACAAATCCACAGACGTCGTGGACCACCCAAACGAAGCTCACAGACCATGTGTCACCGTTGGGAAACACCCTGCTAGCGATGGGGTTCACTGCCTAGTCCCGATCCACTTGTATTCCGATAGTTCGCCGTTCCATCCTGATCCACCCTTTTTTTCATGTTCCCACTTGCTTTGGTGTTTGCCAATTCGATCTGCTGGGAGTTTTTTTGTTGCAGGAAAAAATGTGTAATTTTTAATGTAAATGCCTATGTAAATGATCATGGTGTTTATTTTTTCCTGTTTATCACACCTACACACTGTTACGAATGCATCAACTTAGATGAAATTACAAAGATAATTACGTAAAATTGGAGGGAAAATTTTAAAAGATCAGTGCTGACTATAGCCACAGACAGCCACAAAAAATCAGTGCCGGTCTGAAAAGATGGCGGACTGACGAATTCAGTAGGAATCCGGTACTAAATCCGATTTAGCGGATATTCTCCCCATCTCTACCCCCTGCTCTAGAATATTTTAAACCTTGGGTATTTTCATAGATTTTTATATGGATACGTGCTTCTGTTTTATTTTTATTTTTCATTTGTTTAAAGTGTGGTTTAAATATAATTTGATCTGAGATAGGACAGTATAATCAAAACAACTAACAACTAATAATCAATTGTCTGTAACTTACCTGCTGGATGCATATGCAGCTTTCTTGCCAACATGGCTTTGGCTTCACTTTCCAAGAGCATGGTTACAGTAACAATATTCTGAGGGTTAATGGATGGAGCATGTGTCATAAGCATCAATGCCTTAAGGTTAGCAAAGGTTTTCCCCATCACAACAACTTTGACACTGCTTTTGGCATTTTTCTCTATCAGAGGACCGTATATTTCACACTGATTTGTCACTTGGTGGATGCAGTCTTCAACAGATGGGATTGTCTCCTGAAGGATGTCATCGAGCAAAATGATAACATCGGCCTCAAAAAAAGCTTCATCCAATTCGATGTGCAAAGAGACACTACGAAGGACAGGGGATGCTAAGTCTTGGGTCTCCATAACAGTAGCTTCAAGAAGTTCTTTGCAGCTCTTTCGGTCAAGCAAATGAAGGCTGATCTCAGTTTCCATCCCAAATATTTCCCCATTGGTTAACAAAGGGATCAGATGATAGCAGATATGAGCAGATGCTCTGATTAAAAATAGAGAAATAAGAAAAATAGTTAGTACTGAGCAGATGTTGTTAGTTTTATGCATAGGAGATGTATTTTTTGAAAACCATTTTTCTGCCATAGGTTTTCATGGTCCTCAGAAATCAATTGCCATGAGATCTAGTGACATAAACTTCAACCAGGACAGCTGCCATGGACTTTTGAAAAAAAACCAGCAATGTACTTATACATTGTACATTAAGTTTTTTATATATAATGTACTACTTATTTTATTTTTTTTAAAAAAAATTATTATAAAAATTAACATTGAAAACCTAACAATCACATAGGCGAATAGGTTATGAAACTGCTCCCCACAACACAACCACCCCACAGCCACTCTGCAGGGAAAATGCAGTAGGAGCTTAAAAACTGCATTAACCCATTAATCCTACCTGGTCAGGGAAGGGAGCAGTTTTGATGGATAAACTGCCAAATCTAAAGTCCTGCTGGGTTCACACCGGCATGGTGGCAGGTACCTTGGGGATGGCATCATCTTCTGATGTCTTAAAAAAAAGTTTTCCCTCCCAACTGGAAGGGAAAATTAGTATGCCAGCTCTTGGGATGGCATAATTTCCACACCCCCAATTCTGGGGGCATGATGGGGGGAACAGTAGGGCTTGGGATCCAGTGTTGAGTTGCTTAATTTTTAGGATAAGGGTGGTATTTTTAAAAGCACCACTAGAATACAAGAATACTAGAATACCATCCCAGGAGTACATATATATTATTTATACATATAAATCCCACTCCCCAAACTCTGGAGATATTCAGACCTCATGTAGTGCAAGGGGCTGCAGTTGGGAAATTAAAGAAGGGAATCTGTGTTCTGTGGAGTAACAGCTTACATGTATAAATGTGGAGCTTTGTGTTACAAGAAAAGAGTGCATTTATCCATGTACATGTTCCAGATTCAGCTAATTTTCTAGTTCCCTGACATCTGTGTTGTGTAAGAAGAAATGGATCAGACCAAAGTGTTTGAGATTCCCCTTGCAGTTTCCTTTTAGCTTTCCCACCTGTTTATCCAAATATGCAGAGGATTGATAAGACTTTTAAGTTCTTCTTCCTCTGTCTCGGTTTCTGTGTGAGTCTGCAAGTTCTCCTTAGCTATTATGAGCATCTCTTCAGTCATCATGTCTGATGTGATGTTATAGTACTGCTGAAGATTAAAAAGGGTCATCAGCAGGCATCCAATATGGCTCAAACAGACTTATCATCACTTACTTCAAAATCTGAACAAAGTATATTTCATTTTAAAAAATGGAAGTGGAAGAAGAACAAGAAGAAGCACAATTGGAAAAGCCCTCATTACATTGCATCCTACTATGCTGTTAGTTGCTCTGAGTACTTTAGTAGAAAAGCAGAAGAGAAATAACTGATTATTATCATTACTGAGTCAGAGTTGGAAGGGACCTCCAAGATCATCTAGTTCAATTCCCTGCCAACGCAAGAAGCCCACTACTAAAGTATCCCTAAGAGATGGCCATCCAGTCTCTTCTTAAACAATCTCATATGAAAAATCCACCACTTTCTTTAGCAGTCTGTTCTACTGTTGAACAGCTTGTCCCATCAGGACATTCTAAATCCTTTCTTTGTCATTTGAACCCACTGTTTCAGTTTCTACTCTCTGGAGCAAAAGAAAACAAATTGAGTCCATCATCTATGTGACAGCTTTTCAAATATTTGAAAATATTGACTCTCAAAAACATATTTTCTCCTAGCTAAACAAACCCAACTCCTTCAATCTTTTGAAATCTTTCCTCATATGACTTGGTCTCTAGGCATCTCAGGATCGTTGTGGCCCTTTCTCGATGGGCATGCTCATTTGCTGAGATTCTTCTTAAACTGCAGTGTCCAGAACAGTACACCACATGAGGTTTGATCAAAGCAAACCTTTGGAACCATTAGCATCATCAACGTCACCTAGGCCAGTCGTTTGCAGCAGCAGGGTTCTTTAGATTTAAATAATCCAGGCTCCAGGACTCTGCAATCCCTACTGTTGGGAATATGTTTTTGGTCATCAAATTAAGCCCATTGTTCTGCCAATTGAACTCATTCCTCATTATCCTTTCCCAGTGGCCTCAGTAAACAATGCTTGTCTCTCATCCTGGCAGCATGATATGTTATGTGTTCCAAGCTCCTTATGGCAGGGATGGAGAACTTGTGGCTCTCCAGATGCTGTTGGACTACTACAACTCCCAGAATTCCTAACCCCTAACCATGCCGACTATGGCTGATGGGAATTGGAAGTCTTACAATATGATTCTAATGCAAGCATGGGGAACCTGTGGCCCTCCAGATGTTGCTGAACAACAACTCCCATCATCTCTGGTCATCGACCATGATTGCTAGGGCTGATGGGAGTTGTAGTTCAGAATATCTGGAGGGCCAAAGGTTTCCCATTCCTGTTCTAATGTGTTTACAAAGAAATGTAAGTTCATACTTTGTCTTTCTCATATGTAGTATTTTGTTGAGAGACAGGGTAATGTTTAGCCAGTTGAATACTCATTGACTAAATGTAGGGGCAAGGAGAAGAAAAGAAACAGAAAATGTAGAAAGTAACTTTTTACCTGAGCATGTTCAAGGAAATCATTGAATCCTCCCAGAAGAAAGCCCTTTCCTCCACGGTCCAGCAATTCCCTCCAAATAATTGGAGAGTGCTTATGTTTCCATCCATTCTGTTCACAGATCTCCTGCAGCCACTTCTAGAGGAAAAATCCCCCAAAGCAAGCATGAAATGTAACGTTAAGGTGTGTTAAATCCAGGAAAAGCTTATGTTTCAACTTCCCAAGATGATACACCCAAATACCCCCCCTTCATAATTAATAAGAGGCTCGTATATTTTGTACCTGTGTATCTATAGCTGAATACCAAACTTAAATGAGGGGTGATAGAATAGATGGTGGATTTCTGCTTCTTTTGAAATATGTGGGAATTTTGCCACCAAGTTTCAGAGAAGTATACTGCACCAGTGGTATGTATCTGAGGATCTTAAAAATGTTGTAAGCAAGTAATACTTCCACAGAGTATAGGGGCTTTCATATCAGAAATGTTGGCACTTTCCCTCACTTTCAATAGACAGCTATCTCTTTTAGCAACTCACACAACCAATTTAGGAAGAACTGAATTGAAAAAAGGAGTATCAGTAGCTTGTATTTGAAAAGGTTTTCAGCTCAGTGTCCATACTAATTAGATCGTAGGTTAGTATGTTTATACTTCATTTGCAAGCAAGCATCTTAGAACTGGAAGCTATGCTAAGAAAAGAGAAGAGAACAGCGTCTGGAGTGGGCCAATGTGGTCCAACTTTGTTTGAGCAAATTTTAAGAAAATGGCACTTAGCAAAACAGAAAATCCATGACAGGTTTTCAAATGTCTTTGATTCTCAAACAATGGTGTTGTTCCTCACACTTCTGCCACATCCTATGAGGGTGATGGGAGGCAATGCTTTCGTCAACACCCCTTTTAGCGAATAAATATCAGTAAGAGCATACTAGTTAAATATACAAATGCATCCACTAGTGGACAAGATTTCAAACATTTCTGCCAAGAACCTTCTTCAGCTTCCCCTTATTATCTGGGCTGTAATTCTTTCTAAAGAAAGAAAACAGAAGAAATACCAATATATTCCATTAAGAGTCAATACAGGTGCTGTGCCCATATTATCTATATGTCAATGCCTGTCCATTTATACACTTTCATGCAGGGAGGGTATGTGTGCTAGCGAAACACCAGGCCATTACAGTTTTGCCCATACCACATTCCCTACCTCTAAAATATCTGATATATTTTAAATATTTGTACCTCACCTTTCCTTACAAAAAGGTCAAGATGGCTAACAACACCAACCATAAATTAGCATCATTTACAAAAAACATAATCAAATACAGTGGCCAGAATCCAAAGAGCCTTGTACAGCACAGGAGTTTTTCCAGCCTTCCGTTCCTGCAAGTCTGCCCCTTACATCAACTGAAAAGGTGCTTCTGAGCAGGTCCAGCATAGGACATTTTGCTGTCCAAGGGACAGCATGAACAAAGGTGCCCCCCGCTCTACCCAAGATGTACAGTATCTAAGACTAACCACGTTATTTTGGCACCTGAAGCAGAAACTCCAGCAAACACCACCTTCCTATATTTAACACTAATCTTTTTAAACTAACAGTTTCTGCCCTTTCATAACACCCAAAATCGGCTGCCCAATGTGGCTGCTTCACTATCCCTAATGATATGGCCTGCACTGGGGGAGTTCATTTTGGGAAATCCTGCCCTAGTGAACGACACAAATATATTTTACCTCCCAGTTGTCTGGATGCTGAGTAATCTTGTGTATCCTGAAGTTAGGCAAATTTTTCTGTAGATAATCAGCAAGGAGTTCTGCCTTAGCATAATAGGGGCAGTCTGCCCTACCTGTAAATTAAGTAGTAAGAATTTTACTCATTCGTGAGCATGTGATGTCACAGGAATGAATGCTGATTGCAAAGAAGGATAACTGAGAAAAGGTAACAATGCATTACTTCCCAGAACACAACATTTCCACACCACTCTGGAAGTTTCTACTGAATTGTGGAATTTTGTGCCATAATTTGTAGTGATGGCCATTGGTTTAGATTAAAGGGGCCCAGGCAAATTAGTGGAGGATTGGTAAAGCTATCAGTGTCTACTACCCATGTTGGCTATGCTCTGCCTCCATAGCTGGAAGCAGTATGCTTAGTATCATTTGCTGGAAAACCGCAGGAGGGGGAAAGAGCTCTTTGCATTCAGGTCCTGCTTGCCGGTTTCCCAAGGGCAACTGGTTGGCCACTGTGAAAATAGGATGCTGGACCAGATGGGTTATTGGCCTGATCCAGCAGGGCTCTTTTTATGTTCCTGTGTTCCCTTAGCGATCCAACAGAGCTCCTGTTACGTTCTTAAAAATAAATAAGTAAATATTAGCAGAGCTTGGAAAAGATATTTTGAACTACAACTCCCATCTGCCCCAGCCAGGATGGCCACTGGATTGGGCTGATGGGAGTTGTAGTTCAAAAAAGTAACTTTTCCAAGCTCGGATTAGTAGGCACTCAAAAGTGTCCAGTGAAATGCACTGAGGTAGGTTTATAGAACATTTGCTTTCGTTTTCTGAAGATGCCACTGTTGGTGCCTCTAGCACAGGGTGATCTCTACTGCCATGATCACTGGATTCGATGAATGGGTGACCGAAGCAGCTTTATTTCTGTCATATGACCTGCTCGCCTTGGAGTCAAGCTCGCCCGGTATAAAACACATACTGTACTCTAAGCTGCAACCTCCTCTTTCTGTCCCCCTTCCCGGCGGCATCGCTCTTTGCGCATGCTCAGGAGCACCACCTTTTCGTATCAACATCATCAAACCCGAGGGTGTGGGGGAGTAGTTGGCAGATTCCCGAAGCCAGACCAGCCCTACGAATCCCAGCAAAGCTTTGGAAGGTTAAAAGTCTCTCTGGTGGAGCCCTCGCCTCACCTGCGACCACGAACTTGGCCATCTAAAAAAGAAAAAAAAACACCACGAGAGGTTGCTTGTCCCAGGAGCAGGCAGGTCGGGGGAGTTGCCAAGCAACAAGGCACGCGCTGTCAGACTGGAGGGGGGCGGAGAGAGCAGGAAGGACGACGACGACGCATGAACTCTTTTGTCCGCTGCAGGCTCCCATACTGCGAGAGGGGCCCTTTTGCTGGGTTGGGTCACGTGCTGGCCTTCCGCGATGGCGGACCCCGTATGAGTGTCACGCGAGGAGAGTGGCAGGTAGGCGAACTGGGTGACAGGAGAAAAGGGCATGTGCCTGAAGGTTTGAAGGAACGGCGCGAGCCCCAGGTGGATCCCCCCCCATATCACTGTTTCCATAGAGACGGGGGGTCGGAGGTGCGGCCTGAGGAGAGGCGGCAGTCGCTTGACCCTTCGTCGCCTTCCTGTCAGGGGTGTTGTAAGGGCCAGCGGCTTAAATCGCTGGCTTTTCGTGCAGTTCTTAATATGATTGACTGACTTTATCGCATTATAAGCTAAGTTTTACAGGCGATGTACGTTAAAAAAATCGCAAATCAACAAAGCAGATGCAGCGCAACATGAAAATCAATAAGATAACAGAACAGCCAAAAATCAGAACGAAAAGTGAGGATAATGTCAGCCGCCGCCACCCACACACATACAAACACTGAGAAGTAAAAACAGCTACACGATGCTATCCTGGGGGCTTGAAAGACTTGGTTCTAAAGCTTTGTTCCACCAATAAATGTAGTTGGTGTGAATCTGCATATTTAAGCAAATGCATCTTAAATAATAAAATACTGGGTTGGAATCACAGCCTAGCAGTAATATTGTGTCCAGCAGTGTCAGTGTGAAGGATGCAATAGGAAGAGACAGGCCTTTGCAGACAGAAACAAGCGCTGTTCCCTATGGTACCCATTAAGTTCTTGAACCCTAAAGAGGTTCTTTTCTTCCTACCACATGGAGGAAGACCGTTTTCCACCACAGTTGCTGTTCTGCTACATTAGAAAGTGTGAAAAGCTGTACTGAATCTGACCAAGAGCCCAGTATTCTTTTTCTATCAACAGTCAGCCAGCTGCTTCTGGGAAGCTTTTTTATTTATTGTTACATATACTGCCTTTTCTGCAAGGAGCTCACATCATTATACCAACACCCTTCCATTCTATCCTTACAAAGGTTGCATATGTACTCCCCCCCCCCCATTTTCAAATCGGCAACCTGTGATGTCTGTTTGACACTAACAGCATTCTCTCTATTTTTTGTTGGTGCTCCAGTGCACACACACATACACACAGAGGTACTTTAGTAAACATGGCTAATAGGCATTTTTCAATGTCGTCTTTGTATTTTTGTCCAGTCCTCTTTTAAAGCTGCATAACCTGGTTACCATCACATCATCTGTTGGCAGTGAGTTCCATAACTTAGTTATGCATTGTGTGAAGGACAGTACAGTGCACCAACAGGTTTAGTGGTATCACTTGTGGATTGAATCAGAATCAAGGTTTTTTTTAAAATCACACTTCATGTATTGCTTGGCTTACCAGTGCCAATGCATAACACTATTTGTACTTTTCTGCCTTCCATTTCTTTCTGACCTTGCTGTTTACAGTTCTGTTCCCCACATATGTGTATCTGCAACTCAGGATCTGCAACTTCATGAATCTGAAGTGGATTGTAATCAAATAAAACTTATGCTATAATATCTTTGTTAGTCTTTAGGCTGCCAGAAGACTGTTATTTTTTCTGCAAGTGGCTAACATGGCTATGCCTCTGGAAATCTATTTCATAGATGAGCCCAAATTTTAATATTATGAGAGAAGAAGAAATGTGTGATCACATTTCAGATACTATGTAGAGTTCTGGTCATCTTGCCTCAGAAAAGGTATTGTAGAGCTGGAAAAGGAGAAAGTGAATAAAGAGAAGCCCCCCCCTCATAATTCTAGAACCCTACAGGATTACTGTAATGCGCTCTACGTAGGGCTACCTCTGAAGACGGTTCGGAAGCTACAGCTGGTGCAAAATGCGGCAGCCAGACTGCTAACAAGAACGAAGCGGTCTGACCATATAACACCTGTCTTGGCCCGCTTGCACTGGCTCCCAATATGCTTCCGGGCCAAATTCAAAGTGTTGGTACTAACCTATAAAGCCTTATAAGGCGCGGGACCTCGATATCTGTCGGAACGCCTCTCCCGCTATGAACCGGCTCGTACACTACGGTCTGCTACGAAGGCCCTCCTCCGGGTTCCGACTCATAGGGAGGCCCGGAGGGTGGCGACAAGATCAAGGGCCTTCTCAGTGGTGGCCCCCGAACTGTGGAATAGTCTCCCTGAGGAGGTCCGCCTGGCGCCGACGTTGTCATCCTTTCAGCGCCAGGTTAAAACCTTCCTTTATTCCCAGGCATTTTAATTTTAATTTTTAATTTTAATTTTTGTTAATGTATTGTAATGTCTGAAACTTGATTCTGAGCCTTTGCTGTTTTAGACTGTGATATTTGATTTTAGACTGTGAAGTTTTTTGTACCATATTGTATTTTATTGTATCTATGTTCACCGCCCAGAGAGCTATTGCTAGTCAGGCGGTATATAAGTTTTAAAAATAAAATAAAAAATAAACCCAGTGTCATCCAATGAAACTGAGTGTTGGAAGTTTCCTGATAGACAAAAGTAAGCCCTTTCTCACACAGTGCATAGTTAAACTTTGGAATTCATTCCCACAAGATGTAGTGGGCCACTACATGTGGATATGGATAGCTTTGAAAGGGAATTTGACAATCAGTGGAGCATAAGGCTATCAAGAAATCAGAAGAAGGCTAGGACTGGGGAGGGCAGCTATGAGAGAACTAGAAAAGGTCCTCAAATGCATAGTTGTATCACTGAACGCTAAAGTCAGGATCATACAGACCATGGTGTTCCTGATCTCTGTGTATGGAAGCTAAAATGATAAAACAGATTATCATACTTTGGACACGTAATGAGAAGACATGATTCACTAGAAAAGACAATAATGCTGGGAAAAACAGAAGGGGGTAGAAAAAGAGAAAGACCAAACAAGAGATGGATTGATTCCATAAAGGAAGCCACAGACCTGAACTTACAAGATCTGAACAAGATGGTTTATAACAGATAGTACTGGAGGTCGCTGATTCATAGGGTTGCCATAAGTCGTAATCAACCTGAAGGCATATAACAACAACAACAACAACAACAAGGCTATTGGTGGCAGGCAGCTACATTGATTAAGTTCGACCGCCACTGTTGGAGGCAGTGTACTTTTGAATGCCAATGGCTGGGAACTGCAGTGGGGACAGCGCTGTTGCACTCAGGTCCTACTTGTAGGTTTCCCATAGGCATCTTGTTGACTGCTATGAGAATAGGATGCTGGACTAGATGGGCCTTTGGCCTGACCCAGCAGGACTGTTCTTATGTTCTTAAGAAAAGATTCTCTCTTGTAGTTGTGACTTTCTCAGTCAATCCTCTAAATGTGCAAAGCTGCAAGACTGGGAGAGAGCAAATGGGTAGAAAAAGTACCAACCTACTTTCTAAGCTATTGGCATAGGCAGGTTAAAAAATGCCCATTCAGTAAGCAGTAAAGTATCAAAACAAGAATCTGATTGATCTCTTTCTATCCTGTTCCATCAGAGTGTTATCAAACACTCTGGTTTACATCAGAGTGTTATCAAAAATGCAACTGAGGCTTCTCTTTTTCTACTATGCTCCCAAAATGCTAAGTTTAGTTCACCTGGGAGTGGAGTGTCCACAGTTTGTGTCTCATTTTCCTGGTGCCAAGGTAGCTAAGTCATCCTGCCAGTTTTTCTTTCACCCACGTTTGATTCAATATTACAATTAGAACATCATGCCATGTGGAGAAACATTAACTTTGTTAATGATTGACTGTGGTAGACAAGAATGCTTCTTAGAATTATTTTAGTTATTCTGTGTCAAAGGTGTGTTTGTACATTTGATGATGAAATTGCAAGTGTATAATGTTGATGAAACAGCCATTTTGTATTCTTTCAACAGGTAATTACACTACTTTCTTCTGGCCAGCTCATCTGTGCACTGAGAATTTTATGAAGTTGTTTTCTTTGAACAAGTCGTTACAGCACACTAAAGAGCAAAATGAATAAGAACCTGGATTATTTTATAAGGACAATGAGACAGTTGCAGGCATGTTATTATGTACTGCATCCTTTTTCGAGAACTGCAAGAAGGGCATTTCCATTGGGAATTAATGGACATAAAAGTGCTGTATGCAGTATTTACATGAGCCGACTTCTGTCGTATGTATCTCCTTGCTGGTTCCAATCGTCTGTTAGGTTTTTTTCTCAAGATACTCTGACTATTAATACAGTTGGTGCCCATGCAAATGAACCGAAAACTGCTAATGCCCTCTTAGGTGATGATGTGCAAGGTGCTGACTTAATGACTGTCACACCCACCCAAGCGCCATCTGGTTTCTTGGGATCCCCAAAGGAAGTTGAAAGTGCAGTGGAGGAAAAGGGTGAAGGAAACATGTCTCAGCAATTCTTTGATGAGCTTCGAGGATGTACAGCTCCCTGTGATGTACTAGATCTCCTTTCAAAATTTCCAGTTGCACAAAAGTACACCAGTAACTGTCTTGCCACTATGTGGAATCTCATTAAAAAACTCCCAGAAGACCAGAAATGTTATGAGAGACAACTGATGTTTGAGCACCCTAAATTTAGCCAGCTATGTCAACGTGTGATGCAGGAGGCCAAGTACATGTGGCATGATGACTTGGTGTACAGCTTGCTCGCTGTTGTAAAACTGGGCATCCCACAGAACACCCTGTTGGTTCAGACCTTGCTGAGGGTATGCCAGGTAAGCCACAGAAATCTTTAGTGTAGTAGTGAATGAAGCAACAGACTTGTCAGCAGGGCTGTGGAGTCGGTACGCCAAACCTTCAACTCCAACTCCTCTATTTTTCTGCTGTCCGACTCAGACTCCTTCATAAATGGCAAATGTATATTAACTAGTAATAACAAATTTACTGTAGTAAAATGGTAGCACAAGGCATTTCATTACCACCACATGAATCATCAGGCTAGATTGATAGAACATAAAATATATTTATTTGATTAAAATTTCTAAACAAGAAAACTTTCCTAAATTCCTATGAAAGTTTTTATTTTGAAGTCGGAGTCGGTACATTTCTACCGACTCCACCCAAAATTGCTTCCGACTCCACGACTCCAACTCCACAGCCCTGCTTGTCAGTGGGGCCATGCATATGGTAATAAATTTTATTACCACCATATTGCAGATGGAGGGGGGCTGAGGCTGAGAGCAAGTGGCTTGCCTAAGGCCACATAATGAATTCATGACAGAGATGAGATTCTTACTGATTCATAGCTCAGTCTCAGGCTACAATACAATACACACCTGGGAATAAGTCCCATTGAACCCAATGGAGTTTACCTTTGAGTAGGCATGCATTGAATTGCGGCCTTAGTCACTGTACCATACCAAGTTTTAATCAGGAAGCCATTTATTTATATTCTGCTTTCTTACATTTACATCCCACCTTTCTTCCATCATGGAGCCTTTTTATGATTAGGATTTTTTTTACAAAAATCAATGTATGTTGAATGGCTTCTATAAATCCTTTTTTCTCTGCTGTTTTTATTATAGTGATATGTTTACTCTTATATATATTATTTGCCTTTTTGGAAGACTTTCTAAAAGGTGGTATAAATTCATCAAATAAAGTAAAGATAGTTGAAGGTAGTCACATATAATGTAAAGCAGGACACAGAGTATGTGCACAGACGCTGTAGGTGATCACATCGGCGTGAGATCTAGAATCTTTGGTTTGAGTTAATAAGGTGCATTTGAACAAGAACATGAACTCCATAATGCTTAAGTGTGTGGTTCCAAGAGGTTCTTTTTGCAAAAGGTTTGCACATTTGATGAGCCAGAAGAATCATTCTGGGTTGTCCGCCCAGAATCTGTGGAGAAAATGTTACATCTGAGCAAGGAAAATGAGGGTCTGAGGCCTTTCTAGATGATCAGTTTATATTGCAGCAAATATGCAGTTGTTATTCTGTTTGCTGCACGGGCTCCACATGTCTTCTCACAAGCTGACACCTCTACTGGGGGAATATTCCATCCCCCCTTCACCCCCTCAAAATCCTATTTAAAATGCTTATTTACGAATGGCTTTCTATCACTGTAGCTTCCCTGTCTCCCGCTGTGTCTATTGTCCATTTATTATTATTTATCTTTTTTTCCTTTTCTTTTTTCTTTTGGGTGCCATTGGTTTTAGCTGTGGGTGGGTTCGGTTTCGTTTTATATTGTAGTTCTTGGGTTTTTATGTAGTTTGTATGTTGTATTTTACTTGATCTTGTACGCCGCCTAGAGTGGCCGCTTGTGCGGCCAGATAGGCGGCCTAGAAATACAATTCATTATTATTATTATTTATTATTTCTTATCTCAACTGCTGCTGCTTCAAACCTGTTCCTGTCCTCCCTTTTTTGTTGGTCTTATCTGCATCATCTTGTACTCTTTGAAAGCATGTCCACTGCTTTGCCATGTAACACATTTAGCATTTGAGTATAAGCCTCTCAGGTTGAGGCTGTGTTACTTTTGCATCTGTTACAGTCCTTGGCATTCTGTAGGCCAGTGATTCTTAACTATTTTTGGGTCATGGACTGTTTTGCGAATCTGATGGCAGCTATGGACACCCATGAATAAATAAACAAATACAATTTATTTTATTGCATTGGAAAATGATTTTTTTTGTGCCAAGTTAATGGACCCCCATGACCACAGGTTGGGAACCCCTGCTGTGGATGCTTCCTAAATGTTATTAACAGTGCTAGGTATGCACTAGGCCAGCTTTTCCCAAAACAGCTGCGTCGCTATGGATGTTCATCTCTTACAATCTGTGAAACGAGCGAGAAAAGCAGCCAAGGGGAAAAGAGGTTTTAATGTTTGTCTCTTAGATTCCCACTGATCCTTTTCAGTATTAATTCTTACTTTTTCAGGCTAAAGGAGGGCTGAGGAACTGTGACCCTCCAGATGTTGTTGGACCAGTTCCCACCAGCCCTAGCCACAGTGGTCAGGGATGATGGGATCTGTAGTCCAACAACATATGGAGGGCCACAGGTTCCCCATCCCCGGACTATAGGCACAGATGGGTTTGAAAGGAGGGGGCAGAAAGACATGGGGAGATCCAGAGCTGTCGTAATCCCACTCATCAACTTTGGCAGGGTATACAAACCAGAATGTTCAGCAGGGCCAGGCAGCAGAGAAGGTGTGCTGCCACCTCCAATCATCCCTGGTGGTTGTCTCTCCTCCTGGGCAGTAATACTGAACTGTGTTTCCAGAGAGCAGCCTAAATGCTAATTCCTCTCCCACCTCTCCATAGACTAGAGCCAGAGAAGGGGAACAAGCCTTTACTACCTCTGTGTCACACAATCTTGTGCAATCTGCTCCTGGGGTCTTATTTGTTTCCCTTCTAGCAATAAAGAGACTGGGTGAAGAATACAAGATAGTGATGCAGCACTGCATGCTTGTAACTCTTTCCCCATAGCAGTAGAACCGTGCTTAGTCACTTGAGGGTAATTTTGACTCTACTTAGGCTATCAGCGGTGTGGCAAGCCACCATGGTGGACAGGGTGTTGTTGAAGGCTCCTGTTAAGCTTGTAATGTACATTTTGCACACAGGAATCTCCTCATGCCCTATTTCTATTTTGAAGAATGCAAAGCTAGGTAATCTTATCAAGATAAGTACCCTTTGTTAATGTGAGATAAGCAAGTCATTGTTAAAGCTTGAAATGAAAATGCATTTGTCCAAGAATAAGTGACCGTTATCTCTCTGTTTAAACTCTGTTTAAGACTCTGCCCACTTGCCTGGGAGTAAGCCCCATTGAACCCAATCAGATTTACTTTTGAGAAGACATGTGAAGGATTGCATTGTAAGACTGAAAACCTTTCCCCTTTACACTGAAATTTGGATTTTCTTGTGTTTTGAATAGGAGCGCCTCAATGAATTTGATGACCGATGTCTCTCGGTTATTGCAACCACTTTGCAAGGAATGCAGAAGTCCAAGAATGTGGAAGCTCTACAAGTTGGATTGCAGTAAGCCAAAAAAAAGATCTTGACTTCTTATAGCATCGTGTTTGCACAGTGGTACTCATTTAGGAGTGACATATTTGTACAAGAGCTTTTTTGCCATTAATTTACAGCTTCAGCTACATGCAGTGCAGTGTGACACAAATTAAGGGGGAATGGGTGGGGTTGTTGGTCAGAAGTCATCCTAATATGCTCTTCCCTCTCTTTCTCCTCATGGCTTGGCTTTGAGGAGGACATAGAAACGTTTGCTTCTTTTGTTTTACTCATTTTAGTGTTGTGTACAAACTTGGACAAACTGTGGTTAGCCTTAAGTATGGTTTACTGAAACAAAACTTCAATCTGAGATTTATGAAGTTAGCTTGTTTCAATAAACTATAGTTAAGATTAACCACTATTTATGTTTGGATGTAACACTACACTCTGATTAATTGAAAATGGAAGCAAAAGTTTCTGACCTTCTTACAGCTATGCCAGAGGAGGAGGAAGATGGGAAAGACACATTGCATAATACTAAGCCACGGTTTTAGTCTGAGCAGGGCTAGTAAATCAAAAGAATGAGATTGTTTAACACTCTCAGTTTAAGTAGATTAAATCCTCAGTGAGTTATTTAGGAATTAAGGTGATTTCAGATCAAGGACACTTGTATGAAGTTGATTCAGAAAATGAAATAGAATGTATGGTACACTTTTATGCATACTTTTAAGAGTAAGGCCCATTGAGCTTAGTGGAACTTCTAAGTAAATACGCATGGTCAAACTATTAACTTCATAGTCCAATTCAACATATCATGACTCAAAATGTTTATGGTAAAAATTATATCTTGCAGGTACAAACATTTTAATGACGCATGTCCCAATTTACATTATTTCCACATAAAATAATGTTTGTTAAATTTTACCTGGAACTGTTAAAAAAGCAGGGCTGTGGTCCTGAGTATTTTCAGTTGGAAGTAGTCCATTGAACTCTATTCTTCCTTCCAAGTAAAAACTTGGCTTGGATTGAAGTGCAAGTACAAATATCACCTCTCAATAAAGAGCTTTTCAACTCTTACCTGTTGAGTAACCCAGCTGCCAGTCACCAAAACTAATTTTTAGGTCACCCAAATTCTGGTAACCCCCTGCTATAATGCCATCATAATTGATATGTCATGGAATAGTAAGGAAAATAGGCCAGGAAAAAAAGTTTTCAACTGAATTTAAGTGAGTTGGATAACTTGTAAAGCAGTTTTTAAAATTCTACATTTCTCAGCTTTTAGCAGCTTTTGACCCAAATGTATTGATTGGCTAAAGAAAGAGATGCAGTTTGGTTCACTGATTTGATTGAATATTATGACTGAAGGCCTATGTGGGCAGGAGCTTACATGTGTTGCATCTCACACCTGAATGATAGAGAGGTGGCAGTAGTAGTAATAATCTCACTGATTGCATCTAAGTGAGTAGGCCCAATTCAAACTTGATGATAATTCCTTCATTTATTATAAACCACTTTGAGAAATTTTTCATACTAAGCAGTCTGTAAATGATCAAACTGAAAAAAATTCATTTTCCCTGGATGCCAGTCCATCCATGGGTAGTGGACGGCCATCTAGTGTTCAAGGACAGGAAATGCACTGAAGCTTGCAGCTTGAAGAAGTAGTTAGGCGTTGCTGGCTTGCAGGCCCCGGTTCCTTTCCTGTCCTGGTCCAAGGCAGATGTCTTAGTCCTACTCCCTGTGTGAGTGCTTCCTAAACTCCTTTCTTTATTCTTTCCCTTTCTGTTTTTTCCTTTCCCCTTTCAATGCTTGGGTGATGGAGTGGGGAATTTTGTCTTTCCCCCCCTCTTAAACTCCTTCTGCGATTTTTAATGAAGGATTTTTCCTTCTTTGTTTTTGGTGCAAACAGGCGCCATTTTGTTTTTAAAAGTTTTTCAGGAGCCACCGGGGCCACGTGGTCGTGAACCCCACCCTGGCCCTTTTTCTTTTTCTGAAGGCGCGATGCATCTGCTGCGGTCGGCTGCAAGGTTGGCTTCCCCCCCACCTTCACGGCTACCACCGTTAGCCTCACCACCAGCTTTCTCCTGGGGCTGGCTGCTCTACTCACTCCTGCACACATACCCCAACTTCGCGGCTACCGCCACTGTTTTCCCCACCAGCCTCCCTTGATTCCAAGGGCTGGTCAAGCAGCGCCATGATCACCTGTTCGGTGGTGCTGTGATCAGCTGCCTGGTGCGCCCCCCCGTCTTCGTGGCTGCCACGCTAGCTTCCCTACCAGCTCTCCTAATTCCTGGGGCTGGCTGCTCCTGAGCAGTGCCATGATTAGCCATTCAGCACTTGGGTGCTCAGCTGTTCGGCAGCCTTCCCATCATCCACCTCCCCACGTTGCTGCTTTGGACATCTGGCAGGGCATTACCGCCCTCACCAGCAGCTCAAGTGGGGGTGATGGAGCTATTCTGTCTCCACTATCTGGGCAAATCCGGGGTCACAGAGCCCCCCCGGTGCACAAAAAAAAAATTAATCACTATTTTCACAAGCACAGTCTCTTTTCTGCTCCCCTTCCTCCTTTTCTGTCCCTTTTTGGACTGGGCGTACAGCGAAGGAGTCACCATAGAGGACTTTTAGCTGGTCGTAATTGAGAACTCAAGGTTCCCACCCAATACCAGTCATGGTAGTGGGCAGAGCAAGCCTCAATAGGAAATAGCCACTCGGCTGTAACCCGGTTTTATGCACTCTCCCCCTTCGCCAATCGTGGAAGCAGGCAGAGTAGAGTCGCCTTTTTAGAGGACAAGCATCCGACTAATACCCAGCCCAACGCTCTCCTCCCTAGCCTATCACGGCAGCGAGCAGAGCACAGTCGTCACAGAGGACAGTGGCCAGGTGACTGTCAGGCCCAGGATGGGACTCAGGAATCAGACTGGTGGTTGAAAGCAATTCAGTTTTTATTAAGGTAATATCCAGAGACTGCGCCTTCTCATGAAGCAACACAGAGTTACAGGTCCTGCGACGTAGAAAGAGAGTTGACAGAGCAAGGGACTGCTATCCCGCCTGTCTCTTAAGAAGGGGCCAAACGGGCGCGAAGTCTTTTACTCCGCCTCAACGTCCCCTCAGTCACCACCCTCCTTCCCCCCTCCTTTCTTGTCTTTTCAACTGTCTTCGAGTACGCGGCAACGGGGGAAGCACGGGCCCCTCCTCTTCTGAAGTCTCCGACTCCGGTATGGGGGAAAGGGGGGGCAGGTTTTAAACTGTCTTGCGATTTTTCTTTGCTTGTCTCTGTCTTGGGCGGCCCTCCCTCTTCCCCCGTCTGTTCTGAGCTTCGGAGAAGAGGCGTGGGAACTTCAAGGGAATGCTCTGAAACTGTTAAGCTTTCAAGGTCCCCGTTGCTAGGCAACTCTATCTCTGGAATTTCCTCTGCTTCGTCTTCACTCCACTCTGGCGAAGTGACCCCCTCCCTTCCCTCCAGTTCTTCTGAATCCCCAGGACCCCAACCCTGCACCCTGACATCATCCCCTCTCCCATGCTGTGCCCCCCCCGACTGGCTTGGGGCGGTGGGGAAAACGTTGGTGAAAAAGTTTTACCAAATCTGGAGCATGCACATCAGTTTCAGCTTCCCAAGATCTATCTGCTGGCCCATAACCCTTCCAGTGAATCAAATACTGCAGTTTGTTACGCCTTATTCTGGAGTCCAGGATTTCCTCTACTTCAAACTCAGTCTGCTCATTTACCATGAGCGGAGCCCCTGGAGGCTCCTCTGGCCGTAAATCACTGGGAGGGGCTGCTTTCATTAGCAGAGATCGATGAAACACAGGGTGTATTTTAAACGTGTCTGGTAACTTCAGTCGGTACGCCACGGGATTAATTTGAGCCTCTATTTCAAAAGGCCCCACCCTCTTGTCTTGTAATTTCCTACATTTGCCTGGCATCTGAAGGAAACGGGTAGACAGCCATACCTGGTCTCCTGGTTGAAGGGGCCCTCTCTCCTGTGCAGATCAGCAACTCGCTTGTACTCCGTCTTGGCTTCGTTTACCTGCTGTTTCAACGTCTGTTGCACAGCCTGTAATTCCTTCAGAAAGTCTCCTGCGGCCAGCACAAGCACCCCCTCTGAGCTGCTTGGGAAGGCTTTAGGATGAAATCCATAATTAGCGAAGAACGCGGTTTGCTTAGTGCTGGAGTGCAAGGAGTTGTTATAGGCAAACTCCCCAAAATGCAAATATGACACCCAGTCAGTCTGTTGGTAGGACACATAACAACGTAAATATCTTTCCAAAACAGCGTTCAGGCGTTCCGTCTGACCGTCTGTCTGGGGATGATGAGCTGAAGAGAACAGCTCCGTCTGCAGCTGTTTCCACATTGCTCTCCAAAATTTAGCTGTGAACTGAGTTCCTCGATCCGAGACTACACTGTTTGGCAATCCATGCAACCGGTAGATTTCCTTGATGAATAACTTGGCTGTTTCTTTTGCCTCTAAGGCCCCTGAGCAAGGAAGAAAATGCGCCATTTTGGTGAGTAAATCTACCACTACTAGGATGGCCGTCATTCCTTGTGACTTTGGTAGATCAGTTATAAAATCCATGGAAAGGTCCTTCCAGGGTTCGTTTGGGACAGGTAGCGGTTGTAACAGCCCTGCTGGTTTTCCTGTTTGTGTTTTCGCCCGCACGCAGACAGAACAGGATTTTACATAGTCCTCAATATCCCGACGCATTTTAGGCCACCAAAAGTCCTTGGCCGCGTTCTGAATGGTTTTGTAAATCCCAAAGTGCCCCGCGGTGGAGTCATGGCACTGACGTAGGACTCTGAGTCTTAATTCCCCTTCTGGCACATACCTGGCTGCTTTAAACCATAACAGTCCATCTCGCCAATGGAAACTTACTTCTGGGTCTTTCTGGCTGTTTGTAGGCTTTCCAGGTTCTTGTGGTCGGAGCGCACTTCAATCTGATGAGAGGCCCCCTCCAAATATTGTCTCCAGTTCTCAAAAGAATCCTTGATGGCTAGTAGTTCCTTCTCTCATACTGTATAGTTCTTCTCTGCGGGCTTTAACTTTCTAGAGAAGTACGCGCAGGGGCGCAGCTCCTTTCCTTCTTGGTCTAATTGCAGAAGGACCCCCCCGATGGCAAAATCTGAAGCATTGGCTTCCACGACAAAGGGGCGGGTTGGATCGACAAAGCGCAGAATGGGCTCAGTAGCGAATCTTCTTTTCAGCTCCTCAAAGGCGTTTGTAGCGTTCTCTGTCCATTGAAATTTCTTCTTTCCCCTTAAACAATCAGTCAGAGGAGCTGTTAATTTGGAAAACCCTGGGATGAACTTTCTGTAATAATTGGCAAACCCCAGAAAACGTTGTACATCCTTTTTGGTGATGGGTTGACCCCAGTCCAATATACAACTCACTTTCCCTGGGTCCATCTCCACTCCCCCCGCTGAGATTCGGTACCCAAGGAAGTCCAAAGACTCGAGGTCAAATCCACATTTCTCTAGCTTAGCATACAGATGATTCTCTCTCAGTCTCCTCAACACAGTTTTCACATGCTGATCATGGTCTTCTTGATTCTTTGAGAACACCAGGATATCATCTAATTAACAAATTTCATACGTGTCCAACAGGTCTCTGAACACGTCGTTCATGAACTTTTGAAACACGCCTGGGCTCCCCGAAAGCCCGAACGGCATGACCAAGTATTCAAACTGTCCGTAAGAAGTCAGAAATCCTGTTTTCCATTCATGTCCCTCCTTCATCCTGATCAGATTGTACGCTCCTCTTAAATCCAACTTTGTGAAGATTTTTGCTGAGCGCAGTCGGTCTAGCAGCTCTGAAATCAGGGGCAGTGGGTAACTGTTAGGGATGGTGATCTGATTCAATGCACGGTAGTCGTTACAAGGCCTGAGCTCCCCCCCTTCTTCACAAACAACAGGGGCACTCCAGCGGGGGACTGTGAGGGACGTATGAATCCTCGCTTCAGGTTCTTTTCCAGAAATTCCTTCAGGGCCTCCCTCTCAGTCTCTGTGAGAGAGTAAATTCTTCCCGATGGGATGCTGGCTCCTGGCACGAGATCAATCGCACAGTCGTAAGGGCGGTGGGGGGGGGTAAAGTCTCTGCCTCTTTTTCATCAAATACATCTTTGAATTCCTCGTACTTCAAAGGGAGGATCACTTGCTCGATCTCTTGCACTGCCCCCGCTAAGGTGTTCTTGATTCCTTCTGGTTGACAGTTCTCCTGACAATACTGAGAGGTGAACCACACCACCGCCTCCTTCCAACTTATTTTGGGTTCGTGCTTGGGTAGCCAGGGCATTCCCAGAATCACCTCAAAGTTCGAGAGATCTGACACATACAGCAAAATGAACTCTTCATGCCCAGGAATTTGAAGTTTCAATTCCTCCGTGGCTTGTGTCACCCCTCCTGACTTCAGGGGTCTCCCATCGATGATCTCCACAGCTAGGGGAGCGTCCAGTTTCCACCTAGAAATTCCATAACGCTTGGCTAACTTTGCATCAATAAAATTTGTGGAGGCTCCACTGTCAATTAATGCAGTAGAATTAAACACCACTCCTTGGGAAGTTGTAATCCGAATAGGTAGGACCAACACTCCTTTGGAGGGAGGTTGGATCATTGGAGGGCCTTTATACAACGCTGCCCCCAGCGGCCTGCACGTGAACTGGGTGTTTTAGTTTCCCGATGGCTCTGCTTTCCCCCTTTTCAGTCCACAGTCTCTGGCGGTTTCGAACAATAAAAGCATAGACGTTCTCGACGTCGTCTCTCTTTTTCTTCTTCTGACAGTCTTGGCCTAGCCCCTCCCTGTCCCTCTGTTGCATTACCTGCCGTTCCTGAAGTGGAAAGGGCCTTGCTGCGGGATGCCGAGGCTGAATATCTCGGGACCTCCTGTTTCTTTTCCAGGCGCCTTCCTTCCAGCCGGTGATCGATCTGCAGGCACAGCCGGATTAGCCCTGGCAGGTCAGCGGGGGTGGGGGTGGTCCTGGCCAGCTCATCCAGGATCTCAGCATTTAGTCCACTCCGGTACATAAACATCAAGGCTGCATCATTATAACCAGTTTCCTGGGACAAAATTTTAAAAGCATTAGTGTACTCGGAAACAGTCCCTTTTGCTTGTTTCAGAGCGCCTAGCTGCCACGCTACTGTTTCAGCTCTTTGCGGGTCTTGAAACATCTCGGTCATTTCTTGTATAAATCCTCTGTATCTTCCTAGGAGGGCATCCTTTCTCACCAGATACGGAGTCACCCATTTTGCAGCTTCTCCCTCCAGGAGGCTGATCATGAAGGCCACTTTAGCCCCATCACCCGGAAATTCTGCATTCCTGACATCCAAGTATAACTCACATTGAGCCACGAAAGTTGCCAACTGATCAGTCTGTCCCGCATACTTTGGGGGTAATCCAATGGGAACCTTTACCGCAGCGGCTGTGGCTTTCAAGGCCTGATTATCCGTTTTCAGCACCTTGACTGCTGCCAACAAGGTTTGAACATCCGTCTGCAAATCAGCCACATTAGTCCTCAAAAGTCTCACTTCTTCCGTCTCAGAAGTGGGATTCGTTCCCCCCGCTGCTCCCTTTTCCATCTTGTCACGGTCAAGTGGAGAGAGCGTTGAGGGTGATTTAGGTGGCTCTGTCAAGCTGTCAGGCCCAGGATGGGACTCAGGAATCAGACTGGTGGTTGAAAGCAATTCAGTTTTTATTAAGGTAATATCCAAACAGAGACTGCGCCTTCTCATGAAGCAACACAGAGTTACAGGTCCTGCGACGTAGAAAGAGAGTTGACAGAGCAAGGGACTGCTATCCCGCCTGTCTCTTAAGAAGGGGCCAAACGGGAGCGAAGTCTTTCACTCCGCCTCAACGTCACCTCAGTCACCACCCTCCTTCCCCCACTCCTTTCTTGTCTTTTCAACTGTCTTCGAGTACGTGGTGACGGGGGAAGCACGGGCCCCTCCTCTTCTGAAGTCTCCGACTCCGGTATGGGGGAAAGGGGGGGCAGGTTTTAAACTGTCTTGCGATTTTTCTTTGCTTGTCTCTGTCTTGGGCGGCCCTCCCTCTTCCCCCGTCTGTTCTGAGCTTCGGAGAAGAGACGTGGGAACTTCAAGGGAATGCTCTGAAACTGTTAAGCTTTCAAGGTCCCCGTTGCTAGGCAACTCTATCTCTGGAATTTCCTCTGCTTCGTCTTCACTCCACTCTGGCGAAGTGACCCCCTCCCTTCCCTCCAGTTCTTCTGAATCCCCAGGACCCCAACCCTGCACCCTGACAGTGACATTCCGGGTCTACACGCTTTCCTCCCTCGCCAAACGCGGCAGTGGGCAGAGCAGCTCCTCATAATCACCCTACATGGTCCCTCAGTCTATGGTGAACCAGACTTTTTCCCCTGCCAGACAGGGCGTCCCGCAGTCCTCACCATCCAACAGGATGTGGTTGGAGCCGCCCAAGGCCAAGAAGGCTAGGAAGATACATCAGATGGGGCCTCCCAGTTAGTCCACCAACAGGGCTAGATACAGGGGGCATGAGGAGCAGGTACAAGGACCCACGCCAGAGATGGCACAACAACTCGTGGAGCCAGGTCCATCAAGGCAGAAAACAGACAATACAGCCTTTTCAGAGGCCTCAGACAATGAATCCAGAGGGGTATCACATCAAACAGCCCGATCAACACGATCGTCGAGCTGCTCAACTTTAAGCCAGAGACCTCCATTGGAGCTTTCAGACCAGCTGATAGAGAGGCTCAAGGAGGCCTTATTTAGCCCACTAGCCGGCGGCACCAGCTCCACACAAGCGACGGTAGCCATCCATCCTTCCAACACTGGCACCACTAGAGGGCGAAAAGCTAAGCACAAGCCTAAGCATACAGTGGAACTCCCACACTTCAGAGGAGGAAGGGGAATTGTCTCCAGGTCTCTTTGACATGTCAAGAGGCAGACCTCAAGGGGGGCACTGTGACGCCCTTCCCTGGCTCTCCCTGTCAGGTTCCTATCTGCGCGTGGCTACTGCCTGTCACTAGGCACCACCAGGGACTCCACCAGTCCGGACTGTCCTTTATTTTATTGTTTCTCTCCCCACTCTAGCACAGATCTCAACAGATCCCCCTGCTAGGCAACCACCAGTCACGTCCTAATACTAGTATTCCCAGAGACTCTGAATACTGATATTGTTATTCTCTTCACCGCTGCCACCATTTGTTACAGTTTCCCTTCAGCCTTGGTCATTACCTTACCCTCCCTTCTGGTCTGTGAAACCCCAGCCAAGGATCAGGCCTTTGGTAAACCAAATTAAGTATTTATTAAAGATAACAAAGCTAACAAGATTAACAAGATTTCTTCTTAAGGCACATAAGCATATGGTTTTACTCAATACTAATCCGAACTCCACCCCCCTCCTTCTCCACTCTCTCCTGACAAACAACTCTCTCAAACCCCACCAAACAACCCACTCTTTCTCTTCTCCCCCCAGATTTCCACTCTCACTCTTCCTTTTATACGTTCAGCCATTTTAAACACTCAGCCAATCATCTAGCATTCTACTGCCCATTCACTCCCCCTCCTCTTTCACTCCACTTACCATGTATCTTCTAAACAACCAACACTTACCATATATACATTAATATAGGAACATCACAAGCACCTCCAGGAGTACTACCCCTCGTTGGATCAGGAGTTTTTCGGAGGCAGAGTGGAGCACAGACTTGGAGGAGGAGAGACCGGGCCCTCTTCTACAGCGTCTTTTTCAGTCTTCGGATTATCTTCCCCTCCTGAAGAGAGTTTGGTTCGTCTTAGGAGCAGAGAAACCAGGGACCGACAGGGGCGACCCAGTGGAGGCAGAGCAGGAATGACCACCACCCTGTCTGTCTGCCCCAATGCCTGGCCCAATTCGCAAGAACGCCACGGCAGAATGGAATGCCCCCTTACGCTCCTGTACTAGGAGGGCACCGGCTAACAGGCTCTACCCCATAGAGCCTGACTTTATGGAGCTTCTCTGAGTCCCGTCTGTGGACAGTCCAGTCCTTGGTCTCGTGTCAAGATCCATCCTTCCCAAAGAAGGGGAGACACATCTCAAGGACCCCACGGAGCGTTGGTTGGATTACGCCTTGAGAAGGTCTCATGAGGCTAATTCCATTTCCTTCAGGGCCTCCAACACTGCCTCAGCTTTTGCCAGGGCCGCCTTGGTCTGGCTGGACGAGCTATTGGACAATCCTGACCAGGACCCAGAGAATGCCAGAAAGTCGCTACTAAAGCTTCATACATCCTTTATTGCAGACCCCACTCTGGACGCTTCTCAATTTACAGCCAGATCCATGCCTGCCGACATCGTGGCATGCCGCTCAATCTGGCTAAAACAATGGGATGCAGATAATACAGCGAAGGCCATCCTCGCTACCAGATCATACGCTGGAGATAAACGTTTTGGTGACGAGACCCTGAACAAGGTGCTCATAGACCCCAAGGAAAAAAGAAAGCCCTGTCTGACGACGACAAGACAGGAGAACAGACGTGGCCAGAAAAGATATGCCCCCTACAACTCCTACCATTCCTTTCGGTTGGGAAGGCAAGCAGCAAGAGGAAGGGACTACAGACCAAGCCAAAACCAGGGGGCAGGCCTAACTAGCCTCATAACACTCCCAAGTGTAGTGGCCATCACCAACATCAATGACACCACAGACATGGGGGCCGACTCTTGCTGTTTGCCCCCGCCTGGAGGGCCATCAGGGCAGATACCTGGGTCCTTGATTCAGTCACTAGGGGCTATTCAATAGAATTTTCCCATCCACCATGCCACAGATTCCTCCCATCCAAGGTACCCAAAGATCAGTCAAGAAGGCTCATCATTTCAGCCACAGTGCAGCACCTGATGGATATCCATGCCATAGAGGAAATCGAGCAGTCACAGCATGGCTCAGGCGTCTATTCAGTCTTGTTTACAGTTCCCCAAACGAGATCTCTCCCGGAGAGCAGTCCTAGATCTCAAACACCTGAACAGGTCCGTGAAGTACCGCAGGTTCAAGATGGAATCCCTGTCAGATTGGTCAGTTGCCTGCTTTGGATAGAGTCGTACTCCCTCTGAAATAGTAGGTTTGTAGTCTGGGGGTGCTCCTGGATCCATCTTTGTCACTAGAGGCCCAGGTGACCTCAGTGGCTAGGAGTGCCTTTTACCATTTTCAGCTGATAAGACAGCTGCGGCCGTTTCTGGACCAGGATCGCCTGACCACTGTTGTCCATGCACTGGTAACCTCCAGGCGGGATTACTGTAATGCGTTCTATGTGGGGCTGCCCTTGAAGTTGCAGCTGGTGCAAAATGTGGCAGTGAGACTACTCACTGGGGCAGGGTATTGCCAACATGTCACCCCGCTGCTGAAAGAATTGCACTGGCTGCCCATTTGCTACTGGGCCAAGTTCAAGGTTCTAGTTTTGGTGTACAAAGCCCTATACAGCGTGGGACCAGGATACCTGAAAGACCGTCTTACCCCTTATATACCCAGTCGATCACTGCGCTCTGCAGGTGAGGGCCTCCTGCAGATACCATCTTATCAGGAGGTCCATTCTGCACAACATGGGAAACGGACCTTTAGTGTGGCGGCACCCACCCTGTGGAATTCTCTCCCCTTAAATATTAGGCAGGCGCCATCTCTGTTATCTTTTCAGTGCCTGTTGAAGACTTTCCTCTTTCAACAAGCCTTTTAAGTTGAGACCTATCCCAGTCTGTGTCTGTGTTGGAATTGCTTTTTAATATGTTTTTTTAAAACTTTCCCCCCTAAACAATATATTTTAACCCTTTTTATTTAAGATGTTTTTAAAGCTTTTTTTAAAAAAATGTTTTTAAAGTTGTTTTGTTTTAATGTTTTTTAAGGTCTGTTTTTATGATGTTTTAAAGTGTTTTTAGTGCTTTTGTTTGCCGCCCTGGGCTCCTGCTGGGAGGAAGGGCGGGATATAAATCAAATAATAAATAAACAAACAACAAACATTCAAAATACCTCAAGAACTGAAAATACAGAACAGTCTAGTCAAACAATTAGCACTCAGAAAATGCCTGGACAAAAATGTTTTAAGCAAGTGTCTGAAACATGTTCGATACGATGCCTCCCTGATAACAGAGGAGAGAGCATTCCACCATGGAATAGGCCCATTCCCATTTTTCCACCAGATGGCAGTCTGCAGGTTGTGGCATGACCAACAGGACATCTTTCGATGGTCTCATTGATCAGCTGGGTCTGGCCAGGGCAAGGCAGTCCCTGCTAGCCAGTGCATTCTGCACTAGCTACTGCTTCCAAATCAGACCCAAGCGTCGCTCCACATGACAGAATGCCATCAGTGAGGTCACCACTGCATGGATCACAGTGTCTGAGCTGTCCCTGCCCAGGAAAAGGCACAGTTGACATACCAAGTGCCTAAGTTGTGGAATTGCCTCCCCACAGAGGGGCGTCTGACACCTTCACTCTGCAGCTTTTGGCAAATGTTGAAGATGCACCTTTGACACCTGAGATGTATATTTTTAGGACCCACCCAACTTTTGTGACTGTAATTTAATTTTTAATACTGCATTTTAAATTGTTGTAACCCATCCTGGTACCTTAGGGTGAAGGGTGGGTAATACATTAAAATAATAATAACTGAAGTTGGCCACAGCCCTCCTTGCCTCAGAGAGGTCACCAATGACTGATGGATCCTGGAGCACCCCAAAACTACATACCTGTTCTTTCTTTAATGTCCAGTGGGTGATTATCAGGTGTGCCCAGGGACAGGTATGCATGCCTGGGGACAGAAGGTAAGCACAATCCCAGTCCTCCACTGTAGGCTTGTAAAATTACTAATACTGTAGTATTTTTCTTAATGTTAATATAAAGTGGAAAGTATGACATTTAAACTGCCACATTCATGTTATTGTTATGTGCCTTCAAGTCGATTATGACTTACGGCGACCCTATGAATCAGTGACCTCCAAGAGCATCTGTCATGAACCACCCTGTTCAGATCTTGTAAGTTCAGATCTGTGGCTTCCTTTATGGAATCAATCCATTTCATTTGACCTTCCTCTTTTTCTACTTCTGTTTTTCCCAGCATTATCATCTTTTCTAATGAATCATGTCTTCTCATGATGTGTCCAAAGTATGATAACCTCAGTTTCGTCATTTTAGCTTCTACTGACAGTTCTGGTTTAATTTGTTCTAACACCCAATTATTTGTCTTTTTTGCAGTCCATGGTATGTGCAAAGTTCTCATCCAACGCCACATTTCAAATGAATAAATTTTTCTCTTATCCACTTTTTTCACTGTCCACCTTTCACATCCATACATAGAGATCGGAATACCATGGTGTGAATGATCCTGACTTTGGTGTTCAGTGATACATCGTTGCATTTGTGGACCGTTTCTAGTTCTCTCATAGCTGCCCTCCCCAGTCCTAGCCTTCTTCTGATTTCTTGACTATTGTCTCCAGTTTGGTTAATGACTGTGCCGAGGTATTATAATCCTTGACAAGTTCAGTGTCCTCATGGTCACCTTTAAAGTTCCATAAATCTTCTGTTGTCATTACTTTAGTCTTTTTGACGTTCAGCTGTAGTCCTGCTTTTGTGCTTTCCTCTTTAACTTTCATCAGCATTCGTTTCAAATCATTACTGGCTTCTGGTGGTCGTATGGTATCGTCTGCATATCTTAAATTATTGATATTTCTCCCTTCAATTTTCCCACCTCCTTCATCTTGGTCCAATCCCGCTTTCTGTATGATATGTTCTGCATATAGATTAAACAAATAGGGTGATAAAATTCACCCCTGTCTCACACCCTTTCCGATGGGGAACCAATTGGTTTCTCCATATTCTGTCTGTACAGTAGCATCTTGTCCAGAGTATAGGTTGCGCATCAGGACAATCAGATGCTGTGGCACCCCCATTTCTTTTAAAGCATTCCATAGTTTTTCATTTCATAGTTTTTCTACACAGTCAAAGGCTTTGCTGTAATCTATAAAGCACAGGGTGGTTTTCTTGTGAAATTCCTTGCTCCGTTCCATTATCCAACGTATGTTTGCGATATGATCTCTGGTGCCTCTTCCCTTTCTAAATCCAGCTTGGATGTCTGGCATTTCTTGTTCCATATATGGTAAGAGCCTTTGTTGTAGAATCTTCACATTCATATAATGCTATTTTTAAAAAGTCTTACTGTTTACTTCCATGTGTGTTTATACCCATTCCATATTATTTTCCCAAGCTGATTGCATCCTGTGCTTTTTTTTATTAGATTACTGGTGGAACAGAGAATTCCCACAATCTCAAGTGTGTTTATATTGCAAACCATGATGAAGTGCATTGGGAATGATGCATCACTCATACTTAAGACAAAACTAGAGGTAAAAAATATTGAAATTATTTATTCAATTGTGTATCAGGTTATAGGAATTAGTGACTGGAGATTTGAGCAGTTCCCAGTGAAATTCATGCACACACACCCTGCAAATTATGGTACATCTAACAATGGAGGATAAAGTTCCATTATTGTGAGGGTTTTGAGAGTGTAATACAAACACTGTATTTCTTTTTATTTCATATTAACTCTTGTAATTGTGGCTGCATAATAGAGGTAAATGTATTATTGCCCTAAGATATGTGGGTCGTATCCAATGTTAGTCATGCTGAAAGTAGACCCATTAAAAGTAATCAACATGCCTAACTTAGGACCATTCATTTCAGTTGGTCTACTCTGAGTTGAACTTAGTTTTAGTGTTCGTTTTTTAGCCATTTTGATAGAAGGCTATTCATATTGTCTTCCTCAGTATAGAAAGAAAGGGAAAAGTTGGTAAGTAATCAGATATAGATATCTGTTCCAGTCCAGAAAAGCTTTGGACTGACTAAGAATTTCCTCAAAATTTCAACTCAGTAATTATTTGATAGTAGATACCCATAGAAAATGTAACATAAGAGGGCACCTTGTCACAATTGACAATTATCTACCAACCCTTATCATGTTAGGATAGTGACATTTCAGTCTCGTTCAATATATTTTGGTCTAGAACAAGATTCTGAGTCAGATAGACCAATTTACCATCCCAAATGCTCTACACATGTTTACTGTGCTGGCTGAAATGAATCACCGCTCCATTCAAATCCTGAGTCTTTGTAGCAACAAAATAATAGGTAAGTCATAAAAAATTGTAAGAAATTGTTTTTCTTTTAGCTTAGTCTGTTTCTTGTTAAAATTCTTCAACTGAAGGAGAACAGTTTAATAAAGGTATACAGAGCATAGCCTTTTGCCGAAGGACACACACAGAAGATAGAAACAGGGACGACAGATGGTTAAAGGAAAGTGAAATTTTAATGTAATTATACTATGTTTGAATCAGTCCTAGATACTGATTAGCATCGTTCAAGAGAATTGGTCCAACTAGTTCTTTGAGGCAAAGTGAGTGGGTGGATTTAGTTTAATTGCAGCCCCACTACCACATGACAAACAGATTTTGTAACTGAGGGAAGTTTCATGAACAGTTTGCTACGTGACATGGGTTCAGCTGTTCAAAAGGAAAAAATCTAAAACTCCACTGGGCTAGCGCTAGCCTCTTGTATTATCTTAAGTAGCTGTTTGGCTCCATCAGTCATATTTTGCCTTTATGTTTTGTTGTGATTTAAGAGGCATTTGTTTTGACAAAATAAATGCACACTTCCATCGCAACGTTTTTATCAATGCATTTAGTACAATTTCCATTTTTATGTTTTTGTCAATTTTGTGTCCACTAGATAATATCCATGGAATTCCATTTTGGCAGCTCCTGACTGTTTTGAGGTCTTGCAAAGACCTCATGTACCGCAACTACACACTTTATTCTGTGATAGCAGATTATGCAGAATCAGCCTTCTATATGTGGGACACAAAGCAGGTAACCTTTGGGATGACAATATTCATTATCATATTACTGGCATTTCTCATAGAAAATTTATTCCAGTATGGCTGGCTACTTCTGTTGTGGCAGTTATAATTCTCAGATTGCCTTCAGGCAAGTTATAACTTCTCAGTGGCCCAGTTCACATGTAATGCTAAGCTATGGTTCATTTCATTGTCCAAACCCAGCCCAGTGACTTAACCATGGTTTGTTAACCACAAATAAACCACTTTGTATGCCACAGTTTGTTGTTGGTTTATAAACCTTGATATAACCTAACTGTGGCTTGGTGTTACATGCAGTCCTGGGCCAATATCTGTTGCTGCTGGGATTCTTTCATGATATTGCATATAACTGAAACTTTAGAGATCAAACCACAGGCCGCAATCCAGTCTGTCTGCTGAAATCCATTTGCATCTCTGTTATCTTTGACAGGCACATATTCTATGGATTTCTATTAACCTGCACTAGACTGGCTGATTTGCATATCTTTGGTATGATGTAAGAGTGCAAGTGATGCTGTTTCTTTTTCTCAGTTTATCCGTGGCTCTCCAGATGTTGCAGAACTACAGTTCCCATCATTCCTGACTGTTGCCTATGCTGCCTGGGGCTTCTGGGAGTTGTAGTTCCGCAACATCTGGATGGCCACAGATTAGACACACCTGGTTTAAAAAGTCAAACTATTTGTATTAGAACTATAAGAAACTCAGAATTGTAGGGATCTGTATTGTTGATGGAATATTCAGTCATGCCATGGGAAAAGAGTAAATAAAAGGCCATTTGTATTGAGTAATTGAAAGAGATTGCTTGGATTTTCTACATCAGAAATTAGGAAGGTTAATTCCCCACTTTCCCTGCAGCATTGGATGCTACCCATAGGATGTAAGATTGGAATACCTGCTGTAGAAATGTCCACTAAAGTTTTTATTTTTGAATTCATAAACAATAAAGCGTTTGCTTGCCACCGCCATTGTTCAAGCTATCCTTGTGATAGGAAGACCAGCAAGGCTAGTAGTGTTTTGTGGGCAAGTAATCTGTCATTTTTCTTTTATTTGTAGAAATATTTGTACCTTTCTACTCATGCCAAATAGGGTTCCCAGGGTAACTCACATAAAATAAATAAAAAAGAATTGCAACGTAATAATAAAAAAGCATAAGACAATACAAAGAAAGCCAGAGAGCAGATGGACCAGGAGATCAATCCTGCTGAGGTCAGATGCACAAGCCATTCCCCCTCTGGGAACTAGCTCACAATCCCAAGCCTCGCATTGAACCCCCTGCTAAAATGAAGGAAAAAGCCTTGGAATTCCTAATCAGGAAGGGGTTTACACTGAAACCCCAACTGATCACCGTCTCTTTCTTCAGGAGGGGAAAGCGTTCCCCTTGAAACCACTATTAAATGAAGGCTAAACACCTCCATTTTAGCCATGGATTCAGTGGAAACTGCTTCCTCCTACTGCAGCAAAGTGAGCCCACCACCACCAGAAAGCAGGCTTCGGCTGTCCAGCCCATCAGCAAATGGGAGGAAGATTGAAGCCTGCTTTCTGAGGGGTGGGAGGGGGAATGACAGCTTGCTTCCTGTGAGGTGCTTTGATGTCTCAACTTTGGAACTTGAAAATGCCGAATCACCAGATATCATTGTAATGTTATATGATTGTCAGGTGGGTAGCCCTACTGGCCTATCAAATTTAGCTCGTGAGACCAATCCCAGTAAGGATCTGGCCCACAGAACTAAAAAAGTTTGCCATTCCTGTAGTGAAACATAATCAAATAGCAAGGTAGGAATCATAGCAAATCATATGCTTGGTGAAATAAAACCATATTCACTATGCACCTGAATACTATAAAAGAAGGGGCACCTGGGCTTCTTGGGGGCCAGAATTTCACAGTCTGGGTCTTGCTATTGAAAAACCCCTTCCCTGGGTTCCAGTCAGCTGAACGTCAGATGATGGTGGGCAGACTATTGTGAAGGTAGTCCTTTAGTATCCTGGTCCCAAACCAATTTAAGGCTTTATAGTAATTATCAGCACCTTGAATTCGACCAGGAAACAAACGGGAAGCCAGTGCAAGTGGAACAAAACTGGGGTGATGTAATTTTGAATGATGAGCCCCAGACACCTCCCCTGCTGCCACATTTTGCACCAGTTTATTTCCAGATAACCTGGGGAAGCCCGACAGTAATCTAATTCATTGCAATAGTCTAATCTAGGTTGTGCTTACCGGCAATGCTGTTTTGCAGAGAAATCCAAACCCCCGATCTGCCAGCCTCTGCTGGTGGGGGAGTCGTGCCATGGGCAGGGAAGCCCTGCTTGCAAGGAGCACCCCAGTGTACCCACCCAAGCGGCAGGTGGGCCTCAGCTACCTCCAGTGGTACTGCTACCGGCAGTAGCCAGCAACTGCTGTCACAGCAACTGCTGATTCCCGGGTGAACCTTGCTGCTGTCACGTGATGGCAATGGATCCAATTCAGGCCTCTTTGCTGCGCCAACCTGGGCACTGGCATGACAAAAGGGCCTTTTTTCCTCACTCCTCCTCCACAACTTGCTTTGGCCAATATGAGCACCAGTGCTATGGATGTGGCTCCTTCAGTCTCTACCACTGCCAACTGGGGTTAGGATTGCACTCTTAGTCTAGCATTTAGAATTATTTATATAGCACAGTCACTGTGCACGGTGTTTTACAAAACACAAGAGGAAAGTACCTGTCCAAGGAGCTTACAGTCTGCAATTAGATACAGCGGGGAAAGGAGCAGATGGGATGGGAAATGGAGAAAGTGGTGAACGGGGGAAATGTGTATTTATTTCAGTTACACATTTTTAAGATGAATAGACTTTTAAAAAAAAATCTTAACTGAGCACAATATATGCATATTATGTAGATGTCTCTTTTGATTTCAGGTAGTCCTATTTCTTTCTGCCTTTGAGAACCTTGGCTTTCGACCAGCTGGTCTGATGGATGTGTTTGCCAAGAAAGTGGTGTCTCATCCTGAATCCTTGAACATGAGGGATATTTTGTCTGTTCTACGATCCTATTCTTTTCTCAATCACGTCCCGAAAGGCCAAAAACAGGAGTAGGTTCCAGCTTAGCAAGCTTGTTATTGTGTTATATGGTAGTTAACAGAGAAATTTAGCCACAGACAGCAATACCACAATTTGCCACGGAGTGAACCTGTGGAATTCTTTAACTGTGATGGGCATTGGCAAGATGGCTTTGGCCAACCTTCCTTCTGATATTTTGGGGCAAAGACTATTTCCCTCTTGGAAGTATTCAAATCTTTAGGGTACTATTGCATCACCTAAAAAGCTGGAATCTGGTGTCTGTAATCAGGTCACCCTTACCTGGAACACAGTTAATCTTAGAACTGAAGCCACCATGCCAGTATAGAGCAAACCAAGTCACACATAGGATGGAACTGGCTGGAAACTAAGTTGCCCCTTTGTACACTGGAATCGGTATTGGAGTGTGGGAGGGGGTGATTCCATTAGGAAACAGGAACTTTTATCTATGGTTATCGGATATAAGCTGTATTTATGTGTGAGTGTGTACATACAATATTTGTCTTATCAGTCAATCGTATTTATTAATGATATAGCTATACATCTATCTACAGCTATAATGCAAGTACCTTGTTAATTAAATTATGAATTTGTGTCTGACAATATTCTTGTCCCACTTTTTTTGAAGGTTCCTTGAGGCGCTAAATAGTGTTTTGAATAAGTTTCTCCTCAGGATCTCTAACATGGAGTTACTGAAGGCTGTATATTCGTTCTGCCTTTTAGGATATTTTCCCCAACCTGCACTTAAACAGCTACTACAAAATGAAATCCTCCATGATCTGGTAGCATCAGGTCAGAAACTTGTTTTTGACTCGTATTCTTGCTCAAATAAAAGCTGAAGCCACAGCTTCAGGATGCGTATAAATTGTGTTCTCTGCTTGCAAAATCAATACTGTGTTTAGACTTCCTGTAATTACTCCTGTAATAAAAAGTGCATGAAATGCTCTTCACTTTCAACATAAAACAGCTTTTCCTTTATAGTGTTTCACTGTATTACAGTTTTGCAGTTGTTGTTTTTATTTTCTTTGCATAGGAAACATGGGTGATAGTCAACTAAGTTCTACTCAGGGTAGACCCATTCGAATTAGTGAACCTAAGTCTTGACTATAATGGGGTTGCTCTGAGTAGGGCTACCATTGAATACCTCTTAAGAAAAGTTCAGGTGTCTTTCTATTAAATTGATATTCTGGTGTCTGATTTGCTACTGTGGGTGGTATCCAGCCTTTAGCACAAGGATTTCTGTTTGCACAACACAACTTCTGCTCCCTCTCTCCTCATTGTTAAATATTTTCATCTGGATGATATACAGTGAATGCAATGAGCCGGAAGTCAGTTGAAGAAGCTAGGTGATCTAGAAAAGTTACTTTTCCATGGATAGTCCAAGGACTAAAAAGTATTTTGACCAAGACCGGATTATCCATGATGCAGTTGGAGGAACTGCACCAGTGCCCTGCCTGCAAGAGGGCCCAGACTCTGAGCTTTCATTAAAAAGAAGAAGAAGAAGAAGTGAATTGGCCTTATATTAAGGAAAAATGTAAATGCACTGCCTTCAAGTCGATTCCGACTTATGGCAACGCTATGAATAGGGTTTTCATGAGGCTGAGAGGCAGTGACTGGCCCAAGGTCACCCAGTGAGCTTCATGGCTATGTGGGGATTGGAACCCTGGTCTCCCAGGTCGTAGTCCAACACCTTAACCACTACACCACACTGGCTCTCCATATTAAGGAAATTAAGAAGTAAAACATGCAGACCGATGAGCCAGCCTTGCTTTTCCCACCTTTTCAGTGCTGGTCAGTGAGTGAAGTCAGAGCTGTGACTGACAAGTCAACACCAGGATACAAAAATCCCTGGGATTTTTCTCCCTTCCCTTTAATTTCTGTTTCCTAGTATCTGTAATTTGTCCAGGCCCAGCAGCAGTCAGTCAGTCAGTCAGATCAGAGAACGCTATATACATTTGATATTAATATAGTACATCCTTCTTTATCCTCAATGTTTTGGTTATCTGCCCCCCCCATCCTCCCTGAGCAAAGTTGTCAAGTGAAAACATCCTCAGTGCTGCTGCAAATTTACAAGAATGTTACCCAAAAGATCTTGATAAATCTTTTCCTGAAGAATTTCTTCAGTTTAAAAACTTTGTGAAACAGGCATGCTTGCCAGTACAATCCTTAAAAATTATAAGAGATAAAATGGAGAATGTTTTTCCAAATATACTGTAGATGTTACCCTCAGTATTTGCTTAAGCCCACCCATCACTAACTGCAATGCTGAAAGATTGTGTTAAAAAATAGCACATATAAAGAATGAACTGAGGGCAAGCATGCTGAATACAAGGCTGACTGCTTTGGTGCTGGTGAGCGCAGAAACTAATCTTCTCCACAATGTATGTTTTGAGGACCAAAATCACTGACTTTGTAGCAGCAAAGGCAAGAAAATGTCAGTTGTAAGGAAAAGCTCCTGCTTTGTAGAACTCATCATTTCATCTGTTATTCAACGCTTACCTACAGTTTTAATTTTTAGGCATCTACTTGCAACATTTTGTTTTATTCTGGCCTTTTTTAGTGTATCATCTGCCATTGTTTTATTATTGTTGTTTTATTAGTAGTTTTTCAGAATTTAAAATTCTGCTGCAGGTCACTAGTCATCTCCCCTTTTATGGTGCAGAGACCCACAAAAAGACCCCTGAGGCAGATCTTAGTTATTGGGCAAGTTTGTGTGAGAGCATGCAGGCATTAAGATACCCTAGCTCTGAGCCATTTATAATTTTAAAAGGTTAAAACCAACTTCAGCCTTGGAAATAGCCCAATGCAGCCTAAAAGACATTAAAAACAGCAGTATCAAATACACATCATTTTAAAACCTTGGTATTTACAAAAGTTTTCTAATCTGATGGCAGGAAGCAGCTGATGAATAAGTTAGTTGGCTTCCTTTGGGAGATGATTCCATAAAATTGGCATTGCCACTGATGCTGCTCTATGTCTTGTCCTCTAAACATGCTGTTTCATGCTCTTAATTGATCCTTGTCTCTGTAGCTCCTCCATCACTCTATTAGCTTACTTTTTATGATGTCACAATTTTTCTGTGTAAGCAGCGGTTTCATGGCTCCTTTGGCTGTCCTTGGTTAATGACTCCCATATCATAGAGGGTCTGGATAGCTTTGGGCCAGGCAATTGAGTACCATCAAGGATTTGGGGAGCAATCCAACTTGAGTTTACACCTGGCTGGGGAGAGTTGGATTTAGTGGACCCTTGGCTGAGCTGGCAGGCTCCCAGCACCACTGGGCTCTGCCAACAGAAGCCCTGGCTCAGCTGCAGCACCTCCAGGGGGTCTGCCGGGGGATGGCCAGCCAGCCCTGCAGACAGAGAGCTGGTGGAAGCCAGTGGTAGCCCCCAAAATGGAGTGTTCTAGGGACATGGTGGGGAAGGAGCCATGGGGGGGGACTTATGCGGGGATCCAAGTCCCCCTTGGACCACTACCCCAGATCCCAATCCACATGAGAATTCCACCGGCAAAAAGGTCAGAGGAGGAAAACTGTTCCATTGGCGCTCTATGAGGACCGCTTACTTCCCAGTAGGGTTGTTTGTGGGAGCCAGCTCTTCCCTTTAGGTTCCTGTGCGCAGCTCCGGACAGTCTACATTTAGGCGGTCCAGTGGCTCCTGAGTGGCAAGTGGATGCTGCGGGGCTTTCTGCCGGCTCTCCCGTCACCGGCCACCTTCCCACTGGCTACCCCCGTGTTGGATTGCTCTGCCCATAGTTTTTTAGAAATGTAATTGGGAGGTCCAGGTGCAACTATGTACTTTTAGTAGAAGAGCAGGATATAAATATACCGGGTTGTATCTAATAAAGTTGTTCCATTTGCGCAAGGTCTTTCTCATGTAAAGTGGAACTTCCCCTCCTCCTCTGCCCCCCATCTGCTCTGGATAGTTGGGGGAAAACCCAAAAAAGATTGGGGTGCATGGGGGAGAGGGAGGGGAAGTTCTGTTGCGTGAGTGGAAGTCCTTATGCAAATGAAACAAGTTTGCTGGATATAATCCGATATATTTATATCCTGCAGTCTTGCCTGTAGCTGCAGCAGAAGGAAGGGTGTGTTCAAGCATTCTGCTCACGAGTAAATCCTGGACACGAGTGGGAATGAGCAGGCTCATCCCCTGTTCCCACATCATTATACCTGTTACCCTCCACAAGTTGAAGGATGAATTCTTCCTCTACTCATAGAGGCTCCCCATGTGATTTAGAACTCCAGTTTTGCTGGGTTCTAAATGGGGGGGGGGAGCCTCCACAAGTAGACGAGGCTCCCTGCTTCAGAAATTCATTCTCCAACTTGTGGAGGTGAACAGGGATAGCGATGGGTGAGCACACTTGTTCCTGTTTGTGGGTAAGATTAACATGGGACCAGAACTCTTGAACACTCCTTAGGTGGAATGACTGCTAGCAGATTACATTTGAGGCAGGGGAGGGACCAAATGCAGGAGTCTACAAGTATTCTGCTCTTGCACTGGATGGTTTAGAGACCAAAAATAGTTTCAGTTTCAGGCTTTCAAAATGTTACTAACACAGTATTAGCAGATTTTCAAAGAGGTCATGTAAAAATATCTACTGTTCATCAAGACCTTTTCCTATTGCAGAAGTAATGCAGAAGAACTGTATATTTAGGCTGACAAAGCATTTACTTGATAATAATGTGGCTGTTTGTTTTATTTCCCCCAGATGGGCAGAATATAAAGCAAAATGAAATGATGTTGCGTGTCATAAACATTTGTTTAGAACTTGATGGGAATTCTTTTACTAAGCCAGCAGTCTTATCCATAGAGAAACTACCGTCACCCTCTGCTTTTAATTTTCCTGACGTTCAGGAGGTGCTGCTTACGCTTTTGGGAGATGAAAGTCTGTTTCAAGCCAATGTGCAATTGACTCACGGCTACAGCCTAGGTACGACATAGCATATTATTGCTACAAAATAATGTCTGTTGGTTAAACATTTGGAAAGTGAAGTGGGAAGAGAGAAGCAATAAGCACAGAGAGGCACTCGGCTTGAGCAGAAGCTTACCAGTTGCAACTCTGTTATGCTCCAAGGGTGCCTCCAGACTGTTACTGTTGTGGAAGAGATTCAAGCATATACCGTAACTGGGTTTGCACAATTAAAGTAGAAGAATGGGCTTTGTCACCCTAGCACAACCAATCCACTTTAACAAAGCATCTGACTTTTTGCAGTTTGGAAAGTGATGGGGAAATGCATTGAAAAGTGTGAGATGAATGAACGACTAACAGGAATACATGTAAATATGCCACAAGCAAATAGGGATGAATGCTCATGGTGTATAACCTCCCCTCAGACTAATCAGAACGAATGCTCGATAAAGAATGGATATAGTCTAACCCCCACATAAGCTTTATGCATTCAAATCAGGATGAATGCTGAACAAACAGATTGGCTGGAGGAGCCCTTAGGGGATCACCTTAAAGGCTAAGAAATTTACTGTGACATAAGTTTCGTGGACACCAGTTCACTTTATCTGATGCATAAAGTGTTATCCTGAGTTATAGGTATGTGTATATATACACATGCTTGAGGTGTGCATTGCCTGCCCTAGGGTGAAAGCCAAAACTGTTACTAGTTGAAGCATATTTCTAGGCGAGCCTGTAATCCAGGGTTGTTAGGCTCTTGATTATTATTTTTTTAAAAAAATAAATCAGATGAGAGTTCCTTGCCAAGTTACTATCACTTTTCAAACCTGACTTTTTGATGGAAATACTTTTCTCATAGATAGCATTCAGCCTCCCATGCTCACATAAGCTCACTGCTTCAGCATGCATCTGAATGCCACATGTGAAATCTCATATTCCAGTAGTAATCAAGAGTTACTTTCTCCATTTGGTCAGAGAGAGAGAGAGAGAGAGACTTTTAATCAGTTTTGATAAAGTGCTATTGCATATATAAGCTCCATCAATACATGTCTCAGTTTTTTTTCTCCACTACATTCACTAGCTCTTAATGCTATAATGGATGTGTATTGCCCCATGGTTTTTTCCCCATATGTTATGCTGAGTAATAAACCACTGCAACTTTTGTGGTTCAAGTTGGCCTTGTATAGCATTCAGCCATGACTATATCCCATACCAGCAAGAGAGATGCTTATGCTGACTGATTTTAGTGGACCAGTGTTTACTTTCTAGAAAGAGACAAGCCTGTTTGGAAAGAGTACCCTCTGATCTGGGAGCGCTTCCCCTTTCCCAAATCCCTACTGTGTGCAGTGAGAAAAATGTGCTTTGAACACGTTTAGACGCTCTTTTATCCATTAGTGTGTCACACATTTCTGGGTTTAGCCCTGGCATTGGGAGGAAATGCCTGGCTTGATCCTGGCTCAAATTAATGCCCGCTGTGGACTTAGGTGTACCCAAGCGTGGGCTGGATTGTGGCTTATATCTGCAATTTTCATTTCTTTTCATTGAAACCTGCCTTGCCTCAGGCTGCAGCAAGAGTTATAGCTGTCTTTATAAGTGCTGTAAAAATTTATAGGTCTGATAACTTATATTTGGTGTAACTATACTAATGTACTACTGCTCTTACATATTCTTTTCACTGCACATTCCAGAATGGAGTGTAATCTTGTAACAATTTGTTTTATAAGAATGTAATAGTTTTCCTCTCCTTTTTCAGATTTTGAAATCTTAATTGATGCACACGGAAAAACAGCAATGCCGAACACTGAAGTAACCGATGATCCTAACATTAAAAGGTACTTTATCTTGATACAGGGATTTTTTCATGTGTTATTTGATTGGCTTTCTGCAGCCTCAGCTGTTTAGCTTTCTTACAGAGCAATCCAAATGGTGGGAAGCTGGCGAAGGGGGGCCGCGGCGGAGGAGCCGGCAGAAAGTTCCGCCGCATTCACTTCCCGCTTGGGAGCCACTGGCCCAGTTGAATGCCAGCTCTGTCAGGAGATGAGTTCACAAGTGGGAAGGAAGAAGCTGACTCCCACAAATTGGCCACCTGGGGAGTAAGCCCTCTCTGTAGACGCCCATTACAGTTTTTTTTACTTCGCTGGGCTTTTGCCTGGCGGAGATTTCGGTCAGATCGGGACCCTGGGGAGGGCTCCAAACGCGAGGAGGATCTCGTGTAAGCCCCCCCCCGCAGCTCCTCCCCTGCCACGCCCATGGAATGCCCCATTTTCAAGTCAGCAAGGCTGGCCATTCCCGGCAGACCCCCGGCAGCACTGGCCGGGTCCTGGCAGCACCACAGCTCAGCCATGGTGGGAGGTTTCTGCGGGCGGATCCCAGCGATGCCAGGAGCCTGCAAGCTCAGCTGGGGGTCCACTGCATCCAACTCTCCCCAGGCCAGCAGAAATATGAGTTGGATTGTGCCCTTAATCTTCAAAGATGTGGAAAGCTAATTTATTTAGGTGGATGGCCCATATGTTTCAGTGAACAGGTTAGTAAGATCGGCTGGAAAATTAATTTCAATAAATGGATAGCTATAGTAAATTCTTTGCCTTAGCTTTTTGGCTGATTTGTATTGCAAATGTTTTTATTTACTAGTTTGGCTAGGCACTCACTCATCAGATTGCTTATGGCAAGTAAGGACTTTCTATAGCCAACCAGACAGAGAGGCTCTTGGAAGCATCAATATGCTTGCCACAAGGGATATGTGTGTGGTAGATAGGCTGGTAAACATTTTTTGTGGGTAGTGATAACTGATTTAAATTGTAAGAAGGAAAAATCTGTTAAGTTCCTGAACACAGCTGAAGTCTGCTGAGAAATCAGTTTAGCAATACCTTTCTGCTATTTACTGTTATAATCTACGGTTAGATTATCAATTGCTGCCACTGATCCAATCAACAGAACACAGAGCAGGAGTGGGGAATCTTTGGCCCTCCAGATGTTGCTGAACTACAATTCCTATATGCCCTAGCAGTCATGGCAAGTGGTCAGGAATGATGGGAGTTGTATTTCAGTACCATCTGAAGGGCCATTCCCTTTTATGGCAGTGAAACTACATCAGCCTGACATGGATATGAATATTGTGACAAAAGAGTATTTAACTGTGTGGCTTCTTTTTATGATTTTATGTTTTCCTGATGTGTAAACACAAACTTTAATGCTTTGGTGCTTTGCATCTGTGTGAGATGGTTTATGTCCATTTCCAAGCACAATTCAAAATGCAGGTCTTACCTTTTAAAAGCCCTGTACAGCTTGGGACCTGGGTTCTGAGGGATCATCTTCTCCAACATCTATCTGCTGGTGCATTAAGATAACATGACTGGAGACCCTTTTCTGGGTGTCCTGGCCTCATGAAATCCAGTAGGTGGGGACTGTTGAAAGGATCTATTTGTTTATTGCAACTATACCGCCTATCCAGCCACATTTTCTGGGCGGTTTACACAAATGGTGCCCTGCTTACAGAATGCTCTCCCTAGGGAAGTACATCTGGTGCCCACTGTTCTATCATTTCAGTGCTAGGCGATGACTTAATCCCCCCCCGGGCTTTTTAAAACATTAGCTGAATTGTATTTTAAATCTGCTGCTAAGTGTTTTCTTTAAAAAATAAGTACATCTGTCTTTTCATTGTATTTTTTATTGTTTGCTGCCCTGAAAATATTTATAGGATCACAGACATTTTTCATGGATCAGAAGTTGGACTAGATTTGTGCTCCATTATGCTCTGTTTGGTCAGCATAGCAAATATGTTTGCTGAACATGAACAACCAAGGCTCAGGCAGGGACCCAAATTTCCCCATTGCCCTATTGCAAAGAAGCCTAAGCTGTTTTCTGAGAAGAAAGGGAGGACTGCTTCTTCCCGTTCTCCCTATCCCCAACCCACCCAGCTGACCAGATGGCATCAACTATTGTGGGAATGAAGGGAGCATGCAAGCCCTTGACCCCCAAAATCCCATTGGACAATCTTAGGAGTGCCATGTGGGTCAGAAGTAGTGAAAAAAACGAAAGCATCAGTGTAAATGTCATTTGCCACTGAACACTCACACATAAGGAGGCTGTGCACTACTAGTAAAAAAGTACAGCACTGATATTTTATAGGAACAAACTTGTGTATGGGAAGAATACACACCTTCCGCACTGTGACTCTTGTTTCAATGCACAGTTAACTGCAGCATTCTTCAGACTAATGCAGTCAAGTTCATGACTGTAGACATCATTACTCACTGCTGTTTGTTGCAGGATAGCTGTGCTGTGTGCTCCTGTGTCTGCCTTCTCTTATGGATCAAGACATCCCCGAGGCAGGTTGGCAATGAAGATGAGACACTTGCATCTTCTGGGCTATCATGTGATCCTGGTAAGAGAAACCAAAATGGTATTATATCGCAACATCCTGTGATTATAAATTATGAACATAAAACCTGAACTCTGTTAATTGTAACAACCTTGGGCAGTTTGGAAGGTTGGGATACACATTTTAAAAATAAAATAAATTTAAAAAAATAACCATGCAAGAGATACTAATCTGTCTGAATAAAAGAGCTTTTATTTTAAATGTCTGAATTTCTGTATTCACAGGCTTCACATAAACTTACTAATAAGACAAATACTTTATATTAGTTTGAAATATGACTTGAATGTATTAATCTTTGAACATTGGAAATATAGATGTACATAAAAAGACTATATTTTAATTACTTACGGAGCAATCCAGGCCCCACAGCACTCACCAGAAGCACAGGTGGACTGAAGCTGCCTCTGGCAATCTCTCTGCTCGCAGTGGCCAGCAGAAACCCCTGAAATGGGGTAGAGAAGGGATGGAGCTGCCAGCCATGGGCCTGATCCAAGCCTCTCTTCTGTGTCAGCCTGGAGCTGGCAAAGCAAATAATGGGACCCATCTTCTCTGCCCTAGGCAGCACAGATTACAGGGCTTTGGATGTGGCGGAGGCTCCACCACTCGGTTCAGCCCTGCCACTTCCAGATGGGAGTTAGGATTTTTCCTTTATTGCTTATAAAACACCTAAAATGTACAGGTCTTTTTTAACAGTCAAAACTGACATGCTGTCCTGCTTTTTTTTTTCCTATTGAGGTTCATTACCAGGAATTCCAAAAGCTGAAGAAAGATGAGGCAGTTGAGTTCTTCAGGGAAGAAATATTTTCAGCGGAAGCACATCAGAGTTCTGATCAGAATATCCAGGATGACTGTTTAAATTAATGTTGCAACATTTTTTGTATTTTTAGGAAAATAACTGAATATGACTCCTTCGTTGTCTTTCCTTCCATTATCGGCTTCGAATTCTGCTGACTCACATTTGTTCTAGACTGAGGAAGGATGCAAAATTATGACTCTGATAGTATTTACCACTCTGGGTTGGGTGCTGGTTCTTTAGCAGAGACTGCAGCATATATATTTGAAATAAATGAAAGTAATCTTCATCAATTGTTTCCAGCCTCAGAAAGAACTTGGGCATGAAAACAGCACTTTCTTATTTATTGCCTAACATGAGAATGTAAGGATCTATTCATCTAGCATCACATTTCTAATTTTATCTGATGACATTTTGAAATGATCCCATGAGGGTAAGGTGTCAACAGTTTTAAAAAGAGATATACCTGGTTCAAGCCTGACTAGAAGTTACAACCTCTTCTCTGGAAGCCCTCCTGCTATTTCCAGACCTGTTGGGAATGGTTATCTTTATTTAGTGGCGGTGGGGATGCATATTCTCAGAGGCACTCACCATATTATTGCTTCACATTGTCCAAAAACATAAGCTGTGCAGTGAGTTGTAGAACCTGCTTTTAAGCCCTGGTTTGCTTTGTTTCTGATTAGAGTGCATACAAATGGACTCCAAATAGGTCAGTCATGCAGGTTTTGCCCCCTGTAAACATACATACAGGGAGAATGATCTGGGCTGCAATCCCAAACCATTATGGGGCATGTGTGACTACCAGAATTGCTTGGATGAGACTGAAAGCATGGGTCTTTCCCACCTGATCACCACCATCCCACTGAGAGGAGGGACAGCAATAATCATCTGGGAAAGAGCCACACTATCAGCCCTGCTTACATATTTCCTCTGTATGCACGTGTGTGTGTGCGTGCATGCATGTGTGCCTGCATATACATACCCCCCACATATACCTGGTGAGGGATTGTATCATGGATAAGTAGGGGCTCCAAAATTATGGGTGAAGGGAGCCTTCCCCTGAAGTGATTCCATAAAAGGCTCCAAAGGGAATCTCTGGTGCTTCACAGGGGCATCTTTGCAAGAGCTACGTGGGCAGATCGTTCTGATGCAGCCTTTCCTGCATATGCACTTCAAAACCTAATCATGGAAGTAGGAAATGCAACCCTGGAATTGAGTACTTTTTATGAATTCTGCTGTAAACTACAAGTATTCAACTTCTGGAGTTATATAATCTACTCATCACTAACCTCCATCATGAAGTTAATTATGAGATATAAAAAGCTAATAAGAACAATGTCATTTTGTTAAAAAACAATAAAAGTCAAGGTTTGGCACTGCGGTATCCCATCACCCCCACCCAGCCACCCCCAAACACAGATTCATCTAATTCTCATCCCCTGGTAATTACTTTTGATGTATCCATGTGCTGCAATAGCTAATGCTTGGTTTCACCTCCTGCTCCTTGCCCCATGCTTGTGAAGCCTGCTCTCCACTGTTGCAGTGAGCAAGGATATGTGGAAGATGTCATATTGGATGATCACTCCCTAGCCACTTATTCCTGTCTTGGGCAAAAACACTGGATTCATTGCTATGTTTGGAATTACTGCTGACTGATCAAAGTAACCAGTCTGGTTTTTAACACAAAAAATGGTGGGTAAATACAAATTTTGTAATGGTGGTTTCAACAATAAAGCGTAGTGCATATTTATTAACAAAGGAAAATAATGTATTTCTATTGTGTATATTGATGCAGAAGGCCTGTTAACAGAAAATGTTTCAGCACAATGGTGGATTTCTATCTATAACATCTTAATCCCTTGCAAAATTAGGAATACCTGAGCCTGTTGAAATCAGTGGGCTTAAATATGCCGAACTCCACATAGGACTGCCATCTCACATGCCTGAATGATACTAGGCAGCATTCTTATAACTGATCACAAAAGCTTTTCACCCTTTTCATGTCTTCTTTGTGTGCACAATGAACATGTGTTTGCACTGGGGGTGGGTGATGTATTGCAGTGGCAGACTCTGCCCAACCTTTGTATGTTCATTGTAACTGTCCAACATATTAATTGAGATTCTGCTCAAACTAAGGTTTGTTGCATTGTGGCATCAGTATTTTGGAGTACTATTCCTATTGAGAGCCAGTGTGGTGTAGTGGTTAAGGTGTTGGACTACGCCCTGGGAGACCCATAGCCATGAAGCTCACTGGATGACCTTGGGCCAGTCACTGCCTCTCATCCTCAAAAACCCTGTTCATAGGGTCACCATAAGTCGGAATCGACTTGAAGGCAGTACATCTATATTTTACATTCCTATTGAAATCAGACAGGCACCTACAATTTTGATATTTTATTGCCTGCTGAACATGTTTTTGTTTCGCCAAGCATTTTAATTTGATTCATAGTTGATCATTAGTGCTGTAATTTATGATTTTATAACTTAATGATTGTATTGTACACCACTGTGATATTTTTCTTACGAGTTGGTGATTTATAAATACTCGTATAGACAAATAAAAATTGTAAGATCTGAAAAGACCACATGCATACAACTATGCATGAAGGCTGTCTCCACATTTGGGAATCCTAGAAAAACAGCTGCTTCCTTCATAGGATGGCACAGGAGCTGGCTGAGTTTGCATTATAGTACCATAATCATAGTCCAATATATTGTCTGATTTTGATTGGGCACCTGCAGGATATGCAATTTAGTTCATGTATAGGAATTGGTCCTATTTGTTCCTTTTCTCCATAGGATCCCTCCTACATACAGGGTCACACACAGTTGGTGCCTTAAATATTTCTCATAGAAAAGCAGGATATACTGAAATAAAACAAATAGCAAAGCCTCAGTGTAAAGACGATTGTATCGAGAGTTGGCCCACAAGCACAGTAATTGTGGAAGTGGCTGCAAGTATTTCTTGTGGAGCTTGGCTCAAGTTAAAGTATCCCTGTGTGATCCAAAGCTCTTCCACTGAACTTCCATGAAAGTTCATCTACTTTGAAAACTAAAGATGAGAAAGTAAACATTGTTTTAATAAAGTCATTTTTTAAAATATACATTTAAGTACATAAATAATTTTCCTTCTGGCTATTCTGAAAATCTTGTTCCTGCAAATGCAGACACCCACATTTGTGGAGTAAAATAGCTCTGAAAATACTTTTGAAGAAGCACTGAAATATAAGTTTCTTGGGATCAACAGTAGGAGAATCTATCATCTTGTGTCCTCCTTCCCAAGAGGCATATGATTGGCCACTGCGGGAAACGATGTCGGCCTAGATAGTCCTCTGATCTGATCCAGCAGGGCTGCTCTTATGTTTTTTAATAGATCTAATATGACTGTGTGCAAATAAATTCTTCTGGCCTAAGGATGGTGCTGCAACTCCATCTCACAATCAAGTCAGTCAGCTCTAAATTATTTAACAAATCCAGTACATAATATTACACTATTTGGCTTCAGTTGATTCTTTTACCCAGGGGCATCACTACCGGGGTGCGGGGGGTGCGGATCACTCTCGGGTGACACCATGAGGGGGGTGACACCCAGAGCCGCCCCACCCTGCGCCGTTGCCCGGTAAAGGAGACGAGAAGCACTCCAGGTCGGCGTCGGTCAGAGCAGCCAACTCCTCCTCAGAGACGGGCGGGCAAGACCGGGAGCAGCGTCGGCGGGTCGAGGGAGACGTGCCAGCGTTCCCAGGCCTGTTTCTCTGGCTGGGTGCCCCTCTGGCGTGCGCCCTTGTGACGCCCTTCCCTGGCTCTCCCTGTCAGGTTCCTACCTGCACGTGGCTACTGCCTGTCACTAGACACCACCAGGGACTCCACCAGTCCGGACTGTCCTTTTTTATGGTTTCTCTCCCCGCTCTAGCACAGATCTCAACAGATCCCCCTGCTAGGCAACCACCAGTCACGTCCTAATACTAGTATTCCCAGAGACTCTGAATACTGGTATTGTTATTCTCTTCACCGCTGCCACCATTTGTTACAGTTCCCCTTCAGCCTTGGTCATTACCTTACCCTCCCTTCTGGTCTGTGAAACCCCAGCCAAGGATCAGGCCTTTGGTAAACCAAATTAAGTATTTATTAAAGATAACAAAGCTAACAAGATTAACAAGATTTCTTCTTAAGGCACATAAGCATATGGTTTTACTCAATACTAATCCGAACTCCACCCCCCTCCTTCTCCACTCTCTCCTGGCAAACAACTCTCTAAACCCCACCAAGCAACCCACACAGTTCACCTCATCCACCACCACCACCTCCCAGATTCCACTGTCTCTCTTCCTTTTATACGTTCAGCCATTTTAAACACTCAGCCAATCATCTAGCATTCTACTGCCCATTCACTCCCCCTCCTCTTTCACTCCACTTACATGTATCTTCTAAACAACCAACACTTACCATATATACATTAATATAGGAACATCACATTTCCCCCCCCTTAAAACAACGGCAGAGTATTATTCCTGTTCCAGGATTTATACGTCGCGTTAACAAATAAAAGTCTCTATGGGCAAAATGTCTTTCTTTGTTCCTCCGTCTGGTCACATCACTGCAGTCCCAGCCACTTGCCTGGAAAGTCCATTGGCCAGTACATTGTCCTTGCCTTTTATGAACTGGAAGTCCACTTGATAGTCCTGTAGGGCCCAGGACCACCTCTGCAGCATAGTGTTATGGTTTTTCATAGTCTGCAACCATAACAAGGCCCGATGATCCGTAGTCACTGTGAATCTTCGTCCCCACACATATGGGCGCAACTTGTTCAGTGCCCATATGACCGCTAGGCACTCCTTCTGGACCGACGAATAGTTTTTCTCCCTCGGCATCAGCTTGCGACTCAGGTACGCCACTGGATGTCTGGTGCCTTGTCTCTCCTGTAGCAAGACGACTCCCAGCGCCAGGTCCGACGCATCTGTAGCCACGATGAATGGTTTCTCATAGTCTGGTGCTATTAATATGGGTCCTTGGCACAAGGCTTGCTTCAGTAGATCAAAAGCCTTCTGACATTCATCCGTCCATACCACACGCTCAGAACACTTCTTTGTTAATTCATGCAAGGGGATAGGCCACAATTGCACTGCCTCTACCTTGCTCCATAAGGGGGTGACTTTCCCACTCCCCACCCCATGTCCTACACAGATTACTTCACTCACAACTTTCCCATTCACACAGCACGGTACAGATCTGATTGGGGCATGCTCTCCAGTATCAATGGAATGTATAACTATATTGGTTCGGCCAGGTTTATTACTAAAGAGATCCCTATAGGTTTTCAAAACTCTCAGAATCTCTTCTTTTACTTCCTCCTTCACCTCCTCTGACCATTCCACTTGATCTACCCCTCCTTTGTCTTTGCTTTCCTGTACCAAATCTGGAAGTTCAGGCCCACTTCCCTCAGGGAATAAGGTAACTTGCAACACCTGTACATCCCTGGTATGGTAAGGCTTCAACATATTTATGTGAACCACTTTGCTTTTGTTTAATTGGTCTGTGGTGATTACATACGTCACTGTGTCAAGCCTTTCTCTGATGGTATATGGTCCTTCCTAGTTAGCCTGTAATTTGTCATGTTTCCTGGGTATGAACGCCATAACCATATCTCCCACATCATACACACGTTCCCTGGCTGTTCTGTCATACGAGTAACGTTGCTTCTCCTGTGCTTGACTCAAATTCTTTTCCACCACCTCCATCATTGATGTTAATTTATTGCGGAATTCCAATACAAAATCTACTACAGATGTTTTGTACTCTCCCAGGGTTCCTTCCCATGAATTTTTTAATAGTTCCAAAGGTCCCCTCACTTTTCTAGTGAACATGAGTTCAAAGGGTGAGAAGCCTGTTGACTCTTGAGGGACTTCTCTGTATGCAAATAAGAAGCATCCCAAACGTTCATCCCAGTCTTGTGGGTGATCTTGTACATAGCTTCTTATCATGCCCTTCAAAACTCCATTGAATCTCTCTGTTAACCCATTAGTGGTGGGATGGTAAGTAGTGGTCTTTAGATGTTTTAGACCACAACATTTCCACATACATTGCATCACTTCTCCCATGAATACACTGCCTTGATCCGTCAGCACTTTATGAGGGAAACCCAGCCTCATAAAGATTTTTAATAAAGCCTCTGCCACTACAGGGGCTTCTACATATCTTAGTGCTTCTGCGTCTGGGTACCTGGTGGCAAAATCCACCACCACCACTAGATATTTCTTGCCATGCCTTGTGGGTTTGGAAAAAGGGCCCACCAAATCTATTCCCACACTATAAAAGGGTTGTCCAATTATAGGAAGGGGCTTTAAGGGTGCCTTAGTCTTTACTCCACTTTTTCCCACCTTTTGGCAGATACCACAAGATAGACAATGTTGTTTTACATCTTTGGAGATGTTTGGCCAATAATAGCGTGCCGCTAATCTCCTCTTGGTCTTTTTTATTCCCAGATGTCCTGCACATGGGACATCATGGGCTACCTCTAGCAATCTGGTTCTGTATTTGCTAGGTACTATCAATTGCTTCACTGGTTCACATTCATCCTTTCTCTCAGCAGGCATCCACAGTCTATATAAAATCCCATTTTCACACACAACTTGATTCCTCAGTTTGTCAGTGAAAGGAATCTGTTGGGTCAGGGCTTGTTCCTTTATCTGCTTCAAACTTATATCTTTATGCAGCTCTTCCCTGAATTGCTCTGCTTCTTTCTTATCAGAGACCACTTGATACAGTTTGTCTCCTTCAGCAGGCCTGCTAGTGGTTGCTATGGTGACCTGAGGCTGGTTAACAGATTCCACCCTGTTTGTTTCAGCCCCCCTTAATATGGCTTCTTTTTCTCTGCCAATTTGCTGTCTGGTCACTACATAGATCTTTCCTTGGGCTCCCATTACATCTCTTCCCAGTATTACTGGTTCTTGTTGCTGGGCATTAATGCCTACTTTATATTGGCCCTCTCGGCCTCTCCAAGTCATTTCCACCAGGGCCACAGGCAAACTTTCTGGTTGACCCCTCACTCCTTGGATAGTCACAGTTTCCTGAGGTAATATTACCTCAGATTTTATTAAATCTGGCCTCAGTAATGTCTGAGCGGCACCAGTATCAAGCAATGCCCAATAATTTGCCCCTTGTACACTCACTTCCTCTCTCAGACTTGAATCAAGGTCTGTTACTTCTGTCCAGTTTATCTGGCAGAACTGAACCTTTTTCGCTGTTTCTAAAGCCTTGGGCTCTGTTTTCACTGCCCTTGTCTGAGCAGGATTACTAATGGGGTTGGCAACCTCACATTGAAAACGTAGGTGCCCCGGTCTACCACATTTGTAGCATAATTTCTCCTCACTTTTAGGGTACACAGATCCACTCTGGGGTGTCCTGTGCCCTTCAGATTTTACTGGAGGACACACTGTCTGTGGTACCACATCCCTTCTGCCAGCATTATATGGTCTGGGTTTAAAATCTCTTGATGTTTTCCCCACCCAGCCAGTTCTGTTGGAGGCGAAGTGATCCGCCAGCTCTGCGGCCTCCTGCACCGATGTAGGGGAACGGTCTTTGACCAGGAGCCTTATTTCTGGTGGTAACTGATGGTATAATTGATCCAATATCATGAGGTTTTTCACCTCCTCCACAGACTGAGCTTTTGCACTTGTCAGCCATTTCCCAAATATGTCCATCAGTTTTGCCCCTAGCTCCACGAAAGACCTCCCTGTTTGTATCTGGCAGTTTCTGAAAAGCTTTCTAAAATAATCAGGCCCCAGTCTGAATCTTTTAAACACTGCTTCTTTGAATTCAGCATAGGTGACGGGCCTGTCTGAGGGGAAATATTGGTATACCTCAGCCAATTCCCCTTTAATCAGGTTTGATAAATACTGCATGTATTTATCTTCAGGTAGCCCCCACAACTGAGCTGCTTTTTCAAAGGTTGTGAGATAAATTTGAGGATCTTGACCAGGCTCATAGACAGCAAAGTCCTTTGGAGTAATTTTTATTTTTGCTCCATCTCTGTCTTTTCTTGTCTCATCAGAATGAAACTTCTCTCTTTCAAATTTTAACTTTTCTACTTGTAATTCAGCATCCAATGCTCGTTGCTTCTCCCTCTCCTCAAACCCCCTTCTCATTCTCTCAGTTTCCAACTCCCTCTGTCTTTTTCCTCAGCCTCTATCCTTAACTTCTCTCTCAAATACTCTATATAAGCGGGATTGCTTAAATATCCTTCTGGGGTCTCTTCCCTGATAGGTTGTTTTTGCTGGGCAGTAGCAAATCCTATAAGTGCTACCCTCAATTCATCTACCCCTTTACCCTCGTCAGGTAAATTGAATGTTATGCACTTCTCCACCAGCTCCTCTCTTTTCATTTTTATGTATTCAGCCATGGTGTTTGAGTTCACTCACTCTTTGCCACACACTCTTTGCCAGTCACTCTCACAAGTAATCTTGTTTTGTTATTTCTGTTTGCCACACCACTGTTAGGGATTCTCTAGTATTCGTATCTGGATTCCCTGTTGTTCGTATCCCACCGCTACTGCCACCACCTGTGACACCCTTCCCTGGCTCTCCCTGTCAGGTTCCTACCTGCACGTGGCTACTGCCTGTCACTAGGCACCACCAGGGACTCCACCAGTCCGGACTGTCCTTTTTTATGGTTTCTCTCCCCGCTCTAGCACAGATCTCAACAGATCCCCCTGCTAGGCAACCACCAGTCATGTCCTAATACTAGTATTCCCAGAGACTCTGAATACTGGTATTGTTATTCTCTTCACCGCTGCCACCATTTGTTACAGTTCCCCTTCAGCCTTGGTCATTACCTTACCCTCCCTTCTGGTCTGTGAAACCCCAGCCAAGGATCAGGCCTTTGGTAAACCAAATTAAGTATTTATTAAAGATAACAAAGCTAACAAGATTAACAAGATTTCTTCTTAAGGCACATAAGCATATGGTTTTACTCAATACTAATCCGAACTCCACCCCCCTCCTTCTCCACTCTCTCCTGGCAAACAACTCTCTAAACCCCACCAAGCAACCCACACAGTTCACCTCATCCACCACCACCACCTCCCAGATTCCACTGTCTCTCTTCCTTTTATACGTTCAGCCATTTTAAACACTCAGCGAATCATCTAGCATTCTACTGCCAATTCACTCCCCCTCCTCTTTCACTCCACTTACCATGTATCTTCTAAACAACCAACACTTACCATATATACATTAATATAGGAACATCACAGCCCTCCCTGGACGGGGGTGGCTGGCCACGTGCGTGCTCAACACAAGATTTGGGGGCTCGCCAAGGGCCTCCCCGGCACCCGGTCCAGTGGGCGCTGAAAGCAGGCGCCCACTCGCTGGCGGTGAAGCCAGGATGGGCCTTCCACCGTCAGCCTGGAGCTCGTGGTAAGTGCGCGCGGCCAGCCACCCCCGTCCATGCACCTGGGAGGGCGCATGCCAGACTTCTGCACCCCCCTGCACTTCCGCTAGTGACGCCGCTGCTTTTACCTAGTACATCATCCATACTTAATCCCTGGCTTTGCTACATTTAAGATTGCCATGTTTCCTTTACCTTCTGCTCTGCCTGACCAGGAACCTGTGTGTTTTGTTGAAGGTGTGGGACAGAACTAAGTTATAAGCCAAGCTATATTTTCTCAAATCACTGGGGGGGCAGCAACCATTGGTGTTTTTTTTAAATCTCAGAATCTCAGGTATATAACCTGATATCTCAGCACCAGGGAGGGATTTTCTGATTACTCATCTGATTACTCAGTCTATAAGCAAACCTCACGGCTATAACGTACAGCCTAATTTTTCTACTTTTTGTTTATTTTTCAAATTACTTTTGCTTGTCCCATCATCCCCTACTTTGTATAATATCTTGCCTGATGTTCTGGAGAAGTCAAAATGTGACTCGTTTTTGTGACATTTGGGTTAGAAATTATTGTTAATATAACTTTGAAATATTTTTCTTTCAAAAACCTTATAGAACAACATTTAGAAGCCTAGGGTAGCATGGTTGCTTTCGAGGTCTAGTACAAAGCAAAAGAAGAAGAAAGAGCTGGCTGTTCTGTGCCCCATGGGCTAAGCCCTCGTTCCTTTTCAATGGGGTGGAGAGAGGAAGAGGAGGGCCAGATGACTCTTCAATCTGAAGGCTGTGGGTGGCTAATACAGGCAGCCACCTGGCTGCACTGCTGGTTGTGGCCTGTCCTGGGGGCCAGTCAACTGTATTGGCTGACTTCCAGGAGTGGCGCTTTGGGGCAGACCATGGAGTAGTGGTGGCTGGTGAGGCCCACTGGGGTTGGTAGGATGGAATGCAGGGAGCCCAACACTAGGTGGAGCCAAAGTCAAGGACAGGCACATCCAGCTCCTAGTTTTGTTTCCACCCTCCTTCCTGCAGAGTTCTACAAGGGCAACACTGAGACTAAGGAAGAGGATGCTGACAGACAGGGCTACCCCTTGGACTGGATGTAAATAAGCAGGCAGGCACGTGGAGGCTTGCCTGAGGGCAGATAGAGCTTGGTGAGGCAGGACCCCATTTGCCCTGATGGACAAGCCTTCCCCACTTTGGAGGGAACACTTCCATCCTGGTCTGCTCCTAGAGGCCAGAGCATAAGTCAGAGGCCAACATGTGGCATTGAATGTGAGGGAGTGTAGTATCCCTGTGCTACTTATAATGTAGTATGCGTATTGGGAGATATACACTGCCAATTCTTTCAACAACCTTTTTGCTTTTTGTCCCTGTGTGTTTTGCAGTGGAATACCTGTAGATAGTGACGCCATCTGAGGGAAAGTTTGGAGCAGGTGTATGGTGGTGACTGCAAAAATATGTGCTGCTTTCAGCTTCCTGCTCTTCCGCCATTGGGTAGTTAGGGTAAGTTTGCACTGTAGTGTATTTATGTGCCCGTTCCTCCATCCTAATGTAGAGGCAGTGCCAGCATTTTTTTTTTTAAATCAGGAATTTGGAATGAAAGTCTGTATTCTTGTAGTAGTTTGGCCTTTTATGCCATAAAATGTGCATTTTTGTGTTATTTGAGCCAAGCTATCTTCATTTTTGTGTATGAAACACACACACATGCACAAGAAATATATATACAGCTTTACGAGTACATACAAAGCCCTTGATGCAGTGTGACTAGCGATGAAAGAAGCATGTGCAAAAACAGCCAAAGCCTTCAGTGAAAAGCAAGCAATTTATACTGAAACTGTACATGCATCACGGTTTAGATTGTTAAAATCTGTTGCTTGAAGTTTACAAATGGAATTCCTCCTGCAGGTTTTGCAAACACTTAAGAGTTTCACCTTAAATGCGTTCAAACTCTGCTGAATTTAATGAGATTTGTTTTCTAGTTAAGTGTGTACAGTACATAGCTGCTGCCTTTTCTTCCCTGTTTCCTTGGAGCAGCTTTGTGAGGAGAGCACTATAGCTCTGTGGTCATGGGCATGTTTTGTACTTGCTTGTTATAGTCTATAACATTAGCAAAGCTTCCTGTGCTGCTCCAAATTGTATGAAGAAATCTCCACACAAACCCCAAAGAAACCTAGTTACCATAGCAGCCATGCACTGAATACCCGTTACTGCAAGGGAGAAGCCCTGCAGAAGTTAAAAGTATACCTTTGCTTGCCAGTTTCACACTGACACCTTCAGGCAGGCAGCAGATAGTGAATGTTGTGTCAGAAGGCTGTAGCAGTGTGACCCACTTCATTCTACAGTGTGTTACTGCCTTGTGGTTAGATCTTCACTGAGATGCTAGGAGTTCGATGCTGCTGTTAGTTGGCATTGCTCCTTTCAAGACTCCTCTACCAACAAGGTATTTCATCTGGAGAACAAACAGAAATGCTGCCTCCCCACCCACCCCCACTCAATTTTTAAACTGATCATTATGAAATCTTGAGGACTGGAGTCTTGTGTGATCTTATCAGCAATCCACACTTGCTTTTCTGTTTTATAATCAGCAAGATCAGTTTTACCTATCCTAAGTTGATATGTATTGGTGTTCTTACCTGCTCTTCACCATAATGTCCCAGAGCAGGTTACAAAAATATTAAAATAGTATTACCCTAAACACGCCCGATCTCGTCTGATCTCAGAAGCTAAGCAGGGTCAGGCCTGGTTAGTACTTGGATGGGAGACTGTCTGGGAATACTGTGTGCCATCGGCTTAGAGGAAGGCATTGGTAAACCACCCCTGAGTACCTCTTACCACGAAAACCCTATGAATAATATCCAAAAGAGATTCATAGGGTTGCCATATGTCATAATCGACTTGAAGGCTTATAACAACAACAACAAATATTAAATTCAGTTAAAACAATTTACAATCAGAAGAATGGGAGGGGCTAAATAATAAGTGTTAAAGGCCAAACTAAAGAAATTAAAGAAGCTTCAAGACTGTAACAACAGCCTCTGTTAAGCTTATAAAATATGCGTGTTGTTCGAGATTCCAGTGTGCTAATGTGAGGAGAAATCAGTATTGTTCAGCGTGGGGCACCCGATAGGCAAAATTCAGCAATCTAACCATTGTGCAAACTTTATTTACATGATGGCTTGGATAGCACTTGAATTAACATGGTGGATATCAGGTCATGACTGATGGATTATATTGACAAGACTTTAGTATACGAAAATGCTCTGTGCCAGTTGCCAGTTGCCAGATTCTGTATTCATAATATATTATTCAAACAGCATGCAAATCTCCCTTTCTTTAGCAGAAAATTAGTCCCTTTTCATTCTGAACCTGTTTGTTTGAATTATTTGTAGAATTCAGAATTTTTGCTGTCGTTACTGGCAAATAGCCAAGAGGGATCTATGCAGGCATCATCCACAAACAGATGGATACACGTGGGCTTGAGAGTTAAAATAAAATACTCTGCTAAATTGAACAGATCATGAGCAGATAATTTACACTGAGAATCAATATTGTGCCCAGGCTTTGTGCTAATATTCTTTTCAGCTGTTGTCATTTATACTGTAGTTAAATAGTTAATATGCTATTTTATTGCTTGTGGTAAAAACCTATAAAAACTTAAGTGGCTGGTTATCTCAAGGCATTGCAGTAATTTTCTTTTAGACTGGTAGAGAATAGTAATGGGTTGCTCTTTTGCGGATGAGATTATAGTAATAAAATTCCACATACATACCAAGTTTCATTATGTTATTACAAGTAAAGCATTAGCAAACATACGCATCGAGCAGAACCATCCAAAGGCTTATTTGAATACATCTCTGTTGCTTTAGTGCTTGGATGCTTTAAAAGCTTGATTTACTCATACCTCCCCCATGGCCAGGTAGTACGGATGTTCCATCTTTCTTATTGTACTAAGCAAATATGCACAGGTGGGCCATTGGCCCAGACCTCAAAGCCCTCTGGTGTTCATGCTATGGAAAGGGCCATAACTCAGTGGCAGAGCTTCTGCTTTCCATGCAGAAGGGCCCAGCTTCAATCTCTGGCATCTCCAGGGATGGTTGGGAGAGACTCTGCCTGAAACCTTGGAGAGCTGCTGTCAGTCAGTGTAGACAATACTGAGCTCAATGAGCCAATGGTCTGACTTGGTATGTTCCTTTCCATGGAGGCAGTTGGGACAGGTTCCTCTGCTTTTTCCTATCGGATCTATTCTATTGAGAATAATTTGGGAATTATTTAGACCAGAGATAGGAAACTGGGGCCCTCCAGATATTGTTGGACTCCAGCTTCCATCAGCCCCAGCCAGCCTGGCCACTGTTCAGAGACAATGACAGTTGTGGTCCAACAATACCTGAAGGGCACCCCATTGGCTACCCCTTCACTGGGGTGTGCAAAGCCTGCAGATAAGGCCAAACTCAACACCCAATGCATTCTGATTCTGCACATTTTTTAAAAAAATATGCTAGTCAAAATACAATATTTCACAATATATTTTCTGCTTTATCATCTTTGTGTTGTTGCACAATGGTACATTCATTTTTGGGGGGCAGGGGGAGAAGCAATGATACGTAGTTTTTAAAAAATTCCAAAAAGCTATGAGGGCTGTGTGTGTTCTATTCTAAAAGGAAAAATATTTTTGCCAAGGTAACCCAAATTCTGCAATGATGAAAGGCAGATTCTGATATCTTTATGCTGATTGTGAAACTCTTACTCCCCCCCCCAGCAAAATCCTTCCTATCACCTGATTCTATGGCCTGATGCTATATAGGGGTTACTGATCCCTAGTGGGTATACTGATGAGGCAAGGCTGAAATCCCTCCTATCCCACTCATAGGTTGGGTGGATAGATCTCATTGCCATGGTGTGGGCAAAACATGGCTCTGCCAAAGGGTGGAAACAACAGCTAGTCTAGATAACTATCACTGGCTCTTAAGAGATATATTTTGTGAATGGCTGAAACTATAAGATGGAATGAAATTTTAGCCCTGAAATCCTTTTGAACCTGGGCCACAAGCTTTCTCTTTTTCTTTTTTTTTTTAAGGTTGATGAAGAGTTACTGAAATTAGCAGAAAGTATTTCAAAGATAGCCAACTCGAAATGTGTCGTAAACTGAAAGATAGTGCCTCATTTGCATATTTTAATTAATATAATTAACAGTTTGCCTAACATTTGCTTGAGCACCAAGGGTGCTGTCAAATGCCAGATGTGGTTGCTCCACATGCGTTTTATTATTATGTGCCTTAGAGGGCCCTTCAATGTCAGGTTTGCCTGGCAATGTGGACAGTGGACATGTCCCCTCTCACCAGCTGAGTTTGCCAACTGGCTGAGATAACCCAGATCGCTGGCATATCTTACACCAAATGCTCATAACCATCAGTTGCTCCCTCCGAATCATACCATGAATTTATTAAATGTGAAGCTTGGAAACTAAAAAAAATGTGCCACAAATTATAATAAGAACCCAAAGGCCACAGATAATCTGCTCCAAGGTGCAGCTTGAGGCCTAGACATGGCACATGGTCCAGGGTCGTGTGCAAACCTGTTTTTACACACAGAGAGATTTTCTGTAAAGTACTTGCCCAATTTCTTTAAATGGAGTGGAAAGGCCACGCATGCATCCTTTCGCATAGGCAAGCTTTCTCTGCACTGTAGCAACTGGGTAAACCTTTCACCAAGTGCTTATTGACACTTCCAGAGCTTTTTCATCTACCTGCTCTCATTAGAAAAGAGTATGCTGGTTGTCTCTGCAACTTGTCATAATATTGCTACAGGACTGGGGTTGTCATCTCAGTGACATCTCAGGATCTCTTCCAACTATAACTGTAAAATGCGCCTGCAGAAGGGGAGGGCTGCAAAAAATAGTCAAGCCCATTTCTTTCATTAAGTAAACAGCCCTGGCTAGGTCTGCTAAGTGTCTTTGTAATGTAAGCAATGGATTGCCACAGAAGCTAAATAGCTGGAGACACTTCTGGAAAGTGAGCAAAAGAAGGTACGTCTTTCATGGCTGGAAGTGATGTCATCAAGCTGTCTGGGTGCAAAAGAGAAAAATAGATTGGCAGTCTTGGAAGTGAGTCTGAGAGAGGTACAGAGGCCTCACTTGCTCTAGGTGAGAATCCCAGGCTATGGCATTGTCAGGATGATCAGCGCTGTGAAGCACCCACACACACAGACACACAGACACAATCTTAATGCTCAGCATGTCCGTATGTGTAACGAAATGTAATATCACGAAATGCCACCAGTCTCCAGTGACCTTCGTTCCAAGAAAATGAACCCAAGGTATGTGCTGGAAACACATGAAACCTCTCTCCACTTGGAGACTGGAATGTGTGTAAGAATATTTATATACAGATGTAATCGCTTTGCCTTCAATAAAATATGGGGCACAGATTTAAGAGATCTGGGCGGTACCTAGCAAAGTAGTTCTGTTAGTCAGTGGTGTCACTAGGGTTGGTGTCACCCGGTGCGGCCCTCAGCGCCTTCTCCCTGAGACTGTGAGTGATTGCACGTGCGCGCAGCCAAGCAACAGGGCCCGGAAGCGCGCCACCGCCTTGCTGCTGCTGCTTCCACCTTCTAACAGCTGAGGAAGGCAGCCGGCGCGGCCCGTGAAGGCTCTCGGTGCCTGTCTGGTGGTGTCACCCGGTGCAGCCCACACCTGCCGCACTGCCCTAGTGACGCCCCTGCTGTTAGTGCAAAGACTTTTAGCTGCACAATGGAACTTCCCTCTCCACTCCCCCTTACCCCCCTAAATCTATTCTGGGGGTTCTTGAGAACACAGGGGCAAGTGGGGAGAGGAAGGTGGGCAAATGGAAACCCTTGTGCCGGTGGAGCTACTTGTTAGATATTGCCCCTTGATTCTCTCTCTGTGGTTGAAATCGTCAGTTTTGACCCAGTGAAGGCAGAGCAATCCATGTACATATCAGGAATAAACACCCTCTCCCATCCCTCGGCACCAAAAAGTATTGTGTCGGCATTTCCTGTTTCTAGATCTTTATATCCAAGAGCTGGGGCTGCACACAACATCTCTTTGTTGGACTAGTCCTGTGTAATACTGAACATGCGGCTGATAAAAGATAAATGATCTGGTTAGCATATGGGGTTGTGTTTAATTAGGTCCCATGCAGAATAGGCCCATTGAAATTAATGAACCTAAGTTAGTCATATTTATTAACTTCAATGGGTCTACTCTGAGAAGGACTAACATAATACCAGCAATAATATTATGAAACCATGGTTTATTAAACCGTTGCTTAGTGTTATGTGTGAATCCTGCCCAACAGCTTAACTATTATTTGTTTACTGCCAACCAACCACAATCTGGAACCATTTTTGTGGTTAGCTTATGAACCCTGGTTTGTTTTAAGTATGATGGCTTTACACGTGAATCATGGTTTGATGATCCCACCCCAGACAATCATCAAGCTTCAAGGCACAAGGAAAGAGCAGCTAGAAAACAAATGGAGAAACAAGCCATGGTTTGTTTGATCATCTGTGGGACAACTTGTGGTTAACCTGTGGGTTGTTAAAGCAAATCATGGCTTAACATTAATGAGCTAAGCAGGCCCTAGTCACCTTTGACCTAGGCAGCTCTTGCCACTCAGCTATTTCAGTTTGTGGGGTAACTGAATTCACATCCTCTTCTCCCCTCCTCCTTCTCAAACAACTGACCTGAACTGCCTGGCCCTCCTGCACACAGTTCTGAGATAGCAAGGTGTGTGTGCATTTATAGTGTTCTTCCTTTCTATATTCCATTCAGTTCAAGTGTATTTGTTTCAGCCTTAAGAAGCTTGTATAAATGTGTATGCAATTTACATTTCAAGGCAACAAAATAAATTGTAAAAACCAGCACTGTCAACTACAAATCTGCATCCTCAACAATCTTTAACAGACAAGGACAGAAAACCATTCACACAATTTTGTCCTTCTTCAGCCAGAGCTAAAGTAGCTACTTTTGGCAGATCTCTTTATTTTTCAAAAAGGAATGGTCTATTTGTGTAAATTTGACTGTGAGTGTGCTCACATGTCTACAACACGCTCCTCATGCCCTCTATTATAGGGTGACAGAATAAATATTATCTTATTTGAATATGAATGCTTATGAAAATTACTTTGGCAGCATCAGAGCAAATAAAGGTCCTTCTAGTACAGCACTTTGTCTCCCACAGTGACAAAGCAGATTTCCCCAGTGAAATTCACAAACTGCGCAAGATAGAGCACATGGGCTGAATGAAACCACACTGTGCAGAGGGCATCATTAGATGGTTTTATCACTAGATGCCACCAGACTTAGTTGGATCCTAGGCGTGTCAGCAGTTTCTTTTGTCTATTCTGCCCTTGTTTAAGACCGATTTTTCTAGGCCACTTTATGAAATCTTGGAGATTAAATTTAAAAAGTTCTTGACTGGTTTCCTCATGGGTATATCCTTTAAAACAGGGGTGGGCAACCGCCTTCCCCTTAGGGGCCGCATTTCCTCATCGGTAATTTATAGGGGGCCGCATATCAGCTGGACGGTCAAAAGGAGGTGGGCCCATGTGAGAGAAATGTTTTTTGGGGTGTTGTATTTTAAAATAAGAGGTGGAGAACTCCAAGGTCGGGGGGGGGCTGATGTCACCTTTCAGGCCTCTGTGTTTGGCCTGTGGGGCTCTTCCCAGGCTACACCTTGTCCTGAACCACATCCCTCACCCAGCCCTGATTTGCACCCTCCTTGACTCTTTTTGCCTGGTTCAAATGTGTCCTTGATTTCTGATAATGCCTCTTGCTTGCCTAGATGGAGGATAAAGTGTGTGTGTGTGTGTGTGTGTGTGTGTGTGTGTACAATTAGCTTACTGGACAATGATACACAATTACATTTTTTACTCCACCCATTTTAGCCTCTGGCCTGACCCACCACTGTCATCTGTCCCCAGGAAGCTTGGCCAGAAAGAAACATGGTCCTTGGTCTGACAACAGGTTTTCACCCATTTTAAAGGAGTAATCCTGGGTAACTTGAAAGGCCTCGATCCTTCCTTTTTTTATAACTGCACAAAAATTGCTTGGGTAAAATGAGTATGTCCAACCAAGCCTTAGTTAATGGTTTGATTCTGTATTTTAACTTGCTTGAAGAACCAATTAAAATTGATTGGACAGAAACAACCTTGTTGAATAAAAAGCAAGTAACCATTCTTCAATCCAGATATAAATATAGATAGCCAGTGCTTTTGGGGGGGGGGAAATAAAAATGAGGTCTTGATAAAAGTGCCATGGGTGCCAGCACAATATGGCTGCCATAAAGGAGGGATTCTGGAGTAACCAATCAAAATCCAGATCATGTGGGACTGATTGCTCCACTGTGGAGATAATCTACATTATTGAGATGTCTCTTGCTAATCAGGGGACCTCTCTGGCCGTGGAAAGAGATGATTTTTGTATGTTCTAGCCAATTTTCATATAGCCTAGTCCATAATTGTAAACCTAGCACATAACCATAAATGAGCAGGCAATCTCTAATTTCAGTGTACTGTTAAAATAAAATAAAAAATGATGTGTCCACATTGGCTACTGTAAAAGGTTTATCAGTCAATAAGTGCCAGCCATCTGGCAGAAATCTGACTTGCAGACATTTCTTTCCTTTAGCATAATTAAGATGTAATGTCAATTGGGAAGGCGGAGGCATTACACAGGATATTGTCTCCAGCCGACAAGGAAAGCAAACTGGAGCATTTATGGAAAGTGAAATTGATGTATTTCTATTCAAGCAGCAAAACATTTATCCTCTGTCTACAAGGCTCTCTTGCGCTGACACATCAGCTGTTACACCAATCCATTAGCAATGCAAACGTAATCAGTTCTGCTTAATGGAGAAGTCTGCAACAAAGTAAAATTTTTCCCACTTGCCAATGGATGGCATCAGCAATGGTTGGAATGGGTATTTTTTCTTCAGTCAGTTAGTAGCAGCCATTACATTTCTGAACAGTGAAGAATTATAGGGGTATGTGTGTGTTTATTTGTTATTATATTTATATGCCACCTTTTTGTTTATTTTTTGTTTATTATTACATGTATATCCCACCTTTCCACCAAGGAGCTCAAGCTGGTATGCATACTTTTCCCTCTCCCCATGGAATCCTCTGAACAACCCTGTGAGGTAGATTAGGCTCAGAGATGGTGACATGCCTGAAGCCGGCCAGTGAACTTAATGACTGACCACGGATTTGAATCCTGGTCTTTCAAGGCCTAGTCCAACACCCTAACCTCTACACCACAGCAGCATAACTAGAAATGAGGTTTCTCTGTGGGTGGCTATTGCCATTTTGTATCTGAAGAAGCATGATTGCTCCTTCCCAATAGTTGAGTCCCACAGTGCAGTCATGTACATGTGGATGGTCCCTAGGATTTCATGGGTGCCAGTGCCCTAACATCTGGCCATCTTTAGAATCTTTACATGAATTTAGTAATAAAACAGCTGGGAATGTATGAGCTGGGTCTCTTGAACAGACACCTAGGGAGTCTGCTAATCTAGAGAGTCTGTTCCATACCTAGGGAGGTGGTGGGCTCTCCAACACTGGATGCCTTCAAGAGGCAGCTGGACAGCCACCTGTCAGGTATGCTTTAACTTAGATTCCTACATTGAGCAGGGGGTTGGACTCGATGGCTTTATAGGCCCCTTCCACCTTTCCTGTTCTAGGATTCTATTATCTCCCCAGTTAGACAGCAGTCTGCAGATAATGGTGAAGGCATTATCTACATGATTCAAGTTACATCATGCTGGTGGTATGGGATCCAGTTGTGCAGGAGTGGCAACCACTCCACATCACTTTGGTAATATGTGGATCAAGGACTTTCTTCAGTTGTTTTATTTTTTTAATTTTATTTGATTTATTAGTCGCTCATCTGGCTGGAAATCCAGCCACTCTGAGCGACGTACAAAATAAAGGCATATAAACATCAAACATAAAAGTATATAAACATCAAAAGCAAGCAATAAAACTAAACAAAGTAGAAGCCACCCCCCAACCCACACAGCCCAACCCAAAGATCAGAAAGTCCTCCTAAAGAAGCTGCGTTTGAAGGCTGGAGGGTGGGGCAAGGCAGGTGGAAGCAGCCTCCCCTGGTGGCAACAGAGTCTCTCTCCCCTCATAGTTGTGCTAAATTGATGAATGGGGGCTATTCCAATGGAGTTTATTTATAACAGTTATAAATTTTTAAAAATGCTACCGTATATGATATCTTAGGCTGCAACACACTTGTCTGGAAATAAGTCTTGTTGATCTCAATGGGACTGAGTTCTAGGCGGACATGCATAGGATTGGGATGGTAACCTACATTTTTATGTGTTTAGCAATATGACAGCCCTCCCTCTTGCATACTAAGAGTGCCAATCAGGGAAGAATGCCTTCCCTTGTCCTTCCTTTGCCTATGATAGGAGATGAAGTTTTCCAAGTGGAAATCATACAAATGAAACAGGCTAATGTAGTGGATCTTATCTACATAATTTGCCCATCAGATTTAGGTAATATGGATATTATGACAGCCTGCATCTGAGGTGGATGTGAAATCCAGAAGCAACTGTGTGAAAGTGGCAAGTATACATCTGGGAATGAGAAGGGGCAAGACAGAATTTAGGTAAGAAAAGCCCATTTCCTACTTCCAGGATGCTTGATGCTCACAGAAAATACCAGAAAATGAAGGGTTACGTGACAGGGTGCTGTTCTTCAGTCATTTCCCACCTTTATGAGTGCCATTTATAGAGCCAACTTGACAAGGAAAGTTCACAGACATAGAACAAACTCCCCATCACCCTGGACTCATATGATCCCATTCCAAATCCTTTCCAGAAGATCTCAGCTCTTTCGTGGGACCATCTTTCTACTGAGATTCCTATGCCCAAGAGCATCTGTCTGTTCTAATCAGTTCCTTTGCTTCGGGGTACAAAGGGTAATGAGATTTTAGCTTATGCATCAGGCTTGACTGTTGTGAGATCAACTTTAGGAGTACTGCCTCTTGCAGTATCAGTCTTCTGGAACATGCAATTTATCCTCCAATTGTATGGGCCAAGCAATAGATTTACAGCTGCCACTGACAACAGTAGCCACCCACCAAATGCTTCATTCAATCAGAAAGTGTCCATGTTCGGAGCTGACATTACAACATTTGGTATTCCCCTACCCCCCACTAACAACATCCAGTGATGTGGGGGGGGGAAATGGCAGAGAAACACAGGACGTTGTGATGGCAGGACAATGGTGGGGTCTTAGGGGAGAGCTGCCTGTAGGTCACTGGCAGCAGAGCACATGCTTTGCATGCAGCGGGTCCCAAGTTCAATCGCTAGCAGCTCTAGGGAGGGCTGGGAGTAGGGATGGAAAGATCTGCCAGTTTTGTTTCTCGCCGTTTCTCAGGCTTCCAAGCTTAAATTCGGTTCTTCACATTTCTGCAGGATTTAAAAAATCCTCATGAAAATTCTCCAGCATTTAAGAGCAATTTTTTCCTAATAAACACATTGTTGTAGGCAGTTTTGACTAAAGTGCACATTTTTGCTCTTCACATAATGCATTTTTGTATATTATTTTCACTCATATAGCCATTTTTATATACACTTGCCCCCTAACACATGCATTTTTGGAAACATTGGTTGGTTGGCGAACTGCATTGCAAAATGCTAATAAGTGCAAATTTTGAAGGACGGCTGCGTTTCAGATCTCATGTTGCTTTGGAAAGCGTGGAATTGCTTTTAATATATATTTTTTAAAAAAACTTTTTTCCTAAACAGTATTTTTTTAACCCTTTTTATTTAAGATGTTTTTAAAGCTTTTTTAAAGAATGTTTTTAAAGTTGTTTTGTTTTATGTATTTTGTCTGTGTTTATGATGTTTTAAATTGTTTTTATTGCTTTTGTCTGCCGTCCTGGACTCCTGCTGGGAGGAAGGGTGAGATATAAATTAAATAATAAATAAATAAATATGGCTTGAAACGTGAACTGAATCAAATTTCTTGCCCATCCCTAGCTGGGATAGCCCCTCTCTGAAACCCTGGAGAAGCTGCGTAGGCAATACTGAGCTAGCTGGACTGTTCATCTGACTCAGTATAAGGCAGCTTCCTCTGTTCCTTTGTTTTCTGGATGTTATTCAGAGGGAGGCAGGGAAGAACTTGACACACGCCTGCTTTTTTTGCCAGCAGCCACGTTTGGCATCATATTGAGTTTAGCCCTGCTCATGAACACCGAGCCTGTGGATTTCTCCTAAGCCAGGGGTGGAGGACCTATGGGCCCTTCAGATGGTGTTAGATTCCAGTTCCCATCAGCCCCAGCCAGCAGTGGACTCGTGGACCACCTCTGGCCAGTGGACAGAGATGATGATAGGAGTTGTAGTCCTCCAACATCTGGAGGGCCACGGGACCCCCGCCTCTGTACTAAACAGTGTCCTTTCAAACATGTGCAGCTTCGATACTGAGGCCCCATGTACAACACCTGTCTATAGCGGTGGTAACCAGAATGGCAGTTTTTCAAAACACTTTATCATAAGTATGAGTCACTGTTTCTCAGCCTAACCTACCTCACAAAATTGTTGTGAGGATAACATGGAGAAAAGGAGACCCATGAGTGCCACCTTGAGTTCCTTGGAGGAAAGATGGAATGGATATAAATGTAACATTGATAAATGAGGAATACTATATCGAATGCTTCTCAGCCTAACCTACCTCACAGGGTTGTTGTGGGGATTAAACAAGGAGGGGGAGAACCATGCATGCCACTTTGAACTCTTTGGAGAGAAGGTGGGATATAAATTCAATGAATAAATGAAAATAAATACATTGTCGTAATGATTACAACTAGATAATGTATGTGAAGGTCCCTGAATACCTGAAAGCATTGTACAAATTATTATTATTATTAATTGTTGTTTTTATTTACCACCATTGGCCTAACACTCTTCCTTGCACCATAGCAGTTAAAATGGGGTGTGCAACAAAATGTTGCAGTGTGGAATACCCGTTCAGTGTTCCAATCAGCCAGGATACTCCATCTCCCTCCCCGATTTTCTATTTGTCTGCCAGCCAGAAGGCACTCAGTACCCAGTGTCCATGCTCAGTTTTTGAGGATTCCCTCCCCCCTTACATTTTTTCTTTTTCTTTTTACTTCTGCCGATCTTTGAATTCCTCCAATGCCTACAAAAACCTCCTTCTAGTCCTTGGTTGGTGCCATTTTGAAAGGATCCACGCTCACCTGGGAACTTCAGAAATACCGGAAATGAAGACTGCTTCTTAGCAGTACTGCTGTGCTTGATCATGCCACTAACTCCCCAAACAAATGAACAATACTGGGCAGTTATGCTGCCACATGACAATGGCGGCAAGACCAACTGTGTCATATGGGGCCTCGTTTGGATGGCCAAATTATTTCCCCATCTTATAGAATAATGTGCCTGCTCAGATTGGGCCACACAGAACGGCTTTGTGCTATTCATCCGTATTGCTGTAGGGTTTTAAAAATTATCTGTCTCCAAAACAGCCATTGTAAAAGGTTTATCAGTAAATAAGGGCTAGCCATCTGGCAGCAATCTGACTAGCTGGCATGGTTTTCTTTGGGTGGTAATTAACATGTAATGCCGATGGGGACAGACAGTCATTATCCATCTTGATTGTCTCTCTCCCGATTTTTTTGGGGGGGAGCAAGGCAAGTGGGAGCATTTATGGGAAAATAAACTTCCAAATACAGGCTGAGATGTTTGTTTCCAGTATGAGAGAAAAGTTTATCCGACATCAGCGAGTCTCTGTTCTATTGCACTGGCAACACTGTTCTATTCAAAGCGACTGTTTCCCACTGAGAAGCAGACAGTCCTGTCAGAGAAAATGATGCTCTTTGTTGTTCCATCTAATCTATAAGGCTGGCATGCTGCAAGAAGCAAGGGTACTTTATGATATATGATAGTGTTTCATGTTTAATTAATGTTAATGGGAAAAAGCTTCATTTTTGAGGGGATGTGCCTGGTTGCTGCTAATAGAGGTCTGTGGGTGGAAGTGAACCTGACACCACTTACAACTTCACAAAATGAACTCAGACGTTTGTGATGAACTGCAGGGGACACTAATGATAAGAACATAAGAACATAAGAAGAGCCTGCTGGATCAGGCCAGTGGCCCATCTAGTCCAGCATCCTGTTCTCACAGTGGCCAACCAGGTGCCTGGGGGAAGCCCGCAAGCAGGACCCGAGTGCAAGAACACTCTCCCCTCCTGAGGCTTCCGGCAACTGGTTTTCAGAAGCATGCTGCCTCTGACTAGGGTGGCAGAGCACAGCCATCATGGCTAGTAGCCATTGATAGCCCTGTCCTCCATGAATTTGTCTAATCTTTTTTTAAAGCCATCCAAGCTGGTGGCCATTACTGCATCTTGTGGGAGCAAATTCCATAGTTTAACTATGCGCTGAGTAAAGAAGTACTTCCTTTTGTCTGTCCTGAATCTTCCAACATTCAGCTTCTTTGAATGTCCACGAGTTCTAGTATTATGAGAGAGGGAGAAGAACTTTTCTCTATCCACTTTCTCAATGCCATGCATAATTTTATACACTTCTATCATGTCTCCTCTGACCCGCCTTTTCTCTAAACTAAAAAGCCCCAAATGCTGCAACCTTTCCTCGTAAGGGAGTCGCTCCACCCCCTTGATCATTCTGGTTGCCCTCTTCTGAACCTTTTCCAACTCTATAATATCCTTTTTGAGATGAGGCAACCAGAACTGTACACAGTATTCCAAATGCGGCCGCACCATAGATTTATACAACAGCATTATGATATCGGCTGTTTTATTTTCAATACCTTTCCTAATTATTGCTAGCATGGAATTTGCCTTTTTCACAGCTGCCGCACACTGGGTCGACATTTTCATCGTGCTGTCCACTACAACCCCGAGGTCTCTCTCCTGGTCGGTCACCGCCAGTTCAGACCCCATGAGCGTATATGTGAAATTCAGATTTTTTGCTCCAATATTTATAATTTTACACTTGTTTATATTGAATTGCATTGCCATTTTTCCGCCCATTCACTCAGTTTGGAGAGGTCTTTTTGGAGCTCTTCGCAATCCCTTTTTGTTTTAACAAACCTGAACAATTTAGTGTCGTCAGCAAACTTGGCCACTTCACTGCTCACTCCTAATTCTAGGTCATTAATGAACAAGTTGAAAAGTGCAGGTCCCAATACCGATCCTTGAGGGACTCCACTTTCTACAGCCCTCCATTGGGAGAACTGTCCGTTTATTCCTACTCTCTGCTTTCTGCTTCTTAACCAATTCCTTATCCACAAGAGGACCTCTCCTCTTATTCCATGACTGCTAAGCTTCCTCAGAAGCCTTTGGTGAGGTACCTTGTCAAACGCTTTTTGAAAGTCTAAGTACACTATGTCCACTGGATCACCTCTATCTATATGCTTGTTGACACTCTCAAAGAATTCTAATAGGTTACTGAGACAGGACTTTCCCTTGCAGAAGCCATGCTGGCTCTGCTTCAGCAAGGCTTGTTCTTCTATGTGCTTAGTTAATCTAGCTTTAATAATACTTTCTACCAGTTTTCCAGGGACAGAAGTTAAGCTAACTGGCTTGTAATTTCCGGGATCCCCTCTGGATCCCTTTTTGAAGATTGGCGTTACATTTGCCACTTTCCAGTCCTCAGGCACGGAGGAGGACCCGAGGGACAAGTTACATATTTTAGTTAGCAGATCAGCAATTCCACATTTGAGTTCTTTGAGAACTCTCGGGTGGATGCCATCCGGGCCCTGTGATTTGTCAGTTTTTATATTGTCCATTAAGCTTAGAACTTCCTCTCTCGTTACCACTATTTGTCTCAGTTCCTCAGAATCCCTTCCTGCAAATGTTAGTTCAGGTTCAGGGATCTGCCCTATATCTTCCACTGTGAAGACAGATGCAAAGAATTCATTTAGCTTCTCTTCAATCTCCTTATCGTTCTTTAGTACACCTTTGACTCCCTTATCATCCAAGGGTCCAATTGTCTCCCTAGATGGTCTCCTGCTTTGAATGTATTTATAGATTTTTGTTGTTGTTGGTTTTTATGTTCTATGATGAAAGCAGCCATGACACCACAGGGGTGGGGAGCCTGTGGCCCCTCCAAATGTCGCTGGACTCCAGTGACCGTCAGCTTTGGCCAGCATGGCCAATGGTCAGGAACGATTTATGAAGGTGTAGTCCAATAAACATCTGGAAAGGTCACAGAGTCCCCATCACTCCCTTAGAGAATACTTGCATTGCAAACCTAGGAAAGAGAGAGCTCTGCCTGGAGCCATTATGACTGAGAATAAATCTATATCTCTATATAAAATACTAGTCAGTAGTAGAAGGACACAGTAATCTGATGGCATGCCCTAAATTGATGGATGCTTCTTAGATTAGGCAAAGCCTTAAAACTGCTATGCTTGTTGCTAAATCCCTCTTTGGATTGAGACAGTCCTTGCTGGTCTGTGTTTAAGGAATCCAGGAACAGTACACATTAGAGAATAAATGTGAAACATGATGAAAGGCATATGAAGCTGCCTTGCACCAAGTCAGGCCACCTAGGCTGGTGTTGTCAACATTTGATGCCGGGCAGCTTTTCTCTGACATCTCAAGCAGAGGCCTTGAGCTGAGCCAAAATTTCTCAGAAGACATTGGAGATGTTTCTTTTTCTCACCCACCTAGAAGAAAAAGGCTTCTTTGCAGAATTTTCTCAAAATTCTCTGCCTTTTTAAAAAAATGGTGGCCCCCTCCCCCCTCCCTTGCCACATGCACTCTCATACAATGCTATGGAACAGTATTAGGTCCAGGGTGTTGTAGGAGATGTAAAATGGTGGCCAGTCTACCAGCGCAGTTGCTCCTGCCACTGCTTGCTGCCTTGGGAGGGGGGAAGGAGCTGGGCTATTGCCACTGCTAAGGGTGAGCCTCACCCTTGAGAAACTGTTGGAGAATTGCAGTGAAATGGTCTCTCCAGTTTTTTCTGCCCAGAATTAGAGTGAAGAATTTCAAGAGGCCATTTTCACACTGCGTGTGTCCCAAGCAGGGTGTAGTCATTAGGATCTCTTTTTTTTTAATAATATTTTTTTTATTATTCAAATTTTTATAAAAACAAATACAAATACAACAAAAACAATACAACAGAAAAAAATAAAATAAAAAGAAAAACTTGACTTCCGATTTGTTACAGATCAGCTATAAGTATATAATATATATCAAACCTGTCTCCTAGAACATACGAAATTCACTTTTTTCCAAAGTCTATCTTAATTAATCGTCAAATCCCATTATCATCATTTCATTTTTTTCTTTCAACAAAAAGTCCAAAAGAGGCTTCCATTCCTTAAGAAATGTATCTGTCGTTTTTTCTCTAATAAGACATGTCAATTTGTCCATCTCAACTAAGTCCATTAATTTCAATAGCCATTCTTCCATTGTTGGTATCGATTCCATTTTCCACTTTTGTGCATATAGTAATCTTGCTGCCGTGATCATATATAATATTATTCCATATTTCTTTTCCTTTTGTTTATCCATAAAACCCAATAAAAAAAATTCTGGTTTTGACTGAATATTTATCTTTAAGATTTTTTGCATCATCCTACCTATCTGTGCCCAAAATAATTTTGCCTGTTTACACAACCACCACATATGATAAAAAGATCCTTCTTGTTGTTTACATTTCCAATATACATTAGAAACATTAGTATACATTTTTGACAACTTTTCTGGAGTCATATACCAACGATACATCATTTTATAAAAAATTTCTTTAAGATTATAGCATAATGTAAATTTCAAACCTTTTTTCCACATATTTTCCCATTGATCCATTTGTATATTATAACCAAAAATTTTTGCCCACTTAACCATACACTCTTTTACTTGTTCTTCTTCCATGTCCATTTTTAATAAAAATTTATACATTTTTGCAATTATGCATTCATCATTTGTACACAAACCTATTTCAAAATCAGATTTATTTATTTCAAACCCATACATTTTCTTGTCCATTTTAAATCTTTCTAACAATTGTAAATAGGCAAACCATTGTGAACTATATCCTTCCTTTATCAGTTGTTCTCTCTCTTTCATTATATATTCACCATGCACATTTTCTAATAGTTCTTGGTAAGTTAACCATTTCTCTTTTCCAGCCATTTCTCTTCTATAAAATGCTTCTTGACTTGAAACACATAGTGGTATTTTCGAAAAAAACCTTGTTTTGTATTTATTCCATATATTCAACAAAGGACGTCTTATAAAATGATTATTAAAATCCACATTAACTTTTACTTTATCATACCATAGATATCCATGCCATCCCCACTTCAGGTTGTGACCCTCCAAATCCAATAATCTTTTATTCCTCAATAGAATCCATTCCTTTATCCAGACTAAGCAACAAGCAGCAAAATAAAGTCTCAAATTTGGTAATCCCAGCCCTCCTCTTTCTTTGGCGTCTTGTAATAATTTAAATTTAACTCTTGGTTTTTTCCCCTGCCAAACAAATTTAGAAATATCTTTTTGCCATTGTTTGAAAGGTAGATCAGAGGATATGACAGGTATTGTTTGAAATAGAAACATCATTCTCGGCAATACATTCATTTTTATTACAGATATTCTACCCATTAATGACAACTGTAATTTATCCCATCTTAACAAATCTTTCTTAATCTCTGTCCATAGTTTTTCATAATTATTATGAAACAACTTTGAATTTTTATTTGTCATAATGATACCTAAATATTTCACCTTTTCTTCTATTTTAAAATCTATCTTCTCCATTAACTCTTTTTGATCTCTTAAAGATAAATTTTTCACCAGCATCTTCGTTTTTTGATTATTGATCTTAAATCCTGCTAATGGTCCAAATTCTTCTAATTTATCCATCAATACTTTGATTCCTTCCAAGGGATTTTCTAATACAATTATCAAGTCATCAGCAAATGCTCTCAATTTATATTCCTCTTTTTTTATCTTTATTCCCGAAATCCTTTTGTCTTGCCTTATGTCTCTAAGCAGCACTTCTAAAACCAGAATAAATAGAAGGGGGGACAATGGACATCCCTGTCTTGTACCCTTTTGTATTTCACATGAGTCCGTTAAATCCCCATTGACAATTATCTGTGCCTTCTGTGATGTATAAATCGATCTGATCCATTTTATAAAATTATCTCCAAAGTCCATTTGCTCTAGAACCTTAAACATAAATTTCCAATTCAAATTATCAAATGCTTTCTCAGCATCCAAGAAAATCAAAGCAGCTTGTATGTCATTTCGTTGTTCTAGATATTCCAACACATTCAAAACATTCCTGACGTTATCACGTAATTGTCTTTTAGGTAAAAACCCCGCTTGATCTTCCTGAATAAATTGTTGCAATATTATTTTCATTCTTTCAGCCAAAATCATTGTAAAAATTTTATAGTCATTATTCAGTAAAGATATTGGCCGATAATTTTTTGTTTTAGTTAAATCCTGCTCCTCTTTAGGTATTAATGTTATATTGGCATTTTTCCAACTATCCGGTATCTTCCCCTCTTGTAAAATAGAATTCATTGTATACTGTAAAGGTAGTAAAAGTTCCTCCTCCAAGCATTTGTAATACATTGCTGATAGTCCATCCGGTCCTGGCGCCTTTCCTAATTTAATTTTACTTATAGCCTCAGATATTTCTCTTGACGTAATAGGACCATTAATAGCTTGTCTCTGAAGATCTGTAATTTTTGGCAAATTGTGTTTGGATATATACTCTTCTATTTTTTCTGAGGGAATTTCCTGACACTTGTGCAAAGTTGAATAATATTGATGGAAAACCCTTTGGATTTTTAAATTGTCTGTCAACATCTCATCTCCTTCTTGTATCTTTAAAATAACATTTTTTGTCGTTCTTTTCTTAATTTATATGCTAGCAATTTCCCCGGTTTATTTGCAAATTCAAAAGTCCTTTGTTTAGCAAAATTTAATTTCCTTTCAATTTCTCTAACTGTCAACATTGACACTTGTTTCTGTAACATTTTAATTTGATTTACAGTAGAAGCTTTAGTTGGATTCTTTTTCAATTCTTCCTCTTTTTCTTTTATTTCTTCCAAGATCAATTGCATTTTCTGTTGTTTCTTCTTTTTTAATTCAGAATTACATTTAATAAAATATCCCCTCATAAATGCTTTACTTGTATCCCAAACAATATTTTCATCTGTTCCTTTATGTAAATTGTGTTCAAAAAACTCATTTAATTTCTTCTTACATTCCTGCACTATTTTATCATTCTGTAATAAAGATTCATTTAGTCTCCATCTAAATACAAGATTTTCTTTTTAAAGTCAATATCACTGGATTATGATCTGAAAAGGTTTTTGGTAACACATCCATCTTGGAAATATCTTTCACTAAATTTTTAGACATCCAAATCATATCAATCCTCGAAAATGTTTTATGTCTTTCTGAAAAGTAAGTAAATTCCTTTGCATTGTCATTTATATATCTCCAAGCATCCACCAATTCTAAATTTTCCATCAATTCGAAACAGATCTTCGGCAATTTGCCCTGTGTCTCTTTAATATTTTTCTCAGAAAGTCTATCCATTTTTGGTGAAATTACCCCATTCCAATCACCCATGACACACCAATGATCATATGCAAACTCTGATAGTTTTTCCATAAGTCCAGTATAAAACCTTGTTTTATCTTCATTAGGAGCATAAATGCCCACTATCAAAATTTTTGTACCCTGAATGGTGATTTCAACTCCCACAAATCTGCCACTATCATCCAATAATATCAATTTAGGAGACAATTATGAATTAATATAAAGAACCACACCATTTTTTTTGAATCCTGCCAAAATAAATTCTTCACCCAAATTTTTACAAATTAAATATTTAGAATCTTTCTTCTTAATATGAGTTTCTTGTAAACAAATTATATCCAATTTTAATTTTTTCAAATAATGAAATACTTTCTCTTCTGCGACGAATTAGCTCCGTTTATATTCCAAGTTAGATATTTGTAATCCATTTTTAAGCATGTATTTTAGAAAAGTTTGTGCCTGTTGCTCCCTTTGATCCATCATCATCCTTTTCTTCCTCTACCTGTTTCTGTTGACTTTGTTTCCCAGGAATTATATCCATATCTTTGAGTTTATCTTCTTCCATGTCTTTTGAAGCTTTTCTCAAGAAATCCCTTGCTTTTTGAACAGTATTTAATCGATACTTCTGTTGTCTAAATGTAAAAATCACTCCCTCTGGAACATCCCATCTAAATTGAATTTTACATTGTTTAAGTTTTTCTGTGAAGAAAGCGTAATCTTTTCTCTTACGTAGAAGCCTAACAGGAATTTCCTTCATCACCTGTATTTCTTTACCGTCAATTTTGAAGACATTGTTAAAATGATGTTGCAAAACCATATCTCTGGTCCTCTTTTTTAAAAAATAAACAAGCACATCTCTTGGGATTTTTTTTATTGTTGCATATCTGGAATTAATTCTATAAACTTTATCTATTTCAAATTCCATCCGATCTTCGTTCCTGTCGAAGGATTTTGCCAAAACATTAACAATTTTCTCTCTGATATCTTCACCTGTTTCCTCAGGAATTGCATGGAATCTCAAGCAATGTTCTTTATCTCTAAGTTCCATAACAGCAATATAGTCCAAATTTTTTTCCAATTCCATATTTGTAATATCTGTTCTATTCTCTAAGGTTTGCACCTTATCTTTAACATTTTTTACATCCTGTGTTAATTGCCCAATGTTATTTTTAATCTCACCCACTTCTGTTTTAATATAATCTTGTAAATCTTTAAAATCCTTTTTCATATTGCAAAATTCATCTTTAAGTTGTTGTCTGTCCTGTTTCATCTCTTGTTTCAACTCTTGTTTAAAATCACTAAATCCCTCCATAATTTTCTGGAACATGTCCATCCCTTCCTGTGTATCAATTGAAACTCTTCGCTCCAAAACTTTGGCTGTTTTCCTAGTTGTCATTCTTGAAAATAAAACCTTTTCCATTATTAGCCAATGTAGAGGCAAACAGTTTCTTTTCTCCCAGCAACAAAAAAGTTAATATTCCAGGCCTGTTTAACCAACACAGTTCTTATCTCCAGCACATTCAGGAATGTAAAACAAATCCAGTTCTCAGCATCCAGCAGTTAGTAAGATACACGAACAGCAGATTCGTTCAAAAAAAAATTTAATCCAAAAAAAAAAAATTCTCAGATATATTTCCTTCAAATAATCAAATCATCTTATCTAATAAGTTGCCTCTTATCCGTTTAATCTTTGTAATTCCAGCTTTAAGCCAGCTTTTTGTCATAAAAAATAAAGCAGGTTCTTTGAATTGCTCCCTTCTTCCTTAGCTTTGTATAATACGAAAAAAGTGTGACTCACCCAAGTTTCTGAGTTGCCGATTCATAAACAAGTCTCTTTTACAATAGTAATTTAAGTTAGTTGATAAGATTTAGACAGAAGGAGGCTAGCTCGTTAAAAACGTTTTTAAAAGAGAAAGAAAAAACATCTCGCTTACTTTCAGCACAGCCTGTTGGAAATCCAGACTCAGTCTTCCGCTGCTAGAAATGCCTTCTTATCTCAGGGGGATTCCTGATCAAATCTAGCAATCTACAGCTCGACGGAGTTCCGTGGATAATCTCTTCGGTTCCCCTTTTATCTTGGAGAACATTTACGCCAGTCAAAAATTCCTCTTGACTGGCTTTTAACTGAAATAAGCTTCCTCTGAGATAGAGCTCACTCAGAGACAATCACCAGCCAGCACTCCTTCCGGGAAGTCAGTCATTAGGATCTCTGAAGGTCTTGGCTCCCCAAAAAATAAGATGTCTGAGTCCTTATTTCTCCAGCATTCTGTGAGCCAATCTGCATGAAAGGGGAGTGTGTTAGCCACTGAAAAGAGTCCATTTTTATTTCTTTGTCTTTTAAAATCAGAGATCTGTATTTGCAAATCCTGCTAGACTCCTGCCTAAATTGTAGCTTTAGGGCTTGTCCAAGAATCTGGACCATTTTTGTTAGTGTTGTAATTACTATTTGACATTTTGAATTCACAGTTTTATTTTTATTTTATTAATTTTTGGTTGTATGATGTTTTAATGCTTTGAAATTCTACTGGATGTATGTTGTATTAATGTTCTTGTGTATGTTTTGATTTCCTGTGACCTATGGTTACCACATTAAATGACAAGCATCTTCTAAGGCAGGATTCAAGCATGTCCAGATTATTCTATAATCTTAGAAGGTTGTTTAATCTTAGAAGTGGGCATGGCTGTGAGGCAGTTTCATATTCAGCATCAACGAATAAGCTGAATGTGGTGCACAAAGGGTTAAAGCTGCCGGGGTTTGCTCATCTTTGATAACATTTTGTTTTGAGAACGCCTCTGTTTCTGTCATCTTAAACAGAACCGTAACACAGACTGACAAAAGCTTCCAGTAAGGTCCATATGAAGCATCAGCCACTGGGTCAACCACGGTTTAAAGAAAAATATTGTGAAAGGAAGCAAACGGATCTGAATATCATGCTTGCCTCAAGCAGCCTTTTCTGTCCTGGCATTCTAGGTGGCCTTTGTCTCACTGGCATCTTCTTCTTGGTCCCCAGATAACCTTGTGGTTCCTCTGAAACCAATTCAAGATGGGTTATTAGAGGGACCATTGAAATCAAGTGATTTGTTTTTAACAAGTCTGATATTAGCACTTTGGGCTGGTTTCTCTCTTGTAAAGCAACACAAACAAAAAAGGAGTCCTTCCCTGCTTTGCATTGTTATTGCATAAAAATATCACAGGAGGGAGCCCTTGCCCTGGTTTGCATTGTAATTGCATGAAATCGCCACTGGAGGGAGCCGTTCCCTGCTTTGCATTGTAATTCCATAAAATCGCCACAGGAGGGAGCCCTCCCCTCCTGTGGATTGTAGTTGCATAAAATCACCAACTGAGGGAGCCCTTTCCTTGATTTGGCATTGTAATTGCATAAAATCGCAACAGGGGGGAACCCTTCCCTGCTTTGCATTGTAGTAGCATAACATTTCCAACGGAGGGGCCCTTTCCCTGCTTTGGCATTGTAATTGTGTAAAAGTGCCACAGAAGGGAGCCCTTGCCTTGCTTTGCATTATAATTGCATAAATCGCTACAGGAGGCAGCTCTTTCCCTGTGTTGGCCTTGCAATTGCAGAAAATCACCACAGGAGGGAGCCTTTGACCTGCCTTGCGTTGTAGTTGCATATAATCACCACGTGAGCGGGCCCTTTCCCTTTTTTGGAATTGTAATTGCGTAACATTGCCACAGGAGGGAGCCCTTGCCCTGCTTTGCATTGTAGTTGCATAAAATCACCACAGGAGGGAGCCCTTGTAGAAGATGTAAAATAGTGGCCAGGCTACCAGCACAGTTGCTCCTGCCACTGCTTGCTGCCTTGGGAGGGGGGAAGGAGCTGGGCTATTGCCACTGCTAAGGGTGAGCCTCACCCCTGAGAAACTGTTGGAGAATTGCAGTGAAATGGTCTCTCCAGTTTTTTCTGCCCAGAATCAGAGTGAAGAATTTCAAGAGGCCATTTTCACACTGCGTTGTCCCAAGCAGGGTCATTAGGATCATTAGGATCTCTGAAGGTCTTGGCTCCCCAAAAAATAAGGTGTCTGAGTCCTTATTTCTCCAGCATTCTGTGAGCCAATCTGCACGAAAGGGGAGTGTGTTAGCCACTGAAAAGAGTCCATTTTTATTTCTTTGTCTTTTAAAATCAGAGATCTGTATTTGCAAATCCTGCTAGACTTCTGCCTAAATTGTAGCTTTAGGGCTTGTCCAAGAATCTGGACCATTTTTGTTGGTGTTGTAATTACTATTTGACATTTTGAATTCACAGTTTTATTTTTATTTTATTAATTTTTGGTTGTATGATGTTTTAATGCTTTGAAATTCTACTGGATGTATGTTGTATTAATGTTCTTGTGTATGTTTTGATTTCCTGTGACCTATGGTTACCACATTAAATGACAAGCATCTTCTAAGGCAGGATTCAAGCATGTCCAGATTATTCTATAATCTTAGAAGGTTGTATAATCTTAGAAGTGGGCATGGCTGTGAGGCAGTGTGGTTGTGACTATTATGAAGAGTTCCTACACTTCTGAATTTGCCACTACACTACTATTCCCAAGACCCGGAGATCTGGAGATCCGAAGCCATTTGTATGCAAAGCATCTGCTACATCACTAAGCAGTGGACCCTTCATAGTGACAGTAATGAATATTTGCCTTGATTTAAGAATAGACTGTCTGAATTAGCCATGCATTTAAGCGCTCGCCTGGTAGCAGTGGAGGCTGTTCTATTAGGGTGAATGGAGCTCTGCCACACCAACCTCAATCTGCCCTCAGCCAGCGCCCACCTGCCTACCTTCTTACTTCCAGCCAGTCCAGGGCCTGGGCCTGGCTGTCAGCATCCTTCACCTTAGTCTAAGGCCACTTCCGCACCATACATTTAAAGCACAATTATACCATTTTAACAGTCATTGCTTCCCCTAAAGAATTCTGGGAAGAGTGGAATCTGGCCCTGGGAGGGCTACTGGGAGGGCCACAGGGGCACAGCCCTCCCAATAAAAATGTCCAGTAATTACCCCCCCCCAAAAGCTATACACACTGTCATTTATAATTTCTTGAATTTATAGAGGCTTATGAAGGCATTTCTGTCAATTCCTGTTGTGCCTGGGAGCTCCCTCTCTGCAGTCTGCAGCAGGTCTGGAGCCGACGCTGCCACAGATTGCAGAACAGGAGCGCTACCCAGCCACTCTCAGGAAGGGCCCTCGGACAGGGCTTGACCTGGCTGCCCTCTGGCGCCAGCCCTGAGTGGGCTGCTAGAGGAGGCTCTCTGCCCCACCTTTGCCAGCCCACAGCAGGCTAAGGAGGATTTTTGCAGGTTGGTAACATTTGTAGAGAGATTTATAAGGCTGATCTGAAATACTGCTAATTTTAAATTCCCAAAACCTTTGTAACCAAAAAAATCAAGTTTTGGCTACTGTACTAACTTATGTGAATCTGACAAATGTCACTGCTTTTTTTTTTAAAGTCATGAATATTATATTGAGGAATAGGTGCTGATGATGTTATGCAAAGGGACAAGCCTGCATGCTAACACCCCTTTAGAACTTTAGCTAGCACCCCTTTAGAACGGCAAAGTATTGTGTCAAGAGTGGTCCAGAGAATACCAGGCCTATTACCAAATCTGCAATGTCTAAAATCAGTAAGAGTAAATGAACCAGTGAACAGAATATGAATCGATGAGTGTGTATGAAACAAGAAGTTAGTTAGCATTAATGGAACAACAGTTCACACACAAAAAATAAAGCAAAAATGATGGTGTGAAACGCATTAACGTACTTTAAGTAGTTATATGTGCTTTGTAATCAACTGAAGAAATGATTTCCTGTGTAATATCCAGAACCAGGAAAATAGCACTGTTAACCCTTTGCAAGGATTTACGACTTTCCAGATACATTTCCCCTTGGTTTCACTAATAATCTGATGCATTTATTATGGACTGCTGAGGAAGAGAATCTGAGAAGCAAGAAATCCAGCATAGATGAGCTTGTGGGATAGAGAATATAGTGCATTACATGTGGACATAAGTTACTTTGTCTTTGCATTTTGTTCTGCAGGTTTGAACACCATAGGACTTTATTTCTCAGTAAAGATGCATAGGATTGCACTGGGAGCCACTTTTGTGAAGCAACAATGGTAAATGTCCTGAAGATACCATATAGTCTACATACCCTTACCTGGCAGTAGGTCCTAGTGAACTTGGCCACTGTGAGAACAGGATGCTGGACTAGATGGGGCCTTTTTGCCCATTATTATTATTGTTGTTGTTGTTATAAATTTATTTATACCCCGCCTTTTGGCCAAAGGCCCTCAAGGCGGCTTACAAAGTATAAAAAGACATCAATGAAAGCAATACAATTTACAAAAATTTACAAAAATTAAATTTACAAAAATTAAACTAAATAACAACATTATTAAGAAAAAAATGTTCAGGAAAGAAGCTCAGAACCCATGCATATATGTCATAGACAATAGTCAAGAAATCAGAAGAAGGCTAGGGCTGGGGAGGGCAGCTATGAGAGAACCAGAAAAAGTACTCAAATGCAAAGATGTATCACTGAACACTAAAGTTAGGATCATTCAGACCATGGTATTCCCAATCTGAAGATAGCAAACCAAAGCAGCCACTTTACTCCCAACTTAAGGATGGAAAATGGAATATCGGTGGACAGCAAAAGTGGTTTAAAGATGTTCTTAAAGCGAATCTAAAAAAAATGTAACATGAGCATCGAGAACTGGGAGGTCTTGGCCCATGAACGTCCCAAATGGAGGTAGGCTATTATCAAAGGTGCTATGGACTTCAAAGGAGCATGAATACAGGGCGAACGCAACAAACGAGCTCAGCGGAAGGCACGTCAAACAAATCCTCATCGTGACCACCTTCCATCTGGAAACCAATTTCCTCACTGTGGGAGGCTGTGGATCCAGAATTGGCCTCCACAGTCACTTATGGACCCACTGTTAAAGACTTTATCTTGGAAGACAATCTTACTCGGCCACGAGTGATTGCCAATGACTGAATTCCCGATCTCTATGCATGGATGTGAAAGTTGGACAGTGAAAAAAGTGGATAAGAGAAAAATCAACTCATTTGAAATGTGGTGTTGGAGGAGAGCTTTGTGCACACCATAGACTGTGAAAAAGACAAATAATTGGGTGTTAGAACAAATTAAACCAGAACTATCAGTAGAAGCTAAAATGATGAAACGGAGGTTATCATACTTTGGACACATAATGAGAAGACCTGATTCACTAGAAAAGACAATAATGCTGGGAAAAACAGAAGGGAGTAGAAAAAGAGGAAGACCAAACAAGAGATGGATTGATTCCATAAAGGAAGCCACAGACCTGAATTTACAAGATCTGAACAGGGTGGTTCATGACAGATGCTATTGGAGGTCACTGATCTCATAGGGTCGCCATGAGTTGTAATCGACTTGAAGGCACATAACAACCAAATATGTCACAGAGGCTCCATGAATGTCCTACTCTTTTAAAACAGAAGGATTCTTAAAAAAAACCCTAGGATAATCTGGATTTGAAATAAATACTTTACAGTACAATGTTCTTTCTAAAATCTGTTTCGGTGAGTTGTGGCTGTATATCTTGCCCAAGATTCTCTTCCTTGTGTAAAGGCTCTATACAAATTTCCACTCTGTTTCCTAGTCTGAGTTTATTGAACTCTCTCTGCATATTGCGAGAGAATATAGAAGAGCCATGGGAGTTGAGTTAGGCTGTAATAAACTGCCAGTTTAAGAATTAAAGTGTAATTGTTCTTTGAGAAAACTATTTTTGGGATGTTTGGAGTCTTGTTTAAGTTTCTAGAAAGGGATTTGCCTGAGGAAGCCTAGATAAAATTCTCTAACCTGGAGGGCTTCTTCCTGGATGGGGGGTGGGCTGCAATCCTAGAAGAATCACTAGGGGTACAAAGCAGATCTTGCTCTTTAGGGAGAGCAAAATCCTCCCCTTGTGCTTTATAAACATGGAAAAGGCTCCACAAGAAGGCTCCACACACACACAAGCCGAGGATGGACATCAAAAGAAGGAACCTTACATGTGCAGGAAAGGACCGTAGTTGATAAGACCTTGCTGGATTAGACCAAACTCATCCCGATATCCCGTTGGCTAAACAGATGTCCATGGGAAACCCAGAAAGCAGGACATGAGCACAACAGCATTCTCCCCACTTGTGGTTCGCAGCAGCTGGTATTCAGAGGTGCATTGCTTCTAATATTGGTTACGTGCCCTGCCACCTGTGCAGCCGTGGGCAAGCTGCAGTGTCCCAAGGAGCCCAGTTGCCCCCCAGCTGGCAGTTGTGGACAAGGAAGGGGCTGGCTTGTGCAGCTGTGGCAAGCTGAGCAGACCCTAGCCAGCTGAGGAGGACTAGCCTCAGAGGGAGGCAATGGTAACCCCCCTCTGAATACCGCTTACCATGAAATCCCTATTCATAGGGTAGCCATAAGTCGGGATCGACTTCAAGGCAGTCCATTTCATTCAATAGAGATTTTTTTTAAAAGAAAAAGACGGAATGAAAAGTATTGATCAGTAAGAAAATATTTGTACCATCAATTTGGCCTATTAGAGCTGTTGTTACGGAACTGTTGTTTTTCCTTACATCAGTAGTTAGCTTAATTTTTTTAGATAAAGGGATAAGTTGTAGAGCACTGACATGACTGTGTCAGTGTGGTGGGCAAAACACCTTCTCAAAGATGTGCAATGCAGTTCCCATGGCCACCAGATGGTGCTGTGCCATAATGAGAGAAAAATTGCTATGACAAGCCCCCCCCCCCTTAAAAATAAATTGCATGGCGAATAACATTCCAGATAAGCTGCTGTCTCCACATGTTTCTTACTAGATTTTAAACAACCATTGCCACCTCATGGAAACTAAATTGGGTGCTGACATTTGGAGGTTCTGAGAGATTGCATGCTGCCTACTGGGAGTCAAGTATCCTCCAGGTCTTGCCCCACCCCTCTTCCTTAATTTAGATTAAAGAGGGAAGTTACTTGAGGCAGGACAAAGACGGCTCAATCTGGAGCATTGGGAGGGATTTCAGTTTCGTCTTTTAACAAGTCGGGGAGGGAGGAGGGGAGGCAACTAACACAGCAACTCAGCCTTCAGAAAAAGCCACCTTATAAGAATCCCCAGAATGAAGGCAAGGGTATTCTTTCAGTCGCTGTTATTCTGTCAGCACGGACATCATCTCTCTGTCATTACAGTTCCCGGGGTCTGTCAGTGATGCTCCACATGCATCCTGCACAGAAGGGGGGGCAAAGACCACCAGGAAGAAGCAATCTCCAGATGGCTCAAAGGCTCTGGCGATGAGGGTGCTTAGGCTGCAGTTTCATATTCAGCATCAACGAATAAGCTGAATGTGGTGCACAAAGGGTTAAAGCTGCCGGGGTTTGCTCGTCTTTGATAACATTTTGTTTTGAGAACGCCTCTGTTTCTGTCATCTTAAACAGAACCGTAACACAGACTGACAAAAGCTTCCAGTAAGGTCCATATGAAGCATCAGCCACTGGGTCAACCACGGTTTAAAGAAAAATATTGTGAAAGGAAGCAAACGGATCTGAATATCATGCTTGCCTCAAACAGCCTTTTCTGTCCTGGCATTCTAGGTGGCCTTTGTCTCACTGGCATCTTCTTCTTGGTCCCCAGATAACCTTGTGGTTCCTCTGAAACCAATTCAAGATGGGTTATTAGAGGGACCATTGAAATCAAGTGATTTGTTTTTAACAAGTCTGATATTAGCACTTTGGGCTGGTTTCTCTCTTGTAAAGCAACACAAACAAAAAAGCGGAAGGGCCACAGCTCAGTGGTACAGCATCTGTTTGCATGCAGAGGGCCCAGGTTCAATCCTCAGCATCTCCAGGTAGGGCTGGGAGAAAGTCCATCTGAAACCCTGGAGACCACTGTCAGGCAGCGTAGACAAGACTGAGCTAGACGGACCAATGGTCTGACTTGGGGTAAGGCAGCTCCTTATGATCCTAAACCAACCATCCTCCAAGGATGTCCAGATAGATAGATAGATAATTTTATTTTGGTCACAGACCAGCAAAACCAAGGATGTCGAATATCAGAGCTTTCCCCCAAGCCCATACACACACTTGCTTCCAGACATTGTCTGTCTGAATATTTTGGCTTGCTCTACACAGTTGTTTCATATTTGCAGGAAGGGTTATTAGCTTTCTCTCTCTCCTTCTGGTCAGTTGATTATCCTTCCTCATCTGTTGCATCCTTTTTTTCTTTTTCTTTTATTGTTTTATAACGTTTACTATGATTAAATGCAACTACCCGTGCACTGACAATAAATGTGTGGTACATTCTTGCAGTTATTGTCTACTCTGAAACGGTGGATAAGTGAATCTCTGGCCTAGTTGGATGGCTCCCTATAGACTGATGGAGTTTTGCCTCTTCACATCACTTCCACTTTAAATGTGTCATGTAACCCAAGTGTTCTATCCATAAAGAGTTGTGCGTTAAGGTTATTAGCTTAACAAAATTGGGGACTCAAGATAACAGGAATGTACCCTTTGGTTAGGGCATTAATTTCAACGTACAATCCTGCTTGGTGGTATTGTTGTTGTTGTTGTTATTGTTATTAATTTATTTAGATTTATTAGTTGCTTGTTACCTGAGGGTCTCTAAGTGACTTACAACATTGTTAAAAACCAAAATAAATATATAATACCATAAAACAAAATAATAAAACAACAACCCCTGTACAGCCACAAAAAGCTTTAGCAGCACATTAATACAGACAACATCATCTTAGTCTCTCAAATGTCTGGGAGAAAAGATAAGCCTTTACTGGCAGCAAAAAGATGAAGGCACCAGGCGGACCTCACTGGGGTGCATATTCCACAGATGGGGAGCCACAACTGAAAAGGCGGTGTGGAAGGGGTGTATGTGTGTGTATGTAAAGTTCCAGCATGGAAGAAGATCCTCCAGTAGGCAGAGGCCCTTTTACTCCTAGCAGTTCACAAAGATCCTGTGTAGTTGCTAGCCAAAGAGGCGGTTCCAAGGTGTTCAAAGGACTTGGAAAGCAAGGGGTAAATTTAAAAAATGTAAGGAAACCGGGTTACAGACAGAGCATCTAGGTCACAAGGTGAATTGTATCCTTCTACCTTCTTGGATGGTGAGATGACCTCTGCCCTGTAGCCTTTAACCATCTGGAGATTCCCCCCCCCCAACAAGCATGGTCTAACTTAATCTACTGCTTAGAGATGTTTAAAATATTAAGCATCTTAATATTTGCTTATTGCTTATTTAGTTAATGCTTTAAATAAATAAATAAAATTCTGCACAACACCTCATCCACTTCACTGGGAAGGGCTGTAGATTAGAAGTTAAGTAGCTACCTTCCATGCAGAAGGTCCCAGGTTCAGTCCCTAGCTTCTCCAGATAGGGCTGGGAATGTTCCCTGTCTGAAACCTTGGCGAGCTGCTGCCAGTCAGTGTGGATAATACTGAGCTAGATGACCCAATGGTCTGAGTTGGTATAAGGCAGCTTCCTATGTTTCTACCTTACAACAATATACACTTGACATTTCTACCATTCCTAGGGAAAACATATTTTTCTATTTTGCTTTTGTTCTTTGCTTAGCCTGAGAAGAAGAGTCCTTTAGCGCTCAACAGCTTGCCTGCTACTTTCTAATATTTTAGGCACATGGTATTATTTTTCTGCTGATCAACTTGGTTCAACTTGGCTTCCTTTACATTTTGTCTAAAAAACCCCAAGTGTATTAGAATGCCACTTGGGGCTGCCATACCTAGTATGGCAAATTAGAAAATTAAAAAAAATCAAGACACACCTCTACAATTGTTTTATGAAACTGGACAATTGATTTCTACACACTGAAAAAGCAAGAGAGGATGTTTGGGGACACATGAGTTTATGCAAGAAGCTACCCACAAGAGACATGCCTTGCAAAAGCACTGTGCTCAAGGGAGGTCTGGGGGAGATGAACTTTTGAACCTGCTATGCGGCTCTCTTGTGCAATTCCATCAGTTGTTTCCTCCTGCATTCCTTCATGATTATTTTCTTGGGGGGATTTTTACACAGGCAGCAGTGGGGGGGGGGAGTTTTTGACGAATGGCTTCACAGTCTGGGTCTTCGTTTGTTTGTCCTCTTTTGCTGTACTAAAATGACTGAGTTATGGTATTTGCTGCTCTGTACAGATGCCTGACCTCCGGGAATTAAAAGAACTCCCAACCATTAGCTTGTAATATTTGTATGTTCATAATGGTGCATTGAAGGAGGGGTGGGTGGAAGTCCAGGGCTTGCTATACATCCACATTCCCTTTAATTAAAAATATTTTTTTAAAACCCTGCATGCAAAATATGCACATTGACCTATCATTCCAACATTAAGGCCTGGTTCAAGCCTAGGGTTCATGTGTCCCCTTCTCCCCTTCCTTATCTAGTACAGTCACAAGGAAAACAGAAACTAGGAATCTGACATCATAAATATGCGATAAATAATAAACTAAGACAAAAGAGTGTACTTCACAATGAACCCAATAAATTTATTTCACCTTTTTAGTCCCTTTTAATATCACTCCTCTATATTTCTTAACTGTATGTTATGTATTTTTTATCTGTTTTAATGTTTTTGTGATTTTATTGTGCATGATTTTATTGTGACCTGCCCTACGTGCCCTACTGTAGGGTAGAAGGGTGGGACAGAATGATTTTAAATAATTCTTTAAAATATAATGTTGTACATTTTCGTTGAGATTTGTTGCTCCTGTATATAACATATTCAATTTTTCTATAAATTTTATTTTGTTGCCTATCCTCTCAGACCCTTACCATATTAGTTCATTTAATCATATACACTCTGTCCCAAAGCTTCGTAATCTATTCCTCAAGTGGTGGTACAATTCTTGTTTTCTTCCAGTTTCAAGATACCAACATCCAGGCAGCCGCTGAAAGGTGAATTACCATTTCTTTTTCATCAGGTAGAATTCGGTCCTTTACATAACCAAACAGTCAGTGAATGAAAAACAGACAAATAAAACATTCATTTTCAACAAACTGTAGTTTCTCATTTATGTTTGGATTAGGAATGTCAGTTAAGAGTTAACTATGGTGCAGAGTGGTAAGCGGTAGTAACGCAGCCGAAGTTCCGCTCACGGCTGGAGTTCGATTCCAACGGAAGGAGGAAGTTGAATCTCCGGTAAAAGGGGTCGAGGTCCACTCAGCCTTCCATCCATCCGTGGTCGGTAAAATAAGTACCCGGCATATGCTGGGGGGTAAAAAAAAGGCCAGGAAAGGAACTGGCAATCCCACCCCATATATACGGTCTGTCTAGTAAATGTTGCAAGATGGCACCCTAATCGTCAGAAACGACTCGCACTACAAGTGCGGGGACACCTTTACTTTTTTATGGTTTATTGAAACAGGCCACAATCATTGTCTACAGTTTGAAGATGGCTTGTTTCAATAAACCTTTGTTAACTCCTACAACAGATTGTCCAGGTTTGGACATAATAAGAAACCACAGTTAGCTGAAAATGGAAGCAAAAGTTTTTTATCTTCTCCTTGCGGCCATGCTAGAGGAGAGAGGAGGAGGCAGCACATGAACCTGAAGCTCATGCACATAACACTAAACTGTGGTTTAATGTTATGTGTGAACACACCTTAAATGTACAATCTGATGCATACCTGGGAGAATGTAAACATAAATAGGAGTGCACTGTAAAGAGGTAGTTGGTGAAGATAGCAAAATAGTTAAACAAACAAACCAAACCTTAAATTTGTGCATATGTAGGAATTGCACTCCTAGTATGCTGGCTTAATTTTTGTGCGTCAGATTAAGGAAATCAATTCCCTATGCAGAAATGCAAATTTGTTTGGGTTCTAGCAAATCCTCCTAAGAAATATTATGCACTCAGACCTTTTCTTTTAGATTTGCTTTGATATTTAGTGTTCTGTTTGCCAAGCAATGAGAAAGTCCAAGAGTTGTGCCATAGGGGCTTGATTTTCTTTGGATGAGACAGCGTTCATGACTTTATGATGGGTTGTCCCAAGCTTATATAAGCAGAATTCTGCTTGCGAAATGGAACTTTCCTAGCAAATCCTCTCCTGAAAAGCAGGAGACTCTCCGGAAAAGCTGGGATGTAACATGGGGAAGGGGGGTTGGGGCTAAAGTGTGGTTTGGGGAAGAAGCTGATAGGCCAGCTACTTGCTCATGATCCACCAGGATGGGCTGCAGCTGGATAAGGAGGCTGAGTCTGCAAGGTTCCAGGCCAGGCTCCTCCTGTTGGCTTGGAAGCCTCAGAGGGAGTCGTGGAAAGGAGGCAGAGGAGTAGCCTGAGCAAGGCCCAGGCAGCCTCCTGAGGGAGATTAAAGGAAACTGGCAGTGAGTAGTAGATGGCATAGGGATGAGCTAATCTATCAGTTTCAGTTTTCTCTCTGGTTCTTATTTTTCAATTTGAAGTTCAGTTCTCCAGTTTTCCACATCAGTTTGCAATTTTTTTTAAAAAAAGCTCTAATGAAAATTTCTCAGCTTTTTAGCATGAATTTGTCCAAATACATATATTTTTGTATGCAGTCTTGCCTTATAGACATATTTTTGCCAAGCAGTTTTCCTTAATATAATATAATTTATTTATTTATTTATTATTTGATTTATATCCCACCCTTCCTCCCGGCAGGAGCCCAGGGCGGCAAACAGAAACACTAAAAACACTCTAAAACATCATTAAAAGACCTTAAAATACATTAAAACAAATCAACGTTAAAACCATTTTTAAAAAAGCTTTAAAAACATCTTTTTTTAAAAGGAGGGGGTTAAAAACATTATTAAAGAAAACATATTAAAAGCAATTCTAACGCAGACGCAGACTGGGATAGGTCTCAACTTAAAAGGCTTGTTGAAAGAGGAAAGTCTTCAAAAGGCATTGAAAGGATAGCAGAGATGGCGCCTGCCTAATATTTAAGGGGAGGGAATTCCACAGGGTAGGTGCCGCCACACTAAAGGTCCATTTCCTATATTGTGGAGAACAAACCTCCTGATAAGATGGTACCTGCAGGAGGCCCTCACCTGCAGAGCGCAGTGATCGACTGGGTATATAAGGGGTAAGACGGTCTTTCAGGTATCCTGGTCCCAAGCTGTATAGGGCTTTGTACACCAAAACTAGAACCTTGAACTTGGCCCGGTAGCAAATGGGCAGCCAACGCAATTCTTTCAGCAGCAGGGTGACATGTTGGCGATACCCTGCCCCAGTGAGCAGTCTCGCTGCTGCATTTTGCACCAGCTGCAGCTTCTAGACCAACCTGAAGGGCAGCCCCACATAGAGCACATTACAGTAATCCAGCCTAGAGGTTACTAGTGCATGGACAACAGTGGTCAGGCTATCCCGGTCCAGAAACGGCCGCAGATGTCTTATCAGCCACAGCTGGTAAAAGGCACTCCTAGCCATGGAGGCCACCTGGGCCTCTAGTGACAAAGATGGATCCAGGAGCACCCCCAGACTACGGACCTGCTCTTTCAGAGGGAGTATGACCCCATCCAAAGCAGTCAACTGACCAATTATCCGAACTCAGGAACCACCAACCCACAGTGCCTCTGTCTTGCTAGGATTCAGACTCAGTTTATTGGCCCTCATCCAGCCCACCACCGAGTCCAGGCAGTGGTCCAGGGCTTGTACGGTCTCTCCCGAGTCAGATGTTATGGAGAAATAGAGCTGGGTATCATCAGCATACTGCTGATACCTCGCCCCAAATCTCCTGATGACCGCTCCCAAGGGCTTCATATAGATGTTAAACAGCATGGGGGACAAGATGGTACCCTGCGGCACCCCACAGCACAACTGCCAGGGGGCCGAAAGACAGTCACCCAGTGCTATTCTCTGCAAGCAACCTTGGAGATAGGATTGGAACCACTCTAAAACAGTGCCTCCAATACCTATCTCACCAAGTCGGCCCAGAAGCAGTTCCATAACCAGGCCTGAACCCAGACTGGGATGGGTCAAGATAGTCTGTTTCATCCAAGAGTACTTGCAATTGCTGCGCCACAACCCTCTCAATCATCTTCCCTAAAAAGGAGGTATTTGCAACTGGTCAGTAGTTGTCACAAACCGATGGGTCCAGGGTGGGCTTTTTCAAGAGTGGTCGGATCATCGCCTGCAACCACTGCCTCCTGCAATGATGCGTTGACCACATTCTGGATCCACTCAGTCAAACCCCCTCTGCAAGCTTTAATAAGCCAAAAAGGGCAAAGGTCGAGAGGACACATTGCTGGCTGCATCATCACAAGCACCTTGTCTATGTCATCAGGCCGCATCAACTGAAACCGTTCCCAAGAAGTTGCAGCAGACGTTGCACTGGACACCTCATTGGGGACTACAGTAGATTTAAAGGGGGCATCAAGACTGTTACGGAGGTGAGCAACTTTACCCTCAAAGTGCCTTGCAAACAATTCACAGTGGGCCTCCTAAGGGTCTAAACCTCCATTTCCTGGAGTTGATGTCAACAGACTCCTGACAATATGGAAAAGCTCCACCAGAGGGCTACTTGAGGATGCGATGGAGGCAGAGAAGTGGGCCTTCTTTGCTGCCCTCACCACCACACAGTAGGCACAGTTATGATGTTTTACTTGTGCCCAATCAGCCTCACAGCACGTCTTTTGCCACTTGCGCTCTAGCCGTTGTCCATCCTGTTTCATTGCCCTTAGCTCACTGGTGTATCAAGGTGCAGACCAGGCTCCACAATGCCAGAGAGGGCGCTCGTGGGCAACCGAGTTAAGAGCCTGACGCGCCTCACTGTTCCACAGCGTGACAAGGGCTTCAACAGGGTCACCTGCTCTATCTACTGGGAACTCCCCCAGGGCATTCAGGAATCCAGTGGATTCCATTAGAATCTAGGAGCAGACCATCTTAATCTGTCCACCACCCCTGCAGGGAAGGATCGGAGGAGTCATAAGTCTAAACTTCACCAGGAAGTGGTCTGACCATGACAATGGGGTGACATCCACCCCCCATATCTCCAGACCACCCCTTCCTCCATCTGGAGCAAAAACCAAGTCAAGGGTGTGCCTTGCCCTATGTGTCGGGCCAGTGACAACTTGAGACAGCCCCATGGTCATTATGGAGGCCATGAAGTCCCGAGCCGGAACACTAGAGGCAGCCTCTGCATAGACATTGAAATCACCCAGCACTATCGTTCTGGGCTCCTCCAACACCACAGCCGAGATGGCCTCCACCAGCTCAGTCAGAGAAGCTGCCGGGCAGCAGGGTGGATGGTACACCAGCAGCAACCCTAATTTACTGTCTCCTTGGCCTGACACCAGGTGCAGGCCTTCACAGCCAGCTCCAAGACAGAGTGGCTTCCTGGTGACAGAGATGGAAGTTCTGTAGACCACAACAACAACTCCCCCATCCATGCAGCCTGTGCTGGTATTACACCAAGTATCCCGATGGGCAAAGCTGGGTCAGATCAACTCCTCCCAGCTGCAATGCACACCAAATCGGCACCTTCATCCACAATCAAATCATGGATGAGAGTGGTGTTATTGTGTACCGATCTGGCATTAAACAAAAACACACACAGGCCAGTGGGCACAGCAGATGAGCAATGAGGAACCCATACATGAGAGGAGTGGCAGCAAGAAACAAGAAGGAGATAGCCTTGTCCTCGTCTTCTACGGTAATTCACCACATCCCCATGTCTATATTTTCCTCTACCGGTGATCACTGAAATTGGGGTGGCATCACCCATGTTCCTCCATACTAAGACTACTCCTAAACACCTGATATGGACCCAACACAAGCCCACCAACAAAGCCTGCTGGAGCCAATTATCCCAGAAGGCCTCTGCGAGAATTGAGAACAGTTATACCCATTCAAACTTTTTCACACAGGGTGCATCTACTCCCCCTCCTGTCTCACACCCAGGGAGGACCAGCCTTCTGTCACTTACAGACTCTCACTCTGAAGGCATCTGGTGACTTTCTCCTACTATTCAGTTCACTGCACAGACTCTCACCCTTTGCAGGAACTACACATGCACCACATGCCCTCCCCACCACCAATCTCCTCTAGATTGGTTTAACAGAAAATTAAATCAAACAAAAAAGAAAGGTAATAGAAGGTGGTAGCGCCCTCACCCTCAGGACTCCCTAAGGGGCTCCCCAAGGGCAGCTGGGCTTTTATGCCTCCTGACTCAGCCAGCAGCTAATGCAAGAGGTTGCAAGATTAACTGCAGCCTCTCTCTGGAGCCAGGGTCAGGAAGGGGGTCCCAGTCCTTGCAGCACTTACCAGAGACTTCAGCTGTCTTGAGAGACAGCAGGGGCATCACTAGGGTGGTGCGGCGGGTGCAGGCCACACTGGGTGACACCACGAGACTGGGGTGACACCCAGAGCCACCCCCCGCCCTAGGCACTGCTGCCAGAAAGCGGCAGGCGGAGAGCTGCCCTGCCCACTTTAACAACATGTGGAAGGTGGCGGCACAGCGTGCGGAGGAAGAACACAGAGATCCACCTTAAGGAAATCCACCTCCTCCCGCCGCCCTGGAGTGGGCGTCACTGGGGGTAGCAGAGATCAAATAAATGTGCCATTGGAGGCACAAGGAGGCACCACACGAATCCCCCAGAGGATCTGCATGTAGACATGGGCAGCTAGTCTAGCTCCTTCACTGTCGTCTGTCTAACTCCACTAATTCTCTTTCATTCTACTTTTGCTGAGCTCATACTGACTGCATGTTAAGTTAATGGATGCCGCTGCTGCCGCCGCGTCTTCTCTCTGAGAGTTGCCCCTTGCTTTTCCTTTCCGAATGGAGGTGCGCTTGTTTTTATTTACTGAGGCTGCTGTCACGCTGTCTGCATTTCTTGCTTGTGCCTGTTGGGATATTATATTTATCAGGCCGATGTGCAGATTTGCTGCAGGCCATTTGTTCACTAATCGCACTGGATCAGCTTTTTATTCCCCCCTCCCTCCACTCCACTTCACCCTTTTGGTTTGCAAGCCGCAGTGATTGCCTGCTATCCAGCCAATGCTGTTTATAGCCCATAGTTCACTCCTTTACTCCAACAGCTGGACTTCCATATCTAAAGCTATCAGAGCTTAGAAAAGTTACTTTTTTGAACTACAACTCCCATCAGCCACAGCCAGTATGGCCACTGGATTGGGCTGATGGGAGTTGTAGTTCAAAAAAGTAACTTTTCCAAGCTCTGCCTATGTTCTATATTTATCTATCTTTTCCTGCCCTCCCCTTTCCCCCTCAAATAAGTTGCTGGTTTAAAGACATGGACGCGAAAGGCTCAGGCCAATCCGTTGGTGTTTGCCAAACCACTTTTAAGTTACCTTAAAAAAAAAATAGCCCTGGCCCTGTTTAGATTCAAATTAGTATTAAAATATTTATTAGCTGAAGTACACTAAAACTATTGGTGACTCAGTATTACCTTTGTGACTGGACAATTTGATGGCCCATGTACACCCTGATCCTGGGCATATTTGCTCAGCGATCTGGCCTGCTTATGGGGCTTATTCCCAAGTAAGTGTGCACAGAACTGCAGTTTTAAAAGTTCAAACAGATAATTTGTTTTTTCAAAACCAAGTCTATTTTCTGCTCTTCCAGCCAATGTCAGGGTGATACAAGCTTTGAGTTACACACTCCATCTTTCAAAGTTCAAACAATACTCTTTAATAGACATCTTAACAGAATTGATTCTCAAACTGAGAAGTAGGATATTGTCAGTAGGTCTTCAGGTTTACTTCTAGATTTTATTTTATTTTAAACAACTTTATTGTTTCATAAAAAGAAGTACATAAAAATCGCAAACATACTTCTAATTTTGAAAGTCGTGATCACCACCAACTGACAGTTCTGATTCCCAAAATAATTTCCTCTTGCCCTTAATGAGTTTCAGTCAAAGTATATAAAAAACTTTGCCCCAAGTTTCACTCATAAGGAGAATACATATTTTCAAGTTAGGTATTCCACACTTTGTTACAAGTCTTTTCTGGATGTTTGAATGTAACATTTTATTTTATTTATTGTATTGACTATTGTATATAAAAGGTAGAAACACACTCACTGTTCTGCCAGTTCCAGTGAATCTCCATCTGTCTCTTCTGAAAACGGGCACACAACGCTAACCAAACCTTGCCCCTTTTTACTGTAATATCTGGTGGGATCAGCTCAAGTGTTGGTTTTTTAATTCAACTTCAAAGAGCTTTTGCAACCGATTGGCAGATCAACCTGTTGCCCCTCCAGAAATGCTTTGATGATCTAGTGACTAGTGATTACAGCCATCATGTATACTCAACTTTCTAATATATATGTGTTATGGAAGGCAGCTTACATCCATAATTCAATGGTCACAAATTAAAAATATAACAATAATAGCAAACTTGACAAGAACAGGCACATCAAATAAGACAGTTTTCCAAAAAAATCAGCTCAGTCTGACAAATTAAAAGCCAGCTGGTATAAAAAAAAGTCTTTACAAGCTGGCAAAAGGTGGAGCTATCTGAACTTGATGGGGCAAGATATTTCACAGCACTGTTGCAGCCACTAAGAAGGCCCTATTTCTTGTCCCAGTCAACAGCAAAATGACTCCCTGCTAGATCTTAATGAGTATGACAGTGTCTCTGGTATCTTGGACCCAAGTCATTTAGGGCTTTAAAGGTAAGAACCACCAAATTATGCCTGGAAACAAATGGGTAAACAGTGCAGGCACTGTGAGTCAGATGTAATATGATCCCATCGGCAAGTGCCCATGAAACTCTTGCTGTTGCATTCTGGAGTTTTTGATCAGCCCTAAACTATGATTTTGCAGAGGTGGTTTCTGTTTTGCTCTCTGGCAACTGAGAGACATTGGCACGCCTCGTTCCATCTCCGTCAACCCATGCAGACAGGCGCAGACTCTTTCCACCATTCTGTGCACCTGCTGAAGCAGACTGTTGCCTCCCCACAAACCTTGTGCAAACAAATCAGGATGCATGCTCAGTAAAACAGGTTGTCTGGAAGCGACTTCAGAAGCGGTGCAATGATGGACTGGAACAAAAGGAAGAGCAGACTGGGCAGATGCCTGTGCACTCCCGGACTGACTTGCACCCATGTTTGGCAACCGGCCACAGCAGAAGCTGTGTGAGCATAAAAGTGGCTCTGCGCAACTTTGGGGGCCCATCCCAAGAATTCTCTGCAGGTGGCCTCAAGCAGTTTGTCAGGGATTTCTCTCCCATCCCACCCCCAAGCTGCCCTGAACAGGGCTTCTCTTGTCTGATGGAAATCTCTGAGGGGGCTGAAACTTGTGGTAACTGTGAAAAATCAGGTGGAGGCTGCTTTCGCAAAATGAAATTTCTACTGCAGTATTTTGCAGTGCAAGATTAAAATATTTTTATTTGCCGAGGCATTTAAAATGGTTATGTTCTGTCAGTTTGCTTTACCATTTTTATAGTCTTGTTTTGTTAAGTTGCAGTGATTGTTCTTTGTATTGTATTTCAGTATGATCTATCTATCTATCTATCTATCTATCTATCTATCTATCTATCTATCTATCTATCTATCTATCTATCTATCTATCTATCTATCTATCTATCTATCTATCTATCTAATCTATCCCTCCCTCCCTCCCTCCCTATTGGACACCGCCCCCAATCCTTGGACAAAGGGTGGCTTAGAAATATTTCAAGCAGAGACCAAATGAGACAGGAATATTTCCTTCCTCACATCGCCCACACTGGTGCAATCTGTTGGGGTGAAGAAGACATTTAAAAAGCTTTATAAGAGCATTATTTTTAACCATCTCAGTGTGGCAAAGTGATTAGAGTGTTGTGTTGCGCTGTGTGTAGTTGTGTTGCTTAATTTCTTTTAAAAGCAGCACCACAGCAAGCAGAGTAACAGCAGATGTTGAAATGAGAGTGTGCCAGCATGTGCGTGCGTTTGCCTAAGAAAGCAGGCTTTTACCCTGCATCAGCATCACTGAGACTGGAAACTTAATAAAATAAGAAAACCTACTTTATTTAGAAAAATACATAGTAGATAGAAAAGGCATACCTAGTTCTAACTAACTAGCTAAGTTGGAGGCATAACGCCCAGGTGTAGGAGTTAGCCCGTGGTTGGAGAGAGCAGAGACAAAGGGATGTCTCCTCCCTCCTGGTCAGCCAGAGAACAAAGGAATGGAAAAGAATGGAGGGGCAGGTAAGCTTCCCTAAAGGCGTCACAGTCTAGCGACAGAAGGAAGTCAATCAGAGCATCACAGGTAAAGGTAAACAAGCCTATCCATCTAGAGGACCCTAGCTCTATCTTCCTTCTGGAGCTTAAACAAAAGAACAAGACAGGAGTTGCTCTTGCCCTACTTCCAACATGTTGGGCTAGGATCTGGAAGACCAGGGTTCAAATGGCCACTTGACTGTGAAGCTCACTGGGTCACCTTGGGTCAGTCACTGCCTCTTAGCCTAACCTACCTCACATGGTTGTTGTGAGGATAAAATGGAGAGGGGGATAACTATGTATGCCGCCTTGAGCTCTTTAGATAAAAGGTGGGATTGTCCTGCCCAGAGCTTGAGACACAAGACGGAGGTGAGGCTTAGTTTAATTCTCTTTTTATTAGGGTGATGGTTACATCCAAAGCAGTGCACTTCATAAACCTGTCTACTCTGGCTCACTATTTTCCCTGGCTAAGCAACCTAAACAGTCTCTGCAGCATGTGTGGAGAGTTGACTAAGCACTAGAGTCTGGGTGGGCACCTGCTTAAGTAAAGAAGGTCTTAGCCTGTAAACGCCGGCTCCTCCGAAGTTTCACCCTTTGAAAATCCCTCTTCTCGCGCTGTCTCGCGTGGGGTGAGGGGGGGAGAGCCTCCAATGGCCCACCCGACAGCGGGGCTATGCTAGGTGATGGCTTGGCTCCAGGAAGCGGGAAACTGGTTGGTGGGGAAGCGTTTGTCTGTGGGGGTGGGGTGGCACGTGCGAAGGGTCGCTTTCCAATGGCTCAGGTGGGGAGCTCACAGGGGGAGCAGAATCTGCCTCAATGGGAGGGCTGGTCGAAGAAGTCTGCGGGCTGGTAGCGCTCCCCCTTCCTTCAACGTCCCCGAGGACCTCATCCTCATCTGACTCCTCTCCCTGATCTAACTCCCTTTGCTCCTGGAGCGCAACAAGGATATAAATACAATAAATAAAAAATAAAATACAATAGTATAATGACCACATTATGTTCTCCTTTTTAAAAATTCTCCCCTATTTTTGTTCAATAAATTTATTTATTTATTTATTTATTTATTTGATTTGATTTGTTAGACGCTCATCTGGCTGACTCCCCAGCCACTCTGAGCAACGTACAATACAGCATATAACACATCAAAGTATCAGAAACATGAAAAAACTATAACAGTATAACAATGACAATAAACAATATAATTAAACAAAGTCATAGAACCAAGTTCAGAATACAGTATCAGGGCACCTCGCTTGTGTCAATCCCAAGGGTGCACCTTCAGACAAAAAGTTCACGGTGTGAGTCTTCCTGCACCTAGCATAAGAGCAACATAAGTGGTACTCCGTTCATGAGGCCAAAAGTGGCACTCCCTCTTGGTCTTAGTGTCCAGCATCCAACAGCTCCAGCGGGGGCGGGGGGGCAGATGAACAGTCTCTCGAGGTTGTAGACCAACCGAGATGCTCTCCCCAAAAAAGCCAAAGCTGAAAGCGGAAGCTGAAAGTGGAGACACTGGGGTGCAGGCACAGCTGATACCGGGACGAAACGAGTGCAAGCCAAGTGGTAAAACAATGGCAACGGCAGCTGCAAGGACCCTCCCCAGCCTTCAGAGGCCTCCAACAGGTCACTGAAGCTGAGCGACGTCGTCTCCACATCTGGGGCCCACGGGAACCCAGTCGCGACCCAGCAGTCAACCCACAGGGGAAGGAGGCGCCCCTCCGCTCAACTCCAAGACAGGGCCATAGTGTCAGACCCACCCAGCGACCGCGGTCCCTCCTCGACTCCAACCCTGGCCCAACATAGTTGACTGACAAAAGCGGCCTGGCATGGGAGAGGTTGCTGGGCGGCGCCTCTGAATCACGCTGATAGCTTACAACAGCGGTGTCCAGGTCAAGTATGAAAAGGGCAGCGCATGTCATAACGGGGGGGACTCCCCCATACCTCCAGTCCATTATAGCCTCTAACAGAGGGGGAATTTCCCAGGAAAACCCCCGTAAAGGCCATTGTTAATGGGACTACATCGCTCGTAGATGTTAACCGTGCCACCATTTTCCCTTTTAAAAAGAGAGAGATTTCAAGCAACCAGCTTTGGCTGACAGTCCAGCAGGTCCTTGGTAACTTAGAGTCCCCAAAAAAGGAATACCACTCCATTGCACAGTTAGGCTCATTCATGGACCCTGGAACAGGGGGGGCAGGGGGGGCTCAAACCCCCCCTAAGACTAAGCTTGGGTTTGCTGAGCCCCCCTGAAATGACCAGGCAAAACTGATAGTGGTACAGCAGTGTTCTTAAGTTCTGGCAAAAAATGGTTTCTTGCACTGCCGCTACAAAGGGGTTTTCAGAGCATCAGAATCCCTTCTGTAATCTGTGGAGACCACACTAGGAATGCTAACAGATTACTGTGTTTATTTTGTTCTGTTTTCATCAAGATCTTTGCCTGGCAGCCATTTTAGAAACAGTTCCAGCCAGCAAACTGAAGCATGCTCAGTCTCCCTTTGCTATAGCAATACATCTGCCCTTTGGCCACTAGGTGGCAACATACTTCAACTACTCAGAATACTACACCTTGCCCCAGTTGCCTAGAGATCTGTGCTGAGATATTTGCATTTCTTCCCCCCAGGTTTCTGTCCCATTATTTTGGGTGTATTTTGTTTATAAAAGGAGCTTACACACCTTAGAAAGGAACACTTTCTCTTTAAAAGTACTTTAATCGCGCTAACAGAGGGACTGTTTCTTGGAGCTGGGAGAACTCAGGGAGGAGAGCTTTGCAGCAGCCATTTTTAATCTGTATGTTGGAGCCCTACTGAAGATTAAGAACAAAGGCCTGCAACACAGTGACTCAAAATCGTTCTTGAGTGAGTATAATGTTTTACAAATATCAGTTTGAACTAAATGCTACTCATATACTACAGCTGAAATTGTGATAAAGAATCAAATACACAGGATTCTCACATTTTCAAACAGTTTAACATAAGCAGGTTCACTGACTTAATGCAATTAGTTTCATAAGTAGAGATTGTACTTTATACTACAGTTACGTTGACAAGGGTAGAGACATGTCATTGTTAATTTTTTTTGTTCTCAACTCAGACATTGTGTGAACCCCTAAATAGTTTAGCTGACCTGCATAGAAACAAATCCTGTTTAGTATCAAAATAGATTTTAGGTTATAGTTGTGGCATGAATAAATAAGGGATGCAAAAATAAGCTATGTAGCCCAATTTGTATGTGTGTTTACACAGAAGTCCATCGAGTTATGAGATTTACTCCCAAGGTAAATGTACATAGGAAGCAGCTGTTTAAGCCACAATTCCCAACACAGAGTTCCTACTGGGGAGAAATTTCCCCAGTATGTTCAGGAATTCTGTAAAAATAAATAAATCATTTTTTGTTGTAGAGCTACAGTGACAGCATGGCTTCTTTGCAGCATGCACTGATTTTTCAATACACACACAAATAGAAAGAAGAAATGGTTCCTTTTTCTGATTACTTGCAGGACAATGTTCAAAAAAAGGCCATTGCTTGATGCCTGGCTGCTGCCAGCAAAGAAAACAGCTTCTGCCTCAAAGGAATTGCCTAAAGACACATATCAATTCAGCAAGCTGAATGAAGATGATTAACACCTTGAGGTTGAACCTCAAGAAAGAGATGGACCGCCATATTCATCCACCAGATTTGTGCCAACAAAATCCTATAAATTTCCAAAAAGTAAGGGTAATAGGTCTTGTCAGCTGAAATGGTTTGAGAAGTTCGCCTGGCTTCATTATGATGTGGATCGTGATGTAGTTCTTTGCCATGATTGCAGCAGAGCATTTATTGAGAAGAAGGATTCTTCAAATGTAGAAGTGAGTTTTATTCTAAAAGGTTTCTCAAATTGGAAACATGCTGTTGAAAAATTCCAGTCTCATGAAAAGAGCATTTACCACATGGATTCTGTGAGATACCATCTAACAAAACAGAAAATTATGAATATTGTTATGCTCCTTACAAAGCATTCAAGTAAGCAGCAGCAAGAGGCTCAAGAAGCACTACGTGCCATCGTTAGTTCTGTGGGCTACTTCTGCCGCACAGGTCAAGCATTGCAGGGGCGCACCAAAGAAGATGGTAACTTGATTGACCTTTTGGAGGAAAGCTCAGACGATGTACCTGCCCTTAAAAGATGGCTGACAAGAAGAGACAAATGGCTGAGTAGTGATATCCAAAATGAGCTACTTGAAATTATGGCTCTAAGACTGCAACGTGACATCATTAAAGAAGTGAAATCAAGCCCTTTGTTTGGAATAATTGCAGATGGGACAACAGATGTGACTGGAGATGAGCAGTTTATATTGTGTCTGCATTGGGTAGAACATACGAGAAGAATACCTTGCTGTTTATAACCCTCCTGACTCTATAGCTTGTACTCTCTTCACTGCTGTGAAAGACATGATCATTCGTCTGGGGCTTGATTTCCATGTTTTGCATGGACACTGCTTTGATGGTGCAGCTAATATGTCTGGGTGTTTCTCTGGTGTTCAAAAAAAGATCACTGATATTCAACCCAAGTCAATTTACATACACTGCGGCAACCACTCACTAGATTTGGCTCTGCAACAGGTTGCCCGCAGCTGTGACATGGTTGGTGATGCACCAAGTACTGTTAAGGATGTAACAAACATGATCTTGATATCAGTAAAACGGAAGAGCATATATTCCAACATTGTTCTTCCTGAAGCCATCAAAAATGCTGAAGGGATATATAAACCAAACAGTCTCCTTCCTTTGTGTCCAACACTTTGGGCTGTCAGAGTGAAGTCCATACAGATATTTCCTTGAGAACTATGAAAGAATTCAAGCAACACTCCATGAAATCCTGGAACATCCAGGGTCCTTCCAAGATGACAGAAGGGCAACAATGAAAGGCTACTACAAAATCCTTGGTAAATTTGAAACAGCATTTGGGCTAAATACATCCATTGCAGTGTTTGGGCCATGCGAAGAGCTTGCAAGAACCCTACAAGGCACCAAATACAGTGCAGCAGGGGCAAAGCAAGCAGCAGAAATGCTTATTTGTACCCTGTCAAACCTAAGATCAGAGAGTGCATTTGAAACAATTTGGCAAGACACAAAAATTGCTGCTGGGGAACTGGGCTTGAAGATGCATGAAATTTCAAGAGGTAGAAAACCACCAGCACGTTTTGAGCATACAAAGACACCACCACCACCAGTAGTCCTGGATGCAAAGAAAACTCTCCAGAAGGATTTCTTTGATGTAATTGATCACATAACATCTGAATCAAACGTCGGTTCAACCAGCCTGGAATGGACCAACTAGTGAAACTGGAAAACGCTTTAGTAACTGCTGCATGTGGAAGGCATTTCAGCAGCACAGAAGAGCTCAGAGAGGCCCTTGGAGTTCACAGCTGTGACTTTGATTTGAACAGGCTTCTGGCACAACTGTTACTCCTCCCAACAGTCATTCCAACTGCTGAAGTAAAGACTATTGAAGGTATCTTATTGAGACAACAGCCTCAGACAGTTGGAAATCTCTTAGACCAAATCGTCATGCTGGTACAGCTCTTACACACCATACCTGCATAAGCAGCATCAGGAGAACGTTCTTTCAGTGCTCTGAGGAGGGTAGAGACATACTTGTGTAATCGCATGACACAGAAGCACCTTACACTTCTGCTCCTTCTTCATGTGCACAAGCAAAAAACTGGCCAAATTCCTTTGGAAAATATTATGAATGAATTCATCACAAGAACTGCTGAATGCCAAGCCACCTTTGGCTTAAGTGTGCCACAGTACTGTTTAAGGTTTATTAAAACACAAACAAGGCATCTACGGCACCTTAAAGACTCACAAATTTATTTAAGATGCAACAGACTCCTTGTTTGCGTTTTCATATCTCAGACGAACATACCACCCCTTCTGAAACTATCCTTAGGGCTTGTTATTTATAATACATGCCTGTTATGCTATCCATGTTATAAATAATAGAATACAAGAAACACAACTATACTATTTATTTTAAAATCTTTATTTTATTTATTACATATTTTAAGATCTTTTAATTTTATTCTTTAATTTAAAATTTATTTTAAGATCTTTATACATCTTTATTTTAAAGATGTTATGTGAAGTTCCAGTAATAAATGGAAAGTTCCTAACGTACAAAAGACCTTGCTTTCTTCTTTTCCATCTCTGAAGCATAAACAGGTTAGTTGGAACTTACAAAAGGTATTCCATTATCCATAAGCATTCTGTAATTTTTACTTCTAGCAATTACTACTTATTTATTATTTATTTTATTTATTATTTAATTTGTATCCCGCCCTTCCTCTCAGCAGGAGCTAGGGTTGCCAGGTCGGAACCATCCAAAAACCTGAGAAAATGGGGGCGGGCCCTAGTGACGTCATGGGGTGGGCCCTAGTGACATCATTAAACATGATATATTGTATCAACCACAGTTGCTTGGAGCATACCATTCAAAAAAAAATTCTCTGGAGATTAAAATAGAAATCTTACCTAAAATAGGGTGTTCCTAGGTCCATCTGAAGTGACAAGGTCATTCTTTCTCACAAGCTTAGGGTGATGCAAAATGGAAATGGACTGCCTTCAAGTTGATCCCAGATAGGGTCTTCATGGTAAGCAGTATTCAGACAGAGGTGGTTTACTATTGCCTTCCTCTGAGTCTGAGAGGCAGTGACTGGCCCAAGGTCACCCAAGGAGCTTCATGGCTGTGTGGGGATTTGAACCCTGGTCTGCCAGGTCACAGTTCAACACCTTTAGGGAACATTTAATCTAGCTTACTTGCTTCTGGCAAGAAGGGTTTACGTGCCCTCAGGCCAGGCCATTATTGGAAGAAAGGAGCTTAGTGTTGCAGAGATGTTAGATGGGAGCACAGATGGATGCCCTTGAAGGCAGCAACTGTAAACATGCTTATTAAGGAACTAAGCCCCATAGAACTCAATAGGACTTACTTCTGAGTAGATATGGTTGTAGCCATGTTAAGGACAAGGGAGGGCATTCTAGGCAAGCAGTTGGCAACTGCCTGTCAGCATTGTGCTGTTGCTAAGACTTGACTGGGGATCGTCCACAAAGTTATCCATAGGCCACTGCAACTTTATGTGTTGGCTGACTACTGTTCTATCCGTCTCTATTCAAAGAAATTGAACAATCACAGTTATACAATTACCTCTAGTATTAAGGTAAAGGTAAAAACGTGAGAGAGAAATAAAACCAATAGCACCAGGTTACAAACAATTTTTTTATTAACAAACACTATCTTTTAGAGAACAAAGGCAGGTTACATCACCAGTCAAACTGCTAATCATAATCCAAGTTCCCATTGATTCAATGGGTCTACTGTAGTTGGGACTAGCAGCTGGATTTAGACATTTATCTCTCTTACAAAAGAGAAGTGAATGACATCCAAGGGATGTTCTCAAATATTACAAACATTATAAACAGTATTACTCTTTATAAAAGAAAAACAGAAATAATAAATAAGGTGCTTTCACTGTAGGAACTGGTGTTAAATAACTAAACAGGCCGAGTTTAGAATTTGTACTTCTCATTTGGAACACAAGCTTTAAGCAACCTTTGCTCTTCCTTCACATATTTAAAAAAATCAGCACAGTTCATGCCAAAGTTTAATTTGACAGAAAGCTCTGCTTTGACAAGGGAAGATAACATACGGTTCCTGTTGTCAGTCCATACGTTGCCCATGAGTGAAAACACTCTCTCCACAAAAGCATTGCTTACTGGGATGGCAAACACTGCACTGACAACCTTCACCAGAATTCTTGATCTGATGCTCTTTAGCAAGTGCACCCATTTCTCATCCAGAGGAAGATCAGATGTTCTGACCTCAGGCACAAACTTTTTAACCAGGCAAAGTTCATCAAAAAGTCCATCAACATCGACTTCAATGCCCAGATTTGAAGCCACTTTACTAACGTGGTCCACTGTTAGCTCATCTGACTCTCTGTCCAGATCAAAGGCTGTGAAGTCTTTTAATTGTGAGTTCTCAAAATCATACCATTTATCAAGGTATGCTATTGCCTAGGGTTGCCAGGTCTCCGGTTTTCTGCCGGAGTCTCCGGCAAAAGTAGGCCGCCTCCGGCCATATTTGGTGTGAAGAGGCTGATCTCTGGCTTTTGGACCTCCCCCTCAGGCACGCATGCGTGATTGACACGCATGGCTGCTGGGTGGGAGGAGCGGCAGCGATGGGCGTTTCTGGCTGCGGTTTGCATCGCGGCCGATAGAGCAGTTTGGAATCTCGTTTGGAAGCAGAAGGCTGGCAGGAGCAGGTTGGACTGCGGCTGATTGCAGAGAGAGGCCTGAGAGAGAGAGAGAGAGAGGCCTGAGAGAGAGAGAGAGAGAGGCCTGAGAGAGAGAGAGAGGCCTGAGAGAGAGAGAGAGGCCTGAGAGAGAGAGAGGCCTGAGAGGCCAGAGAGAGAGAGAGAGAGAGGCCAGAGAGAGAGAGAGGCCAGAGAGAGAGAGAGAGAGAGAGAGAAGCCTGAGAGAGAGAGAGGCCTGAGAGAGAGAGAGAGAGAGAGGCCTGAGAGAGAGAGAGAGGCCTGAGAGAGAGAGAGAGGCCTGAGAGATGGGGCTCAGCAGTCTCTGGCCATCACCACACCTTGGGGGAGGAAATTCCATCACACACACACACACTCTCACACCCCGGGCCCCCCCTCTTCCTTTTCTGATTGTGGAAAGCTGGTGGTTCCATGTCTGCCACTGCTCCTTGGATTGTTGAAAACCAAATGTTTAAATAAGCAAAATGTATAGCAGGATGAGGTTGCCATGTGATTTTTCCAGCTGGGTTTGTGTGTGTATGGAACTTCAGCAGGTGAACAGGCCCGTCCCCTCATCTCTGTGACAATGAAAGTTCTACGTCTTGAATTTCTGGCTGCCACCCAAAGAAAGCTGGCAGCCCCGGGAACAGGTGGGTGCAGAGTGGGTCTTAAAATAAAGAAAGAATCTTGCAGACGGAAGGCAGGGAAAACCAGGCCAGGTTCCCCAGGAACAATGTCTGTTTCCTAATCCCTGTCCCTGATAAATCACAGTTTCCATTTTAAGCATCACTTGTGTTGGAATTGTGGAAATGCAACTCGATTTGGATGTTTCCACGTCTGGAGGGAGACAGAGAGGAGACCTCCAGGTTGCTAGGCTGTGCCTTTCCTTTGGTCATATGCTCATCTTCCTTCCTGAAAACTGATACCTCTTAGGAATGCCGACCACACCTTCCAACTCTCTCCTTCCTGCTTCTTCTCTGTCTCTTGAAGAGAAGAAATGTCTTTGCTTTGTCTCTCTCACCTGCAGCATGAGGGCAAAGGCCTTGTCAGGTCCATGAACCTCCAATGCAGGTAGTTTACTAGAACTAGAATCCCTTTCCTATCTATTGTGTATTTCCTTCAATGAAGCAAGCTGTTACTTATTTTACTAAATCTGAATCCTCAGTTATTGCTGCAGCGTAAAATTCTGCTACTTCACAGGGAAAGTCTCTCTCTCTCACTCTCTCTCTCTCTCTCTCTCTCTCTCTCTCACACACACACACACATACACACACACACACACACACACATCAGCACTGGGCACTCTGCTCTTGATCCCAAACCTAACTCTGCTAACAAGTTTCTAGTCTTTTTTCAGCATTGAGTTTCCTCCACTCAAGACTCTGGAAGTTAAACCTCTCAGTGTGCGTGCAAAGCCCCCCGCAGCAGAGTAGGAAGCCTCTTTTTGTCTGTCAAGAGCCATTGACCACCAGCAGCCAAATCAACCTGAGGCCCCAGCTGGCTTTGTCTGTGGGTCAGTGGCCTGAGGAGATGCCTTGGGTCAGCTGCCAGCCTGCCCAATGTGCACTTTCGAAATTCTTCTCAAGCAGAGACTGTCCAGTGCTGAACACCCTCCCGCCTGAGAAGAGCCTGTGGAGCAGGTGATATTGGGGGACCTGCAGGCCAGAGCCCATCCCCCCTTTTAAATCAAGGGAAGATGGCTGTAACTCAGTGGTAGAGAACATGGACAGTCGCTGCCAGTCGCTGTAGACAGTGCTGATGCTGAACCAGATGGACCAATGGCCTAACTCAGTATAAAGCAGCTCCCTGTTTAAATCACCCTTCATTCAGAACCATAAGGACTAGAATCTTACTTTATTTTTAGGGAAACTGTTGCGCATGCAGAAGGGCCCAGGTTCAGTCCTCAGCGGCATCTCCAGGTAGGGCTGAGAGACACCCCTGCCTGAAGCCCTGAGAGCCGCTGCCAGTGCAGACAGCACTGGGCTAGAGAGCACCCATGGGTCTGCATCCAACATTCCTGGGTAAATGAAGCGGATCCTCGCATCTGGTCCAATCCTGCCTCAGGCCAGGGCTCGGAGTCTTAGTTTGCCTTGGCCACCCTGCTTCATCTGCCCGTGCTGGGAGCTTCACAGCAGGAGTTGGGCCCATCTGTTCTTCTGGTACCTTTCAGTAGTTTTCAGGTTCCCTTAAGGACATAAGAACATCTAGTTCCTCACCCCAACCGTAATAGGAAGTCTGCAAGCAGGACCCTTCTGGGAGGAAGGGTGGGATATCAGTTTAATAGATAAATAAAATAAATAAGCGCAACTGGCCTTCAGAGGCATATTGCCTCCTAATGTTAATGCAGCTTCAAATAGCATTTGCCTTTTTTGCAGCCACATCACACTGTTGGCTCATATTCAGTTTGTGATCAACAACAATCCCAAGATCCTTCTTGCATGTAGTATTGCTGAGCCAAGTAACCCCCATCTTAATAACTGCATTTGGTTTCTTTTTCCTAGGTGTAGAACTTTACACTTATCCCTGTTAAATTTCATTCTGCTGTTTTTAGCCCAATGCTCCAGCCTATTAAGATCCCTTTGAATTTTGTTTCTGTCTTCCAGGGAATTAGGTATTCCTCCCAATTTTGCATCATCTACAAGTTTGATAAGCATTCCCTGCCCCTCCTCATCCAAGTCATTAATAAAAATGTTGAAGAGCACTGGGTCCAAGACCAAGCCCTATAGTAGCCCGCTAGTTACCCCCCCCAGGTTGAGAAGAAACCATTGATTAGCACTCTGAATATGATTGTGTAGCCAACTGTGGATCCACCCAATAGCTGTTCCATCCAGTCCACATTCAGCTAGCTTGCTAATCAGAATATCATGTGGCATTTTGTCAAAAGCTTTGCTAAAGTTGAAATATATTGTGTCCACAGCATTCCCACAGTCTATCAGGGAGGTTTGTTGTTGTTGTTATGTGCCTTCAAGTCGATTATAACTTATAGCGACCCTATGAATCAGTGACCTCCAAGAGCATCTGTCATGAACCACCCTCTTCAGATCTTGTAAGTTCAGGTCTGTGGCTTCCCTTATGGAATCAATCCATCTCTTGTTTGGCCTTCCTCTTTTTCTATTCCCTTCTGTTTTTCGCAGCATTATTGTCTTTTCTAGTGAATCATGTCTTCTCATGATGTGTCCAAAGTATGATAACCTCAGTTTCATCATTTTAGCTTCTAGTGATAGTTCTGGTTTAATTTGTTCTGACACCCAATTATTTGTCTGTTTTGCCTAGAATGCCCTCCCTTGTCCTTAACATGGCTGCAACCATATCTACTCAGAAGTAAGTCCTATTGAGTTCTATGGGGCTTAGTTCCTTAATAAGCATGTTTACAGTTGCTGCCTTCAGGGGCATCTATCTGTGCTCCCATCTAACATCTCTGCAACACTAAGCTCCTTTCTTCCAATAATGGCCTGGCCTGAGGGCACGTAAACCCTTCTTGCCAGAAGCAAGTAAGCTAGATTAAATGTTCCCTAAAGGCGTTGAACTGTGACCTGGCAGACCAGGGTTCAAATCCCCACACAGCCATGAAGCTCCCTGGGTGACCTTGGGCCAGTCACTGCCTCTCAGACTCAGAGGAAGGCAATAGTAAACCACCTCTGTCTGAGTACTGCTTACCATGAAGACCCTATCTGGGATCAACTTGAAGGCAGTCCATTTCCATTTTGCATCACCCTAAGCTTGTGAGAAAGAATGACCTTGTCATTTCAGATGGACCTAGGAACACCCTATTTTAGGTAAGATTTCTATTTTAATCTCCAGAGAATTTTTTTTGAATGGTATGCTCCAAGCAACTGTGGTTGATACAATGTATCATGTTTAATGATATCACTAGGGCCCACCCTGTGATGTCACTAGGGCCCGCCCTGTGATGTCACTAGGGCCCGCCCTGTGATATCACTAGGGCCTGCCCCCTGATGTCACTAGGGCCCGCCCCCTGATGTCACTAGGGCCCGCCCCATGACATCACTAGGGCCCACCCCCATTTTCTCAGGTTTTTGGATGGTTCCGACCTGGCAACCCTATTATTGCCCGATTGTACATCTGGAGAGCATCTGTAGTGAAAGATGCACGTTGAGATTTAGGGAGGTGTTTTAGACCAGAAAGCACCTTTGCTCCAAAAAATCTGTTGTCCACATGATTTATCAGCTTCTCCCTCAAGCTGCACATGAAGGTGTGGAGGTGTGGACTTACTGAGTGCTTTCTTTCCAAAAGACTAATAGTCTCATGAAACAGTTGCATGTAGTGATGCACAAAGTAGAGGTAACATTCTGGGACAGAAATCTTTTCAGTTATGTCACTAGTTGCCTCATCTGCCTGGTCTCCAATAAAGTTCCATATCATGTCATCGGTCTGCTCTTCTCCAAGCTCCAGGAAATAGGATTTTATAGCAGGCCACAACTGGAGTAGCCGCTCAACAGCTGGGAAAAGAGAGAGCCACCGTGTGTTTCCATGACTAATTACTGCATGGTACTGCATGGTACTGCATGCCTAGCTCATCAAAGCATTCCCTGAGTTTCTCATTTTTAAGGGTGCTCCTGGAGAACTCTGTGTATACCTTATGAACCAGATACTCAATATCGTACTTCCTGTTAAACCAGCCATTCCTGGCAGCATTGTGTAGAACATGGCAAAAACAGTTTGCCTTCACAGTGGAACTTTTCTGTTGCTTTAGAAACTGGAATACAGAGTTCCTTACCCCGTTATTGACAGCAGCATTGTCTGCTGTGTAAGCCACTATATTTTCAGCAGATAATTCCAGATCAGTCACAGTCTTCAGAAGGCTATTGCTGATGGCAACAGCAGTCTCTGATGGTAACTCATAGAAGTCCAGCAGTTTCTCTTGGACTCCAAGGTCAGCATCAAAGTAACGCACAGCCACAGGAAACATTTTACGGTTGCCTTTGTTAGAGGCATCCGTGGCAATTGAAAAAGGAACCTTTTTAGTGGAACGCCCACCCAGTGCCAGCACCACATTTTCTATTGATTTTGGTCCAAGCACGTTTTCAACAATGCACTCTGCCTTGGTTCTTCCACAGTGCAGTTTTTTAACAAGAGCAGAGTCCTCGATCGTTGTAGAAATCAGTTTCATTCCACAATCCATGCTCATGTAACTGTGCTGGTGCATAACTGCATGATACACGTTGCTAACCTCTATAGCAGCAACACAGAGCATTTCTGGTGTACTTTTCTTTGCAAAGAAGGATGTCATGGCAGCACTCTGATTCACCATTCTTGAGGCTCTAACGTGTGCAGCATTTTGCTTGTGTCTCCGAATGGCCTTGACACCATTGTGTTTCACAGTGAAAGTAGAATTACAGTACTTACATCTGGCAAGAGAGTCATCTACGTTTACGATCCAGTCTTTGAAATTATCATTCTGCAACCATTCAGTCTGAAATGATGCTGCATATTTCTTCTTCGGCTTCTCTCCTTCTGGCTGCATTGAAACAACAGATGTGCAGCACAACAGCACCTGTACAGGATGAAGAGAGTGTTCATAAGAAAAATGCCTAAATCCACAGCCAAGCAATACCTTTGTTAAGATCAACCAAAATGTCACAAACTAGGAAGCAAACTTTCAAGTTCTCCAGAATGCTTTATCAAGCTGTATGGCAAAGCTGGCTTGCTGTTGTTACCACAGTGTCTACATCTGGTCGCAGTCTGGATGGAGTGTAGGAAGAGGAGATTGTATTTCTTTATTTATTAGGTTTATATCCAGCCCTTTCTCCCAGTAGGAGCCCAGGACGGAGATAGCAGACTGGCAGCACAATCCTAAACTCAGAAGTAAGTCCTGCTGAATTCAATTGGGCTTACCCCTAAATAAGTGGAGTTAGGCTTGCATCCTTAGGCTGCCCTCTCACTTGCCAAAAAGCCCCATTCAAGTCAATGAGACTTACTGCTGACCAGACATATAGAGGATTACACAGTTACGTTTGATTACTTTGCAAATCTCATTGCATTTAATGTAACATAGTAAATGTGTTTATTATTGAAGCTGGGTAGTTGGATTAATTTGATGCTATGTGGTTTTTAGGTTGTGTTACTCAATGTAGTAAGAATATGCTGATGGCAGTATGCATAGGATCAGGCTACCTGGTGAGAGTACCATCATCATAGTAGTAATAATTTTAAAAACTCACCACAGTGCTGTTGACTGTGCTTCACAAGTCAATCAAATGATCCTCCAAAGTTCTTCACAGACTATCCTTCGCTGCAGAGGCAGGAATGAGTAATGGTTAAGGAGATTCTCTACAATTTATTGGCTACCCTGTTGTGGGCAGCTATAAAATCGCTTTCTCCGGTCTCCGGAGCACAGTCTGGCCATATTTTGTTGGATGAGTTTCAATTGGTGCAGCTTGAGGACGTTGCTTGGACAGGTGCGTGCAACCACTTCTATGTTAGACCCTTGCCCCTCCTGGCTAATAAAAGCTAGCAGGGATGGCACTGCCGGCTGGGCCAGGGAAGTGATTAATGCCTCACTATGTGAGGGAGTGGTCCCGCACTGCCTTAAGGTGGCAGTGCTGAGACCGCTTTTGAAGAAATCCTCCCTGGACCCAGATAATTTGAATAACTATAGGCCGGTAGCAAATGTGCCATTCCTGGGCAAGGTTCTGGAAGGGTGGTTGCATCCCAGCTCCAGGCACTCGTGGATGAGACCGATTATCTGGATCCATTTCAATCGGGTTTCAGGCCCTGTTTTGGTACGGAGACAGCCTTGGTCGCCCTGTATGATGACCTTTGTCGGGAGAAAGACAGAGGGAGTGTAACTCTGTTGATTCTCCTTGATCTCTCAGCGGCTTTTGATACCATCGACCATGGTATCCTTCTGGAGAGGCTTGCGGATTTGGGAGTTGGAGGCACTGCCTGGCAGTGGTTCCGCTCCTATCTTGCAGGTCGTCTCCAGAAAGTAGTGCTTGGGGAGCACTACTCGATACCCTGGGTGCTCCAATATGGAGTTCCACAGGGATCAGTTCTGTGCCCCATGCTCTTTAACATCTATATGAAGCCGCTGGGTGCTGTCATCAGGAGTTTTGGGGTGCGTTTTCATCAGTACGCTGATGATATGCAGCTCTACTTCTCCTTTTCATCTTCTTCAGGTGAGGCTGTCAAGGTCCTAAACCGATGCTTGGCCGCGATAATGGACTGGATGAGAGCGAACAAATTGAAGCTCAATCCAGACAAGACTGAGATGCTGATAGTAAATGGATCCCCTGACCAGTTGGATGTTCTACCTGTTCTGGATGAGGTTACACTCCCCCTGAAGGAGCAGGTGCGCAGCTTGGGAGTCCTTTTGGACCCGTCCTTGTCACTTGAGGCGCAGGTGGCCTCGGTGGCAGGGAGTGCTTTTTACCAACTTAGGCTGGTAGCCCAGCTACACCCGTATCTGGACAGGGAACATCCATGCTCTGGTGACCTCAAGATTGGACTACTGCAATGCACTTTACGTGGGGCTGCCCTTGAAGACGGTTCGGAAACTGCAGCTTGTGCAGAATGCAGCGGCCAGATTAATAACCAGGACCAAACAGTCGGAACATGTGACACCGATTCTGGCCCGCTTGCACTGGCTGCCTATATGTTTCCGGGCCCGATTCCAGGTGCTGGTTTTAACCTATAAAGCCTTACACGGCACGGGCCCACAATACCTGATGGAACGTCTCTCCCGATATGAACCTACCTGGGCACTACGCTCAACATCGAAGCCCTCCTCCAGGTGCCTACTCAGAAAGACGCCCGGAAGGTGACTACAAGAAAGAGGGCCTTCTCAGTAGCGGCCCCCAAACTATGGAACACCCTTCCTGATGAGGTACGCCTGGCGTCTACTTTACTATCTTTTCAGCGCCAGGTGAAAACCTTCCTCTTTGCCCAGGCATTTTAATATTTTATTATTTTAATATCTTTTTTTTAATAATTTTTAATAATTTTAGCTTTTGTATTTAATGTTGTAAAGATAGTTATATGTTCCATCTTTTTCTTTGAATTACTTTTGATTTGTATTTAATATGGGTTTATTATGTTAATCTTGCTTTTGTTATATGTTTAAATTGTTGATTTGGTGATTAGGTGGTTTTTAAATTGAATGTAAATATATTTTTATTTGATGTACACCGCCCAGAAAGCCTTGCTATGGGCGGTATAAAAATTGAATTAAATAAATAAATAAATAAATTTGAAAGACAACCCAAATCTAGTGAGTAATAACTGACAGAGAGAAAACACCCATGGTTTGGTCTATCTTCACAGGCAGCAGCTTGTGAACAACAACTGCAGCCACACTTCCAAATATGTGAATTCTCTTTTACCATTACTGGGCAAAAAACAAACCATCATGCAACCAACAAGGCACATCATCAATGGGTTTCAGGGGGTTGAGCTGACCACATGGAACCACTGTTGTTGCTTCTATGGATGTAAGGGAGGAGGGTCAAAGGTACATGAAATGCAAACAGAAAATGAAAAAACAAGACAGTGATGCTTTCCTAAATGCAATACCATACCAACCACAACAAGATTACAGAGCAGAGGTATCATGTGCTGATAGGATCTCACTCATGTCAGAAACTGTGCTGCAGCATTCTACATTAACTGACAGGTTGCCAGGATTTTTTTAGTTTTGGTTTTCGGTTATGAATCCTGACTAGTTGTGGGATGCTGAGTTGTCTGCCTTACTCATAGGAATCTTGTTGTGGTTGGTATGGTATTGCATTGAAATCTGCATTGGTTGCTGATTTGCTAACAGGCCAAGTTCAAAGTGTGCTTACCATGTTATGGGTGCCACAGCAGTACTACAGTGTAACATTTATTACCCGAATTCAACCACAGCAACACATACCAAAGGGCCAGCGTAACCCTTCAACTTCTGGATAGAACTCTTACTAGGACATTAGGGACATTTCTTGGGAGGTGCAGTTCTGATGCCTTCAGAAAAGAAGTGTCTTAGTTTTTTCTGGCCCATGGAGGGTTCTTGCCATCTTGGGCACCGCAGAGGAAGAGGAAATTTTAGGAGAACGACGAAAGATGTTATCTGGAAGTAGGGACTAAATCAACCAACCTTTACTTATTTATTTATTAGATTTATATACCGCCCCATAGCCGAAGCTCCCTGGGCGGTTCACAGCAAACTAAAACTTCAGTATACAATTAAAACACATAATTAAACAATTTAAAACATAACATAGAAAAATTTCAAGATTAAAACATTTTAAAACACATACTAAAATGCTGAAATGCAAAAATGCCTGGAAGAGGGTTTTAACCTGGCGCCGAAAAGATAGTAGTGTTGGCGCCAGGCGTACCTCATCAGGAAGATTGTTCCATAATTCGGGGCCCACCACTTAGAAGGCCCTTTTTCTCATTGTCATCCTCCGAGCTTCCCTCTGAGTAGGCACCCGGAGGAGGGCCTTCGATGTGGAGCGCAGTGTATGGGTAGGTTCATTTCAGGAGAGGCGTTCCATCAGAACCTTGGCTTCCTCTGCGTCATTCAGCTTTCCTCCACTTGCTAAAACTCAGGCCACATTCACACCCGACATTTAATTTACTATTAAACTGCTACATCAGACAATAATTTGCATTAATTAACTTATTTTGTAGAACCAAAACTTTGTTGTAGACCTGTAGGAGTTTCATAGGCACTAATGCAGAGGCCTAGTGGGTAATCCAGCCCTGCACACAAGTATGCCACAATGCTGCTGGAGGAGCCCTGTTGGATCAGAGTAAAGGCCCTTCATATCACAAGCTATATGGCTCTGTGTACCATTTGCTGAGAATCACAAGTGCTGCACTTGGGTCCTGCTTGTGGGCTTCCCACAGGCATCTAGGTGGTCACTGTGCAAAACACGACGCTGGACTAAATGGGCCTTTGGCTGACCAGCAGGGCTGTCCTTATGTTCTTCAAACCCAGCATCCAACCCTGGCCAGTCAAATGCATCCTGTAAGCTCACAACCAGACAGCAAGGCGATAGACCAGGGATTTGCAAACTCACCACCACCACTACTTGAACATTAGTGAGGGTCTTGGCAGACCACTTAATGACTTTTTTGCCTGCTGAAGCAATTGAATGGTTTTTAATTGCATCAAGATGAAACGTCTAATAAAAGATTATACAAAATAAGAATAATCTTTATAATGCTTGGGAAAATAGCAGGGAGTAGAAAAATAGGAAGGCCAAACAAGACATGGATTGATTCCATAAAGGCATGCCTACCAAGATCCTGCTGTGCATGCTTCTTGGATGTTCTGGACCTCGTCCCGGCTATCTACAGCAAGATAAAGGTGGAAGGACAGGCACATTAGCACTGAGAATTGTTCAGCCCACAGCCCCCCCTCTCTCTGAGGTTATGCAGCCCATTGCTCTCTCTGCCCCCCCTCTGAGGTTATGCAGCCCTCTCCCTGAGGTTATGCAGCCCTCTCCCTGAGGTTATGCAGCCCTCTCCCTGAGGTTCTTCAGCCCCTCTCTGAGGTTATGCAGCCCTCTCCCTGAGGGTATTTAGCCCCTCTCTGAGGGTTATTCAGCCCTCTCCCTGGGGTTCCTCAGCCCATCTCCCAGGGCTTCTTCAGCCCATCTCCCTGAGGTTCTCCCCTGCCTGCCTGCCTGCGCCTCCACCTCTCTCTCTCTCTCTCCGCGATGCCTGAGCGAGGGCCTACGAATGAGCCGGCCTCCAACTGGCTCCTGCCACCCAGCCGCCTTCTTATCCCGAGCGGATTCGAAACGACGAGGTGCTCTGGTCGCCGCTGGCTGACAGTGGCCGCGATGGAGACTGCAGGCAGAGACTGCTCAGCCCCATCGCGGCTGCTCCCGCCCATTGGTGCCCACAGCACCTCGTCATTTCGAATCCGCTCGGGATAAGAAGGCCGCTGGGTGGCAGGAGCCGGTTGGAGGCTGGTGCACTACAACTCCCATCAGCTTCAGCCATTATGGTCAAAAGACAGGGGTGACAAGAGCTGTAGTCCACCACCATCTGAAGGCATCAAGTTGGCTACCCCTGTTATAAGCACAAAAAGGCTTGCAAGATCAGACTTAAAGTAAGGGAAACCATGGGTCTGTGGCTTCAAGTGCTTCTTGTATCAAAGTATATCCCCACTGGTATGTTCTGAAAAAAAATCATAGTAGCTACTAGGAGAAGGGGGGGAAACAGGCAATGTTTCTTAAAACATGTACGTTCCTTAAAACAAAGGATATCTGGCAAATGTACTTCTTGACACAGCAAGCCAGGGCACAAACAGAATAACAGGAGACAGAGACGGAGGTCTCAAAAGGATCAAGTGAAACATACTCAATGAACATAATAGGAAACAGACAAGTGGACAAGTCAGGAGGTGACTTGGCAGGGAAGCATTTACGAGGGCAGGCGGGGGGAGAGAATGGGGGTGGGGGGCAGGGAGAGTGAGCGATTTTACTTTTAAACCATTTAGGAGGGCAGGCGGGGGAGAGAATGGGGGTGGGGGGCAGGGAGAGTGAGCAATTTTACTTTTAAACCATTTAGGAGGGCAGGCGGGGGGAGAGAATGGGGGTGGGGAGGACAGGGAGAGTGAGCGATTTTACTTTTAAACCAGTTAGGAGGGCAGGCCAGAGACTGCTGAGCCCCATCGCGGCTGCTGCCGCCCAGCGGCACCCACAGCAGAAGGGGTGAAGCGGCCGGCCGTCCTTTCTGGAGCAGGGGAACTGGCTCCGGGCCGGGGCTAAGAAGGAGCCGACCCAGCCTGGCCTCCACTGCCACCGCCTCTTCACGCCTCCTGCTCAGGCTGCCAGGCTGCGTGGGCCCCGTCTCAGCAGTGGTTGCTAGGAGACAGCATCCAAGCGGCCTGCCAGCCTCAGCAGGAGTGGAGGCCGGCCAGGGCCGGTTCCTTCTTAGCCCCGACTCAGAGCCGGTTTCCCTGCTCTGGAAAGGACGGCCAGCCACTTCACACCTCATGCTGTGGGCACCGCTGGGCGGCAGCAGCCGCGATGGGACCCCCCAGACAGAGACTGCTCAGCCCCATCATGGCCATTCCCGCCCAGCGGCACCCACAGCACCTCATCATTTCGAATCGGCTCCGGGGTCAGAGAAGGCCTCTGGGTGGGAGGAATGGCCGCGATGGAGCTGAGCCGGAGGCCTTCTTACCCCGGAGCCACGCCACGATGTGCTCTGGTCCCCGATCGGCGGCAGCTCAGCTGTCTCTGCCTCGGGGGGGCCCATCGCGGCCGCTGTCGGCCAGCGGCGACAACAGCACGTCGTCGTTTGCAGAGGAGGGCAATCGGCCCACAGCATGAGCAGTCAACCAGACACCCGGCACTGCTGCTGGGGGCGGGCCCTCCAGGGGAGACTACTCCACGAAGGCACCCACGTTGTAGCGGACGTAGCCCAAGAGACGCGGCCCAGCAGGCTGCCGTCGCTCGCCTCCACTCATCACCCTCACCTGTACTTGTGTGGGCGGCGGGAATGGGCAGGGGCTGCTGCTCGGGGGGGCCTGCAGGGGGGGTGGCTAGACCTTGCAAACGACTACGGCGGGGGCTCAAGTCCTCCTCCTGTCTCTCCAGTCCCTGCCTCAATGAGAAAGGGTGGGAAGGCGGCCAGCCGCAGCCGTCATGCATGCGTGTGTCAATCACACATGTGTGCCTGAGGGAGGCACTCAAAAGCCGGAGATCAACGTCTTCAAAGAAACAATGGCCGGAGGCTGGAGACAGCCCCCTTTTGCCGGAGACTCCGGCAGAAAACCGGAGATCTGGCAACCCTAGCAGGAGCCCAGCGCAACAAAGCACTAAAAACACTTTAAAACTTCATAAAAACAGGACTTCCCAGGAGGATTCCTACGCCTGTGCAGCCTCTGAGACGACCTCCATCTTGGATGAAACTTATCCAGTTTTAAATTCAGTCAGAAGGGTCTTTTCTGACTGGGGATAATTTCTTCCGGATAAGGAAGAAACGTGAGATCCACCACATAGTTTTGTTTTGATTGTTGGAGACTGGAATTCGTCAGAATTGTCTGTCTTCCGGCAGTTCAGACAGAGCGTGGATTTTTATGCTAGCTCAGCTGGATAAATGACCCCTTTTTTTTTAACGGACTAACAGGCAAACATCTATCCTCCTGTCTACATTTATCATTTTCTTATCTATACAGCTAAAGAGACTTGTCAAAGTAACAGCAATTAAGATAACCTAGGTGAGGTAAGACTTTCCTTTTTTATTTACGGAACTAAGGGGGAAGAAAATATAAATAGCTTATCTTTTTTTATTGCAAAAAGCTGACATGGAAAATTGCATTTTAAAGATTACAATGAATGAGAGATTTCTGATTGGAAGAGATAAGAAATCTTTTTGATTTATAAGATTTTTGTGTAATATATGTAAGGGACTATTTTTCCTGATCTACTTTTTTTTTGATGAATCTGCTCATTCTCTCTGCTACTAGTTGTTTGGACGCTGTGAACTAGAGCTGTTTTTACACTTTTGGGCATTTTAGAGATAAGGCTGTCTAGCGTGTGACGTTGGTTGGAAAGATTAACTCCTTTGTAACTGGATAAAGAAATAAACTGCTCTTTGCTTGGGACATTGAAAATTGAAGGAGTTTTGTTCTTTTGGTTTTAAGAATGACAATTAAGAAGATCATGGATGTACAAGAAGGGACTCTATTTCTAGACATGCTTCAGAAAATAATGAATGGGTTTAACTCAATAAAACAAGAACTGAGAAATAATAGACAAGCGTGGAGAATTGAATTTCATGAAATGAGACAGGAGCTGAAAGAAACTCAGGATTCTATGAGAAAGGAGAATAAAGATAGATCTGGAAAACAAAAAAAGGATGAAAGAGAAATTAAAGGCAAGGTTCAATCTATGGAGATTGGCTTAAATATGGACATGAAAAAAGATTTGGATTTCCTGGCTGTGACGGATCCTGGAGATAAATATTACAGTTTGGAATGCAGCACTGTCCCTGAAGGAATTGAAGAGATTGGAGATAAAGATATTATCGGTTCAAAAAAATTCCTGGACTGGAAGGATTTGATGGAACTCGAAATGGAGAAAGATAACAGAATTAATCCCTGTTTTGTGTCAATTGAAAAACCTTCAAGAGATGTACTAGTGTATCATGTGGAAAAGAGGAGCAGAGATGCGGCTTTGCAACAATACTTCAGTGTTACGTTTGGATTTGATGGTAAGAAAATATCTGTGATGGAGGAAATTCCTATCAGACTTTTATTATATGACTATGACAGCAAGATTTTTGGGTGCGTAAAGATGGAAGATGGAAGATGGACCCAATATGGATAATGACAGGAGAGCGATTTGAAATTACTGGACTTAGTAGATTTGATGAGTTGGATTAATTGACATGTTTATTTAGAAAAAAAATTGATTGACATATATCTCAAGGTTTGGAAACTTCTCTTTGACTTTTTGTGGAAGATTAAAATGATATGATGTTAATGAGATTTGAAACCAACTAAGATAACCGCTGGAGGAAGGTGATTTTATAATCTATTAAGAGATAGGTCTGTTATATATTATAGATTTATAGTTGAATTATAGTGATTTGAAATTACTGGATTTAGTAGATTTGATGAGTTGGATTAATTGGTATGTTTATTTAGAAGAAAAAATTGATTGACATATATCTCAAGAATTGGAAACTTCTCTTTGACTTTTTGTGGAATATTAAATTGATATGATGTTAATGAGATTTGAAACCAACTAAGATAACCGCTGGAGGAAGGTGATTTTATAATCTATTAAGAGATAGGTTTGTTATATATTATAGATTTATAGCTGAACTATGACAAATCGGAAGTCAATATTTTTATATATATGTATTTTTTTTCTTTTTGTATTGTATTAGTTATTGATTTGTGTTGTTTTCTTTTTGTATTATTTTGGTTTTGAAAATTAGAATAAAAATTAATTGGGAAAAAAAACTTCATAAAAACAGATCTTAAAATACATTAAAACAAAACAGCGTTAAAAACATTTAAAAACAACAACTTTAAAAAAGGGTTGAAAACATTATTAAAAAACATATTAAACTTATGTTTTCCTCTTTTTTATTCAAGTGTATTTATGATTGTGACAGTGCTAGAATATGACAGATTTATTGTTTACTTAACCCATTAAATAAGCAGATGTAAAATGCACCTGCAAGTAGGTCATCATGACATAACCTGCCTGCCAGTCTTGAGTCCCCCCACCTTGAAAACAGTTCCGGGGTCCCTGGGCTCATTCCTACTCAATACTATCTCTCCTTGCTGCTCTGGTTTCATTTTACACTCCTTGGGCAATATCCAGCATTGCACAAATGGCTGTGATGACGCTTCCCCTAACCCTCCAGAGCAGATTTTAGAGGTGCAGGGGGGAAGAGAAGAAGGGGAAGCCCCACTGGTCAAAACGGAAGTCTGTCGTGCAGACGGGCTGATCTGTTGCATAGCAAGGTGCACCACTGGTATTATACAGTTCACACTATTATTGATTTATATATTGCATAATCCTGAAATAGACTTCTAAGTATAAAACCCAGTTACAAAAACATTAAAGGATAAACATCCATAATTAAAATACATAAGAAAACAGCCCCATTAAAACAACACAGCAATTAAAACCAGAGGAATAGATGGGCAAGTCATTTAAAGACTTGTAAGTCAGTCTGCCATCTTGAGTTATTCCTGAAAGCAAGAGGGTACCGGTGGGGACCTAGCTCTGGTTAATTCTTCCCCATACGTAAGTGGTCCATCACTACCACTTCACTTTTTAATTTTGTTTGACCCATTTCAAGCATATTTTAGCGCCTGACCAAAAGGGAATTAATAGCGGTGCTCAGGAAGGGCACAGAGAGTTGTAAGGGGTTAACACTATTTAGACTGAATAACTTAGCCACTAAATCACTTTAAATCTAATTAGACTGTGTTTTAAGGATTGTTTGAATGCAAAAGCTATTTTAATCATATGAATCCCACACATTATAGTAGTAGCAGAGAATTATTCATCTTTTTTGGTGACCCTGAGTTACCAAGGACACGCTGGGCTGGCAGCCAAAGTAATGCAAGCTCAATAATGATCATCTATACTTCAAAAGTTAACATGATTGCTATTTCACAATGGCTTTTGCTGATTGGAGGAAGGTTAGATCTCCCAGCCCCCATAATTGCTTGAGTTAGCACTTGTTTTACTATAGCAGAAATGTTATAAAACACACGTCTTAAAGAGGAAATGTCATGAGGTACAAAACAGCAAAGACATTGTAAGGAATGGCACTGGGTGTGGGAGAGGGAGAGAGCAAACACACTGTGCTTGTTGAAACAAGGCAGCAAAATTCTTGGGGGTCAAGGCATACCGGATGCCTTGCTGGAGGTGAAATCCGCAACCATGATGTTCTGACACAAGGGACCACAATGTAATACAGAATCAAAATAGTCATGCTTGAGCCCATTTAAACTAATGGCCCCAAGCCTGCAAATGTCTGTGCTTAGAGTCTAAAAGCACTTCCTGTCACTACAGCTGGTGGTTCTGTCAAAGCCATTGTTAAATCTCTGGGACAGGGAAATGATCCAGGTAATTGACACAATCACTGCTCAGGTTTGTCTCCCTGACTTTCCAGGGAGCTTAAGGTGGTGAAGAGTAAGGGATGGCTAGAGCAAAGATGACAGAAGACTTGGGAGAAATCTGACCGCACACAGACTAGAGCCCTTATTCAGGACTATGCTGTGGTGGTGATGGTGGGGAAACTAAACCTTTCTCCTGCCATTGCATCTGTACACAGAGTTGCCAGAGAGGAACTGTTCTGAGTAGTCAAAGGTCCATTACATCAAGGACCGGAGAAAATAGAGGATGAGATCTCAGCAACTTGCTGTGAGAATTTTGCTAGTTATCATAGTAATCGGTAGCCCAGTCTAGGAGAATGCCTATTTGGTGCTGTATATAGGACAACTTTCCCCAATCGGGTACATTCCAGATACTTTGTACTTCAAGTCCATTCAGTCCCAGCCAGCGAGGCCAATGGGCAGGATTAATGGGAGCTGTAGTACAAAACATCTGGAGGGCACCAGATTGGAGAAGGCTGATGTAGAACATTAGTAAAAAAAAAAAAGTAAACTGCAGTTATCTAATGACGGAGACAGATATTGCATCATTATTGTAAGAGAACCCAAGATGCATTGATCCTCAATTTGGATAGAAAGAAATCCAATTTGCATTTTGGATGGAGAGAGGTCTGAGAGGAAACTTCTGACTTTAGCATGGCTAGCATGTAGACAACTGTATAAATATAAAAGTAATATTGTTGCTCCATGCATTTTTTGCCTCTGGTCGCACCCGCTGCTGTTATGCAGCCCCTGGAAGGTTACTGTTGAGGGAATGTGGCCCTTGAGCTGAAAATGGTTTCCCATCCTTTATTAACTCCCAACTTAATTGGTAATCGACAACTAACAATTTTCAGTGCTCTCTAATTGAAATCAAATATATATTCACTAATAGGAAAAACCTTGCAGTTTAAGAATGTACCTATCACCAACAGACGTTTCTATCAAACTTTAAAAAGCAGGGAAATTGGGCAGCTATAGTGAATGCACCAGGGGAGCAGGAGACCTGACCTCCTCTCTGAGATACTGTACTGCCCTATAATTTGTCAAAATGCAAACACCATTTGGGTTGGTCTTTCACAGTCCAATCCACTTCCTGGGTAGCTTGGAAGAATTTGGTAAGATGTGCCTCTGAGCATATGGTGAGTGGTGGCAACACCTGCAATCAGGACTGCATCTCCAAAGATGGAGAATTACATTTTGGTATGTTTGTTGGTGCTCTTCTTACTTTGCTTCTTATTATTTAAAAATATTCAATCCCACTTTTTTCTCCAAAGAAGGTCAAGGCAGCCAATAAACATAGAACAAAACTAACCCCTAACACACAATATATATATTGTATATATATATATATATACACACATGCAAATTAATAAGTAAACAATATTTAACCTGTTTGACAAACTCCAGCAGGAAAAGAAAATAACAAAATAAGTAAAAAAAGATCACAGGTAACCAAAGATCTCTTAAAGATGGCAAGTCATCACCAACCACCTGATGCAGTATAGTGATGAGACCTGACAGACCCCATTTATTTACTCACGTTTAAATTCCACTTTTCCTCCAAGCGTGGCATAGATGGTTCTCCCCCTCTTGATTTTTTCACAACAACCCTGTGAGGTAGATTAGGCTGAGATAATGTGACTGGTCCAAGGTCATCCTGCAATCCGCACAGATGAGTGAGGATTTGAACCTGGGTTTTGTCAGGTCCTTGTCCAACTCTCTAACCACTGCACCACACTGTCTCTCACCTGGCAAGGAATTCCATAGGATGTGCCAGAAGAAAAGGCTTTGAAACGAGAAAGGAAGGACATGAGGAACAAGGGGCTTTTCAGTGATCAGTGGGTCAGAGGTTTCCTAAGGCTGTGCAAAAAGAAGTTTATATTCATCATTTTTGCTTCATTTGGGAAGCCCCCTTGTGGGGACATCTTTCTTTATTTTGTTCCCACATCATAGTGTTACCTTCATTTCATAAAATGAACTTTGTTTATGTTTCTTGTTGATTTAAATGGAGAAATCACCAGCACACCCATAACATTTCCCTTTTAAAAAAATATTAGAAGAAATTTCTATCTTCTCCTAAGCAGAAGTGTGAGATTCCAGACAAATATATCAAAGAGGTTTCATGCTAAGCACATTTGAAGTTAAAAAGCCTTTTAAACAGTTTCTACTACCCTTCTGGAGGAGTGGGCCTTTCTCTCCAAGGAAGGTCTGGGGATGGCAAAAGCATGGGCTGCAGGGAGGACGATGGTGACACAGCCGGGTGGCAGAATGGGGAAGGGAGGAAGGAGAGGGCAGGAGAGAGGGAGAGGGCGGGCAGAGGGCAGAAAAAGAGTTTTAAATACAGGGATCCTCACAGAAATCCTCCACCAGCACGTCTCCTGAATGGAAGAGAACAGAAGAGAAAACTTAATTATTATTGAGTCATGTGACTTGGAAAAGCACTGGAAAGAGCAGTTTCTGTGGATTATCATCACCATCACCACCTTCACCATTCTTAATGCACCTTTCCTCCAAAGAGCTCCAAATGATTCCCTCCCACCTGTTTTTTTCTTCCGAACACCCCTGTGAGGTAGGTTCCATTAAAAGATAAAGACTGGTCCAAGGTCACCTAGTGGGTTTCAGGGCTGAGTTTGGATTTGACCCTGGTCTGTTCCCCTGTCCTTGTCCAAGGCTCTAACCACTACAGTACACTGGATATACAGTTAAAAGTGTTTATGGGTCAGCATTAGAGCTCCCACAATAGTTTGGTTGTTGGGAGTTCTCAGAAAGAGGCATATTTCCCCTGAGGTACAGTTGGCATTTCATCTACCACAGTCCAGGGACAGAAAGCATTTTAGGCTGCAAAGTTTAAAAAGTGGTGCTAGAGAGCAAATCAGGGATGAGTAGGTAGGAGGGTAGTTGTTTAAGGGACCCAACAAGAGTAGAACTTGTTCATAATATGTCTAGAGGTTTGCAGGATCTACTTTCTTTGCTTACTAGAAGCCTGAGATACAAAGGTGATGACACTCTCCCTCTGGAGGCTGAAATTAGTACCTATGACAATGGCTATTCTCCATCACCTTCCCTCACATTTCCTCACCTGCAAACCTCCATGCAGGCTTCCTCACAGAGAGAATTGGGGATAGACCACTCCTCAGCTGTGGTTCCTGCTTTGCTGGTTGTTCCTCGGGCCAGATTTTTGGGGTCTTGCAACAAGGCCATCGGCTTTTGCTCTTTCCCCCCTTCTCCTCAGATTTCTTCTCTCCGACAGAGAATAGACCACTTACTTTTAGGAGGTGGTAGAAGAGCCTCCTTGTCATCTGCTGGCTCTGGAAAGATCTTGTTCTTTTGGGGGGGAAATCCAAACTTCCAGGGATGGATCCTGGCTCTCTGGGTTTGTCACTGCCTCCTCCTCCTCCTGCTGCATCACATTTGGTCTGGCTTTGGTGCCAGATTGTTCATAGCTTTGAAAACCTAGAACAGAACAAGGAAAAGTTGAGCAATGGGGCTTCAGTACCCTCTATCTCTATGTGCCTACACTGAGTTTGTCCATGTAAAGTCTCAAGGCTTTATATGAATCTGTTGTCCTAAGCAAATAACAATAGGTATCTTGTAAAGAGAGTGCTTGGCTGTCTTGATCAGGAGGAGCCAACATGGTGCCCTCCAAATGTTGTTGAAGTCAAGTACTTAATTGCAGGGCATGTGGCTATCTCCCTGGAAGGCTGTAGATGCATCCTCCATTACAGATCCTGCGCTTGAGCAGGTGTGGGACTAGATGACCAGCAAGATCTCTTCCAACTCTATGATTCTGCTATGGTAGTTCTGCTGCTCAGATTTCTACCCTTTACAGTTGCTTGTTGTTATCCTGCAGCTAGTGGTTTCACAAACTGGACACGTTCTCTGTTATGTACCACTTGCGTTGTGTTTATTTCTCTCCTTGCTAATGAAACAGTGTGGATGGTTCATAATCTAGACTTACTTATTATGAGTTTGTCTTTCTAATATTGGACAAAAGGCAGTGCAAACTGCCAAGTGCCTAACATAGAGACTGAGCTTCAGGATAAAGGCCATGTGACCAAATGGGCAGTGGGGAACTTATGCCAAAACTTAGGTTTTGGTATCTAGTGAACCCCGTTTCACTGGCCTAAAAGCAGTGCCTATTTGCGAGGAATGGTCTCTTGTGGGCTCCTTTTCCTAGAGTATAAGTGGCATCTACTGCCCCTTCCTTCATTCTGACACATCTGTGACTGGAATGCTTCAGGTGCCCACAGTGTCTTACTAAAGCATTTAAACCAGTCCTGATCTTCATCTTTTTAAAAATGACTCTGCCTTGGCTGGGGAAGCAGGAACCCCTCTAAGACTACTAGAGATGAACCAGAAGGCAGGAGCTGCTAGGAAACCCTACTTACATCTCTCTCTCTTTCTCTCTCCTTGCTCGCTCAGTCAATTATTGGCTCGCTTTCCAAGAAGAAAGACTCTCACTCTCTACTAGCCACAAAGCTCAGTAGAGAAATGCTCTCCCAAAGGACCTCTGCTCAGCCGGAGGGCGAGTGTCACAATGGAGGGCCTGTCACAAGGGCGTGTCACAATGAGCTTAGCAAACCAGCAACTAGAGGCAATGACCAATCAAGCCACTTTTCCTCTAGGGTGGTATTTGTTTGTGTGGCTTTTCCACCATATGAAGCCCTTTTTTTGGTATTATATTCACTAACAGGCAAAAAAAACCCTTGTGGTTTAAGAATGTAACTATAGCCAGCAGATATTGCTATCAAACTTTTAAAAGCAGGGAAATTGGGCAGCTACAATGAATGCACAAGGGGAGCAGGAGACCTGACCTCCTCTCTGAGATATTGGACTGCCCTACAAATTTGTAAAAATGCCAACACAATTTGGGTTGGTCTTTCACAGTCCAATCCGCTTCCTGTGTAGCTTGGAAGAATTTGGTAACATATGCCTCTGAGCATATGGTGAGTGGTAGCAACATGACTATCTAAAGTGAAGTAAAGGTCTGGTGTGGGTGTGGCCCCCTGATTAGGCAAGTCCAGCATCTGTGAGTCTGACTTTTGGAACACTGACAGTTGGTTCTTTCTGAGCATGCCCCGGCTTATCATTGACTTCAATGCTAAATTTCTTAAATTAATTAAAAATCAGCCAGGCATTTTTTTAACTTTTAAACTGCAGAAGATGAAGGTCAGAGTATGAGGCAAAGCCAGTAATAGGATTGCAGGTACTCTGTGAACATGGCTGATTTTTCATTGATTTCAACCAATTATGAGAACTCTGACAGAAAAAAAGTCCAAGGGTCTGGTTCCCCCCCCCTCTTTTTTTACACTTTGAACTCTCTATTCTCTCTGACTGTTTTGTGTATCACCATGATAATTTAGAGGGTTCTTAAGCAAGTTTAGACTATACAGTTTGTAAGGTTTTGTTTTGAAATGAACTTATGGGAAGTGTCAGAATGGCTTGGGGGGTATTTTCAATTTAACATTGCGGAATGCGAAAAATCCATGCTGGCTATAGTATACAGCCACTCTTGTGGCTGTATAATACATGTTGCTTTAAATTTGTACATGTACCAACTATTGAATAACTCTATTTGTCTGTTTTCTTGGTTTTCCAACCACATGCATTTTCCCATCACTTCTGCCAAATCTCACAGGGATTCAATGAACCCAAAAGGAGCCATTTCTCTGCTTTTCAGTGTTATGGTATTGCTATGCAGGTTACTCAAAACACAAAAATGTCCTCTCCAGTGTGGCTCTTCAGGAATGGTGGTTATCTCGCTGCATCCGGGGCGGGGGGCAAGAAAACAAAATTGTGCATTATAGACATGAAAGAGGTGTAGAAAATGATGCATGGTGTGGAGAAAATTGAAAGAGAAAATTTCTCCATCACAATACTGTTGGATGAACTTGGAGCCATCCAATGAAGCTGAATGTTAGAAGCTTCAGAACAGACAATAGAAATTACTTTTTCACACAGCACATTATGAAATGATGGAATTTGCTCCTACAAGAGGTAGCGATGGCCACCAACTTGGATGGCCTTAAAAGAGGATTAGACACATTTTTGGAAGATAAGGCAATCAACGGCTGCTAGCCATAATGGGATTTTGTTCTACCTCCACTGTCAGAGGCAGTATGTCTCTGAATACCAGTTCCTGGAAATCATGAGTGGGGAGAGTGCTTTCAGCAAATGCTGGAAGAAAGTTCCTGTCATACAGCAAACTCAAACAACACTCTGTGTGTGCCAAAATGCAGCTTGACTTGCATCACATTGGTAATAAGATTGATCGTTTCACAGTGTCCCCCCCCCTCCCCGGGCATATCACTGAGTTTCACTTGAAAAGAAATGTTTTGAGCTGGAATGAATAAATATTTTATGCATTTGTGTGGAGGCTTCGTAAGAAATTGAAAGAAATCAGATAATCAGGAGTTTCTTCTGTTGCTAATCTCTGCAACCCTTTCCAGGAAGCCTCTTTATGTCTGCATATCATACTGGCTGATACCAACATGTTAGTTTCTGTGACTCTTTATCTGTAGTAGTAATCTTTATATACGTTCTACTTCTACTTTGAGGGTCAACTGTATCTTTATGGATAACTATTTCTTCTAATGGTTGGACAAAGATGTGATCCTTAGGTATATTGGGAGGGGGGCTAGTTCTCTTATGATGTATCATAAAACATTAAGGGTGGCCAAGCAGTAAGTGCTGGGATGGATCAGCTTCTGTGTCTAGTGTAGATACTTCTGCCAGGGCAGGGAGTCAGACCTGGGGACTGAACAGATGTAGGGATCCCAGAGGCAGTTGCTCAGTGATTGATGGATGAGTTCTTTTGCAAGACTGCATGCATACAATCAGATGCACAAATACCATTATTTTATGAGTATCTGGCTTCTAATATCTTTTTTAACCAAACTTCCAGACAGGAAACTCCTGGGAGGAAATGTGAACTCTCTCCCTCAAAGAAACTGCCATCAAGTCTTCTGTCTGAGGGAATACCTGTGCAGCTGGACTTGTCATGTCATCTGGCCTGGACATTGTCACCACCTCTGCTCCTGGATCTGAACTGAGAGGGGGAAGAGTGCTCCTAGGCAGAGCAAGACAGCCAGACCACCATTGAAATTGGTGAGGCAACAGGGTTCAAGGAGTCCAAGATGGGTGGGACTTTCTAAAAAAAGGAAATTCTAAAGGCACAATGGCATACAATTCTGTCAAGGAAAAAAGGGGGAAGACAGCAGAAGAAGCCAATGTGGCTTCACAGAAAGCTTAGAGATGACCTGAAAACAAAAAAAGACACATACAGGAAGTGGAAGGAAGGCCAGGCCACAAAGGAAGAGTACAGGCAGGTAGTACGGAATTGCAGGGATGGCAGCAGGAAGGCTAAAGCTGAGAATGAGCTGAGGTTAGCGAGAGATGCCAAAAGCAACAAAAAAGCTTTCTTCAGGTACGTCCATAGTAAAAGACAGAGAAAAGAAATGATGGTACAGCTACTCAATGAGGATGGCAAACTGATAACAGATGACAAAGAAAAGGCAGACATGCTTAATTCCTACTTTGGCTCAGTCCCAAAAGAGAAAATGCTCCTGGAAAACACTGATGTTGAAGGGGCAGGATTGGAGCTTGAGACTGATAGACAAATGGTCAAGGAATATCTAATCACTTTGAACGAGTTCAAATCGGCAGGGCCCGATGAACTGCATCTTAGCAAATTGAAGGAACTGGCTAAAGAAAGCTCAGAACCACAGTCTATTATCTTTGTGAAATCGTGAAGGATGGGTAAAGTGCCGGATGACTGGAGGAGGGCTAATGTCCCTGTCTTCAAAAAGGAGAAACCTGGAAACTACAGACTAGTCAGCCTGACATCTATCCCTGGAAAAATTCTGGAGCAGATTATAAAGTGGTCAATCTGTAAGCACCTTGAAAACAATGCAGTGATTTCTAGAAGCCTACATGGACAAATCCTGCTAGACTAATCTTATCTCATTTTTAGATTGGGTAGCCTCCCTGGTAGACTGTGGGAGTGCTATGGACATAATATATCTCAACTTCAGCAAAGCTTTTAAAAAAGTGCCCCACCACTTCCTTGTCCAGTTGTGCAATAAGGATTTCTTAGGCTGTGAACGTTATCAGTTTCAAATTGAACCTTGTTGCTTTATTAATTAATTAATTGATTGATTGATTTATATCCGCCCTTCCCCCCAGTAGGAGCCCAGGGTGGCATTTAATTGAAGAGAGAGGGAGAAAGAAGGTCAGTAAATGTTTCCTCTTTGTCATACAGTTATTAATGTGCACCTTTGGAATATTTCATTTTGCTGCTACCAGACAAGACCTGCACTTTTGAAACGCAGAGGCCCGCAAAGGAAGAGTACAAAAATGTATGGAAACTGCTTAAGAGCTCTGGACCTCTTTTCTAAAAATAGCTACACTTAAAACAAAACCTGAAAACAATTTCAGACACCAGATCATTTCAGTGCTTTCATTTCTTCCAAACCCTGTGATATTAATAGGTCACCTGAGAGCAGGGAGAGGGATAATAAATGTCTTCTCATCCTTGCAGGGGATTCTACAATGACTTGGAAATGCAGAAATAAATAATGACTCCCCGTGATCATTGGAAAAGGTGTTACACAGAGCAAAATAACCTGGCTGTTTTAACTGTGACCTCACATGTTAAATTCAATCGGTTTTATTTGAGGCTGTGGATAGATGGAGTGATCAATCTCTATTACCTTGGGCTACCCCTCCTCCTGCTCCTTCCACCTTCATGGGGCCATTTTTCTTCTTCCTAGCCATTCCCATTCATTTCCCTGAGCCATGTTCAGCTTAACAACTGAATTGAAAGGGTTTTTTTCCCCAGGAAGAGGGGGGGAAGGGAATTCTCAAGTATCCAAGGAACCAAGATGAAGTAGTGTGGGGAGAGAGAATAAAGAAATCATAGAGGAGGATGGTTAAGCATGTCATGCAAGATAAAAGATGTCAGGACAGACTGTTAAATGTGGCACTTTCTAGCCTTTGTAGATACATAGCTCCAGATGGATTTTTAAAACGTTAACTCCTTGCCCCCCCCTTTCCTCCTGGATCAGGTATTGCCCTGGGAACTGGAATGAGGACACTGCAATTACCTCTGCTGCGATCAGAGTGCTGATCACATCCTTAGCAACTGCTTGGTCTCTATGGAATCTCCCCCCCCCTCTTTTGATGTATCCTCACAGCAAGGGTCAGCAAGGAAGTCACTCAGGCTCACTGATGCTCGCGTTTAGGATGCCATCCGCCTCCATTCTCCCAGGCTAACAATCTATAGGGATAGTGCCTGAGCCTGAGGGCTAAAAGGGGAGCCATTAGACTGGGTGAGAGATTCCAAGCTGTTTGCTTTGCAAAAACAGAGTGGACGACAAACGGAGTGCTTCTCTCATGGCCTTCTCTGCTCTAGTTGTCTTAAAAGTGAGGCTAATGAACTTTATCTTTCAACTCCATTGAACGTCATGATACAGTAAATATCCTTTGTGTGAAATCATCATGCGATGCTGCTACCAAAAACAATAAGGAGGCTATTGGTGGGAAATATGCTTCAGAGCAACCTCTTCTTTTCCTTTCCTTTCCTTTTTCTCTCCCTCTCCCAGTAGACTAGATCTATCTTTTCAAAGTGAATGGGTTCCCTGGTGACCTAAAGGCACAAATGATAGAAAAAGTAATAGGATAATCTGGGACACTGTAGTCAAGGGAATGGAAATAATCAATATACCAAACCTGCAGTGGTCCAAATCTTATCCCCAAAGGAATTAATAGCAATTTGGCTCAGGAGCTCTAGAGTTTCTCTCATCAGTTTGCCTGACCTTTCTTACATAGTTATTTTGTGTGTGCTTTCTTGTATATTTTTTACAGATGCTGGATCCTTCTCGTTGCTTCAGTGTGGTGGATCTCTATGCCTCAATCTTCCTACCAACTGCAGAAGGCAACTTCTAGCAGAATGTGGTAGATGCTACAAGTGTCTGGAGAACTTCTACCTTGGAACTTCAACATTCTTTATTTCCGATTGACTAAAAAAAACCCAATAACCCTTCAAATGTGTTGGAAATTCGTACTCAAGGCTTTTATTTTTAACTTATTATTTTAAAATATTCTATCCCACTTTTTTCTCCAAAGAAGGTCAAGGCAGCCAATAAACATAGAACAAAACTAACCCCTAATACACAATATATATATTGTATATATATATATATATATATATATACACACCCACACGCACACCCACATGCAAATTAATAAGTAAACAATATTTAACCTGTTTGACAAACTCCAGCAGGAAAAGAAAATAACAAAATAAGTAAAAAAAGATCACAGGTAACCAAAGATCTCTTAAAGATGGCAAGTCATCACCAACCACCTGATGCAGTATAGTGATGAGACCTGACAGACCCCATTTATTTACTCACGTTTAAATTCCACTTTTCCTCCAAGCGTGGCATAGATGGTTCTCCCCCTCTTGATTTTTTCACAACAACCCTGTGAGGTAGATTAGGCTGAGATAATGTGACTGGTCCAAGGTCATCCTGCAATCCGCACAGATGAGTGAGGATTTGAACCTGGGTTTTGTCAGGTCCTTGTCCAACTCTCTAACCACTGCACCACACTGTCTCTCACCTGGCAAGGAATTCCATAGGATGTGTCAGAATAAAAGGCTTTGAAACGAGAAAGGAAGGAGATGAGGAACAAGGGGCCTTTCAGTGAACAATGGGTCAGAGGTTTCCTAAGGCTGTGCAAAAAGAAGAAGTTTATATTCATCATCTTTACTTCATTTGGGAAGCCCCTTTGTTTTGCACCTTTGTGGGGACATCTTTCTTTATTTTGTTCCCACTTCAGAGTGTTGCCTTCATTTCATAAAATGAACTTTGTGTTTCTTGTTGATTTAAATGGAGAAATCACCAGCACACCCATAACATTTCCCCTTTTAAAAAAATAATATTGGGAGAAATTTCCATCCCCTCTTAAATGGAAGTGTGAGATTCCAGACAAACATATCAAAGAGGTTTCATGCTAAGCACATTTGAAGTTAAAAAGCCTTTTAAACAGTTTCTACTACCCTTCTGTGGGGTATATTTAGTTTAGTATTTGCATGAAAGTTACAGGAATGTAGAGGTATTCTTTGGTAAGATCCCTGCAAAATGGCAGAGCTTGGAAAAGTTACTTTCTTGGACTACAACTCCCATCAGCCCACTCCAGTGGCCATGCTGGCTGGGGCTGATGGGAGTTGTAGTTTAAAAAAGTAACTTTTCCAAGCTCTGCAACATGGATATGTGAAAGAGTTTGGGAGTTATCCAATATCCATCAAAAGTGGCATTTAAGGTTTCTTCTCACAATTATATGCATGCCCAGTTATCACAAAAGATCCATTGGCATAAAGCTGCTCTCTCATTAGCACAAAGGTAAAGGGATGAAGGGGCTCACAAGCTCCCTCAAAACTCCTTCCAAATCACTTTCATTGGGAGATGAGCAAGGCATAAAATAAAGAGAACCAATTAATAGGAGCCTTTGAAACCTGAAGCCTGCAGGCAAATGCCAGTATCATTCCATTGACAGAGAGACCTCTTGATTAGAATGTTGGCGAGCTCTCAGTCACCCTTCATCCTTCTGGCATTTCCTTTATAAGGAAAAGGCCTCAGAGGCCACATCCTGGCTATTCAGGCAGGCCTATAAGAACGTTGGGGTGGATTAGTTTTTCTTGATCTTTTAATTACTGTTTTTGATGTTAGATTAATTTGATGAATGTGTTGATTGTATATTGTATACTGTATATTTTATTTTATGTAAGTCGCCCAGAGTGTCCGTTAAGTCGGACAGATAGGCGACTAACAAATAAAATTTTATTATTATTATTATTATTATTATTATTATTATTATTATTATTATTATTATTATTATTATTATTACATTAACACCATATATTTATTCCACTATTCGCTAATAGGCAAAAAATCCCTTGCGGTTTAAGAACGTACCTATAGCCAACAAAAAGCAGGGAAATTGGGCAGCTATAGGGAATGCACCAAGGGAGCAGGAGACCTGACCTCCTTTCTGAGATATTTTACTGCCCTACAAATTTGTTAAAATGCAAACACAATTTGGGTTGGTCTTTCTCAGTCCAATCCATTTCCTGTGTAACTTGGAAGAATGGTGGAATAGTGGAATACATATGTAGTGTGAATGTAGTCAGAGTCCACTGGAAATTGTTACCAAGTTAGGCAAAGGCAAAGCAAAAACAGCTTTTGAAAAGGAAACCAAGCTTCATTAATCAACAAAGCTTACTGTTTCTTTGTAGAACAACTATTGTGATATATGTTTCTTTATGGCATTTGGGGATTTAGGCAGTTCACAGTTCAGTAATGTTGACATTGCCTCATCATAGGGACAAAGGAGTTACTTCAGTTTAGTTTTACTATCCTTTTTGTTGCTTGTAGTTGGTAGGGGAAGCTTAGCCTTGGCTTTAATATTAAAGTCTGCAACCCTATTAAATTGCCCATGTGTGGACTTATTGCAAGAACTATGAAACTCCAAAGAAATTGTACAACTCTACCTTGAGAACTTTTAGCATAGAGCCAAGTCCCAACACCTGTTGCCACCAAGGGATGCTGTTCCTCCTTCATTAGCAATACTGTCCTGTGAAATTTCTCATTGTATGAATGTTGTGGGGCTTTCTTTTGAGGGCAGAACTTCTGTTACATTGTGCTCTTGTATGAGCAGCACCATCACAAATCTGGGTGGAAATGCTGCAGCCATGTGTAATCAAGAGCAGATTCCTAGATTCCTTTGCCCCCAAGAGTCGTTTCTATGACACTGTAGCGTTTATGAGTATTGCCACACTTGCTTTAATAACTAGGTTAAGGTTTCTGTTTAGATCATAATTTAATTTCACCAGTATGCAGAGACTGGCCTGTTTTACTGACTCGAGGAAGAGAAGGCAGCTGTATTAAAACATGATTTGCTGCTCCAAGAGGGACTTGTGAGTCCTCTTTGTCTTGCCAGGATAGTGGCAATAGGAATAGTCCGACCAACAGATGGAAGGAGGGAAAAGGCAGCGGCTGGGAATAGGGATGGAAGAATCTGTCCCATTTCAGGTCTCACAGTTTCTCATTTTTCCAATCTTAAATTCAGTTCTCTGTGTTTCTGCAGCAATTTGCAAATTTTTTAAAATCCTCATGAAAATTCTTCAGCATTTTAGTGCAAATTTCTCCTGATAAACATACTTTTGCATGCAGTTTTGGTTAATGTACACATATTTGCAAGCAATTTCTGCTAATATCATGCATTTTTGTATGTTATTTTCACTAATACATTCATTTTTATGCACACTGTCCCCTAATATATGCATTTTTGTCAACATTGGTTGGAGACGTGCATCACAAAATCTGGATAAGTGCAGATTTTGAAGGATGGCTATATTTCAGTTCTCATATTGTTTTGGAAAGTGTGAATTGGGTAGATTTGGCTGTCAATGCAAACTGAATTGAATTTCTGTCCCATCCCTAGTTGGGACATAGACTGAATGCATTAGCTCGTGGAGTTTTCTCTCCAGCCTCTTTGGGGGCAGAACAAGGTGGATAAAAGGTGGTGTGCTAAAGGAAGAAACCACTAAGGGAAGGGGAATGAGCCAGGCTAAGATACAGATGAAGGAGAACTGAGGCATACTGGCATTTGAACCTAATCCAAAAGAACTAGGGGGAAAGGCACTAAGCTAGGAAGCTGGCCTTTAACATGCTGATTGATGGGACATTTATTTATTTTTATTATTACATTTTTATCCCAACTTTCCTTGAAGGAGCTCACAATGGTGTGCAAACATAGCTCTCCCCCTCACAATTTTATCCTCAAAACAACCCTGTGAGCAGGACTGGTCCCAAAGGGTGGCCAGGTCAGGCCCTGGCCAAGGGCCCCTGGAGCGACAGAGCCCCCTAAGGGGCCTCTTGATAGGGTGGGGGAGGAGTAGCACTCCTTTTCCATGATCCGTGGCAGAGTAGCTGCCACGGATCGCAGGGAGGGAGTGTCTTCCACTCACCTGTTCGCTGGCTCCACCTACCCATCTCTCCTGTCTTTTGCGGCTGCACGTGCAGGACTGCCATTAACCAAGATGGCCACCGAGGTTTCCCTAAGGGGCTGAAGCCTCCAGCGCCATTTTGGTTGATGTCAGTGATGAGCACATATAGCAGCCCGCGCAGCTGCAAAAGACAGAAGAGACGAAGCCAGCGAATGGGCGGGCAAAAGAAGCTCCCTCCCTGTGAGAGACAGGTAGGCGGGCACACATGATTGTGTGTATGCACGCGCACAGCAAGGCCCAGGGCAAGCTGGTGCCCAAGGGCCCTGGCATGTCTGGCACCAGCCCTGCCTGTGAGGTAGGTTAGGCTCAGAGGCCATGACTAGTCCAAAGTCATCCATTGATCAGCAAGTACAACAGGGAGGATGAAGATACATATGGGACCCAGGAAGCTGCCATATACAGTCAGACCATTGGTCCAACTACTCTAGTACTATCTTCTCTGACTGGCAGAAGATCTCCAGAGGGAGTATTTCTCATCATCTGCTATATGACTATTTTCAGATTGAAATGGTGACCTGCATATATTATGTTTGGTTATTAAAAATATAGGCCACCTTTCTGGGCAGCACTAGCGATTAGTGGAGCCCTTCCCTTCAGATGAAAGGTGGAAATTATATGCACATCATGAAACTTAGTTTGACTGTGTGGTTATGTCTGTAGTGCAGCATAGTGGAATACCAATTGCCATTTTACTGTTACATTGTTTTTGTTGTCAATGTATCAATTATACATTAGGGGCTCTGCCCCTGCTCGCTTTGCTTGCCAACCCTAAGAATACCCCATCCCCACTTATCCCCCCCAAATCGCCTCCAAAGCCACCCACCCTTTCTCTTTTACCTTTCCACAAGCCACACACCCCTCCCTTTGCAGGTCACCAAACCCACCTACCTCCTTTCTTTACCCCTTGCCAAAGCCACCCACCCCATGGCTAGATCCAACATGATCTCCACGGCTGTGATTTGTCAACTTAGTTGATATATGGCTCCAAACAATTGTCTCAGTCCCAACAGGTAGAAGATACTTTAAATTTACTTAAGCCTCCACTGAATCAGGAACCACAAGGCACAGACCTTAGACAAATGCAAAGTGTTATCATTCCTTTTCCCCGTATGTAGGCCCACACGTTATTTGTTATTTCTTTGTTTAGATGCATATTCCATTTAGTACATTTTTTTCTTTTCAGTCATGACCATTATTAATATACAATCTATCAAGCCTTTATTCACATCCATTATCATTTACTTGAATTTTCATTCTTCAGACATGCAGTCTTGATAAGAACATAGTTTATCTGAGACCTCAGGTTTCCTTTTTTAAAAACTGTTACCATGACATTATATTTTTTCTTTTCTTTTTTTAGCATTTGTAATGAAAATATTTTACTTTTTTGTTTCTTTAACCCCAAGAAACATCCTTATTTTCCTAAATTCATTCCAGCATTTTACTTTCAAAGAAAAGTTCCTAGTTCTCAGAGTTGATAAGATTAGAAAGGATGAAACCAGAGCCACCCTTACCATTAGGAAGAGTGAGGTACCAGGGAGTGAGGTTTTGGAGGACAGACCTATGTATGCCATACAGCCTGCCCTGTGACCCCTGAGCTAGCCTGATGCCCTCAGGTGTGTGATGGAGGATCTGTGTGGCTTTTATATACAGAACTGGGGGGAGGTGCCATCTTGTTTGCCTCAGGCAGCAATATATCTTGGGCCACTCCTGGATTTTTAAAAAGTAGGCTTGTGGCTCTGAATCTAAAGGGAATATCTGGAGGTCTTCCAGTGGCTCTTAGAAGCATGTTTCCCTCAGCAGCTCAGTTTTACCCCAGTGGCCTTGTATAGCAAGTCTTCTATCCCTACTAATAAGTCCTAGCCCCTCCTTTATACTTCCATCATACTGTTTCACAATTACGACGCCATGGAACAAGTGAATGGCATTGCTTGCATTGATGCTGACAGGAGTATGTATCGGATACACCAAATGTCATGACTTCATTACATCACTTTCATTGTCTCACTGTAAAATTGCAGAATTTTGCTTTTTGACTGACAGTAGGCTAAAATCCTTGCTTGTATTCTGGCACATATCAGTGGAAGTTCATTATGGTTGAGAGATGATGTACGCATGCCAACACATTCATGTGGTGTAGTCCTTTATGGAGTCCTCCATACCGAAAAATAAAATAAAAACACCTTCCCATAGAAAGTAGGTGTTTGGGAGAAGTGTTTCAGGGGTTTCCTTGATATGTTAGTTTTCTATGCATTGGGAGGAAATTCTTTTGAATCTGGTGGAGTGCCCACGTGCCATCTAAAGTGATACAGCCCAGATACATTTTGCCCACCTCTGCGAGAACCAGAACTTTGTCAAGGAAACTTTCACGGAATTGTGCCATTTTGACTTCAAGTAATTGGCTGCCCCATCTCCTTCTCCATGGCTGATGGGAAGATATGTCCTGCTTCGGGGAAAAGTGAAAGAAGATAACATGCTCAGTGTTGTAATGGAGTTCCTGGAAATTGTAACAGCTGGGATGCAGCATACGGTTCTGATCCAAACAAATGATTAAGCATCACATAAATGTGTTGCCAGAATTACACGTAAGGTGAATATAGCCGGTGATGCCAGCACTTACTATATTTTTTCTGACTGGAGGACATCAGTTCTCCATTTCCCTAATTGATTCATGTAACACAGACAATCTGAGTGCTGTATACTGTTCACTGATTGCTAGGCAAACATTATTGAAGTGTCAATATTTGCTTCCCCCCTACAGCTATCATTGCTTGAGAGGCTATCATTCATGTGGGACACTGCTGTGGCTGTTCTGCCTTTATTAGACATGGAAAACTGCGGGCAAACCAACCATTTAGATTTCCTAAAAAAATCTTTTATATCTCAGTAAGAGCAATTACACAAAGAAGGCTCAATGGATTTTCACGGCAGAAGGTCTTTGACAGATACCCACACTTGAAGCCTTTTTTTCCTCAGACAGGGCACTTGACAAACTAGTCTAATAGAGGAGACAAGAGTTGGGCTTCTAGGACAAGGGTGGGAAATCTGTGGCCCGCTAGATCAGGGTTGGGGAAACTCTAGCCTGTGGACCAATCTTAGCCCACCAGGGGGTCCAATTTGGCCCACGAGGCCATTTTCCCCAAACCATGCCCACCCACTTATCAAATCTGGTGATGTCAGCTGATGGGTGGAAGGACAGGTTTAATTCTGTGTTGGCTACATGCCCTGTTCCCAGCCAAGGCAGCAGGATATAACTTCACTCATCACCTGATGAGTGTGGGTTAAAGCTCTTTGCAAAAGCGGTCCACACTTCTCCTTCAAGCAGACAGGTATGTGGAAGCAGCAAACGTCCTTTCTCCTCTCCCCCACCCACCTGCTGTTCCCACCTACCTGCTTAAAGAAGTGTGGAGCTGCTTCAAAGAACACTTTTGCAAATGGCTTTTAAGACAGTACCTGTGCTCCCATTTGAGCCTCTGAGGTGTGTGGGCTGTCTTAAAGCCTTTGCAATACTCCCCATGGACTGCCTTCAAGTCGATTCTGACTTATGGTGACCCTATGAACAGGGTTTTCTTGGTAAGTGGTATTCAGAGGGGGTTTACCATGGCCTCCCTCTGAGGCTGAGCGATAGTAACTGGCCCAAGGTCACCCAGTGAGCTTCATGGCTGTGTGGGGATTTGAACCCTGGTCTCCCAGGTCATAGTCCAACAGTTTAACCACTACCCCCACAATAGTCATTTCATGCCCAAAGAACATGATCAGGCTTCATCGATACATTTTGGAGGTTAGTTCCACACTTTTGTTGTTTCCCTAAAGGTTGTCTGTACTTCTGCAAGCTTTGAAGTTCCCTGAAGCCTGCTGGTGACTCCCTTTTGTGTGTAGACGGTGCCACAGTGGCTCCATAAGAACTGGCACTCAGAGAACTCTTTATTATATATGATGACAGTTCAGTGGAGCCCTGTTCAGAGGCAGTGTGCACCTCAGTTCCGCTTGCTAGTGGGGCAAGCGATTGTGGGTGGCGGTGGGAGACTGTCAATTCCCGTCTTGTTTGTGGATTTCCAGAGGCCACTGGCAGGCTGAAGGGCTGAGGTTGGAAATGGCACCCCAGACTGGCTCATGGATGGAAGGACCCATCCATTTCACTTCTCTCCATTTCTCCTTTTTCTAATCTTAAATTTGTTTATCCACATTTCTGCAGCTATTTGCAATTTTTTAAAAAATCCTCATGAAAATTCTTCAGCATTTTAGTGCTAATTTCTCCTAATAAATATATTTTTGTATGCAGTTTTGACTAAAGTACACATTTTTGCAAGCAATGTATTCTAATATAATGCATTTTTGTATGCTATTTTCACCATTATATTCATTTTGTGCACATTTCCTCCTGCTATCTGCATTTTTGTAAACCTTGCTGGGTTGGAGAGATGCATCACAAAATTTGGATAAGTGTAAATTTTGAAGGATTGCTGTGTTTTTCAGAGCTTGGAAAAGTTACTTTTTTGAACTACAACTCCCATCAGCCCAATCCAGTAGCATGCTGGCTGGGGCTGATGGGAGTTGTAGTTCAAAAAAGTAACTTTTCCAAGCTCTGGTTTTGGTTCTCATATTGTTTCAGAAAGTTTTACTTTGATAAATGCGGCTTTAAATGCAAACTGAATCTCCACCATCCCTACACTGGCTGAATCCTTGATCAGATTCTGATGTTCTCATGGAAAATAAGAACAGCAACAAGCCACTACTGGGTGTTAGTAATGCTTCCCCTCCCATTATACTTTGATATAATGATCCCAAACTAGACAAGTTAGTCAAAGACCCCTCAAAAGCAGTGGAACTTTAGTCAGACCAACTTTAGCTAGATCAATGCCCACATTTAGTGCAGTGATGGCTTACTAGGCAGCCTGGGGACCAAATGTAACCTGCAAAATGTTTATCTAGCACCTGATGATCTGACTCAATTTTAATTGAGTGGTGCATTAGAAGGGCAGGATAGACATTTTTATATACATGAATAATCAAGCAAAAAGCTTCATTTGCATGGGAAAAGAATGAAATGTTTTCAATTTGTGAGAAACACTCATTTTTTAAAATGTCACAGCTCTTTGGGGAAATGCCTTGCTATTCCTGGGCTTATGCCTTGGTAATTTTGAAGATCTATGACACCAATGCTATTATAGAGCCCATCTGACTATATGTGAAGAGGCCAGTCTATATATTGTTGTTGTTGTTGTTTCTTTCTGCATAGCAAAATGCAGTCTGGGTGCTCAGACCTGTGCCTGGCGAACAGAGTGGTCCCTGGAAAACAAGCGTTGGCAACCTCCAATCTAGAATATTGTATTTCAGAAAACAAAGAGCCACAGCAGATTCACACAAAATGCCTTAACTTGTAATCTTGCTAATGTTACAGCTTGTCACTAATGTCCTAATGGAAAACTATCACTATAATATTTCTCCCCATGGTCCAATACCTTTTCTTTTAATGGTCTTAATAGTAACGTGTAGACATGATTTATTCCCCTGCTCCAGTATTTAAAACATGTATATCCCACCTCTTGGTGAGCCCCAAGCTGCTTACAATTTACATAGAATCCTAAAACAGACACTGGTGCCCCCTATCCAGAGCTTGGAAGATTACTTTTAAAAAGTAATAAATTACAGTTACAATTACTTGGCCCAAAAAGTAGTAATTACCGTTACAATTACAATTGCTCTGAAAGTAACTGATTACTTTACTTTTTCTCAAAAGTAATCACTACAATTACATTTCAGTTACTTTTTTTAAAAAACTCCTACAAGGTGCTGGCCTTGGCTGCTGCACATCTAAGAAGCCTAAAACAATATTAAAAATAAACACACACACGCAGGGGGTAGTAGAATAAAAAAAATTATCCATAAGATTAACATAATGGCATAACAGAATCTCACATCCCCCCAAGCAATGAAGATACCCCAACACTTGAAGATTAACATAACGGCATAACAGAATCTCACATCCCCCCAAGCAATGAAGATACCCCAACTCTTGAAATCAAATTTTACACTTGAAATGCTTTTATAATATGTTTCTGTTATGTCTCAAAAGAACAAGATGCTCAAAGAGCATGTCAGACAAGGAATGTCTTTTTACAGTCATTACGTTGCCACCAGTACTGAACAGGCGTTCTACTGCGGCGCTTGAAGGCATGCCTGTGTTGTGCTGCAAAAAACACCGCAGCACACGTGGAAAGCCATGGAGTGATGACACTTCCCTGCTGGGAGTCCTCAGGTACCTCACCAGTTCCTCCTCAGCAGTGTCCACTGCTGACTTCTTGCCCTGGGGCAGAAAGTTAAAGAAGTCATCTTCTAAGTCATCTCCTTCCTGGTCTTTATCTGAAGACTGATCACTGTCCTCATTAAGTACACCCATCTTTATTTCAGCTTTCAGCAAGGCTTCCATTGTGTATCTAAGAAAGAGAGAGGATATGTTAACACATATATGTTAGGAAACCATCATCTGCTCTTCATTTCCTGATGCTTGTCATGTCCCCTGGTTCAGGGTCCAGCCTGAGCCTGTGCATGATGACATGGAAGGTAGGAAGGTGACCAAGTCGCCACACTCATGGGGCAGCACAGCAGACCCTTAAGGATTACCTGCAGCAACCCAAGGTTGTGATGAGGAGCCCCAGGAAGAAAAGGCCCAGCCCCTGCCTACCACTTTAAGCCCTCTGATGCCTCCCTTGAGACAACATTTCCCTTGGAGTAATCCACCCAAAGGGCTTCCCTAATGTTCTTACTTGTTGGTATGGGTGGTGGCCTGACACGATTCCAGCCAATCTAGTTTGAAGCGAGGGTGTAGGCAGGCTGCCAGAAGAAGCCTCTTGTCCTCCCAGATAGCTGCAAACCGCTTTCTTAGGGCTTCGCGCACACCTCTCAGCAGCTGAAAACAGTATGTGTACCTCTCAGGTTTGTTTTCCAGTCCTTCTAACTTGCGGTCCAGATTGCAGAGCGTTGGTAGCAAATACCCCATGGACATGCCGTTCTCCCGTTGCAGGATATCTAGGGACTGGGCTAGTGGCTCCATAATCTCTGTGTATTCCTGTACCACTTCAATCTCAGCAGCTGTGATCCTGGACAAGGAGCAGCGGTCCATTATGGCATGCATTTTTAGTGGCACAGTTGACAGGAGCTCATGTAGTTGCTTCAACGCATCAAAGGTTGAATGCCACCTGGTCTTATTCGGTACCTTCAGATACACACCACATTGCGCATGGATATACTCAGCAATCTGGGCTGACTGGTTCTGCTTGGACCACAACTTGCTGCACTTTCCCATCAAGGAACGAAACTGTTTCTTGAAAGGACCAAGAAGACTACTTTTGGAGGAGTCAGAAAGCATGGCCTCTATGTCTTGTATTGCCACAAGGTTGAGGGTGTGGCTAGCACATCTCTGGTGTGGTGGTAAAACAAAATCCTCTCCTGAGTCTGCAGCTTCTTCCTCTGCCTCAGGTCCTGTGTCCAGGATCTCACAGATAGGCACAAACTCCACCTCAGCCTCCTCCTCCTCCTGGTTATCACCATCATCATCACTGGTGCCTGCAGCTTCCACTGGTTCTTTGGCCATGAAAACTCTGAACGCTTTCACAAAGTTGGAGCCATTGTCTGTAGTAGTGCACATAACTTGGTTGTGGATCCTGTACTGCACAAGTACATCATGCAGTGCTTTTGAAAGGACATCGTATGTATGGCGCCCCTTCAGATGCTTACAAGCCAAGGCCCCGACCTCACGTTTCAGGGTAGTTGGGTTGATCCAGTGGGCTGTTACCCCAAAGTAACTCTTCTTGCCATTGGTCCAACAATCTGCAGTGGTTGCTATATATGCCACAGCACCCATTCGGTTTGCAAGAGTTTCTCTCATGTGGCATGCTCTCTTCTCAATTCTGTCTCTCAGAGTCTTGGCACATAGGATGGTGAGATCTTTGGGGAGTCCAATGCGAACCACATTAATGAATGATGGTTTGTCCACAGTCTGAAGTGGTAATGTCTCCTCTACAATGAAATCAATGATTCTCCTGTTGAGATTGCTCTGGGTGACAGGCTCCCTGCCAGATCCCCACCTCTCAAGAGTTGTCTGCTGCTGCTTCAGCATTTTGGGAGGAGGGGTGTCATGCATTGGTTCAGGAAGGCCATGTCTCCTTGCCTTTATTGCTTCTTCAATTGCTCTCAGCTTCTCAGGGTGTGCCCTCTGAGGAAGAACAACAAAGCATGAATCCAAGAAAAAATGGAAGAGGAACTTCACAATTTAAACATAAATAGACAATGGACACTCTTTGAGGACCAGCATGACAAAGGCTTACCTCAAAATGTTTCTTCACATTGGATGAGGAGGAAACAGCTGATCTCAGATTTTTGATCCTTGGAAGGCAGTAATTGCATCGTACAACAACATTTTTCCCACTCTGGCTCACAAATGTACAAGCTTTCTCAAAGCCAAACCATGGTACTTGCTGTTCTGCAGATGTGGCTGTGGGCAACTGGCACTGCTTCATGCCCTCCTCCTCCTCATGCACAGGGCCTCCTTTCTGAACCTCACTTTCTAGTTTTGCCTCCTCAGGATCAACAAGCTGTGACTCAAGTGGCTGCACTAACTGACTGCTGCTCTCAGCAGCAAAACCTGCAACAGGCGTCTCTGTAATAAACAAGAGATAATGTTCCTATATGGGTGAACTTCAGCTGTGATGTGCCCCCATCTCTTCCCCATGCTGCAAGATGCCCCAGTCAGAGTGGAAGTAAGCAGGTCGATAGCACAATTAAAAGAGATCCTATTTGCATCATTTTTGCTCACTGAATAACCCTGCCTGGGCCAGTCTAACCTACTATCTCACAGGGTTGTTGTGAGAACAAAATGAGACTAGGGTTCAAATCCCCACATAGCCATGAAGCTCACTGAGTGACCTTGGGCCAGTCACTGCCTCTCAGCCTCATGAAAACCCTATTCATAGGGTCACCATAAGTTGGAATCAACTTGAAGGCGGTACATATATTTTTTATTTTGAATATGATGATTATGATAATAAATATGCAGCATTTCAAATTAATTCTGTATGAGAAGCATTCCATGCCAAGCTTGGAAAACCAAGGATGAGGTATAAAATGTAGAAAAAAATACTTTTGACAAAATGCCGTTTATCTTTTATCTTTTATATTGTATATATATGAGCCTGGGTAGGGAACATTTAATCTAGCCTACTTGCTTTCAGCAAGAAGGGTTAAGTGCCTTCAGGCTAGGGCAGTCACCAGAAGGCCACAGCAGAGACAAAGGAGCCTAGTGTTGTGGAGATGTCAGATGGGAGCTTTGGGGAGTAAAGATGGAGGCTCCTGAAGGCTGCAATTCTAAACACACTTACTAAGGGATTAAGCCCCATAGAACTCAACAGGACTGACTTCTAAGTAGATATAGTTTGGACTGTGCTGTTGGTAAACCTTGACTAGGGTTCTTCTGCAAAGACATCCATATCCAAGCAGGGTTGGCAACCCCCTGCCTGGAATGCCCTGCCCTTATCTTTTAATGTGGCTGCTCCAAATGTTTTTACAGATTTGACCCTTTACTTCAGAAAGAGGTCTGAAAAATGAGTAAGAGTAAGAAGTATCTTTTAAAATTGTTATTTTCAATTCACTCTTGAATGAACATCATACCTAGGGCAGATCCACACCATTCCTTTAAAGCACATTCAACACCCATTTGAAGCACACGAATCCCACCACAGAATCATGGGAACTGCAGTTTGTTAAGAGTGGTGAGAACTATAACTGTGAGGGGGAAATGACACTTCCCAGAATTCTTTAGGGGAAGTCGTGCGCTTTAAATGCGAGTTGGATGTGCTTTACACATATTGTGTGAATCCGCTTAATAAATTTTGCCTGCATGTAAATTGTTTTAATTAATTTTTCAAAATGGAAATAAGCTATAAAGTGTAGTGGGTGACCATGGGCTACTCACCATTTCTCAGCCTATCTGCCCCTCAGGATGAAAACAATGGAGAACCATGACTACCCCAAGGCATACTTAAAATGTAAAGGAAGTATTGTACAACCACAGTATGCAATTGGATACTTATAGGGACACAGCATGACAAAACTGGGTGGAAGTAATGAGTGGGGTACCACAGGGCTCGGTCCTGGGCCCAGTGCTCTTCAACATTTTTATTAACTACTTGGATGAGGAGGTACAGAGCATGCTTATCAAATTTGCAGATGATACAAAATTGGGGGGCATAGCTAATACCGTGGAAGACAGAAAGAAAATTCAAAGGGACCTTGATAGGCTGGAGCATTGGGCTGAAAACAACAGAATGAAATTCAACAGGGATAAATGCAAAGTTCTACACTTAAGAAAAAGAAACCAAATGCACAGTTATAAGATGGGGGATACTTGGCTCAGCAGTACGACAGGCAAGAAGGATCTTGGAATTGTTGTTGATCACAAGCTGAATATGAGCCAACAGTGTGATGTGGCTTCAAAAAAGGCAAATGCTATATCAGGCTGCATTAACAGAAGTATAGTTTCCAAATCATGTGAAGTATTAGTTCCCCTCTCTTCAGCACTGGTTAGGCCTCATCTTGAATGCTGTGTCCAGTTCTGGTCTCTGCACTTCAAGAAGGATGCAGACAAACTGGAACAGGTTCAAAAGAGGGCAACAAGGATGATCAGGGGACTGGAAACAATGCCCTATGAGGAGAGACTGAAGGAACTGGGCATATTTAACCTGGAGAAGAGAAGACTGAGGGGAGATATGATAGCACTCTTCAAGTACTTGAAAGGTTGCCACACAGAGGAGGGCCAGGATCTCTTCTCGATGATCCCAGAGTGCAGGACACAGAATAATGGGCTCAAGTTGCAAGAAGCCAGATTTCGACTGGACATCAGGAAAAGCTTCCTAACTGTTAGAGCCATACAACAATGGAACTAATTACTAGAGAGGTAGTGGGATCTCCGACACTGGAGGCATTCAAGAGGCAGCTGGACAGCCATCTGTCGGGAATGCTTTGATTTGGATTCCTGCATTGAGCAGGGGGTTGGACTTGATGGCCTTATAGGCCCCTTCCAACTCTACTATTCTATGATTCTATGAAAATATTTATATAAGCATGACTATCAAATATGTTTATTTATATAACCTGTAAAGATATTTATAGTTCAATCCTATGTTTGTTTACTCAGAAGCAAGTCCCAATGTATTCAATGGGGCTTACTCAACCAGGGAAAACTGCAGCCTCAAGTGATAAGGAACTTGTTCTTTTAACAAGTCTTTTAAGTTGAGACCTTATCCCAGTCTGTGTCTGTGTTGAAATTGCTTTTTAATATGTTTTTAAACTTTTTCTTTAAAAAAATGTTTTTAAAGCTTTTAAAAATGTTTTTAAAGATGTTTTGTTTTAATATATTTTAAAGTCTGTTTTTATGATTTTTAAAGTGTTTTTAGTGCTTTTGTTTGCTGCCCTGGGCTCCTACTGGGAGGAAGGGTGGGATATAAATCAAATAATAAAAATAAATAAACTTCATTCATTTTTTAAAAAAATGAGTATTAGTTTCCTACATAATAAAAACTGTGATAAACCCTGCCTAATTTCTTTAAAAATAGGGTTGGAGGGAGAGAGATTTACAACACAAACACAAGTCTGCACTATGTTTACTCACAAGTCCCATTAATTTACAGCACAATCCTAACCATGTCTACTCAAAAGCAAGTCCTAATGGAGTTCAATGGGGTTTACTCCAGGTACATGCTTTACTCCCAGAAATGGCTTTACTCCCAGAAAAGCAGATATTGGATTAAATACTTTCATATTTCATAGTCCAGGGTCTGACTCTTGGACAGAAGAGGGAAAAAAACATTAAGCCATATTACTTACGCAAACTGCAAAAAACTCAAAGCCACCATATTCTGACATTCAGCCTAGGCATGCCTGGATCAACAAGTCACAACTCTGGCGTCATTGGCTACAATCATGAAAGGGCGGGGTTACAGCCAGAGCTTTGAAAAGTTATTTTTTTAAACTACAACTCCCATCAGCCCCAGCCAGCATGGCCACTGGATTGGGCTGATGGGAGTTGTAGCTAGAGCATGGATCTGTTTTAAAAAAGTTGTGTGTGGGGGTTTACGTTTTATTTATTTATTATTTATTTATTAAATTTATATCCCACCTTATGGCCAAAAGGCCCTCAAGGCGGCTTACAAAAACACGAATATAACACATCATAAAGCATAAATACAATAATGCAATTCTCAAAATTAAATAACAAATAACATTATTAAAAGAAAAGAAAAAACATTTAAATGTGTCACAATAAGAGAACCAAACACTTTATAAAAAGGCCTAGATAAAAATCTTCAATTTCCCAGCAAATAAGTAGCATTTTTATTTTTAACATATAAATATACACAGTATATAAGTAGCCAAACAATAATAATAAACAACAAAATAATGAGAACATCTCAATAAATATACAATTAAACAATCCCCACACACTTTTGGTGTATATCTCGGGAATTAGACCACCTAGAAACTTACTTTTTTTTAAAAAAAATTGAAGCTGAGAGTCCGGAGAGTAAGGGGTGGTAGCCAGAGAGCCGGAGGCCCCCCCAAAACCAGAGACTCCAGCCGAAAACACACACACCGGGGCACACACACACACACACACACACACACACAAATCATCGTCACTCACCTCCACAGCTCTTCGCCATTCTGCTGCTGCCTTCTCCATTGTCCTTCAACTGGCTTTTTCCTCCGGCGTCCATTTTGTCCTCTCAGACGCTAGCAGCAGGCCCTGCCTATTCACCTCTTCCCTGTGCCTCCTAATACAGATCACGAGGGAAGAGAGAGTCTGCGCAGAGGTCCAATCAGTGTGAGGCACATGTCTTGTGTTAACCAATCACAGCCAGGAGCTGACTTCCCCTTGTTCCCGCCCCCAAGTAACGTCCAACCTAACGTGGAAACGTTAAAGTTGTAGCTGAAAAGTAGGGAAATTACTAGTCGTTCCTTTACTTGCCAAATGTAATGGAATTACCCACTCATTATTTAAAATTGTAACTAATTACAAGTAACTCGTTAAAAATAACTAGTTACTTCCAAGCTCTGCCCATATCTGAAAGCGGACATATATTGTACCAGCCAAAGTAGTGCATGCATAGCCAAATAAGCTACAGCTTAATCAGCTGCTTGGTGGGGAAATAGGATAAGAGGGAGGTGACTGGTGTCTGAAACTGGTTTGACAGAGCTATGTGTATGAAGTCCCAGCTGGGGAATTCTGTGCACATCATCCATTTGCACATACGCTTCCCAGTCTGGTTAGGTATGCATGTAGAGAAGTCAGTTTCCTAGCTGTAATGTGCTGTATGTGGGGCTCCCTTTGCGCCTGGTTCAGCTAGTGCTTAATACGGCATGCAGCTTTACAAAAATTATGCTGGTGTTGAAAGATCTGCCTTGGCTGCCTATTAGCTATCAAACAAGTTCAAAGTTTGTTGTTGACATTTCAAGCCCTAAATAATTTGGAACCAGGATAGCTAGCAGACCACCTCCTAAAGTGCAGACTAAGCCAAGCTTTAAATCCCTCTGAGGAGACCATGTTGGTCATTCCACAACTGGCAGATTGTCACTAGGTAGGCCTTCTCAGTGATGGTCCCCACCCTCTGGAATGCCCTCCCTTCAGTAATTTCCTGAGATGATAATGACTTTTAAATGCCCTATGTTTATTCAAGCTTCCCTGGCCTCTGTCTTTTAAGTCTCTGTTTTGCACATTGCTCAGTTTTATCTAGTGATGCTACATAATTGGTCAGTTTGGTTGTTGAATCTGATGAGTTTGAAAATGACCAGATGTGTACCAAGCCTTGTGCGCTCTCTCGCTTGGTGGTCATATTATTTACTAAACAGTCATGTTTTCTTTTAAGTGCTAAGACAGATGTGTCTAGATAAGTTTCTTCCTAATCATACAATTACCAAGGGGCTACAGCAATAGAAGCCCTGCTCATTGCTGAAAATGTCCTGACCTTGGAATAAGGAAGCAGAGCAGTACCTTATGGGAAAATCATGTCAAGGGGCCACATAACATTAGACCTGCCCCATTCAATAGCCTGGAGATACCAACATTTGTGCAGTCTTACTGCATCTAGCCTAAGGCTTCGTGCAGAGCACAACTCAGGATTGAAATGGCATGGTACATATTCATCCATGTACATTCATAATGTTTCTGGTTATTGCCTGTCTAGGATGCAACAGAACAAATTTATATTTTATGTTGTCCTTTTATTCTCTTGGATTTTCAGTCTATATACAATTCCTTACCAGATAGCCCTGCTTCTGCTGTTATTTCTGATAATGATGAGATGGTTGGGAAGGATTTTCAAATGTTGGGAAGGAAGTCAATGCCTGGAATATCTTGAAAAAGCAAATACGTAGGGACGATCCAATAGGGATTTTACTCCTTGAATGTGTGGGACAGGGAATCTGTGGCCCTTCACGTATTGTTGGACTACAACTCCCATCATTTCTGACCTTTGGCCATGCTAGGTGGAGCTGACAGGAGTTGTAGCCCAACGACATGCAGAGAGCCACAGATTCCCATCGTGTGTAATAGTGAAATGCAAGGACTATTGATGATCATAAAGGAGCGCAGGACTCATTCACTCGGGAGTGAAACTTTGCAGTAAAGACTCAGCTTTTGCCATTGTGATAGATTTGCAAGGTTCACACTTCCTACCTTCAAATCCGCTGTTTTCCTTTCACACAAGTAGGCATTCCTCTGGAAAGGTTTAGTATCACTGTTTCCTTGTGGCCCTGTCCTTAATTTACATGTTTTCTCCCTCCTGAGTATCCATATTGCTAATGGAGAAGGGGACGGTTTTTGTCAATGTCATTGTTTCTTGTCAGTTGCACGACTCTCCCAGTGAGCCTGAGGGTGCAATTGATATGAAACTGTATGAAACTGAATAGAGGGGCGGAGTGAGTGAAAGACAAAGTAGGCAGCAGCTGCCACAGCTTGTGCAGGCAGCAGAGAGAAAGGGAGCTGACGATGGGGCATAAGCCCACTAAAAAGACATTGACACAAAGCTCCTAAATGGAGGAGCGCAGCAAAGCTGAGATGGTTTTTCCTTTCCTTTTCACATTATAATTGGATTGGGTTGATACGGGGAAACTGTGTGATAGATGCTGATTGCCTGCAACATCATGTGAATCATGCAAATTAAACGGGGGTGCAAGTGGCACCAATCTCACAGTAAGTCGCTGTGTGAACGAGCCCGCAGAGTTGGGCTTTCTTGACAATGGTTGCCAGATGTGAAATGCCCTCCTCAGTGAAGCTTCCTCTGTACCATTATGACTAAGGGCGGCTCCGTACATTATGGTGGCAGAAGCCAACACTGGAACTATACTGAGATTTCCTGCAGCGCAACATAAAGTGACATCCGTGATGTTTATTTTGAGCAAAAATCCAAAATAACTTTTTCTAAATCATGCAAAAAGTGTCATAATCACACTTTAGAAAACAAATTCAAAGTATTTCAGCATGGAATTTGAAAACTAGCCACAATGAGTGTCAGTTGACCATGTCAGGATATTGCACTTCAGTTAATCGCAGTATGTGAGGTGGGGCACTACTGCTGCACTGCCCTCTCTCTACCGTGGGGCTGTCTCTCATCAGGACCAGGTTGGGGCAGGGCACCACAGCCTTACCCTCGTCCCTTTCCTGCCCTGCCCCTTCCCAGTCCTTGTAAGCAATAGCCCTGCCATGGCCAGGAAGGTGGAGGTCCAGCAGTGCCAGGTAAGCCACCTCACACACCATGACTGGCTTTGATGAAGTTTGTGGAGAAATTTACCAGAACCATTTAATACATTTAATAATAGACACTTTTCCTAGCTGAAATTAGGAACAGAGTGCAATGGTTGTTAAAGAGGAAACTCTTCACTTTTTTACTTTTACTTCAGCATAACATCTCCAGGGTCAAACCAATGTCCCTTTTAGAATTCAAAAGCCCTTTACTGCAATGGCCTAATTTGTCTTGCCTATCCTTTATAGACAGGTATGAAGGGATCGCATTGATTTTTTTGTTCATTCTGGCATTTTTCACTACGTTCAGTCCCTCCTTTTGTTGTTAGAAAACTTAATCCATCTTTTGTTTTTCTACAAGTTTTTCCAATGGTATACAGACACTTCTAGTTTATAGTGCTTGTTTGGAGCCATAAGATAAGATCTAAACAAGGAAGAGCTCACAACTAGAGCTGAGCTGACATTTCTTAGGAGACATTTTTTTCTGAGAAACAGTCTGAGTTTATTATTTCACATTCCCATATAAAAAGAAGGCCAGAATTTTCTCTCAATATTCTTCACCATTTTTTTTGTGTGCTGGTGGTCTCTGTTTCTCAAACACATGCATGCGCACAATGCTGTGGAGTGATTCTAGGTCTGGGACATGGGGGGGATGCAAAATGGTGGCCTGTTGCTGCTGAGAGAACTTCTGCCACTGCCACTGCTGACAGTAAATCCCACCCCACCCAGAAGCTGTTGAAAAATATCTCTTTCCACAGGAGAAATTAGGGGAATGGTTCCGCCCTCTCAATTTTTCTGCCCATACATAGGGTGGAGGATTTTGGGAGGCTATTTGCATACAGGTCTTTGTTGTTGTTGTGTGCCTTCAAGTCGACTACGACTTATGACTACCCTATGAATCAGCAACCTCCAATAGTATCTGTTATGAACCATCCTGTTTAGATCTTGCAAGTTCAGGTCTGTGGCTTCCTTTATGGAATCAATCCATCTCTTGTTTGGCCTTCCTCTTTTTCTACTCCCTACTGTTTTCCCCAGCATTATTGTCTTTTCTAGTAAATCATGTGTTCTCGTTATGTATCCAAAGAATGATAACCTCCGTTTCATCATTTAGCTTCTAGTGACAGTTCCGGTTTAATTTGTTCTGACACCCAATTATTTGTTTTTTTCACAGTCCATGGTATGCACAAAGCTCTCCTCCAATGGAAAAATGGAAATGGACTGTGTTCAAGTCGATCCAGACTTATGATGACCCTATGAATAGGGTTTTCATGGTAAATGGTATTCAGAGGTGATTTACCATTGCCTCCCTCTGAGGCTGAGAGGCAGTGACTGACCCAAGGTCACCCAGTGAGCTTCATGGCTGTGTGGGGATTTGAACCCTGGTCTCCCAGGTCATAGTCCAACACCTTAACCACTACACCACACTGGCTCTCTCTCCTCTAACACCACATTTCAAATAAGTTTATTTTTCTTTTATCCACTTTTTTCGCTGTCCAACTTTCACATCCATACATAGAGATCGATAATACCATGGTCTGAATGATCTTGACTTTGGTGTTCAGTGATACATCTTTGCATTTGAGGACCTTTTCTAGTTCTCTCATAGCTGCCCTACCCAGTCCTAGCCTTCTTCTGATTTCTTGACTATTATCTCCATTTTGGTTAATGACTGTGCCAAGGTATTGATAATCCTTGACAAGTTCAATGTCTGCGTTGTCAACATTAAAGTTACAAAAATCTTCTGTTGTCATTACTTGGTCTTCTTGGCGTTCAGCTGTAGTCCTGCTTTTGTGCTTTCCTCTTTAACTTTCATCAGCATTCATTTCGGTTTCTGCTAGTTGTATGGTATCGTCTGCATGTCTTAAATTATTGATCTTTCTCCCTCCAATTTTCACACCTCCTTCATCTTGGTCCAATCCCGCTTTCCATATGATATGTTCTGCATATAAATTAAACAAATAGGGTGATAAAATACACCCTGTCTCAGACCCTTTCCGATTGGGAACCAATCAGTTTCTCCATATTCTGTCCTTACAGTAGCCTCTTGTCCAGAGTGTAAGTTGCGCATCAGAACAATCAGATACTGTGGCACCCCCATTTCTTTTAAAGCATTCCATAGTTTTTGTACTCTGCTGCGGATCACGGAAGGGGAGCGCTACTCCTCCCCCACCCTATTGAGGGGCCTTCAGGGGCCCCTGTGGCCCTTGGCCAGGGCCCGACCTGGCCACCCTTTAGCGCCGACTCTGCCTATATTTGGGACTTTTTAGTTTATAAAAAAGGGTCAAGTAAGGGGGTCATGACAGAGGTGCATAAGATTATGCATGGAATGGACAGGGAGATGTTTTTCTCCCTCTCTCATAATATTAGAACCCAGGGCCATCCAATGAAGATTTAGGACAGACCAAAAAGAGTGAGGACTTCTTCACACAGCATGAAGTTAAACTATGGAATTCACTCCTACAAGAGGCAGTGATGGCCACCAACTTGGATGGCTTTAAACGGGAATTAGACAAATACATGGAGGATAAGGCTATCAATGGCTACTAGTTATGCTGGCTACGTTCTACCTCCACTGCCAGAGGCAGTGTGCCTCTCTATACCAGTTGCTGGGAATCACTAGTGGGGAGAGTGCTGTTGGCCTCAGGTCCTGCTTGTGGGCTTCCCATGGGCATCTGGTTGGCCCCTGTGAGAACAGAATGCTGGACTAGATGGGCCATTGGCCTGATCCAGCAGGACTCTTCTGATATTCTTATGTAAAACTGGCTTTGTGCTTTACAAGCCTGTCCAAAGCTGGCCATTTGAAAGAGATATGTCCCTGCCCTGTGGAATAAAGAGGAGCAGGGACAAAAGCTTGCACTCAGGCTGAGACAGGCTTGAGATGCAGAGAATTGTCTCATTATGGCACATATCTCCCTGGTCCTGGTCCTTACCCCCAAGACACATTATAAGCTGCTAAGAGTTTGAGCAGGCCAATTACTTCTCTCACACTCCATTTTCCATTATTTTTTTCACACTGGCACACTCAACATTCTTTGACACAACTACATTCACATTCTGCTCTTTATCAATATATCCATCCTAGATTGATGAATATATAAGGATGCTGAGCATTGCTAGGAGATTCCCTATTCCCCTCACAGAGCTAGTCACCAGAAGAGGGGCTGACTGTTAAACCATTCTAGCAACTGTAGCTCTGTGAGGAAATAGGAGTCTCCTAAAACTCTCAGCACCCTTCACAAACTACACTTCCAGCTATTCTTTGGGGGACACCAGGACTGTTTAAAGTGGCATAATAATGGAATAAATGTATGGGGTGGATATGGCCCTACTCAGTGAAATAACTTCAGCTATTCTGCCTTGTTGGCCCCTTATGTTAGGAACATCCCCTCCCTCTACTGAACACTCAGATCAGCTTTAAAGTCTCCTATCACAAGCAACAACACCCCCTGAACCTATTTGCCTGTAGTTTGGCAGGTTTCGTACCTAGCAGCACCTCTCTCGTGCCTGCTATTTTCAGACTAATTGCCCACAAAACACTTGGGGAGATTCAGTACTTTTTATTTTAGTAAAAATGAGCTGCTGGTACTCATATCTTGATAAAAGTGCCATAGGTACCAGCACAAAATGGCTGCCATAGGCAGAAGAGAGAGAGAGAGAGAGAGAGAGATGTGATAGTACTCCATACCTGTGAGTACCGTCACACACAAGAAACACTGATTAAATTGTTTTATTCATCCCCAGACTGTAGAAGCCTGGCAGCAATTGTTCTGACATTTGGCAGGATTCATCCCCTTAGGAGGGGCTGTCATGCCTGCAAATTTCATGCACTTCTGCTGCTGCTGCCGCTGCTGCTACTGCTACTACTACTACTACAGAAACAAAGATTAAAGCCATTTTTTATTCTCCATAATAGTGAATGGTGGGAAAATGGAGCCTTCCCCCTTCTTTCTCTCCCTCTTTCCCTCTGTCCATGTCATGATTAAGGGGGGTATTGCATATTTGTTGGATGTCCTCAGGGCATGTCCCAAATATGTTGCGCAAATAGTCACTCTCCAGCTACCCTCTTCCAATAAGAGAGGCCAGCAGAACACTGACTGGTTACATGAAACTGGATGGAAGCATTAGGGGTGCCTCCATCTAACATTGCACAACCAAGGCTGAGGAGGTGAGGTGGGGTGTGTGTCATGGACTGTATGAAGCAGCCATGGGCCAGATCAGATCCATCAGTCTGCAGTTTCCAATCTCTATTTTAACATTTAGGACTCCTCATTTGTATATCAGTAATTCTTAAAGCAGCCCTGTGTGGTAGGTCAGTCTTGATACCTCCATATTGCAGATGTAGGGAAGAGGAAGCAGAGACTGAGGGGTGGTGACTTGGTTAATGCCTCCTAGTGAATTGATGGCAAAGATGAGATTTGGACTCAGGAAGGATCATGGCTCAGTGGTAGGGCACTTCCTTTATAGCAGCAGTGGGAAACCTGTGGCCCTCCAGATGGTGATGGACTATAGCTTCCATCATCACTGACCATAGGCTATGCTGGCTGGGACTGATGGGAGTTGCAGTTCAACATTGTCTGGAGGACTGCGGGTTCCCCATCCATCCTTCAGAAGTTATAAGGCAAGGGTGGGGAGACTTTGGCCCTCTCAATGTTGCTGAATTATAACTCCCATCAGCCCCAGCAAGACTATGCTTGCTGGGGCTGATGGGAGTTGCAGTTCAGCAACATCTAGGGGGCCAAAAGTTCTCCACACTTGTTATAGGGGATTATGGGTCATATTTCCACATATAGTGGGAATGTACAGTAGTGATGCATTTTTGGGAATTTGTACATATTGTTTTCATAACAAAACAAGTGACTCTTGGCCCACTATTTATGTAGTTAAAATAAAATTTTTGATGGTCAGAAAGAGGACATTTTACGATAAGAAATTATTATCTTCATGGTGGTGGCAGTACAGCAGGAAATCACATTATATTGGAAGACCAACCAACATTTTTGTATCAAAGGATGCTGACGTTGGCACTGATGGAATAACTTTCAGATGGAATTTGTTTGATGAAGACATTATTTTATTTATTTAAATGTTATATCCCACCTTTCCTCCAAGGAGCTCAAGATGGCATACATGTCTCTCCTTTCTCTCCTGATTTTATTCTCACAGCAACCCTATGAGATAGGTTAGACTGAGCGACTGTGAGTGACCCAAGGTCATCCGGCAAGCTTCATGTCTGAGTGGCGATTTGCACCCTGGTCTCCCAGGTCCCAGCCTGACACTCTAATCAGGACTCTTCTCTATTATTCTTGGCATCTCTGTATTACTTCTGGAAATCAAAACCAACAAGAGAAACACTCACTTCCAAAGCATCCATCATTCTGGAGTGATCAAACTTGTTGAACTGTGGACTAATTCCTTTGTTGCACACAATGGACCTCTTTCAGTTTTGATTTTTTGAGATTTATTGATTCCTTTGTTATGGTTTGTTAAAATGTGCCCAGTCTCTAATTTACCATTCTTGGGCAAGGTGATTGAGCGAGTGGTGGCTAAACAGTTACAGACACACTTGGATGAAGCAGATTACTTAGATCCTTTCCAATCGGGCTTCAGGACTGGACACGGAACTGAAACAGCCTTGGTCGCTCTGGTGGATGATATGAGGAGGGCGTTGGATAGGGGAGAATACACATTCCTCGTCCTCCTGGATCTCTCAGCGGCTTTCGATACCGTTGACCATGGTATCCTTTTAAACCGCCTGGAGGGATTGGGAATAGGGGGCACTGTTTTACGGTGGTTCCATTCCTATCTCTCTGGTAGGCAACAACGGGTAGCATTGGGGGATGAGGTTTCAGACCCTTGGCCTCTCAATTGCGGAGTGCCACAGGGTTCTATCCTCTCCCCCATGCTATTCAACACCTATGTGAAACTGCTGGGAGCCATCATCAGAAGTTTTGGGCTGCAGTGTCACCAATATGCGGATGACACTCAGCTCTATCTCTCATTTAAGTCCTCACCAGAGTTGGCTGTGAATACCTTGTCCAAATGCCTGGAGTCCGTAAGTGGATGGATGGGAGAGAACAGGCTGAAGCTAAATCCCGACAAGACCGAGGTGTTGCTTGTGGATGATAAGAGAAGGTTGGGAGATTTAGACTTGGTTCTTAATGGGGTGAGATTACCCCTGAAGGACCAGGTCCACAGCCTAGGGGTCATTCTTGACTCCCAGCTGTCCATGGAGGCTCAGGTTTCGGCAGTGAGCCGGGCAGCTTGGTACCAATTACATCTGATACAGAGGCTGTGACCCTACCTTCCTGTACATCTGCTCCCACGAGTGATACATGCCCTGGTCTCCTCTTGCTTAGACTACTGTAATGCGCTCTACGTGGGGTTACCCTTGAAAATGGTCCAGAAATTGCAGCTGGTACAGAATGCGGCAGCACGCTTGATAAATCAGAACCGTCGCCGGGATCATATCACCCCAGTGTTGGTAGACCTACACTAGTTACCAGTTGTTTACCGAGCCCAATTCAAGGTGTTGGTATTGACCTTTAAAACCCTATATGGTTTTGACCCAGTTTATCTGAAGGAATGCCTCCAGTATCACCAATTATGCCACCAAACAAGATCAGCCTCACAAGACCTTCTCTCGGTCCCACTGGTCAAAACAGCTAGGCTGATGCGGACCAGAGAGAGGGCATTTTCGATTGTGGCCCCCACCCTCTGGAACTCGCTTCCTTTTGACCTTCGACATGCCTCCTCCCTGATGGGTTTTCGCCGAGCCTTAAAGACCTGGCTATTCAGGCAGGCCTATGGGATTTCTGGGGTGGACTAGTTTTTATGAGTATTAATTGAAGGATGGTTTTAGATGAATTGATGTTATGGTTTGTTGATTGTATATTGATTTATATATTGTATTTTGTATTGCTGTAAGTTGCCTAGAGTGTCCGTTCACTCGGACAGATAGGCCACTAACAAATAAAATTTTATTATTATTATTATTATTGTGTTTATGTTACCTTCTTCTTTCAATCTATATTTCACTGATGGCTTAACATCTCTAAACTGGATGAAGATTTTTTTAAAAAAAGTTTTATTAGGTTCTCCTGACAAATCCTGACAACTGAGGAACAAAATTGGGATCTAATATGCCAATGTTTAGTGCACAAAGCACAGCATATTTGACGCCGGTGAGGCTTAATTAGATGTTTTCAGAAACACATTTTAAATGTTGGGAAAGTAATACCTTCAAGGTAGACCTGTGGTGGTATTGCCAGATTGCTCAGAGTTACTGAGTACAAGTAACCATAATATCCAAAATAATGTAATGTGACCCAGACTAGAGCTGGATGCTCTCCTTCCCTGAGACCATCGTTCTCTATGATAGCAGGAGAGCTATCATCATTGGAGTGGGACACAGCTATAACGTCCCTGAAGGCCTCCTCCACACACCTCTCTGCCTCTCTCAGCTTTTCCAGGTCCGCCACCTTGGCCTCAAGGAAATGAAGTCGTTCCCAGAGAGCCAGGAGCTCATTGCACATTCAGTCTCAGTAGCTTGTAGCAACACTATTAGTATGCCATCTGTTCCTGGGGATTTGTTTCTTCCAAGTATTTTAAGAGCAGCTTTCACCTCACATTCTAAAATTTCTGGTTCTTCATCATATGGTTCCTCCATGAATGAATCTATCATCCTTGCATCTCTTTTGTAGATCTCTTCAGTGTATTACTTCCATCTTCCCTTATTTCATCTCAGTCAGTCAGTGTGTTCTTCTGTTGATTATTCAACATCCCTACTCTTGAAAGTGTGGAAAGTGTGGAAACTTGAAAATGTTGTGTCCAGACAAAATAGGTTAAAGGGCTGCATCCATACCAATTATGTTTTAGAGCCTAATCTAGGTTCTAAATAAAACCTCAGTTAATGCAATCCTTTGCATCTTTAGCTGAGATTCAAGCATTTTATCCCATAGGGGATTTATGCTACCTGTTCTGAAACAGTGCAGGAAGGTACAACTCAAATATCTCGTCATCTTTGGGACCCCCTCCCTGGATCGTCACCTTGTAGTGGTGAGTGGGCTTGCGTGTTCCAATGAGCCCTGTGAGTGATGCCGTCGGGAGTCATGTGCTCCCAGCAGGGTCACCCATGGCAGTAAGGTTAATAGTTAATTTTTTAATATTTTTAATATTTAACATTGTAGCACTTCTGACATCTTGACATCGTCACATCATAATAATTTTAACTAATTCATTTTTAACACTTAGTACTGTGTACTTGGTTTTTAGTTATTTTATGTTTAATTATGTTTTGATTTTTTGGTATAATGAACTCATTTTAAGTTGTTTAACATATGGTTTTAATTGTATATTGATTGTTTGTCTGTTGTGAACCGCCCAGAGAGCTTCGGCTATAGGGCGGTATATAAATTTAATAAATAAATAATAAATAAATAAATAAATTTAATTTTATTGACAAAAATATTTAAAACTCCTGTAAATTACTAATAATGAACATTAATTTTCACAAAAATGGTTTGAGGCCATTATTAGAAAACGCATAGTCTCTTGCAATAAGTGAATTGCTATTAAAATGTATAGAAATTGCTGAAATGGACAAACTGACACCATACATTGAAGGAATAGCCATTTAAAACCATGGAAAAATTGTTACCTTATTCTTACCTTATTCTTGTAAACTGTATTTGCAGCTTCTATATAGAACTCTTATTGTATTGAATAATCCCATGCTCTCTGGTTAGGGCTGGGAAAGACCCAGTCCCAAAGTGCTGGAGAGCTGCTGCCACTCACTGTGGATCAGCCTTCCCCAAGCTGGTGCTCTCTATATGTTCTTGATTACAACTCCCTTGTAGTCTAAAACTTCTTCAAGGTAACAGGTTGAGAGGAAGGATGGTGTAGCCAATACTGAGGTAGGAGGAACAAGTGCCTCACTCAGAGCTTCTTTGGTACTCCTATGAGTAGAGATTAGCTGGTCCACAACTCAGACACTATGCTTTGCCGCACCTGGGCTCTGAGAAAGGGTGTCCTTCTTAGGCATTCTGGGTGAAGTGGCCTGGAAATAGGAGGACCTTACATCAGTGGTTCATGCTCTGGTAACCTCACGTTTGGACTACTGCAATGCGCTCTACGTAGGGCTACCTCTGAAGACGGTTCGGAAGCTACAGCTAGTGCAAAATACGGTGGCCAGACTGCTAACAAGAACTAAGCCGTCTGAGCATATAACACCTGTTCTGGCTCGCTTGCACTGGCTTCCAATATGCTACCGGGCCAGATTCAAAGTGTTGGTACTAACCTATAAAGCCTTATACGGCGCGGGACCACGATACCTGCAGGAACGCCTCTCCCGTTACGAACCAGCTCGTACACTACGGTCTACTACGAAGGCCCTCCTCCGGGTCCCGACCCATAGGGAGGCCCAGAGGGTAGTAACAAGATCTAGGGCTTTCTCAGTGGTGGCCCCCGAATTGTGGAATAGTCTCCCCGAGGAGGTATGCCTGGCGCCGACACTATTATCTTTTCGGCGCCAGGTTAAAACCTTTCTCTTCTCTGAGGCATTTTAATCTAAGTTATTTATGTAAATGTTGTAATTTTTATTTTAGATGGTGTACTTTTATATTTGTTATATTGATCTTGTAATTTTATTATTGTATATGTTTCTATGTTTGCCACCCAGAGAGCTGTTTGCTAGTCAGGCGGGATATAAGCTGAATAAAATAAAAAATAAAAAAATAATAAATAAAAATGTGGCTTGTCACAATGGGGTGTGTGGGGCATGTGGGACATGTGGGCATGGTTTGGGGAAAATGGACAGGTGAGCCAAATTAGGATACCTAGTTTTAACTTCAGTGATTAAGTGGTATATAAGCAGCTGACATAAATAGATAATAAAAAGATAATAATTTGGTCCATAAGCCGGAGTTTCTTCACCAGTGATACAAAGACCCCTTCACATTAAGCCCATGAAGTTCAGAGTTCAGAGCTCTGTGCTTCATCCCAGACTTAACAGAAGAAACAGAATACATTACACTAACTCAATCCATCAGTGCAAAATCCTAGAACTTCAGTATTTAGTTGAACGATTGGTTAGATTAATTGATTAAAGTAAGTTTAATTGACTAAAAAAGTGGCCCCAGTTAATATGCCTAAAGATTTAAATTTTGTTTTAAATTAGCACCAATAAAAACTGAAGATGGAAAGAACTATCTTAAAAACAGGCATTATCTCTTCTCTCACACGTATAGGAGGGCCTTTTCTAAGACGATGCCTGCTGTGATGCCTGCATGCAGCACCTAAAATGTTGACTGGGGGGGGTGGCACCTGTGGTTCTCCATATGTTGCTGGAGTTCAACTCCTAGCATCCCATGGCCAATGGCCAGGGATGATGGGAGCTGTTGTCCAGCAACATCTGGAGGACCAAAGGATCTCAAAAGATCTCAAAGGGGAACTTCTCACTTGGCTAACATGTTTCCTAGTCCTTTTGTGCTTATTGGAGCCAATCAGAGTGAAAGGAGATGAGTGAATCACTGAGAAGACTCTTCTAAGTAGCTAACACACACCTCCCCTTTCATTCTGATTGGCTCCTTGGGTAACTGAGAAGTGAACTTCATGGCAAAATACCTTGGTCTCCCAAATTCTAGTCTCACACTTTGCTTCATTTCAGAATTCTTAAAATCAGTAGGTTTTTGGCAACATTAACCCCTAAAGAGAGAGAGATTGGGGGGGGGCTATGCACACAGCAATTTTATTCTGGTTCTGTACTTCTGTAAATCCTGGGGGTGTGGCTGTGAGGTGCTGTGATGTAACTGTCATAAAGAGACACTGCCCTTCTGAATTTGCCACTGCACTACCCAAAGAAAAACCAATTCACATGGAAAACTTGCATGTCAGGGAGAAGGCTAGGCTATAATCCTTTCCCCTGAGATCTAGCTTTCTAAGTGCAGGGATTTTTATTGAAGAGCATTCAGCCATGTGAATCCTTACTTGTAGTTTGAAGGGTACAATAAAATTACATACAAGAATTTGCGATGATCATACAGTCTGTAGCAAAGCAAATCTGTGGGATAGCTCATTATGGGCTGTTTGCTGACTTTACATGATTGATTGATTGTTTCTGCAGGGCTGTACTTTATTCTTCATTCCTCATCCCTAGCAAGGACCTACAAAAGTCATGAATTTGAGCAGCACAGCGCTCTCTCTCTCTCTCTCTCTCTCTCTCTCTCTCTCTCTCTCTCTCTCTCACACACACACACACACACACACACACACACACACACACACACACACACTCTCTCTCTCTCACACACACACACACACACTCTCTCTCTCTCTCTCACACACACACACACACTCTCTCTCTCTCTCTCACACACACACACACACTCTCTCTCTCTCACACACTCTCTCTCTCTCTCTCTCTCTCTCTCTCTCTCTCTCACACACACACACACACACACAGAGAGAGAGAGAGAGAGAGAGAGAGATTTTGTGTACTGAACCGTGACAGGTCACTCATCCCGATGCCAGAATGTATATCCTCAGTTAAAGCTGCTTTTTCTCAGTAGCCTTTACGACACGTTATGCCATTAGAGTGGAATTGGCCAAAGAGGCTGGAGATGCACAGTCACTCTGCAACAGAGATCCTTGCATTAGTTTGGTGGCCACTTCTCCTCCGGCTGCCAGGTGTGTGACCCAGTTCCTATTCACATCAAAGGAAGAACAGTTTCACACAAGGCTGCCCAGGCACCTGGTGGCTGCTCTTTTTCTCTCTCAAAAGAATTTCCCTTGCCCTCAGGATGTTTTGCTCACCTGTCCCTGATTTATTTATTTATTTATTTATTTGATTTCTATCCTGCCCTTTCGCCCAGTGGGGACTCCTTGTCCCTCATAGCCATCCCACCATTTCCCACGCTTCTTTCATGAAAGTGAAATCTCATCTTTCTCCTTTGGGCCTCTTAACTTTCAAAAGGCAACAACGTGAAGACTGCGGATAGAACTAGCTGGGCTGCTAAAGTGTGGCACAGTTATTTTCTGGATGTCCGTGAACTTTGCAGCCAAGTATTAGCACAGTGTAGTAACAGGGACATCAAAGGGTCTCTTTCAGACCCTGAAACCCCTGCCTTTCAAAAACAACTCTAACACTGCCCTCAACTCCTGATTAACTACTTCTCTGCTTCCTTCTTCCAACTCCCCCTTTCCCCCAAAATGCTCAGCAGCTATGGAATGCTGATTGGCATTTGGAAAAGAAAACCGGGATGGGGGGAATGGAATATTTGAGTGCAGGGCTTGAATTGCCAGCTATAACCACTGCACAGGACACTTCTGAAATGGTGGCTATAGCCCCACAACTCTCTGTTGCAGGTCTCACTTGTTACTTCCAATTGCAGCACCAAGGTTGAAGAACGGTGCTCTGGGAGACTGCAGCAGCTGTGCTGAGCAAGGCATTTGCAATGAAAAAGATGCCAGAGCACTTTGCTTGTTTGTTTCTGCATCTCCACAAAGCAGCCACCAGGTGGCCCTAGAATGTGAATGACTGAGCCAACGATCAGCCGGCAGGCTGGAGGCTGGGAAGGGAAAGGTTGCTTGGGGGCAGGGTTGTTTAACCTTGCCCCCTTCCCCAAGCAAGGCTAAGAGCACCTTCTGTGAGAGGCATCATTCAGAATAGGGAAACAGCTGGGGGAGAGGTTTAAAACACCCTCCTTCCCACAACACCTGTTCCCCAATCAAATTATCCTCCAAGCAAATCAGGAAATGGCTCAACTGCTTTGAAATAAAGGTGGGAATTACAGGAACCAGTCATGGATCTCCCACTTCATGGACTGTCAGCTTTGCAAAGGTAAAGGATTGTATCGAACTGAGTTACACACAGCAGCTCAGACACACCAACAACAGTTGACCTAAGCTAGTCCTATCCATTGTTTTTAATGGGTCTACCCTAAGTATGACTTAATCAGAGGTCAGATACCATGAGTGGGCAGCAGGTAAGGGGTTAAGAGCCTCTACAGCTAAAAATAATCACAGTCCAGCATTCTAAATAATTGTTTAGGAATCAATCTTCTGAGAAAAAGGAAACAGGAACGAAAGGGAGGGCGCAGACTGAGGTCATTGAAGCAGCACATGGGAAGGAGGACTCACTTCACATTCATACTCTGTGAAAGGACTGACCTAACACATGGCGTACATTTCCTGTTGAGTTTCACTTCAGCTGTTAAAGCTCTCCCTAACCCTTTAGGGATTTCCAGTTGGTTAGGGAAAGTGTCTAAACTTGCTGCCCTGTCAGCTGGACTGTAATTAAAAGCAGAAAATATGGCAAGATCCTGCAGCTGGAGGCTGTGAGAGCACAGAGTGCACAAAGATTTACTCACTAGTGCCACACTCTCTACTGACTTGGAGAATTCGCCTCTGGCTAGGACAGGCAATGCATGGTGTGCGCTACAATGTGGATGAAAAGAGGGGTGGAAAGTACTTCTGGAAGCAGAACATGCAAACATGCCAAGTTGCTGTTCATTTGAGGCCAGCCAGTCAGCTCTCTAACCCAGGCCTGCTACATCGAGATCTTTGAAAAGCTAGGCATGTCAGGGATTGGAGCTGGGACCCTCAGCCTGCAGAGCAGGAACGCCATTTGTGACTGAACTGCAGGCCTCTCCTCGCTTGGCAAGGCCTGAAGTAGCCTTTCTGTGCTGTTTTTACAGATGTGAAACCAAACAGCTACAATAACTGTGCACAGGAGAAGGATTTGTTCTTCGTCTTGTGTAGGAGGTGCTTAAAACAAAAAAGGAAAAGAATCCCAGTATCATTAAAATTATGTGAGGGAGATATGCAGAAATTCCAAACGGGAATGTTAAAATCTTTCCAACAGTAGTGGAGGAAAAGGAAGGAAATGAGTCCACTCTTAATCACTGCCTGAGTTGGTGGTAGTTTCCTGACCCCTCTTCCTGCCTGGACTCTCCAAGAATGGCAGGAAATTAGGCATCTGCTGTGGAAAGGGGAAAAAAACAACCACCTCCATAACACTCAGCAGAGAAGTTGTCAACATCTCCACCCAGGAGAGGCAACACTTCTTTGCTGAGAAAATGACAGCCGAGATTATTTTGGTTCTTGCTGCAAAGATTTCTACTTCCTGCACTGAAAATTCAATTACCTCCAGTTGTTTTAGGAACAGGAGTAAAAGAAAATGCATACCCGCTTCATCATAAGGCAAGGTGGACAGAACAGTGGAGGATGGCAAGGAACAGACAAGAGATTTATGGGCTTATCACATCCAGGAGTTCTTGAACTGAAGTGTCATTCTCTGAGAATGGCCACTTTCCAGTTAGACAATTTATTAAATGAAAAAGGAACCATTGCGTTTTGCACAGAATGTTAAAAGATATGTTATTCCTCCCACTCCTCAGCTCAATTACCCCCTATTTACAATTTCATTCTCCCTTTTCTGGTCCCTTTCCAACTTTTAAAAGTGCAGAAAAAAATCCAGCAAGAAGTATGTCTGGTCACATCCTTGCCATACATTTAAACCACATGGCTCCCCCCAACAAGAATCCTAGTAACTGTAGCTTACCTTTTTCTCCATACGTGCTATATTGCACTTAACTATTTTTGGGGGGTTTAAATTAGTGCTAACCAAACTAACGGATGGAATGAACTCCTCCCCTGGATCTGCTGTCTTGGAGCCATCATCTTTACCCTTGATCTACCATCTGGTTGTTGCCTTTTGCTGCTGGCTGGCTTTGTTACTGCACATGTACATAAATGGCACTTGGAACTAGAGATGGAATGATCTGTCAATTTCAGTTCTCTCCATTTCTCCTTTTTCGAATTTTAAGTTTGGTTCTCCACATCTCTGCAGCAATTTGCAATTTTAAAAAAATCATGAACGTTCTTCAGTTTAGTGCAAATTTCTCCTAATGAATAAGCTTTTGTAGGCAGTTTTGACTACACATTTTTGCAAGCAATTTATCCTACTAAAATGCATTTTTGTATGCTATTTTTACCAATATATTCATTTTGTGCACATTCCCCTAATATATACATTTTTGTGGACATTGCTGGGTTGGAGACCTGCATTGCAAAATTCGGATAAGTGTGAATTTCAAAGGATGGCTGTGTTTCGGTTCTCATGTTGCTTCAGGAAGTGCTAATTTGATAAATTTGACTTTAAATGCAAACTGAATCAAATGTCTTCCCCATCCCGTTGGGATGAGGGTCACCTTTTGAATTAGCAGTCACTAAGAGGAGCAGGCAAAAGTGCAAGAGGAATGCCAAGGCCAGGTAGGGATGCGGAATTTGCACTTCCAATCTGGATTTGCACTTCCCAGACTAATATTCTGGTTATTCTTTGGTGTTCGTACATCTTTGAATGTCCAATACAGTCCTTGCCTCAAAAATACATATGTGCCAAAATGCATATAAAATGTACATTTTAGGTTGGAATGGATATAAAATGTATTTTAGGATAAAATGTGTACAAAAATATATATTTTTGAATAAATGTGATTTTTCATGATTGCAGTTAAAAAAAAGATCGGTGGCAAAATGGGATGGAACAGACTTCAGAATGGGTACATGCGAAACTGTCACAGACCAGAAATAGATGATCTGTCTATCCTTAGTTTCAGGAGTTGGCCCAAATGATATCAAGCAGGTACTCAGCTTGGCCACCCCCTTCAGCCTCTGGCAGGATGCAGGAACCTCAGCTAAAATCAGTCAGATCAGCAAAGAAGCTTCTCAAACAGCAAGAGCCCAGAGTGAGTTATGTCGTACTGCTGAACCCCTACAAAAGCATCAGTGACAGATTTGCTCTCTAGTCTGACCCAGAAGTGACCTCTCATTTGCTGCTATTCTGTGCCATCACAAGCTACTTCTCCTTGGTCTCATTAAACCCAGACTTGTCCTGCTCCAAGGAACATGCCTTCCCCAGTCTGGCAAGAATAAGGTCAGACATGGGAGGGAGAGGCAGAGGTATGGCATGTCACCCAAAAGGCTTGATGGACTTAATACATGGTTTGTGGATCTCACTGTACTTGGTTGAATGCCAAGGTCCACTCTTTTCTTTTTTGAGAAAGATTTCCATAATTCAGCTCCCCACCCACATTCAAAGGATCAATTTGCTTCTTTTTCAGACCCATGAGCAATTCTGGACCGGGGTACACACAAGCACATTTTGGGGAACAACCCATTCATGACCACAATGGCTCTACAGCATCCTTACAAGCAGTAAGCTACAAGTTGTGCAGTGCTGTGGGTTTGCGAGGGAACAGGTTGTATGCATGTCTCATTTACAGAAAATCATTGGACCTGTACGCAGAGGACCCCCCCAATAATAACCCTAACTCTGGAAGGATTTTTGTTCAATCCCGAGATCCAAACTTCTACAAATTTACAATTTTCATGAACATTCTGGATGTGTACGAAAAACTTGTGTGGAAGTCTGCACTGAGGATGAAAGCAGCGAAGGACTGGTTCAGGAAATGTATACAAACGCAACTTTTCTGGAAGAGTGCTGTACTTGTCATGAAGGTGAGAGGGCTGGAGAAAAGGGAAGAGAAAGCTCCCTTTCACGCGTACATGCGCTCTGCTTTGTTGGAAAGGAACTCAGGAAGTTGCCTTAGACTGAGTCAGACCCTTGGTATTATTGACACTAACTGGTTGTGGCTCTCTTGGGGTTTTCAAACAGGAGTCTCTCCAAGCCCTACCTGCAGGTGATTCTGCATGCAAGGCCGATGTTCTAACACTGAGCTGTGGCCCTTCTGCTAAGGAATTGAACAGATAGATATTGTCGCTGCCTCCTTACCCCATGTAGGCTTGAGGGCTGCCATTTTGGTACCTGAGGCTGACATAGTGTAGCAAATTGTGTGCCATCTGCCATAGAATTTCTGGGTCCATCAATGTAGCATTTAGTTGCAGCCTTGCACTAGCAAAAAACAGTGCATCTGATTTTCAGTTATCCCCTCTTTGCATCACAGTCATCTCTCCCCCCCCCCATGCTCCCTGGAAAGCTGCAGCTGATGATTGGTGTGTCCTCTGTAATTACAGGGATTTTTAGCATAACATCTACAGTAGATAGCAATGGTGAAACAGTGAAATCCAGAGTTTCATTTGTGCAAGTGTAAGAGCTTCTGCTAGCCCAAGGCTACCATTGGCTGCAACCCAGAAAATGCATAGGTTCACCACTGTGTGAACAGCCCCCCAGATATTATATTTCTGTTTCTTTCCTTTTTCTTTATGCCCCAAAGGAAATATCTAGGACACCTTAAGCCATTTTCAGGCCAAACACATTCTACTTTTTATTACACATATTACATTCTTAAATAAAAATGCGTCACATAACTTTTTTTTTTTGCATAGATATCTTACAATATACCAATTTAAAAAAGAATTATGAAACAGACCAGTAACAAAAATAAATCTTCTTCTTCATTAATAATCTTGGAACATTAACATACCACCATCATATAATACAAATAATATTTTTTTAAATCTTAAGACTTTTGTACAGGCAAAAAAATTGACAAAGTAATATATTCATATATATATTTATATTATAAAAAGCTTAAAAAAAATAAAATGTCAACCAAAAAGGCAGAACTGAGGGCTACAAGAAGATTGGGTACTTCTGCAATATACTAGAAATACCAGAGAAGGCCTGAGAGAACGTGACTGAAGGGTTTTTTCCCAAACGCACTCGGCAGACACATCGGGCAAAGGGGAAGCTGTAGTGCAAAATGAAAGTCCTTCAAGTGTTGTCGTTGTTATATGGGCACTGTGTTGTTGTTTAAAGGAATGACTGAGTTTTAACACTAAAAAAAAATCACATATGTATATACACACACACCCTTTTAGAATAGATCAAGGACTCAGGTGGGTTTATTTGATTGTTAAAGATAATGTGCAAAGCCAACCCTTTGCTTATATGAGAAATGATGAGTATGCAAACATTTTCAGATTTCTGACTTGGTGGCTTCTATCATTATCAATAAATAAAAATCTCAAAGGCAGGGAGATGTTCCAGGAGAGCCATTTTTCCTAGCAGGCTCCTGAAGCCTCCGTAACTCCCTTTTTGCTGTAGCTTAGAGGCAATGAATCCTAAAGAAGAGGCAAGTCAAATCAAATTATTAAAATTCACCCAGCAAGGTCTTTCATGTGTGGAATCAGATTTTATACACTCACTGGGTGTGCAAAAAGCTACAGGGAGAGAGAGGGAACATATACTACATCTAGCAGTCCCAGTTGAATGCACAATTCTGGCCCCAATTCAAAATCTAACATATAGAGCAGCAGGCTGGACACCCATTGCTGTGCACATGATGCTCCTGTGTACTAAAAAGGGAGGCAATCAATGTATGGACATCCCCACCGCCACACTTCCTCCCTATTGCCTATCATCTGTATGGCAGAAAAGTGGCTTGTGGGGAAGCTCTGGGATCTTTGGATTAGGACCTGCAAATGCAAAATGGATAGTATGGTGATCCTGAATTCACTTGGGGTTTCACCAGCATATGTGGCTCTGAACTAACCACATCCTTATACTGGTTTCAGCTATTCTTAGAATACTTTTTTGTTCATTATTATAGTCTAGCAGAACATTTTGGTTCAAGTTCAAGGCCAACTAACAGAAATGAAAACCAGTCTTGCCTATGCCACAATTTCAAAAACATTACAACTAATGATGCTGAGTAAGCGATCCTCCACACATTTTTTTTCCAGCCTTCTTGGGGAAAAAACCTGGTATGCTCCTGAGTTTTTTTTTTAAAAAAAAGTTTGGGGAAAAACAAGAGAATCAGAAAGAAGGAAGGAGAGGCTTGTAAGTCTTATCTTAAAGCCCTGGGTGCTCTTGAGCATGCTTTCAAACCTCATTTCTTGTCAGGGTACTTGGAAATTCTCATTTTCTAAGCCTCCTGACTCAATGAACTGGGCATCCCCTCTTTTCAGTGACTCCTCCCTGCCACCAGCCATCCCCCCACCCCAACTTCACAAGGGTAATCTGCATGGGAAACCAGGGGAGGAGGACTGGTAGGGAGGCCTGCTGACATTTTCAATAGGAAGTAGGCCCAAGCTTTGTAAGTGGGGTTAGGCTCCCAACTCTATCGCCAATTTACAACTGCTGAAGTGGTTGTCTGATAGGTTCGTTTTCAGCATTGAATTTTCAGCCTGCACCAAGGACAGTATCTTTCCCCAAATATCACAGGCTCAAAAAAACTAAGTTGCTGCACAATGAACAAATAAACACAACGGTTTGGCCAGTTGCAATGGGCACTGAACTCCCCAATGCCAGGAATTAATTTTCAGACATGTAAAAATCTATCCTCCACTTCTAAACATTTCAAATTTTTGCAAAGTAGTTAATGGAACGGCTTGTGAAGCCCTGAAGGAGTGATCATGCTTATGCACCTTATGGGGAGGAGGCTGTATCCCGTCACTAACATGCATGCCAGGCATCTCCCTCACTGATTGTGTATTCAGCAGCCATGTGATGACAGCCTACACACATGCAGATGCATGCACATAGAACATCTCCACACAAGGTTGAATCCTAGAGGACTTGTACACATGTAGAATTCCTTCACACGGCCACTGAAAATGCACCCAGCAGGTCAGACTACACAGGGCAACCTTGTGACCACCTCGAGGTAATTTGAACAAATGAGGAGGCCTGCATGAACCCCCATCTGCTTAACTACATCGTCTCTACTCAAACAAGGTCCATGGGGTTCTGTCGTGTTTCAAAAACCTGAACACCCTGTATAATCAGTGACAGTATCTGGGACAAAAGGAAATAATGTGTATATACTCTACTGGTTGTAATGTTTCTTTTATACCATCTTCAATTCTCTGAAAAACTCTTTGATGCTTCTAACAATAGTCTTCACTTATGGAAGTATGCTGAAATATTTTAAGGGCTACTTAAGTTTAGTTACAGTAGAGCAACTATGCACCAACTTGCCCAAGTCTGTGGAGTTTTAATACACACAGCCCCCTCCCTAAAAACTCATTCAACTCCTATCATGTAGCAATCTGTCAGTAAGAAATTAGTGTTTAAAACCAGTCTTACAATTTGGTGTTCAGGGATTAGCAAGCACAGAGCTCAATAATGTATAAACAACAGACAAATGGCAGTTGCTACAATGGAACTGAACATTAAATTGTATGGCCAATCAGCCTTCCGGGGAACCATTTATTTGTTTTGGCCACAGGCCATAACAGAGGAACAACTACGTGTTAAATAAAAGCACTAAGTTACAGAAATGTAAAAAATTTAAACTCCCAGGTATGTCCTTCCAGATGGACCTTACAACCATATACACCACACAGATTCATTTATCCAGGTAACAGTCACATAAGATTAAAAATAGATCTGATGTTCTGTAGAACTGTGTTGATAGTTGATTTTTGCCCACTACAGACCAATATATATATAAAGGTTACCTCTCACCATGTGATTTCACAAGAGTACTCCAGTAACTCACTTTTGCTCCCTAGTTTGTAGTCTATTCACTCATTAGTACACAGCTAAACCATATGTGCAGCACAGGCAAAACCTTTCCGTAACCCACTGGTGGTATTTAGTACCCTCACCAAACCAGACAGAAAGAGGCACTGTTGGTTATTACAACAGAAATAGCTGGGAGTTCAGTTTTGCCTGTGTAGGAATATGTTTAGCTTAGGCGCTCCAGCACACGCATGTGCACACGCATGTGCACACGCATGTGCACACACAGAGCAAGAGAGTGTAGAGTCTAGCAGCATACCCAATCAGAAAGGTCAAACGTGTTTTTTTAAAAAATGAGTAGGCCAATCTTAAATTTCTAACTAAAAAACATGAAGAAAATACAACGCAACCATCTGCTTCTGAAATCACAACAGGTATATTCTTGATATGTTCCATCTTCCACCCACATTGGTTTATTGGGGGGGGGGGTGAAACATTGCTCTTGTCCCATTTTTTAAAGAAGAAAAAGAAAAAGCCAGATTCACCTCGGTAAAGAATATCTGGGGCCAAATCTTGCAGTTTCCAATGAAATCATTACAAACACTGACAAGAACATTAGTACAAAAACATGAGATAATAAGATGGGATCATTTTATTCAGAAAAAACAATCAGAAAAAGTAGATATAAAATCTCGTAATGAAAATCAAGATCCTCATTGTACCCACTGAATGCTGGGAGGAAAAAAAGTTTTCTTTCAAGTCAATTTTAACATGGGATCCATCAGAGACTACCAGTATGGCTTAAGAAAATGCCATTCAATCCACAGATAATGCAATCTTGCATACTGGTGCACTAAGAAATAGGATGCAGAACATCTTTCCTGCAAAAGCAACAATAATGTTGCCTCACCATCACCACTGGGTTGCACTTGCTGCTTCTTACCAATGTGCCTTTCTCTACAAGTGTGATTCAGACAGGGAAGGCCAACTGGAAGGTCATCAGCCATACAGCCACCTGGGCCCTTCCGTGCTTCCTTGTGCTGGTTTTGGAGATGAGGTGCTGTCCAGCTCTCTTCCTGTTGAAAGTACTGCATAAAGATCAGCACCAGGACTATCACTGCTATAAAGTAAGAAAAATTTATCCTTAAAAAAATAAACCTCCAACATGTACAGGATAGCGAAGCTAAGATGAGATGGGACAAGGGATGAAATTAAGTTCTTGAAATATTTACAAACTCTCCATTTCAGTTTCTTCAGGATTTGTAATATGAAAAATGAAACCCCTAAAAAGCATGATTCATTGTCGTTATGGCACAACCATCAGGCATGATTTTTCTCCCACAAGAGGTCAAGCCAAAATCTCAAAACCGGGGGACCATTTTTGTGCACATCTCCCAATGCGATCCTAAGCATGCTTATTCAGAAGTTAAATCCCACTGACTCACTTCTTAGTAGGATTAGGACCAATCCTTTCAGTGACAAGTGGTGAGATGGTTCCCTGGGAAGTAAGAGGCTGCCACAGCTTAGTGATGACCAAGGTGAGGGGGGACTAGGCAGCCTTCATAGTGGTTGCTGCAAAGTGGTGGTAAAGGCATAGGGTACAGCTTTCTTACAGGTTTGCTGTAGCTTTGGGCCACAGATACCATGGGCCATGCTGATGCAGCTTGCCAGTTAACAGCTGTATGGCTGGAACCTAGTCATCTCCTTCTCCACCTTGCAATGCTTGCCATTAAAATTACTGGGTTCCCTCTTCTTCTCAATCGCTACTAAGTAGCAGTGGCTTCTTACTTCCTTGCTCACCACCGGGCTGGTTGTAGATGGACCCTTTACACATTTACTCAGAAGAAAGTCCCATTTGTTTTAACAGACCTTACTCTCAAGTGAGTGTGCTTCATCAGCCCACTAATGTTGGAAAGCCATTAGAGAGGTTTCCAATTTGACACTTCAGATATTGTACTTCTGAAATGATGATAATCATTCTGGTCTACTTTGAATAATTATGAGCAAAGCAAATATATATATATATATATATATTGCTATGACTTGCCTAGATTTAAAAAATCACATTGCTCTCCAGCAATATGAATTGTATTGAAGATTTCACATTCTGAAGTAGAGATATTAGCAAGACCACAAATGACAATGGGAAGTAAATCAACATTGTTCTTAAGTTTCCCACTGCCACCCACATTTAATTATTTAAAATACAGATTTATATTAAATTAGTCATCAACTCTGAATCTCTAAGAATTCTAGAGACAATATGATTCAACATTTCAGGTGATGACATTCATGGATACTGATACCCAATGATTACTGTGATGACATATATGTATGCACATTATGTAGGATGCTACACGAAGAATTTCTCTGACAGTATAGATTTTTCAGCTAGCACACACTCTGGATGTTCCATCATTCACCTCAGCTGATATTCTAAAACTGCCATACAATAGTCAAATACCGAGCTACAGGGCTCTCAAAATGCCCACTGAACCCCTGGGTGGAATAGAAAATATGCAAACACAGATATAGAGAACTACAAGATTGTCAGCAAGCAGTGCTCCAATATTTTCTAAATCATGATTAACCATAAATCTTTGGAATAAAACTTAGATCTCTTCCTCATTCTTAAATGCTAACGTTCATTGCCCTCAAAGAGATTGTTAGATTTTGGTCCATTTCACATCCCAACATTAAGGGCCAGGCCTTGTTTTTGCAACACAAGTGGCCACTGACAGTCACAGTGTGCAGAAGAACTCTGATCCAAAGAGAGTATTACTTGAAAACCTGGTAGTTTGGTGAAATCACAGATGGAAAGAAAGCCCCAAAGGCCAAGTGCTAAGAATCCCTGTGTCTGTACTTACATTATACAATTTTAGATATTCTGTATAAAAAAAGGATTTTAACATTTTTGCATCCTAAGCATAAATTAGGAAATTAGTGAACAGTCAGCAAGTCAAGAAACAGTCAAAAAGGAAGGCAGTGAGCTAGTTTAAAGAGTGGAAGAGCAGCAACCAAGGGAGAATCACATGTGCCATTTCATTTCTCGGCACATCTTGCAGAAATGGTCCCACATTATTAACTATACTATTCCCGAACTGTTCCCAATGAATAACTCTCCACCTGCACAAGAGATAGTTTGAAAAGGCAGCTTTTTGAATCATTGCCTGCTCAAACTAACTAGAAGTAGACATTATGGATATATAGAATATTTTGCATGTTTGTAAAGTACAGGGAAATTCACTCTGAGCCACAACCATGAAATTATCTACAAGATTCAAAACATGAGCTTGATGCTTCCATTGGTTGCTAAATGGTACAACCATTGGTCAGAGTAGACCCATGCATTATCTGTTTGTTATTTTTGCTTCAACTCACCACTGGAAAGGAAGCCAGTGCTCGCTAAAAAGCCAATCCCTTTCATTTAAACTTAACATGTTAGAAGAGTGGGAAAGTTGCATCACCTTGAAAAATGGGAAAGGAGAACCTAAGTGGGTCTCTTTAGAGCAAAATGCTGTATGGGATTTATTTTAATTTGAAGAGGTCCTCACTTTTCCATTCATGATGATCAATGAAATGTTTCTACAAATCTGCTCAACCCAAACTACATCTTTTGCAGGTGCCAGACATACAAATCAGTAACCAGATATTTGACTGGGTAAAAGGGCTAGCAAGAACAAGCAAACAGAGTTGCTAACCAATCGCTGTGGGTTGCAACAAGCATGCCCCCTCCCCCCATGGTGTAGAAGGAAAACCTGAAATCATGCTTGAGTGATAGAATCCAAGACAGATATCCAGGTGAGTAAATGAATTCTGATGAACATGGAGAAAAGTTTCAAAGCTTCCAAACAAGCTCTTTTTTTCAAGTTCTCATTAGGCAATTAAATAGAATGTCTGAACTATGGCAATATGGTGATGTCTCCAAAGATATACTGTGGTGCTGCTCAGGGACATTGCTGGCCAACCACTGTGAAATCACATCAGCAGTTTTCACAGTCCCCTAGTGCACATGATGTGCAATAACAAAATATCAAAATGTCAGGAAAAAACAAAGCAAACACAGAAAGAATCCTTGACAAAGTCTATACCAGTTCAAGCAAGAAAAGTGGTAGACGTGTCCTAGGTGTCACTGCACAGTCTACTGCCAATTAAGGCCATTGGTATTGACTTAAACGGATCTTGATAGCTCAGTCCTATAAAGAAGAACCAGAATCGGAGCAGATCAAAGTGTTCATGAGGAGCCTTGATGCATGTTGTACATAAGTAAGCCTCAAAAATAAAAACAGAAAGGAACCAAGACATTAACGTTTTGGCTACCAAACTGGGATTTGGTTTTTCTAGGTCATTAGTTTCCCCTCAAAAATCTATTTAAAAAGAAAAAGTTAGTGCTACAAATATGCAACTCCAAAAGTCATGTGCCCTGCTCTCCCACCATCCACTTGCATTTGAGAAGCAGGGTACATATTCTTCTTTTACTGCTGTTCACCTGCAGGGAACCCTCTTCCATTTGCTTTCATTTCCATTGGCAATAAACAGGGAACAAAAATCCAAGAGTCCTGAAGTGCTGTAAGCACTGTTTGTGTCTTACTAACTTCTCCTGCACCCATTTCCTCTTGGGTGTCTTCTGCCTTCCAGTTGAGCAAGGTGTAGAGAACAGACATATGTAATTAAGTATAGCTGGGTGCATGACAACACTTAGTGCATGGTGTGTGTACAGAAATGTACATGTGATCAATTTCTCTTCTTCTGAAAGGCAGCAAGAGACAGACAACTCTTCTCCCCATGATGCTAAGGTCTAATTGCATCTGGGCCATGCTGGGCGATCTGTTATTTAGATGTGTCTTTTCATATGGAGGGCAAGGTGATCAGACCTTGAAAAACACCTGCAAAAAAAATACAAAAATGTTATCAGGGTTGAACGACAGAAAACCTTTCTGATTTTATACCTCCCTACATACTAGATCATCATCAAACAGTATGGAAAACTCTCTGCTTACAGCTGCAACATAAAAAATGCAGAATTTGCAAAGCACCTGGTTCATGTTGCAAACTCTAGAAACAATAAACGAATATGAATTTAGCTTGCAGTTTTAAATCTTTTATATGCACCACATTCCAGACTATAATACATTTCTTAGCCTGCAGAGTTATGGAAGGGGCCTTAACAAGAGGGTGAGGAAGGCAATGCCATAAATGTGGAGCTGCATACAGATAGTCCCCAATGAGGCTATCCAAGAAACTGTGTTCACACAGGGGCAACTGAGCTGTTTCCGCATGGCAAGATCTCATGCCACTGCAGTAACTGTCTGAATACTGGAACTAGAGCTGAAATTTCTCAAACAAAACTGAAAAAATTTATCAGGGTGAGAGAAAAATCTCAAAAAGAGACAACTGCTGTGGAATTTCTCCCCCTCTGGTGAAATTCAGCAAAATGATCTCCTCCAATTTCTCTGATGAGAAATAGGGTTAAGAATTTCAACAACCCATTTGTAACACAGCTCTGACTGGAACAGGTGGCTCTGTCAATTGTGTAGGTCCTTCCCACCTGATCATTGCTCAGTTAGGAAGGAAGGCAAACAACCATATAGAATCAGAACCATAGAGCTGGCAGGGGCCTACAACCCCTTGCTCAATGCAGGAATCCAGCTTAAAGCATACCCGACAGGTACCTGGCCACCTGTCTCTTGAACACCTCCTGTGTTGGAGAGCCCACCACTTCCCTAGGTAATTGGTTCTATTGTCGTACTGTTCTAACAGGAAGTTTTTTCTGATATTCAGGTCAAAATCTGGCTTCCTGTAACTTGAGCCCATTATTCCATGTCCTGCATTCTGGGACGATCAAGAAGAGATCCTGGCCCTCCTCTGTGTGGCAACTTTTCAAGTACTTCAAGAGTGCTATCATATCTCCCCTCAGTCTTCTCTTCTCAAGGCTAAACATGCCCAGTTCTTTCCGTCTCTCTCATGGGGCTTTGCTTCTAGTCCCCTGATCATCCTTGTTACCCTCTTCTGAACCTGTTCCAGTTTGTCTGCATCCTTCTTGAAGTGCAGTGTCCAGAACTGGATGCAGTACTCAAGATGAGGCCTAACCAGTGCTGAAGAGAAGGGAACCAATACTTCACATGATTTGGAAACTATACTTCTGTTAATGCAACCTATAATAGCACGTGCCTTTTTTGCAGCCACATCACACTGTTGGCTCATATTCAGCTTGTGTGCAACAACAATCCCAAGATCCTTCTCACATACAGTATTGCTGAGCCAAGTAGCCCCCATCTTATAACTGTGCATTTAGTTTCTTTTTCCTAGGCACAGAACTTTGCCCTTACTGTAAAATTTCATTCTATTGTTTTCAGCCCAATACCCCAGCCTATCAAGATCCCTTTGAATTTTGCTGCTGTCTTCCAAGGTATTAGCAATCCCTCCCAATTTTGTATCATCTGCAAATTTTATAAGTATTCCCTGCACCTCCGCATCCAAGTCATTAATCAGTGGGCCTAGGACCGAGCCCTGCGGTACCCCACTCGTTACCTCAGTTCGAGAAGGAACCATTGATAAGCACTCTGAGTATGATTCTGTAGCCAACTGTGGATCCACCTGATAGTTGTTTCATCCAGCCCACATTTAGCTAGCTCGCTAATCAGAATATCACGGGGCACTTTGTCACGTGAGAAGAAACCACATACTTGGACCCATCCAGGGGGAAGCAGACTCCCAATCAGCTAATGGCATTTTATTATTACTATTATTTTACCAATGCCATCTACTGAAAGCAAAATGTGAATCTATTGCAACATTTTAAAATTGTACACCTATGGGGAAAACTGTAACTGTTTAGAAACAAAAAGGTATTCACGTTAATGTTTCCTGCCTCCTTTCCCTTCCTTCCTTCTAATCCTTTCCATAAGAATTCATGTTGTAATTAAACACACACATATGCCCCTAGGGAAGCAATATTTGTATCCAAACATATAAAATGTTATAACTGCATTCCAATGTATCCACCAATGTTTTGTCGATCTGGATTCTCAACAGCAGTACATGCAAGTATTACACTGACTCTACATGTGGCTGAACCTGCGGCTTCTGCCAAGGATTTTTTTAGAAAGATTCTCAATTTAGAAGTAGGGAACCTGTGACCCTCCTGCGGTCATTGGCCTCTCAGCTCCGATCAACCTCAGCCACCATAGCTAATGGTCAAAAATGACAAGAACTGGAATCCAGCAACATCTGGAGGGGCACAGGTTCCCCATCCCTGCTCTCAGGAAGACATGCAGCTGAAAAACGTGAGGACAACAAGCTAAATGGATTAGCGATCTCAGTGAAGGCAGAATCTAAAACAGAGGAATTAACTGATTTTAAATCTTAGCCCTGGAACAAATGACTGTAAGAGGGTACTTTCCAGTCTGACTACTCACTACCAAGTGCCAGGGATTGGGAAGCCCCCCCCCCCAAGCACAGAATAAGCAGCTTCCATGTATGCCTGAGCTGTGAGCTGGAAATTAATGCAATAGGTATAGGTTATGATTTTGCCGTCTTTCTGCAAATTACGAATATACAGTTATGAGAAAATAGATAAAAATATTTAGTTATATGGAATAAAATATGCTATATTTGCCTTATATATGTCGACATATTCTTGCAATATTTATAATAATTTAAAAAAAGAAATAAAGAACACCAGAGATCAAACCTTTTATTGGGCCTGTAAACCTGAGTCCTATATGGAATGCTTCCATGTTCCAAGAAGGGGCACTGCACTGCCTTCTTTGGTGAGAGGCAACAAAGCCTTATTCTATCACCCATATGCTGTAATTCAGAAGGCTTGCTGTAGCTAGAATCTTCTACTAGAGGTAGCATACTAATTAAGACCTGGTGCAGCAATCCCTCCAGACTGAAAAATTTTGACAAAGCAAGACAGTCTAGCTATTAGCGATGCCACAACACACACAATTTTGAATGGATGCTGGGAAGACAAGGGCCTAGTTGGCATTTTGGTACTACAATTCTGATGCACCTCCCTCCACAAAATATATGTCTATAGCTGGAGATGATGTCTCTTCATGCTAATTAAGTAAAGGTAATATCAAATAGCATGTTGAAAGTTTATTTAGTATTTCAGCCAAATGTTAACAAATCACTCATTTTATAGTTAAATTTAACTCCCAAGAAATAGTATCTTTGATTTTTCAATAGGTTGGTAACATTTATATAAACTCCTTTAAGGGAAAAATCCTGCTAGGCTTATGAATTATATACACCTCTCCCATTCTGCCAATTATATAGACACATACAAGGCTATATTTTAGGGACCATACGGGGTAGACAACCCCTTTATTTTCAACAAGAAGCTGTTTCCCAGTAATATCATAGTGCTGATCCCTGCAGAAATTGGTCTTTGGAACAGTCCAAATCCATTACAATCTATTGCAATAGTTCCCAACCTCGGGTCCAGAGGGGCCAGGAAGTCATCCTGGGGGGCCACAAAGAGCCAAGAGAGGAATTATTTATTCATTTTGTAAAAAAAGTCTTCAGGACGGCTGAAACAAACTGAGCAAATGTGAGCAACTCCTCAAGGAGACCAGCAGCTGATTGCTCTTCCTGAGCTCCCAGCTCCTTAACCCCGTATGGAGAAGGGTAGCCCCAGCCTTTGCATGCTGCATGGACTGGTGGCAGCATCAGCAATAGCAAAAGGAGAGCACAGACATGGCAGCAAACATGTACTGAGTGGGAGGTGTGTGTGTGTGTGTCTGGGGGAGGGGGGGTCCTCTGGCCTTCTTGCAACTCCTTCCCATAACCCACCAGACTCCTGCAATGTGAATGACACAGAAAGGGGCACACAGCAGTGGCAGCACAGTCTCCCATCCCTATGCATTTTCCTGTAGCCCCACACAGGCCATTACCAGGCTAAGGTGGGGATGGGGGGTAAGGGAGAGAAAAGAGGGAGGAAAGGCCACTCCTCAACCCTTTGCCTCAGAAAGAGAGGGAGAGAAAGAGGCAGCGGTTGAAGAGGATTCCACCCTTGTGCTCATTGTCTACTTCCCTCTTCTCCCTCCCACAGGACACCCTCCTTTTGGTGTAAGGGGACAGGAGTGGGGAGTGAGGGAAAAAAGAGAAGAGGGGCCATGTGTATTTGTTTGGAGGTCTCACTGCCATCACAGGTCATTCCGAGAAAGGAAGCACCTAGAATGGACACGCAGCCCACTTGACTCCAACCCTCCCTCCCCTTCCTACCCTCATGTCTTGAGTGCCCTCCCTCCCATGTTGCTGCGCCTCTTGCAGCCGCTACCACCTCTTATTAGCTGCCTTCTTTTGACCCACCAACCCTCTCCCCCACCCACAACTTGACATTCTTTCCTCTCTCTAACCTTGCCCCTCCCTTCACATTACTTCTATCACACTTTTATTTCTCTCTCTGCCCATTTGCACTCGCCCACCCCCACCCCTAGTGCCCAAGTTTGCTCCTATTTTGATTTTGCCTGTAGGTTGGCATGAAGCACATCTTTAAATTTATTACTCCTACTGGGAGGAAGGATGAGAAACAAACAAGCAAACATTTATTTGGCTTTAATTTCTTTCTTGGCAGATTTCTCTCTCTTCTGCCTCTGTTTCTTTGCCCACATACAAATCGTGGTGATGGTCAAAGCAGCAGCAGGAGGCAGAGCAACAATTAACATGTGGAGGTCACAAAAAAATTTGAGGTTACAGAGGGGGTTCCATAGTGATAAAGGTTGGGAACCACTGGTCTATTACAAGCCAGTGAAATTTCAACAAGGCAGCTAGGCTTGCTGAACCCAGCAGCCCTGCATTTACTCCTTGATCAGTGAGGAACAACTGAAAACTAGACTGAAGGCCATGCAGTATCTGCCACAAAGAGCTTACAGACCAACAGTTTCTCACTGGCTGAGCACAAGCTGTGTGCCATTATCAGTGTAACTTTTGTGTTTACTCCATTCCAGCAGCTGAATTGCTGAACCATATTTTAAATCTGCCAAGATATTTTTATTATTAAATCCCATTTTTAAAAACTAGTGGAGCATCTCTTAACCTCTTGCATTAGGAGCTTTGCTGGATTATAAACATAGGCTTCTATCAGAAGAAAGAAGGCCCCAATGAAATCAATAAAATGTAACAGTTAGGTGCTTAACAGCCAGTTCCTATTGCATGTATTTCTCAGGAAAAAGCTTCATTCACATCAAGAGACGCTCTCTCAAGTAAGTGTGCATAAGATTGCAAACTGAAGTCCTGTTTGATCTCAGTGGAATTTACCCTCCATATAATAGCCACTGCACCATAAGAGTTCTCCATGCACAAAGGCTTCCCTGTTATGTGTCAGAGAAGGCTCTGTGTATGTAGCAGAACTATGTCCCATTGCCTGGAACAGAAAGGGACACCCTGACTTTACAACCAAGAGAATATAGACTAAGGGAAAGAATAAAAAGAGAAAAAGAATTTAACATAGCTGTAAAAATTATGCTCCGATATTATACTATGATGACAGCTGGGAGTAGCATGGCGGTTACAAGGGGAGACGAGAAGCCTTGGTTCACATCCCAGCTCAGCCAAGAACTCGCTGGCTGTCACAGACAAGCCACTCTCTCTCAGCCTCAGCTCCTCAATTTGCAATATGGGGACACTAACACAGACCTATCTTACAGGGCTATTATAAGGCTTACTGAAAAAAGCTACACTTGAAACATGCTGTATAAATAAAGGCAAAAACTTTATTATATAAACGTGTTTCCCAAGAAGGAAGGGTGTTTCAGCTAAAGTTAGAGGATGATGCAAAGAAAGCTGAGACAGGAGAGGGAGATTTTGAGGGAAGTCAGAAAGGACATTGCCACTCAAACAGCTATGGTGACACTTTGGTCCTTCATCCACCTGTACATTCTAGACTCTAGAGGTTATATTTCATATGGTATGCAAGACCTCCCCTCGGCATATAGAGCATTTCAACAGAAATACCTAGCAAAAACTAATAACTACTTTATTGAAATAGAACCCAAGGCACTAACTGCAACATTCCACAGTCCTGATATTTTATGTCAAATTACCAAGAAAAAAAGCTTCCCAACACAGACACACACAAATACACTAAGCATGTGCAGCTTCACTGAACCAGTTCTTAGCTTAACCTATCTCACATTGTTGTTGGAAAGATTAAACAGGGTGGGAGGACCCTTCTTGCTTCTCTGCTGATCAGTGGGAGGGTATGTTGTGGGGCATGTAAGATTCGGCAGTGGGCCAGAAGTAGCCAGGGGCATGCGTATGTGTGTCTAGATTGTACACTTTTGAAAAGAGACCAAAAAAGTCATGTTTCTTGGAGACTATGCATAGTGACCGGAGAATGTGCATATTGCCTGGATAATGTGCATATTGCCTGGATAATGTACAAATGCAGTCAGGATATGCACATTCCCAAAGGCCTGTTGGGGATTATGTATAATGGTTGGAGAAAGTACATAATTCAGGCAGTATATGCACATTTCCCAAGGCCTGGTGGAGATTATGTATATTGACTGGGAAATGTGCACAATTCCCTCGTTATAGAAGGTTAATGTGCACATTCTCGTTGAGGCCTGGTGAATGTGCAAATGGTCAGTTATTATGCACATTAACAACTTACATTCCCCTTAACATAGATAAAATTTACTGGGAAAATAAGATGACAGTGACCTGACACCTAAAAGAGATTAAGGTAGGCATTGGGGAAGCCTGCCTAGGGAGAGAAATGCACTGGCAGAATGCCACAATCAAAAAGTGCCCTGACAAATCAGGGCATCTGTGAGTACATAGCTGTAGTATAGAACAAGGCTGCTATTTCTGCATATGCAAAATGAGATATCATTAACAAGCAACACAGCAAGCAAGCACAGGAAGGGAAGTGAACTGGCACAGGCAATTACGCTGCAAACATCTGGATAGAACGATGGCCACACACCCATCTTGACATGTACAGTCATTATACAGCCACGAGAGGGGCTGTATACTATAGCCAGCGTGGATTTTTCACATTCCGCAATGTTAAATTGAAAATACCCCCATGCCATTCTGAGGCTTCCCTTAAATTCATTTCAAAACAAAACCTTACAAAACATATAGTCCTGAACTCAGAAATGCTTGCTTAACAATCCTGTAAATTTTCATGGCAATACACACAAGAGTAAGAGAGAATAGAGAGTTCAAAGTCTAAAAAGAGGGGGGGGGGCCCAGAGCTCTTTTGGACTTTTTTCTCTGAGAGTTCTCATAATCGGTTGAAATTCATTAAAAATCAGCCATGTTCACAGAGTACCTATAATCCTAATACTGACCTTGCCCCATACTTTAACCTTCATCGTCTGCAGTTTAAAAGTTAAAAAAATGCCTGGCTGATTTTTAATTAATTTAAGAAATGTTTGCTGGAACCCTATGATAACGTGGAGCATGCTCAGTAAGAACCAACTGTCAGTGTTCTAAAAGCCTCACAGCTGCTGGGCTTGGCTAATCAGGGGGCCACACCCACAGCAGACTTTGATTTCACTTGAGACAGGCATGGCTTCCCTCAGAGAATCCTGGGAAGTGTGGTTTGTGAAGGGAGATTGCTATTCCACCGACAGAGCTCCAGTGGCCAGACTAGTTTAACAGTCAGCCGCTCTGACTGAAAGTCTGTGAGGGGAACAGGGCATCTCCTAGCAACTCTCAGCACCCTTCACTAACTGCACTTCCCAGGATTCTTTCAGAGAAGCCATGACTCTCCAAAGTGAGGTAAAGGCCTGGTGTGGATGTGGCCAGGGACAGCTTTGGTTTAAATTGGGGTGGGAGGCTACATGTGCCTGCTGTAGAATAAAAAGGTGAGGGAAACGCTGAAAAGCAATGATACTGTTCACAATGTTTTCCTTTTGGAAAGGAAAGGGGCTTCCCCTCTGCCCAGTGCCCACCCACCCAATCTCCTCCCCTCCCCTCCCCTGGGTCAGTGTTGGACTAGGACCTGGGAGACTAGGGTTCAAATCCCCACACGGAGAGGCCCAGTCTATGCCATCCTGCGGTCCTATGATCGAATGGGCCACAACGGATGGAAATGAAAGGGGTGGTGCTAGTGCACCGATGTCCAGTATGGGGTTGGCGCAGTTGCATCTACAAGCTGGGTGCCAAATTGAAGAAGGGGAAACCGAGCCGATGGAGAATGAGGAGAATATGCTGCTACAGTCCTTTGGTGCCTTGCTATCTAGAGACCGGAAAGAAATTCTTATAAGATTGGAGCAGTTAATTTCACGACTCACAGACATTAATGAACGGGTCTCTACTATCCCAGTACAAGCCCTGGTTGAAGACACCAGGGTAACGGCTGGGAGTGAGATGCAGGTGGCAACATATGATCCAGCACAGCCACCTATGGAATTGCTGTTCCCTTGCGCTGGAAGCCCAGCAGTTTCTACACCTTCTGGAAGTGCAGGGATAGGACATACATTGCAGCAGCCGGAAGTGTTTGATCTAGGAGGCACGGTGCATCCGCAGGGTGCTAGCGGATTGGTTGACTATCCCCAACCGCCGTCCCCCCCAGATTTACTGAACCTTAGATGCTCGAACCCCTTACCTACCGATGTGGTGAGTGAGGGTATTCATGGGAAAATTAACCTGGGGATGGGCACTTGAGCTCCCTGCTCCTTGACACGATACCCCATAGCTAATGGCTGCGTTTGCCCTGCTGAAATTGCCGACGAAATCTGCCTGGAATTACAATTCTCCATCCTTTCATGGAATATTATGGGCTGGGCTAGTAAACTTAGGGAGGCGGACCTGAGTTCCTTTTGAAAAGATTTTAATGTTGTGTGTTTGCAGGAAACCTGGGTTATGCAAGAAAACCTCTTATCACTCAGAGGCTTTCAATCCTTCTCGATCCCAGCAGTTAAACACAAATCCAAAGGCTGAGGCAGGGGAGACCTTAGTATTCTTATTTCAGTTGATCTGCTGGCAAAGTCTCAAGTACTGAATACAAACTGCCCCCATTACATACAGGGGCTGGGGTTAGGTGGAATTTCCACGGGGCCCTCTGATCATTCTAAATGTTTACTTCCCACCTGTTTCAGCTAAGAGGGTAGACCCCGGTTGTGTTTGGGATCATTTAGCAGAATGTTTAACTCAGATGGAGTGTCAGTTTCTGTGTGCTAGACTAATTTTATGTGGCGACTTCAACGCTAGGATGGGGGGCCCGGGGAAGGTGGTGGGGATTTCTAATCAGGGTCCTGCCAGCATGACCCCTCCCCTTGAGAGAGTATTGCAGGACCAAAAATCCAACAAGCAAGGTTGAGGCTTGGGGACCTCACACAGCAACACCAACTGGTGTGTTTGCATGGTTCTCTGGTAGACGTCTCCAAAGGTGCCTTTACTTACCACACTAGCAGGGGGGCTAGTGAGATTGATTACATGTTTGTATCTTGTGTCTTGTTCCCAGAAGTCCGTAAATCTGAGGTGGCAGATAGAATTGAAAGTGATCGTTTTCCCCTCATGACCACCCTGAAGTCCTTGCAAGTGCACCCCGCTGCTCCCCCAATAAACCTGGAGGTCATCCAAGCAGCTGAACGGAGGGTGTGCTGGTCTTTGGCCTTACACTCATCCGTTTCACAGCACTTGAGCAACACTGATCTACTTGCGCTTAGGCATAATTTCTTGGAGGCGGAGATTAATGTTCTTGAATCTTACCAGCTAATGCTTTCCCATTTGAGACCTCTACTGACCCAGACAAAACAGTACAAGGCCCTTTGGTACACGGGCAATAGATGGTTTGACCAGGATTGCAAACTTGCCAAGCGAAGCCTAGTGAAGTATGCACGGTTGGCAATTAGCAACCCAGGGGCGTTTGTTCATGACCAACTAGCGACTCTACGTGCCGCTTATAAAATATTGATAAAAAGGAAAAAAGCCATATATGCGAGATCACAATGGCAACAACTAGAACAAGCGATCAGGGATGGAAATGAGCGGTTGTTCTGGGACCTAGTGGCCAAAGGGATGCGGTCATATAGCCATTTAGTAGCAGGCCAAATCTCGACCTCGGTCTGGTTTGAACATTTTAGTAGGCTATACACGGACACGACTGTTAACAACAAAACCAACCTGCCTCCTGAGTGGGAGAATCTCCCGCTGTGGTCTCCAGTTACGGTGACACAAATTGGCGCCCTTATTTCCTCATTAAAGTTGGGTAAGGCGCCAGGGGAGGATATGCTACCCCCCCAACTTTTCAAAAATTTTCAGCAGTGGTGGGAACCTATTCTGGCCAAGCTGTTTACTTATCTCAACAACACCGGGGCATTCCCCGTGGGTTGGAAACAGAGCATTGTAATACCTATCTACAAGCAAGGGGAGAAACAAGATCCGAGTAACTATCGACCTATTAGTTTATTGGATATTGGTGCCAAACTATATAGCAAACAGTTACTAATCAAACTAGAAGAATGGGAAGCAATAAATCAGGTCATTTGCCCGGAACAAGCAGGATTTAGAAAAGGGCAAAGTGCCATCGACCACTGCTTCACTCTCTACTATGTAGCTCGGCAGAGCATTCAAGGGCCTACAAAATATCTCTATGTGGCTTTCATGGACTTGGCGGCCGCCTTTGACTCGATTGATAGACCACGCTTGTGGTCTAAGGTTGCTAGAACCAATATCGATAAGCGGCTGCTGTTCTTAGTAAAGGAACTGTATTCCAATACGAATGCTAGAATTAGAGTAGGACCCTCAGGCTCTTTAACCGATCCAATAGCGGTCGATAAAGGGGTAAAGCAAGGATGCCTTCTTGCCCCGTTCTTATTCAATTTCTATCTCAACGATATAGTCTCAGAATTACAAGGACCAGCCTTTTTCCCACCTACAGTGGGGAATAGGAAACTCTCTCTGCTTTTATATGCAGATGATATGATCCTGCTTTCGATTACTCGTATTGGCCTAAAGAGACTCTTGAACCACTTGGGGGAATACTGCAAAAAGGAACACCTACAGATCAATTATGTAAAAACGAAGATAATGGTCTTCAGGAAACGACATCATAAATTTAAATGGTCCATAGGGGAGCACCAGATTGAACAATGCCGTTCCTTCAAATATCTGGGCATTCAGTTCCAGGACACTCTTTCCTGGAAACAACAGCTTGTCTCCCTGAAAACTACAGCATCATGAACATCTGGTGCAATCCTTAGATTTTATAGGTCAGTGGGTGGTAACCTGGTGGCCCCAGCTTTGAAAGTCTTTCAAAGTAAGGTCCTGGTGCAGATCATCTATGGAGTGGCAGTATGGAGTTGGGATGAGTCTCTTTTAGCCAATATTGAGTCCATCCAAAATAGTTTCCTTAAAAAGCTCCTGAGGCTACCCAGTGGAACCCCGGCAGCATTCCTCCGTGCAGAGACTAGCCTCCCTCCAATTAGTGCCCGTGCTCACACCACCTTGCTTACATTCTGGGGTGCTATAACAAATGCTCCAGCTAAGGTAATCCTGAAGGCCTGTCTCAAGTCTGCCTCGTCTGATAGAGATTGGCTTAATAAACTCTCGTCTGTCCTCAGTAGATACCATATTCCGGTCCAGACCGCTCACCCACAGAGTAGAACTAAATACTGGGAAGCTATTACCCGCCACTGTGAATGGATGGATAGACTGGTGATCACCAACTCTAGATTTTCCAAATGGTATGGCCTGTACAAATATGATCAGCAGAGGGCAAGCTATCTTACTCCATCTCGGTGTAGTTGAGGCAGGTCTTTACAGCACTTAGGCTGCAGACGATGCCAACCTCGGTTCTGTTGGGCCGTTATCCCCTGGATCCCCTGGGAGCAACGCCTATGCATCTGTGGGGCCGTGGTGGTGGAAGATCTGCCCCATTACCTTCTACACTGCCCTCTCTACGTACACCCCAGGGATAAATTCTTAGACGATATGATTAAACAGCAGAGAGATAGCCATGATGTAAAGGTTATTTCTTTTCTTAAGGCCAACAAGGAGTATTCAGTCACTTTTAGGGTAGCCCACTTTGCACAAGCTGCACAAAAATTAAGGGCTAATCATCTTGTTATATTGGAATCGCCGGGACAATAGACTGTAGCGAGGCTATCCTGCTGAGAGGTGTTGAAATCACACCAAGAGTAGGCTACCCTCTCTTTGTATTACCGCTAGCATCTGCGGAGTGTATTTTCGCTAAGCGATTTTAAGTTTATACCATTTGTTGTATTTTATTGCAAGATTTCAATATGTGCTGATTGTTTGTCCGCTTATTTGTCTGTCTGTATTGCAACGGCCTACGGCTATGCAATAAAATTCTACTACTACTAAATCCCCACACAGCCATGAAGCTCACTGGGTGACCTTGGGCCAGTCACTGCCTCTCAGCCTCAGAGGAAGGCAATGGTAAAACCACCTCTGAATACCATTTACTATCAAAATCCTATTCAAAGGGTCGCCGTAAGTTCGGTTGACTTGAAGGCAATCCATTTCCATTTTCAAACATGATTGCACAGAAATAAATCCCATTGAACTCAAAAAATATGCACATGATCAAACTAGGGTTGCCAGGCCCAGCCTCCAAGAGGTCTTCTGTATCTTTAAAAGTTGTGCAGGGGAAAGAGAGAATTTCACCTTGTGGAAGATCAGCACAGTACGTCTTCTTTCTATTATTTGGGCTGATTGCAGGTGTTGCCACCACTCACCATATGCTCAGAGGCACATGTTAATAATAACAATAATAAAACTTTATTTTTACCCCGCCCTTTTCCAATAGGACTCAGAGCGGCTTACAACCAAAAACAAGATCATTAAAACATACAGAGTATATTATTAAAAAAGAATTAAACTATAAGGGAAATTAAAAACTATAAGATAAAAGTTAAAACAGCGAACAGTATAAAATAATAATCATATAATATGATCACCAAGCCTATAAGACATTAATCCTGGTCGTTCTCTGTCCCAAATGCCCGTTGAAATAAAACAGTCTTTACTTGTCGCCGAAAAGACGGCAAGGAGGGAGCTGATCGAACCTCACTCGGGAGGGAGTTCCACAACCTAGGGGTGACCACCGAAAAGGCCCTATCTCGTGTCCGCGTCAAATGTGCTTGCGAAGGTGTAGGGAACACAAGAAGGGCCTCACCTAAAGATCTCAAGTCCCGGACAGGTTCATATAGGGAGATGCGATCTGTCAAATAGTCTGGACCTGAGCCGTATAGGGCTTTGTAGGTCAAAACCAGCACTTTGAATTGTGACCGGAAACAAATTGGCAGCCAGTGGAGCTGTTGTAACAGGGGAGTTGTATGGTCCCTGTAACCAGCCCCAGTTAGTACTCTGGCTGCAGCTCTTTGTACCAATTTAAGTTTCCGAACAGTCTTCAAAGGCAGCCCCACGTAGAGCGTGTTACAATAGTCTAAGTGGGATGTGACCAAGGCATGCATCACCCTGGTCAGATCAGGCAGGTCCAGGAATGGGCGCAGCTGGCGCTCCAGTTTTAATTGGGCAAATGCGCTCCTGGATACTGCAGCAATCTGGGCCTCCAAATTCAAAGCTGAGTCCAGGAGTACACCCAAACTGCGAACCTGAGACTTCAGGGGGAGTGCGACCCCATCCAGTACCGGTTGAACCCCTATTCCCAGATCTGCCCTCCAACTGACCAGGAGTACCTCTGTTTTGTCAGGATTTAATCTCAACTTGTTTACCCTCATCCAGTCCATCACTGATGCCAGACACTGGTTTAGGGTCTGTACAGCTTCCTTGGCTTCAGGTGGAAAAGAGAAATAGAGTTGAGTGTCATCAGAATACTGATGACACCGAACACCAAAACCCCGGACAACCTCTCCCAGCGGTTTCATGTAGATGTTAAATAACATGGGGGACAAAACAGAACCCTGAGGGACCCCATAAGTCAATGGCCAAGGGGTCAAGCAGGAGTCCCCCAGTACCACCTTCTGGGTTCGATCCTCCAGGAAGGATTGGAGCCACTGTAAAACAGTGCCCCCAAGTCCCATCTCGGCAAGGCGGCCCAGAAGGATACCATGATCGATGGTATCGAAAGCCGCTGAGAGGTCCAGTAGAACCAGCAGAGACACACTCCTCCCATCCAGTTCTCTGCGTAGGTCATCCACCAAGGCGACCAAAGCCATCTCTGTCCCATAGCCAGGTCTGAAACCAGATTGAAATGGATCTAGATAATCTGTATCATCCAGGAATCTCTGGAGTTGGGCGACCACCACACGTTCTATTATCTTACTTAAAAATGGAATATTGGAGACTGCCCGGTAGTTGCCCAATAAAGAGGAATCAAGGGAGGGCTTTTTCAGCAGTGGTCTTATAATTGCCTCCTTTAAGCATGATGAAATTCTGCCTTGTTGTAGAGAGGCATTAACTATTCCCCTGATCCAATCGACCAGTCCCCCTCTGGTACTTCTAATGAGCCAGGAAGGGCAAGGGTCCAATACACACGTAGTGGCACGCGCCGCTCCAAGGATCTTGTCCACATCCTCGGGTAAAACAAGTTGAAAAGAATCCATTTTAATTGGACAAACAGGCGCCAAAGTTACATCCTCAGAGACTGTATCAATTTTAGCGTCCAAATCACAGCGAATCTGAGTGACTTTGTCCGCAAAGTGCCGTGCAAATTCTTGACAGCGGACTGCTGAGTGGTCAGAATTACCTTCATGGGGGCTAGTAATTAAAAGCCCCCTAACCACTCGAAACAGTTCCGCTGGACGGCTCCCAGCAGATGAAATGGAGGCCGAGAAGAAAGATTTCTTCTTAGCCTGTACTGCCTCGGAGTAGGCCTTCAAGTAGCCTCTAGCCCGAGATCGGTCAGATTCGCTCCGAGTTTTCCGACAACGTCGCTCTAGTCCCCGTCTGACACGTTTCATCACCACCAGCTCCTTGGAGAACCATGGAGCCGGTTTGGCTCCACTCCGAAAGAGGGGACGCTCGGGAGCGATCGTGTCCACCGCCCTGGTCATTTCTCTATTCCAAAGATCAACCAGGGCTTCGACAGGGTCGCCTGCCAAGGCAACAGGGAAATCTCCAAGAGCCATCAGGAAGCCATCCGGATCCATCAGCCGCTTGGGACGGACCATTCTAATCGGTCGCACACCCATGCAGAGGCTCTGAGTCCCAGTGAGTCTAAACCCAACCAGATAGTGATCTGTCCATGACAACGGAACCACCGCAAGTTCTTCCACACCCAGATCACCGTCATCCCACCCAGCACAGAAAATAAGGTCGAGGGTGTGACCAGCAATATGAGTGGGGCCAGATACTACTTGGGACAGACCCATGGTTGTCATGGAGGCCATGAAGTCCTGAGCCACTCCCAACAGAGCAGTCTCAGCATGGATATTGAAGTCACCCAGTACCACAAACCGAGGGGACTCCAATACCAACCCCGAGACTACCCCGGCTAGCTCAGGTAGGGAGACTGTGGAGCAGCGGGGTGGACGGTACACCAACAGAATCCCTATTCTGTCCAGGCCACCTAACTTCAGGTACACACACTCGAAACCTGAGAACTGCGGGAGAGGACACTTGGTCAGGGGTGTTACCAAATTCTTCCAAGCTACACAGCAAGTGGATTGGACTGTGAAAGACCAACCCAAATTGTGTTTGCATTTTGACAAATTTCTAGGGCAGTACAATATCTCTGAGAGGAGAGATCACGTTTCCTGCTCCCCTAGTGCATTCACTATAGCTGCCCAATTTCCCTGCTTTTTAAAGTTTGATAGAAATATCTGAGCGCTATAGGTATGTTCTTAAACGGCAAGGTTTTTTGCTTATTAGTGAATATATATCATGGTTAGCAGAAATTTACTATTGTCATTCTAATGTTTGTGTCTTGCCCTCTTTCTAAGAAGTCAAAGCAGAGCTTTAGCCTATAGCAAAGTGTGCTTTGCCCAAGATCACCCACACCTGTGCAGGATTTGAACATGGGGGTTTCTCAGAGGCAAACCAACCACTACAAAACAATCAATCCCCTGACTCTTTCTGGCCTTCATAATTAACAAGTTTTGGTTTGAAAGAGCCCTTTCCCTTCTGGGTGTGGCAGGAAGAGCAGTTTCTATTCCCAAAGGCAAGTTTAAACAGTAAATGACTACAAAGAGCCAGAGTACAGTTTCAATCTCCCATTTCACATGACAATTACATGGAGAGGAAGAGGTTAAAACAAGAGCTCTCACAAATCATCTTGGAGATATAAAGAGAAACAGGACTTTTATCAGCTAGGTTGTCAGTACAGGAAAGCATCCTTATTTGGCTAATCATAGACTTATTCTCCCTCACAAATGAGATCTTAACAGAGATTATGCTGCATACTCTTGAGAATAGGGAAGGAAGAGGAAGAGTAATGACAGCAAATGTTACAATCAAAGCTGGCACAATTAAATAAAAAGAGCCATCATTCTGCCAATTTGAATAAAGTAAGTTTCTCAGTAAGCAGCAAGACTCTAATTCCCACAGACAATCTAACATGGAAAAAAGTGACAGAATATATATTTGATAGGGGGAAAGTGTGACTATTCATACAAGGTTTCTTCCCATCCCCTCCCCTCCTGTGCATCTGGAGATTAGTTGTTTATTCTGTCTGTCTATTCAATCAAGATAATATACCCTTAGTATGGTTAGGAGGAAAACTACCAAGGTTATAGGCTCTCCAGTGCAAGTGTATTAATGCTAGTTGTCTCAGTCTACAATATCTATGCAGCCTACTGGGTCCCCATTTGCTGCCTAATGGTTTTCACAAAAACTTTACTCATTTATTACATTTTAATCTCACCATTCCTCCACGCTTTTCAGGGTATTACATCAGGGATGAGGAACCTGTGGGCCCTCCAGAAGGTGCTGAACTCCAACTCCCATCAGCCCCAAGCAGCATGGCCAGGGGTCTGGTATGAAGGCAGCTGTAGTCCAACAACATCTGGATCTCCCACAGGATCTCCATCCCTGGTATACATGGTTCTCCCCTCCCATTTTATTCTCACAATCACTTGTTGATGTAGGTTAGGCCATGACGGAGTGGCTGATCCAGCTTCAAGTAGGGGGCTTTGTGAAAGATTGGAGATTTCACGTCACTCACTGTAAACATTACAGTAGAAATATCACAGGAAGACCCTGAACCAGAATAGAACAGAAGGTGAAGTAGGAAAGGAGCTAGAGGGTGTAAAGAAAAAGCCTGGAATATGAAACCCTGACTCATTCAAAAAGCATTTGGAAAATATAGCACAGAGCTGAAGTAACCCTCCTTTACTGCACTCTGAGGCTAATCTGAAGCTTTGAAGAAGGTGGTGTATGCGTTAGGGATGGAAAGAACTCTCAATTTTGGTTCAGTTTCTAATTTTTCCAGTTTTAAATTGAATTCTCCACAATTTGCAGCAATTTGCAATTTTTTAAAAATATACCCTCATGAAAATTCTCCAGCATTTTAGTGCAAAATCCTCCTAATAAACACATTTTTGTAGGCAGCTTTGACTAATGTATACATTTTTCACTCATATATTCATTTTTATGCACACTTTCCCCAGCCTATGGACTTTTATAAACATTGTTTGGTTGGTGAACTGCATTGCAAAAATCTGATTAAGGTCAAATTTTGAGGGATGCCTGTTTCAGTCCTCATATTGTTTTGGAAAGTGCAAATTTGATAGATTTGGCTTGAAATGCAATCTGAATCGAAATTCTCTCCCATTCCTACTGTTTGTGTGAGAGTGAGAGAGACCCCTCCCAATCCCTCACACGTATTAGGTTGAGTATCTCTCTCACCAAAATCTAAGAAGACTATATCCAAAGAGCTACTTTAGGCAAACCCAAGGCACTTTGAAAAGCACTCACACCTGTTTCATATCAAGTCCCCCCAGTTTCAAATGCACTTTGCCACAAGGCATGCAAGAAACACAATCCTAAATATGTCTTATGCATGCATGATGAGTTGTTCCTTGGTTCTTTGGAAACCAGCCAGGATAAAATAGAGACATTAGCATGTTCAATGGGTTGAATAATATGGCTAGAGCCAAGCTGAAATTTCTCAGAACTTTTTCCCCCCTGAGAAAATATCGTATTTTACCACATCCTCTTAGGAGAAGACAACTTTTAAGAATTCACCCACCATTTTGGTGCTGGTGTTGCCGTTTGCTGCTGCAGCAGCAGGAAAAAACAAAAACCCTTTGGGAAAAAAGGAAAGTGGTGGTACTCACACCTAAGAAGCTCTTGGAGAACGTCTCCTCCCCCTGGAGAAAGTTTGTGAAATGGCCCTCCCAATTGCACACAGCTCTAATCATGACAAATAACTAAGGGTAGGGGAAAGGGTTAAATGACAGGACTGAACTCAATGCTGAAATGATCTGCACTGCATCAGCCCAAGGTCGGAAACTGGCTTGGCTTTTCAAAAGATGAAGATGAGAAGACAGCAGCCATCTCCAAGAAGACAATTCCCCGACTGCTGTGAACTAAGCTAGTTCCAGAACATCAATGGAACAATGATCATTTAAGCACTCTCCTACTGCCCCCAAAGAAAAGAGTACACATCTTCCTTTGGTTGACAAAAGGAATGCTCAGAACAGGCAAGGCTCCAGAGATCTCCTCTTAGTTTATGTTATCCCGCATTCTGAACAAACTAAAGCATAGTCAAGTGTCCACAAATAAAAGGCAAAAGGAAGGCAGCACTGGCAGAGGAAGAACAAACTTGGTGGAGTGAATGGAGGCCTCAGACAGGCAGGATGTGAAAAATGATTATATTTCTTTCCCATCAGAGAATGAGGTCCCTGTTTATGTCCTCTTTCTTTTCTATGCGTGAGCCTTGGCAGTCTAAATGTGTTCAGGAAAGAAATAGATCTTTGATTGTATTAAGAGCATTTTCTTATTACAGCAGAGATCTTGGGGCTGCTTTAAAAAGATGGGTAATTTTCTAAAAGCCACTCTCAACGTTACATACATAAATAGGATTTTAAAAGGTGGCAAGACCAGATGTAAGATTATTATTATTCGGTTCACTAGGAGCTCAGCTTTTGACTGAGCATAGCCAGTATTTCCAATTAAGGTGCTTTACTGCCTGGCAATGACAATGCTATCAGGTTTTATTACTGAGAAGTCTGTTCTTTCCTACTCATCTAAGATTTTATTTTACCAATCATACGCTAAGAGTCAGACAGTCTAACGTACACTTAGTCAAGTACTCCAGTCATAGATCTGCAAATCTTAACACAAGTTTTTAAAGTAACCAAGAGCTCAAGTAACTTCCAACAAGAAACTTGTGAGCACAAAAGACAGACACATATAACAGCTGCCTATAAAGGTAAATCGTAACTGTGCCGTTATATATTCCTATTTAATTTTATACAAATATACTCTAAGAAGGCTACATAGATTGCAAGTGCGCTATTAGGTGCGCTCCCTTTTAGGCTGGGGTGAATATAGAAAGCTTCATAACCAAACTTGGCCCTACAAACAGTCCCCCTGTCTTCTCTGTTGTGTTTTATTTTTTTAAATGAAGTTCTACTGTATTTATTAGATGTGGATGTTTTGCAATTTAATTATTAGGTTTAAACATGTTTCACGTTCTTCATGCCAGTATTTTATATTAATGGTTTGAATACCATTTCTAAACATTTTTTTTATTCAAGCTTTTAGTTAGTTTTGTAATAGTGGATGATATAAATTAATATTTTGTACTGAATATTTTCAATTATGGTTAAATCTTTCTTTCAGAGCCCTTGAGGAAGATGAAGACCAAAGTAACTGGGCTTTGTAGATATCTAATTAAAATTAGCGGTGGCAACACTCTCCACATGCTCAGAGGCACATGCTACCAAATTCTTCCAAGCTACACAGCAAGTGGATTAGACTGTGAAAGACCAACCCAAATTGTGTTTGCATTTTTACAAATTTCTAGGCCAGTACAATATCTCAGAGAGGAGGTCAGGTCTCCTGCTTCCCTGATGCATTTGTTGTAGCTGCCCAATTTCCCTGCTTTTTAAGGTTTCATAGAAATATCTGTTGGCATGATATATCTGTACATATCTGTAAATTTATGTATCTGTACATTTCTGTACAGAAATACCTGTACATTCTTAAATCTCAAAGTTTTAGTGAATTTCTCTGCTTTTTAATCTGAGAGGTAAGAAATGGAATCCTGTGCAAATTTGCTGAGAATGGATTGATCATTTGCATGCTTATTGAGTTCAGTGGGATTTACTCCCGTGCAATCATGCTTAGGATAGGTGAAACTGACCTGGGGTAGGGAGGACATTTGAGGGAAGAGGGAGAGGAGGAGATTGGGTGGGTGGGCACTGGGCAGAGGGGAAGCCCCTTTCCTTTCCAAAAGGAAAACATTGTGAACAGTATCATTCTTTTTCAGGGTTTCCTGCATCTTTTTATTCTACAGCAGACACATGTAGTCTCCCACCCAAATTTAAACCAAAGCTATCACTGGTCACATCCACACCAGATCTTTACTTCACTTTAGTGTAGTTTGTGAAGGGTGCTGAGAGTTGCTAGGAAATGCCCTATTCCCCTCACAGTTACAATCCCTATAAGAGGGACTGACTGTTAAACCACTCAGGACACTGGAGCTCTGTCAAGGGATCAGAAGTCTCCTCTCAACTTTCAGCACCCTTCACAAACTACACTTCCCAGGATTCTTTGGGGGAAGCCATGACTTCTAAAGTGAAATAAAGGTCTGGTGTGAGTGTGGCCATCTGATTAACTAAGCCAAACAGCTGTGAGTCTGGATTTTAGAACACTTACAGTTGGTTCTTGCTGAGCATGCCCATACTTATAATTGACTCCAATGTTAAATTTCTTAATTAAAAATCAGTCAGGCATTTTTTAAACTGTTAAACTGCAGAAGATGAAGGACAGAGTATGAGGCAAGGTCAGTACATGACTGATTTCTAACTAATTTCAACAAATTATGAGACCACGACAGAAAGAAGTCCAACAGGGGTCCGGATTTCCCCCCCTCTCGTTTTACACTTTGAACTCTAGATTTTCTTTGAGGTTTTGTGTATTGCCATGAACACTTAGAGGGTTGTTAAGCAAGCGTTTCTGAGTTCAGGACTATACGTTTTGTAAGGTTTTGTTTTGAAATGAGGTTATGGGAAGCCACTGGGAGGAAAGTTGGGATATAAATCTAATAAATAAATAAATAAATATTTTCAATTTAACACTGCAGAACGTGAGAAATCCATCCTGGCTATAGTATACATCCAATCTCGTGGCTTTATAATCATATCTGCAACAGAATTAAGAGCTTTTGAAAATGAACACTTTGGTAATGTGTCGCTGATGAACTGTATGAACTTCCCTTATGCCAAGTTAGACTATTGGTTTATCTAAGCCTGTACTATCTATTCTGACTCTCAGAAGTTTTTGAAGGTGTCAGGCAGAGATATTTTTCAAGTTGGAATACCTCAGATCATTTTAACCAGAGGTGCCAGGGATTGAACCTGAAACCTTGTTTGGTTACTGGGCAGGGCTTGCTTTCCCACTAGGCATCTGTCCAAGGAAGTGGAATCAACCTTGAAATGTTTGAAGAGTGTATTCTATAGCTGAAAGGTAGTCCTATATTTCCATCACAGGGCCTTTAATATAGCTCTCCTGTTTCATCGATCCCCCCCCCCAAAAAAGAAACAGCAAATATTGTATTTTAAAAATAATCTATCTAATTTGGCTTGAGGGCAGCTTTTGAGCCACGATGCAGAATAAAGAAGTTGAAAATAAATAATAGCCTTTACCTTTCACAATGGTTGCACTTGAAGGGTTTTGCCCCTGTGTGTTTCCTGTAGTGCCGCGTGAGCTCATCGCTTCGTGCAAAACGCCACTCACACCCTTCCCATGAACACTTGTAAGGCTTCTCACCTGCAGAGGGATGAAAGATGTCATGTTAGTGTCAAGCACAAAGTGGAGCATGTGACTACCAACATCCCACAAGTCAAAGAGGGCTGGCTGCTATGGCTGCTCCAAGTTGTTTGTGTACCCTTTACAAAGGAGGAGGTTTCCACTTCCAGCTCTTCTCCTGAATTGAGATATTGCATTAATGGGGAGACTAAAGGCAAACTGCTCAACCAGCATGAAGCCTGCAGACAAATAGCCATTGAAGAATCAGAGCATATTACACCCCTACCCCCAAGAGCTGCATCTGTTTCTATGCTTCCACTTGTAAAATGTAACATTTCCCTGCTCTCATTTCCTCTGCTCCCCCCCCCCCTTTAAAAGAGTTCTAATGCTAATGGGCAATGAGCAATATCTGAAATTGCAGATTCCACCAGAAGAACAAGTAAATCAAAGGATCAGATTTCAGGGTCCTTCATAGTTCTTGGTCCTCCCTCATGATCAAAGTAAGTAGCATTATGCAAACTTAGAAAATATATATCTATGTTAATTTGCATTTCTATTCAGCCTACACAACTGGTAACCTTGATTTGGCAGGAGGTTAGTGCATAAATGGTGTGGTGCTGTGATTAAGAGTGTTGGACTAGGGCCTGAGAGACCTGGGTTCAATCTCCCATTCAGTCATGAAACTCATTAGGGTGGACCAATCACCTTCTCTTAAAACAAACATGTAAAGTAGATTATTTATTACTGCATTTATATCCCACCTTTCCCCCAAGATGCTTAAGTGGCATAAATGTTTCTCCCCCTCTCCATTTTATCCTCCCAATAGCCCTGTGAAGTAGGTGAGGCGGAGACGTAGTGACTGGCCCAAGGACACCCAGTGAGCTTCATGGCCAAGTGGGGATTTGAACCCTAGTCTCCAAGGTCATAGTCCAATAATCTAACCACTTCACCACACTGGCTCTCTTTAGGCTAAGGATGAAATGGGGAAGGGGGACTCATGTACACTCCCTTGAATCTCTTACAGGAAAGGAGATTGAAGAAGCAAAACAGTAATTAAAATAAATTCACTACAGTGGACCAAATTATTTTAATACCTTATTAAACTGGGCAGCTATTTTCATTTTTTATTTAAAAAATCATTAAAGCAGGTGTATCTGGCACTAGAAAGTTCCATTTTCAGCTACTCTTTATGATTTCATACTCAAATTGGTATATTGCATACATGAGTCAGTGTGCGCTGACTGCCACTGACGGATAGCTTGCATGACTAATTCTGATCACTGCATCCTCAAACTAAGCATACAACTGTGTGCTCAACAGAGCAAAAATATTGTAAAGTGTCATTTAACTAAAGCAATTGTTTCTTTGATTCTTTACATACTGAGGAACAAAATGAGTTTTTTTATAGATAAATAAATACTGTGGGGGGGATGTCGGCCAATTTGATTTCAGCAGTAGCATTGGGAGAATGGGCCTTTAACCCTTTCTCCCCAGCTCCGGCTCTGTCTTCTCAATCAACTAGTATCTATATTCTACACACACACAGAGCGAACAAAACTGGAAGGATTTGACTGAGAAAGTAGCATAGGAGGAAAGAGTTTTTAAAAAATCTGTTCCCCTAGGTCCAAAGCTCCAATCAAACTGGCAGCTTCCTCTGCAGAATTTCAATTAAAACATGCACACATACACACATCTGGAGCATTCCTGGTAGTGATGGAAAGATGTCAGTTGCAGTTCTCTCGTTTCTCATTTTTCCAATCTTAAATTCAGTGCTCCAGGTTTCTGCTGCAATTTGTGCTTTTTTAAAAAAAAATCTTCATGAAAATTCTCCAGCATTTTAGTGTGAAGTTCTCCTAATAAAGACAACTTTGCAGGCAGGTTTGACTAACACACCCATTTTTGAAAGCAATTTCTCATCATATAATGCATTTTGTATGTTATTTTCATTCATATATTCATTTTAATGCACACTTTCCCCTAACATGCATTTTTGTAAACATTTGGTGAACTGCATTGCAAAATTTGAATAAATACAAATTTTGAAGGATGCCTGTTTCAGTCCTCATATTGTTTTGGAAAGTGTAGATTTGATAGATTCAGTCTGAAATGTGAACTGAATTGAATTGCTTGCCCATCCCTAGTGTGCGTGTGAGTAAGAGAGAGGCAATCCCTCCCAATCCCTCACTTGCATCACACCAAAATCTATGAGGACTACTGTATATTCAAAGAGTTACTTTAGGCAAGCCCAAGGCACTTTGAAAAGCACGCACACATTTAATATGATGCCCCACATGTTTCATGTTTAATATCAGGCCCCCTCAATTTCAAATGCCATTTGCCACAAGGCATGGAAGGCTTCTGTTCAAGAAACACAGCCCTGAATCTGAATTGTGCATGCAGGACGAGTTGTGTGGTTCCTGGAAACTAGCCAGGATAAAACAGAGAGACCAGCTTGTTCAATGATAAATGGATAAGTGTGAGTTTTGAAGGATGGCTGTGTTTCAGTTCTCACAGTTTTGGAAAGTGCAGATTTAATAAATTCAGCTTTAAATGCAAACTGAATTGAATTTCTTCCTCATCCCAGGTCCTGGCCAAGCGGCCCTTGGTGGGCAATGTGATGTTCCTATATATTAGTGTATATATGGTAAGTGCTGGTTGTTTAGAGTATACATGGTAAGTAGTGAAAGAGGAGGGGGAGTGAATGGGCAATAGAATGCTTGATGATTGGCTGAATGTTTAAAATGGCTGACAGTATAAATGAAAGGATGACAGGTAAATCTGGGTGAATGTGAGGTGGTGAATTGTGGGATCTGGGGGGGAGAAGAGAAAGAGTGGATTGCTTGGTGGGGTTTAGAGAGTTGTTTGCCAGGAGAGAGTGAAGAAGGAGGGAGGTGGAGTTCGGATTAGTATTGAGTAAAACCATATGCTTATGTGCCTTAAGAAGAAATCTTGTTAATCTTGTTAGCTTTGTTATCTGTAATAAATACTTAATTTGGTTTACCAAAGGCCTGATCCTTGGCTGGGGTTTCACAGACCAGAAGGGAGGGTAAGGTAATGACCAAGGCTGAAGGGGAACTGTAACAAATGGTGGCAGCGGTGAAGAGAATAACAATACCAGTATTCAGAGTCTCTGGGAATACTAGTATTGGGACGTGACTGGTGGTTGCCTAGCAGGGGGATCTGTTGAGATCTGTGCTAGAGCGGATAGGTAAACCATAAGAGAGAGCGGTCCGGACTGGTGAAATCCCTGGTGGTGCCTAGAGACAGGCAGTAACCACGAGCAGGTAGGAACCTGACAGGGAGAGCCAGGGAAGGACGCATCACAGGCAACCCCACCAGCACTGTTTCCCACTGGCGCCTGGAATCCCCCCATCCCACCACTTACTAGCTGGGTGCCATTCATGGTGGTGCCAAGTGGAATTCCAGGCCCTTGTGGCTTAGCTGTAATTACTAGTGCAATCTTGATTACACCAGCATTTTAGTGCAAACGTATTAATGTAGTTTTAACTAACGTACACTAATCTTCACTATATTACTAATATATATATTAATATATCACTAATATATTAATGGTTATGCACTTTCTCCCTAACACATGTATTTTTGTAAACACTGGTTGAAGAACTGCATTACCAAATTCAGGTAAGTGCAAATTGCAAAGTATCACTGTGTTTCATCTCTTATATTGGAAAAGATTCAGATTTAAATGAGAACTGAAACAAATTTCTCCCCAATCCCTAGCTCCTGCTGAGAGCTTGGAGAAAGTGTCTTATAGTGGTCCTGTACCCATCCCAGGAGGAGCCCTGCTTTCTACATTATGGTATTTCTGCTACATATAAATTGCAAGATCCCACAAAGCAGCATACTTGGAAGGAGAAAATGCAGTTGATGGAGTAGAACAGAGTGGGCTCAAACCTTTACTGCTCTAAATACTTTTCAGAATATACATTACCAGCAAGATGATGTGGAGGTATTGCAGTGCTTGTTCTGAACTACAGTAACTCCCTCAGTACTATCCAGTTGGAACTTTGTGTTCAGAACAGCATTTCAGGCAAGTGTTAAGCATGGTATGTTAATGCTAAATCTGTCCACAGTGGGTAATTTTGTGGCATGATCTGCCTATCAAATAAACTAAAGGCTATGATATTCCATCTCATGTAGGCATTTTGAATCTATGAAACGGTGGGAATACATATGTTGAGGGAAAGCATGGTCATGATGGTCTTGTACTGCTTTTCATCTCACATTTCTGCCATGTTACTCATCTTCATTTTTCAGCATAATGTGCACGTGTGAATTGCTATTGGTGGTGTTTGTCAAAATTGTATCTTAAAACACAATTTCTCTCTCGAAATAGTAATAATATACTACCTTGCCCTAAGAAATGGCACTTTTTCTTCTCAATGAAATCAATTAAGGCACATTCAGGAATGAAAGGACTTTGAAAGAAACTGAAATAGATTTTTCTATTAGTTTCACTGTGATTGGTTCAAGAATCACATATATACGTCAAGCTAAGGTTATATTTTTTACTCCAAAAGCTCTCTCTCTATTTAACAGCTATATCTGTTCATTCTTTCTTTCTCTCGATTTAAAAACTATTTGTGTTATGCCATCTAAAAATCCTATTTTTACATAATGTGTTTTAAGACAGAATGCAAGTCCCAGAGGTTTTATATCGGGCTGTTGGAGGGGATTATTGTATTGTAAATCATTAACTAGTAGTATTTTGTAAAAGGTGAATTTCTTTCTGTTTCTAGCCTTTGGTATTGCCTTAGGTTTATAAGTTTAAAATAAAACTGCATATATCCAGATTTATTTATTTCTTAAAAGCTGTTTGGTAAATTCATTTAAAAATCCATTTGTGGCAAAAATGGCACTTCAGAGGGTTTTGGCTAGGTAAAAAGCTACCATGAGTATAGATGTTAAAGATACAGCACATCAAATCAGGCACATCAAATTAGAAGAAGCTTAATCTGTCAAAGTTTGGAGTGCTTTTAATCTAAATGGCTTCCATTTTGTTACATTTGAAAGTCAGTTTATGGTGAGAAAGTTTGTCATGCCTTTCAATTGCTGTACTATTACGCTTCCTCATATTTTTGTTTTTAAGTGTATGAATGTGTTTCTTGGATATTGAATGAACACGAAAAAAAAATTCAGATCACTGCCCAAAGGTTAATAATATGTAGTGTTGCAGTGTTGGCATGCTAGAGCAGTACCTGCCTAGACTGCAGATCCCTAGCATGTATGCAAGGCATACTAGTTTTAACAAGAAACCATCCATGCGGAATGCCTTAAGGGTAAATTTTTTATTGCCAGCCTGACATCCTGTTTAAATTGGGGCTTGGTTCATATGCACAGCATGGTTCATAATTGGATGTTGACTGTCATTACTTGCTTCCCTCGCTGGTGTGACTGTATTAGACAGAAAATGGGAAATGCCTTGAACAGAAACCCAGATTTTTGGCAGAAGGATTGGGTGTCTTTGGAAGACAGGGTAACTCTTTTCCCTCCTTTTCTGTGAGAGACCACTAAGTCGTTTGGCTCAGACCTTTCCCTCGGAGCCTTTTTGATCTTTAAGCAATATTCTGGCCAAGGAAAATAGGCAGCAGGGTTCTTACAGGAGTCGTTCCATAGCTGAGAGGTGACCACAGTAAAGGCATTTCTTTGTGTACTTTTTATCCATAACTAACATTTATATAGTGTTTAAAACTTTGTATCATTTAAAATATTTTGCATTCAGTGATCTGGTTTGCATGTCACGATAAACCATAGCTTGGTTTAATTGTGAATGTGCCTCCCCTCCTGCTGCACAGATCCCGATGCGGCTTCTCTCCCTAGCCCCCACTCCAGTGTGGTGCATACACGCCTCAAATAAGCCAAAGTGTGGCTTATTGCACCGTCCAAATCTGGAGTATGGTATGTTTGTTTTAAACAAACCATGACCAATGAGCCAGAAGTTAACCAAGATTTGTTTGAACTACGCTGGCGCATTCATGATTAAACTTATCGTTCAATACAAAGTATGGTTTATTGTGACACGTGGATGAGCCCATTAGCATTGTAAACAAGCCTGTAAGTATGTTAGTATTATTCCCACATTGCAATTGGAAGGTAGTGTTAAGGGGGGGGAAAGGCAAGGACATGTGGTAGGTTCATGACTTTAGAAATTCAATCTGAGATTCATAGCTCAGTGCCTTAGCTGTTATGCTATACATTGTGATTCTTGGCTGAGATTACAATGATTACAATGAGATTACAAGGGGAATTCTGTGTCTCTGGTGCTGTTTTGTCTTTTTTTTAACCCTTCTTTCAATTGATTATATGTACTAGCTATTTTGTGACCATAGTTGGTTTATTTTGTTCACTTTCTTGGAACAAAAGCAGTAGCAAATAAATGACTAAATGGTTGTTTTTTAGGTGTGTAGGATACCCAATCCAGGTCAGGCTACAGGATCACTTTCATCTGAAAAATGCCCTTGATTTGGCATTTAGTAGAGTCTGACATGATGAGTCGAAGAGGAAGAGCTGCTTGCATGGAGTCACCCTCGTACTTTACTCTGCTAGAAAAAACAATATTAATCTTGTTGAACAAATGAAGCTGCCTTACATGGTCCATCAAATCTGATATTTGTTCATACTGGCAGCAATGTTCCAAGAAATTCAAGTGTGTGTGGGTCTTTTCTAGTAGTCCTGCTGCCACAGGCTATCTGGAGATGCTAGAGATTGAACGTGGGGCCTTATGCATATGCAGCATGTGTTCTACAATTAGCATTCTGATTTTGCTTGAAGACAACAGAATGTCTGCAGGTATACCTGAAGAGCCTTGCATTTTGGAAACGTGCCCTTGCTTATCCTGTTGTTCTCATAAAGAGGTGGAAAGCTGGGTAAGCAGAGTGAGAGTTGGATAAATAGTAGAATAGGAATAATGGTGAACTCACCTCGCAGAGTTGTTTGGATGGCAAATGCAATCAATCTGAAAACTCTTTTCACTGAAAGTGCACAAATTATCCATAGACCAGAGGCGCATCAGTTCTAAATAAGCTGTATGTGGGCATTGTATGAAAGTAATTTGCCCTCTTCTGGCTCCCTAATTTTAACCAGTGCAGTCTCAAGAAAAAAGCAGTATGCAAATAAACAAGAGTAGAAGCAGAATGTGTGAACGTCTAACTTGAATTCACCTAGGTCCTTCATGAAAGCAACTGCTGATTTCAAAATATGCTGCAGAATGGATATATGAGCTACCCTGTGAATAAAGTGACTTGTGAAGACAACATCGGAATCAGTTTTCTGCACATTTTCCTTAAATGCTTACTGTTTCTGCTCCCTGCCCTTTAAAACATAGCACCGTACATGATGTGAAGACATTGCAGTGTCTGTGTATTCTGGTGATAGGGAAAGATTTAGTACTTCTAAAAACCAGATTGCAATCTGTGGGATGCAACTCTGATAGGAATAACATACTGAATATATGTTGTAAAAAACAGCCCTTGACATAAGTCATTTACATTTAGATTTTCTTTAGGTCAGTTGCACCCAAGGTAGCCAAGTGATGCTTTATTTTATTGTTTTCAGGGAAAAGAAAGCAATAGTAAGATATTCTTGGGGTTTTTCCTTCTCAGGTTATGAGATGGTCTCTGTTATCTTTCCTTACATTTTGCTTTGATGTTTTGAATAGCTGTTGAGAGGAGCAGCCTAATCTTTGCTGAGGCCTGTGGGTCAAGGATTCCTTTAGATGTGGCTTTTAAAGGTCACATTTTCCTTTGTCTTTCTGTTTTGTCCTCTGTACTGCATACTGTAAGCAAGTGTGCAGTGCCTGGGAACACAAAGAGACACTATCTGACATTTGGCAGCAAGCAGCTCATGTTACAAAAGAGAAGAATCTGAAAGGAAGGCTAGCCTCCTTGCTTCCTTCGCGAAACCACTCTGGAATGCCCCTGGAGCTTGGCTATCATAGATGTTAGAGGGATATCGGAGGCTAAGATAAGGCAGAATGCAGTCCAGAAAGGCTTTAACAGTATCTGTGCTTGGGTTTCATGCAGTATTGTATACTGTCAAAACTATCAATCTTTGGTCATATTTTTTTCAGGTAGTATAGCTGAAGGCCACCTAATTAGTGCTTGCAAGATATTTTGTTTGTTACATTAGATCTTGATTGCTGGAATAGGTATCAAGGGAATTGTTCACTTCCATGGCAACTGGATTGGCTGACTTTTTACCCATGCTGGATTGCATTTACAGTACTGGAAAATCTAAAATTGCTGTAGAAAATGGTAAGTTCTTTATTCTGGCAGGAAGATAGGTGGCTGGCTGCTGTAGTAAGTAACGTGACAAGATGGGGTCTGTTAAGCTTGCCTAGACAAGAACTATACAGTATTGTCTCCAGCACTAAGATCTAGGCCTTCCATTTTTGAAAGATTTTTTTTATTATGTCTATCTGCATGAACTTATATATGTAATCAGTTATTTATACTGATAACCTATCCCTATCCCAGTAGGTCAGGAAGGGTAACAGCAGGGTATAAAAACATATGCTGTCTGCTTCCATAGGTTTGCAATTGAAACACAGCTCCATGCTTAATGTAGCAGATACTATTATTAGCTACATGGTATTAAGCCAGTATTTTCTGCATAAAATATAGATTACATAAGCACATCGTTTATAAACCAGTCTCCGAGAGCAACCTATCCATACCATTTGTTACACAAGTACTTAGTGGAGCAAGTAACTAGTTACTGGAGCAGTTGTGTTTTCTGTGTAAAGTGTATAGCTGCCCTAAATTAGACTATAAACTGAGGATGTGGTTGATATCATGGGCAATGGAAAGGACAGCAAAGGTTTTTTTGGGGGGGCTGAGTAAAACTCCTTCTACAAGTACTTGGCCAATATCGCTCCCCACCCAAGAAAACAGATTATGGGGACTAACCCTTAATTCTGTCACATGTCCAGTGATGGCAGAGAAACAAGTTGTGAAAAAGTAGTGATAGAGTATTGATATTAAGAATGGGGCTAAGTGTGATGAGGGTGGTGGTAGGAATGTTCTGCTCCATGTTGCTCTTGCATCTGTCCGCCTCCACAATTTTGATAAGTTTCTTGAGCTGAGAACTGTGTCGCAACATTTGGGAAAGTATAAAGCCTGGCCTAAAAATTACTGGTCTGTTCCTCCTCATTGTTCTGCTTCCTTTTAAATTGCATATTCATATTCATTATCTCTCTCTCTCTCGCACGCATGCATGCACATATGGGAGGGCATTCTTCACATGTTCAAAGGCACTCGTAAGCAAATGTACATAGAATGCATGGTGGTTTTGAGCAGAGATTTTGGGTTATATGTGTCACAGAGTGCAAATACCTCTGTTTTCAAAACGATCACCACTGACTAAACAAGGCAACCCAGTTGCTCATTGCCATTCTGAGACAATGTAATTTGTATATGTGCAGGAATATTCTTTGCAAAATAGATCAATCAACATCAAAAACAGCAACTAATGTTGCCTGTCCCTCTATGAAATTCCAATTTTTGAGCCATTGGCAACACTTGAATTCAAGAGAGCAACAAGAGATTATGTGAAATTAAACTCATCACTTTTTTTTTTACCTCCAACTCTACCCCCCTTTCCCAGTTTTCCTGTCACTTTTTCCTAAGGTAGCCAAATGCAAAAGAGGACAGGGCTCCTGCACCTTGAAGAGTTATGTAGAAGAAGGAATTTCAGCAAGTGTTGCTTGATTATTTTTATTTATTATTCAATTTATATTCTGCCCTTTCTCCTGAAGGAGCCCAGGGCAGCATACACATCAATGATAAAACTGGGTACCCAGCCTAAAGCTTTATGTCCTGTGAGAGAAGAGATTACTGGATTGATGGGCTGATGGATCAATTGGTGTTTGGCTTCCTACACCTGCTGCAGTTTGTATAGAGCATTTTTGCATTACTCTGCCTTTTAGTTTTAGAGCATTCTCCCTCTTTCGTTTTGAAATCCTTCTGAGCTAAGGATAAAAGGCTCTGGTTGCTGAATTATAGGAGATCTCAACTGCCTCTGCCAGATTTCCACTTTATCTTTGGAGCAGCCCTAGCTTGCAATCAGTAATGTTCAGTAAATGACTAACCCACACAGCAGCTTTTTTCTATCCTCCTCAGACCCAGCTGAGAGATGCTTATGTTAGCATCATTACAATTGAGGAGCTTAAACTGAAGATTTATTTGGGCCCACTTCAGCTTTTCACTTCTCTTCATTTGCTGGTTTCTTGAACATGTGTTTTCCCCTAGATTTGGGTTATAAAGGAGTTTTCCCATTTTCCGCCTTGCTTTTGATGAAAATAAATAAATAAAAATAACAGACACACAACATTTAGGATTCAAGAAGACAAACTGTGACCGAGAGCTTTGTCACTTTGAAGGCAATGCTCGTGAATGATCCCTAAAGAGCATCTTTCAGGTGATTTCCAGTATTTAAAAAATATTTTCTTCTTCCCTGATGTTTACAGTTCCTTATTAAGGACCTGACAATGAAGACTATTGCATTTCTTTTATGAGCATGGTCTTTTGCTCCTGGATCCTTCTGCTGTGCCCTCATACTTCTGATCTTTTTTTTCTTTTCTTTTTTTTTTTGTGGGATTAAGGAGGATTAATTTTATGATGTTTTAATTGGAAATTGGTTTTAAATTGTTTAGGACTGTGGTTTGTTTTTGTATATGTATATTATGTATAGCTTTTTGTTATTGTAAGTCGCCTAGGGTGTCCACTAACCTGGACAGATAGGCGACCAATAAATAAAATATTATTATTATTATTATTATTATTATCTGCTGAGCTGTGTATTGAATGTGTAGCTATATATTGAATGCTGTGTATGTTGGATTTCAGTATGAGGGTTCTTTCCAGTTAAAATACACAAATACCACAACTATCCCATCCGGAAATAGTTGTTGTTTGAATGACAACTAGATTGGAGAGAGGAGACCTAAACCGAAATTATACTGTCCCATCCACTGATCTTCTCCCCTCTGAACTAGTTGTTTGAATTAAAGAAGAGAATGTTCAAAAGAATTAATTGTGTTGGTGACAAGGGCAGATTTTTGCAAGAAAAGGGGAACAAAAATTAAATGGCAGTATTTCCCTTAAATTACTATGGTGCATCAGTTTCATCTCATAGAAGAAACATCATTGCTGGCTATGAAAACTATTTGCTTCAGTTGCAAACAAATTTCATTTAATTTGTGTTCAAAATATATCCCCCCCACAAGTCTCAAGTCAAGTCCATACAGACATATTTTTAAATCTGGAAGCAAACTAATACTTCGGCAGCTTTAACATCTGCTGCAGAATATCTTTGTTTCCCTACCAGTTTCTGATGTTTATCATTTTTTGTCAAAAGCAAAGGTAGCCCTGTTGGTCCACAAGAAAAAAAACCCTCCAGAATCTACAGCTGGGCAAAACCTTTACTGGGACCAGCCAGAATGTCATGAAAGTATGGCAGGTTTTCAAGTTCTTCAGAACTCTTCATCAAGCAAGTTATTAGAAAAAGCAGGGGATGAGGGTTTTTTTAGAAGCAAAACAAAACCAAAAGTACAAAAATAAGGCTGATGTTGAAGCTAGAGGTGATCAAGATGGAGACTGCAGGCCTTGCCGATGTGTTCATGTTGGGGGCGAGGCCAGTGTAATTAAAACAGCAGTGGTGACATGTTCAGGCATGTGGGTCCCGACCTCTGCTGAATGCCATGGCTGTTATGCACCTGAATTTACTGCAGCCACAATCTTAGTTGTGTTGGTCTTGCCCTGGGCAAGACTGAACTGATAATTACAGATATGCCACAAGGGGTGGCCCAAATTTATTAAATCCACACTTTCCAAAACAATATGAGAACTGAAACACAGCCGTACTTCAAAACTCACACTTATCTGAATTTTGCAATGTAGTTCTCCAACCAACCAATGTTTACAAAAATGCATACATTAGGAGAAAATGTATATAAAAATGAATATATTAGTGAAGGTAAAGTACAAAAATGCATTATAGGAAGCTGTTTGGAAAATGTGTACATTAGTCAAAGCTGCAGACAAAAATGTGTGTGTTAGGAAAGATTTGCACTAAAATGCTGAAGAATTTTCACAAGGATTTATTTTAAAAATACGCACATTGCTGCAGAAACATGGAGAACTAAAAAAATGAGAAAGGAGAAAACCAAAATTGATATATTTTTCCATCCCAAGCAAGAGCATAGCAGGGATACTGAGGCCAATCTCACTTTGACTTGTTGGGTTAGTTCACACATTACTTGATTTCTCAATATTTGATAGCATATAGCTGAATGTGTGAATTGGCTCCACTGAAAAATCCTGGATTTGAGGTGGCATAGGTGGACAGGATGTTATCCTTTCTGTGGCAGTTGAATTTGTGATGGTTCACAATGTGCAGGTTTCTGCTTCATACTATAATCATGCATGTCTGAGTAGAGGCAGGGATCTCTCTGTAAGGGAACTGCTGGAAGCTACTGATCAGGTCCATTTAAAAGGAGCTGCTTCAATTTACAAACAAACTGCATATCACATCCTAAATTCTTCTCATTTAGGTGTCCATGAAAACCTTCACATATCATTTTGCATATGTGAAGCACGAATAGTAACATGAAATAAGGAAAATAACCTCTCCCTCAATATCAGTAAAGAAGGTTTTTTAGAAAGAGTAAAATATCTCAAAGGTTTGTTACCCACACTCAATTACCATACACTCTCACAAGCCCATAAACAGGAAAGCAATTGTTCATCACATCTAGCCCACTGACATAAAGCATACTGAGAAAATGTACATTATCCCTCCCCTTCTCCTGCAACACCCTTCATAAAAGGGACAAAGCTTCCTAAATTCTGATTCCTTTAAAAACCTATTCTTATAAGCTTAGCAGAAAAAGCTTGAGGCACCTGATGTGTATTCAGAACAGAAGGGTTTTGTTGGGGGTGGAGGGAGAATTAGGGGACACAGGTGCAAGGCCTTCTGTAGAATGTGCACTTCTGCTCCATTAATTGCTGACATATCCTCCACCCCCACCCCCAACTCAACCCCTAGGGAGAACAGCAGAGTGGCAGGCCCAGACTGGTACCCAGCAGCAACACCAGCAGCAAAAGTAGACAATTAGGTGCCAGAAGAAAGGGGGGGGACAGAAGATGCAGTTGCCTAGCAACCAGACAGCAGAAGCAGCTGTGTAGCAGGCCCAGGCTGGTACCCAGGCACTGACAAGCTAGCCAATTAGCACACTGTATTTAATGCTGATGTGGTTTCCTAGCAACAGGATGCATAAGTCTGTCTGAGGCACACTCTTTCCTCACATTGCTCCCCCACCCCTCATTCAAACCATTACTTTTTCCCCTTTTTGCCCTAATTGACAACCCTCTGCTGCTTCAAATTGCCATTATTTTTTGTCCCCCAAGAGGTTAGGAGGACTTTTTAAAAACCTGTAATAAGACCTTTTAGTTTCAAATTCACTTTAGCACTAACAGCTGCAAAACCAACAGATAAGGAGCAGGGAGATGTCCATATTTCAGCTCATTGTATAAGCTTTTCTTAGAATACCACAACAATGCAGCAATGGCTAGATTGGTCCACTTCTCTTACGGGGTTTCACTGTATGACAAAAACCTTCCTGTTGAGGCAGGTGTTTGTTTTAATGGATAGATAAGTTTTTATCCAATGGCTGTATTATCTGCTACACTTGGCTCTGCTTTTATTACACTGTATTTGGGGAAATTTGTTATTATATGTTATGATTAGTTTTAATTGCTGTAAGCCATCCTGAGTGGTGCATAGGCATCAGAAAAGCAGGATTTATTTATTTATTCCATTTTATTAATGTCTCCCAACAGAAAACTATTTATAACCTTGACTGTAAGAATGAGTGCAGAGCATTAAAGCAGATGCCAATATTTTGTGGATGCGCATCTGGGAAAAAAGGTGCAATCATCAAATCGAACACACACACAAAAGCTAAATGTTACCTATCTGTAGGGGGCGATGCTAGCAGGGGGTAAAAGTAGTCACTTTTCTGCAATGCCCTGATCCACAGAATCATGAACACAGCAAAAAGTCTGTATGAATGCTGCTGCACTAGAAGATGCTCCACATGGGACTTCAACAATTGTACACTGTTTACCACATAGATCAGATGGGTTGCAGTGGAGAAACTGTGCCAAAACTGCACATTCCTGGCAGCAACTGCACTTAACAAGTGCTCACCTATCCAATCCAAAATTCTTGCTCAGATTTATAGGAAGGAAATGAGCTGCCTCAATACCAGGTCAGATTATTTCTCTATCTAGCACAGTATTGTCTACTCAGCTTGCCAAGGTCTCAAGCCTCTCTCATAATCTGCTATATGATCCTTTTTTAAAAAGCAGGAGATACCAGGAATTAAATGTGTTGTCTTTTGCACATGAAGGATGTGCTCTACCAATGAGCTATGGTCCTTCCCCATTATTTCATTTTGAATGGAGCTTTTGTGATTGTCAATGCATCCCTCTTTCAGTATCTAAGGAGATATGTGCACTAGTGCAAAGATACGGACTTGCTGTGCATAAAATCCATACAACAATTCCACATCATTTCTCTGCATCCCATCATTGATACCTTTTCCTCACAGTAATCTCAAACTGCAATGCCTTTGCATCAGTGTTTATTTTATTAGTTATGCCACCGTACAAGTGAAAACGAAGCACAAAACAAGTTCCTTTCATCTTGAAGAAAACATAGATCTTGACAACGCAGCCCAAGACATGGTTCCCTTGCAAGCTTAATTCAGTTTAACAAATGTCTTCATAGGTTTTTTCTTCCCCTTCACTCTCCATCCTTTTTGTACATCTTCAGATGGCCATCTGACCCCTTGCTAGGACTCCTGTGGTCACTCTGGATTCCAGATCCCAACAGGATAAAGCTCCTCATCAACCCCTATGACACACATGCCTCATCTGGAGCTGAGCTCACTGGTTTCCTTGCCTGCCCCTCTCCACTGCCATAAATAAATAAATTAACTTTTTCCTGACCCACTGTTTTGCGCCTCCATCAGCTGTCAAACTCTTCCATCACATCCTTCTATCAAAACATTTTGCTTCCCTTCTTAGACAATGACAAATTTATACCCTGATATATTTCAACCTAAACTAGTGCTCCTTCTGTCACTTGTTTCATTGGCATTTGCAGAGATGGAACTGAAATATTTTCTCCCTCTCTCCTCTCCAGAAGCCAAACTGTCACTGCTTGCAGAAGGATCTGCTATGCAATTAAAAAGGGGACAAATGTGTTAAAGCTAGATTTATATCCCCAGATAATTAAGTATCAATTCTATTTCATCTCCTCACACCCATGAAATAGGTGCTCTTTCTCCCAAATGCAGACCTCACCTTTTCCTGTCACCTAGAGTTCTCTTTCACGCATTATCTTCCCATATGACAAGTGACTTCTCCCATTTTACTCCAGGCCAAAATCTGGTTCCACCTTTTAACACATTTGTCTTTAGCAACAGTTCCTTGGCGCAACATAAATTAGCACCACCACTAAAAATCCTTCAGTTTACTGGAACAAAAATAAGAGGACTGCTTCTTGTTATGCTCAGTTGAATTAACTCCCTTTCTACACATAGCAGCTCAACCAAAGAGCTGCACGCCAACTCTTCATATGCCAAAAAATCACAACATTCAGAGGAAGCTGTCTGATGCCAAGTCAGAGCATTGATCCATCTAGTCTAGAGGTGTCTATACTGAGTGACATCGAAACACCAGATTTTCAGACATTAATCTCTCACAACGCTACCTGGAAAGATCAGGGATTGAGATTTGGACCCTCTGCATGCACAGCATATGCTTTACCATTGAGCTCGAACTCTTGCTTCTCCCTGTCCTCTCCTTCCCTTTGCACTTCAGTCCCTTGATAGCAAGGGGACCAGACCACCAAGCCTGCTGTCACCCTGGCCTATGAAGCTCTGTGGTCTTCTTCCTTGGGGAGTACTACTACTCTTTTTAATCTCAGGCCCCTCCAGTTATAGTGCATGAGAGAAGGAACGGAGGGTGGCAACATTCAGAACTCAATCCAGGTCTGGACCAGTTTGTTGTTGGCCTGAGGCAAGAGATTCATAGCATCTCTCCTGGGGTATGATCTCTCCCCCCTAGTGAGGCAATGCTATGTGCTTTTGTAACCCACATTTCCTACCTATCTGCAAATCATTGCATAGTGAAGATTGTCAGCCAACATGAAAGCAACAGTAGAGTTGCCATAGGATTATCATGCACGCACACACACAAACCCCCCGAAGAGGGAATCCTCTTAATTTCTTCACATTTCCTTTATATACAGAGTTGTTAATTCTTCTGTGGCAATTTGCAGGTATATATGAATATATGATGTTGCCTTGTACTGTCAGACTAGCGCTTCATCTAGCTCAGGACTGAATACTCCTAGCTGACCAGCAACACTGCTAGGTTCTGGGTTCAGACATCTTTTCTAGACTTGTTCATAGATTTCTTTATTTTTATTGGAGGTGCCAGAGAGAATAAAGTGTAATACCAAATTATAATAGATTCTGTTCACTTTTTTTAACACTAATTTTGACCTCTGCAGTCAGTCAGTCTTGTAGTGGAATACATGTGGAATTTCACTGTCCAACAGAGTCCATTTTGTGTTAGCCTCCAATGTCACATTTTCAGCAAATCTCACCAATCTACTAGAGATAACCACATGATGATGGTTTGAAGCCCATCATTCCACTGTGTGGCTAGTGCAACAGATACTGCATGGTAGAAGAAAATCCATCTGCTAATGTTCAAGGACGGGGGTGTCTTCGTCTCTCAGCTTTATTGAAGAGACTCACAGCAATTAAGCCACAGAGAGCCTCCTCTTCTACAGCACACATGAGTGCTACCAGCAGCCAAAGGGAAAATAATATCTCACAATCTTTTCAGGCCTTCAGTTCAGCTGTCCACTGAGCCAAGTGGCTGGCAGCCATTGGCACTGCCAAGCTTGTTCACAATTGACAGTGTATTACACTGGTAACGGTTCCAAGAAGCTACGGCTGTGTGCAGAGACAAAGGATCCAGCAAAATGACTGCTTCATATCTGTAATCTTGGGTATGCGTGCTTGGGATCCTTACAATACATCCCAAAATTTCCAAACCACACCCATTTAATACTTTCTATTTTGGTTTTGGAGGCAATTTAGCTCTCTTCTTGCATAAGTAATGCTAGTTTTATTGTTATGAGGGATCAGACAGTACAGATTGAGAAAGGCAAGCCATGTAAACATAAGCACAGCTGTTCTGGGTCAGACTCTGGGTCCGCCCAGCTCAATATCTAGTCTGCAATAGTGATCAGATCCAGAATGTAACTGCACAAGAGAGGTAATAGAGTGCTTCACTCTCAGCATCTAGAATGTGATGCTTATGTGTCAGAGATACCATAAATATAGGATGGATATCCTGCACATCCTTCCTAACAGCCACTGACATTCTTCCAATGAATTTGTCCAAGACTGAAAGATATGGGCCACTATTCAGCGCTGAGACACTCATAAGGTAGATTAGGATTCTACTGGTCGATCTCTGGGTAATTTGTATTTGATTGACAAAGGTAACTCTCAATTGTTTAACAATAGCAACAAAAACACACTCCCCCCACTAAATGAAATGAAGAAAGCTTGGGGTAAGGCTAGGAGAGACTCGCCTTAGCCCAAGAGTTCAGTTCTGGACTAAAAAGAATTCCTCTACTGAGTATATGCTCAGCGAGCACCCTGCCCAATTCTTGGCATGCTCAGGGGTTCTATTAAAAACAAACTAGATCTTGCAAGCCTGAAGGCTGCCCACCACTGATCTAGACCCTGGCACACCCAAGCCTTCCACTGCCAGTTGACTGCCGCCAGAAAGTCTAGATTTGACCAGTACCAGGTTTGAACACCAGAATGAGAGCCACCATGGACCAAATTTCCATGAAATTCAAATCCCTCTTCTCATCCCAAACCATTCAGATATCAGCCTACACAATCTGAACGAAAGTGTGTCATAATTAGATAGCCGTGCACCACACAAGAGTAACAGCTGGATGTGTCCTTTTTTCAAGATCCATCAAGTGGCAAAACTTCTGAAAACCTATTCAGTTTTTTCTTCATGAAGCAAGTGCTTCAGAATATCAATAACGTCTACAATATTATATAGCCACAAGAGTGGCTGTATACTATAGTCAGCATGGATTTTTCACATTCCGCAATGTTAAATTGAAAATGCCCCCATGCCATTCAATGCTTCCCATAAGCTCATTTCAGAGCAAAACCTTACAAACCTTATAGTCCTGAACTCAGAAAAGCTTGTTTAACAACCCTCTAAATTTTCATGGAGATACACAAAACAGTCAGAGAGAATCGAGAGTTCAAAGTGTAAGAAGGGGGGGAACAGACCCCTTTTGGACTTTTTTCTGTCAGAGTTCTCATAATTTGTTGAAATTAATGAAGAATCAGCCATGTTCATAGAGTACCTGTAATCCTGTTACTGACCTTGCCCCATACTCTGACCCTCATCTTCTGCAGTTTAAAAGTTTGCTGAAAATGGTTTGATCATTTGCATGCTCATTGAGTTCAGTGGAATTTACTCCCCTGCAATCATGTTTAGGATAGGTGAAACTGAACAAAGGGGATGGGGAGGAGGGGGAGGGGAGCAGGCAGGAGGGGGAGGAAAAGGGCAGGTTTGATCATTTGCATGTTTATTGAGTTGAGTGGGATTTACTCCTGTGCAATCATGCTTAGGATAGGTAAAACTGACCATGGGGAGGGAGGCCTGGAGTGGGCAAGGAAGGCCCATAGGGAGGGAGGCCTGGAGTGGGCAAGGAAAGAGGAAGAAAGAAGAGGGGAGAAGAGGATGAAGGGAGATGAGAGTGGAAGGAGGGGAAAGGCACATCTGATCATTTGCATTCTTATTACTCCCGTGCAATCATGGCTAAGATAGGTGACACTGACCATGAGGGAGGAGGAGAGAAAGGGGAGAGGGAAGAAGGAAGGGGAGAAAGGGGAACAGAAGGAGGGGGAGGGGAAAGCAGGGGATTGGAAGGGGAGGGGGAGGGAAAAGGCAAAAGGGAGGTGATGGGAGGGAGGAGGAGGGCAGGGCAGCTTTGATCGTTTGCATGCTTATTGCGTTCAATGGGATTTACTCCTATGCAATCATGCTTAGGATCAGGACTGGCGCCAGGCATGCTGGGGCTAGAGATGTGAAGGCCCGGGCTTTTCCTAAGCCTTTTTTGTTTTTTTCCCCAAAAATTGAAAAAAATGAAGAAAAAATGGATTATGGAATGTTTTATTTTAGCATGATGAATAAAATGTTTCATTTAATCTTGTCCCCCCCTTTTTTTCTCAGTTCTTTTTATGGAAATGGATGCTTTATGTCTGTTTGATACTGTGGAGGACTAGTGGAGACATAAATAATTTTCTTTGTTATTAATGTTGATGGTTTCTTCTGTTATTTTTAAATTGTTTTTTGCCTGCTCCTTATGAACTGGCAAAACAAAAGAGGTTCCTTACAGTTCAGGTGTTTGTTACAGTTCAGGATCTTGTAGATCCATTTGTTACAAAAAAAAAAAAGTAAAAATTTTAAGAAGTAAATTCTAAGGAGAGGCCCCTCAGAGCCCCCTTGGGACCCAGGGGCCCTCGGCCAGGTCCTGATCTGCCTGCCCTCTGGTGCCGGCCCTGCTTAGGATAGGTAAAATTGACCATGGGGGAGAGCGGAGAGGAGGGGGAGGGAGGGGATTGGATGGGTGGGGGGAAAGAGAGGATTGGATGGGTGGGCACTGGGCAGAGGGGAAGCCCCTTTCCTTTCCAAAAGGAAAACATTGTGAACAGTATCATTCTGTTTCAGGGTTTCTCCCACCTTTTTATTCTACAGCAGGCACATGTAGCCTCCCACCCAAATTTAAACTAAAGCTGTCCCTAGCCACATCCACACCAGACCTTTATTTCACTTTAGACAGTCATGGTTTCTCCCAAAGAATCCTGGGAAGTGTAGTTAGTGAACGGTGCTGAGAGTTATTAGAAGAGGCTCTGTTCGCCTCACAGAGCTTCAATCAGAGTGGCTGACTGTTAAACCACTCTGGCCACTGGAGCTGTGTCGGGGGAATAGGAATCTCCTCTCAGCACCCTTCAGAAACTATACTCTGAATTCTTTGGGAGAAGCCATGACTGTCTAAAGTGCAATAAATGTCTGATGTGGGTGTGGACCCCTGATTAGGCAAGCCCAGCAGCTGTGTCTGGCTTTTAGAACACTGACAGTTGGTTCTTACTGAGCATGCCTAGCCTTATCATTGACTTCAATGCTAAACTTCTTAAATTAATGGTGAAGTTCAATAAGAGGCCTCCTTGGATGTCTAAAATCAGTTCCAATTTTATCTGCTGTCCTGAATATATACAAAGTGAAAAGCTCTACAGGAATAGGGTGCAGTTTGCTAGACAGAAAAGTAAACTTTGTCTGGGACACCTGGATTCCAATTTGTGATCAGCCATAGACCTCTGTGGCCTTGGGCAAAAGACTCAGAAAATGGGAGGAAGCTGTGACCTTATAAGGTTTAATCTGGTTATAATTATAATAATGATTGGGCAGCATTTTAAAAGTTTGATTATATTATTATTATGAATAATAATTATGCAACATTAACAATACTCAACATAATTATTCCTAGGAAATGGTGCCTCAAACTCTATTTGTGTTTTGCAGTCTTTCTTTGCCACAAAAAATCCTGGATGCTGGTAGCAAGTGAGATTTCTAAGCATGTTCAGATGGATAATTTCTAGAGCTGATAGGGCCAAGTACAGGTGGTCAGCCTGATGCATGAGAGTCAAAAACTCTCTCTCATCTAGGTTGACCAGTTAACACTGCTGAAAAAGAGGACACAGTTTTGCATAAGCTAATTTATAAGTATAGATGCATATTTAGAAATAACTACTACAATTTAGATAGAAATAGAGTATGTCTCACCATAGTGAAGGTCTTTTGAAGGAACATTTATTTTGACAATAGGACTAGAGGTGTTTCCCTTCAGGTTTTAACAACCATACAATCCTATTAGCTCAGAGACTTCACTATTTGAAATGAATGTAGCCATTACAAAGCTAACATGATAAGAATCCAGCCCTCTCTTCTGCCCACAATTCATTCCAGCAGAGAATTCACAGATTCATAAACCAGGTATGAAACCAGCACTATTCTATACCCAACCCTGGCTGATAGGATTGCCAGTGCATTAATTGTGCTTCATTAACCCACATCATCTATGGGAGAGAATATATGCTATATTGGAGGTGCCTTCCGTGTCAAAGATATGCAATCTCAATGTATCAAAGAAATGGCAAAAACTTTTTCATGTCAAATGACCTGTATGGTTCTTTGGAGTAAGCCATATTTCCTGTGAACAAACACTGTGCTAGTACATGCTGCCCAACTGCTCCCACTTTGTTCCTCTCCTGGCATGAGTGGGATAAACAAACCAGGAAACCTTGGCTTTCTATTACATAAGAGCCCACAATCACGGCTTAAGCCCTGGTTAGTTGTTGGCTTACAGACAGTGTCTTGCGAATGCTGCTTGTTCACAGTAAACCATGATAAACCAGAAGACATGGCTCACCATTATATGTGAACAAAGCCTTTGTATCCCCAATGTTTTTGGGAATTCTGTGAGATGTGCCAAATGTAGGGAAACATGAGAATTGTTCAGGGGTAGGGTGAGCAAGGTCATTCTCAGACAGCGAATTCCCATTCCTCTCACAAATGCATGCAGAGCATTGTTCCAATCAATCTTCCAATAACCAAGACCCAGAATTGTTATCTAGGAACTTCAGCTCTGAACACGACAAACAGACAAACAAACAAACAAAGGAGCAAGTTTGACAAATGAGACCCAAACATCCAGCACAAGTACCTGTGTGCGTCCTCTGGTGCGCTTTTAAGTGTGAGCTCTTTGTATAAACCTTCCGACACCCATTAAATTGACAGCGATGAACCCTCTTCTTGTTTTCTGGGGATGTATCAGCTCCTGCCCCTCCTTGCTCACTATCGCTGAGTGCACACTTTGTTGTGCTAGCTGGTGTTACCACACCAACCTTTATAGAGCTGAGAGCAGTTTTCTTTGCCACTAACTTCAGTGTAACTGTGCCATCCACTGCAGAGACAGTTTGTGAGGTTTTTACAAGATGGCGGCTGAGCTCAGGCGAAGAAGGAGGAGTTAGTGAGGTCACTGCGTTGAGTTGGGCCTGGTTAACGGCAGTATAGCCCTCTGTAGAGGAGCTGGTAGGCTGTAAGCTGAGGCAAGTCTCAGACAATAGTTTGTCCCGTGAGACGATAACATCCATATTGGAATTTTTGTCACAAGGACTCATGTCTACTGGTAATAAGAGGGGATCCAGCCTCTGGCTACTGTCTTCTGTGCCTTGAGTTGAGGAGGTGTGCAGAAAACAGTCCAAGTCATCACCAAAGCTCTCTGAAATCTTCCTGGGCTCTGTCTGAAGATAGCGTTCCAGCTCAAGGCATGTCTGCAGAGACAAAAAGAAAAAGAAGCCATCATTAGACCACCAAACGCAGCAGTAGCCACTGCTGAGAAAAACAAAACAAAAAAGTGTGACAATTGCTTTAACATAGGGATAGGGAACCCGTAGTCCTCCAGATGTGACTGGACTCCAATTCCCATCAGCCACAGCCAGCACAGCTAACAGTTGGGGATGATGGGAAGAGTAGTCCAGCAATATCTTCTGGAGGGCCACAGGTTCCCCATCCTTGCCCTAATAGTAGGTAACAGATAGTTAGACCAAAACAATCATAAGGTAACAAAGGTGGGGAAAATTATCTGCAGTACTAAGGTTAAGCATAGTGAAATTTTCCACAGAATAAAAACTACAAGTGCCAATTCTGCTCTACTCTGAGAGGAAGATGGAGGATAGCACAGGCGAAGGAAAAGCCCTTTCCAGTTGCCTAGCAACCCTAGAAGCAATCACGAATCAACCCCTAAATGTTAGGAGACTGCTCCACAATCAACTCTCCCCCCACCAAAAAAAAGTTTGCTTAGCTACAAAGGAATAGCTATGTTTACTAGCTGCCTTGGATACTTTTAGTAGAAGGTTAATCATATTTTAAAACAAATAAAAATTAAAATTAAAATGCTTCCCCACCCCTTCAGCAGATTAGTACAAGGGGAACTGAAACACAACTGTGGCAGTGAGGACTTGTGTTTCTTAGGCCTGTAAGGGAATAAAAGTTAGCTAGATAGAGGCCCAAAGTGTGACATGCAAACGTGTGACTCTCTCTTTACAATTTTTGTTGTTGCTTTTTAACTGAAAGCAGCATTGACAGTTTAGGCTGAGGACCCACAGGATAGGGGTGCTGTTTAACCCTTTCACCCAAATTACCTTCTCTCAGTACGATTTTCCATGCACGGGGAAAGATATGGCACAGATACCCAAACAGCTATTACAACTGAAAGTTCTGCAACTCTGGAATGACTCAAAATGCTTCAGCACAAAAGTGACACAGTATCCAAATGACAAGCTAAAAACTCAACTCACTGAGTAACCAAGACCCCCCCACATGTAGGCTATATTCGAATATTTTACATGTGTATGTGAGCAGAATGCAAAAGTCTGCTGGATCAGGCCAGTGGCCCATTCAGCATTCTGTTCTCACAGTGGCCAACCAGATGCCCATAGGAAGCCTTCAAGCAGAACCTGAGCACAGACTATTCCCATCCCATTTTGCAAGGCCTTCTTTGCTTGCTGCAATTGTAGCTACAGTTGCAGCTTCTCTGGGTGTGGTACCTCTGTTTCAAATAGGGGAAGTTTTGGAATCTGTGGGGAAGAGCACAGATGTCCTGTGGTGCAAACCAGGTTGGCTTTATTAGGTCCAAGGCTTCCTGTGCCTTTCAGCTGAGATAAAGGAAGTAGCGGCCAACGATCCTTGAGGTCCTGCACTGAGCTGCTGACAGATGAATAGAGAAAGGGTGCAAACATAAGGCCATCAAGTGGGATATTTAAAGTCCTGTGACCAGGGATTTTTTGCGACAGTATTCAACAGTGTGGAGGACCAGCACCTTTTTTTCCCTGCATGTGCCAGCCATTTTGTGCTAGCATTCATGGTATATTCATCAAGACATGAGTACCGGCACCTCATTTTTTTTTACCAAAAATAAAAATAAAAAAGCACTACCTCTGACCATCCATTTATATGGGTCAGCCCTCTACATTTTAGCCATTCAACACAATGCTAAGCATTATAGAAACATACAGCCAGAGAACATAATTTGTTATAACCTAAATAACCAGCAGACACCCAGTGAGGGGTGGTTTTGTTTTTGTTTTTTTTACAACCTCAAGCGGACTATTAGGATGTTCCACCTTTCTATCATAGGACAGAAATATTTGCCCCCCTCTCTCCGATTTTGGTTTACTCTGCTATAAACAGCACATAATCCCTAAATTAGCAAGCGTGGATATTGACACAGAGAAAAAAGACTGCTAAATCTAATGTCAGTCACATTGTCTGGACATTAAAATGCTGTGTTTGGTCTCCTAACTTCCTGTGGATAGGATGGGGGGGGGGAGAGCTGTCCCTTTAAGGCACTGCTCCTCTTATAACAACCATAGTGGTCCTGACAGTCTTTTGAGTCTCGTCATTAATTTTCCATAAAGAACAGTTCTTCACAAGCCCCCTTTCAGGCAAGGCCTATAATTATTCTTGGATCCCACCCCCTGTAGTTTTTGCACCTGTGTCAGTTCAAGACACCAGCTGGTCAAATCTTGCCTTCTGCCTCTGAAACACGAAACCACCTCACCAAGGCCATCTTCCCTTAAAAAGGGGGGGGGAAAAGGCAACTCTAAATATGAAAGGGGGAAGAGAACAACCAGACAGAGTCAGAGAGCTTTCAAAAAACACCCCACAGCTAGACAAGGTTCCCATATGTAACAGCAGGGTTGAGTGGCATACAGGCTGTAATACCACACATGGCCCTCAAAGCACCTCCACTAACTTTTGATCTATTTTCAGGATTCAAAATGTCTCCATGTTTTTTTCCTCAAAAGGTTATTTATGTTTTAAAATATGATGGCACTGCAAAGCTACTCAAGTGGAAAAGAAAAAACTATGTTGCATTTTGATAGCTGCAATTTCAAAGTTTATATATTTCTAAAAATATTTATATACTGCTATTTTGTTAAAACATCAAAGCCATTTACAACATGTTTAAAACAACCACCACCACTACAGAATAAAAAACATTAAAAATACAATAAAAACAAAGGTCAACTGTTGCAAAAAATATATATTTTAACTGCCTGCGTAAGCCTGGTGGAACAGAAAGGTTTTCAGCAGGTACCTAAAAGTTAAAAGAGAAGGCACCTACTGAAACTCTTTCGACAGAGCATTCCAGAGAACTGAGTAGACGACACTGAAGGCTCCATTTCATGTCAATGTTAAATGAGCCTCGCCCTCAGTATCAGTACACAGTTTGGGTGCTGACTGTGGTTTCCTCACATGTGAGAAGAAGCTATAGAATTAGGCTGTAATCCTATGCACACCTACCTAGTGACCAAAGCACACTGAACAAAGCATGGCTATATTCTGAGTAAACATGCACAAGATTGTGCTGTAAGAATATTACAGAAGCAGGGCAATCTGTCTGCCATGTTCATAAGATCATCTGCAAATTAATGATATGTAGCCAAATATGCAAGTCATGGCCCTCTGTGTTTAATACTTTGCGCTGTTATAGAAGAACTACAGATAAAACATTTGCAAAACAAAATCAGAAAGGGTGGCCATTACTGTCATACTCCTTTGAAGCCCAATTTACATCCACCTGCCTTATGCTGCAGGCTGGTGCTTTTTCATGCATTACAAGGAATCTCTCTTCACATGTAATTTTGCTGTTCCGGAAAGCATCATAAATACCTTACATAACTTTCTTCCTTCTCAGTCCCACATTACCAGTAAAAGCAGAATCTCTGGCTGCCTAACTTGTGTTATAAAACAAAATTGTTGGCATAGCCAACTGCCAACACTGTCATGGTGGTGAACAGCATAAAAGTAACAAAATGACATCCATAGAACAAATACATTATAAATCACTAGATCAAATTAATACATCAACATAGCTAGATTACCCCCTCAGGGAAAACATGGGTGAACAGGTAAGTTTTAAACAGGCATTTACATGCCAATACTGTAGGAGACTGCCTGATGATCATTGGAAGCGTATTCCAAAAGGCAGGTGCCACCATGCGAAAGGCTCTGGTCTTAGTGGACATAAGATGACTCTTGGGAGCAAACAGCACTACTAACAGTGCTTCTTGCAAGGATCTAAGTGACCATGCACTGGGATAAAAGGTAAAACATTCCTGAAGGTCGTCTGGTACCAAGTTGTTCAGAGCTTTATATGCCAAGGAAAAGATCTTAAACATGACCTGGGCATATTGGCAGCCAGTGTGGCTCTTTCAGCACAGATATTAATCCAGCCTTTCCCAACTAGTGGGCCACCAGATGTTGTTGAACCACAATTCCCATCTTTCCTGACCATTGGCAATGCTGGCTGAGGCTGATGAGAGTTGTGATCCAACAACATCTGGTGGCCCACTAGTTGGGAAAGGCTGTATTAATTACTGTCTTCAACAGCCTTACTGCAGTACTCTGTACCAGCTGTTGCTTCCGGCCCAAGTCCATTTAACTTCTATAGAAACTTCCCCTAGATAAGATATTCAGAAATACATCAAGAAACATGTGTTAAACTATACTTGCATCCACTTCACTTTGCCGGTTGTATTTTCCTGTGCTATCCGAGAATCCCGCCTTTTGGGGTGAACTAGTTAGTGATATGGGGTGGAAAATGTTCTGTTTCATAAGTTCATTAATAACTGAATACATACCAATTACAAATACAATATTAGGCAAGCTTCAATTTCACTCTTGTGCACCATATTTTTTTCCAATGCAAGTTACCCTAATTTGCACTGAAAAATTTTCCAGTTTACTTTAAAAAACAACCACCACATCACTAGTGCTAGTTATATAGGCCAGATTCTCTCCATAAGCATGAAAACTAGGAACATGGAAGCGGGGGGGGGGGGGAGGGAGGTGCTTATATTACCAGGAAATTTAAATTCTGCACCAGATACTGGGGCCTACATAGCAATGACCAGAAGACAAACAAGTCCTGGCGATGGACCACAAGGATATGCTTTGCCTAACAGATATTCACTGTGTCTGGAACAGACTCTAAAGGAATAAATGTATGCCAGTAGTCTACGCAAAGTGACCTGGGACTGCATGTAGTTCTCACTCACATTCCTTGTAGGTCTCTATTTCCCCAATTTCTGCAATTTTCACTCTTATCCTTACTTGGGATTGTTGGCAACACCAGCATCGATGGTTAAGATTAGCCATGTTTTTTGATAAAGGATTTCTACAGTAAGGGATGGGGGCTTTGTGGCTCAAGTGCTTCAAAACAAAAGCCTTACCAAAAAAACTCCTAAATCCAATTTGAACCTTAGCCTTGTCCTAGAGAATGCCACTGGGGCTTCACACCAAAGAACCAACATCTGGTAGAAAGGGAGCCCCCAGAACCTTTAGCAAAAAAGCATACCTCCAGTTCATACCACTACACGATTTAACAGAAGTTAATGGAGGAGATGGATTGGTACTGTGAAGATTGATACTGAACAAAAGACACCTAAAGATAAATGATGCAGCATAGCTGCTACAAGATAAAGAGAAATTGATAGATGTTATTCATTGCCAGAGTCACTGCATGAAGTGATGGACAGGGTTTGAAGACAAATGTGGTCCCTTAAAGAGAAACAAGAAATAGGCCCCTGCTTTTTCCAGCTTACGGGGTGGGAGGTTGCTGGCTCTCTGGGAAGACTACATCTCTGGGGCATGGGTTAGAACACTTACCCAATTCATCCTCTTGCCGGGGTCAAAGCTCAGTGTCTTAGATTGGGTGTGGGGAACCTTTGGCTTTTCAGATGCTGCTGAACTACAAATCCCATCATCATTGGCCATACTTGCTGGGACTGATGGTAGCTCAGCAATATCTGAGGAGCCAAAGGTTCCCCACACATGCCTTAGAAGAACATCCATACCACCCTCAGCTTCTTCTGCCCCCATATCTCTGCCAATATCAGTGCCAAGTCTCCTGAGGTTCAGACACTAAGGAGCATGGGAGATAAGGGGTGGAATTTAGCAGAGCAGGGGGTGGATTCTGGCTGATAGGGGTACAGTCTAGGGCAGGGGTGGGTGGGGAACCTGTGACCCTCCAGATGTTGTTGGGCTTCAGCTCCCCAGCCAGCACTGCTAATGGTCAGGAACGATGGGAGCTGATATTCTATGGTACTGTGCATGCCCAATCCTCCTTGGACTTGGGGGGGGGGAGTTGCCCCTTTATGTTTTAATGTGAGTTTTTGTACTTCCTGATATCTCAGGATTCATCTGAGCATTCTGATACCTCACTCTTGTTTCATAGTAGTCTCATTTTATCTGCAAAATTTGTTATCTCCTATCAACCACTGGGGTTCCCTGTTACAGGGGATGAGGATGACTACTACTCATGATTAATAATAACAGAGGACCTTTTTTATGAGCTCATGCAAAGAAGCAACCTACAGAGGACAACATGCTGGGTTTACTTGTGGCCAGGTTCACATAAGGACTCAAAAAGCTATTTAAAACAAGGAATGATAAAAGCACTCTTTTAAATGTTTCTTACTGAATTGAAACTGGTGCAACAGCAGTCCATACAGATTATAAGCAGCTGTACACCTGAGCTCGCCTTGAAGTGTACCGTTAACAGGGAGCCACTCCTGATAAGTATACTAAAATGAGACATGTCTGCAAACAGTTGCTGGTCACATTAATCCATTTTTGTAGCACACTTAGTGCATCTTAGGTACACATCTACTGTTTTAAGTGGGTGGTAGTTAAAAAAAAAGATGGAAACCAATCGGCCACATTTTGTATCCCATTTCCAAGTGGCTATTGGTGCCCTTCACTGAAAGATAGCTGGTCTTCAAGTGAAGCATACAGGACAAGATTCTTAAAGGAGAGCCACAGAGCCATATGATTCATGTGATTGTCACACCAATCATGCAAAACCTCTGGTGGTAACTTTCAATGACAGCTTTTGAGAAGCCAATGAAAGATTTGCCTTACTCTTGCGCATGTTGAAAGCAGAGACCAAATGATCACTCAGGAGCATAATAAAAAGCCCTAGGAATCAGTGCTGCTATATTATCACTTCTGTTGCGATATCTGATGTTTTTATTAATGCCCCAGGCACTAGGCAGGCAATTAGAAAAGAATCTCACTTTTCTTTTCTTTTTTTAAAAAGTTACATTCTAGCTCTTGAGATTATAAGAGAATGTCTGAAAAACACAATTCCCTCAGGCCTGAGAGTAAGAAACCAATTAAAAAGAGCACTGAATTCTTTTAAACAGTATATATTACACACGCACATCCCTAAATTGGGATTGTTTCAGGAAAACCTCAAAACAGAGTGTGTGGAGAGAGTGAGAAAAACAGAAGTTAGCTGATGAGGTTAAGAAAACAAAGCAATTGTCCCAAGAACAAATTCTCCATAAAGCAGTTAGTGACCAAGCATGACTCCTTGGGGAAGGAGTCCAAATCAGTTAGTTTAAACCAGCATTACCCAACCTTTTTCAACCCAACGCCCCTTTGCAAAATCTTTTTGTGCCCAACGCCCCCCTCAGATTAAGTGTATGCCAATGCTTCCTATTATACTTAATATACTTAACAACAAACTCATTCAGTTTACCGGCATTGTTTCATTAAACAAGTTCATTAAAACATCACAGAAACAAGGGGTAGCGAGTGTGTCCCATTCCTGAAGAAAACCAGCAAATGACTGACTGCATCACCCATTTGCACACGGCACTCATCGTCGGAAGAATGCGCCCTCCACCAATACACCCAGCTTATCAAACACTCTCTCGTGATTGGTTCCAACATCCCTCAAGACAGCATTGGAACATTACCTAGTGCCGGGGCGTGGCTAATATCCCCATTCCTTGATATGACACTGGCCGCTATTCAGAATTTCTTTACGAAAGAGCACACACTATTTATAGTGTTATTTCCATGAATTGAGATTATTAAATACATTCTAACTGGGGACAAAACAGTTTAAAAATAATGATATGTGTATTAAATCAAATTAAACTTAAATGCTTCAACTGTCGCATCAGACCGCCAAATGTCAACGTCCCCCTAATGAACCCAAACACCCCCCTAAAGTTTGTAGTCACGCCAACGCCCCCCAGGGGGGGCGCTACCTCCCACATTGGGAATCGCTGGTTTAAACTATTACTAAGTGCTAATTCATTTCTTTCTCAGATGGTGCTTATTCTCCAATTATGCCCACACTGATACAATGAAGTACTCAACTATTAGAATCATAGAATCATAGAGTTGGAAGGGGCCTTGTAGGCCATCGAGTCCAACCCCCTGCTCACAGCAGGAAATCCACAGCTAGAGCATCTCCCGCAGATAGCTGTCCAGCCTCTGCTTGAAGACATCCAGTGAAGGGGATCCCATCACCTCCACTGGATGTCTTCAAGCAGAGGCTAGACAGCTATCTGCGGGAGATGCTCTTGCTGTGGATTTCCTGCTGTGAGCAGGGGGTTGGACTCGATGGCCTACAAGGCCCCTTCCAACTCTATGATTCTAATAGTTGAGTACTTCATTGTATCAGTGTGGGCATAATTGGAGAATTATGCCCACACTGATACAATGAAGTACTCAACTATTAGCCAAAGTAAAAAGTGAAATCTCTAAGCAGAAATTACCAAATTTAGGGTGCACGCTTGTTTCCCCTCTGCCAGACTTGGGGCAGCTCAGCCGGCAGTATCGTTGCTCCTGAACAGGTTTGGATCTGGCATACTCTATGCTAGCTTCTGTGACTCAGGATTGCTCAGCCTCAGTATATGGCTCTGTTTAAAAGATTACTGACTTTTGCATCAGTATACTAAAAGTGTGAAATTATACTATAAATAACTTTGCTTTGGCCACACCTACTTACCTACTTACCTACCTACTTACCTACCTACCTACTTATTTATTTGTTTCATTTATATACCGTCCCATAGCCGAAGCTCTCTGGGAGGTTTACAGCAATTAAAAACATTAAAAACAAATATACAAATTTTAAAACACTGAAACAATTTAAAAACACAATCTTAAAAAGTTTAAAAACAATTTAAAAACACATGCTAAAATGCTTGGGAGAAAAGGAAAGTCTTGTGCCGAAAAGATAACAGTGTTGGCGCCAGGCCCACCTTGTCAGGGAGATCATTCCATAATTTGGAGGCCGCCACTGAGAAGGCCCTCTCCCTTGCTGCCAGCATCCCAGCTTCCCGCGGAATAGGCACCCAGAGGAGGGCCTTGGATGTTGAGCGTAGTGTATGGGTGAGTTTGTGTCAGGAGAGGTATTCCATCAGGTATTGTGGTCCTAAGCCGTGTAAGGCTTTATAGGTTAAAACCAGCACCTTGAATCGAGCTCGGAAATATACAGGCAGCCAATGCAAGCAGGCCAGAATCGGTTTTATATGTTCAAACCATCTGGTCCCTGTTACCAATCTGGCTGCTGAATTTTGCACAAGCTGCAGTTTCCAAGCCGTCTTCAAAGGCAGCCCCACATAGAGCACATTGCAGTAATCTAACTTGGAGGTTATCAGACCACTGAAGCCAGGTTATCCCTGTCCAGATAGGGGCGTAGCTGGGCTATCACCCGAAGTTGGTAGAAGGCACTCCGTGCCACCGAGGCTACCTGAGCCTCAAGTGACCGAGATGGTTCTAGGAGAACCCCCAAGCTACGAACCTGCTCCTTCAGAGCAAGGTGGACATCCACCATCTGGTTAGAAGAACCACCCACTAGCAGCATCTTAGTCTTGTCTGGATTGAGCCTCAGTTTATTAGCCCATTGTCGCAGCCAGGCACCGGTTCAACACATTGACAGCCTCACCTGAAGAAGATGAAAAGGAGAAACAGAGCTGCGTGTCATCAGCATACTGATGGCAACGCACTCCAATGCTCCAGATGACCGCACCCAACGGTTTCATGTAGATGTTCAACAGCATGGGGGACAGAACTGACCCCTGTGGAACCCCATACTGGAGAGTCCAGGGTGCCGAGCAATGTTCCCCAAGCACCACTTTCTGGAGCTGACCCGCCAAGTAGTACCTCCCACTCCCAACTCAGCCAGGCTTCCCAGAAGGATACCATGGTCGATGGTATTGAAAGCTGCTGAGAGATCAAGGAGAATCAACAGAGTCACACTCCCCCTGGCTCTCTCCCAACAGAGGTCCTCATACAGGGCGACCAAGGCTGTTTCCGTGCCAAAACCAGGCCTAAAACCTGACTGAAATGGATCCAGATAATCGGTCTCATCATATCTCAGCAAAGTGACAAAAAGTAGATGGGGGAAAGAAGACAGACTGTCTGTGACCATGTCCTTGTTCATAACGGTATCCAGTATGCAAATTTGGTCGGGTAAAAGAGGGCAGCCCATTTGCTTATGCTATATGATGTGCAATATGTTGTACATGCAGGAAACACATTTGCCATGAAAATTATGGAAGTGTCCCAAGTCAGTTATATGTGAAATGTCTACATTACACTGTAGACATAGTTGCTGACACCTTTCTAGATGCTGCAGGAGACTGAGCCAAACCTGCTGCAGGGAATACTTTCCACATCAGCTTGATTAATAGTTTAATCCTGTTTTATGCTGATTTTATATGTTTATATGTTTTATATTTTTATACGTTCTAATGATATGTACTTATTTTTATCTGGAAGTCGCCTTGAGTTCCAGTTTGGAAAAAGGGCGGGGTATAAATAAAGATAATAATAATAATAATAATTGTTCGATGATAAATCCCTAAGCTTCTTCTATAAAATTTCTACATATATGGCAGAGGATATCAAGGCATGTTCTATGCTGCACACTCCAGTTCAATGGCACACTGAACTTAATCCTTTTCAAGTGGTGGGTGCATGAAGGGGGCATAATGGGAGTACAAGAGTGCAGGGCTGCCCTCCTAGCCCAGCCAGACAGTAGGCACACAGCCTGCACCTGGCCCTGCTTCTGAGGACACCCAAAGTGGTCATCTGTGCACGCATGCACGCGCACACATGCACAGAGAAAGAGAGATTGACGATGCACAAGCCATTACTCATGCACAGGGTTTTAGTGTCAGGACACCAACACAACTGGACATCCTGGTTGCATGGTAGTCTACATATAAGCAGCACCTTGTGCACAGGCACAAAAGGGACATCACAGGGGTACAGGAGAGCAAAGCTGTGCTCCTGGCCACATCTTCAGAATCAGGCATGCTGCCTGGCCCCACCTCTAGATGTCCTCATGTTAGCATGGTCATCTGCAATGAAAAAGCCCACTCCCCAGTACTAGTGTAATGCCCCCTTCAAACAGGCAATTCATGAAGAGGCTCGGTGCTCATGCAATGAACTAAACGTGTACCAAAACTGAAAAGATGGAAGCTCCTGCATTCTCACTCCCTTTTCAAGCATTTTTGTTGTGAGGGAAAGCCAACAAACATCCCCTTGTCCTAAAGCTGCTTGTTCTTATTTATTTATTATTACTAATGCACTGCGAACATGGCTACCACGTAGAGAGAGCTGTTTTCACCTTGTCAAATGTTGCGAGAGAATTCATGTGGACAGGCCTAAATATTTGATCCAAAGTCCTTCAAAATCAAGGAAACTCTTTCCTCAACATTAATAGATTTTAGACGGGACACTAACAATGGATTCCAGACTTCTCCAAAGTAGGTAACAGTTTTCAACAATTTAATGAGGCAGGATTCACCCCCTATTCCCTCCCATTACACTGCAAAGATTAGAGTCTTCTCTGTCAATAACTACACCAATCTCACAGGTGTGAAAATTTTCTATACACACATAAGGACCTATCTTCTCTGTTTCCAAAAGAAAGCAGTAAAACAGTACTTCAAAAATGGTCAAAGATGTTTTGAGCACTCTCCCCCTTTTAGGTTTTGTGCAATGAATTTCTGTGGTGGTATATACCTTTCCAGGTTCAATTCCAGGCATCTCTAATTAAAAGCATTATGAGAGCAGAACTGAGAAAGACCTACACCTGAAGTCCTGGAGATTCTCTGCACTAGTGATAGGGAGCCAAAGGCCCTCCATTAATGACCTGTTGGACTACAATTTCCATAATCCCTGATCACTGGCCACTCTTGTTGGGACTGATTGGAAGACTCAGGATGAGACTAGAGGACAGTCTGCAGGGGAAGAATTACAGGAGACCCCACATGACAGCAAGCAGGAGGCTGAATCTCAGTCAAGTAGAGGCAATGAAACCATGCCCCGCAAAAAGAAGAAGAGGAGGAGGAGTGGGAGACTCCTTACTGCATGGGATTGAAACCCAAGTATGTCGAGAAGATCCATGGACTCACCAGGTATGCTGCCTCCCTGGAGGATGGATTAGAGATCTGACAGAAGGGTTGCCATTGCTCATAAAGCCCACTGACAGATGTCCCTTTTTTCTCATCCATGAGAGAATGAATGACACTGCCAAGCAGAGCTACGAAGAAATCACATCAGACTTTGAAGGTCTGGGAAAGAAACTCAAGGATTTTGAGGCCCAGATAGTTTTTTTGTCCATCCTTCTGGCTCTTAGAAGAGTAGAAAGGGAAAGAAAAATATTCCGGGTGAATGACCGGCTACAAAGGTAGTGCCAACATGAGAGATTTGGATTCTGAGACCATGGGCTATGCTTTCTGGAAGATGGACTGCTAGAAAGTGATGGGTTGCACCTCACAAGGACTGGGAAGAATGTGTTTGGCCACAGCATGGAGAAATTCATCAGGAGAGCTTTAAATTGAATCCTAAGGCGGAGGGAGACAAACTTGGCAGTAACAAAGGTTTGTGCACAGAAAGAGGAACTGATGGAATGGCTCTAATGGGCCCCAGTAATAGTCTTTATAAAAGTGTGGGAAGGAAACCAGGCCATAAATCACATGATCTTCGATGTTTGTATACTAATGCCCAGAGTTATGGGAAACAAACAGGACAAACTTGAACTCTTAATACAGAAGAGTAAATACAACTTGATAGGTATAATTGAAACTTGGTGTGGTGACTCCCATGACTGGAACACAGCGATTGAAGGATATAACTTGTTCAAAAAGAACAGAAGGAATAGAAAGAGAGGCGGAGGCATGCTATATGTTAAAAATACATATCCCTGTACAGAAATACAGGAGGATAAGCTTGGTAGCTCCACCAAGAGTATCTGGATTAAAATAAATAGAGCAAGGAATAAAAGGAACATGGTAGTTGGAGTCTACTGCCAATCACACAATCTAGGAGAAGAGGAGGATGAAATTTTTGCAAAGCAAACTGCCAATGTTTCGAGGAGGCATGATGTAGTAGTAATGGGGGACTTCAATTACCCCAATATCTGTTGGGAGACAAGTTCTGCCAAACACAGCCCCTCCAAGAAATTCCTGACTTGCGTTGGAGATAACTTTCACTTATAAAAAGTGGAGGAAGCAATTAGAGGATCAGCTATCCTCGACTTGATTCTAACCAACAGAAATGACTTTCTGGCAGTTATGGAAACTCTGGAGGAAAGTGACCACGCTATACTTAAGTTCTTGATTTTAAAGGAAACAAAAGCTGAGAGTAGCCATATGCATACCCTGGACTTCAGGAAAGTCGATTTTAATAAACTCAGAACAATGGTAAGTAAGGTTCCGTGGCAAGTGACACTAATGAGAAAAAGAGTCCAAGATGGGTGGGAGTTTCTAAAAGAGGAAATTCTAAAGGCATAATGGCAAACACTTCCATCAAGGAAAAAAGGGGGAAGACAGCAGAAGAAGCCACTGTGGCTTCACAGAAAGCTTAGAGATGATCTGAAAACAATAAAGGACACATACTGGAAGTGAAAGGAAGGCCAGATCACAAAGGAAGGGTACAGACAGGTAGCACAGAATCGCAGGGATGATGTCAGGAAGGCTAAAGCTGAGAATGAGCTGAGATTAGCAAGAGATGCCAAAACCAACAAAAAAGCTTTCAGGTACATCCATAGTAAAAGACAGGGAAAAGAAATGGACTGCATCCTTGAGTATTAATGGAACTGGCTGAGTAACTCTCAGAACCACTGTCCATTATTTTTACAAAATCGTGGAGAATGGGTGAAGTGCCAGATGACTGGAAAAGGGCTAATGTTGTCCCTATCCAAAAAGGGCAAAAAGGAAGAACTTGGGAACTACAGACCAGTCAGCCTTACATCAATCCCTGGGAAAATTCTGGAGCAGATTCTAAAGCGGTCAGTATGTAGGTACCTTGCAAACAATGCAGTGATTACTAGAAGCCAACATGGATTTATCAAGAACAAATCCTGCCAGACTAATCTTATCTCATTTTTAGATTGGGTAACCTTCCTGGTAGACTGTGGGAGTGCTGTGGACATCATATATCTCAACTTCAGCAAAGCTTTTGACAAAGTGCCCCACGATATTCAGATTAGCAAGCTAGCTAAATGTGGGCTGGATGTAACAACTATTAGGTAGATCCACAGTTGGCTACAGAACCATACTCAAAGAGTGCTTATCAATGGTTCCTTCTCAAAGTGGGGGGAGATAACAAGCTGGGTACCGCAGGGCTCGGTCCTAGGCCCACTGATCTTCAACATTTTTATTAATGACTTGGATGAAGAGGTGCAGGGAATACTTATACAGTAGGGCCCCGCTTTACAGTGCTTCACTTTACAGCGTTCCGCTAATACAGCGGTTGTCAATTGCAGAAAGGTCCCGCTCCTACAGCGCTTGTTCAGCTTTTACAGCGTTTTTTGGCCGTCAGGCACCATTTTGGTCAATGTTAGTCAATGCGTTCCGCTTTACAGCGGGGGTCCGGAACGTAACCCGCTGTATGAGTGGGACCCTACTGTAAAATTTGCAGATGATACAAAATTGAGAGGGACAGCTAATACCTTAGAAGACAGAAACAAAATTCAAATGGATCTTGATAGGCTGGAGTATTGGGCTGAAAACAACAGAATGAAATTTAACAGGGATAAGTGCAAGGTTCTACACCTAGGAAAATGAAACCAAATGCACAGTTATAAGATGGGGGATACTTGGCTCAGCAATACTACATGTGAGAAGAATCTTGGGATTGTTGTTGATCACAAGCCGAATATGAGCCAACAGTGTGATGTGGCTGTAAAAAAGGCAAATACTATTTTAGGCAGCATTAACAGAAATATAGTTTCCAAATCACATGCAGTATTGGTTCCCCTCTATTCGGCACTGGTTAGGCCTCATCTTGAGTACTGCGTCCAGTTCTGGACACCATACTTTAAGAAGGATGCAGACAAACTGGAACGGGTTCAGAAGAGGGCAACAAGGATGATCATGGGACTAGAAGCAAAGCCCTATGAGGAGAGATGGAAAGAACTGGGCATGTTTAGCCTGGAGAAGAGAAGACTGAGGGGACATATGATAGCACTGTTCAAGTACTTGAAAGATTGCCCCACAGAGCTCGTCGATCATCCCAGAGTGCAGGACACAGAATAATGGGCTCAAGTTACAGGAAGCCAGACTTTAACTGAACATCAGGAAAAACTTCCTAACTTCCTGCTGAGTTGTACAACAATGGAACCAATTACCTAGGGAGATGGTGGGCTCTCCAACACTGGAGACATTCAAGAGGCAGCTGGACAGCCATTTGTCAGGTATGCTTTAATTTGGATTCCTGCATTGAGCAGGGGGTTAGACTCGATTGCCTTATAGGCCCGTTCCAATTTGATTATTCTATGTTTTAAGACCATAGGTTTTCATTCCCTGGCGTATACAAGTACTAAGTTAGCTACACCAATGTTTAAGGCAGTCCAATACTATTTACATTGAGTTTATTTATTCACTTGTGTCCGTACCCCATTTTTTATATATATCTATATAGATTTCTTATGCCACTTCTGTTAAGAAAAGCAAAGACAGGATTTTTTTCATGGATTAAAGTCCCATAATCACCCAGTTGTACAGCCCGTAGCTTCCCTCAGACATCTTGTATTCACTCAGTGGCATTCATTGGCATTTTAACACTATTTGTGGCTTCAATTTAACCTTCATCCAGACTCCTAAAAATATCACACTTGCCTGACTTGGCGTATATTGGGACCCCAATGAGATTTCCAATGGAGGGATGAGATCACTTTGTACCCCAGATACTTGGGGGGGGTCACCATAAATGTGCTTGACACTACCAAAGCACCTTGAACCAAAAAAACACTTATTCAGAAGAGGTAAACTGTTTCTGAGCAATATACATAGGCTCCTTTTTCATACATATTGAGTAAACTGAGGTATTTTTGGACCCAGTGGGTTTTTTTGTTTGTTATTTTCCAGAAAGAAAACGTAAGTAATAACTGGCTGAAATTTGGGGACGTTGTATGGGTGACAGTTTGTAACAATGTCCTGGTAAGCCAACCCTGTAGGTCTACTCATGCGTATATTACACAATGAAAAGTGCACCTGGGATTCAAATGTACCCCAAAAGTCAGGATGAATGCTAAACCTGGTTTTCAACTATTTTAACAATAATTCTTGCCCTTTGCAACTTCCAAGTCCAGCAATTAGGTCATGTGTGTGGTGTATCTATAGCACTATATGCCATTTTATGATAGTTCACTCTGTTCTCAGCTGAGACAGTTGAACTGTCAACCAGCACAAAGAGCTACAGTTGGAGACCTATTTTCCTCTGTTCCACATTTCTCATGGCATAGCTCTCTGAGATTTAAACAGCTTCATTTTCAACTTGTCTTCTATTCTAAAGCCAACAGTTTGTTATTTGCAAGCTAGTACTGGAAATGATGAAAAAGACAAACGGCTGCAATCTACTTTTGATACCACCATCTTGGAAAAATAGCAGGAGGGTCCACAGGTGGGGGGCATAAACTGATCTTGATGGATCATGGTAGAAAAGTCCCATCACATAACCATCCACCTCATTCCCAGTCTCATAAAAACCAAAGAATTGCCTGATATGATTTCACAGTTTTCAGGTGTAGTAGAGTGTTTGGGGAAATAATTTGCCAAACAAGCACCAACTATTTATCTGCCATCATCCCACAAAACTAATGTGGTATAAAGCTTTCAAAAACAAACAAACCCCAGAACCCAGCCAGAATAAATCCTCTGGACTGGGAGAGCTTTGACAGGGGGCAAAATGCCTAGCATCAGGAGACGGATGCAAGTGTGCACACTTGGCTGAATTCTGACTAGATGCTTGCTAGTTACTCAACCATTAATTTGCTTTCCCCAGCTTTGGGTTCCCAGATGTTGTTGGACCCTAACTGCCACCATTCCTACCCGATGGCCAGGCTGCTGAGGAAGATGGGGATTATAGTCCAACAACATCTTGGGTCCCAACATTGGGGAAGGTTGCATTAGATTCACTACATTCAAGTCATTCATTTCACCAGAATTTTTCCAATAGTAGTGCACTATCCCATTGTACATATTCATTCTTAACAGCATTACTGAGGAATGAAAGAAACATCTACATCATATCTGAAAAGAGCTGTAAGGCTGTCTCTCTTTACATTCAGGGCTAGCCTAGGCAGCTGAGCACCTTGGACAGCTGCAAAATTTGTACTCACATTATGCATCTTTTGGGGAACCAGCATGGTGCCAATACTTCAGACATAGCCAGTCAAGGCAGCATTATCACGACAGGGAAAAGAAATATGTTGCAGATCCCCAACAATTGCAGGCAGATTCAGAAGCTACTGGTGCTCACTATCAGCTCAGATTTCCCACTTTTCAATCCTTTTTAGTTTCCCAAGACTGCTACCATATTCCACACTGAAGATTTCAAAATACTACAAAAAGGGCTCAATAGAACATCACTTTCAATGGAATCTAAGTGACATGCCCAGGTCATCATATAACAGGGAACAGTGGAAGGTTTCTGGCATTCCCAATCTACTGTTCACACATGCTGGGCTCTCTAAATAGTATAACTGGTATAGGAAAACTACCATTGAGAGATGAGATTATCTTCCTACCAACTCAACTAGTGGGAAGGAACAACTTAACCTTGAATCTGTGGAGAATGATTGCAACTTCATCCTAATAAAGAATCATAATAATCTTTTTCAGAAATGTAAAAATCCAGATATGCATGTACATACACAGAAATAAGAGTGAGAATGCAGAATGCATAAAATAAAAGTTATCTTCTCCCATCTCCCAGTCTCGTGCTTTTCATTTCAGGGTCTAATAGTCTGTCTAAGGCAAAGGTTTTAGGCAATGAATAACAGCACCAGCATTTGCTCTTATGAGAAATGCCACAGATTCATTAATTATGGAGGTAGAGTACATGGAGCCTCCATTTACAATGTCTCAGAGAGCATCTTCCATACTGGCATGCACAAAATCTGCTTTAATCTACCAAGGAAGCGTAAAAGGAAATCAGCAGACAGACCATACCCAGGTTTGAAGTCTCAAGCTTGAGTAATTTGAACATTAGTTAATTTTAAGTCGTCTTGCATGGTTTTTGTTTGAAGCCCTCTGCTTAAACCAAGCTTGTAAAATTATTTGCCTTTACATCTCAGGAAGGATAAATTCCAAGCAACTAAGTGGGAAAGCTATAAAAATATTATCTTTCAGGCCACAAACATACGTTTGGGTATGGACAGCTGAACTAGTAACATTTATGTTTTAATTTTGGAATAGTCAAGCTGTTTCTGAATGTTTGAACTGACCCTGAAGGTATATTCTGCAGGGTCTGGAAAATGGCAGCTGTTGTGAAAATGGACTTTTCAGGATGGCTGCTGCTTTTCAAAGCCCACACAGAATACACCTTAACTGCCAGCTCAAATGTTACAGCAAGAGCTTGAGTATTCTGAAATGAAAGCCCTGCCTTGCATCCTCTACTTTTGTTTTTAGTTCTCTCCCATACTTATGACTTAAAAGACACAAGTAGCTTCAGAGCTGTTCCTATGTGAAGTAAACTCACAATAGGCAAAAGTTAATATGAAAAAGTTTTATCCACAGTGTTGTTATTACTGCAGCCTCTCAGGAGCAGAGATTTGCCAAGCAAGGTCACAATCAGCAGCTTTTAAAATAAAATACCTTGAACATTCTCTTACACACAATATTGTGACTGTTGTTTTGCTCACTTTAACAAGAAGCCTCTCATGTTCCCGTAAGGGCATGTTTATCCATATTCCAACAGCAGCAAGCACTCACTAACAGCCTCCTTGAGGAGCTTCTCAAGGGCACAGAATCAGATCTCTTATAATCATGTGTTAATCTTGATGCTTGACTAAATTCCACTTCAGATATATAAAGCATATGGTAGAGTCCTCACAGAACTGTACTATTTCAGAATGCAGTTGGGAGAACTATATCACATGCCTTTTCTGCGTGTTTGGAGGAGCTCTTAAATTCAAAGCAGGAAGGCCACAGAAACAGCATGCATATGGGAGTGAAAGGACAGCTGGACATCTAAATTCTTACATGGCTTTTAAAAAAGATAAATGGAAAATACATTTTAAAACTGCCCAGGCATTTGAACTAAAAAGAACTACACCTGAAAGCCTAGCTGAAATCAATACTGCACAGAGAGAAAAGGAGAGCACCGCTTCATAAGCTTTGCTGAGCTGGAGAGGAAGCAGAAGAATGTATCTCATCCAACCCATCCCCCAAAATTTACTCAAGGAGGGGTTAAAAATAATTAGCTGTATAGAAAGTATTTTATCAGAGACACATTTCCCAACATCCTGAGAGTTTATATGAAAGAAACCAAGGTTGCACAAGTAAGAAAGCAGGCTAGAAAAGGCCTAAACAGCTAATATCGGCAAGCTAAGGCATAGTTATACACAGAGTCATTTAAAAATGGTGGCACTTTATGAAGAGCATGAAAAACAAAAATCTACATAAAGGAGAATCTTTCCAGGAAAACACATACCATATCATACCCCCCCAAAAAAAAGCATGAAAAGAGAAAGTTATAGCTTGAACAATTTGTATCCACCATCAGGAATACCCAAGGTTATTTCAAGGTGGTTTATTAGGACACCTCATTCTGCTCCCTGCTCATTCAGTCCCATCCTTAGTTAATGTGAAACACTATTTTATCTTTTGATTTGCATTACAGACATTTCTATTTTGCCCTCTATTAGAATTTCTCAGGACAGTTTACATAAAATACAAAAATACAGTTAACAACAATTAAGCACAAAGGCAAAAAGACAGTCAGGTGGTAACAACCAGCTGGGCTAAAATTAAGCCTAAGAGTCCTGAAAATATAAAAAGGTCTTTGCCGGGTGCCAAAAAATAATAGTAATAATAAACTAGGCATCAGGGAGACCTCTCTGGGGAAAGCATTCCATTAACTGGGGTGCCCCACTGAGAAAGTCCTCTGCCTGATCTGGATGATCTTCTCCTGAAGATCTTATCATATGGTTGGGCAATTATGAAGAACATACAGCAAGGCACATAAAGAGATAGGGGGTATTTCAAGAATCCCTAAGCCAAAAAGGGCATTCACGCCAAAATCAGCATGTGATATGGACGTTCAGACAACACAGCTGATAGTATAATATCATAGCACCCAGCCCTGATTAGTTATCTAGCTGCTGCATTCCAAACTATCTGCATTATAAGCTACTGTTTGCATGCCCTTTTACTCCCACACTGAAACATGAGGCTCATGACTTTGCTCTCAACAAACTCCTGCCTACAATTTATATATTGACTCAGTACAGGTATATATGGGGGATTAGAGACCAAAGCACATACGTTCTCTCAATAAATCCTACAGTAAGCAAGACATGATAGTTGCACTATTTAAAAAAAAGTCTCATGCACATTGCCTGACGTCAAATAATATCTTGTGTGATTTCCCTGTTAAAAACCTTTTTCCAGCACCTTTATATAGGTGCTAGCACCTACCCTAATTTCATGGCAGGTGGTTCCAAAATGTTTAGTCAGAAGGAAAACAAAGTAAAAAAAATCCCACAAACTAATGAACACCCAGATTTACAAGCAAGGGCCCAGTGAAGTCTTAGAAACGGTGTCAGTTTATGGCATTTTGGGCATCTGGTCCTGTAAAAGCCATGCAATCAAACACTGCAGATTCAACAGCTGAATCAAAGCTGCTCACCAGAGGGTCTGGAATCTCTCATTACAAGCTATGCCGCACACGATTAGTGCAAGACCAAAAAGCAAGGCTACCTCTCACCTGCCAACCTCCTATCTCAGAAATGTATCCCTCATTATTAGAAATACATATTTAAAGGATTAGGAAAATGATAACGATAACACTAGTTGAAAGAAACATGCTTAGCATGTGCATGCCATCAGACCCAGGGTGCAGTAGTACAGCAATCCCCAATGGTAGACGTGTTTCCCAGAGGAGGGGGGAAGTCTACTGATCGTCCAGAGCAATTAGATTCCAGGAAATGAAGCAAGAATCTACAGGGCCTTGGGGAAGAAGAGCGCATCCATAGTAACCAGTTCCCCACAGTGTAACCATGACATACAAAAGATCACACAACTACATTTCTTCACACTGCCACCAATATATGCTCAGCTTGTCACATGCTCCCTGCAAAATACTTTGGAATAGTTTGTGGATGGTTGAACAGTCCTGAAAAATCACTTGCCTTAAAAGCAGAGAGGTTAACATAAAAATTTAGCTTGAAAAATTCTAGATTTTTTAAAAAGTTATATGTTTGGGTACATGTCCTAAACATTCAGAAGGGTTAACACGATCCAGAAGCTGCTCACTTAAAAAGAACCAGCCTGCTGCTAGAAATCCAGCTCAACCTGCTTCAAGTGTGTTATTGTTTAACGTACCAAAATACACATCTTTTGCTCAAATAACATATTTCTGGTATCTTCTCTAACACGAACTTGCAAGTATTTTTTACATAACCTTTTAGCATGAAACCTCAGTTAGCTACAACTGAAGTGTCATACATAACAAGGAAATAAGTAGCAAAAAATTATAGTTGATTAATACACACACAATACATACACACGGTGCTATGCTATCACGCCAATTTAGGAACAGAGAGGAGAAACCATTTTGTTAGGTAAATAAGATCCCTGGAGAAAGAAAGAAAACTGAAGATCTGAAGAATGAGCAGGATTGTTTGCCATAATCTCAGTAAACTACAGATTGAGGCTCAAATCCTACACTCATTTACCTAGGAATGCCAAATGTACTCAATGGAACTTTCTGCTTAGTAAATTTGTACAGGACTGTACTGCAAGTATTGCCTCTAGAGTTTCATTGGCATGATACCCACAGTTAGGACATCACTTGATAAAAATGTTTAGACCAAATGCCTTTGCAGTGTGTCTCACAAGCCAAGCATTTGTTGCCTAGAGAAAGTTCCTTTGTTAAGAAATCCAACACCCTGATTATTATATATAATGAAGTGGTGAAAATACAAACGTCGAATTTAGATTTGCTATGCATGGAATGGAATACAAAAGAAGATATTGAAGTCACATCACTACTGTGAATATCAGTCCTCAAAATCTTGCCTCAAATATCTATATACCTCAAGTATCTATGGATTACAATTGAAAAATAAGTTAATTCTTTATAGGATCTATTTGATAACTTTATAGTTACTTAGGGAGATGCTTATCCATAACTGTCAGTCAAACGGAAAGAACGAGGCAAACCTTATGCATCTGTTGGTGCAATGCCCAGTTCTGGTTCCTTACTGGAAAAGAACCTTACTGGTTCTTCTTGTATTAATAGACTATGAATTCACACTGAAGCAAGCAATTTCAGGAAAATTTTCCAATGTGGGTTCTCTGATATTCTGTCAGATGGCCTTCATTGTGCAAGCCTCGTTGGTTGGAAAGAAAATGCTATTTCAGGTATGGAAGGAAGGACATAAATACTCCAGCAGTTTATGTGCAGATTGCTCAGGTTGCTGATGAGGCAGTAAAATGAATGGAAGAAATACGATGAAAGAATTATAATGAAATGCAGTGTGGGTTTATGGATTATGGAGATCTAAATAAAAATGACAATGTTATGTCTCTTTACGGTTTATATAACGTTTGCATGCTACTTTGTAATGTAGGCTCCCAAATTTTATGGAATTACGCATGTGGTATGAAGAGTTTAAGATAAAATGGTTATGAAATGTTTAAAAGGGTGTATTAGATGAATGTATGGCTCAGTGCCCTTCAACACATAAGGGTTTCCATTAGCCTAAGGATCATAATTGGGGCCAGCCCTACCATTAGGCAGGCTGAAACAGCCTCACTCAGGTGGCAGATGTTTGGGTACCATTAAATAGCAGGAAATGTTCAATTATTTAGTTTATTTTTATAAAATCTACCACCATGCTGCAGAAGAGCACTGTGAGGATTTCATACTTCAAGAAATGTCTTGAGCAAACTCTGAAAATCTCCAGACACCCTGAAGATTTAAGTTCCCGTTTTATGCTGAAAATAATACAAGTATTTTCAAATGAAAAATGCAGCATCTTCAGCATCCACCAGATACAGGGCTCCCTTATGCCAAATCTACTAATTATATTGTTATCCTCTTAATTAGTTACAGCCTTCCCACCCCAGTTCATGCTCACTTCTAACATTGGAAGATTGCCCTTGCCCTGCTCACAACAATTAAAACAATTACTTAAAATGATGGACAACGTGCCCTCATCCTATTGGCCAAGCATCTTCACTGTTGTAAACACAACAGAATATCATGCAGTTAAACTTCTAAAAACAATTATTCACATTGCATTTTCACATCTAGCTTGGATATCCCTTTGCTGGTCATTACCAGCTGACTGGTTTTATAGTTATTTACAATCCCCTTAGGCTCTCAACTCCTCCCGCCAGATATTAAATGGAAATCAATGTGAAGCAAGGCTGCAATGTCATTAAGTCATGTGAGCTGTTCATACTGCTCATGTGCTTTCAGCACTTTCTTGGTTTATATATCCTATCAATGCTGCTTGTTTAGCAGTTCAGTTTGTATGAGTGAACTTGTCATTGGCAGAATCATCACTGCTGACTGGCAATTCACATAGACAGTTTATATCACATACAAAACAATGTCTATATAGAATTCATGTGACCTGAAGATTTAGACCAGGTTTCACCAACCTGGTGCACTGCAGATGTTTGGGACTATAACAGGCAGACATGCTAGTTGAGGCTGACGAGAGTTGCAGTCCAAAACATCCAGAGGGCACCAGGTTGGCAAAAGCTGTTCTAGACAATTCCTGGCCACTGGAGCATAAAGAATCAAGATCACTGAAGTTCTTTCCATTAATTCTAATGGCCTTTATATTAGGGATGGGCAAGAATTTAGCAAAAATTGAACTTGGCTGGCACCAGACTTCCCCATAGTTTGCATGTTCACTATCATTATGAACTGATCCTGAATGCTGATAACTTGCATTGCTTTTCCTGGCACTGGATTAAAAAAAAATCAGCATCAAATATAACAGTATTTTAAATCACTGCATTCCTTGTGCCTGTTGCTGTGCTAACATGAAACTGACCAGTGTGGGGCTTTGCTTTCCTAATGTTAAACTGATCTGCATGCTTCTTTGCTTTGCTAGCATGAAACCAACTAGATGCTCTCTCCCCCTTTCTCTTAAAGTAACTGAACAGGGACTCTCTGGCTTTTTTCCAGGGCTGATTTGGGAGCAAGAGAAGAAGGCGAAGGGGGGAAATGGGTGGGTGGGCATGGGGCAGAAACAAAGCAACTTTCTTTTCCAAAAGGAAAACACTGTTACAAAAAATGATAATAATATTGTTATTTTTCAAGAGAAAACACCCAAATTGGTAAAAGCAAAGGATAGCATAAAAATCATGGAGACTGTAACTGCTTGCTAGTTTAGTAGAATGTTATCTGAAAAGACACCACCAAGCAGACTCCATCCCTACTTTATACAGATGATGTTTCTATTTCGGGCTCAGTAATGTCATGCCTACAGTGTTTCAACAGGAGACAAGAACATCTTTTGGTCTGGAATGCACCACTTGCAAATACTGTTAGTGCAAGACAGAAAGTTGGAAGTTAATCACATTTATAAATTCAATATGCATTCAAGTCTATAAAAGACTAGTATGAGTTTCTATACAAAACATGATCTTGTTGAAACTAGACTGGCCACTTTCACACACTGCCAAAAGAGAGGAAATGCAAAAACAAAAATGAAATGTATCACCAAAAAAAAATAAAAAATGACCACTCTGAATTTTGTGGGGCAGTTCTCCAACCCAAAATGCATACAAAATTATATACTTGTGAAAATTGCATGCATAAATTATTATAATATTAGTGAAAACAACATATAACAATACATTATATTGAGGGGAAACTGCAAAGATGCATATACTAGACAAAATGTGTATATTAGATTTTTTAAAAACAAAAACATTCACAAATGTATGTAGAAGTGGGTCAAAGTGAATTTGAGATTAAAAATGACGAAAGAAGGTGAAGTTGACGGATTTGTCCATTCCTAATTCAAGAGCAACAGGAAAAACATAAGACAAGTATGCAAAATGCAATGGAAACCAATACTGCAAGATACCAGCCACTATGGCCATAGGTAATAGCACAGGAATTAGGTCCTCCTCTGCTTGCCTTCATTTGCAATACTATATTTAGGTTTGCGTACCTCACTGAAGAGCAAAGAGCTTGACAAGCTGGCAAACATCCAGAAAAGATCAATAGAAATTGCTGAGATCAGGAAAATATCTATTTCTAGAAAAAAATATAAAAGAGTTCCATATTCATATTGTGGCAGTGCCTAGAGACCCAACCACAGGTCCAATTCTGACCATGCCACATATTTATCAGAAACCTGACTGATTAACTAACTTATTAATTTCTTCCTGATCTATTCCTCAAGCTCAGGTGCAGTAAGACATATTCCATAGATTTAGTTCAAATACATAGAAAAGTGCAGAAATAAATGTAATATATGCATAAGTTACTCAACTAAAATAACTTTCAGCATGGCATAGTGGTTAGGTTATCAGACTAAGACCAAGGAAGGCCCAGGTTCAAGTGTCTGCTCAAATGTTGCAGGGTTGTTGTGAGGATAAAAAGGATGGGAGGAGCATACCACCTTCAATTTCTTGGAAGAAGAGTGGAGCAAAAATATAAATAAATAAATAAAAGTGTATGTATTGTTCCCACCTGTAGGTATGTATGTATTTTAAAGAGGGTTTTGTTATAGCCAGTGCCAATTCATCTACTTGCAAAAACTGCAGTCCGCATTATAGGTTGTATTCAACGTAGCACTAATATGAGCATTCCGTCACATTTCTTCTTGCACAAGAGAGCATTTTCACCCTCTCACCCTTCATCTGTTCTGGGTTTCTTCCCCCCCCCCGCCCCCAGAACAGCTCAGGGGGTGGCATGGAATGCACACAGAGAGAGGAGAGGGGAGGAGTCCCATTGCACAAGCAGAAATCTTTCTACTCACACAATTGTTTAGTTGATTCCCATTAACCTGAACCTGTAACGAATCCCAAATATCGCTTAGCATTTTCTAAGGCCCGTTTTAACTGCTTAGATTCAGCTCTATTGGAGGGCAGATTTCAGGGCATACCCCTAGTGCAACGTACGTGCCCGTGCAAGGAAGGCTTGATTGAATCGCTTTCTCACAATCTTTTTTCCTGTCCGCTATATCTAGCAGAAAGGGACCTATACATATTGCCCTTTCTTAACAAACGACCCAATATATCTCCCGAACTTCAATTGGCCTGGCTTTCATCTGGCGCTATTAGTGATCATTTGGTACCAGTAGCAAAATTCTTTTATGCAGCGCAATGTAAACGCTTATCCTTGTTTTCTTAAAGTTTTAGTTGTTTGCCTTTTATTAATTTTTAATGATCTTTTATCCTTCTTGGTTTGTAACCTGATTGTTGTTTATCCCTTTTGACGGGTTATTGACCGTAATAAAGATATATGGTATGGTAGAGAAGTAATTCCTGGTGATGACAGCAGCATTTGGGATCTTGGTATGGATGATGTTGCAGCTCTTTATAGTTTTTGAGATAAAGGAGAAGTAGGAGCAAGTCATTCTTTATGGCTGCATCTTTCAATTTCTCATCACACTAGCATTCGTTCCCAGAAATCACTTATTATTTACATAATATAAGGCCCATGTACATGTTTTTATAATTGAATGCAACCTGAGCAAAAACCCTGCTACAAGGGATTTGCGATCAAAATTGCATGGGCTGTGAGGACATCATAGAGGAGGCAAAAGAAGGAAAAAACAAAAAGCTAGCAATGTGACAATTATATGTACTTAGGGTTGAGCCAAACTGTTATCTGTGGCCCACGGTCAATGATGCATTTTCAACCTGGGCTTTCTTGCCTATCATACTTATTCACTAATTGGCAAAAAAACTTGCGGTTTAAGAATGTACCTATAGCCCACAGCTATTTCTATCAAACTTTAAAAAGCAGGGAAATTGGGCAGCTATAGTGAATGCACCAGAGGAGCAGGAGACCTGACCTCCTCTCTGAGATACTGGACTGCCCTACAAATTGGTCAAAATGCAACACCTGCCATCTCCAAAGATGGGAATTACATTCTTGTATGTTTGTTGGTGTTCTTCTTACTTTGCTTCTTTTCTGTGTTACTACTGTTTGTACCGAGAATCTAAACGAGAACATTTTATTTTCCTCATTATTCATCCCAGAAATCTGTGTCAAATTTATTTTTATTAATTTCAAAGCCTTTTTAGTGGTCAGTGTCATATGATGGTGAAGACAGCCTTTTGTGTTTCAAACTGGAGGTTATATTCTATTTCTATTTTGGGTGCTTTAACAGTTGAATCTGAAACTGTAGTTTAAGGTAAAATCAGATTAATTCTAATATGTTGCTACTTCAGCAGTGACTCTAGCTGTTGGGAAAAAGAGGATGCATGTTTTCAGCCTGCTATGTTTAAACCACTTCATTTAAGGCAAGGTAGGCACGGTCAATTAAAAACATAGAGCACACCTAGCATTTTGTTAGAATATATGTCACCTCCCACTGTTTTATCTTGTGCAAATTGACACACTCCTGAGGTCCACTGGAGACTATTCTGCAGAAGTCAGTGCCATTATTATGTCTGGAGTTTTTTAGTGTAAATTTTGCAAAGTGTTGCTGTACTACACATATTCGCAGAAATAGAAACAAAAGAAAATGATTTCCTATAGGAAACTTCACTAAAATTGCAAAGGAAATCAGACATATTGAAAGTGACCATCTGAACTATATCAACTGTCTTCATAATCCACAGCTAGAGCATCTCCCGCAGATAGCTGTCCAGCCTCTGCTTGAAGACATCCAGTGAAGGGGATCCCACCACCTCCCTAGGCAGTCGGTTCCATTGCCGAACTGCCCTTACTGTCAAGAAGTTCCTTATAATGTCCAATCTGAATCTACGCTCCTGCAACTTAAAACCATTAGACCTAGTCCTACCTTCTGGGGCAACAGAGAACAAATCTGTACCCTCCTCTATGTGACAGCCCTTCAGGTACTTAAAGAGTGCAATCATGTCACCCCTCAGCCTTCTCTTCACCAGACTGAACATGCCAAGTTCCTTCAACCTTTCCTCATAAGACTTGTTCTCCATACCGGCTACCAGGAAGTGGATTGGACTGTGAAAGACCAACCCAAATGGTGTTTGCATTTTGACCAATTTGTAGGGCAGTCCAATATCTCAGAGAGGAGTTCAGATCTCCTGCTCCCCTGGTGCATTCACTATAGCTGCCCAATTTCCCTGCTTTTTAAGGTTTGATAGAAATAGCTGTGGGCTATAGGTACATTCTTAAACCGCAAGGTTTTTTGCCAATTAGTGAATTTCCCTGCTTTTTAATCCGGGAGGTAAGAAATGGGATCCTGTGCAAATTAGCACCAGCAGTAACAGAAATAGTTCAGCAGTGTATTTTAAATGTTATATTACCATCAAGAATGCCTTTACCTTTACAAGAGGGTCATGGCTTAGTGGCAGAGAACAAGCTTTGCATGCAAAAGTCCCCACATTCAATACCCAGCATCTCCAATTAGGGCTGGGAGAGATCCTTACCTGAAATCTTGTCAGTCAATACTGAGCTAGGGACGTCTATTGTTATAGGAGAAGGCATTAAAAAGGATCTTATTCTCAACGCAGCAGCAAAAAAAGAAGGAGGGGCATGGCTGTGACTATCATGAAGAGACCCTGAACTTTTTAATTTGCTACTGCACTACTGGTCATAAACAGAAAAACCACTTGGCCACCTTATTAGTGTAATATGGTATTACACTAACTGCAAATATTTGATGCCCCTGCATCATCAATGGGTTTAAGGAGGTTGTCCTGAGCACATGGAACCACTGCTGTTGCTTCTATGGCTGTAATAGAGTGAGGTTAAAGATAAGTGAAATGCAAATAGAAAAAACAACAACACAAAAGCCAGTAACACTTTCCTAAATGCAATACCATACCAACCACAAGATTCCTATGAATAAGGCAGAAAACTCCGCATCCCACAACCAGTCAGGATTCATAACCAAAAACCCAAACTAAAAAAATCCTAGCAGCCAGTCAGCCAAGGTCACAGAAATCCCCATGCAGCACAACCTGACCTGGGGACTGCAGTTAACGCAGAATGCTGCAGCACAATTGCTAACATGAGTGAGATCCTAACAGCACATTACACCTCTGCTCTGAAATCGGCATTGGTTGCTGATTTGCTACCAGGCCAAGTTCAAGGTGTGCTTTCCATGTTATGGGTGCCACATAGTACTTGTTCTGCCGTTGTAAGAAATCAGTCCTGTAAAGTGGCAGCACCTATGCTTTGGAACTCCTTGCCTATTGACATTAGGCAGACGCCTCTTTTCAGCACCTGCTAAAATCAGTTTTCTTGAGGCAAGCCTCTCCAGGCATGTAGAAGCTATTGTGTTTTTAAATCTGTTTTTAACTCATTGTTGGTTTTATTATTTTGAACTTTTTAAAATATCTGTCCTTAACGCTTTTGCCAATAATTTTATTGTTTTAAGTCTTTCTGTAAACACCTTTGAGATTTTTTACACTAAAGCGGTATATAAATGTTGTAAATAAAAATACATCAATAAATGTTGGGGTCACTGTGGCCCTTGAGTCTCTTCCAAATTTTAGGAACCAAGGAATCTTCCTTATACTGACTCAGGCCACTTTGTACCATCTAACTCAGTACTCATGACATGGACTAGCATTGGCTGTCCAGGATTCCAGGCAATAGTCTTTTCCAGGAATTGAATTTTGGACCTTGTATGCAAAGCATATGCCCTAACTATGAGCTACAACCCTCCCCCTGTTTAAAAAAGTATCTTTTAAAAAATTTCTTTGCAATTCACTCTTGAATGCACATCATACCTACAACATTTATTTATAGTACATTCAACACCCATTTGAAGCACATGAATCCCACCACAGAATCATGGGAATTTTCATTTGTTAAGGGTGGTGAGAACTATAACTGTGAGGGGGAAACTACACTTCCCAGGATTCTTTAGGCGAAGTCATGGGCTTTAAATGTGAATTGGATGTGCTTTAAATGTGTTGATCTACTTAATCAACTTTGCCTGCATGTAAATCGTTTTAATTAATTTTTCAAAATGGAAATGAGCTATAAAGTATACTGGGTGACCATGTGCTACTCACCATCTCTCAGCCTATCCTCCCCTCAAGATGAAAACAACAGAGTACCATGACCACCTCAAGGAAGAAGGGCACACTTAAAATGTAGAGAAAAAATCATCTACAACCATAGTGTGAAATCAAATACTCATTGGGACACAGTATGAAGAAATATTTATATAAACATGACTATCAAATATGTTTATTAATTACACAATCTGTAATTGATATTTATAGTGCAATCCAATGTTTTACTCAGAAGCAAGTCCCAATGTATTCAATGGGGCTTACTAAACTGGGAAGTGTGCCAAGAACTACAGCCTCAAGTGATAAGGAACTTGTTCTTTCAACAAGCCTTTTAAGCTGAGACCTTATCCCAGTCTGAGTCTGTGTTGGAATTGCTTTTTAATACGTTTTAAGCCTTTTCTTTTTTTAAAAAAATGTTTTTTAAAGCTTTTAAAAAATGTTTTCAAAGATGTTTTAATAGATTTTAAAGTCTGTTTTTTATGATGTTTTAAAGTGCTTTTAGTACTTTTGTTTCCTGTCCTGGGCTCCTACTGGGAGGAAGGGCAGGATATAAATCAAATAATAAACAAACTTCATTCACACAACCCAGAATTCAGAATCATGCCTCTTTAGGCTGTTTTCCAACTGTTTATTCTTGCTTTATGGTTACTGGATTTTAAGGGGATTTATTTCTTGTTGTGAGTTGTCTTGGTTTCCAATCACCAAACCAATCACAGAGTTGTTAGAAAGACTCCATACACACACTGCAGATGTATAAATACATACAGCCCATATAATACTTTATTGTCAAACCACTTGGTCATTGCAAAAAATCAGTATTAATTTTAAACAAATCAGTATTAGTTTCCTACATAATAAAAAACTGTAATACCTAAGTAAGTCCTGCCTAATTGCTTTAAAACAGGACTGGAGAACAACAGAAAGAAAGTCCCCCCCCCATTTTTTAACTCTGTCCCACTCACCTCCCATCTGCTGCTGCTTTCTTCCTCCATTTTCAGCCATTTTCTTTCTCTCTCTCTCTCTCTCTCTGGGTTCCTCACAGAGATTCAAGCTCAGCAGAAGGCCAGTGTGAGTCACATGTCTGTTGCCCACCAATCACAGTAGCAAACTTCCCCTCTCTGTCTCTGTCTCTGGGTTCCTCACACAGATTCAAGCTCAGCAGAAGGCCAGTGTCACATGTCTGTTGCCCACCAATCACAGGAGCAAACTTCCCCTGCTTCTTCCAAGTAACTGGAAGGGGAGGGGAAGAAAGAGTGAAACGAAAGAAGTGTTTCTTCTATGCATGCGGTATGTTATAACCCACTATAAGGCATTTTTAATCACTTAATTAAAAATAAACCATGCCCTTTTTTTAATTTAAACCTACTTCAGATGAAGTACTGTGTGTGGGGCAACCTCAGGGATTTGATTAGGGATACCTTACAGTCATCTCTGAGTTGTAATCAACGACAACAGATTATGTCAATTTCAAGAAAAAAAAGTCCAAACGGCTTCTAGTTTTTTTTCCTCCCGTTTTTCACTTTAACCTGTGGATTCTCCGTGGGGGGGGGGGTGTGTATCACCAAGAAAGCTTCCAGAGTTGTAGAGCAAGCGATTTTGAATCCAACAGTATAAGACTTGTAAGTGTTTGTTTTGAATTGGGACTATACAAAACACCAGAAAGGAGTGGGGGGGTATTTTCATTTAACATGGTAGAACGCGAAAAAGCCCTGCTGACTATAGTATACAGCCACTCTCGTGGCTGTATAATCTGTCTTTAAAATGCAACAGGTGGGTTTCTTTTCACCAAATCTTCACTTTTTAGTGATCCTTCTTGTGAAACCACCTGCTGTGACCACACAAGCTTCGAACACTTCGTTTAAGGCACTGTGGCAGACAAGAGGTCCTTTGTGATGTTATGTATGTACATCATAATAGTGAGAAGGGAAAACCCCACCACCTAAAGCAGGGGTGGGGAACCTTTTCCAGCCTGAGGGCCGCATTCCCTTCTGGGCAAACTTACAAGGGCCACATGCCAGTGCTGGGTGGGGCCAAAGGCAAAAGCTGGTGGAGCAATGAATTTAAATTCTACCTCTCTACACTAAGCTAGCTTCTATACACAGTCACATACCCTCTCTGTCCTCCATCAAGACAAGAAAGAGGCATTATCAGAGTTCAAGGACACATTCCAGCCAGGCAAAAGCACTTGGGGTGAGAAGTAGAGCCAGGTAGGGGTACAGTAGCATAGTGGCAAATTCAGTGCACGGTCGCTTCATGACAGTCACAGCCACCACCACCCCTTTTTTTGCTGTGGGGTTGAGAATGAGATCCTTGTTAATGCCTTCGCCCACAACAACAGACATCCCTAGGAACCAGTAAGCATGAAAGTGGAGAGTATTAGGTACTAAAAAGAGTCTTCTCAGTGGCTGACTCACCTCCTTCCACTCTGATTGGCTCCCGTCAGCAGGAAAGGACAAGGAAGCATGTTAGAAGACTCTTCTCAGTGGCTAACCCATTCCCCTTTCATGCTGGTTGGCTCATGGGATGCTGGAGACATAGGGACCCTGCTCCCAAAAAAGGAAAGGGTCTGAGATCCCCCAAGAACCTGGACCATTACACCCTTGGAGGTGTGTGGTCTGTGAACAGGGAATGTGAGCTGGGGAGAGTTCTGAGGGCCAAGCCAAGAGGCCCAGGGGGCCCACATGTGGCCCCCTGGGTCTGAGGTTCCTCACGCCTGCCGTAAGGCCAAGTGGCATAACCAGCATTTTTTAAAATCACATACCAAGGAATGCCTTATAAGACTCTAGTGAAGAGTTCCAATGAGACTGAGCTACTACTAGCCTGCAGTATTCAGTCAAGAACATTTTTTCTCAGCTGCTTATCCCCTGAAATCAGACTTCCAAATTCACAAATTCAGCAATATAATGGATTCAGCAATGCAATAATCACCCTGTACTAAAAAAAGAGAGAAATTTTCCTATATATGTTTTCATACCTCTGTCATGCACCAAGATTCAAGTTTGCTACATTAAATACCACATTTGCCTGTCTTACCAAAAAACCTGATGCCTACCAGGATGGGCCAATTTCAAGTGCTCCAGCAGTGCATAATCTCATTCAAAATGTCCAAGTTCTTAGGGCACAAAAGTGCCTCCATCTTGAGGCCAGCAATTCATGCTTTATGACAGGAGTACTAATCTATCTCAAGCCTACTTCATGACGCTCACCTGGGCAAGTGCCTACCTTTTGCAGGAATCCAGCCCCATCTTTAAGAAAATTAAAACACCAATATTTAGAAGGATTTTAAAGTGAAAGTCTGAGAACCTAACTGGGTATTAAAGGGCAGTTTTACAATGGTATTGCTATGGTCTGATTCAAACCTGAATACTATGTATTCAAGTTTTATTATCTTCTCTGGAAAAAGCAGCATTGCTTGTGCAACTAGGCAGATTTACCGTCTGGAAGCATTCAAAAAGAGAATACAGATTAGCTGGCAAAGTTCTGAGTAAACGATCTTGCAAATCAAGGTTGAGGTCAGTGGAAGAAGAATTTGTACTGTGTCACCTTGAAGTTATGAAAAGATCATTTCTATGTATGAGGCTGCTGGCAGCTTTCCAAGACCATTCCGTCTGCAAACTTTATAGCGAAGGGGGGGTTCACCAGTTCTCAACATCTCAATTTTAAGGTTCCTCAGCTGAAGGAACACTAAAAAGGTACTAGAAGCTGCAGACAGCAGAGTGTCCCTTGGATTCCTTCAGGGTTGCATTTTATACATTTATCACAGGGCATCCCCCCCCCCCCGCAATTCAACAAAGAGGAGGAGAAAAACTGTCTAGAGCTTCTGCAAAAGTAACAAAGGCAACACCGAAACTGATTTTAGTAAGTGGCAATTTTAACAAGTTTCTGGAGCTAAAAGGGCCAAGTATGACAACTGTGTGGAAATTTTTCAGGCATAGTAAAGAAGCCAGCAGTGAAGGTCAGGCGACCAAGCTCATGTCTTCCAAAGCCACTGGGGAGCAGAGCAGTGGCTGAAAGTGATACAGTGGTAACAGTCTTCCACCCACCTTCCCTGCACACAGCCATGCCCCTTTATGGCTCAAGAGCCTCAGACATGTTCCAAGGTACACATTTTGCTGGGGCTGCCTTTTTGCTAGCCAGTGTCAGCATTAGCTTTAAAGTCCCACTGGGGTACTAAATAGCCAAAACACTGACCTTAACGTCCCTTCTTTAGGTACAATTTTCAAAGAAAAGAGTGCAAAGGTGTTGCCGCTCTGAGACTCCTCCGCCCACAACATTATGGTCGACACAAGTACAAAGGCTCACAGGTGCATATTCAGATGAGTACATGTAGTGTGGTGGCATTCTACTTCCTGGCCCAGTCAAAAGGCATCCTTACTTTTCCCAATGCTCAAAAAATTGTTCTTAGAAAGCAAGAGGTAGGAGGAAAGCAGGAAGCAGCTCCTGCCTCTCTTACTGTTCTCTCACACCTTCTTAAGGAGCCCCACCACACAGTCTGATAATTATAGCCTTAAGGGATCTTCCTGCGATACATGATAACTGCTGAAAAGCCACATGTGAAGTGGAAGCTGCTGAAAGATCACTAACATGTGGTCTGAGTACTCTGCAATTGTACTTGCAATGCTGGGGTCTCATGAAATTGGATCTTATAAATATAACTGCTAGATATGTAGAGCCCCAACCATGGAGAACTGGTTTTGGCAGACTATCATATGCTTAGGCCATGCATGAATTGAGCCCCAAAGAAAAAAACCACAATTAAGACTTTCTTTGAAGAACAGTGGCACCTGTACACGCCAGTGTCAACCCGCATCTTCTCCACCCGAAAACACACACACAAAAATTAAATCATTAATTGGCTTTCAAGTGTCATTTCTTCCAAGTCATTATGTATTGTTCTCTTCAGGGCTGTGGAGTCAGAGTCGGAGTCGTGGAGTCAAAGTCGGAAGCAATTTTGGGTGGAGTCGGAGTCAGAGTTGGTAGAAATGTACCGACTCCGACTTCAAAATAAAAAATTTCATAGGAATTTAGGAAAGTTTTCTTGTTCAGAAATTTTAATCAAATAAATATATTTTATGTTCTATCAATCTAGCCTGATGATTCACGTGGTGGTGATGAAATGCCTTGTGCTACCATTTTACTACAGTAAATTTGTTATTACTAGTTAATATACATTTGCCATTTATGAAGGAGTCTGAGTCGGACAGTAGAAAAATAGAGGAGTTGGAGTCGAAGGTTTGGCATACTGACTCCACAGCCTTGGTTCTCTTTCCATCATATTATGTATAGGAATATAGTATTATTTCTTTATTTATTATATGATTTATATCCCACCCTTCCTCCCAGCAGGAGCCCAGGGCAGCAAACAAAAGCACTAAAAACACTTAAAAATATCATAAAAACAGACTTTAAAATACATGAAAACAAAACATCTTTAAAAACATTTTTTAAAAGCTTTCAAGACATCTTTAAAAATAAGGTTAAAAACATAGTGTTTTTAAAAAAGGTTTAAAAACATATTAAAAAGCAATTCCATCGCAGACACAGACTGGGATAAGATCTCAACTTAAAAGACTTGTTGAAAGAGGAAGGTCTTCAATAGGTGCCAAAAAGGTAACAGAGATAGCGCCTGTCTAATATTTAAGGGGAGGGAATTCCACAGGATAGGTGTCACCACAGTAGATAGTAGGCATTTTATTTTGCTTGTGTACTACTACATAGTAGGCATTTTATTTTGCTTGTGTTCAGACAAAAATGGGTGATGCCAAATAATAAAACAAAACCTGAAATATTAAGGTTAACTGCAAATCAGAACATCTAACAGCAACAAATATTTTTGCAAGGGAGCCCAAAATGTATCTACCATCACAGAGGATCAACCAACCAGCAGTCACAAAGCTGTCTCTGGTAGGTGGGGAATTAGAGCTGGCAACATACAGATAAATATGTTTATTCTGTTAACTGGAGTGGCCCAACTCCTTGTTAAAAACACGGACAAACAATTACTATGGCATCTTAGAGTCCAATTCTCGTTGGATTTAAGGAGACTTACTTTCAAGTAAGTATGTATAAACCACAGACCACATATCAGGCCTGTGAACAACCACTCAGCTGGTCATCCGTGAGAAGTAAGAATTACAATCTGACAACCAGGCAACAGGGATGCTTTACCTTGTTAATTCATTACAATTCTGAGTTTGTGCTTTTGAGTCATGGGGGGTGTTTTCTTTCCTATTCCACTGGGTTGCTACTGAGCAAACAGAACCAGGGAGAAGAAGCCAATGAAAATTGATGCATACACATGTTGTGCAGGGAGTTTGATTGGATCCACTAATTAACATTTAGTAACTAATGAATATTCCCCCCCAAAAAGCTTGATTCTTTCCCCACCCCATTTCCTTTTGGTTGCTAGTTGACTAACAATATCTACAGGCAAACAGAATGTCTGTGGGCCAGTAAGTCTGACAGGCTCATCTGTATGGATGGTCTAACCAAAATGATTGTGGCAATCATGTGAATGGCCTAGCTGCATTACATTCTTCAGTAGGCACAGCCCTGTTAATATCAGACATCTATTCCCCACATCACTGTACAGCAACAGCCACCGCCACTGCATCTTCATATTTCCACATTCTAGTCACAATTTGAAAATTTAAAACAATACAAAAACAATTTAAAACACATGCTGAAATGCCTGGGAGAAGAGGAAAGTCTTGACCTGGCACCGAAAAAAGATAACAGTGTTGGCACCAGGCGCACCTCGTCAGGTAGATCTTTCCATAGTTTGGGGGCCATCACTGAGAAGGCCCTATATTAGGGGAAAGTGGTCATAAAAATGACTACATTAGTGAAAGCAATACACAAACTACATTATATTAGGATAAATTGATTGCAAAAATGTGTTAAATTGTTTTTAAAATATGTGTTTTAAATTGTTTTTAAAATATGTGTTTTAAATTGTATACTTGTTTTAATGTTTTTGATTGCTGTAAACTGCCCAGAGAGCTTCGGCTATGGGGTGGTATACAAGTGCAATAAATACATAAATAAATAAATAACATGGAGACTTTGGCAGAAGAGGATGGCAAAGAACATTTAACACACTTCAAGCAATCTTTTAGAGCCCTAGCAAGAACAGTCAAGTGGAACAGCCTTGCCCAGGTAGTTATCCTGAAACAAACTGTAATAACACAGGAGTCTGCACACAGCATCCATAATTATTTAATTTTAAAATGCAGCATTTAAAAAGACCAAGAAACCCTGACAGCAGATTTTCATTGCTGTTCCAATCTGCTCAGAAATGTGCAAAATTTGTCCTAGGTGGCACTCCTCCAGGCTTCCATTAGGCAGCTAGCGCCACTTTCCTACCAGCAATATGTCAAAGACAAAGCAATATTTGAAGGATGCTGCTTTTTTTGGCATCAAATGCTCTTTCACTCTCCTCTTCCTTTCTTCCTTTTCTGTAACTCAGTACTCTGAACTCAGTTGCTCTTAGCAGCTGAAATCTTTTCAGCACAAAGCACGTTTTCTAGAGTAACTCTGAGATTAAATGGCTACACACACAGAGATATTTTTAAATTATTATTCAAATAGCTTCCCTGGCTGGACTAAGCAATTTCAAGAGCAGCAGTGGTTGGGTTGCCAGAATGAGAAAGACTGCCACACCATCACAGACAAAGGACAAAGAGTCAGGCAGCTTTTCTCCTTCATCTTGCCAGCTCAAGACAAGAGACAGCACAAAAGAAACATGTATCACCTTGAGCCAGGAAACAAAGCCACCCACTGGAAAATGTGATTACAATGGTGAGGCTTGCCAAATATTCCATGGATCCACATCTCCCTGACGTCCATAGCTAAACTGACTTTAATGGCTCTAGACTGAATCCTATACTTTATGGTGTGTCCTTAATTGCAGGTTCAATGCTGCTGCAAAATAAGCATTACAACTTCAGTGAGAACACAGGCATAGGCAAACCCCATAGTGCAAGAATTCACAATGTTTTGATCTTACACAACACACAGATGTACTATGGCTTCTAATCTATTAAAACACTGAAGATTTGCTTGATTACATGGCTGAAACCCAAAATCTTACCTGAAACTATTTAAAAAAATGCACACACACGACGCAGAAGAACAACTTGTCAACTGTGGGGAAACACTGCTTGCAATATGATCTCTGAGACCTTGCAGTCCTTTTAATAAAAATAGATAAAAACTTATACAACCATACTAGGAATTAAGATTCATAGTCCTGTTTGAATGAAGATCTTGGGTTTGTCGGTCATTGGAAGAGCCTAACACCACGGTTACAGAGAGAGAGAGACAGGGAGTGCTCAGAGTGGCAAATGTTTTATGATCAACATTCAGCACTTTAGGAATGTCTTTCAGCTCAAAAAGTTTTATTTTTGAAAAAAATTATGTAAAACAGAAACTCCTATATTCTTGAAGTATAAGGGGGGGAAATTTAAGTTAACAAATATTTCAAAACTAAGGTAGCCTTGAGTTACAGAGATTAGAATGAATAATTCAGGATGATAATTCAGAACATTTTAGGAACAGCTTTGCATGTCCAGCACTTTTGCTTCCTTCATATAAAAGCAAACAAATCAAGAGAAGTGCATCAGTTAGCGCAACAACAGATAAGCAGCATATGAAAACAGCATTGCAGCTGGTCTCATCAGGGGCTGCTAAACCTTGAGAAAGAGAAAGGTTTTTGCCTTGTGCCAGCCAAACAACAAAGTAGGTGCTAGCATTTCATAGCCAGGGCACCACCACCCAGAAGGCCTCTACTTCCAGATGGTGGGGGCACCCAGAGGAGGGTCACCCAAGAAGACAAGCTGGTAGACAATCCTTCAGGCATCCTGGTGCAATGGCATACACGATTTTGAAAAGTAAGCTGTTTGAATTGGATCTGGAAATGAGCCAGAAGGCAGTGCAACTGTTCAAGCACTGGCAGGAGGCAATTCTAACCAACCTAGCAGCCAGACCTTGGAAGTAACTCGTTATTTTTAACGAGTTACTTGTAATTAGTTACAATTTCAAATAACGAGTGGGTAATTCCATTACATTTGGCAAGTAACGGAACGACTAGTAATTTCCCTACTTTTCAGCTGCAACTTTAACGTATCCACGTTAGGTTGGACGTTACTTGGGGGCGGGAACAAGGGGAAGTCAGCTCCTGGCTGTGATTGGTTAACACAAGACATGTGCCTCACACTGATTGGACCTCTGCGCAGACTCTCTCTTCCCTCGTGATCTGTGTTAGGAGGCACGAGGGAAGAGGTGAATAGGCAGGGCCTGCTAGCATCTGAGAGGAAAAAATGGATGCCGGAGGAAAAAGCCAGGGCAAGGACAATGGAGGAGAAGGAAGCAGCAGAATGGCGAAGAGCTGTGGAGGTGAGTGACGATGATTGTGTGCGTGTGTGCGTGTGTGCATGTGTGCGCGCGCCCCCCTGTGGCCCCTTCTGCCCCCCCGCAGCCCATTCTGCCCCACCCACCCCCCACGGCCCATTCTGCCCCCCCACTGCCTCTCCTTGCCTAGGTATGCATGGGAACAAGGGGGAGAGTTCAAAAAGGGGGTGAAGGAAGAGAAGTAGGGGCCCTACTTTCACCCTACTAGGTGAAACTGACCACAGGGGATGGGGAAGGGGGAGGAGCAGGGGGGAGGAGCAGGGGGGAGGGGAGGAAGGGCAGAGGGGAGGAGCAGGGGGGAGGGGAGGAAGGGCAGAGGAGAGGAGGTGGAGGGGAGCAGGCAGTAGGGGGAGGGGAGGAGAAGGACAGGTTTGATAATTTGCATGTTTATTGAGTTCAGTGGGATTTACTCCCGTGCAATCATGCTTAGGATAAGTAAAACTGACCAGGGGGGGGAGGGAGGGCTGGAGTGGGCAGGGGAGGAGGAAGAAGGAAGAGGGGAGGAGAGAAGGAAGTAAGAGGAGAGGGGAAGGAGGGGAAAGACAGGTCTGATCATTTTCATGCTTATTGAGTTCAATGGGATTTACTCCTATGCAATCATGGTTAGGATAGGTGAACCTGACCATGGGAGAGGGGGAAGGAGAAGGAGTGGATTGGAGGGGGCAAAGGAAGGGGAGGGGAGGGCAAGTTTGATCATTTGCATGCTTATAGAGTTCAATGGCATTTACATGTGCAATCATGCCTAAGATAGGTAAAACTGACCATGGGGAGGAGGAAGGGGAGGGGGAGGAGGGGAGGGGATTGGAAGGGGATGGGGATGGGTAGGGGGGGCAAAGGAAGGGGGAGGGAAAAGGCAAGAGGGAGGAGATAGGAGGGAGAAGGGAGGGTGGGTTTGATCATTTGCATACTTTTTGAGTTCAGTGGGATTTATTTCTGTGCAATCATGTTTGAAAATGGAAATGGACTGCTTTAAAGTCGATCCCAACTTATGGCGACCCTATGAATAGGGTTTTCATGGTAAAGGTTTTACCATGAGGTCATTTTACCATTGCCTTCCTCCAAGGCTGAGAGGCAGTGACTGGCCCAAGGTCACCCAGTGAGCTTTATGGCTGTGTGGGGATTTGAACCCTGGTCTCCCAGGTCATAGTCCAACACTGACCCGGGAGAGGCAGCAGGAAGGAGAGGAGACGCCCCTTTCCTTTCCAAAAGGAAAACATCATGAACAGTATCATTGCTTTTCAGCATTTCCCCCACTATTTTATTCTACAGCAGGCACATGTAGCCTCCCACCCAAATTTAAAACAAAGCTGTCCCTGGCCACATCCATACCAGGCCTTTATTTCACTTTGGACAGTCATGGCTTCTCTCAAAGAATCCTGGGAAGTGTAGTTAGTGAAGGGTGCTGAGAGTTGCTAGGAGATGCCCTGTTCCCCTCACAGACCTTCAGTCAGAGTGGCTGACTGTTAAACCACTCTGGCCACTGGAGCCAGAATAAGAGTCTCTTCTCAGCACCCTTCACAAACCACACTTCCCAGGATTCCCTGGGGGAAGCCATGACTGTCTCATGTGAAACCAACATCTGGTGTGGGTGTGGCCCTGATTAGCCAAGCCAAGCAGCTGTGAGTCTGGCTTTTAGAACACTGTTGGTTCTTACTGAGCCTGCCCGACACCATCATTATGTTCAAGCCAAAATTTCTTAAATTAATTAAAAATCAGCCAGGCATTTTTTTTTTTACTTTTAAACTGCAGACAATGAAGGTCAGAGTATGGGGCAAGGTCAGTAATATGATTACAGGTACTCTGTGAACATGGCTGATTTTTAATGAATTTCAACAGAGTATGAGAATTCTGTCAGAAAAAAGTCCAAAAGGGCTCTCGGGTTTTTCCCCTTCTTTTTAGACTTTGAACTCTCTATTCTCTCTGTTTTGTTTATCGCCATGAAAATTTATAGGGTTGTTAAGCAAACGTTTCTGAGTTCAGGACTATAGGTTTTGTAAGGTTTTGTTTTGAAATGAGCTCATGGGAAGCATCAGAATGGAATGGGGGGTATTTTCAATTTAACACTGCAGAATGTGAAAAATCCACGCTGGCTATAGTATACAGCCACTCTCGTGGCTGTATAATAAGGCAGTAATTTATGGATCAAATGGTGCCTTTTGTTTCCCATGGGCAACATGACAGCCTATGGCACAGCACAAAATAGAATCTAAGAAGTTAGTAGGTAATAAAGTTTTAAATAAGCCAGATATTTTCCACTCCCTCTATGAGCACCCATCATATGTGTGGACAAACCAATCAATCCCTACAATCGTTATGGGAGTATCTGTGAAGGTGTGACTACAAAAAGGCTTAAATCACAAGGTATGTAGGAATAAGGACATCCTTCTGTGAAATATGTTGAAACATTTGCGGTCTAGCTGCAACTGTATACAGGAGCACAGCTAATCCCTTATATGGTTGATATCTGAGGGGCAGTTTAAAAGAACAACACTGGTACAGAGCTCCTTTTGTTTGGAGGGAATAAAGAGAGGAGATGGCAGCAATAAAAAAATCTCCCTAAAGGATTTACAGCAATACAAACAGTGAGTGAGTGTTCTGGAAAGGGGTTGTTACTACACCACAGAGCTGTCTTTAACACCCTCCCTAGAATCAGTTATGAAGAGTTCAAGAAAAGAAGGGACTGGCCCATAGGATCTTGCCACTGCAGGCAAAACCACTTCTGCCATCAACACCAGCCCTAGCAACTCATTTGGTTTGGGCTGCTTGTAGATTACAGTTTACCCTACATTAACTGCTTGCCAAACGGTATTAACCACCTTGCCCAACACCATTCTGTTTCTGCCACATTTAGTTACTCTTGAGGTTAGATTAATTCCACCTCCTTGTTTGTACTCGGAGAAGGCAAACCAAGCAATCACGTACAATTTGTGAAGCAGAAAGGAAGAAGACAGGAAGATTGTGCTTCCTGCATCTGAGATCCTCTCCCACTCCAGGTAAAAGCTTTCTGAAGTGTTTGCAGTTCACAGAGCGGGAGCTGTCCCACCATTTCAGGAAAGCAAGCCCAGAAAGGGGAAATAATTGCCATGTACAATAAAAGGCATTGGTTATATTGTATTCATAATTAAATATATTAAGAATATGTCATTCTGGTGGAACAAATGACACAAAAATGAGCTCTAACCATACAATAATTCCCACACTCTGACACAGCTCAACTTTACTACTTTTGGGGAGTGAGGGGAGGAATCAACCTTTTACAATGAGAAAATGTTGAGGTTTGACTACAGGAAGAAAGTGATTTTCTAGTCGCAGCAACTCTGTCTTCAGGAAAGATGCATGAAATCGTCACATCAGCTGAAAAACTAAGCAATACTTATACTACAAAAATATGCTTTGAAACACCAATATATGATATTTTCCTAGAGGTGACGCTGACATTTGTAATCCAATATTCTACCTGTTGGAATATGTTACATTTTATTTAAAATGTATTAAGCTCTCCTGCCCTATTAAAAAAATACTGGTGGCAATGTACAGCCATAAATGTATTTAAAATAAATGTATGTATTTGAAAAGAAACATTGAGGAGGCTCTGCTTGGAGCATTACAACAGGAATGAGCAGGCATTTAGTTTGTGGGATTGACTTCACGTTTTTGCTAGAACTCCATGGTCCACCAGCCAGAGTCAGATGCAAAATGGTGGCTCAGGTGGGGGAGACAATCGTCTACTGTGTCCCACAAAGCATACACTGGAATACCTACACATATAAGTACAAATCTATATCTGAGTGACTACAGATTAAGGATTTGAACACAAATGCTGAAACTGGGGAACAGAACCGCACAAAGACCTGCTCAAAGGCAACCAATTAATATTCATATTTTACTGCAGAGGAACACAGAGGCTGATAAGCAATTTCTACAAGGCCAAGCATGACAGTAAAGTTTTATTTCTTTTTTTACTTGCCATGGTTAAATTATTGGGAGACAGAAACCCTTGCTAATCTACTGCAAAGAACCAAGAAACCTACCAGTAGATCCTGACCTACCTTTTGCCCAGTTCTGCACTACAAGATCTAATAAGATTTCTAAAAGAAGAAATGATGCAGAACTGTGGATCCCACAGTTCAAAGAGACTCACATGGAAGATGGCCCCAAAGGTCTTTTAGCAATATCTTTCAGCATTCTCTAGCTCTAAAGTTGCCTCCTTGGTGCCCTCACAGTCTAAAACTTGCAACGCAGAGAAATCATAATTGAGAATAAAGTTTCTGTAGCCAAAAAGACATGAAAAAATCTTCTGGAATACTTTTACTAAGCTTCACCCCTTGTGCACGTGTGCAACAGGAAGCTTTTTAGCTCATTCTGCACAGTCATTTCCAATCCTCTGTATCACAAAGATGGCTGCCTGTTCTTGGAAGTCAACTCTTACTGCAAGCTATCCTCACGGGGCATGATGTACAATAAGCACTTAAAAATGTGTTTTGCTGTGACTGGAACAAAGATGAAATAGCAATATTAAAGGAGATGAGTTTCGTTTATGGAGTGGCCAAGTATGTTCTTATTCTACAACAATGGGGGATGGCAAGAAGGGAAGGAATGTTCTGCAGTGTGATTTATTCCTTTCCACTAGCAATGGAAAAATTTTGAACGGCCAGCAAAATGGCCCCATCTGCCAAATATAAGTCAGTATGTTAGCAATTATACTCTGTTAGCACAGTTCTGCTAGATTAGTTGTGTCATTGTAATACTTCCACAGCCCCAAGATTTCAGACTACTTCAGAGGCTTTATCATCACTTTATAGCAACACCTGAAGAGGAGGGTGGGTTGCCATAAGATTACGATCATCACTCCTGAACAAGAGACAACAAGACTAACAGAGCAATCCTACACACAGTAATTCAGAAGCAAGTTGCACTGTCTTCAAAAAAGCTTACCCCAGTCCTAACCAAGTGTGTTTAGGATTGCAGCCTACAAGACACATAAAGGAACCACTCTTAAGACTTACAGATTCAAAGGGTTGGGGTTAGCCTTTTGGGGACAGCTTTTGCTACATAAAGCAAAGACTCTTTCTGGATCTCTCATCTCCTTCCCCTGAGTCAGTATGTATAGATAAAGAGAGTGTGTTAGTTTGGCCAAGTCTGTGTAGATTGGATGATCCATGTATTGCTTTAGGTTAGCACTGAGAACAGAGCAGACCATTGATGCAATCCAGTGGAAGTTCTCTCAAGCAAGCATCACTGATATGAAGGAGACCTGTGCAAGAGGACCAGGTATCACGTGAATGCAGTTAGTGCTTGGCTTTCAGACTTTAAATATATTTAATTACTTAATTGGAAAATGTATACCCCCACCCTTTCAGTGCTTTTGTGTTGCTCCAGGCAGCTTATTAACAATTAAATACATAACAAAAACAAAAGCTTATTAAGAATTAAAAATATAGATGAAACAGCATAAAAACAGCAACAGACTCAGTAGATAAAAATGTTTCTTAGAATGAGGGTTCATCACTGGGCCGGGGAACCTGCGGCCCTCCAGATGTTGCTAGACTACAACTCCCATCATCCCTGACCATTTACCATGGGGGCTGGGGCTGATGAAAGCTGAGTACATCTGGAGGGACACAGGTTCCCCATTCCTGTCACATAAAAATCTAAACAGTAAGAGAGGGTGGCAAATGGATCTCATGGAATAAGGCACTCCACAATCTGGCCACAGCCTCTGAAAAAGCACTCGTCCCACCCAACTATGCCTCATTGGAGGAAAAGCTGGCACAGATTGAGATGATCCCTCAGATATCGTGGACCCAAGCCATTTAGGGCTTTAAAGATACTCCCCAGCTGGGCCCAGAAACAAACTGGCAACCAGAGCTGCTGTTGCAGAATAGGCATAACATGATGCCATGGGAAAGCACCCATAATATTCTTGCTGGGGCAAAGATAGCAGTTGTGTGCGGGGGTCAATCGGGATTAGGAATGCCAGAAGGGAGATTTAACTGTAGTCCCAATGAAGATGACTTTTCCTCCTCCACCCACCCACCCCAAAAAACTGCTATTTTTCTGGGCAGAATTCTGACAGTGGCGCCCATTTCAATGGGGATTGTATAAGAAAACTTCTCATTGGGGCAGAGCACTTTTGTTTTCCTGTTTAGGCTCTCTATGTGGTCTTGTCCTCCGTTTGTAGTTTGTCCAGCCCCAGTTTCAAAGACAACAGTCAAGCTGCTGGAATTTGTATTCACTAACTCTGGGCAAGCCAAAGGGTTACACACACACAACAGGCCCTTCAGCATTAAGTCTGAAAAATCCCCTGGCTTAAGAAGCACCATGATAAAAATCCTTGGACAACGGCCAGGCCTCTGTCACTGCTACATTCCCGCCCCATCCACCCCAAGTGCAAGAGGAACAAAACTTGGCAAATCATGCTGATGTGTGATAAAAATGCAGGAGGAAATAAGACATTACAGTGGAAGTATAATTCATATTATTGCTGTCCAGACACTTTCACTGAACAGGAGCTATGAGAACACCTCTCAGAAAGAGCATTTTTGGTCCCAAAGGAGCAAGAACCAGGGATACACTTTGTCTATTTATACTGCTCCTCATTCCCCCACAATGAAGGTTCCATAGTTCTGAGGAGCCTAGAGGAGAGATCACCACACTGCTTTGCCAGCCCTAGATGCAAGCAACACAGATCCAAATTGAAGGGTCTTTTCACACATTACAGAAATGATCAGTTATACAATTGTTTACTAACTGTATACTCCCTGATGCTGCTCATGATGTGCAAATTGCCTTCAGGTTTTTTTTGTGACCACTTGTACATCTTACAGGGATCAATGGTTGGCTGAGAGTCATCATGTCATGTACACCAGACTGATCCTTGTCTATGGCTGCAGGATGTTACAAGACATTGCAGGAACTTGCAATATACAGGCAAATACCTGCCCATTTCCACAAAGTGCAAAGTGGGTTGCTAAGTGTCCAATGAAACCACATAATTGTGCATTAAATTTATCCTCTACCCCAGGAGAAACAGAATGTTTTTAAGAAATCGTTCTGTTTGCACACCAGTACTGCCAACATTCTGTGCCAAAAGATGCTGAATGCAGCATTTAACAACCTGTGCAAAACATGCAGGTAGCAAATTTGCATATTTTCCAATTTTGCATTATTTCTTCTGTTCCTGCTCAGTCTGGTGAGGAGCAAGTAGTAGCAAAGAGCACGGAAGCCCCATCCCATACTATGGCTCAGTGAAAGAACACAGGCTTCACATGTGAGAAGGCCCCAGATTCAACCCCTGGTACCATCAGTTAGAAAAGCTCACAGGTAAGAGGCCAGTGTGGTGTAGTGGTTAAGGTATTGGACTACGACCTGGGAGACCAGGGTTCGAATCCCCACACAGCCATGAAGCTCACTGGGTGACCTTGGGCCAGTCACTGCCTCTCAGACTCAGAGGGAGGCAATGGTAAACCCCCTCTGAATACTGATTACCATGAAAACCCTATTCATAGGGTCGCCATAAGTTGGGATCGACTTGAAGGCAGTCCATTGTCATTTCAAGAGGGACAGGAAAGACCTTCGTACTGCTGCCGGAATGAGTGGACCAGTGGTCTGCCTGCATTACTTCTTGCCACTCAACCAGAATGGCAAGAAACCATACATATCCCCATGTGTATGAAGGAAGTTTGATTTGACAATCCTTAGCATGCCTACAGCAAAAGTTCAAAAGAGATGGCAGTTCCACTATTGTAGGAAACCCTCTTTCTAACCCTTCAGCATGTACCAAACAAAATAGCATAGATATTGTTTGCAACATTCCCATCTGAACAAGGCTCCTCAATACTGATTAGCATCTGTAGACAAAGGACATACATTTGTTGTTAAAATTATAGTTAAGGGGCATGCTAGTTGGAGACTAGCTAATTATTATGCAGATAGCAGTTCAAGGACACAAACAATTTAACCAATTTCATGTATTTTCTGATTCAAATTAATATTGGTGTGAGCCTAACCTACTTCATGGGGCTGTTAAGATCTACAGCAAATTTGACATTTATATGAACAAATGAGAAATTACTCTTGACATATTCTTCCACATCACAGGCAACAATTTCAAACTCCAACAAAAATTTCACACACACCTATTTTTATGAACATTCTAAGCTTACATTCTGAACCCACTAACCATTAAAAAGAACTATCAAGGCATGGGATAAACCCAGCAGAATACACCAGATAGCCACAGGTAACAAGCTGTTCCTGTCCATAAAACATTTTTTTCTATGCAGGTTCATTCAAGATATTTAAAGTCTATTTGATTTCATTCAGGTGGTAACCATTTGGACAGAGTATTCTATCCAGTGTAGCCATTCACTCTCTGCACTACTCCTGTTGCAATAGGATGCTTTTGTCTAGTTCAAGACTTTGAAAAGCTGCCTTGTAACCTTGTGAACATCTGCATTAAAAAAAGATCTTGGCTCCTTTCAACAAATCTAGAGCTGATCTGTGGGCTATTATGCTGAATAAAAGATGACTCTTCCAGGGCCACCAAGCCGGTTCATGACAAACGGGGAGACTTGAGTACTGCTGAACTCAAGTCTGGCTAGTGGGCTACCCAGAGGCCTCTGGTTGGCCGCCATGAGAACAGGATGTTGCAACAACACTGTGAGAAAAGGATGCTGAACTAGATGGGCTCTTCTTGTGTTAACGTAGATCTTCCCAGCCAAAGTTACTCTAGTCCTAATGCTAGTCTCTATTGGCAGATATTAACATTATCCTTCCCAGGCTTTTTAATGTTTTTAATGTTAATGTTTATGTCTACGCTTTATTTTAATATTGTTGTTGATATATGTGATTGGTTTTATTATAATATTGTATTTTTAATCTGTTTTGTACACCGCCCAGAGAGCTACTAGCTATGGGCGGTCTAAAAATGAAACAAATAAATAAATAAATCCTTCCACCAAAAAGCAAGCTTGCTTACTTCAATGCTGAGAATTCGCTACATTTTTCATTCTGCTCATACGGAGTTACACATTAAGTTGTCTATTTTTTCAACAACGGAACCCAATCCAAATAAAGCCATCAGCCTATTTACACTGTATCTTTTGTTTTTTGGTATGCAAGAATGGTCCATGACAAACTTATTTGGCGTAAAACCAGTGTACAACAGGCATTAATTCTCTTCCACCAAAAGAAGTCTGTCTACTCTGCATTTAACAGGCTGCGCTATGCAGAAATTGTCTCACTGTAACTTTCCATGCAACACATTCTCAGAAGCAGAGATCTAAGAACTTCCTCTTCCTTCAGCTACAGGGAAGGGGGGAGGGTCCGAAAGGAGGATGGGTGACAGCAAAAGATTATTGAGCAACTGGTTGAATTTCTGCTATAGTCAGTACTGTACGTTTTTAGGTTATGACACTTATCAACTATATGCAACTTTTCCTGTTCTGTACTCACCAAGTAGCTGCAAAACAGTAGGCAGACAGAAAGGATACTAAAACAATAATAGTGCTGCTGTACTCCATAGCCGTCAATCACAGCCAAATGTCTACTGGGGCATAAAAAGCTGCAGTCCTCAGCATCTTTTCTTGAAAGCAAGCTCCAGTGAAATCACCTTGCTTCCATGCAAGAATACTACTTGAAGCATGATCCAGCCAAACTCTAAGCAACTTTATGCCCTATAGATTTCAATGGGAGATATTTAAGCAAGTACTCAACTTTAATTTGATGTCAAATACCTTTGCCTAGACCGTGCCATTAGTATTTATATAGCTTTTCCCTGGATACTCTTGAAGCACTTCACATACATTATTCTCAGTAATCCTTACAACATCCCTGTAAGTTATTTTCGTTGCAGATAGAAGATGTGGCTAACCCCATGGGCTTGCCCAAGAGCTTCCCACAGGCATCTGGATGGCCACTGTGAGAACAGGATGCTGGACAAGAGGGACCTTTGACCTCATCCAGCAGGGATCTTCCTATGTTCTTAAGATGAGATCATGATAGAGCTAAGATTTGAACCAGAGTCTTTCCTCATCCTTTTATCTGCTATGCAATGCTGGTAAGTTTGTTTAAGGCTGAGGGTTCCATTTGAGCAAGAGGCTTCATATTGTTAAATCAACTATCCTTCAATAACAGAACTGTACTTTTCCACCATGTAGGAATTCCAGGAGAGAAGCATTAACCAGAATTAAGGATGATGGGAAATTTTGAATGAGTTGTGCTTTGGGAATCCATATCTGGAAACAACTGCAAATGTAAGTTAGATTGCAATTCTATCCCCCACTTCTCTAGAAGTAAGTGCCATTGAAGTCAGTGGGGCTTATTTCAGAAGAGAGATGTACAGGATTGCACTGTTAGTCAAACCTCTGGAGCACTTTCTTTAACCCTTGCTGAGATCTGGCCATGATAGACAGAGGAAAGGGGGAGGGGGAAAGTAACTAGAATCACCCCCTCCCATTTTTCTCTTCCAACTCCACCCTGTCCTCCAGGTAAATTTGGTGAATGCTGGGAACGTGTATTTTGAACTGCCTCGGGCTCCTGTTAGGAGGAAGGGTGGGGTATAAGCTGATGGAAACAAAATAAACGTTTTGTTACATTAAATTTTAGTAAAACTGAAAGCAACTGGGGCAATTTTGCTGGGGGCCCCCAACCCAAACAAACAAGTTTTCAAAAGCATATACGAGTTCCATGACAGTGCTCCCTTTAAAAAAAACACTCATAGTAATCCTTGAAACTTGTCTGTCCAAATATTTGTAGATACACTTCTAGAAATAATGAAGCCCAGGAAAAAGGGAGAAAGTCAATATATGTGTATCTACAAAAAGTGGTCCACATAGATGATCTTAGGAGTGGACATACTGGTCTTATATATCCTCCTTTAGATGGTAATGTATATTACTTCAAACTGTGGCATGCCAGCCCTGCTGCATTTGAGGGGCTCTCCTGCTTGTTCTGCTGAGTAGGCCACTGAACTTCTGCCCTCCCTCTGCAACCCTCTCCTGTCTACAAATTATTTGTTTTATTGCTTCCTATGATGCTTCCCATTTGCCCCCCCCTCTCTCTCTCTCTGTGTGTGTGTGTGTGTGTGTGTGTGTGTGTGTGTGTGTGTGTGTGTGTGTGTGTGTGTGTGTGTGAGAGAGAGAGAGAGAGAGAGAGAGAGAGAGAGAGAGAGTGAGAGAGAGAGAGAGAGAGAGAGAGAGAGTTTAAATCTCACTTCAGCCTCACCAGGAGGCTTTAGGGGAGTCACTGTTCTTTACGTTCCTCTGCCAAAAAAAACCACACATACAATATTGTGCACTGGCCTACCTCACAGGATTTTTGGTAAGGATTCATGGGATAATATACATAGAATACTTTGAAATCTTAAAAAAACAATATAGATGCTACATATCATTAGTGTGATGAGTTCATATAGCAACAAGATGATTTAAAGGTTCATATGACTATAAAACAAAAACTGACTACTAAAGGATTTGGGTCTAACACTTGAGCCCTTAAAAATACACACAAAAAATCCCAAACCCTGGTACTTTAAACACAGCATTTCACTTAGCGTTGCCGAGAACAGCCAGCTTCCTTTCTGTACACTAAAAAAACCGCACAAAATGTAACATACAGTATCTGCCTCAGGCATGCTGGCTATGTCAACAGCTTATCTCGCACTGAACTGTCTAGACTGTTATTAATATGCAACTGATTCAACAGCAAGGACACTGCTGTTGGAAGCAAACTGGAAGAATTGTTAAGTGGAGAATTATTCGTCTCTCCAACTGAATCAGTCCCTTAAAGGAAAAACAAAGAAAACCAGATGCGACTCATCACTGAGTATGCCTAGCAAGCAGGCAAACAAAAGGCTCTTCTTCCTTTAAGAATAAAGTGGACCTGAACTGTCCCTACTTGCCTGAAAAATATTTGAACCACCTATTTTCCTAGAGAACCTTTTCCAAAAGAAAGTGGGAACTCAAGGCGATATACTACTAGACAGACTCCTACAATATCCAGCTACTATAAATGTGGCTAACAATTTTACAGCAATAAAATCCAACAATAGATAAAGGCAGATTGAATACATAAATACACACACACACCTTAAAGGCACACACTGTAGAATTATTCTAATCAGTATCATTTGGACCATTGGAAGATTCAAATCCAGCAACTCATTATCTTGCTCATCCTACAACTGTCACGGGAGTATGTAAGTTACAATTGCAGCCACATGCTTCTTCATCCACACCTGTCTAGTTAACTACTCAGGCCAGGCTTCTGGCCCCATTCCCCCCATTGAAGACACTGCAGAATGCTGAAGAATCTTATTAGACTTGAAACTCAACCCAGCAGCACCACTCATAGCCCGACTTTGGGCATTTTCTTGCCCTAACGAGGATCCCTTTCGAAGTGCTCCCCCTTCCAACTCCCCTCTCCCCATCCCAGCTGATATGTCTTATTTCTAATAATTCACTCTCCGCATCTATACATTTAGGCTTTCGTGTCCAGCCCCTTATTTCTCTTTAGACTCCCATCTCTCCTGACAGTATTGTCAATCGGTTTGATTTAACCTTATTACCCAATTTCCATTTTTGGAAGTATTTCTTAACCCCCTCTGCTGTCTAAACTCTCTCCTTGGGTGTGCAGCAGCAATCTCAAACTGTAATTGTTCTAAGCTAAAAATCAAGCTCTTCTGCACACCCCATTTTCTTTTTCTTTTAAAGGAAACAAAGTAACACAAAGATTACTGTGGGGGGGTTTATTGCAATACGCGCCTGGCTTCTGCAATCACGTCTCTTCAATAAAGCAACTGGCTTGCACTGACACACCAATTACCTTCAAAAATCTGAAAAATCTCTTCCACTTCCACCAGCTGTTAGTTGTCAACACTGGTTGAAAGCAATCACCCCTTGTTCCAAGGGGGGGGGGGGTGGATGGGAAAAGCAGCTTTCTTAAAAAAATAAAAATAAAACAAAATTACAATATAGTATGGAAAAACCTCAAAAGAACTTCCACCAGACCTCAGATGTTGCTTCATTTGGGATTATTATATGATCTGGGATTTAATGAAAGCACCTTTCAACTGGACTGCATGGTTAATGATAACATTTATGACAGTGTTTTAAAAAAGGGGGAAATCAAGATCACAGAAAATGCGAAACAAAGGCAGAAAAGCAGCTCCGATTCATCAACGCCTGCATTTAAGAGATTTACAGGAGTAATGTAAATGGTTCACCTGCTGCCAGTTCTCTTCCAAGGATGGTAAAGCTGAGAAGTAGCCGGTGTCGTGGACAAGCTGCAGTTCCTGGAATATACTATAACTAGCCAACACATCCATGTTGTTGCTGTTGCTGTTGCTGTTGCTCCTGCTCCTGAGCAAAAAAACAACAAACCCCGACCCTTGTCTTTTAGGTTTGTGTTTGCAATTTTGTGATGGGGTTTTAGTTCTGTTCATTAAAAAGGAAAGGAGGGGGAAAGACCTTTAAGAGGAATCAATCCAGATGTCCTTTTTCTCTGTTGTTTTGCTTTTGTTTGCTATATATATCTACCTATGTTGTTTGCAGTCACACTTTCAGAGAGAGAGAAAATCAAAGCAGGAACAGCAGCGGAGGAAGCGAAAAAAAGATGAGCCCCATCAACAACCAGGGAGAAGGGATAAACGCTCCCAAACGTGTACAGTGCAAGCCGTCAGCCAGGCACCAAAGAAGGGGGGACTTCTCCACTTGTAGTAAAAAGCAATTGCCTTCCAGGGCTCTGTTGCTGACTCCAGCTCTTGGACCAAGAAAGGGGGGGATGCAAACTCACTGACACGAGACTGCCATCTATTTCTGCATTGCTGCTCGCTGCTGAATGCAATCTTTGCTCTTTATTTTTGGGAGGTTGCATTTTCTGTATTGCGCGCGCGCTCCTCCAAGCGCGCTCCCATTCCCTCCCCCCGCGCGTTCTCACCCCCTCCCTCTTCCAGTCCCTTCTCTTTTCTCCGCGCAGTCGTGGGATCTTTAGAGGAAACTGTCCATTAAGGCAGCGCGTGACCATGTAAGGTAAACAGGAGGTGGGAAGAAAGGGTCGCACATGAAGTCACTGACGTCCAATCTAAGCTCAAAGCGATGGGGGGGAGGCGGAATTCAGCACGGAAGAGCCACAGCGATTGGGTGAGGGCTCGATCGACTGCCGCCTTATAAGGCAGTGTAAGGGGAGCTATTTTTAGAGAGCTATATAAAGGGGTAGGGCTGGTTGATGTGTTGCGAGGCTTGGGAGTGTGAGAGTGATGGTGAGGTGCTGGCTTGTGTGATGGGGGCTGGGAGTTGTAGAGTTGTTCTCTGTCTCCGCTCCATGCAAATTTCAAAGGAGCAGCAGCGATAAAAAAAGGTGTCTCTGCGTTGCAGCAGGCAGAGTTTTGCATGGCCGAGCGAAAAACCGTAGCAAGCCCGAGAACAGGAATAAATTACAGCAGGAAACTCCTGGTTCGCAGTGAGCTCTGCGGGCGCCCGGTGATGGAGGACCGCTTTCCTCCTCTAGAAACTGCTCGCTGATTCCAGACCCTGTTCCAAGTTCCCCCTTTGAAACAGTGTGCGAAAAAAAGATGATGAGAGAGAGGGAGTAGTAACAGTCAGGATTTTGGTACCGTTTGGTGAGCGCCGTTCCGGATAGACCCTCCGCACTATTGTGGGCTTCATCTGAACGAACTAGCGAAAAAGAAAAGTACGTGGGCTGTCAGACTAAGGCTGCAATCCTATATGTAAGCGCTCTGATAGTAAGACCCGTTGAAAGAGGGACTTGCTTCAGAATAAACACCCACGGTTTTCACCTGGTAACATAGTTCTCACGTTTGGAAGCTCTGCCTTTTGTGGTGTGCCGCTTCCCAACTCCTAGCCAAGGTCTGCTGTAATGGAGTTCCCCACTGGTTTACCTAGAACCAGACTTAGTGAGTGAGCTGGCCAGTCGCCCAGGGTGCTGAGCTGAGAGGGGTGCTAAGCAAAGGTCAGTGGCTGCTTTTTCAGTGTACTGTTTGCAGTGGGCTAGGGTGGCAAAAAGCAAGCATCTGCACCTTTTGTTTCAAGGTTTTACAGGTTTGGGTACTAACTACAAAAATGAGTTTCCTTCAATTACAGATAAGACTGTGGGTACGTGGCTGACACTCCCCACGGGCACAGTACAGGTCTCTCGGAGGGTTAAAGTCTGTGTGTGTGTGTGTGTGTTCTTCCTCTCTAGTTGACTTTGTTACTTGCATCCCGCATTTCTGTCAAAATGGTAGTCAAAGCAGGGAGGCGTCATGGCTTAGTGGTAGGAAGGCTCTTGAATCTGAAACCCTGCAGAGCTGCGCCAGTCAGTGTAGACAGAGCAAGCTTGAGCTAGGCGGGCCCAAGGGACTTTGTATGAGGCAGCTTCCTATGTTCAGCTTACAAAAAGATATACAGAACAAAGTAATTTTGAAACAAAATCCGTAAAAGTAAATAGCGAACCAGCTGTTGAAACATCAGAACTTCCAGCAGTATTCAAAAAAGGTTAACACAGGCCACAGATTGAAAGACGTCCAAGATAGCCCCTCTCTGGAAGATGGGTTGTAGCTCGGTGGGTAAAGCAGAGGTTCCCAGGGAACCCAATGGCATCTCCAGGAGGGCTGGGGAAAAACTCCCTGTCTGACATTCCGGGCAGTTCTGAGTTACATGGACCCCAAGGGTCTGACTTGGTACCGGGCATCTTCCTTGGTACCCATGACTAAGTGGGCCTTTAGTTGATTCAGCTGCTGGGTGCTCCTGATGTCCTTCTCAGGATCTGTGAAGCAAGTAAACAACTGCAACCCTCTCTCTGTCTCAGATCTGCACGTGCTGCTACTTGAAGACTCCTGGTGCTTCTGCAACGGCAGGATGAAAAGCTGGTTCTGAAGTGCCATAGCAAGATGGCGCTGGGTTCCTTGGACACCAAGCAGACATTCAGCCCTGTCCTCAAGCTCAACGCGGTCCTCATCCGCTCCGTAGCCACAGGTACAGGAGAGGCCTCGCTGTGCGCCTGGTGCTTGATCCTGGAGAGCCCTACTTTGGCCTGCACTACAGGCCAGACAGCTTTGCCCCAAGTCTCTGAGTAGTATTGGGACCCCAGATCTACAAGGTGGTTGCTTCAACAACTTCAGAAAAGAATATGTAAGATTTTTACCTGCTTGTTTTTCAGCAGGAGATGAAGAAGTCTGTGGTGATGAGTCAGGAAGAGCACACAGGCTGCTGAGGGGGAAGGGGAGGGTGGGGAGTTTGTTTGCTTATTACGCTTATATCCCACCTTTCCCCAAAAGACCTCAAGATGGTGTCCCCCTCCTGATATTATCCTCACAACAACCCTATGAGGTAGGTTAGGCTGAGAGAGACAGTGACACGTGCCCAAGGTCACCCAGTGAGTGGGGATTTCAACCCTGGTGTTCCAGGTCCCAATCCAACAGGCCTGCCCTCAGGAGGACTTTGAGGGGGATTCCAGATGGGGAGGGGCTTACATGGCAAACAGGTCATCCAGATCAGAATTTTCTCTGTGCAGGGGTGTGTGGCACGTTATCTTCCACACTTTCCTGTTTTTTTGAGTCATGGGTATTTGTTGCTATTCCGCTGCTTGCTGTCTGTTCCTGTGGGTGGAGCTTGACAGAATGCAGCCTCCCCTCAATTGCTCCTCTCCCTCCACTTCCATTTTCCATTAAAAAAAAAAAGTATGGGATGGCATTCTGATACCAACGTTGTCAAGTGTTTCTGTAAGTCACTTTGAGTTCACTTTTGTGAGAAAAGCAACTAATAAAATAATCATAAACAGATGCTGTAAAAACTTGCATTTTGCAAGTTGACCCTACTTGTTTTTACTTTTTGTAAATTGCTTTGATGTTTTTAATGAAATTGTGGTGTAGAAATATATTTATAAATATTTATTTATTTATAAATGAGCAGCACTGGTTCCACAATTAGCTCCCCACCTGGAAGCTCACCTGCAGAAAGGGTAGATATGATTCTTAAGTTCATTAGGTGAGCCATTTCCCGCAGGCTTGGTTTGGTTTGGATTGTGCTGTTGGTAAAGCTTGACTAGGGATCCTCTGCAAAGATATCCATATCCAAGCAGGGTTGGAATGCCCTGTCCCTACCTGACCTGGGGGCTGCAGTTAGTGCAGAATTCTGTGGCACGATTGCTGACACGAGTGAGACCCTATCGGCACATAATACCTCTGCACCGATTGTCGATTTGCTACGAGGCCAAGTTCAAGATGTGCTTTCCATGTTATGGGTTCCACATTGTACTTGTTCTACTCTTCTACAAAATCAGTCCTTTAGCAGCTACCATTTGGAACTCCCTGCCTATTGATATTAGGCAGACACAGTCATTGTACTCTGCTAAAAATGTTTTTGTTTAGGCAAGTCTACCCAGGCATGTAGAAGCTATTGTGTTTTTTATCTGTTTTTAACTCATTGTTGGTTTTATTATTTTGAATTTTAAATACCTGTCTTTAACTGTTTCTGCCAATAATTTCATTGTTTTAATTCCTTCTGTAAACTGCTTTGAGATTTTTTACAATAAAACGGTATATAAATGTAAATAAAATACAGAAATAAAGTTTGTAGTCCCTGTGGCCCTTGGGTCTCTTTCCACTTTTAGGAACAAAGGAATCTGGCTTATACCGGCTCAGACCATTGGGTACCATGTAGCTCAGTACTGATGACTTGGATTAGCATTGGCTCTGTTTAAAAATTATCTTTTTTAATTGCTCTTTTCAATTCACTAATGAATGCGCAACATACCTAGGGTAGATCCACACCATTCAACATACATTTGAAGCACATGAATCCCACCACAGAATCATGGGAACTGTAGTTTGTTAAGGGTAGTGGGAACTACCTCTGTGTTGGAATTTTTTTTAATACGTTTTTAAACCTTTTTAAAAATGTTTTCAAAGCATTTTTAAAAATGTTTTTAAATATGTTTTGTTTTAAAGTCTGTCTTTATGGTGTTTTAAAGGGTTTTTAGTGTTTTTGTTTGCCACCCTGGGCTTCTCCTGAGACAAAAGGTGGGATATGAATCAAATAATAAATATAATAAAATATAAATAAATATTGGGTGAGTTTTCATGCACTGTTACCTTGGCTTGAAGCTTGAAGTCAGTGGCCAACACTGCTGGCCATTGCCCACAGCATGCTGGAGGAGAGGGCAAGGAGGGGTGCCCGGAGGAGCAACACACAACGCCTGGAGTGAGGAGCCACTCACCGCCCCGCCACATGCAAAGTTGCCAGCCAGCCCGCCCGCTCGCCCTGCCGGCTGATGCCATGTCATGGAACCCTGTGCAGATAAGTGAAGCGCCGAGAGACAGAGTGAAGATGCTGAGTGATGCTGAGCTATGGCTTCTGAGGAGCATTTTTATGAGCTCTGGATGCTCTATTTCATCAAGGACCCGATGCAGTCTTGCTTGGAGGCCAGGCCTGGCAACCAAGAGGTCTTCTGTATCTTTAAAAGTTGTGCAGGGGGAAGGGAAAATTCCACCTTGTGGTTTTTCCCATGACAGTGCTGCAAGAACACCTACACTTGGTTGACTTTCTCTTCTACAGATACAAGATCAGTCTCAGGCCCTGAGCCTGGCAACCCTAATTTACCTCACAGGGTTGTTGCAAAGATAAATGGGGGGAGGGAATGGCAATAGTCGTGGCATTCACAAATCAAAATAAGTCTGGCGAGGGGGGCACACACAAGGAATAAGATGTCTGATAGATAGAATGGTCACAGATGAAGCTTTCCCCATAATTATATTTTCATGCAAAAAAGGCTTACTCCATTTAATTTCTACCTGCTCCACAGCTGTATATGAGCCTGATCTCCTGCAATGCCACCCCTAAACCATGCAAAGAACTCAAGTAAAAAAACCAACAATCACAGAATGTGGGGGATTTTTTTTTTATGTTCCATGACATGGTGCAGAGAGCCACTCTCTCTCTGCCTTCCAGTTCCCAGCAATTCTCTAGACACACTAAAACTACAAGCACACTTCTGCTAGCTGCCAGGAGAGGGGGGGGAGGCTCTCCTGCAGAGTTTAAATGACAAAAGGGGTCTTCCTGGCCCATTCTCAGTTGCTGGGCAACTGATCGAGCCCATTATCTTACCTGGCCACTCTATTTGATTAACAGATTCATCTGGCTAGCAGAGCCAACCCCCAGGGCATAGGATTCCAAATCAGAGGCTGGAAAGGGGACCCACAGAAATCATCCCAACCCCCATGCTCATAACAATATAATGGAAAGTTTCAGTTCAGAGCACTTCATGTATCAGGTTACAGACTACACAGGAATCAGCTTCATTACTAAGGAAGGCTATGTAGAAAATACATAAGGAACTGTGGGTTTCCACCATCAGACATGCTTTGGGCACTGCACATGCATTCCAGAGAGGTTTCCCACCCAATTCAGAACTTCTTGTGTCTGTATGGCACACACAAGGGCATATGTGTATTAGAAAATATAGCGAATATGTACTGGAAAAGAATAAGGAAATGAGGTGCCCATCACAAAAGATGGTTTGGGGCACCATAAAACACACTTCATTGAATCTGGGAGAGTGTCTTCTCTGAGATGTCATCCATGAATGCTTTTGAGTGTCAGCTATGAAATTACATCTTCAAGAAATCACTGTTGTTTAACCTGCCACGTTTCCTTCTGTTGCCAATACCAATGGCTCTGTAAACTAATAATATTTCAGTAAGGTGAGTAAGAGGGAAGACCGATACAAAAATTAAACATAAAAAAAAATCCCATCAGAGATCATACACTTCATCTTTCAACAACCCTTTTAAGGAGAGACTTTGTCCCAGTGTGCGTCTGTATTGGAATTATATTTAAGATGTTTTCAGCAATGTTTTGTAATTTTCAAAAGGTGTTTTTCAATGTTTTATATTTGATTTTGTAAAGATCTTTTGATTTAAATATGTTTTTAAAAGACTTGGGGGGGTAACACTTTTTTGCCACCCTGGGGTAATGCTGGAGGAAGGACAGGATAGATATATAATAAATAATCAAATAAACAAATACATACATACATACAACCATACTTTTAGAGGTACTTTTTGTTTACTATATATATTAAAAAATTAACAAGTCAGTATTGTTGTTTGCTTGACTATTCAAAGAAATGACCATCTTCTTTATCATCAAAGATAAGGATCCAGGTGGGGAAAATCACCCTGGGGCCGGGATGTAGGTCAGACTCTCAGCTGATTGCCAAAATATCCATCAGTTTGCTGTGTGTATCCTGAAACAGCAATCATTGTTTCATGCCTCCACACCTAACTTGGTTGCAATTGAAAACTAACTTTAGTTACCATTCCAGTTCACCTTGCCTAACAGTTAGCACCACAGTTATATTTGCAAATGTGGAGATTTCCATTAAGATGTCATGGAAATATTGAAGTTCTGCATTAGATGCTGAAGAACAGACAATACAAGCTTTCGTTCAAGAAGTGCAGTATTTGAACAAAGAAGGTTACAGAAATGAGACATCTTGTTGGAGTAGGATATCTACTAAGCTTTATAGAAACCCTGAGAAGTGTAAGAAGTGGCTTTATAATTTATGGAAGGAAGATCAAAGAGCCCTGAGAAGTAGAACTTTGGGAGAAGCTGGGATCAAAAGGTTTTATATTTGGAAGAAGCCAGAAGATTCTTCATCTTATGTTCAATGTGATCGTTGCAATGATTGGTTTCACCCAAAGTGTATAGGTTATAAATCTGCACAGGAGTTGGTTGATGTTACACCATGGTTTTGTCCAGCATGTGAATCAGAACAGAACTGCTGTTTTAAGCAGGACTATACATTCAGTGCATTTGAAGTAATTTCTAATGAAGCTACCCAAAATGAATTGTATTTTAATTCACCGACTGAATCTGTGGATATAGATGCTACTCTCCCAACTGAGCACAATGATCCAAAGTTGGAACATCAAACTATCTTTAGACAGAAGAATGGCAGTGATGTTCTCAGACCCAAAGGGAAGGAATTTCAAGAGAGTGTCCACGAAGATCACATATCAGTTTCTATGCCGTCTGAAGGGATGAAGAGAAGACTATTATCAATTCAACGTTACAGAAAAGGTGTGTTTGCTTGTAACATGCCCATCATCGTTTATAGTAACTTTAAATACATCTGAATGAAGAGAGATATACTCGAGCAAATCACAATCTGGATTACAGAACGGATGGGCTAGTATGTTAGCAAAAAAGTTGGAGGAAAAGAACATATAAAAGAAAATATAATCGATTTAAAAGGAAGAGCTCACAAAAAATAAATGCCTCATTCTGGCACAGAAAAGCAAAATGTAAATTTGATGGCTGTATTTGGCTACAAATGACTACTAAGGAGAGACCAAAGGATGATAATGTAAGAATAAACATTACTCAGACACACCATTGGCCAGTCATACAGAAGGCATACGCTTATCCCACAAAGGAAGGAATTGAAAAAAGCAAACAATGGAGAAACACTAAGTAACCTAAGGAACACACTTATAAGCCAAGGTGACCCTATACTTATAGCTGGCAACTATAATGAAGTGAAAAGTACTGCAGTTTTAAAAAAAAATTCCAGTGAGGGAAACCTTGAAGGATGCACCGATGAAAAACCTTTTTCAGGACTGTGGTCATACAAGAGAAGCAAGATGCTTCAGAAACAGCACCATATAAAACAGAACATTGCTATGTGCAGTATATTGCTGTATCACCATTTACGTTGCACATGTACATCAATTACATCTTTTGTGTGATCTTCAGAGGGCGGGTTTATGCAAGCTGTATCTTGATGCCACAGGGTCCTTAGACCAGAGACCGCCTTCAGTGAAACACCATATTTTGTATTATGCTTTGTGCATAAAGAAGCCATCGAACACATCCTTCCAGTAGCAGAGGTGCTCACTTCTGACCAGAGCACTCCAAATATTTCACACCGGCTGGCATTGTATTCAAGGAACATGCTAAAGGTAACTGGACAACATCTCAGACCACAAAAAATTGAATGTGACTTCAGCTGGGCTTTAATTCATGCTGTCACTGAAGTGTTTAACAAGATGCCTCCAAAGCAATACCTCAAAGCATGTTTTGAAGTGTGTTCAAATAAGAGCCCTGTTGAATTTACAATAATTCACATTTGCGCGGCACATATGATAAAGCTAATTGCTGGACATGTAAGCAGAATAAAAGTTTCACAAGAAGTTAAAGGTTTTTTCATGTATGCTTTTGCATTACTGCAAAACGGGGGGGGAATGACAGAATGATTAGGAAACTAAACATTATTTTTGGGACTAAGCAGCTAACATATGAGTGTAAATGTGCAATAGATACAGTTAAGAAATTTTTAAAAGACCAAAAAATATCCACTACTGATCATGGACAAAGGAATTCTTCAAACACAGGATTTCATGTGTAAAAGCTCACCTTTTTCCAAACTTATTCCCATCCAAAATCGGGAAAGCATTGGAATACAGAATGTGATTAACAAATAAAATATCTACTGCAATAATGAAGGGAAAAAAATTGTGTCAAAGTATGTTGCTACATTGCCATTGTGGAGTGGCATTATGCTGCAAGACCAAAAATGCCACTAAACTCGAGACTGTAATGCCACTGTTGAAAATTGGTTCAGAACAATTACAAAAGAAGTTCTGAATGACAAACTGTATCGCAGACCAGCACAGTTTACACACATTAGGAAAGACACCATTCGGGGTCGATTCTGCCTAACTGCCATTGGTATTCTCAGTGACAGCAACCAAAGAAAGAAAACCAAGAAGATTAAGACAGAGGAAACTCATTTAAGTGATGTCATCCCAGATCCTCTTACTGAGATAGAAAAATGGTCCAAAAGACCACAGTCCACACCTAAAAAGCAAGCTAGGTACCAAAAAGGACCGCTTGAACATCAACACAAAGAAAAGCCAGTTTCATCTTGTCCTCCTTGGAATGGAAAAGGGAAACTGAAGGGAAGGAATATAAAGCTCATAAACACTCGCACAATAGACAATCTCTACATTGTGATAATGGAACTGTATCCCAAATTGAAAAATGAAATATGAGGAGTGCAGAACAAGGATGAAGCCATTCAAAGATTGTTGCAAGTGAATGATGCCTTTAGGAGTCATAACTGGTGTTCAGGGAAACTTGAATGGTTGACACAGTTTCAGAATTACGTGGCAACAAGTCTGTGGGATTGCTATGGGTCTGAAGAAGACATGATAACCTCCCACCTATCCTTTTTATTTAGTTCCAGACATCTGTAGCAATCTTGACTGTCTAAAAAGGATAAGGGAAATGAAGTCTAGGTCAATATGTTTATCGTAGGTATACTGTTTCATTGCTATTTATTGCCCCACTAGCTTCACTGGATCAGTATTCACTGGCAAATTTTAAACAACAAATCTTTTCATCACGTTTTCAAGATAGGCAATGGTTTGAAGTAACACGCTTCCAAGGATATTAATCCCTCTTATGATATCCCATCTTGATTGTGTTCTAAGTACTCTTTACACAATAAGCTGGGAAAGCAGTTTTAACCAGAGGAACCACACTGGGTGTTCACAGAGAGATTGCTAACACTGTATGCATACAATAAGGATGCTAGTGCAAAAGGCAAGACAGAAACTGGGTTTTAGTTGTAAGCTATTTACAAACCATCTTTCATTGTTATATCTAGTATCCCTCTTATTTCATTGTAAAAACAGCTTGGATGCAGCCAATACACTGGAAGCTTCATCTCTGTGTTTCGTACATTTTCAATGTTTTTTCAATGTTTTGTATTTGATTTTGTAAAGATGGCTTGTTTTTAAGATGTTTTTAAAAGACTTGGGGGGTATCGGGGATCTCCTCTGCAGGCATAGACACACACACACCCAGAGTGCCCAGCCATAGTATTTTTAAAAGGAATATATCCTGATGAGGATAATTCTGCCAGTGGCTCGTTTGGGGAATCAGGTTCAGATACAAGCGTGGGTGGCAGCAATCTCCTACTAGTGATACGTAACAAGAAAGGTGGAAGGCAGATGCTTGGATATGTGTGAAGAGGCTCTAGTCAAAGAAAGAATGGAGGAATGAGAGGGAAATGGCTTAGCCAATGTGAAGAGTCTTCTAGCATGCTTCCTTGCCCGTTCGTGCTGATTGGATCTATCAGTGCTAAGTCACAAGAAAGGTGGAGGGCAGCCGCATAGACATGTGTGAAGAGGCTCTAGTCAAAGAAAGAATGAAAGAAAGAGAGGAAAATGTCTTAGCCACTGTGAAGAGTCTTCTAGCATACTTCCTTGCCGTTCCTACTGATTGGATCAATTAGTGCTAGGTCACAGGAAAGGTGGCAGGCAGCCGGATGGACATGTGTGAAGAGGCTCTAGTCAAAGAAAGAATGAAAGAATTAGAGGAAATTGTCTTAGCCACTGCGAAGAGTCTTCTGGCCTGCTTCCTTGCAAATTCCCGCTGTTTGGATCTATTCGTGCTAGGTCACAGGAAAGGCGGAAGGCAGCTGCATGGACATGTGTGAAGAGGCTATAGCCAAAGAAAGAATGGAAGAATGAGAGGGAAATGGCTTAGCCACTGCGAAGAGTCTTCTAGCATGCTTCCTTGCCCGTTCCTGCTGATTGGATCTATTCGTGCTAGGTCACAGGAAAGGTGGAAGGCAGCCTCATGGACATGTGTGAAGAGGCTATAGTCAAAGAAAGAAAGGAAGAATGAGAGGGAAATGTCTTAGCCACTGCGAAGAGTCTGCTAGCATGATTCCTTTTTTGCCACCCTGGGCTAATGCTGGAGGAAGGACAGGATAGGAATATAATAAACAAATACATACATACAACCATACTTTTAGATGTACTTTTTGTTTACTATATATATATATATACTTAAAAAATTTAACAAGTCAGTAGTGTTGTTCACTTGACTGTTCAAAGAAATAACCATCTTCTTTACCATCCAGGTGGGAAAAATACCCTGGGGCCAGGGTTGTAGGTCAGACTCTCAGCTGATTGCCAAAATATCCATCAGTTTGCTGTGTGTATCCTGAAACAGCAATCGTCGTTTCATGCCTCCACACCTAATTTGGCTGCAATTGAAACCTAACTTAAGTTTCCATTCCAGTTCACCTTACCTAACAGTTAGCATCACAGTTTTATTTGCAAATGTGGAGATTTCCTTTAAGATGTCATGGAAATATTGAAGTTCTGCATTAGATGCTGAAGAACAGATAATATATGCTTTCGTTCAAGAAGTGCAGTATTTGAACAAAGAAGGTTACAGAAATGAGACGTCTTGTAGGATATCTACTAAGCTTTATAGAAACCCTGAGAAGTGTAAGAAGGAAGATCGAAGAGCCCTGAGAAGTAGAACTTTGGGAGAAGCTGGGATCAAAAAGTTTTGTATTTGGAAGAAGCCAGAAGATTCTTCATCTTATGTTCAATGTGATCGTTGTAATGATTGGTTTCCCGCAAAGTGTATAGGTTATAAATCTGCACAGGTTGGTTGATGTTACACCATGGTTTTGTCCAGCATGTGAATCAGAACAGAACTGCCGTTTTAAGCAGGACTATACATTCAGTGTATTTGAAGTAATTTCTAATGAAGCTACCCAAAATGAATCATATTTTAATTCACCGACTGAATCTGTGGATATACATGCTACTCTCCAAACTGAGCACAATGATCCAAAGTTGGAATACCAAACTATATTTAGACAGAAGAATGGCAGTGATGTTCTCAGACCCAAAGGGAAGGAATTTCAAGAGTGTGTCCACGAAGATCACATATCAGTTTCTATGCCCTCTGAAACACATACAAGGGATGAAGAGAAGACAGTTATCAATTTTTCAGTTTCCTCTTGTCTGTCATTTGTGCTGGCTAAAAATCTGTGGAGTGAGTGAGTGAACACCACCTAAGATTTACAGGCAAGGCACTGCTGAAGAGTTCTGTGGCAGTTATCACAGGGAAAGGCAGAGGAGTGGTGTGAGACCAAACCTTAAGGGAGGAATCCTTTCTGCCTGAGTGAGTAGCAAAGAAGGGCAGTAGCAGGCCAGAACCAGAAGACTTGTGAGACTGAGCATCAAAAGATAGATAGAAGTTCTGCTGGAAGGGGTTTGGAATCTGGAAGAGGCACTCAGGAGAAGCACAATTTGATCCCTATTCCCTTATCCCCATGTAAGAAAAAATGAAGCACGTCATTCTGCTTCATTCCAGGGCAAGGAGAAATCTCAGGTGTAGTCTGTGAATGCAATAATTCTCGCATGTGCCCCCTAGCTTTGTACATGCTTGCATGGGCCCTTGTAGGGGGCAGCAGCAAGACCTCCAACATCATACCTGCACCAGGCCCCATAAAGCTTCTGGATGACCCTTCAAAGGTGACCACTGGGGTAAGGTGCTCCTTGTGCAGGACACTATTTATCATAGGCCAGTCGCTTCTCTCTTGCAGTCTCTAGTTGGTCCACTAAAAAGAAAATGAGAAATGCTACATTATAGTGTGTGCAGACGTAAGGAGGTAGCAGCAGATTATGTCAGAAATATTGGACTACAAGGAGGGGGAGGGTAAAAGAAAGCAGAAGCTGAAATCTATGGCAACACAGGATGAAAATAAACCTTCTGTTAGAAAGCCTATTGCCAGAACTAGGGATGGGGGAGAAATTCTATTCAATTCACATTTCAAGCCAAATCTATCAAATTGGCACTTTTTGAAACAATATGTAAATCAAAATACAGCTGTGCTTTGAAATTTGCACCTATCCAAATTTTGCGATGCACTTCTCCAACCAAGCAATGTTTACAAAAATGCATATATTAGGGGAAAGTGTGCATAAAAATGAATATATTAGTGAAAATAACATTACATTCGAAGAAACTGCTTGCAAAAATGTATACATTAGTCAAAGCTGCATATAAGAATGTGTTGATTAGGAGAAATGTGCACTAAAATGCCAGAGAATTTTCATGAGGATTTTTTTAAAAAATTGCAAATTGCTGCGGAATGTGAAGAACTGAATTTCAGACTGGAAAAATTAGAACCGGAGAGAACCGGAATTGACATCTTTCCACCCCTAAACCAGAACCCATATGCTTGCTGTTTAGAAACCAACTAGGCTCTTCATATAGTGCAAAGCATTTTAAGTAGACGTATTAACAGGCTGGGTTGAGATGTTTTCCCTGGGCATGTCTCCCTCCATCCCTCGCTCAGCACACGCAAAATGGCGGCCGTGGAGCTGGAGTGCGTGCCTGAGACACTCTACAACACCGCTATCTCTGCTGTGGTCGACAGCTACGGCTGAATGCGCCACAGGGACATCCGTTCCTTGTCCGAGAACATCCAGTTTGACGTCTATTACAAGTTTGCAGGTTCAGGAATGAGCAACGGCTTTCAACTTGGTCTGGTGGACCTGTGCAAGCAGCCCCCCAGGCCCCCGCCTGCCCCCCAGCCGGCCTGGACCAGCTACTCCACCATCTCTACCTCTTCCACCCCATCCCCCTTTCCTTTCACTTTGTCCGGCTTCAAGGTCTCCCCACCTGAGGAGAAGGAAAAGGAACCCTCATGCAGTGCCCTGCTGTCACCCCACTGGCACCCCCATATCGAGGGGAGCCCTGCACCCCCACCACTTCTCCCCGCAGTGCTCCGCTGCCGCCCAAGAGAGATGAGCCCTTGCAGCTACCAAGAAGGGTGCCGCCTCAGGCTCGCCTGGGCAGTTGGCCATTCGATGCTACTTGATGCAGCTGCCTGAGATTGGGTTGCAGGGAAGAAGAAGGGTGGTGGCTGATGGAGACTGGTGGAGGCTAAGTTGAACCTGCTTTAATTCTTTTTCTACTTTTGCAGTACTGATTGAAAATGTAATGTGGCCTTCTATTATATGTTATATTTATAGTATGGAATTAATTCATGTATTGTAATATCTGCTATTTGTTATTTTTTATTATGGTTGCATTTTGTTTGAAATTGTCTTGCAATTGTTTGCTCTTGTTATAAGTTATTTCAATTATTGTGTTTTTGCTTTGTTGTAAGTCGCTTTGAGTTCTACTGTTGAAAAAAGCAACTATCAAAGCCAGTAATAAATAAATAAATAAATAAATAATGTTTTTCCATAAGTAATATTTATAATAATAATAATAATAATAATAATAATAATAATATTTAATTTGTTTGTCGCCTATCTGGCAATTAGCCACTCTAGGCGACGTACATTAAAATGAGATAAAATACAACAATACAACAATATCAAATACAACAATACAACGATATCAAATGCAGTCATATTAATAACAGTAGATAAAAATACTGGACAGTCATCAATACATTTAAAAGCACTTATATTAGCAGCATATGATAGATGGTAAAATCATAAAGATTTACCCTTCCCAAGGACCTCAAAGGCCTGTTGGAAAAGCCACATCTTCAGGACCTTGCAGAATACCTCTAGGGAAGGAGCATGTTGAAGGTCACATGGGAGGGAGTTCCAGAGAGTGGGGGCCACCACAGAAAAGGCTCTTTCCCTAGTACCCACCAACCTAGCTGTTTTGGTTGGCGGGATTGCGAGAAGGCCTTGAGTGGCTGATCTAGTTGGGCGGCATAATTGGTGGCGGTGGAGGCGCTCTTTCAGGTAAGCTGGGCCGAAACCGTATAGGGTTTTAAAGGTTAATACCAACACCTTGAATCGGGCCCGGAAAATAACCGGCAGCCAGTGTAGATCAAATAATACTGGCGTAATGTGGTCTCGGCGGCGGCTGTTGGTAAGTAAGTGCGCCGCTGCATTCTGTACAAGTTGTAATTTCCAGGTAATTTTCAAGGGTAACCCCACGTAGAGCGCATTACAGTAGTCCAATCGAGAGGTGACCAGGGCATGCACCACGAGTGGGAGCTGTTGAACAGGGAGGTAGGGTTGCAGCCTACGTATAAGGTGTAATTGATACCAAGCTGCCCGGCTCACAGCCGAAATCTGACCCTCCATGGACAGCTTGGAATCAAGAACAACCCCGAGGCTGCGGACCTGGTCCTGTAGGGGCAACTTCACTCCATCAAACACCAGGTCAACATCTCCTAACCCTCCCTTGTCTCCCACAAGTAGTACCTCGGTCTTATCAGGGTTCAGCTTCAGCCTGTTCCTGCCCATCCATCCACTCACGGATTCCAGGCACTTGGACATGGTCTCCACAGCCCTCTCCGGTGAAAATTTAAATGAGAGATAGAGCTGAGTGTCATCCGCATATTGGTGACACTGCAGCCCAAATCTCCTGATGATCTCTCCCAGCGGCTTTACATAGATGTTAAATAGCATGGGTGAGAGGATAGAGCCCTGTGGCACACCACAATTGAGAGACCAAGGGTCTGAAACCTCATCACCCAAAGCTACCTGTTGGCGCCTATCAGAGAGAAAGGAGTGGAACCACTGTAAGACTGTGCCTCCCAATCCCATACTCTCCAGGCGATCTAACAGGATACCGTGGTCTACGGTATCAAAAGCCGCTGAGAGATCCAGGAGGACAAGGAAGGTGAATTCGCCCCTATCCAATGCCCTCCTCATATCATCGACCAGAGCGACCAAGGCTGTTTCAGTTCCATGTCCAGTCCTGAAACCCGATTGGTATGGATCTAGATAATCCGTTTCATCCAAGTGTGTCTGCAACTGATTTGCCACCACTCTCTCAATGACCTTGCCCAAGAATGGTAAGTTCGAGATTGGGCGAAAGTTGGTTAGAATCTGGGGATCCAAGGAGGACTTCTTTAAGATGGGTTTAATAATAGCCTCCTTGAGGGCTAGTGGCATAACACCCTCTTGGAGGGATGCATTAACCATTGCCTTGATCCCCTCAACCAATCTCTCTTTGCAGCTCATAAGGAGCCACGATGGGCAAGGGTCATTTAGACAAGTGGTGGGCCTTACAGATGAGAGCACCTTGTCCACATCCTCAGAAGGAAGAGGCCGAAATCGATCCCATTTGACCGGTTTGCAACTGGTCAACTCTAGCTCACTCACTGTATCCACGGCGCACGGAATCGAGCTCCTCAGGTGCTCGGTTTTGTCAGCGAAGTGCTTTGCCAATTTGTCACAGGAGGCCTTAGACTGTTCCAAGGGTTCCTGAGCAACTGGACCGACCAGGCTTCGGACCACTTGGAACAACCTCCTGGGACAGCACTCCACTGATGCAATGGAGGCGGCAAAGAATTCCCTCTTTGCCGCCCTCACCACCACTTGGTAGGCAGCTATTGCTGCTCTAACCTGTGTCCGAGCATCTTCGGAGTGAGACTTCCGCCACCAACGCTCAAGTCGTCTCACCTCCTGTCTCAAAGTACGCAACCGTGGTGTGTACCATGGTGATACTTGAGTTCTGTTCAGGGGGAGAGGACGTTTCTGAGCCACTTGGTCTAACGCCCCGGCGATCCTCTCATTCCACTCCATCACCAGGGCATCGACTGGGCGACCTTCAGCAGGTTCCAATTCCCCAAGCGCTGTCAGGAAACCATCTGGATCCATCAGGCACCTGGGGCAGACCATTCTAATAGGACCTTTTCCCCTGCGGAGGGCATGCGGCATCGAGAAATCCATCTTTACCAGATAGTGGTCTGACCATGACACAGGGGTAAAAGAATTGGCCCCTAACTTCAGCACACTACCCTCCCCCCCGGGACAAATACAAGAGTATGACCGGCTACATGGGTGGGCTCAGTATTACTAAGGCACAGTTCCCAGGAAGCCATGGTTTCCAGGAAATCCCGAGGAGCTCCGGTGAGAGTGGTCTCAGTGTGTATGTTAAAATCACCCAGGACTAACAGCTCCGGGGACAACATTCGCACGTCTGAGATCACCTCAAGCACCTCGGCCAGGGAGTCTGCCGTGCAGCGGGGCGGGCGGTACACGAGCAGAATCCCTAAACTGCCCTTCGAGCCCAGCCTCCAGTACATACAATCAACAAAGCTAGTCCCACGAAGGGGAGGTCTGGCAAAGAGCAGCGACTCTCGGTAAATAACTGCCACTCCCACTCCCCGCCTTCCGACCCTCGGCTGCTGTGCGTAACGGAAGCCTGGTGGGCACACAGCCTCAAGAATAGGAGCTGAGGCTGCATCCAACCAGGTCTCCGTAATACATGCCAGGTCTGCACATTCATCCAGGATCAGATCATGGATGGTAGATGTTTTTTGTGCTACAGACCTGGCATTACACATCAGCAGCCGAAGGTCAGTAGGAATCCTGCGTCCCCCAGCTTCCTTCTGGTTCTGGACAGACCTGGAACAAGGGATGGGTATTATGTATCTATGTAGTTATGTAGTTAGCCTAAGCCACATCTGCTTCCCCAAACTTTGGAGGGTGTGTGGAAGTTAGTTACATTTGGAATTAGTGCAGATCTAAGAATTTACTGCATGGGTTACTTGGCCACAGCAGTAAGAGTGCCACAGATCCACACATGCATGTTGTCCTTTCTGTCTATTTTTCAAAGACTTAGTAGTAGCTTTTACTCTACAGCAAGGCTAGTCAGAAGGTGTATGGTATTCCTTTTCCCTCTGCTCTTCTTAATAGGATCTCTCACTTGCTGTAGGTGCCACATGCTGTCCAGTCATCTGGATTTATAAACAGCAGTCCTGCATAAGAAGGTAGTACATCAGTGTCAAAACAGTTGTATTCTCTTTTTGCCACACCCAGTGAAGGGTTTCACTGGGCTGACACAGTCATTGTCTTCAACCCTTGCTTCTCAGTTTGGACAGGGTAGGGTTGCTAGAATGCAAGTATTGAGGAGGAGTTGGCTGAGGCTGCTGGGAATTGTATTTCAAAACAGCTGAAGGGCACCAGTTTGGGGAAGGCTGGTACATACAACAGCAAAGAAATTCCATTAAGCACACAGTTAGTGAATCGAGTTATGATCACTTTCAACACCAACAAGCAAGGAAGTGCCAAATTGCCCTCAGTATCCAGTATAACAGCATTAAATCTGCCCTGTGGTGCAGGGAGGAAAAAGGGAAAAGGTATCTCTGTTCAATAACAAAACATGCTATTTAAAATCTATATTTTATTAAATAAACTAGATATAATTCCCTGGCCAAAAAGGCCTCTCATGTGACCTAAGATGCACTTGGAATATTGTTTTCTGATCTAGGGTAATTGGGGCACATAGTCAAAATTTCAGGTTGTCATTTCAAATAATCTCTCCAGCTCTTTAGTTACATGTACCTTCTTAACCTATTCTAGAGCTGATCAAAACTTTCTCAAAATACATTTTTCTGAATTTTTTTTTTGAGATTTTTCTTTCTCACTTCTCTTAGAAAAAGGAAGCCAGTGCAAAAATTTTCTTCAAATACTCTCATTTTCATTTCATTTTTTGTGGTGGTCACCATTCTTTCCCGCAAAGCCCCACCCCACCAATGCCCCAGATCACCACTAGGTCCAGTGGGGGTGAATAATGGTTGTCAGGCTCTGAATACAGCAACAGAAACAACAACAAAACCCTTAGAAAAAAACACTGTGGTACTTTTTTTGGTCAAAAATTTGATGAAACGATCCTTCCAATTCCTCTGCCCACAAATAGGGTAGAGAATTTCAAGAGCCTATTTGTGCACAGCTCTAGCCCATTTGCTCTCCCAGTTTCCCATTCCTTCTTCTGGTGATCTCTTTTACCAGGTCATCTCCCTCAGGTCATCTGTTTTCTACCCCAGACCTCAGGTTCTCTCTTCCATCTGGTAAGTATCTCTCCACATGGGCTTATGAGAAGGGAGAGGGGGATTCCACACTGCCACTTTCCCTGTCCCGTGCACACCTGGGCTCCAAAATAACCGTGAATGACAACTCCCCTCATCAAGAGGGGGAAGAAACACCTGTGAGCTGCTGACTTGGCATCATCACCTGCTGCACTAATCATGGTGAGCTGGAGCGGCCTGGGGTCAATAAATAGAGTGCCGGACTTCTGGGGAGACCAAGGCTTAGAGGGGAGAGAGAGACACACTCCATGCCACAAGTTCTCGCTTCCCCACTGTAGCACCTGGGCTGCAACTACTTTATTCTATTTTGGTTCTATCTTCCTCTGTGAAACTAGGTCCATGTACCTCTGTACTAATAAGTGTGTTTCTATAATGAAGATTGTTTTCATTTATTTTTGTCTAACTGACCGTGATGCTCTCTATGAATGTTAGGTGTGCTTGTTGCTGCAGCAGACTCTCTACAGGGTGAGAGCTTATAGGTGGGGGTGGGCTTAATCTCCTTTGGTGAGAGCAGAGCTTAAAAAGGTTACTTTTTGAACTACAACTCCCATCAGCCCAATCCAGTGGCCATGCTGGATGGGGCTGATGGGAGCTGTAGTTTAAAAAAGTAACTTTTCCAAGCTCTGGGTGAGAGGTGGGGAGAGAGTGTTTGTATTGCCCCAGCTAAGAGATGGGTGAAATGAATGTGGTTTTTTTTTCATTCTTTTCTATTGCTATTGAATTGTTTTATTCAGTGGACTTGTTTTCCTGCACTTAGTTGAACATTTGAGTGTTTTAATGAAGTGAAAATTGAATGGATGAAGTAATGTTGGTTGTAAGGAAATTCTGAATGTTGAGGTGTATGTTTAGTTTTGTGTAGTGTGAATGATGTTGACTTTATCATGTGTGTCTCTTATTATAATGCAGTTTTTATGATATATACCATAATTATGTTACATTTTGTTGTATGATGTATTTTTGATGGTTTTATATGATTTGCTTTTGTGGTTCTGAGTAGTTTTACTTACGTAGATTTTTCAGGAATATTTAATGTTTATGTTATTTAAAATGTGGAATTAACAGTAATAGAAATAGTATTGTTTGGTTTTGAATGTGGATTTGTATTATATTTCTTATACTGATTCATTTTGTTGGGCTATGTAAACTGCTGAAATATAAGTGGTATAAAAAGTAAATATATAAATACTATCCCAGTGGAACCATTCCTCCTTTACTAGCCTTTCCTTCCCCTTGCCCACATTCTTTACTTCTGTGACATCAGAGTAGCTCAGCTAATAGCAATCAAAGAGGCCTAGGTCTCATAAAACATTACCAAGTACTTTGCTGCCACTATCAACTCCTTTAGTGTATTACAGTATGTGGTGTCACGGTGAGCCTAAGTGCTGCAGCTGTTTTACAGATTTCGTTTATTAAAATTATGAAACTTGAAAGGACTCAGCAGGAAACATCCAGTCACCTACATCAAGTTAGGTCCTTCCCTACCCAAATATTCTTGACAGCAGTGGTGCCTGCTGCATCTAAGAAACAGGTGTAGTTCAAGTCTTCCCACCACCTGCTACCCTCTCTCAACACTCCTTCCTCTGGCTTTACCCACCAAAACTCCTCCTAGCTGCTGTACCCATGGAAGGCCCTCATGTACCAGCTGTGATCAGAGCCAGGGAGAAGGGGCCCCCAGAAGGACCATTTGACCTGGACCTCAATCTGAAAGGGGGCCTCAAGTTAAGTTTTTGGCAGTAAGTTTCACAACTTGCTTTAATGTGTGTCAGACCAAAATGGGACACACTGTCTCAGCTTCGAGCTGTATATTTAAGCAAATAAGAGATGTGATTTAGTAAAATACATATTTCTTTGTTAACTGATGCAGGTTTTGTCATATTAAAGAATTTAAAATGTTCATAAATAATAAAAATATATAGGGTCTGATGGCACAAGATTAGGCTGCGATGAACATGTTCTGCTAGATTGGCTGATTATTAAAATACTAGTAGTTTTTATTATGGGTACAGACCTCAAACACTGGCAGTGGCCCAGGCCTCTCTGGACTTCTAAGAGGGCCTAGCTATGATAGCCAAAAGGTCTTACCAATCCAATCCACACGGTAAAAGGAGTCAGACAAGGTTGTGTATTGGCTCCCCTCCTTTTCAACCTTTTTCTCAATGACCTGGCCCCTAACTGCCTGGCGCCTGATTTCCACTCTCCCAAAATTCATGGAAGTCGCTGCCCCCTTCTGCTCTATGCTGATGATGCGGTCCTGCTTTCCTTTTCCAAAGTAGGCCTCATACGTTTGATTAGAGTTTTTATGAGCTATTGCTCAGAGAATTCACTAACAATCAACTTCAATAAAACAAAAATATTGGTGTTTACCAAATCCTTATTGACCTTTAGATGGAAAATTAATGGCCATTCTATTGAGCAAGTTAGATCTTAAAAATACCTGGGTATGATATTTCACTCTTCCCTCTCCTGGGTGCTACGGCTCGGAACACTCTGAAGGGCATTATACACTACTATTATAATAAAGGAGGGCAATTTATACCAGCAGCCATCGAGGTTTTCAGAGCCAAAGTGCTAGCCCAACTATTATATGGTGTTCCGCTATGGATTTATGCCTTTAACTCTACAGTTGAAGCAGTTTTGTCCATCTTTTTACGCCGAATTTTTAGAATTCCAAAGTGTGTCCCCAGCGCGGTCTTGAGATTAGAAGCCGGCCTAAGCTCGGTCGAGTGTCAAGCATGGTCTCTTGCTTATAACTTTTGGGCCAAAATTGCTTATGCCTGCTTACTGGGTTATCTGTCGCTCCTAGAGGAAGATATGTTCCTTTCCACCTGGAAGAAAGCCTTTATAGATAAGCTTCCCTATTTAGGCCTTTCAACAGAATTTCTATCTTCCCAAAATTTTAATAAGGCCAAACAGATTATCTCCTCCCGCCTCAAGGACATTGATAGACAATCAACGTTTCAAGCAGCAGCCAAAGTCTGCTCTCCCCTACATCACAATTTGAGCTTTAATTTCCCAAAATGTGTACCTTATTTGGAGATCCTTACGAATCCTAAATATCGACTAGCTTTTTCTAAGGCTCGCTTCAACTGCTTAGATTCTGCGCTTTTGGAGGGCAGATTTCAGGGTATTCCCTTAGACCAACATCTATGCCCGTGCAGGTTAGGACATATAGAATCGCTTGATCATGTTCTCTATGTTTGCCCATTTTATTCTGTGGAAAGGAACCAACTCATTTTACCTTATATCCAAAAGTACTCTAACAGCTCCTTAGAGCACCGGACATCTAGGCTTCTGTCTGGTAAGAATAGTCCACATCTGATTCCAGTTGCCAAGTTTTTATATATAAGTCAGTCTAAACGTATATCACTTGGTCATCAATATCCCAACTAATTATTTGTTATTATCATTTTATTAGTCCTAATGTACATCCGTCCTCATTTGTTAAGTTTTTATATATAAGCCAGTGCAAATGTATATCACTTGGTCATCAACATTCCATCTAATCATTGCTATTATTATTATTTTACCAGTCCTAATGTATGATTGACTAACTGACTAGAAGCTGTCTGTATTTGACTATTCTATTTTTATTTTATTTTATTTTATCTCTTGGATGGGTCGTTGACCATAATAAAGATACTTGTACTTGCCAAAAGGTCAAAGGCAATATCCTTCTGAATACCTAATATACCAGATGCTGGGGAAACAAGAAGGCAAAGCTAGAATGGAGAAGAGAAGTCTAATGGTACACTTTTTAGCAAAGCACATGTCTGAGCTAGTAATATAATGTAGGGAAAGTGGCTAAAGGAGAGGATCAAAACTGCTAGCCAAAATGTTTTAGAAGGAAGTTTCATTCACGATTTCTAAAACCAAGATCAGGTAGTACCTGAGTGTGCAAGCAAAATCGGTCATTTTAATCTCATTAAAAATACATTTTGTGGACTGCGAAAAGACAAATAATTGGGTGTTAGAACAAATTAAACCAGAACTATCACTAGAAGCTAAAATGATGAAACTGAGGTTATCATACTTTGGACACATCATGAGAAGACATGATTCATTAGAAAAGATAATGCTTGGAAAAACAAAAGGGGGTATTTTATTTATTTATTTTATTTCATTTCATTTATAAACCGCCCATAGCCAATGGCTCCCTGGGCGGTGTACAACATACAATAATACAATAAATGAACAAAATTTAGAAAAAGAGGAAGGCCAAACAAGAAATGAATTCATTCCATAAAGGAAGCCACAGTCCTGAACTTACAAGATCTGAACAGGGTGGTTCATGACAGATGATTTTGGAGGTCACTGATTCATAGGGTTGCCATAAGTCGTAATTGACTTGAAGGCACATAACAACAAATGCCACTTGACCTTCTATTTGCCATTTCTGGCCATCTTGATGGTGCTGAGTTGCTGAAGGAATGCAGGTATAGGTTGATATAACCATATTATGCTATTGCTTTGTCATCTGCACTGACTTCCAGTACATATCCAGGCCCAATTCAAAGTTCTTATATTGACGGGAACAGCTCGCCCAGGGGAGCAGAGCTGCAACAATAGCATGCAGCAGCAGTGTCACCGCTGCTTACTGGGAGGGGTGAGGTCAGGGCTGCACAGACACACCAGCAGAACCAATCCAATGTTCCTGCCAGTGTGCCCACAGAGCCCTGACCTTACCACCACCTCCCCTTCCCAGTAAGCAGCAGCAGCAATTCTGTGGCTGGGAGGCTATTGTTGCAGTTCCACCCCACTAGGCAAGCCACTCCTGGGTATTGACCGTTAAAGAGCAAACAACTTTGGAGAGGTTACTTGAAGGGTTGCTTCCTCTCTACCTGGACATTAAGATTATCTGCAGCCCTTGTCTGGGTGCCCCTGCAAAATAACACATGACATGTGGCTTTAAGGGAGCAGGTCTTTTCTGCGGTGGCACCCCAGTCGTAGAATGCCCAGTATCTATCTACAATGTTTTTTTGCTTCCAGGTGAAGACCTTTTACTTTCCAGGCTTTTCAGACTTAAAATCTTTTAGGAATTTTCAGGTTATTCTACTGATGTTATTTGCTGTTGCTGGCTTTATTCTGCTTTAGATTTTATCTTATGTTTTAACTTCTATATTTTATGGTTTTAATTTTGTTGTAAACCACCCAGAGAACTTTAGTTATTGGGTTGTATATAAATATTATAAATAAATAAATGATAACCTGGATAGCAAATCACTAGGATCTCCATTTAAGAGCAAATATGAGTGCAACAAACATATTTAAAGGGACATGAGGGGAAGCAAACAAGGTTGGGGACACAACTGTTTTCCCTACGTAAGTCAGTACTGAATTTGAAAACAAAATGCATAAAATAGCAAATTTCAGCAGATGCAAAGTAGATATCTATATGAGTCATTCTCCTGAATTCTTTAAAAACTGTACTTTAGATTTTTGCACAGAATAATACACAAGTGCAAAACAGTAGGGTAAATGTGAATTGCACATTAACTCACTATAGAACTTCCAAGTTGTGGAATGCCTTCTCAGCTGGCATGTCCATTGTGATCTTTTCAGTACCAGGTAAAGGCCTTTTTATTTTCCTAAGCTTTTAAATGCCAATTTTTTCAATCTTAAAATCTTTTAGTACTTTTATATCTTTGTACTAATGTCATTTGTAGTTGGTTTTGTTTTGTTTTAATTTCATGTTTGTGTTTTATTGCTTTTTATGTTTTTTTACTGTAAACTATCCCAAAAACATCTGTTTTGGGGGGCAGTGACAGGTCTCACTGTCAGGGATCGCTCCTCCTTAGTTCAGCAAAGTTCCTCATTGGGATGATTATGTAAATGGGATATGCTGCTCGCTTGAACAGCCCAGCAGGCTGATTGAGCTGCAGCTGGAAGTGGTGAGAGAGGCCAGGTGCAGGCAGAGGATGAAAAGATCTGTCAATTTCAGTGTTCTCCGTTTCTCATTTTTCCAACCTTAAATTCAGTTTTCCACATTTCTGCAGCAATTTGTGATTTTTTAAAAAAATCATGAAAATTCTCCAGCCTTTTAGTGCAAATTTCTCATAACACACACATTTTTGTGGCCGTTGTGATGTTCCTATATTAATGTATATATGGTAAGTGTTGGTTGTTTAGAAGATACATGGTAAGTGGAGTGAAAGAGGAGGGGGAGTGAATTGGCAGTAGAATGCTAGATGATTGGCTGAGTGTTTAAAATGGCTGAAGGTATAAAAGGAAGAGTGAGAGTGGAATCTAGGGGTGGATGAGGTGAAACTGAGTGGGTTGCTTGGTGGGGTTTAGAGAGTTGTTTGCCAGGAGAGAGTGGAGAAGGAGGGGGGTGGAGTTCGGATTAGTATTGAGTAAAACCATATGCTTATGTGCCTTAAGAAGAAATCTTGTTAATCTTGTTAGCTTTGTTATCTTTAATAAATACTTAATTTGGTTTACCAAAGGCCTGATCCTTGGCTGGGGTTTCACAGACCAGAAGGGAGGGTAAGGTAATGACCAAGGCTGAAGGGGAACTGTAACAAATGGTGGCAGCGGTGAAGAGAATAACAATACCAGTATTCAGAGTCTCTGGGAATACTAGTATTAGGACGTGACTGGTGGTTGCCTAGCAGGGGGATCTGTTGAGATCTGTGCTAGAGCGGGGAGAGAAACAATAAAAAAAGACAGTCCGGACTGGTGGAGTCCCTGGTGGTGCCTAGTGACAGGCAGTAGCCACGCGCAGGTAGGAACCTGACAGGGAGAGCCAGGGAAGGGCGTCACAGCCATCTTATCCAATGTACACATTATTGCAAGCAATTTCTCATCATATAATGCCTTTTTGTATGCTTTCACTCATACATTCATTTTTATTCATGTTTCATTTTATGCACATATCCTAACATATGCATTTTTGCAAACATTGCTGGGTTGGAAACATGCATCGCAAAATTTGGATAAGTGTGAATTTTGAAGGATTGCTGTGTTTTATTTCTCAACATTGTTTTGGCTTGAAATGTGAATTGAATTTCTCGCCCATCCCTACAAAGGACCTAAATGCTGTGGTCTCCTTTAAAAGGAGACCTGAGGGGCTAGGAGACCTCAAACGGAAGAAGGCCAGGATAAAAGAGAGAGAAAATGAGAGAGGAGCAGCAGAGTTTGAATCTTGGACAGCTGCCCTCATTGGAGTGGCAACAGTGGCACAAAAGGAAAGCCTTCTGGGTCAGGCCGGTGGCTTATCAAGTCCAGCATCCTGTTATCACAGTGGACAACCTGATGCTCATGGCAAGCCCACAAGCAGGACCTGCAAGAGCACTCTCCCTCCCTCCTGTGGTTTCCAGCAACTCGTATTCATAAACGTACTGCCTCCGACTATGGAGGCAGAGCATAGTCATCATGGCTAGTAGCCACTGATAGCCTTTTCCTCCATGAATCTGTCTAATCCTCTTTTAGCCACCCAAGCTGGTGGCCATCACTGCTTCTTGTGGGAGGGAATTCCACAGTTTAACTATGTGCTGTGTGAAGGAGCACTTTTTTTCGTCTGTCCTGAATCTTCCAACATTCAGCTTTATTGCATGTCTACAAGTTCTAGTGTTAGGAGAAAGGGAGAAAAACTTCTCTATCCACTTTCTCCATGCCATGCATAATTTTGTACACTTTTGTCATGTCCCTCTGACCTGCCATTTCTCTAAACGAAAAAACTCCAAATGCTGCAACTTTTCCTCCATCCCCTTGATCATTTTGGTTGCCCTTTTCTGAATGTTTTCCAACTCCACAATATCTCTTTTGAGGCAAAGTGACCAGAACTGTATGTCACACCATATGTATGTCCAAATGCAGTCACACCATAGATTTGTATAACAGCATTACAATATTGGCAGTTTTATTTTCCGTGTCTTTCCTAATGATGCCTAGAATGGAATTTGCCTTTTTTACAGCTGCCACACACTGGGTTGACATCTACAATGAGCTAACCGCTATGACCACAAGGACTCTTTCCTGGTCAGTCACTGCCAGTTTAGACCTCATGAGGATATACATGAAAATTTTTTGCTCCAATATGCATAACTTTACACTTGCTTACATTTAATTACATTTGCCATTTTATCCCCATTCACTGAGTTTGGAGAAATCCTTTTGGAGCTCTTCGCAATCCCCCCCTTTTTTAACAACCCTGAACAATTTAGTATCAGCAAATTTGGCCACCTCACTGCTCACCCCAAATTCTAGATCATTTATGAACAAATTAAAAAGCACAGGTCCCAATACCAATCCTTGGGGGACTAAACTTTCTACATTCCTCCATTGGGCGAACTGTCCATTTACTCCAGCTCTGTTTCCTGCTGCTTAACCAGTTCCTGATCCACAAGAGGATCTCTTATTCCATGACTGCTAACCTTACTTGGGAGTCTTACTCAAGGGTACCTTGTCTAAACCTTTTTTTAAAGTCCACTGGATCACCTCTATATGTTTGTTGACATTCTCACAAAACTGAATAGGTTAGTGAGACACGACTTCCCCTAGAATCACAAAATAGTAGAGTCAGAAGGGGACTATAAGGCCATCCAATCCAATCCAACCCCCTGTTCAATACAGAAATCCAAGTTAAAGAATTCAAGCTGCCTCTTGAATGCCTCCAGTGCTAGGGAGCCCATCATCTCCCCAGGTAATTGGTTGCACTCTCGTAGTGCTGTAACTGGAACTTTTTCCTGATGTTCAGCCAAAATCTGGCTTCCTATAGCTTGAACCCATTATTCCGTGTCCTGCACTCTAGGATGATCAAGAAGAGATCCTGGCCCTCCTCTGTGTGACAACCTTTCAAATACTTGAAGACTGCTATTATATTTTCCCTCAGTCTTCTCAAGGCTAAGTGTGCCCAGTTCTTTCAGTCCCTCCTCAAGGGCTTTTGTTTCCCGTCCCCTGAACATCCTTGTTGCCCATCTCTGAATCTGTTCCAGTTTATCTGCATCCTTCTTAAAGTGTGGTGTCCAGAACTGGATGTAATACTCAAGATGAGGCCTAACCAGTGCTGAATAGAGGGGATCTAGTCTTCACATGATTTCATAGAATGATAGACTAGTGGAGTTGGATAGGGCCTATAAAGCCACCAAGTTCAACTCCCTGCTGAATGCAGGAATCCAAGTTAAAGTATACCTGATAGGTGGCTGGCCAGCTGCTTCTTGAATGTCTCCAGTGTTGGAGAGCCCACAATTTCCCTAGGTAATTGGTTCCATTGTCATACCGTTCTAACAGGTTGGGTTTTTCCTGATACTCAGTTGAAACGTGGAAACTACTACTGTTAATGCAGCCTAAAATAGCATTTGCCTTTTTTGATGCCACTGTTGGCTCATATTCAGCTTGTGATAAAAAACAATCCCAAGATCCTTCTCACATGTAGTATTGTTGAGCCAAGTATCCCCCATCTTGTAACTGTGCATTTGGTTTATTTTTCCTAGGTGTAGAACTTTGCACTGATCCCTGTTATTTCGTTCTGTTTTCAGCTCAATGCACCAGCCTATCAAGATCACTTTGAATTTTGTTTCTGCCTTCTAGAGTATTAGCAGAAGCCATGCTAATTCTGCTTTAGCAAGGCTTAGAAGTGGAACTGAGGGACAAGCTATATTTTTTGTTAGAAGGTCAACAATTTCACATTTGACTTTTTTTGAGAATTCTTGGGTGGCTGCCATCCATACCCAGCAATTTGTCTGTTTTTTATTTTATCTATTAAGCCTAGAACTTTATTTCTTGTCACCACTATTAGCCTCAGTTCCTCAGACTCCCTTCCTGCAAAAGTTAGTTCAGGCACAGGGATCTGTCCTATATCCTCCTCTGTGAAGGTAGATGCAAAGAATTCATTTAGCTTCTCTACAATCTCCTTACCCTGCTTTAGCACACCTTTGATTTCCTTGTTATCTAAGGGTCCAACTACCTCCCTGGATGAGTTCCTTTTTATTTTCCTCATTCAGACAAGAGTTCCATTTTTTGAAGGAAGCCTTCCTGCCTCTAATAGCATCTTTCAGTCTTCTCATTAACCAGGCTGGCATGGTATCTTTTATGATCTGCAATTTGGATCCTTCTACCTACTTTTTAAATCTCAAGATCTCCCTCAGCATTTTGATCAGGGGGATGGTAGAATGTCCTCAGAACTAAATTACTTTTGGGGCCCAGTATCACCACTCACAATGATTCTGTGGAGGAGTCTGCCTCTTTTGGAGTTTCTAGCTTGCCGGATTCAGTGCCTTCTTTCACATATACAGTGATACCCCTCCAATACATCCTTCCCTCTCCTTCCAATATATTTTATATCCAGGGATAATAGTGCCCCACTGGAGATCTCCATTCCACCAGGTTTCTGTTATGCTCACTGTATCTATGTTCTCCTCTAAGACCAAGGACTCAAGTTCTCCCATCTTGGCTTGGAGACTTCTAGCATATAAACACGTGTATACAGTGTCTCTCTTTAAGTGTCTTTGACACTTTTGTTTAGGCCTGTGGGACTCTGGCCTTTCTGAAATACTATCCTGTGTCCCTGCACTCACAATGCCTAGTTCTAGGCCTACCCCATTTAATTTTTCATCCTTTTTTTATGTCTTTATCCCAGTGAGAGATTTGTTCTGAACCGGACCATTGGGTTTCCCCCCTCAATCAGTTTACAAGCTGTTCTGCCACCTTTTTGATTTTAACTGCCAGCAGTCTAGTTCCATCCTGGTTCAACTGGAGCCCGTCCCTTCTGTACAAACCTGGCTTGTCCCCAAATGTTTGCCAGTGCCTAACAAATCCAAACTTCTCCCAACACCATCGCCTCATCTGTGCATTAAGACTACAAAGCTGCACCTTGTCTAGCTGGTCCTGCATGTAGAACTGGTAGCTGTGACGCCCTTCCCTAGCTCTCCCTGTCAGGTTCCTACCTGCTCGTGGCTACTGCCTTTCACTAGGCACCACCAGGGACTCCACCAGTCCGGACTGTCCTTTTTTATGGTTTCTCTCTCCGCTCTAGCACAGATCTCAATAGATCCCCCTGCTAGGCAGCACCACCAGTCACGTTCTACAACCAATGTTCCCAGAGACCTTGCCCGAGTCTCTCTATCCGGTTACATTCGTGACTGCATGCCTATGCTGTTCCCAACCCCCTTGTATCAATGCAGATAACTCATAACTCGGGGTTGCTCTGGATACTTATAATGTTATCTTCTCCTCTTCACCGCTGCCACCATTTGTTACTGTTTCCCTTCAGCCTTGGTTATTACCTTACCCTCCCTTCTGGTCTGTGAAACCCCAGCCAAGGATCAGGCCTTCGGTAAACCAAAATAGTATTTATTAAATAACATTAATAACAAGATAACTTTGATAACGATCTACAAGCTTATGGTTTCACCTATTACTGTGATATTTGACTTATTACTAATCCGAACTCCACCTCCCTCTTTCTCCACACTCTCCTGACATACACCAACTCACACCCACCTCCAAACTCCACCAAAACAACCCACTAACGTCCACCAAACACCTCTCAAACAACCCACTCACGTCCACCAAACACCTCTCAAACAACCCACTCACGTCCACCCAGATTCAACTGTCATCCTTCCATTTATACTTTCAGCCATCCAAACGCTCAGCCAATCATCCAGCATTCTACTGCTCATTTACTCCCCCCTCCTCTTTCATTCCACTTACCACATATCTTCTATACAAACAGCACTTACCATATATACATTAATACAGGAACATCACAGTAGCATTTCAGAGAAAGGTACCTCAGAGGTCCTGGCTTTTAGCAACCTAAATTTTGCTTCCCGGGCCTCATGACTGCATTTCCCCATATCATTGGTGCCAACATGTAACATGACCACCGATTTCCTCCTAACTCTATCTACCAGGCTATCTAGACAGCAGGTGACATACACAACCTTCGCATCAGGCAGGCAACTCACCCTGTGGTCTGCACACCGATCACACACCCCACTATCCATGTTCCTAATGATCAAATCACCCACTACTAGGATCCCCTCCACCCCCCAGAGAAGTATCCTCAGCATGAGAAGCACTCCTGCAATGAATGGGTCCCTTCTTCCTCAGAACGATACTTTCCTTCCCTGAGGCCCTTACTCTCCATGATAGCAGGGGAACTATCATCCTGAGAATGGGATACAACTCTGAAGTCCACCAGCATCTCTGTCTCTCTCATCTTTTCCAGGTCAGACACCTTGGCCTCAAGGAAACAAACTTATTCCTGGTGGACCAGGAGCTCATTGTACTGAGGGCATACCCACAACTTTTGTCCAACAGGCAGATAGTCATACATGTGACAGACAGTGGAAAGCTCCCCCCCCCCGGCTTCCTACCTCCATATTTGTTTTTGTAGCTTTTTGGATTACTTTATTGAAACTTAGGTTTTGTTCAGGTCAAGGAACAGACAGGCAGAGAGGTGTGCCGTGTGCCATGTGCCATGTGCCATGTGCCATGTGCCATGTGCCATGTGCCATGTGCCATGTGCCATGTGCCATGTGCCATGTGCCATGTGCCATGTGCCATGTGCCATGTGCCATGTGCCATGTGCCATGTGCCATGTCCTTCCCACCCTGCTGCCAAACTTGCTTTGCTGCTAAACTCACCTTGATGCTTTGTTGTTAGGGCTCCCTGTAGCTCGTGGAGCAAGCTCCCTTGCTAGGTTGTCCTAAATTTAAATGACTGGCTGGTTCCTCCCAGCTGCTACTGCAGCCAAAAAGGTAAGGGTGCGTGGCTGAACTTCCTGAGTGGAGGAATTTGAAAAGCCAGGGCAGTTTGGCCCCTGGAAAGGGGGAGTAAACAATGAGTGTTGATTAAGTGGGTAATGGATGGTGAGTTGACTAGGGATTAACTCCCGGGGGAAGTATTCTTCCCTTCACTGAGGGTGATTCCTATTTTAAAACTTTAAATTCACAAAACCTAACTTGCTTTTACCTGATCCCCCGCCTTTTTTTTTTTACTGTGCAGAACATACTTTTTAAAGTGCAAGATGCCATGTAGTTTTAAGCGGTAACGTGAACTCTAGCTTGATTAGTTGAACTTGGTTTTGGCTGGTTTTAAACTAATCTGAAAGCTGATCTTTTCAGCTGAGCCATTTTTCCACCTACGAAAACTGCCTAATCCTTTTAGTCTAGGAAAACTGAAGTCTCACACTAAGCTTGCTTTTAAAAGCTAAAGTTACCTTTTGTAATCTAGGTTGGCTCTCTAGATAGATCAATCTGTATTATGTGGAACTATATATGTTTGTGGGGGGGGTGGCTATTTTTTACCCCTTCTCCAAAATTGTGGTCTAGTTTACTGTGACTCCTCAAGCTTTTCTGCTGGGACAGCAGTAGGTTTCTACAGGCTTCCTTTCCCTAGAATGTAGCTCCTGAGTTATTACAGAATCTGGCTTCTACCACACAGTGCCCTTACTGTGCTCTTATTAGTCTGAGCTGTTGCTTAATTAAATAAGTAGGTGTTTCTTACCCTCTCATCACTTTGTGACTTAGTCCAAGTCTACTTTGAATTCAAGCTCTCAGAGAAGGTCAAAGAGCCAAAAAAAACCTGATAAGGAAGAAAAGGGGAAAGAGCTCACCTTGACCAGGGCTCTAGAATTCCCACTGGAGCTCCTTACCTTTGAAAGGACTGTAAAAAGACCTGCCTGTGGTAACTCCTGTGAAGCGTCAGGAAGTTTGCCCATGTTCACAGTGCATGCCTCTGTGGCATAGAGTGCCTAACCATTTAGGGCTCTGTAGATGTCAAAAACAGCACACTGAATTTGTTCCTAAAAAGTTATAATAGCAGCTCAGGTGAAATAGGTTTCCTGGGGCCTACCACCTTCATGAGGCAAACAATCACATTCTCTACCATCTGCAAATTCTGAGTAGCCAAATTGCACTTTAATCTAGAATATAACATGCAATCTGGTGGATTTGAAAGCTTCATCCTGAGGCAGAGTTTGGTAACACTAATAAAGTTCAGCACAGGAGGAGGGGTGTTGTAGACTCCTCAGTTTTCTCCAGATATTTTGCATTAAGCAAAATTTGAAATAAGTTTGGTGGTTTCTCCTCAGGTAAGACATCTGGGAATTTTGAAGCATGCCAAAAGAGCTTCAAAAATCACATATCCCTAATTATAACTAAGTATACATGATTGTTATGTGAAATTAGAACCACCCCTTATAAATGTATTACCTTATTTGTCTAAGCCTCTGGGGGTATTCACATGTTACTCTGTACCCAGGTAGAAGCCCCCTGTACCTGGGTACAGCTGTTCTTCAGAAAGTGTCCACACGTGGTGATTTCAAAAATCACCACGTGTACAGGTATCCTGAAAAAAGACGTCTTCTGCTCACATGGTGATTTTCCCTGCATGCTGTCCATGTGGAGCTGATCGTGAGCAATTAGTTTTTCTCCCCGGGGGAAAGCCAATCAGAAATGGGCTGAAGGAAATGTCAGTTGCTGGAGCCAGGGAGCGGGAAAGAGGAATAAAGCTAAAATGGAGGCAAGGGCAAGAAAGAGGGAAGAGAGACCAACCTGAAGCAAAGAATGAGCTTGAGGGAAGGAGGCAAAAAAAAGGGGTGGGGGAGCTTTGAAGGAGTCACTGCAATTTTTAAAAAGTCTACTCAGAAGTAAGTCCCATTGAGTACAGTGCTTCTGTGTGCTGGCAATGAGTGAGTTTGAGGAAAGGACAGAGGGGGAAAATGGAGAGGAGAGAGCTTTGGAAGATTCACATTTGAATTTAAAAAATGTCTACTCAGAAGTAAATCCCACTGAGTTCAGTGGGGCTTACTCCCAGGTAAGTGGAGTGGAGCTTCAGCAATGAGCTTGAAGGGAAGAAAGGAGGGAAAATGACTATTCAGAAGTAAATCACACTGAAATCAGTGGGGCTTACTCCCAGGTAAATGGAGGTAAAATTGCAAGAGAGACTTGTCAGCAAACTAGAGCTAGGACTGAACTGTAAATTGTTGATTTTTTAAAAAAGAGTTTGTTTTACAAATTTAAATGGAGTTTAAGCCTCTTGTGGGCTCAGACAAGTGGAAACTGCTGTCTTGAGAGAAGGGCAGAAGGAAGCAGTAATCAGAAAGCTAGAGAAGAGAGAGAAGGGGGAGAGATTCTGAGGGCTAGCACTGTAATTCTAAAAATGTCTATTCAGAAGTAAGTCTCACTTAGTTTAATGGGGCTTACTCACAGTTAGGAATGCTTAAAAAAAGCAAGTGTTCTGTCAGAAGCTAGAGCTAGGCAAGGACTGTTTACATTGTTAATTTTTACAAAATTAAGTTTGATCACATTCCTAGTACAATCCTAATCCCATGCCTACTCTAAAGTAAATGCCATTTAGTTTGGTGGGACTTACTCCCAGTTAAGAAGGATTAGGATTCCAGCATCTTAAAAGAAACAGTTGGGGGGGGCAGAGAAAGGGAGGGGAGTTTGCCTATGTGTCTGCTCGCAAAACAGTCCTAGCCAATGTTTACTCAGAAGTGAGTCCCACTAGCTCAGTGGAACTTACTCCCAGGTAAGTGGGGTTGGGATAGGATCGCAGCATCACTTTGAGGGGAATGTAGGAAGAGGTGAAAGAACAACAGGTAATGTAGAGAGAAAAGGTGGGGGGACCCTAAGACTCTGAAGCAGAATTTGTGTGGCCCCTGTGGGCTCAGACAAGTGAAAATTGCTATCTGGAGAGAAGGTGGGAGAATGTACCAGTAATCTAGTAAAGGGGATGGAGAGAAAGACAGGAATCTGAAATTACAGTGCAGTCCTAAACCATATTTATTCAGAAGTAAATTCCACTGAGTTTACTGCGGCTTACTCCTGAAGTGAAAGTGAACATAGAATTACAGCCTTTAACTTCTAAATTCAATCCTTTCCTTGAAATACTAGGTGATTTATCAATAAATATAAATGTGTCATCATGTGACTCTTACTGTTTCTTGTTATGAGTAATACACCTACTATTCAGTATAGTGTCACAAATAGATTCAAAAACTTGCTCCAACCCCCCTGTGCAGGTAATGAATAATAGCTGCTATCACAACTGCAATAATAAAATAACTTAATGGCTAGGTAACACATTGCTCAGAAATGACAGTTATCAATAAATAATAGAAATTTTGGGTAATAGTTATCCCTTGCATTTTAACATAATCCCAAGCAGGTTTATTGAAAGTAACTTTCACAGTTCAATGGAGCTTACTCTCAAGTAATTGTGCAAAGGATTGTAGCCTTAATCTTATTTAATGCCTTATTTCCTTTACGTCTCAACTTTCTTGCAAAGAGCTCAGTGTGGCATACGTAGTCCTGCACTTCCCCAATATATCCTCAGAATAGCCCTATGAGGTAGTTTAGGCTGAGAAGGTGACAAGCCCAAAAGTCACCCAGTGAGTTTCATGGCTGAATGAGGGTTTGAATCCAGGTCTCCCAGGCCCTAGCCCAGTATTCTTATCACTACACCACACTGGCTTTTGCAGAACTTGTACACTACAGTACCTCTCTAAATCCAATATAAATTACCCACTATACTTCTCTTCCTTGGTCTTTTAAAACCTATTGAAATCAGTGGTAAGGTAAATTCTGTTGTGTGCTTTCTATTTCCTCCTATAGGTCAAGAAAGAGAAATATAGCCAAGACTCTTCCAATAATTTCATGACGTAGGTCAGCAGTGAGACATGGGGGGGGGGAATGGCAGTGGCACAGAGATGGCAAGGTTGGGATACTTTGGTGGAATGCAGCACAAGCTTGCAGGTGTATGCCCACCTGCTGCAGGATGGTGGTGCCACCAGCCCTGAACTTGCAGGCACCTTGCCCCATTCAATGAGTGGCCATGTTGCCATTACTGAGAGAGCACTGCTGTTGAAGAGTCTGCAGTCCACCCTGTGTTTTACTAGAACCTCAAGAACCACCAACAGCAGCCAGCTGCAAAAGACATACGTCTAGTATGAAAGAACATGGCGTCTGAGAAGCTGCTGAGCACAGGGTTATCAGAACTGAGATGAGCTCACAGTCTTTCCACACATAAATTATTCCTACTTTCCACAAGTATTCTTAATTTCAGTTGTCAAATTTCCAAATGGATGTGTCCTTTTGTTGCTATTGTTAAACAACTGGAAGCCAGAAGCGCTTGCCAATTAACTACAAATCTTGCAGGGATCTACCAATAGATTACAGTCTATCTTCTGGCCATCCCTGCACTAAATCATTTGTATGGACACAGACCTACCTTGCAGGGTTGTTGTAGCATGGTTCAAAGGAGTGTTTGCAAGAATGCAACTACAATAGCAGAGGTAAGACTCTTCAAAACATTGCTAAAGAAGGCATTCTCAAAAAAGCAATGTCACCTTTCTACTGTGTATCCAGAAACTGGTAAGAAAAAAAATGTGGATTTGCTCATCTCTGTGCAGCTCTTACCTTCTATGTCAAGTGTCATGCATCAAAATTAGACACACCTGATGGTCAAACACATGATAATGGCTGCCTCCATTAGAAACTGCTGTCAGAAGTAGCTGCATCACATTGTTTTATGGTAACACAAACCTGCCTTGTAGGGTTGTAATATTTTATGTATGTATTTATTATTTGATTTGTATCCTGCCCTTCCTCCCAGCAGGAGCCCAAGTTGGCAAATACTCTAGATCAGGATAGTTGGACTTCATGGTTAGGATCTAATACTCTAAATCAGGATGGTTAGGCTTCAGGTTTTTGGTATTGATTTTTATTATTATTACAAAAACCCAAGATCTGTCAACCAGAGCAAGCCACAAAATATATGCACTTAGAGTTAAATAATTCTTAGCCCAGGAATTTGTTTTGAGTTCCAAAACTGAACTGAGCTCACAGTATTTCCACACAAAAATCCACTCCTGATTACCCCCTACTTTCTTCTTTTCAGCAGTATAATGGTGGGGTGGTCATTTTCTTGTTTTCATTGTGAAACAGGAGTCTGATATCCTCACTGATCTTCTGCGAGTCATCCTGAGATACACCAATACATTTTGATCTACTTTCTGCCCACCCTGCATTTAAAGTGCTATCCAAAAGCTAAACATTATGACATAGATTGGTGGTTCCCAACCTGGGGGCCGCAAAGTAATCTAGAGGGGGCCGCAAACAGTAAAGAAATTATTAATTTTTTAAAAAAAGTCTTCACTCCCTGGACACTGTCTGCTCCCCACCGCCACTGCAGATGACGCCTCCTCCTTGCTCCAAACGAGAGGGGAGGACTTTTGCTCAAGTGCTACAGCATCTTTCAGGTGCACCAAAGGCAGGCATCTGCCTATAAAATACATGGCAGACACCAAAGGAGGCTGAGGGTGGAGCTACCAGAAAGAAGAGGGAATTACTACCACTGACTCCTGTCTCCTCACACTGCCATTGCTGATGATGCCGTTACTCAGAACGAGAGGGCTTTTTGTGAAGCAAACAAGGCTGGAAGGAAAGGCTGCTTTCCCTCTTACTTCCTGGCAGCCAAGCTACCTTCCTGGAGGGAGGGGGGGTCACAAAAAAATTTGAGCTTATAAAGTGGGTCCCGTACTCATAAAGGTTGGGAACCACTGACATAGATCATAAAAAGATACTCATGATCACTTTTTGATACTGAGCTACAAACATTTCCACTGAAAAACCACAGCCCAGAGCTTTCCTGTTTCCCAAATACCAGGAAAGGCTCTCCAGGGGACAGAGTATGTTACAGTGGGAACAGCAGGCTGGAAAGCCCAACTGATAAATAATTTCCCCCACATTTATATTTTGAGTGTAGTTTTGTGTATTAAAGCGCATGATGTCCTCAAGAAAGAATCAGGTGTACCATGTTGGAAGAATTGTTACAGTTCATACTCTTTTAAGCAGCTTGTTTTTGTTGCAGCCCCCTCCTCAAAATATTTTCATATATAAATATTCAATATATTTAGGTCTGAACCTTCACAGATTTATCTATAAGTCCTACTGATCTCTATAGGACTGTATAGACATGTATAGGATTGTTCCATGAAAGCCTACATCAAAAACCATACATATTCTAATAACAGGCAATGAAAAATGCAATATTTTAATAACTATAATTATGATAGTTACAAGTTGGTATTTTCTTTTAAAAAGTTGGTGTTTTGATTTTAAAAGCTTAAGAATCTGCAGGAAAAATGAAGAGTAAAACTACCCCCTTTCTACCAAAACTCCTTCTATTGAATGTAGGCCTTAACAGGAAACAGTTTCAGGAAGTATAACAGACCCAGCATGCCTTGCCTTGTTGCCAGTAAAAGGGAATTGCTTCAATGGTGCATGTAATAAGTGTCATTGAAGCCATTTTCTTTCCCTGGCAGCAAATGTGTATATAATGGAGGCTACACTCGTTGAATGTTACATGTGAATAACTGTACGAGTGTACAGCTCAGCTACTTGTGTACCCACAGACTGTACACTCGTTGACTATTACATGTGAATAACTGTACGAGTGTACAGCCCAACTACTTCTGTACCCAGGTACACAGACTGTACACTCGTTGACTGTAACGTGTGAACAGGGCCTCTGTATCCTAAGAGGATGTTTCACCTCTTTAGATTTGAGCTGAACAGACAACTAAAATCTCAGTAAACAGTACAGTGCAATAAGAGAGACAATTTCCTTTCCTGGAGTCAAGGTTTTTTTTCAGGGTCTTGACTCTTGAAGTCCCCCTAATTTCCTCTATGGTTTGACAGCTTCCTCCTCAACCTCTCACCTCCTTGTCAAACTTAATTTTCCCCCCAAGTGACATTTTTGATTGAGGTAAACTATCTTCTTTCCCCCTGAGGTATTTTAGTGAAATCCTGGACACTGTTTTGGAGTAGCTTTTCTGCAGTGCTCTCTTAAAGCTCTTTCAGATTTAAGCAAATGCCCGACACATAGGGTTGCCATATTCCAGTCCCACAAATCCGGGCAGGCTAATTTGCATATTATGCAAATTTCAAATTATTTGCATATTAATATTTGGATTGTCCAATTGTTTTGTTTTTGTGCCTAGGAATTACCACCAAAAACTGGGGAAAGATGTGAGAAATCTTTTTTTTTAAAGCAACATTTTCAGCCTTAGTTTCCAACACTATAGAATATTTATTGATTGATTAAGAGGATTTATATCCTGCCCTTCTGCTGTTAAAAACAGAGCTCAGCACAGCTTACAAATATAATAAAAACAATAAAAATACACAATCAATATAAAAACATAATAAAAACACAAAATAGCAACAAACATAAAGTAAGTCAGGGCAGCAGTATGGTTAACCTTTGCTGGTCATTGACCGAAATAAACTTATTTACATTTTTTAGTATGGTTAACCATTACATATACAATATATTTCATAGATGTGGTGGGTGGAGAAAAACAAGAAGCCAAAATGTTAGGAAAAGGAGTCTTTCACGCCACATGCTCAGTTCTAAATACTGTTGCAGCAAGCTTTACAAGTTCCTCCAGTATAGGGTTGCCATATTCCAGTTCCACAAATCCGGGCAGGTTAATTTGCATATTATGTGCATATTATGCAATTGTTTGCATATTATGCAAATATTTGCATATTAATATTTGGATTGTCCAGTTGTTTTGTTTTTGTACCTAGGAATTACCACCAAAAACTGGGGAAAGATGTGAGAAATCTTTTTTTTTAAAGCAACATTTTCAGCCTTAAATGCCTAGACTCTAGTTTCCAACACTATGGAGTATTTATTGATTGATTAAGAGAATTTATATCCTGCCCTTTTGCTGTTAAAAACAGAGCTCAGCACAGCTTACAAATATAATAAAAACAATAAAAATACACAATCAATATAAAAACATAATAAAAACACAAAATGGCAACAAACAAAGTAAGTCAGGGCAGCAGCACGGTTAACCATAACATATACAATATATTTCAGAGATGTGGTGTGTGGAGAAAAACAAGCCAAAATGTTAGGAAAGGGAGTCTTTCACACCACATGCTCAGTTCTAAATACTGTTGCAGCAAGTTTTACAAGTTCCTCCAGTATTCCACTGGTGCAGGCACTCAGACATTCAAAGTATCTGTATGTTTCTTAGGTTTTATAAAAGCAGAGCTTTGCTTAACTCAAAATTTCTCAACCACATCTACACAGGTTCCACCTCCATACTCAAAATGAAACTGGGCCTGGAAGTGTGCAACAACCCCACACATACCTTGCTAATTAGATTACCAATGCCAGGATGTCTGTCTTATCGACTACTCTCCTGCTCCCCCACACACACTGGGCATCATGAAAGACCCAGTCCTGGGCTCAGAAAGAAAATAAATATCTGGTCCTCTTCAAAGTATTGATAAGCCTCTTGTTTTAATTGAAATAATAATTATAAATTCTTGTTCTCATCACTAATGGGAGTTAATTATCTTGCATATGCTGCTGTTGCTTCTATGGCTATAACGGAGTGAGGTTAAAGATAAGAGAAATGCAAATAGGAAAAAAAACACAGAAGGCAGTAACAGTTTCCTAAATGTAATACCATACCAACCTAAACAAGATTCCTATGAGTAAGGCAAAAAACTAAGCATCTCACAACCAGTCAGGATTCCTAACCAAAAACCAAAAATATGATAAATGAAGAAATATGTATATAAGCATGACTATCAAATATATTTATTATTTACACAAACTGTAAAGATATTTATAGTGCAATCCTAAGTTTATTTATTCAGAAGCAAGTCCCAGTGTATTCAGTGGGGCTTACTCAAACAGGGACAGAACTGCAACCTCAAGTGATAAGCAACTTCATTCACACAACCCAAAATTCCGAATCATGCCACTTTACGCTGTTTTGCAACTGTTTATACTTGTTTTATGGTCATTGGATTTTAAAGGGCTTTATTTCTTGTTGTGAGCTGCCTTGGTTTCCAACCCTACCTCACAGGGGTGTTGGAAAGACTCCATACACGCACACACAGCAGATGTATAAATACATACAGCCCATATAATAGTTTATTGTCAAACCGGTTGGTCATTGCAGAAAAATCAGTATTAGTTTTAAAAAAATCAGTATTAGTTTCCTACAGAATAAAAACTGTAATACCTAAGTAAGCCCTGCCTACTTGCTTTAAAATTGGACTGGAGACAGAAAGAGTTAGAACACAAACATAATTCTTTTTTACATTCACTCCAAAGTCCCATTGATTTTCAGCACATTCATAACCATGTCTACTCAAAAACACAAACACAATTCTATTTTGCATTCACTGAAAAGTCCCATTGATTTTCAGCACATTCATAACCATGTCTACTCAAACATAAGTCCTATTGAATTCAATGGGATTTACTCTGGCCATATGGGATTAGCATTGCTTTTACAAAAGCAAGTATTGGGAAGGTTTTCAAAACATTGCCCAGGATCTGACTCCTGCACACAAGAGGAAAAAAAACTGAAATGTATATACTTACCCAATTTATGAGATTTTCAGATAAACGGGGGGGGCAGGGGAACCACCATTTTCTGGCATTGCAATGAGGTTTTCTAGACACTGCCTCAGGTCAACCAAATGCAACCCTGGCTTCACTGATTGGCTGCAATCCTGAACGGGTGGGGTTAAAGCTATGAAGTGCTATACAGTACTGTTTAAAGAAAGATTTAACAGTCAGGGGGGCAGCTGACGTTTTTATGTATATGTCGAGAACCGGACCACCTAGAAAATTAATTTTTTTAAAAAAATAAAGGTGAGAATCTGAGCCACCTAAGGGGCTAAATGGGCACCGGGTGGAATGCAAAGAATCTGGGTAAAACCTGGCTAACCAGGCAATATGGCAAACCTACCCACACAGCTGCACAAACAGGAAAGGAAGAAACCATATTAAGCCTTGCTAGAACAGAATTTGTGCGCTTCTATCCTCTCATTGATTGAGTTGTGAAAGTGGGAGGGGGAAAGAAGGCCCACATGAAATCTAGTTTTCTAGGACAAGGAAATCCTTGCAGGCCTATATTTTTTCCTGCTGCTTTTTAATTGAAGGGGATCTCTCGGAGGTATTTCTCTTTAAATGTACTTTTGCTCACCAAGCCTTTCTGTCTTTGTACCAATCCACAGAAAGTAGTTTGTACAGCCAAGAATTTATGTTAGCTCCACATTCTGCTTCAGACAGTGTTCCCAAAAATCTCTGATATTTCTGGAAGATACTTGGATTTAGGTTGATATCCTACTGTGGTCCAACTCACATGGCTGCTGGCATGCATGGTCAGGGCCGGCACCAGGCATGACTGGAGCCTTGGGCACCAGCTTATCCCAGGCCCACGATGCATGCCCACGCATCCCACCTACCTCATCTCGCATTGTGTCACATGAATGACATGCATGCATAATGTGCATGCCAGCCAGCCATCAACCATTTAGGGAAGCCCCCACCGCCATCTTAAAATGGCATGCATGCATGCACAGCATTCTTAGGAACGGGAGAGGTAGGCAGGGCATGTGTGCGGGCTTATTGAAGCCTGTACTATCTGTATTAGGGGGGTGCCTGGGAGCTTCCTCTCTGCAATCTGTGGCAGAGTTGGGACCAGATGGATCATGGAACGGGAGCACTACCCTCCCACCCTAAGGTGGGTCCCTTCAGGAACCCCTCAGGGTCGCAGTGGCCCTCAGCCAGGGCCCAACCTAGCCATCCTCTGGTGTCAGTCCTTGCATGGTGACTTGGTGAAGTGGGTTGAATTTGCTAATGTAGGGCGAGATTCGTAAACTGGTCAGCATAGTCAAATTACTGGCCTTCTGCTTGTAGAGTCCCAATACATATGTGGGGCTACAGACAAATAGCTCCCACTTAGAGATGGAAAAATGTCTCTTTCAGTTCTCTCTGTTTCTCACTTTTCCAATCTTAAAGTCAGTGTTCCACATTTCTGCAGCAATTTGCATTTTTAAAAAAATCCTCATGAAAATTCTCCAGAATTTTAGTGTGAATTTCTCCTAACAAACACATTTTTGTAGGCAGTTTTGACTAATGTACGCATTTTTGCAAGCAATTTCTAATCATATAATGCATTATTTCCCCTCATATATTCATTTTATGCACATTTTCCCCTAATACATACATTTTTGTAAACATTGTTTGGTTGGCAAACTGCATTTCAAAATGCAAAAAAGTGCTGTGTTTTAGTTCTCATATTGTTTTGGAAAGTTTATAAATTTGGATTGAAATGCAAACTTAATCGAATTTCTCACCCAGCCATACTCCCATTATATACAAATCCCTACAGGCTGAACGATTGGTTCTTGAGCAGTTCCTTTCCCTGCTCTCTTATAACCCTGTATGTCTTTTATTTATTTATTTTTATACTAAAGTGTCATTCTGGGGCCTCTTCTTCAAGATTGTGTGTCCATGCAGACATGTTGGACCATTATAATAACAGTAAACCCACAATGTCAAGGGAGCATTAGGGATGCTGCTACACTTGCAAATACCATTTCGTACATTATGAATGCACCTGCTTATTCATGTAATATGACTTGAAGTATCCCAATAGAACTGCTTACATATTTTGGAAAACAAAAGCTTGGGCAAACCTCAGGGCTACCAACGATGAAATTATTTTGGGATACCAGTAATGACATTGCTCCCCATCTTTCCAGACCTACATTTTTACAGGACTGGGATCTCATCCAAGCCCATTGGAGACAGAAAACATGTCACTCTCTCTTTTGGGGTGTCTTTTATTATGCCCTTTTCTTCTCCAAAACCTATGAGTACGATTCAGCAAAAATCAGTTACAACTAAGAAAGGGCATAACACTTCAGCATGGTCCCTACAGTAAATCTGTGTCTGGGCATGCCACTTCAGAATGTAGGCGGGGTCAATTGCTTTCAAAAATAATGTTAAGAAAGTGGGCCTTAGGACCCTTACTTGATTTTCATGGAAATTAACTTCTTTACCATAATACTTAATTTTTAGGTCACAACTGCAAGGGACACTGGAAAGCCAGCGTGGTGTAGTGGTTAGAGTGTCGGATTGGGACCTGGGAAATCAGGGTTCAAATCCCCACTCACTGCATGACCTTGGGCCAGTCACTGTCTTTCAGCCTAGCCTACCTCACAGCGTTGCAGCAAGGATAAAATCAGGATAGAAAAACCATATTTATATGCCACTTTGAACTCCTTGGAGGAAAGGCAGGATATAAATATATTAATAAATGAACAAATCCAATATCTTATAAGTTCAAGTTTGAAAAATTATTTTATGTAATTTTTTGGCCATACAGTATTTTGAAAACTGAAGTTGATATTTGAGAATAAGAGTGTCTTAGATATCATCTACATCAGTGGTTCCCAACCTTTATGAGCACGGGACCCCCTTTATAAGCTGAAATTTTTTTGTGACCCCCTCACCCCAGGGAGGCAGGCTGGCTGCCAGGAAGGAAGGAAGGGGGAAAGCAGCCTTTCTTTGCAGGCTTGCTTCTTTTTGCTTCACAAAAAGCCCTCTCCTCTCATTCTAAGTAAGGGTGTTGCCAGTAGCGGCAGTGCAAGGAGACAGGAATCAGTGATAGTAATCCCCTCTTCTTCCTGGTAGCCCCACCCTCAGCCTCCTTTGGCATCTGCCATGCATTTTATAGGCAGATGCCTGCCCTTAGTGTGCCTGAAAGAAGCTCTGGCGCTTCAGCAAAAGGCCTCCCCTCTCGTTTGGAGCAAGGGGTAGGTGTCATCTGCAGTGGCAGTGGAAAGCAGACAGTGTAGAAGGAGTGAAGACTTTAAAAAAATAATCATAATTCATTTCTTTACTGTTCACGGCCCCCTCTGGATTACTTCGCGGCCCCCCGGTTGGAAACCACCGATCTACATGCTCAGAGACTTATGTGGCCTTTTGGGGACTGTACCACTTTAGGATGCAGAGTTTGGGGGAGGTCACATGATGGAATGCCCTCTCACTTTTTGCTCTTAGAAGTCTAGTGAATTAGAGACATGTTCACTTTTTTCATTTTAGCCAGGACCATTCTATTACACATTTTGAAGTGGTATACTCCTAGCAGAGCTACATTCAAACTAAAATACTATATTGATCCTTTCCTAAGGCTGCAGTCTTATAACACACTGACTTGGGAGAAACATAAAAAGGAGGAAAATTGGGCAGCTATAGTGAATGCACAGGGGAGCAGGAGACCTGACCACCTCGAGATATTGTAAATTTGTAAAATTTATAAAAATGCCAACACAATTTGGGCTGGACTTTCACAGTCCAATCCACTTCCTATGTCGCTTGGAATAATTTGGTAACATGCCTCTGAGCATATGATGAGTGGTGGCAACACCTGCAATCAGAATGCATCTTCAATGATGGAGAATTACATTTTTGTACGTAAATTACTTTACGTACTACTGTGTTACTACTGTTTCTACAGAGAATCTAACCTATAAAATTATATTTCTCTCATTATTCATCCTAGAAATCTGTGTCAAATTTATTTTTATTAATTTCAAAGCCTTTTTATTAGTCAATATCATATAATGGTGAAGATAGCCTTTTGTGTTTCAAACTGGAGGTTATATTCTATTTCTATTTGGGGTGCATTAATAGTTGAATCTGAGGTGCAATTTGATGTAAAATTAGACTGCTTACAATATGTTGCTACTTAACCACTGAATCTACCTGTTGGAAAAAACAAACTTGTCCTGCCCAAGATGCTTGTGTTCATCCTGCTATGCTTAAACCACTCCAGTTAAGGAAAGGTGGGCATGGTCAATTAAAAACATAAAGCACACCTAGAATTTTGCTAGAATATATTTCACCTCCCATGGAGATACTGCTCATGTCCACTGGAGGCTATTCTGCAGAACAGTCCATGCCGTTATTTCACAAATTTCTTTTGGAGGTTTTTTTGGTGTAAATTATGCAAAGTGTTGCCGCACTTCACATATTCACAGTTAAAGAAACAAAAGAAAATAATTTACCATAGGAAACTTCACTAAAATTGCAGTTAATCAACATATCTAAAGTGAGTATCTGAACTATATCAACTTTCTTAATATTGTTGCTTCCTCCCTGATAAAGCAAGATTAGCACGTCTTGTTTCTGTTATTTGGGCTGAGTTGCCACCACTCACCATATGCTCAGAGGCACATGTTACCAAATTCTTCCAAGCTACACAGGAAGTGGATTGGACTGTGAAAGACCAACCCAAATTGGGTTTGCATTTTTACAAATATGTAGGACAGTACAAATTCTCAGAGTGGAGGTCAAGTCTCCTGCTCCCCGGTGCATTCACTATAGCTGCCCAATTTCCCAGCTTGTTAAAGTTTCATAGAAATATCTGTTGGCTATAGGTACGTTCTTAAACCACAAGGTTTTTTGCCTATTAGTGAATAAACAACTAACAAATTGGGAATAGGAAGGGGATAAATGAGGAAAACTGTTATAGGAAGAAATGGTGAATGTAAAAAGACCAAGGAGTAGGGACAAAAGAAGCTGACATTGGGACAAGGGAGATAAAGTACAAATTGAGCGTGAAAGGAGAAGTAATTACAAGAGATGGGGAAAAAAAACACCAACCTTGAGGGGCATGTGGGGATGGGAACAAAAAAATATAAAAGAAAAACATAATATGGAGATGCTGTCACAGTACCACCAGAGCAAATTTCTGTACTTAGTTTGTGGAAAGCTGAGCTATGGAATTCCTTGCCACAAGGAAAACACTATAGCAAAGAATTAAGCAATTCCCAGAGTTGAATTAGACATCAGTAGACAGCGATATCAATAACTGCCAACAGATTATGCCAAACTCTGCCTCCATCTATCACCATTTTGCAACCGGTGGGCCTCTGTAATTTTCAGCTGTCTTAATTGGGCCCTGAGTGTAGAAAGTTTGAGAATCCCTGGTTTATGGCATTAAGGGTGCAAGGCTTAAGGCTACATTAACCTGTGAGCAAGTCGCATTGAACTCAATGGGACTGACTTCTGTGTTGTAATTTGTTGATTTACTGTACATTTATGTGTTGCTTTTATTGCATAATTTAAGTTTTTTAAAAAGTCTTTGTGTATTGTGCCAGTGTTAAAGGATAATGCTGGCAATTTGTGTTTTTCCTGAGCTATTTATAAAGCAATTTTAAACTGCTTTCTTTTTAAAAAGTGACATAGATATTTCTTACTGGAAAAAAAAAAGGAAACAGTTAAATTACAGCACAGTCCTATGTATGCCTACTCTGAAATATTGCCCACTGAACTCAGTGGGACTTCTCAGACTAAACATGGTTAGGATTGCACTGTAAAAATGGGATTTGCAGCCTGCATTAAAAAAAAAAGCATAAAAGAAATATATGCTTGGAAAGCTGGTGGCAGCTGAACAAAATAGTAATACACTAATAACTAACTAATTGATGTTACTTTTTGTTCCTATATTCCAGGTTCACCTCCAAAATTCATTTTACTCATGCACTGTAAGTTTATCTCCACAGTGGGCTGACTCTAGGTGTACACGCCCCATATCCCCCCCACCCTCATATGTCTCCCGAGAAGTAAATCCCACTGCATTCAGCATGGCTTACTCCCAAGTAAGCAAGTATAGGACTGCAGCTTAACAATGCAAGACTATACAAATCTGCTCAGAAGTAAGCCCAACTGATTGTAATACGACTTACTCCCAGATGTATCTAGGATTGCAGCCTAAATGTGCAAAGCAAGAATATATCCTCAAGATCTCCTTTCTGTTCAGAGTAGACACAAATAATACTGCTTTTCTCGGGTTTAAATGCTGTTATATTTGTATTATTTTAATTGTTTTATAATACATTGCTTGCCACCTTGAAACCTTGCATGATAAGACAGGCTGCAAAAACATTAACTAGAATAATAAATAATTGAGTGCATAGTGTTGTTGTATACCATTATGCAATTAATAAAACCAGCCACAGGAGGGGGGTCTGTAATTGTCAGCCCTAATTTGTTCCTCTGATGTTTCGATAGAGGCTTCCCTGGTTAGTCAACAAACCACCACAAAAGAGCTCCATTCTGTAACTATGCAATAAAGACTGTTCCTGTTAACATTGCCTGAATCCTGTGTTTCCACGATACTACAAGTAGCCACAATTGTGTATTTAACAACATAAGAAGACCCCTTTTGGATCAGGCCTTGCATTCTGTCTCCTTTTGTAGCTAGCAAGATGCCTCTGGAAAGCCCACAAGCAAGGCATACACGCAGACCATAGCCTCCCGTTGTTTGTTCCCAGCATCTAGGAACCATACTTCCTCTGAATATGGACGTTCAGGGGATACCAGCCATTGTTAGGTTCCCCTCTCCTTTTTTTTCCCTTCTAAAAGCCATCAATGGGGACCACATTCCATTCACTCCTAATATCTTATGCTTCCTACCTCTAAAATGGAAAATGGGATAAGGGTGGGCCTGTGAGTTATTTATCCACAGCTAGACAGTGAACCATCCCACCACCTAGGCAAAACAAAATCTGAGATGGTAGGGAAGAGTGAGTTGACTATGCAAAACCTTTGCAAAATTTCCAGCAGGCCCAAGCATACCACTGACATTGGCCACTGGTAGACCACTACCTGCCTTTAGCCTACTCTTGGTATATCTTTTAGGAATGATTTAGACTACATTAAAATGAATCACTTTCTGGTTTGTTCTGCACTTTCCTAAGGCTGCAGTCTTATAACACACTGACTTGGGAGAAAGTCTTACTGTACCCAATGGGACATCTGCGTAGGCATATAACTGAGCTGTAAATCATGCTATAATGGATTAATGCTCTGTTTGTATCTAAAACAGGCTTAGTTATAATATCTCTTTACAGTGTGCAAGGATAAATTAGTGAAAATAAGGGTTACAGACTTAATGGCCTGATGATCAGGACCAAAATATACTACTTGGTGCCAGAATTTTCCTGTAACCATGCTGATAATTCATTGTATGAGGCCATCAAATTATGCTGTGATAACAGCTCTTATACATTACACATTGCAGATGCTTTTTATTGGCTTAATGTGACTATTATTGCCATTGTTTATTACCAAGACTTATCTTGTAGTAATTGAAATACAATATGGTACTATTAATCACTCTGAATACAAAATGTTAACTTTAAAGCGTTCATGGTGTGTTTTATTAAATACTGTTCTAAACATAAAGCAATGTGATTTGCAACAGAACAGCTTAGAAAACAATGGTGATTTGCCATCTAATGGAATGGGCAGATATAACAGACAGACATGGTTTCTTGTGGATGTTTACAGCTGTTTCGTTTTGAAATGCCATAAAATGATTCCTCACTGAGGTTTTGCATTTTATTTAGTTGTAACTGAATGTGAACATCTGAAAGTTTAGATGTTCTTTTCACAGCATCTGGAATGATAGGCCCATTGCCACAGTAAAATCCCTGATGGTCAGCTTGCAAATGTTATAATATCCTGAAGAGATCTGGGTATTAACAATATTAATGTCAGCATATTAACTTGCTTCAATATGGTAAGACTACATCCTATCTTTCATGTCTTATTTTATTAGAAAAACTTTACCCCCACCATTCCTTCAGTGGCACCCAGTAGTGAATGTAAAGAAAGTACAAAGGGAGACGGGAGCATAAGATGTATTGTCTGAAGCTGCAGCACCCAGCAGCACTCCTTTGTCCCATTGATTTCAATAGATGAGTTATGCAAATACTGAAATCTCTCCCAGTGAAATAAATGAAGCTTAAAACTTCTTAACTTTGGTTGGATCATGCCTATAATATATCAGAGCATACAGTAATAAAGACCTATAATAACAAAAAATGCCCAGAATAAATTAGTAACTTTTTTAAAATGCAGAAAACTCTTTTGAAGTCTTGCTTCCTAATTTATGAATCTTTCCCAAAATCTCTTGGGGGGGGGAGAAAAAAGAAAAGAAAAATTTATGCAGAGAAATAAGTTCACATCATGTCATAAAATGGAACTCCAAAGCTGCATCCAGTATTTTTCTGCAGCAGCCTACATCCATTGTGGTGTGCTTTCTCAGGGCTTTGTGAGCTTATCTTTAGGTGACTGAGTCAGTTTTAATTCTTATTTTACTTTTCTGAATTCTTTTCGGTCCTAACAACATTGTAACCAAGCTGGGTTTCCATATCTCTCAAGGCTGCTTGCAAAGATAGATGTTGCCCTTCAAAGGGAATGCCCCGGGCATTTCAAAGCATACCTACTCAACCTATGAGGGATGATTCTCTTTCATTCCCATCCCAGCTTCTCCCAGAAAATGGATGTGCAGAGAGGGGAATAGCCTGGGCAAAGAAATGTGTTTCTATCCTTTGAATGCCATAAAAGGGATGGGAGGGATGTTCGTAACACTTCCCTGGCATTGATAATTCCTACCATTTGTAAAATAAAACTTTCTTTACTTGTAGAAGACTTTTTTTTCTTTAAAGAGCCAGCATGTGTCCTTCTGAGATGTCAGTGCTTCCCACCTGGCCCAGAATTTCTGCTGGGCACAGAGCACCCAAAATACGGACAACCAAAATAGACAAAAATGTGTAAACAAAATAAGTAACTGAGGGTGCCCACTCCAAACTCTGCTCTGGGCCAGGACAAATCATGCATGCCAGGAAAGGGGAAGGTATCCTCTATGAGATGCCCTTATCCATGCCTAGCACCCAGCAGAAGCACTAGGTCAGGCCATAAGCCCTGAAGTATCATAGAGGACACCCTATCATTTTCTGGGTTGTTTGATTTGTCTTGGATCAGAGCAGATTTTGTGGTGAGCACCCTCAGTTACTTGTTTTGTCTACATGTTTTTGTCTATTTTGGCTGTGCACAAATGCCCTTATCCGTGCCCTGTGTCCAGCAAAAGCTCTGGGCCAGGCAGGACGCACTGGCATCTCATAGAGGACACCCTCCCCTTCCCAGGAGTGTATGATTTGACCTGGCCCAGAGCAGAGTTTGGGGTGGGCACCCTCAGTTACTTTTTTAATGATTTTTTGACATCATTATGCATTTATGAGCATTTCAGAAGCCTGATAATTTTGATGCAATAAATGTATTGTTGTTCTTGCTGGGGAGAGTCCCCAGATCACTGAGATATATGATATGGGGTACCCCAGCATATATTTTGGGATTCAGAGACATGTTAACTTTGCTTTGAAGATGTGGACTTTTTAGTATTTTGAACTTTCAAGCAAACAAGGAACTGGGAACTAGTAACCAACTTCAGTGTCGTCATCCCAATGGCAAAATTCAATGCATTTCTGGGACATTTTATGCACCAGGTGGTTTTTTGTTTCCAAAAGGAAAACAGTAAGTGGTAATCGGCTGAAATTTGGGGATGTTGTCTGGATGACAATTTGTGACAATGTCTCAGAAAGACTACCCTGTAGGCCTACTTATGTGAAACTGCGCAATGAAAACTGCTCTGGGGGTAGTTTTTTTACCCCACAAAATTGGATGAAGGAGTTCTATAATGCTATATTTTGTTCTTAAGTTTGAAAACCTTAAGTTTGAATTCTGGCTAATAATGATACTGAGATTTGTTAGTTTATAAAGTGCATGCAAGATTAAACTTCTAGCTATTCCTATTTATGGAGCATATAATTATTTGACTGTGATACCCTTCTCTCTCCTCCTTTATATAATAGGCAAAAGCCTAGCTGTCACTTATGTGCAAATCTTCCTTACTAGTAGTGGCTAGACTGCTCTGATTTCATGGAACACATGCAAGAGTGAAGAAGACCCAGCTGCAGAATTTGGAAAGTCCATACAGCTGCTATGTGGGAAATGGGTGATTGGTTGGTAGGGAAGAGGTGAGTTTGGAGGCTCCTAATAGAGGAAAAAGTAAGTGTGTGAGAGATTGATACATATAAATAAGAAACGATCTGCCAGATCTGGGCTAAAGGTATCTACTGTAGAAAAAAATCTGCCAGCGCATGCACAACAGCTTCCAAAGCTTTCTTTTTTTTTTTTTTTCAATAATTTTTATTCAGATTTTCATAAAACATACAAGACAAAATCATAAAACATTCAAAGACAAAAAACAAAATCAAAAATAGTTAAACAAAAAGAAAAAAAGAAAAAAAAACAAAAATAAAAAATAAAGAGTAAAATATTGACTTCCCATTTGTCAAAGATCAAATCAGTTATAAGTCTATAATATATAACAATCCTGTCTCTTAAGTCATATTATAAAATCACTTTCCTCCAGTAGTTATCTTACTTAATCATCAAATCTCATAAACATTACTTTATTCTTTCCACAAAAAGTCAAAGAGAGGTTTCAATTCTTTAAGAAATATATCTATCAATTTTTTTTTCCAGATAAGCATATCGATTAATCCATCTCATTACTAATTATGATAATCTTATTGTCATAACCATAGTCAAAATAAACATTTCAATTAATCCATCACATCAGAATCTGTTAGGTTCAATAATTTCAGTAGCCATTGTTCTATTATCTCTATTAGTTCCATTTTCCATCTTCCATCTTCAGTAGTCTTGTTAAGTCCAGTAATTTCAATATCCAATCTTCCATTATCAGTATTCCATAATAATCTTGCTGTCAAAGCCATAGTCATATAGTAAGAGTCTGATGGGAATTACCTCTATCCCAAATATTTTCTTGCCATCCATTCTGAATAGGTTGCTGAAATACTGCTGTAAAATCATATCTCTGTTCTTTTTTTCAAAATACACTGGGTCATCTCTTAAAAGTTTTTCCATTGTCACATGGCTGCAGTTAATTCCATAGATTTTCTCTATATTGGGCTCCATCACATCATTCCAGTCCAGAAGATTATCCATGCCATTGATAACTTTATCTCTAGAATCTTCATTCATTTCTTCAGAGATAACATTGAGTTCCAAACAATAGATTTTATTTCTAAAGTCCATAAACTCCAAATCTTGTTCCTGTTCCACGTTGGTTCCAGTCTCCGGGATCTCCTCTCTCACAGGGACCCCTATTCCAGTCTCCAGGGTCTCCTCTCTCACAGGGACCCCTGTTCCAATCTCCGGGGTCTCCTCTCTCACAGGGACCCTTATATCTTTAATCTCCTGCTTCATTTTACTCAATTCAATTTTCATTATCTCAATCTCATCCATTATTTTATGAAACATAGTTATTTCCAGATTTTCAGCCACTTTCTTAATTGCCATTTTAAAAGAAAAATATAGGAAAACCACTTCTTATTTCAGCAACAATTGGGTTAATTCTCCAAACTTGGTGACATCACAGTATAAACAGAGCAGACAGCCTTATCTCTCCAATAGTTAAGTAAACAAAATGCAGTTCCCAGGATCGAAACAATTAATGGCAATCGTCAAGAAACAGATTCGTCAAAATAAAATAGACCAAAAAGAGAGTAGTCTCAAAACAGTATAATATTTTTCAAAATAAAAATCTGGAATAGAAATCCCTCTTCTGTGTATATCTTTAGAATGCAAATCCAGGACAGCTTTTTGCAACAAAAACAGAGATAAGCTATTAATTAGTGCGTAGCAGAGAGAAGTTATGGCTCCCCAGTGAGATGTCAAAAACTGATCAATCTGGCAAATCTCTTTTAAACAGCAACAATTTAAGTCAAGTAAAAGAAAAATATAGAAAGAAGGGTGCTTGCCTGTTAGTGCGTTCTCTCTTAGAAGATAAGATGAACGTTCGCTTTAACAGATAGAGCTTGCTGTTGAAAATCCGTCCCATAAATCGTCGGCTGGACCTCGTCCCATAAATTAATGAGATCTGGTCGTCCCAACAAAAATAGGCTTTGAGGTTAATCTCTTCGTTTCTCCCTACCCGGGAGAAGTTTAATCAGTCAAAAAAAAAAGAAAAAACTGACTGATATATCTGAATAAGCTTCTTTTGAGGCAGGAGCCCGTCTCAAAAGCAGGCACAGGCTAAGTCACCCTTCCCGGAAGTCCCAGCTTCCAAAGCTTTCAATGGGTGTTCATAAACTTGAATGTATGTATGCCTCTACTTCACAGGTCACCAGTGTGGATGCCAGTGTCCCCACTAGTTCCCCCTATTGTGTCTGTGAAAGGTCTCAGTAAATATCCCCTAAAAAATTCACAATGTGCAAGAAACTGTTTGCAGTTCCTGACTAACTCAGCCTCTCCTACATGGAACATGTCCCCTTAAGCATGCCCGTCTTTTATTAGATGTCAGGATTGGATACCCACCCTCCCATCTGTTCTGAGCATAGGAGAAGTGCAAACACCTTGTCTGTGAACAACTGCAGCAGTGGCTGATATAGGCGCCTTTTCCCCATTGATGGGAGGGGTATGCCCACACTATGTTGTGGTCTGTCTCTTTTTCTGCTTTTTTGGATGTGGCAGCCATTTTGTGTTCTGCCACACCCCTGCATCAGTCATTATGTGACTGGTGCCCACAGCACTTCAGCAAAATTACAAATGTGCCCATTGGCCCAAAAGATTTGCAGCCCCTCTTGCTTGCTTAGTGCATTCACAGCAAAGTGCTGCACTCTGTTATGATGGCTGTCCTTAAATGATGTAGTCCTTTGTCTAAATGCAAGTCATAGAATCATAGAATCATAGAGTTGGAAGGGGCCTTGTAGGCCATCGAGTCCAACCCCCTGCTCACAGCAGGAAATCCACAGCTAGAGCATCTCCCGCAGATAGCTGTCCAGCCTCTGCTTGAAGACATCCAGCGAAGGGGATCCCACCACCTCCCTAGGCAGTCGGTTCCATTGCCGAACTGCCCTTACTGTCAAGAAGTTCCTTCTAATGTCCAATCTGAATCTACGCTCCTGCAACTTAAAACCATTAGACCTAGTCCTACCCTCTGGGGCAGCAGAGAACAAATCTGTACCCTCCTCTATGTGACAGCCCTTCAGGTACTTAAAGAGTGTAATCATGTCACCCCTCAGCCTTCTCTTCACCAGACTGAACATGCCAAGTTCTTTCAACCTTTCCTCATAAGACTTGTTCTCCATACCAGCTATCACCCTTGTCGCCCTCTTCTGAACCCGCTCTAACTTGTCTATATCTTTCTTAAAATGAGGCACCCAGAACTGAACACAGTATTCCAGATGAGGCTTGACTAATGCAGAATATAGTGGGACTATTACTTCCCTCGACCTGGAAACTATAGCTCTGTTTATGCATCCCAAAACCGTGTTTGCCTTTTTTGCCGCAGCATCACACTGCTGGGTCATGTTATGTTATTATCTGCTAACCACTAAATAAATAAAATAAAGGATCAATTAAATCTATTGAAATATTAATTTCTCCTCCCAGCCATTATTCCGTGTTAGTTAAACATATATCCCAAGTGTTGTTAAGCATCTAAGATCTCACATGTTAATTTTCTTAGCTAAAAAACACATCTGCATGACTGAAGAAACACACTCTCCAGTCCATAAACTCCTTACGGGTCTGTCTAAAGAGCCCCCACCCCCTCGCCCTTACCTGCAGTGTAAAGTAGACTGTGTGTCTGTGACACACATATATATATACACTACATATTTATGTATACTAATAAAACAAAGAAAAATAATAGATGCTATCCCAGGCTACGTACAAGCCAATATCACAACTTTTCAAAATACACATTTAAACTCTAGCTGCCATATTGATATACAGTACACGTTTGTTTTATATAACCAACAGCAAGGAGATTAAGATGAGAAAGTATGAAAAATCCCAGGAAGAAAAGAACCGTAGTTTTGAAATGCAGCTTGCTTGCCTTTTTGTATGATTTGGGAGACAAAGGTCATTGCTGTGTCATTGCTCTACAGTGCGTGCTGCTCAGTACTCTCCCAGTTGCCATCTGTGTATATCTTAATCATTGCGACCTATTTACATTTCGTTCTCAATTATCCACGGTAATCCACATTACCGTGACATGGCAGCTGATGGCTCAAATGTGAAATGGTGTAATGTGAATAGGTATAGGAGAGCAGAAAACTATACAGAGCACAGGGGATGAAGCACCTACACAAATCTGGCACATTGGATCAGCAACTTTGACTGACAGGAATTGTCCACATTGTAGTTTAGGGATGGGTGAGAATTTCGATTCAATTCTCATTTAAAGCTGAATTTATCCATTTCACACTTTCCAACACAATATGAGAACTGAAAAACAGCCATCCTTTGAAATTCACACTTTTTTGAATTTTGTAATGCAGTTCGCCAACCAAACAATGTTTACAAAAATGCTCATTTTGGAGGAAAGCGTGCATAGAAATGAATATATGAGTAAAAATGACATGGAAAAAATGCATTGTATGACCAAAAATGGCTTGAAATATGTGCTCATTAGTCAAAACTGCCTACAAAAATGTGTTATGAGAAATTCACACTAAAATGCTAGAGAATTTCCATGAGGATTTAAAAAAAATAAAAATCCCAAATTGCAGAAATGTGGAGAACTGAATTTAAGATTGGAAAAATGAGAAACAGAAAGAATCAAAATTAACAGATCATTCCATCCCTATATGAAGTCCATAGTCCCAAGCGCAATTATTAATGTTCTTAATAGTTTCTAGAGGGGTAGCTGTGTTAATCTGTTGCAGTGAAAACAACAGAGTTTTATGGCAATTTCAGGTGCCACAAGACAAAACTCATTGTTGCTTATTAATTGTGCAATCCTATACATGTCTACTCAGACGTTAGTCCTATTGAGTTCAGTCGGATTTACTCCCTGGGAAGTGTGAGTAGGACTGAAGCCTAAAAGGATTTCTCTTAGTGGAACAAATACTGTGCAGACACTTTAATATTTGTTTGTATGTAGGCTGTGGGGGTTTCACAATACTGCCTCATCAGCCAGGAGATTTCTTTTGGAAAAACATCTGGGCACAATTCTGCTGTAAGTATTTTAAAATAGGACTTCTCTGAATTATTGATTGCATCAATAAATCAGGTCATAGAGAGAAAGCAAAGGAGAATTCACAGGACTATTGGTGAAAGAAATCTGTCAATGTATTATTACTGTAGGGTAAATTAAATGTTGGTGGTGATTGTTAGCATACTAAATTCCACTCACCCATCCCCACCTGACCATCTTTTATTGTCTTTTTAAAAAAAATCACAGAAAGGAAAACTCATAGTTCAAGCACAAACAGGAGACTGTTCCATTTAGCCTCACAAAAGGGTACCATTCCTGTGCCTCTTCCTGTCTAGAAATAACTGCTAGTTCATGTTGATTGCATGGAGAGCCTACATGGGTCTGCAGCACACCATCATATATCCTTTTCTGCCCCAAAAGTTGCAGCTTTATATTGGGATATATATATATTATAACTTTTTTGTGACAGTACTCACTGGTATAGACTACCGGCACCTCTTTTTTTGCTGGCTGTTGCAGCCATTTTGTGCTGGCTGGCACCCATGGCACTTTTATGAAGATATGAGTACCTGCACCTCATTTTCTACTAAAAAAGAACTCTCTCTCTCTCTCTCTCTCTCTCTCTCTCTCTCTCTGTGTGTGTGTGTGTGTGTGTGTGTTTCCTGCTCCCATTAAAGTAGGCAGTCGTATAATAAACAAACATGGACCTAAATCAGCCATGAAGCTCACCTTATGCCAGTCATCTTCTTTTAGACTAACCTACCTAACAAGTTTACTGTAAAGATAAAATAGGATAACCTACATGGAAGCCAGGACATAACTGTAATAAACAATAAAATGTTCATTTACGAATGAAGGTTTCATCATCACGTATTTTCAGAAGAATCTAGAATTCATCTTTTGTAGCTAGGAAGTATGTGCACAAGAGTGGGTATAGGTTGCTTTTCGTGATACTCCAGGTGTAAAATGTTCCACTACATTAAAAGTAAATAAGAGCAGTATGTCAATTTTTATGACAAGAAACAAGCAGTTATAACTTACACCTGCTTTTGAATTTAAAACATGGCAGGACAATTCTATAATGCTATGAATCTATAAGTATACACCTAGTCGGGGGGGGGGAGGAGAAGGAAAGAAAAGGTCATCTCTCCTGAGAGACACTATTTCAGTGGAGGATGTGACGTTAAAGGCCATTGTTGCCATGTGCCTTTCTGTAACCCATAGCAACAGCCATCCCCATAGCAGCTGTCAGGTATTGATTTGAAGGGATAATGTAGGTGCTGCCCTTTAAAAATAACCCCCACCAGATATTTGCACACTAGAATATAAGGGATCACTTTCCATCCTGGATATGAGATTTCCAAAGTGTGGCTTTGAAAGAAGCAAAATACTTCCCTAAATAAACAGGAAAGCCATTTCATAGTATAATTTTGGAAAAGTAGTTAAATGCTCCCTGGAGATCAAAACTGTCCCCCCCCCGACATGCTGTCATCGTTTTGTTATTAATTAGATAAGCATAACTGGAGACCATAACGATAGTTTTGGTCTATATACTAGGCAATATAAAAAGAAAAGAAAATCTCCCTTTGAAAAACCTCAAAAGGTATGGGGGATGGCATTTGCCAAGAAAGCTCAAAGCAACAAACATGTGGAGGATGGCCAGTCCTTCCTCACTGGTCCCTCTGCCTCTGCTTTCCAAGCACAGAATGTCTTACTGTTGAAAAGGAGGGGTTACAGGTGGTAGCAGGCCCGTATCCCGGGGGGGGGGGAGCTAGAAGCGCTTGCCTCCTAAAATTCCCCCCATTTTTAAAAACAAAAAATAAATAATTCAATTCATTACAGGAATTTTTTCTCTCTTCCCCCCCCCCCACTTTCCCCTGCAAAAAAAGCTTTTAGGATGGCTATGGGCCTGGGTGGTAGGGAGGGTCGCAAAAGGCAAGAGAATTCTTGCTGGGCCTCTCCTTCCTGCAAGAGAGCATGGGATACATAATTCTCCCTGGTTCCTGAAATGATAGGTACTGAAGAACTGGGTTGCAAAATAGGGTGAGGCTTTTTGAACTGAGGGAGGTAGATTTCAGACTCCAATTGCGAATTTGCCCTCCATTGTTATTTTAGACGGATAGCCCTAAAAAATGACAGGGGTAGAAACAGCTTCCAATCATTTGCCGGCAATATGCAAGCCAAACCCAAGGAAATTCTGGGTAAGACACGGCTCACACAGCAACTTCCAGATGGGGTGCTTCCAGAAGGGGGCTTTATGTCATAAATGAGTCATTTGAATCCAATTTTTCTGGGTGCACTATCAGCACTCCCTTTTTTTAGTCTCAGATTTTCACAGCTATTCCAATGGGCAGGATGGAATGTTTCTGGGCTGTGTTTTCTGCCCCTCCCCTCAGTTACTACTCTTCTACCTCAGCTACTTTTTCCTGTTCTGAGCATGAACAGGGGCATTTCAGTCCTGTGCATGGACACACCTTTTTTAAAAAAATCCACACGCAGTGCACAGCAGCAGCAAATGTTACCAGCCCCTTGTTATCATGTTTCACAATGTGGAAAATAAAAGGTTGTGTTTTTGTGGGGAGGCGGGCAGCACCTGCTTTGATTTGGTTTTTAATATATATATAGAGAGGGAATCTTGCACAAGACTGATATCTGGCTATGCCAAAATTCTGATAGGTCTTGCACAAGGCCTCTTTATCATTTTTATTTTTTTAAAGTCCTACTGTATGTACTTCAATGATGGTCTCCAAGATGATCCTCCACATGTATTGAGATCTTAGAGAACAGCTCCTCCACACTGGTTGTTGAAATTCCAATATGCCTTCAACATGCAGCAGTTAACGGAAATAGGCACGGCTGAATTGTTTGGACTGGTGGAAATGAAATGGCTAGGTTGTGAGGTGAAGAGCAAATGGAAATAGGGGTGTGGCAATAGGAACCACCCACCAAAACATCACCACACATTTGACAAATTGTCCATCAAAAAATGTGTGAATGAGCTTCCACGCCAGCAGTCATTGCAGATGTACAATGGATTGTTTTTACTTAGTGGGTTTTCCATAGTAAGAGGGAATCTGGATTAAATGTAGAAAAAGAAAAGCACAGGCTGGTATTTTGACGGTGATGTCATGTGAACAGATTTTTTTTAAATATGCATAAGCAGCACCAATTCCACAGTAAACCTCCATCTGGAAGCAATCTCACCCCCAGTCTAATGCACCCCATAAACTGGGACATGTGGTTATTCCTTAGCAAAACTCTTTTTGTAAAAAAATTACTGCTTTCAAAAAGTCCTCTTCCAAGTCAGCACGTGTAGGACTGAAGCAATAATACTAAACATATTCAGGAATAGACCTTTGAATATGCTGGAAACCACCACCACCATCCCACTAAAATCTCTCTCTACAAAAAGTAACAAAAAATGGTACCCCTTCAACCAGTGGTTATTTGAGATAAAAAAAGAACCCCATCCACATCACCTTGAAATCCTGTGCCAGAAACAATGTTTTTTGTAAGAGGTCATATTTTGTGGGCAATCACATCCATGAAAATTTCCAGTGTCCATGTGTAAGCATGACACCTATTCTGCTTCATTGAATTTATGCAGCAAGCTATTATGGATTTCCTCTTTTGTGATCATGTAGTCTGTATTAGTGCTGTCATTTATTACAGCAGTACAATGATTCAAAATACTGACAAATGCTACTTTCACCCTGTAAAAATAATTTAAGGAGGAAACAAATAAAACACTATGATGTCCCTTCTTCCTTCAACATTCATTTTCCCTGCAGAGATCATGTATGAGAATGTGCTATTTACAAAATCTTATTTACAAGATCTCTTATTATTCAGTTAATGTTACATGCTTATACTTTTTTTTAGACAGCTGTAATTTGAGCACCACATTAATCCTGCTTGATTCTGTGGCTCCATTTGTATTGTACTTAATATGCCCACTCAGCCTCTTCCACATCTGTTGAGTTCCTAAATGGTATAAATAGCCTGGAAATGCTGTCCACAAAGCAAAACAAAAACCTGATCTGATAGGTAGGAAGAAAGAAATACAGGAGGACACAACTAAACAATATCCATTTAAGGATTGTACTTATCCTTTAAAAACTATTATCAGAGTTATTACATATACTCCTTTTAATCTCATTATGGTATCACATGGAGTAACTGCTTATGTTTTGTTACAGAGACTCTTTCAGTTCAGTTAGTACTAATTAGATACTAGCTAAAGGCCCCAGTCCAATAAGGCACATACATTAAGTAGGTCTACATAGGTATATGAAACATAAAAGCTGTGAATTTGCCTCTCTAAGCATATATAGGTAATGATGTCATAACCAGAGAGTCGCTGGTCTCCCACAAACCTTGGGGTTAAAATATATGATTTAAGACATTGACCATTCTTGGTGTAGACCTCATTCCACAGATGTGCACTTGCAAGAGCAAGCTATGCATGAACAATGATACACATCCAGATTTTGTGCATACTTACTGGCCAAACGTCAGCTTGGGCAGCACGAGCTGTTGGATGATGCACCATTTCTAGTTCTCTGGTGGTTCCCTTGTGCAACTAACTCAACTAGAAGTTAACATGGTTATAGTAGAAGTGATGCAGCACTGCCACCAACACATGTGCAGGTGTCTAGCACATGCCCTTTGAGGCTATAAGAGGTCCCTTGAGGATGAGCAGGAGGGAAAGCCTTCCGACAGGGCCGGATTAAGGCCAACGGATGCCCTAAGCACAGCCCAACAATGGTGCCCCCCTCGGTCCTTCCATTGCTTAACTGACAAGACATTAAGACTCAATAAGTGCTGAAGGTGAAATAAGAGACTGAAAATTCAGTTTTCTTCCAGGCTGGACCCCACAACTATATTAAATAAAAACTGTTTTGTTTTTAATTTTATTTAACACTAAATAGCAGTAAGCAATATAAGCAAATTATTTACTTACAACTAGGGCAACAGAAAAAAATGCAAATTTTCAACACTGTTTTATGCATTTCTTAATAAAATTGTTATAAGGGGGAAAATGCAAATACAAAAATTTATTGAAAATGATTTTTAATCGCCCTCCCAAAGATTATAAGGCAAAATAAGGTCTGATATTATCTCTACTGAAATTACGTGGTCTCGAGAGCATACTTTTCAATTTTGAAAATCCTCTTTCTACAGAAATCAATGTTGGTGGACAATTTTTTAAAAAGATATTCTAATGGAGAAATATCATTATTTGTAAGAAACAAAACACCTTTTATTCCATTGCTTTCTAACGTTGGAGATTCATAGCATTTCAGCATACATGGATCAAAAGATGCAAAATAATGCTTATTAACATTGTTGCCTACTTATAACTTTATTTATACTTTAAAAAGTTTTCTCCTAGATTTTTTAATTGCAAAGTCTTTGATCAAGTCTTCAAAACTAATCTGGCGCAACAAATCTGTTTCTATACTTAGCAGAGACAAGGCATCCAGCCTGTCTTGTCGCATAGTTGTTCTGTTGGGATTTTTAATATGCTTGAGCTGAGAAAATGAACGCTCAGCTGTGCAATTTGTGACCATTAATGTTAAAAATATACCCAAGGCTATATATAATTATAATTATTAGAAAAACACTGAAATTCATGCAGAAAAACGTTGGTAAGATAGTCAAACATACTGAACTCTAGGTCTATGTCTGACACCTTCAAACTTTTAAACTTTAGTCACTCACCATACCAAAGAAAACTTTTTTTTCACAATTCAGATTTAAGTCGAACACGGCAGATAAGGAGAATTACAAAAAATACGACTAAAGTTGAGTGTGGCAGTGAAAGAGTTGAGAGTTAAGGGCATGATAGCTAGGGGGGGAAATTCTGTGGTGCCCCCCTTCCCTTGGTGCCCTAAGCATGTGCTTATTGTGCTTAATGGTTAATCCAGCGCTGCCTTCAGAGGAGATCAGCAGAAGCTTGAGGAGCATGGGTGGCATTGCAAAGGCAAGAAGGAAGTCAGGGCTGGCCCTCCCAGTTGTCTGGACCCCAGTGGAGAGTGTGGGAAAGGAAATAAAGAGGCAAGGAAACTACTTGTTAGGAGAAAAATCCCTGAATCACCTCTACTGTAAGAAGGGGACACTTGGACTCTGGTGCATGGAGAGCAGCAAGTGAGCTGGGATAAGTGCCCTCTGAGGGTCATGTTGGGACACATCTGAGGCCCCCACCCCATCCACTGGCCATCTCTTTGAGGGAAATTAGGGCTGGATTCAGTCCCCTCCACTACCCTAAGAGTAGATTAGCACTGTGACAATGGACTAGGGATGGAAAGATCTGTCTGTGTCGGTTCTCTCAGTTTCTCATTTTTCCAGTGTTAGATTCAGTTCTCTACATTTCTACAGTGATCTGTGAATTTTTTTAAAAAAAATCATGAAAATTCTGCACCATTTTAGTGTGAATTTCTGCAAATAAACACATTTTTGTAGGCAGTTTTGACAAAGGTACACATTTGCAAGCCATTTCTCATCATTTCATGCCTTTTTGCATGTTATGTTCACTCATGTATTCATTTTTATGCACACTTTCCCTTAATATATGCATTTTTATAAATGTTGTTTAGTTGGCGAACTCCACCTCAAAATTCTAATAAATGCGAATTGCAAAGGATGGCTGTGCTTTGTTTTGGAAATTGCAAATTTGATAAATTCTACTTGAAATGCAAACTGAATCGAAAATCTCAACCATCCCTACAAGGGACCGATCCAGTTGTCTGTCATAAGCCCTTCCATGCTGAACTCTGGCCAGTGCTGTATCCAAGGATATTTTAAGATGAACCTACAACCACCTACACATTGAGCCAAGGTACACTTTCAGAAACATTATGTAATTCAATCCTCCTAGGACTTGCAGCTCTTCAGGATGCAGGTGATAGACAACAGGTTTGAATGTTCCCTCCATCAAAATGTATCTACAGTATCTACAGAAAAGTCAGCCTAGGGCTATATCCATATTGCAGCCCTTGGCATTTTTGCAAGGCAGTACTGTACTGGACCTTCACAAAATTTTATTTATTTATTTATTTATTTATTTATTTATTTGTTGAATTTCTATACCGCCCGACTAGCATAGCTCTCTGGGTGGTGTACAACAGAGGAATATAAATATACACAATAAAATCCAATAATTCAGTGCAAGGAACATGTATGTAGGCATCCACAAATCTAAAATCAGTTAAACATATTTAAAAGACTAAAATAGACTAAAATGCCTGAGAAAAGAGGAAGGTTTTAACTTGGCGCCGAAAAGATAGCAACGTCGGCGCCAAGCACAGCTCATCAGGAAGACTATTCCACAGTTCGGGGGCCACCACTGAGAAGGCCCTAGTTCTTGTTATCATCCTCCGAGCTTCCCTATGAGTCAGAACTCGGAGGAGGGCCTTCGATGTGGAACGTAGTGTACGGGCAGGTTCATATCGAGAGAGGCGTTCCAGCAGGTATTGTGGTCCTGCGCCGTATAAGGCTTTATAGGTTAAAACCAGCACTTTAAATTTGGCCCGGAAACATATTGGTAGCCAGTGCAGGCGGGCCAGAACAGGTGTTATATGTTCAGACCGCCTGGTCCTCATTATCAGTCTGGCTGCCGCATTCTGCACAAGCTGCAGCTTCCGAACCGTCTTTAAAGGCAGCCCTACGTAGAGCGCATTGCAGTAATCCAATCGAGAGGTTATCAGAGCATGGACAACTGAGGTGAGGTCCTCCCTGTCCAGATAGGGACGTAGCTGGGCCACCAACCGAAGTTGGTAGAACGCATTCCGTGCCACCGAGGCTACTTGAGCCTCGAGTGACAGGGAAGGATCTAAAAATACTCCCAAACTACTAACCTGCTCCTTCAGGGGGAGTGTAACCCCGTCCAGAACAGGGTGGACATCCACCATCTGATCAGAGAAACCTCCCACCAACAGCATCTCAGTCTTGTCTGGATTGAGCCTTAGTTTGTTAGCTCTTATCCAGTCCATTATTGCAGCCAGGCAATGGTTCAGCACATTGACAGCCTCACCTGAAGAAGATGAAAAGGAGAAGTAGAGCTGCGTGTCATCAGCGTACTGATGGCTACGCACTCCAAAACTCCTGATGACTGCACCCAGCGGCTTCATGTAGATGTTAAAAAGCATGGGAGACAAAACCGACCCCTGCGGGACTCCACACTGGAGAGCCCACGGTGTCGAGTAATATTCCCCCAGCACTACCTTCCGGAGAACGACCCGCCAAGTAGGACTGGAACCACTGCCAAGCTGTACCTCCAACTCCCAACTCCGCGAGCCTATCCAGGAGGATACCATGGTCGATGGTATCAAAAGCCGCTGAGAGATCAAGGAGAATCAACAGAGTAACACTCCCTCCGTCCCTCTCCCGACATAGGTCATCATACAGGGCGACCAAGGCTGTCTCTGTGCCGAAACCGGGCCTAAAACACGATTGAAATGGATCTAGATAATCGGTTTCATCCAATAGCGCCTGGAGCTGGCCAGCAACCACTCGCTCCAAGATCTTGCCCAGGAATGGAACATTCGCGACTGGTCTATAGCTATTAAGGTTTTCAGGGTCCAAGGAGGATTTTTTCAGAAGTGGTCTCACTACCGCCTCTTTCAGACGGCCAGGGACCACTCCCTCTCGTAAAGAGGCATTTGTCACTTCCCTGGCCCAGCCGGCTGTTCCAACCCTGCTAGTTTTTATAAGCCAAGAGGGGCAAGGATCTAGAGCAGAAGTGGTCGCACGCACCTGTCCAAGCACCTTGTCCACGTCCTCAAGCTGAACCAACTGAAACTCATCCAATAAAACATGACAAGACTGTGCTCCGGACACCTCATTCGGATCAACTGCTGTAAACTGGGAGTCTAAGTCCCGGCGGATGCATAAGATCTTATTCTGAAAGTGCCCAGCAAACTCATTACAGCGGGCTACTGATGACACTATCAAGTCCTTAGGGCCAGAATGAAGTAGCCCTCAGACAACTCTAAAAAGCTCCGCTGGTTGGCAAAGAGATGACTTAATAGTGGCAGCAAAATATTGTTTTTTCGCCAGCCTCACCACTCCTAAGTACAACTTAGTAGAGGCACTTACCAGTGCATAATTGCATCCGTTGGGAGTTCGCCTCCACCTCCGCTCAAGCCGCCTCCTATCTTGCTTCATCGCTCTCAGCTCTGGAGTGTACCATGGAGCTGTATGAGCTCTACAAAGGAGAGGGCGCGCAGGAGCAATCGTGTCAACAGCCCGGGTCATCCCCGCATTCCACAGTTCAACCAGGGCAACAGGCAACAGCTGCTCACGGTGCACACCATTTAGAATGCCAGGTTAGAAGTCCCTTGTTTATAAAGTGAGTCTATGCTACATGCCACAGGAAGTGCAATAAAAGTGAGAGGAGCAATGTGATATTTGAAAGGTTGTGGGTTTTTTACCCAGATGTGCTCATGCACATATGTACACTTGCACAGACAGTGGGTGACCCCCCCAATCCCCATGTCTTCCCCCCCCTTAGATCCATTGTAAAGTCAAAAAGGGAGCAAGGGAAGAAGGTAAAGAAAAGAGTGCCCAACTGGTTCTGCAAAGCCACTCCCACTAAAATAGTAATAATACTGTGCTGCTAGTTCATACTCCCATGAACAATGACAGTAAAACAATAACTCAACAACGCTGGCATAAAACTATTTATTTATTTATTTAATTTATTAAAATATTTCTATCCCGCCCTTCTACCCTACAATAGGGCACTCAGGGTGGCTTACAATAAAATCAAACATGTACATAATACAAATTGTACACAATAAAGATCACAAAAACATTGAAATAAATTAAAATTCATAAAATGAAATTAAAATACATAAAATAATATATACCTCTGTTTTGTTAATCACAATTATGTGCATATATTTTTAGTTGATTAACGGAATCCTTATAGGGATCCAGAGCAAGCTTGGGTGAAGTTCTGTTTGTTGCTTTCAAAATTGTATATACACACACACACACACACACATGTAATGGTGATTAACAAAACAGAGGTTTTTATTGTATTACCAAAACGTTTCGGCTTCCGCCTTCATAAGCTTAGAGACAACTGTAATTAAGTGGTGTATAAATTATATATGTATATATCTACACACACACACAAACAATTGTGATGAACAATACAGAGGTTTTATTTTACTAGCAAAACGTTTCAGCTTCCGCCTTCATCAGCTGCCAATATACAAATGCTGTTGCCAAGCTGGCAGTTATAGAGCTTTGAGGATGGAATGCTCAGAGGGGCTTCGTTTGCAGAATCTAAGTAGTGGTGGTACTGTCCTCCAGGTTCAGGCCATGTGGTGCCAATGTGTCCAGGGAGTAAATCCAAAAGTTCTCCCTTTTAGTCAATGCTGCTGGATCTGTTGGCATCTCTATAGCTGTTATAGAAAAGTCCAGCATGCTGTAACCCTCAATGCTGAAATGTTTTGCAACTGGTTGCTCCACTTTTTTTTGTTAAGATTGCCGATTTGTGGTTTCTGAAGCGTGTGCACAGGTCAGTTGTGGTTTTTCATATGTATTGGATATGACATCTTGGTCTTTTGCATTCGATGATATAAATTATATTGCAGGACCTGCAGGTGATGTTCTGTTTGATGTAATATGTCCTGCCTGTCCTAGTGCTTGTAAAAGTAGCTGTCTCCCTGAGGTACACACAGGTGATACAGCGTTTGGAGTGACAAGGATGAGACCCTGGATTGGTGATAGGTGGCTTAAGCACAGGTATCACTAACAGTCTGCGCAAATTAGGAGGCTGGCAAAATGCTACAACAGGAGGCCTGCTGATGGCTCTAGCAAGATGTTCAGAGTTTGCCAGCAATGGGTAGCTCTCCCTGATTGCTCAGTGATAGTTAGGAGATGCTGGATGGAAATCTACCACAAATGGAATCCATTGCTCTCTGCTCTTTGACACCTCATTATGATGGAGGAGGTTTTCTCTGGACAGAATGGAAGCTCGGTGGATGTTGCAAACGATAATATGTGGAGGATATCCTCTCAAAAGAAGGTGTTCTTTAAGTTCACCGATCCTTCTCTGGTATTTATCTTCAGTGTTGCAAATAAGTTTGATTGAAGGGATGTGCGGATTGTCATTTGTACTATTAAATGTAAACTTTATGATGGATGGAGTTGATGTAATTTTTAAATTGTTCTAAACTCTCTTTATCATTTGTCCAGACCATAAAGATGTCATCAATGTATTGCCACCATATAAGTGGTTTGTCGATGGCCTTTTTGAGGATCTCCTGTTCCAGTTTACCCATAAAGAGATTCACATATGATGGAGTTGCAGGTAGTGTTCTCCACTGAATGTAAAGTTGTTGCAAATCAGGACTAGCGTAGCTAAAGTTGTGATAACCTCTGTTGGAGGATTGTTCATATTCCTGGTGTTAAGGAACTCATTTAAAGCCTGAATTCCATCATTATGTGGTATATTGGTGTAAAGTGATGTGACATCTAAAGTAGCTAGTATAGTATTGTTGTGGAATTGATACTGCTTGTTTAAAGACTCAGTGTTAAGCAAGAAGTCCTTGGTGTCTTTGATATATGATGGGAGGTTTTGCACCATGTTTTGTAAATTTCAGTAGCTGTGTTATTACCTGAGACAATTGGGCAACCAGGATTGTTGGCTTTGTGGATTTTAGGCAGCATGTAAAACCTTCCAGGGGTGGGATTTGGATTAACAAGGAGATCAGCAGTCTCCTCTTTAAGAAGTCACCTATTTGTAAGGTTTTGTATAGATGTAATGATACAAGTATTGAGATTTGTGGTGATATCTTTGTCAAGAAGTCTATATGTTGTTTCATCCTTTAGTTGTCTTTGACCTTCTGCTATATAGTCTGTAGTGTTAAGTACCACAACAGCACCACAACAGCACCACCCTTATCCACAGGCTAAGGCTATATATATACACACATACACATATATACATATATATAGGGAGTGGTACTGAAGGGACTACAGAGGTAAAAATTAACATAGAAGGCATAAAATCAGTGTCAGGCTTTACCCTCAGTCTCTCCCAAAGGCCCTCTGGAACAAGATCATTTTCCGAAGTCTCCGGAAAACCATCAGGGAGTGAGCAGAGTGGGCTTCTTGGGGTAGGGTATTCCAAAGCTTGGGGGCCACCACTGAAAAGGCTCTCTCCCGCATGCCTGTTAATCTAACATCTTTCATTCCAGGCACGCAGAGGAGACTAGAGGCAGATGATCTTAAATCCTGGGCAGGTACATATGGGCATAAGTGGTCCCTTAGGTACATTGGTCCAAGGCCGTTTAGGGCTTTAAAGGTCAGAACCAGCACTTTGAATTGGGCCCAGAAACAAATTGGGAGCCAGTGGAGTCGATAACGTACAGGGGTGATATGCTCCCTGTGCCGTGCTCCAGTTAACATTCTGGCTGCTGCATTTTGAACCAACTGTAATTTCTGAACCATTTTCAAAGCCAGCCCCACATAGAGTGAGTTACAGTAATCAAGCCTCGATATCACCAATGCATGTGTCACTGTGGCCAAGTCAACTGCTTCCAGGAACAGACGCAGCTGGTAGACCAGTTTGAGCTGTCAAAAAGCACTCCTGGCTACTGCAGCCACCTGATATTCAAGCAGTCAGGCAGGATCCAGGAGGACCCTGAAACTGCAGACCTGCTCCTTCAAGGGGAGTGCAACCCCATCCAGAATAGGTTGCAACCCTATCCCTGGTGCAATTTTCCCCTTGACCAGCAACACTTCTGTCTTGTCTGGATTGAACAAAATGGAACCCTGCAGTACCCCATAGGCCAACGGCCAGGGGGTCGAGTAGTAGTCTCCCAGCACCATTTTCTGGGTACTGTCCATCAGGTAGGACCGGAGCCACCGTAAAACAGTGCCTCCCAATCCCATCCCAGCTAAACGGCCCAGAAGGATACCATGGTTGATGGTATCGAAGGCCGCTGAGAGGTCCAGCAGCACCAACAGGGATGCACTCCCTCTGTCTGATGTCTGGCATAGGTCATCAAGCAGGGTGACCAAGGCAGTCTCTGTCCCATGACCAGGCCTGAAGCCCAATTGAAAAGGGTCTAGATAGTCTGATTCATGCAGGGAAACTTGGAGCTGGGCAGCCACTACCTTCTTGATCACCTTGCCCAAAAAAGGGGAGGTTAGAGACTGGGTGGAAGTTGTTAAGATCCTCAGGGTCTAACAAAGGTGTCTTTAACAAAGGTCTTATCACAGCCTCCTTCAACTATGTTGGAAAACCTAGTCTGTGATGTCCCTGAATAAAGGTTCAGAAGTAGCATCATCAACACAAGCGAGGAGGGTGAGTGTCATGTGCATTGTGAGGAGGCAAGAAGAAGAATACAGGTTTTAAAAACCTAATGTGGATCATCAGTCCTAGAAATATCCTTCTCCTCAACATGGTAGATGTCTACAGGGAGGAAACGTTTGCCATTGCCGTGCTATTCTAGCACACACACACACACTGCATTCTAAAGTAGCAGAGTCCTAGGAGGGCTGTACCTAACACGACAGCTTTAGTTATAGAGTTCATATCTAAAGAATATGGGAAGCTGCCTTATACAGAGTCAGACCATTGGGTCCATCTTGCTGACTACTGTCTACACTGACTGGCAGCAGCTCTCCAGGGTTTCAGACAGGGAGTCTCTCTCAGCTCTGTCTGGAACTGCCAGAGGTTGAACCAGGGTCCTTGTGCATGCCAGGCAGGTGCTCTGCCACTGAGCCACCACAGCCTTTCTTCTTATTTTGAGCCTCAATGATAGGTTGAGGTTCCAGCTCTCCCATGTGTGTAGACATTTATGCATAACATTGCCACAGTTCTAAGGTGCATTTCTTTTTTTAAAAAATCCTGTACGTCTTGCAACTTTGTATGTTAGCATGTGTATGTATAATAGTGCAAGCTCCCATGTTTGTAACATTAGAATCAAAGTAAAGCATTATGCTCCACGCTGGTACTACATATGATGAAAGCAATAATGACAGTATATTCAGGACAAGGGACGGGGGATAAATTCAATTCAGTTCACATTTAAAGGTGAACCTCCCTAATTCACATGTTCCAAAACAATACAAAACCAAAACACAATCATTCTTCAAAACTTGCGCTGCCCCACAGTTTGCAGTTCAGTTCTCCAATCAAGTAATGTGTACAAAAATGCATATATTGCAGAAAAGCGTGCATAAAAATGCATATGCTAGTGAAAGTAACATATAAAGACAGCATTATATTAAGCAAAATAGTTTTGCAAAACTGTGCATATTAGGTAAAATTGCATACAAACATGCATATTAGAAATTTGCACTAAAATGCTGATTCATTTGTTATGGAAATATGCAGAGATATTCAGCATCTGAGCTCCGTGTGCCAGTGTGTGTATTTACCTAAGTAGTAGGCTTTTACCCTGCATTTAGAGCGCTGAGACTTAAGACTTAGTAAAATAAGAAAAGCTACTTTATTTATAGAAATACATAGGAAAGGCATACCTAGTTCTAACTAAGTTGGAGGCGCAATGCCCAGATGTGAGTATTGCCCTCATGGCTCAGGACAGAGAACAAAGACAAAGTTGTCTCCTCTGTCCTCAGACAGACAAAGAAAAGGCAAAGGAAGGAGGGGCAGGCCAGTTTTCCCGAGCATATCAGTTTATAACAGAAGTCAGATAGAGAACAGGCAAAGTTAGGCAAGCCTAGCTAGCTGGAGGACCTAACTCTATCTTCCTTCTGGAATACATACAAAAGAACCCAAACAGGAGTTGCTCTTGCCCCATTTCCAACAGAATTTTCATGAGGACTTCCTCCCCCCAAAATTGCAAACTGATATGGAAATGTGGAGAAAATGAGAAACCAAAATTGACAGCTTTGCCCATTCCTATTTAGGACAATGAGAATCAGTCAGCAAGTAAAAAAAGCAATATCTGTAATCCAAAACAAAGAGCAACAGCAGTAGAGCTGAGTATTGCAAAGTAAAAAGAAGTCAGAATTGTGTATATAAAGTATTTCATTATTTATTTCAATGCTGGGATATAAATCTCTGCTGAAATTAGCTTCAAGTATTGTCTAGGTTGTAATCCAATGTGCATTTATGCCGAGCTGAGGAGAGTTGAATGCGTTGGATCTCCACCTGGCTCAGCCAGACTATGCCAGCATATGTCCCTCAGCCTGGCTCAGCTGGGGCTCAGCCAGCCCAGCCTGACTCAGCTGCAGCTCAGCTGAGACAGATGTAAGTCCAGAAAAAGGAGGGTTCTGGAGGCGTGTCAGGGGAGGGGCCGAAGTGAGGAGACTTAGGCCACATCTAGCTCATGTTTGGAGCACTCCTGCAGGTCCCAATTCAGGCAAATTATGCCCAGAAAAAGGTCAGTCTAAGAAAATAAATAAATAGAAGTCCATGGAGAGGGCTTACTTCCTGGCAGGGGTATTTGGGAGAGCAGGCTTTTACTTTCTGGTCCCTGCACACATCTCCCGGCTCAGTTGGCATGCAGCCAACTCAGAGGCTCCTGAACGGCAATTGGAGGAGGCGGGACTTTATCCCAGCTTCTCTTGCTCCAGCACAATTTAGGCCGGCTTCCCCTGAGTTAGATTACTCTGCCCCTCATTTCTTTTGCTTTGAAAAGCACCACAAAATCTCACCCATCTCCCTATTGTTTGTGGTGTCCATGGTGTCAAATGAGTCAGATTTTTAACTGAGGAGGTCTGTGAACCTGTTAATCAGGGCCCTTCAACACCCCCTCCATAAACCTCAAGTATTCTGTTGCCACACACACCTCAGTACAAAAGTGATGTCCCTAAGCTGCAGTATTTTGTATGCACACATTTTGTATGCAGTTTTGCCTAATATACATAGTCTTGCAAGCAGTTTCCCCAATATAATGCATTTTGTATTTTAATTAATATATGCAATTTAATGCACCCTCTAACCTAATATACAGGGCTGTGGAGTCAGAGTCGTGGAGTCGGAAGCAATTTTGGGTGTAGTCGGAGTCAGAGTCGGAGTCAGTAGAAATGTACTGACTCCAACTCCGATTCCGACTCCGACTCCTTCATAAATGGCAAATGTATATTAACGAGTAACAACAAATTTACTGTAGTAAAATGGTAGCACAAGGCATTTCATCGCCACCACGTGAATCCAGAGCCTGGAAAAGTTACTTTTTTGAACTACAACTCCCACGAGCCCAATCCCTGGGGCTGATTCACGTGGTGGCGATGAAATGCCTTGTGCTACCATTTTACTATGGTAAATTTGTTATTACTAGTTAATATACATTTGCCATTTATGAAGGAGTCGGAGTCAGACAGTAGAAAAATAGAGGAGTCGGAGTCGGAGTAGAAGGTCTGGCATACTGACTCCACAGCCCTGCTAATATATGCATTTTTGTACCCATTACTTGGCTGAAGAACTGCAATGCAAAATTTGGAGAAGTACACATTTGTTGTGCTTTGTTTCACATATTGTTTTGGAAAGGGCAAATTAGGTAGGTTCACTTTTAAACATAAACTGGATCAAATTTCTTCCCCATGCTACCAAGGGCTATGATCAGGTCACACAAAATCTGAACAGCTGTGGCTTCTGCAGAGCACTGACTATGGCCTCTATAGCTAAATTGTAATTTCACATATTTTTGTGTGCATCACTGGATTATTCAGCCCTTAACAACTCAAAGCAGACTGTGTGAGAACACAAAGCCTTGTGTATGGAGTGAGATGAGGTGGTATGAAAATACAATCTTGGATGGCTAATTCACCACATCAACATTGATCCTGCAGATAACATGCATGTATGAACCAGTTCTTTGACATTTTTTTTTAAAACAGCAAAGTTTTAGACAATTAGTTACAGATGACATTTGATCACACAGGTAAAATGGCCCGAGATGCTGTAAAATTGTCAAGATGTTGCAGATGACCGAGCTCTTCCCCAAGATGAAAATGTGCTGGCCGCTTTCTCTAAAGATGTGATCAGAAACCTGTGGCTGTCCAGATGTTGTTGGATTCTAACTTCCATCAGCTCCAGCCAGCATGTCACGGATGATGAGGCTGAGGGTAGGCTCACACTGTTACTGGCTGTGTAGATTTTACACATAGTGTGGCATGCAAGTGAGTTTTGGACCCATGCACATTCCCTAACACATGAGGAATATCACATGTGACGTTTGGCATATGTGCATATGTGTCACCCACAAATTCATCCATAACTTCTTACATGGTAGATGGATCATGCATACAGGACAATATGGGCTTGCTGATGACACTAAATTAGTTTGCTGATGACACTAAATTAGTTTGCTGATGACACTAAATTGTTCAGGGTTGTTAAAACAAAAAGGGATTGCGAAGAGCTCCAAAAAGACCTCTCCAAACTGAGTGAATGGGCGGAAAAATGGCAAATGCAATTCAATATAAACAAGTGTAAAATTATGCATATTGGAGCAAAAAATCTGAATTTCACATATACGCTCATGGGGTCTGAACTGGCGGTGACCGACCAGGAGAGAGACCTCGGGGTTGTAGTGGACAGCACGATGAAAATGTCGACCCAGTGTGCGGCAGCTGTGAAAAAGGCAAATTCCATGCTAGCGATAATTAGGAAAGGTATTGAAAATAAAACAGCCGATATCATCATGCCGTTGTATAAATCTATGGTGCAGCCGCATTTGGAATACTGTGTACAGTTCTGGTCGCCTCATCTCAAAAAGGATATTATAGAGTTGGAAAAGGTTCAGAAGAGGGCAACCAGAATGATCAAGGGGATGGAGCGACTCCCTTACGAGGAAAGGTTGCAGCATTTGGGGCTTTTTAGTTTAGAGAAAAGGCGGGTCAGAGGAGACATGATAGAAGTGTATAAAATTATGCATGGCATTGAGAAAGTGGATAGAGAAAAGTTCTTCTCCCTCTCTCATAATACTAGAACTCGTGGACATTCAAATAAGCTGAATGTTGGAAGATTCAGGACAGACAAAAGGAAGTACTTCTTTACTCAGCGCATAGTTAAACTATGGAATTTGCTCCCACAAGATGCAGTAATGGCCACCAGCTTGGATGGCTTTAAAAGAAGATTAGACAAATTCATGGAGGACAGGGCTATCAATGGCTACTAGCCGTGATGGCTGTGCTCTGCCACCCTAGTCAGAGGCAGCATGCTTCTGAAAACCAGTTGCTGGAAGCCTCAGGAGGGGAGAGTGTTCTTGCACTCGGGTCCTGCTTGCAGGCTTCCCCCAGGCACCTGGTTGGCCACTGTGAGAACAGGATGCTGGACTAGATGGGCCACTGGCCTGATCCAGCAGGCTCTTCTTATGTTCTTATGGGCTTGCATGTTCCAATGAACCCTGTGAGCGATGCTGTCAGGAGTCATACTCCTAGCAGGGTCACCCATGGCGGTAAGGTCAAGGGAGAGGAACCAGACAAAGAATGATCCAAGAAAGTCCTCAACAGCAGAACAGGCAGAGGATAACAATGTGTACGTTACAATGGCTGTGAAGGCGGATGAAGGTGCAGCAGATAAAAGACTTCCAATGTCGTGGTATCCCATGCTACTGGATCAAAGCCTTTTTCTGTCAAGATTGTGTGTTGATCGTCATGCGTTGATCTCCCCACATAAAACAAATTGACGGACAGGCATCTTCCAAGCAAAAACAAATCCTCATCGCGGCCATCTTCCATCTGGAAACCTATGTCCTCACTGTGGGAGGCTGCGTGGATCCAGAATTGGCCTCCACAATCACTTACAGACCCACTGTTAAAGACCTTATCTTAGAAGACAATCTTACTCGGCCACGAGTGATCGCCAATGAATGAATGACGTGGTCATGGTCCTACATAATGTGCTACAGATTGGTGAGAGATATCTGAGTCCAAGCCTCACTTCCATGTTACTGTTTTGTAGCTCATCCAGACCAGAGACAGTGTCCTCAGACACCGTTTTTTTAAGCTTATCACATAGTCTGAATGGTAAGGGGTAAGACATCTTTATTCAGTCCAACCTCCAGTCCATGCTCTTGGTCAGCCTTTACCTTCCTACTCTTCTGCTCAGGGCTGTCTCCAGGTTTAAGTGGTTCCTTGGCAAAATGCCCTCCATGGCCCCCTCCTATTTATTTATTTATTTATTCCATTCCATTCCATTTCAATACCGCCCCATAGCTGAAGCTCTCTGGGCGGTTTACAACATAAAAATCAATATACAATATATAATATACAATTCATATTTGGTACAATTAAAAGGAAAAATACATCACATTTTAAATAAACATAAGTAAACAATAAATCTCAACAATGTACATAACATAATAAGAGAATTATGTCCTATGTCAGTGCCCCCTTCGTCCATGGCCACGGGCTTGTGTTGATGGTCGATGGCTACAGGCTGCCATTTTAAAATCTTTAGAGCACCTGATATAGCATCACTCTGAGGCATTTCTGGAAATTAAAATGGTGGGGTCCCCACTAGTGCCAGGTGCTGACACTTGTTGTTATGTGCCTTCAAGAAGATTATGACTTATGGTGATCCTATGAATCAGTGACCTCCAAGAGCATCTGTCATGAACCACCCTGTTCAGATCTTGTAAGTTCAGGACTGTGGCTTCCTTTATGGAATCAATCCATCTCTTGTTTGGCCTTCCTCTTTTTCTACTCCCTTCTGTTTTTTCCAGCATTATTGTCTTTTCTAGTGAATCATGTCTTCTCATGATGTGTCCAAAGTATGATAACTTCAGTTTCATCATTTTAGCTTCTAGTGACAGTTCTGGTTTAATTTGTTATAACACCCAATTGTTTGTCTTTTTCGCAGCCCATGGTATGTGCAAAGCTCTTCTCCAACAACATATTTCAAATGAGTTGATTTTTCTCTTATCCACTTTTTTCACTGTCCAACTTTCACATCCATACATAGAGATCGGGAATACCATGGTCTGAATTATCCTGACTTTGGTGTTCATTGATACATCTTTGGATTTGAGGACCTTTTCTAGTTCTCTCATAGCTGCCCTCCCCAGTCCTAACCTTCTTCTGATTTCTTGACTATTGTCTCCATTTTGGTTAATGACTGTGCCGAGGTATTGATAATCCTTGACAAGTTCAATGTCCTCATTTTCAACTTTAAAGTTACATAAATCTTCTGTTGTCATTACTTTTGTCTTTTTGATGTTCAGCTGTAGTCGTGCTTTTGTGCTTTCCTCTTTAACTTTCATCAGCATTCGTTTCAAATCATTACTGGTTTCTGGTAAGAGTATGGTATCATCTGCATATTTTAAATTTCTTTCTCCCTCCAGTTTTCACAACTCCTTCCTATTGGTCCAGTCCCACTTTCCATATGATATGTTCTGCGTACAGATTGAACAAATAGGGTGATAAAATACACCCCTGTCTTACACCCTTTTCTATTGGGAACCAATCGGTTTCTCCATATTCTGTCCTTACAGTTGCCTCTTGCTCAGAGTATAGGATGTGCATCAGGACAATCAGATGCTGTGGCACCCCCATTTCTTTTAAAGCATTCCATAGTTTTTCATGATCTACACAGTCAAAGGCTTTGCTGTAATCTATAAAGCACAGGGTGATTTTCTTCTGAAATTCCTTGCTCCGCTCCATTATCCAACGTATGTTTGTGATATGATCTCTGGTGCCTCTTCCCTTTCTAAATCCAGCTTGGACTTCTGGCATTTCTCGCTCCATATATGGTAAGAGCCTTTGTTGTAGAATCTTGAGCATTACTTTACTTGCATGGGATATTAAGGCAATAGTTCAATAATTACTGTGTTCCCTGGTACCCCCTTTCTTTGCAATTGGGATATATATTGCATGCTTCCAGTCTGTGGGCCATTGTTTATTTTCTGTATTTCTTGACACATTTTTATCAAATTTGGACAGATTCAGTCTCTGTATCTTGTAGCAATTCTATTGGTATGCCATCTGTTCCTGGTGATTTGTTTCTTCCAAGTATTTTAAGAGCAGCTTTCACCTCACATTCTAAAATTTCTGTTTCTTCATCATATGGTTCCTCTGTGAATGAATCTGTCATCCTTGCATCTCTTTTAGAGAGTTCTTCAGTGTATTGCTTCCATCTTCCTTTTATTTCATCTCGGTCAGTCAGTGTGTTCCCCTGTTGATTATTCAACATCCCTACTCTTGGTTTAAATTTCCCTTTCATTTCTCTAATCTTTTGGAATACTGACACTAGGCCTGCCCACATTTTATAAAGAGTTTCTAACCATCTTCACCTAGTCCATATTTCAGGATTTGACAGAAGGGAAGACAAACACAAATCTTAATTAGGTGGAAAAGCTGGGACAATGTATGTTTTCTGAATGTATAGAGATTGCTGCTAAGCCTCTGGTATGATGCTAATTTGATAGAAAATGAAGAACACACTACTGTTTTTGAAACATGCTGCCGGGTCTCCAGACTCAGGAACAATTTTCTTTCAGGTCAAAGAAGCTGGTGTCTCTGAGAGGTTCTAGACTTTGCATGTCAATCTTCACCATTCACCTGAATCATCTGTACCTGTTTTTCTTCCAGAGGCTTAATTCTGAAATACACTTGTGCCTTGTATTATCATATGCTGTGATCTGGATGGCAAGAGTTGGTCTGTAGGGAGCAGGTAGGCCTGCCTTTTGAGTCCTGCCTTCCAGGTAGAAGGTTGGACAAGATGGTTCTTTATTCTAGGACTAGAATTGTATAACTGGCACTTTTCAAATTCGATTTCAATAGGTACTTTCTCCTACAGAATGATTGATTGAAAACATTTATACCCCGCCTTTCCTTAAAAAGGTCCAAGGCAGCTAACAACACAATATAAAATACATTAAAAACAATCAAAATCCTAGTGCTTGAGGCGTAACTAGGGAATCATATGTGAGTACACAGACTGGTGAGTTTATATGCACACACACAGGGCTTGTTTACAAGGGACCCAAGATCCACAATAAAAATGCCGCTTTTTCCATCGCAATTGATTTTGACAGTTCATATACGTCTGCCCTCGCTACATATAAATTGGCTGTTTTTCTTTGTAGGATTCACATGCGTGTGCATTTATTGCTATCAGCGTTTCCTTGTTACCATGCCCACACATTAGAGGTGAGGAAGGGGCAGTGTTTCCCTAAACAAAGGAATAGGCGCTTGAAAGAAAGGGAATCGCTCCCACCCGTGGCTGTTAGACTGTCCCTGCACGAGATTGGTGTGCTCTTGGAACCCCGGGACAAGCCTCGGCTTGCATTCTGGGAAATATAAAAAAAACCCAAACAATTATCTTTAGAGAGACATTAAAAGCAGCTACTAAAGGAAGCATTGACCGTTTAATATTATCACTCTCCGTGAGTGGAGCAGATGCTGGGATGAGACGCCAAGGCAGCTCCCCTTTCCCCTGCGCTTTTGGGCGTTTATAAATTACTCCAGTGGCGCCTTTGCCAACCTCCTCCCACCGTGGCTGCGAAAAGGGCACTTGCATCAGCCCAAGGGGGGGAGAGATCCAGCTTTTGGGGGGAGCGGAGGGATGCTATGAGGCAGAAGAGGTCCTCCACACACACACTTTCTCGCACTCACTCTCTCTCTCGCACACACACACACTAGACATAAACAACAGCGCTAAAACCACAGCTCCGAGGAAGGAATTTTACAAGCTCCAGCCCTGCTACCCTCGATGAAGGGGTGGGGAATGTGATTTTGTTTAAAGGAGCGGGGGAGGAAATGTATTGGGGACAAAGCGGGAGAAAGGAAGGCGAGAGCAACCGGAACTTGCTTCATCAAGGGCAGGAAACAAAATGACGCCCAGAGACAGTTAAAGGGGCGGAGAAAAGGGAGGATCTAATGGCGAAGAAACTGTGCAGCCAAAAAAGGTAATACACGGTAGAAGCAGGTGCAGATTTTAAAAGCAAATTCGGGTTTTTGTCGCATCCATTTAATCTGGAGTTAAAGGCAAAAGCAGTAGAATGCACACACGTTGGCTAAAACGTCAAGTAAACAGTCCAAATTAAAAGGATCTGCAAAAAGCACCAGATGCAGATTTTTCTAGCATGTAAACAGGCCCACAGGCTTAGGCGTCCTGCTATATCCCACCTCAGACTCTTCATTCCTCTTGCCATGCAAATGACGTCATCTTTCCTAGTAGTTGGCTAGCCATGCTGTATTAATCTCCTGCAGAGTGACCCAGCAGGAGGCTGCTTTGGGGACTCTAGTTGTGTGAATAACTGATGACACGCTGGTTACAGGATGGCAACCCAGATCTATTCAGGAGACATTAAAGCTATTAGCCGGAAGAAAGAAAGAGTGAGACTGAGAGAAACAGAATGAATGAAGGGGAGAGGGCAACGTATTTAATCTCAAAGTAAACAAAACTCATTGGATTAAGGACATATTAACGGCCAAAGAACCAAGCAGCCACGTGTCACCAACAGGTATGTCCTTTGCAAGCATCTCCATACAAAGCATAGTGAGAAAGTGCAGCAGCTGTGTGCCTGATGGCTGGAGGGCATGTGGATGGAAGCACTTGGTTTTGAAACTGGCACCAGCCGTGCTGGCACCAGCACCCTGCCGTGTTTCCTGCCAGCTTGCCACCAGCTTCCTTCGTGACTTGAGGATTCCTGTCTGCAACAGGCCCCTTGGGCCCCCACTTCAACCCATGCAGGTGATGGGCTGCATTACCGCAGCCTTGTACAAAGAAAAAAGGGGGAAACATTTCACTGTTTCTCACTAACCGTTTCCACAGTTTGGGAGTTCTGACCTTTCTTCCATTTATAGTTAATAAATCAGGAATGATTTCAGTGAGGCTCCACAGATTCAAATCAGCCACAGCTTGGAGGAGAGTCAGCCACTATGCTTGTACTTCATTTACACTGGAATAGATTTGAACTTTACTTTAAATCAGGGTGCTTCTAGATGGGGATTATGAGGGGATTGGTGGTCCTCATGCACGCATGTGTTGTTGCAGCATCCACATGATAACATTGTCATCAAAATGTCAACCCACATCCCACCGCTACATTTAACTGGATTTAACATTTCTGGAGGAAATCCCTTAAAAAAAAAAAAAAACCTTTTGCCAATGACCCATTTACCCTAATGATGTGTTTACATCAAGTCATTTGGAAACATCCTGAATCTGACCACAATCCTGTCCCTACCTTCTGCTCAGTCCTAGGCATTTACACTTATTCCAAACAATTGTGGATTTACTTCTCAGCAAGCGTGCTTGAGATCAGTGGGGCTTACTTCTGAGTAATCGGTTGCATCGGTTTTGCTTTGTGATGCCATAAAGAGTAATCAAGGACCTGCCCCTTTTATATATGCATCTTGCTGTGGTGAGAGCCAGTGTGGCATAGTGGTTAAAGTGTTGGACTACGACCTGGGAGACCAGGGTTCAAATCCCCTCACAGCCATGAAGCTCACTGGGTGACCTTGCAGTCACTGCCTCTCAGCCTCAGAGGAAGGCAATGGTAAACCACCTCTGAATACCGCTTACCATGAAAACCCTATTCATAGGGTCGCCATAAGTCAGGATCGACTTGAAGGCAGTCCAGTCCAGTCAGTGGTTTTTATGACTCACTCCATTGCCTCCAAGGGAAAGATATCAGTGTGCCATTCAAACGGCAAATTTCCCATTGGGTTAAATTGATATGGTTTTGTTGAAAAACTAGATTACATTTCCTGCCTGATGCACACAAGCTTAAATTTGTGTGCCTGCAAAAAGGAAGTCTGAGAGAGAGCTTCGGCTATGGGGCGGTATATAAATTTAATAAATAAAAATAAATAAATAATATGGTGCTTGGCGGAGCCTGAATTTTCTGTGAGGCATCCTTTGATATTTACCAGAAATATCTGGAGTGGGAAAATGCTATTCTAATTAATACTATTTTTATTTGTCTCTTATATCAGTGTGATGTAGTGGTTAAGGTCTTGGACTACGACCTGGGAGACCAGGGTTCGAATCCCCACACAGCTCACTGGGTGATCTTGGGCCTCTCAGCCTCAGAGGAAAGCAATGGTAAACCCCCACTGAATACCGCTTACCCTGAAAACCCTATTTATAGGGTTGCCATAAGTTGGAATCGACTTGAAGGCAGTCTGTTTCCATTTTCATATCTTTTTCCGTCTAGTTCTCAAAACAGTGAAGACAGACTACATGAATTTTAACCCAAATTACTTCCAAATCTACTATAACGCGCTCTATGTGGGGTTACCCTTGAAAACGGTCCGGAAGCTGCAACTGGTACAGAATGCGGCGGCTTGCCTGATTAAGGGTAGCTGCTGGCGAGACCACATTACTCCAGTGCTGAAAGAGTTGCACTGGTTACCAGTTGCTTTCCGAGCCCAATTCAAGGTGTTGGTTTTGACCTTTAAAACCCTGTGCAGTTTTGGCCCAGTCTATCTGAAAGAGCACCTCCAGCATCATCAATGTTGCCGCCCAACAAGATCAGCCTCAAAAGACCTTCTCTCCGTCCCACCAGTTAAAACAGCTAGACTGGTGAAAACTAGGGAGAGGGCTTTTTCAATCATGGCACCCACTCTATGGAATTCCCTCCCAAATGACATCCGCCATGCCCCCTCCATGATTAGCTTCCGCCGGACCCTGAAAACCTGGCTCTTCAGGCAGGCCTTTGGGGTGGGTTAGATTTTAGTGTTATTGTTGGAATTTTAAGGCTCTAATGTGAATTGTATGATTTTATGTTGTGCGTTGCCCAGAGTGGCTGGACAACCAGCCAGATGGGTGACTAATAAATTTAATAAGTAAATAAATATTGAGCAGCATCACCAAACATCAGGGAGGAAGTTTTTCTAGATCAGAGAGTGGTATTTCCAGCCAGTCTGGTCTCTCTTTGTATAGAAAGGAAGCCCTGGGGGGGGGCAAAGAGGGACTATTGGGGTGCTCTGTGTTCAGCATCCAGCTCCAGGCTGCCCAGCCTCAAGCTCCTTTTTCAGTGCAATGTCAGAATTCTCCTCTCTCCCTGCATTGTGTGTTTGCAATTTTCATGTTGCAGCGTCAATGACTGGTGCTCCTACATTGAGCTGAACTATCCCCCGCCTCTGCCACTGTCTTGCGTTATCTGCTAGTAAGGGCATGGGGAGGAAGCTCCCTCCCCCTAGGCTACCACTCAGTGGAGATGACTTCTTTCTATAAGCTGGACCCCCTTACAAGCCACTGCTGCATCTAACTTAAAATGTTTTCTGCATCCAAGGGGTGGGGGTGGGGATATAGTAGCTGCCCTTACCAGAGCTTGGAAGTAACTAATTACAAGTAACGAATTACTTGTAATTTATTACTTTATTGAGTAACGAGTGGGTAACTTCATTACATTTTGCTGGTAATAGAACGAGTAGTAATTTCATTACTTTTGAGGAGTAATTGTAATGTTTCCAGCATTACTTTTGCGCATTACTTGGGGGGGAGCAGGGGAAGTCTTCTGCTCCTCTGATTTGTGAATAAAAATCGTGTGCTTCAAATTGGGCTTCTGTGCAGCGTTGTTCTTCCTTCATGCTCTATGGGTGCTTAGGAGGCGACAAGGGAGGAGGTGGAGAGTGAGACGGGGTGTAGAAAACAATTGTTTAAAAATCGACAGGAGTGGAAGGAGAAAAGAGCTGAAGGCAATATAAATATACAAAAATATGTGTGTTGGGGTATCATGATTGCTGGGGGTGGGGTGAGGGGATGTGAGATTCTGTTATGCCATTCTGTTAATCTTATGGATAAAAAAATTATTCTACTACCCTCTGTGTGTGTGTGCTTATTTTTAATGTTGTTTAGGCTACTTGGATGTGCAGCAGCCAAGGCCAGCACCTTGTAGGCAATTTTATTTTTAAAAAGTAACTAAAATGTAATTGTAGCAATTACTTTTGAGTAAAAGTAAAGTAATCAGTTACTTTCAGAGCAATTGTAATTGTAACAGTAATTACTACTTTTTGGGGGCCATGTAACTGTAACTGTAATTTATTACTTTTTGAAAGTATTCTTCCAAGCTCTGGCCCTTACTTAAACCCAGAAGATTACACTAAACACAGCCTCCAGCTTTTAAGTGCATGCAATCCCATTGAATTATTAAGTCTATATCTAATTACAGAGAGCCAGTGTGATTAGAGTGTTGGACTATGACCTGGGGGACCAGGGTTCGAATCCCCACACAGCCATGAAGCTCACTGGGTGACCTTGGGCCAGTCACTGCTTCTCAGCCTCAGAGGAAGGCAATGGTAAACCCCCTCTGAATACCGCTTACCATGAAAACCCTGTTCATAGTGTCGCCATAAGTCGGAATCGACTTGAAGGCAGTCCATTTCCATTTCCATATCTAATTGCATCTTCATCCTAAACACATTTTTAAATGCATTGATTTAAATGGGATTAAAGTCACAGGAGACGATGGAGCAACTTCAAAAACAGAGACATCTCTAGCAGCATCTAAAACTAAATGTTGCAGTCTTCTTTCCTTTTCTTTTTTAACTGTAAAAGAGACTGTGGGGACATGAAAGTCTGCCTTGCATCTTGACTGCTATTTTTTAACACAGAGAGCCCAGTTCCACTAGATCATGCTGGCAGTTTTCAATTTCTACTCCAATGGAATTGGAGGTGACAAGTTCAACTCTGTTCTCTCAAACCTACTTCTCATGACCTACTTTTTCACTCTGCAGTGTTGGAACAATGCCTTGCTACATTCCTCCTTGCTCAAATCTACATTTGTACAGAAGCCTGGTTAGTTGCCAATACTGGATTGCACTTTTCACATCCTAGCTGGAGAGTCTCCTAATGCACACCTTTTGCAAAACTGAGCCAAGTCCTCCTGTTAAACGCTGAGGCCGCCTTGCAGTTAGAAAGGGACAGTAGGCATTGGCCCGATCCTCCAAAGTGCGCTTTCTCTTCTTGATAACACTTAAAAAATACTACTCATTGATGCAGAATTAATGCTTTTGCATTTTACTGACTTAATAGCTTGTAAAAGGCGTCAGTGTTTTTTGTGAACTTCATCAATTCTATCTAATACAAAATCTACTATATATTTTGGAAAGTTTTTCACTATGCATTTGGCCCCTCTTAAGATATCTTTATCGAATATTGCATGATCAAGGAGCAGGTCTGCATTTGTCTTTGGATACAACTGGATGCCGTTTTCAATCAATATGGCACATTGGACTTTTCAAAACTGCACTGTTTTTAACCAAATTTTGTATGATGGTTCCTGAGATCAAGAACCAGGTTTTCACCTATGTTTGGGTTCAAGTGGAGACCATTTTGAATCAAGATAGCAGATGGAACCGTTCAAAACTGCACTGATATTAACCACTGGTTTCAAAACTGCACTGATGTTTTTGTTTTTTTTATAATTCCCAAGCAATGGCAGGAACAAGGTTGCTAGTAATGAATAAAAATAAAAGCTTTTATGTGCTGAACTTCAAAATTCTGACTGGATGCTACTTGCCAATACCGAAGTCACAGGTTCAAAATAGGTAAGAGTTAAATGCAAAGACACATTCAATGTCAAGTGCAGTTTGGCCCTCAGTGGGCTTTGAATTCCTGTTGAGCACCCATCTGGCGACCAAACCCAGATTTGTTGCCAGGCAACTTGTGCAGCAGTAATTATTAACAGGCAAAAGCCCATCTAGACATTGCTAGACTTTGAGAGCAGGAGCAGTGGTAGCACATATGAACTCTTTTAGCTCTTCTCAGTATCATTCCCTCTGCTTTTGATGCTCAGACTATGAGTACCATTGTTCATGAAGCCAAAATAGCACTAATTCACATACAAGGGTGGGGGAAGCATCAGCAGACTGGGGGGGGCAGTTTGCAAAAGTACAAAAAAACCAACCTGGATGTTCAGGCTGTGAGTGCCATAGTTTATGCAACCAAAATGGCACTATTCTTGCACAAGAGGGGCACATTAACAGTCATGGTTTCCCCCAAAGAATCCTGGGAACTGTAGTCTGTTAAGGGTGCTATTCCCCTCACAGAGCAACAGTTACCAGAGTGGTTTAACAATCAATCCCTCTTCCCAGAGAACTCTGGGAACTGTAGCTCTGTGAGGAGAATAGGAGTGCCCTAACAATTCTCAGCACCCTTTAAAAACTACAGTTCCCACAGTTCTTTGTGGGAAGCCATGGCTGTTAAAATGGAATAGTAATGCTTTAAATATATAGCACGGATGTGGCCTGAAAGGAACCACAATAGAGCAGCACAATATTGCAATATTTTATTGTAGGTCCCACTTGAATAATGCAATTTGTTCTATTTACATACTTCTCTTGTGCACATTAGCTTTGATACAGTGAAATAAAGTTTGAGTAAGAAAACTCCATTATTACAGGCTAGACGCACAGCCACAGGACTGTGGACAAACTGATCTAAAATGCTGCACAATCTTTGACTTAATTAACCCACCTATCTTAGCCGTGTTCATCTGAAACTTCAGGGCAGTGAACTTAAACTTGGCACTCCTGTAGTTTTTAGAGAGCCAGCCAAACGTCAAGTGGAGTCTAGTCTGTAGGTTTTATCACTGAGGAGGCAAACTGCATGTCACTCTTTTTTTGTCTGGCCTTGCATGGTACCATTTAACTAGCCCTCATAATTGTTGCATACTGAAAATAAAAGGGATGTGAGGAGAAAAGCTGGGACATTTTTGTTCCGTTTTTGAAGGATAGATATAATTTGGATACTGACCCCTATAAGTCATTTAAAATCCCAACAATGAAAGATTTGTAATATGCAGAACTACCCATGGATGATTTATAAAAATAAGTATGGGAATCTTGGGAAATATATTTAATACCATTATGCACTTTATGGTAATTATATATACTTTAAATAATAGCATATAGTTTTGAAGTTCTAACTGCATGACTAACTGTGATACCTGGGACTTTGTGGCTTACTGTGAAGGGCACTGACCAGTTTCATTTATTATTTATTTATTTAAAATATTTCTAAACCACACTTTCATCTAAAACCACAAGGCAGTATACAGACTAAAAACACAGTATATTATAATAAAAAGAAGAGAAACATCCATCACATCAGTAAGCGCTGGTTGGCAAAGAAGGCCTTTCTGAATGATACAGTGTCTAGAAACAGCCTTTCCCAACCTTTGAGTCCTCAGATGCTACTGGACTACAAATCCCATCAGCCCCAGCCAGCATGGCCAATGGTAAGGAATTATGGGAATTATAGTCCAGCAACATCTGGGGATCCAAAGGTTGGGAAAGGTTGAAGACATCTGAAAACATGCAGGGATGACTCTTGCAAACCTCTATTGGCAAGGAGTTCTACAGGGTAGAGCCAGCCACACTAAAGGCTCAGCCCCTGATAAAGGCCAGCCGAGCCTCAGTGGCATATGGGACCATCAACAGTGTACCATCAGAAGACCTCATCAATCGAGGTGGAGTGTAAGGAATCAAGCAATCCTCAAGGATTTGTATCTATATCAACTGAATATAGGAGTCAAGATTAAGCTTTTTTATCAATTAATTTATAGAAATTCCTAAGAATGTACAATAGACACTGTATTACACTGTAGTTTATGAATACATTGTAAGTATCTTAAATATTAATAAAAAAGATAATTGCTGCATATTTTGAGAACAGTGTTTGCTTTTCCATAAATACTGTGAAATAATAGTTCCCTGTTCCCAGCATACTTCCATCATGAATACAATTTCTCGTTCAAACAATTCTCTTATTTAGTGTTTTCCTGCAAAGAAATCCAACACACACACAGAGAATATACAGGCAATGTACATCTTCTCTTAAAACACAGTGCGCCTAGAATGAAATGGCATAGTTACAGGGAGCCGTATTCTGTATCAAATCTAGATATGTAGTACTTCATAATAATAGCAATATCTTTTTTTTACAATAATTTTTATTCAAATTTTCATAAAACATAGAAAACAAAATCATAAAACATTCAAAGACAAAAAACAAAACAAAACAAAAATGATTAAACAAAAAAATAAAATGTTGACTTCCCATTTGTCGCAGATCAAATCAGTTATAGGTCTACAATATATAACAATCCTGTCTCTTAAATTATATTATAAAATCACTTTCCTCCAGTAGTTATCTTAATTAATCATCAAATCTCATAAACATTACTTTATTCTTTTCACAAAAAGTCAAAGAGAGGTTTCAATTCTTTAAGAAATATATCTATCAATTTTTCTCCAAATAAACATGTCGATTAATCCATCTCGTTAATAATAATAATAATCTTATTGTCATAACCATAGTCCAAATAAACATATCGATTAATCCATCTCATCAAAATCTGTTAGGTCCAATAATTTCAATAGCCATTATTCCATTATCCATATTAATTCCATCTTCCATCTTCAATAGTCCTGTTAAGTCCAGTAATTTCAGTGTCCAATCTTCCATTATCAGTATTCCATAATAATCTTGCTGTCATAACCATAGTCATATAATAAGAGTCTGATGGGAATTTCCTCTATCCCAAATATTTTCTTGCCATCAATTCTGAATAAGTTGCTGAAATATTGTTGTAAAGTCATATCTGTGTTCTTCTTTTTTACAAAATGCACTGGCTCATCTCTTGAGAGTTTTTCCATTGTCACATGGCTGCAGTTAATTCCATAGATTTTCTCTATATCAAGCTCCATCACGTCATTCCAGTCCAGAAGATTATCCAAGCCATTGATAACTTTATCTCTAATATCTTCATTAATTTCTTCAGAGATAACGTTAAATTCCAAACAGTAGATTTTATTTCTAATATCCATAAACTCCAGATCTTTTTCCAATTCCACATTTGTTCCAATCTCCAGGGCTTGTATCTTCCCTTTATTTTTTCTTTTCTCATCTCTGATCTCATTCTCCTCTCTCACAGGATCCCCTATTTCTTTAAGCTCCTGCGTCATTTTGCTCAGTTCAATTTTCAGCTCCTTACTGCCCTGTTGCAGGGTTTGTTTCGTTATCTCAATCTCATCCATTATTTTCTGAAACATAATTACTTCCAGATTCTCAGCCACTTTCTTGATTGCCATTTTTAAAACCACGAAAACAAAACAAAACAAAAATAAAGAAGAACCACTTCTTATTTCAGCAACAATTGGGTTAATATTCCAGGCTTGATGACATCACAGTATAAACAGAGCAGCCTGCCTTATCTCTCTATGTTCAAGAATACAAAACAAATTTAGTTCCCAGCATCAAAACAGTTAGTGGCGTCGTGAAGAAGCAGATTCGTCAAAATAAAATAGACCAAAAAGAGAATAGTCCCAGACAATATAATGTTCCTCGGAATAGAAATCCCTCTTCTGTTTATATCTTTAGAATGCACTTCCAGGACAGCTTTTTGCAATAGAAACAGAGATAAGCTGTTAATGTCGTGAATAACAGAGAAGAGTTATAGCTCACCCAGAAGTTCTTTAAAGCTGATTCATTTGACAAATCTCTTTTTGCTGCAACAATTTAAACCAAGTAAAAAAAATAATAGAAAGAAGGGTGCTTGCCTGTTAGTCCGTTTTCTCTTTGAAGAAAAGATAAACGTATCGCATTAATCAGATAGAGCTTGTTCGGAAGTCCGTCCGGCATTGCTGGCTGGACCTTTTCTCATAAATTAATGAAATCCAGTCCTCCCAACAAAAACAGGCTTTTGAGGTTGATCTCTACATTTCTCCCTGCCCGGGAGAAATTTCATCAGTCAAAAAAAAAATGTTCTGACTGATTTATATCTGAATAAGTTTCTTTTGAGGCGGGAGCCCGTCTCAAAAGCAGGCACAAGCGAAGTCACCCTTCCCGGAAGTCAATAATAGCAATATCTTGCAGGTATATAGCAATTTAGGATATTCAGTTCAAAGCACTTCACAGATGTTATAATGTTGGCATCTTAACAAAAAGCTTGTAAGGTGGGTCACTGTTATTACCTTTACCTTGCTGATGGATTGGCTGAAAGAGAATTCACTAATAGGCAAAAAAAACCTTGCAGTTTAAGAATGTACCTATAGGCAACAGATATTTTACTACCCTACAAATTTGTAAAAATCCAAACACAAGTCCAATCCACTTCCTGTTTAGCTTGGAAAAATTTGGTAATGTGCTGCTGAGCATATGGTGACTGATGGCCAGGGTTGGTGCCAGAGGGCGGCCACGCTGGTCCCTGGCTGAGGGCCCTTGCAGCCCAGAGGGTCTCTGGAGGGCCCCTCCTTTAAGGTGGTGCTCCTGTTCCATGATCTGCAATAACATTGGGTCCTACATCCCAACCCTACCATGGATTGTAGAGAGGGAGCTCCCAGGTACCCCCCAATAAAGGCAGTGCGGGCTTCAATAAGCCCATCCACTCACCCCGCCTACCTCTGCCATCAGTGTGAATGCTGTGCAAATTGTTCGTGAGTGCCTGCCATCACTCAAGATAGCAGTGGGGGTTGCCCTAAGGGGCTGACTCTATGTGCACATGTCATTCACATGACACGAGATGTAAGCAGGGCATATGGGTGGGCTTATTAGCCCTACTCTGCCTGTATGGGGGGTGTTGGGCTACAGCACTGTGTACATGGGGCAGGGTGGTACCCAAGGGCCCAGTCATGCCTGGCACTGGTTCTTGTGGTGGCAACACCTGCAATCAGCCCAAATAACAGAAACAAGATATATGCTGTGTTGATCTTGTTTTAGCAGGAAGCAACAATATTAATTATGTACTTCAGATATTCACATTAAATATGTTTGTAATTTTAGTGAAGATCCTATGATAAATTATTTTCTTTTGCTTCTGTTTCTGTGAATATGAAGTACATCCAACACTTTGCATAATTTACACACACAAAAAATCAAAAACAATTGTGGAGTAATGGCACTGACTATTCTGCAGAATAGTCTCCAGTGGACATGAGAAGTGTCTTAGTTTGCACAAGATAAATCAGTGGGAGGTGAAATATATTGTAGGTGCGCTCTATGTTTTGAATTTACCATGCCTACCCTTCCTTAAATTGAATGGTTTAAGCATAGCATGCTGAATAACGTGCATCATGGGCAGGCCAAGGTTTTTTTCCCAACAGCTAGATTCATTGCTTAAGTAGCAACATATTGTAATAAATCTTATTTTACATCAAAGCTGCAGTTTCAGATTCAACTGTTAATGTACCCAAAATAGAAATAGAATATAACCTCCAGTTTGGAACACAAAAGGCTGTCTTCACCATCACATGACATTGACCAATAAAAAGGCTTTGAAAATAATAATAAAAATTTGACGTAGATTTCCAAGATGAATAATAAGTGAAATATAATTTCCTAGGTTAGATTCTCTGTAGAAACAGTAGTAACACAGGAAAGAAGCAAAATAGGAAAAATACCAACATACAAAAATGTAATTCCATTTCTGGAGATGTAGTCCTGATATGCTCACCATATGCTCAGAGGCACATGTTACCAAATTCTTCCAAACTACACAAGAAGTGGATTGGACTGTGCAAGACCAACCCAAACTGTGTTTGCATTTTTACAAATTTGTAGAGCAATACAATATGTCAGAGAGGAGGTCAGATCTCCTGTTCCCCTAGTTCAGTGTTTCCCAAACTTTCAACATGTGCGTACCCCTTTTGAGACATTGATTTTACAGGCGTACCCAACTTTCACAAAAATAATTGGGAGAGGGGTAAGGTATTATAACACATTCGTAATTCCTATAATTTTATATGAAATGTTAGTAAAAAAATAAATACAAAGTAAGTAATAAACATTTTAATAATAGAAATAATATTTATATAACAAAAATATATATTCAAAAATATAGAAATAATTCATATACTAATAATTAAAATAACTATTATTCAAACAAAAAAAGCCATTCTGGAAATAAAGACCCGGAGGGGACCCCCCAAAACCGGAAACTCCAGCCAAAAATCATGCAGCATGCAACGGGTTTACAGAGGCAGCGCTTGCCTGGGCTGGAGGTTTGAATCTCCTGCTCTTTGGCTGCAGAGCGGTTTTCCCCCCATCCTGCCTGGGAAGCCACTCAGGCACACAGCCCAAGAGCAGGCAGGGGATTCAAGCCTCCTGCCTAAAATTCACAGCTGATGAGTGGGCAGGCCAGGCAGGATGGGGGGGAAAGTGTTCTGCAGCTGAACAGCAGGAGATTCCCCAAGAGGGAAGTGGCTGGCGAGATGGCCGCTGCAGGGCTGAAGATAGAGAAAAAACCCCACTTCCCCGCTTCCCAGTGTGAACATTTTTGTAGTCAAGCATACGCATAAATATCTTTGTGGCACCATCTGTCTGTTTGTAGAAGCTTTTTTTGGTGGCCAAAGTCATTGCGAGGGAGTCCAAGTCTTATGAGAAACTGGAGGGGTGCATGAAAAGACAAGGAATGCATTGAGAGCGAAAGAGACTACGCGTTGAATAACATCGGGATAAACCACTGTTATTATATTGATCTTCCCTCACATGATTGTGTGAGAAACTGGAGAAATCACAAGAACTGTATTTTCTCTTAAAAGAACACACACACACATTTTTTTTGCTGCTAAAACCCAATGATAAAGTACAAAAAAAACCATTCAGCCACATACCCCTTTCGCGTACGACCAGGGGTACACGTACCACACTTTGGGAAACACTGCCCTAGTTCATTCACTACAGCTGCCCAATTTCCCTGCTTTTTAAAGTTTGATAGAAATATCTGTTGGCTATAGGTACGTTAAACTGCAAGGGTTTTGTTTTGCCTTTTAGTGAATTTCTCTGCTTTTTAATCTAGGAGGCAAGAAGTGGGATCCTATGCAAATTTGAAGATAATGGATTGATCATTTGCATGCTTCTTGAATTCAGTGACATTTACTCCTGTACAATCATGCTTAGGGAAGGTGATACTGACCACAGGGGGGTGATAAAGGGGAGGGAGGGGAGGGGAGTGGGAAGGAGGGGAAAGGAGGGATGAGAGGGAGAGGGGATGAAAGGAGGGACAGGAGGGAGGTGATAGGAGGGGGGAGGAGAAGGGGGGCAGGCTTGATTATTTGCATGCTTTTTCAGTTCAGTGGGATTTACTCCTGTGCAATCATGCTAAGGATATGTGAAACTGACATGGGGAGGGGCAGGGAGGGGGAAGAGGGGAGAAAGGTTATGTGTAAGGAGGAGGGGGAGGGGGAGGGAGGGGTGAGAGTGGGTGGGTGGGCACTGGGCAGAGGGAAAGCCCTTTTCCTTTCCAAAAGAAAAACATTATAAACAGTATCATTATTTTTCAGGATTTCCCCCACCTTTTTATTCTACAGCAGACACATGCAGTCTCCCACCCAAATTTAAACCAAAGCTGCCCCCAGCCACACCCACACCAGACATTTATTCCAATTTAAATGGTCATGGCTTTCCTCAAAGAATCCTGGGAAATGTACTTTGTGAAGGGTGCTGAGAGTTGTTAGGAGATGCCCTATTCCCCTCTGTTGGGGGAACAGGAGTCTCCTAAAAACTCTCAACACCTTTCACAAACTACACTTCCCAGGATTCTTTGGGGGAAGCCATGACTATTTAAAGTGGAATAAATGTCTGGCGTGGGTGTAGCCCCCTGATTAGCCAAGCCAAACAGCTGTTAATCAAGCGTTTAGAACACTGACAAGTTAGTTCCTACTGAGCATGCTTGTGCTATCATAGACTTCAATGTTAATTTTCTTAAATTAATTAAAAATCAGCCATGCATTTTTTTAAACTCTTAAACTGTGGAAGATGAAGGTCAGAGTATGGGGCAAGGTCAGTGATAGGATTACATGTACTCTGTGAACATGGCTGATCTTTAATTAATTTCAACAGATTATGAAAACTCAGAAAAAAGTCCAAAAGTGGTCTGTTCCCCCCCCCTTTCTCAATGACAATGGTGCTTGCAAAGGCACAGGGTTTTGCAGGCACTTCCAATCAGTGTTTTGGCATTACCTGAACACCCCAGTCTTCATAGGGGAGCCACATCCTTACTTGCCCCACACCTTATGTCATATGTGGCATCAGGTGTAGGGCAGGTGGGCATGGCTTGGCAAAAAACAGCCTTGCAGGCCAAATGGGGAGGCTTGGTGGGAATAATTAGCCCCACGGACTGGAAGTTCCCCACCACTGGTATGTTATTTATATGCCACCCTTCCTCCCAGTGTGCAACCACTGAGGATTATTTAAATATACCATGAGTTCATTTCTGGTTGTTTTCACAATGTATTTACCTCACTTTTTCAGAATTTAACTTGATAATTTCTACCTATTTATGTATTTTATATATATAGTATATGAATGGCTAATCTTGTTAGGGTCGAGGGCTGCTTTGACCCATCGTCAATCCTCCAGGGTCACATGTCAAAGTGGGTGTGGCCAGTTTTTAATAAAAGTGTTAAAGGGCAAATCTTGCATGGTCTTTGAGGGGGCACCAAAAACCCGGTGTGTGTGTGTGCTGTATATGCCTCATGGTCAGCAAGTTAGCCACCCCAATGTAGTATATTAACTTTTCCTTTCCAGAACAGCTCAAGATGATAATACGCAAAGTTTAATATCAATTTTAAACAAAATAAAAATCATAGTAAAAACAAAAAGAGCTAATGGTCAGTGGTCAGGGATTATTGGAATTGTAGTCCATCAATATCTGGAGAACCACAAGTTCCCCATTTCTTATTTAGACTGTCATTTCCTCAATTCAAGTTAAATATATATTCAACGCAAAAAGTGTTTTAAGGAACATCATTTTTTTTGTAAAGGCGCATTTGATTGGAGGGCTGGGAGAGACCTTCCTTTGCCTGAGACCCCTGAGAGTTGCTAGCCTATCAGAGAAAATGGCATTGAGCTTGATGGACCAATAGTGTCACTCATTATAAGACAGCTTCATATGTTCAATTCTTTATCAACAGTATCAGCTGACTGCAGACCAAACTGGGGGGAAATATTAAAAATTTCAAGTGCTTTCCAACATTAAAGCTCTGTTGTACAATTCAGATATCAAAACAGCCGAAGGAAACAGTGGACTTGGGGACATACCACTTAAAAACAGGTGCATTGTCTTTTTTAAAACAAATGCAGTAGTCATTGCCTTTTCCGGCACGTTATTATTATTATTATTTTTTTACAATAATTTTTATTCAAATTTTCATAAAACATAGAAAACAAAATCATAAAACATTCAAAGACAAAAAACAAAACAAAACAAAAATGATTAAACAAAAAAATAAAATGTTGACTTCCCATTTGTCGCAGATCAAATCAGTTGTAGGTCTACAATATATAACAATCCTGTCTCTTAAATTATATTATAAAATCACTTTCCTCCAGTAGTTATCTTAATTAATCATCAAATCTCATAAACATTACTTTATTCTTTCCACAAAAAGTCAAAGAGAGGTTTCAATTCTTTAAGAAATATATCTATCAATTTTTCTCCAAATAAACATGTCGATTAATCCATGTTGTTAATAATGACAATAATCTTATTGTCATAACCATAGTCCAAATAAACATATCGATTAATCCATCTCATCAAAATCTGTTAGGTCCAATAATTTCAATAGCCATTATTCCATTATCCCTATTAATTCCATCTTCCATCTTCAATAGTCCTGTTAAGTCCAGTAATTTCAGTGTCCAATCTTCCATTATCAATATTCCATAATAATCTTGCTGTCATAGCCATAGTCATATAATAAGAGTCTGATGGGAATTTCCTCTATCCCAAATATTTTCTTGCCATCAATTCTGAATAAGTTGCTGAAATATTGTTGTAAAGTCATATCTGTGTTCTTCTTTTTTACAAAATGCACTGGCTCATCTCTTGAGAGTTTTTCCATTGTCACATGGCTGCAGTTAATTCCATAGATTTTCTCTATATCAAGCTCCATCACATCATTCCAGTCCAGAAGATTATCCAAGCCATTGATAACTTTATCTCTAATATCTTCATTAATTTCTTCAGAGATAACGTTAAATTCCAAACAGTAGATTTTATTTCTAATATCCATAAACTCCAGATCTTTTTCCAATTCCACATTTGTTCCAATCTCCAGGGCTTGTATCTTCCCTTTATTTTTTTTTCTCATCTCTGATCTCATTCTCCTCTCTCACAGGATCCCCTATTTCTTTAAGCTCCTGCGTCATTTTGCTCAGTTCAATTTTCAGCTCCTTACTGCCCTGTTGCAGGGTTTGTTTCGTTATCTCAATCTCATCCATTATTTTCTGAAACATAATTACTTCCAGATTCTCAGCCACTTTCTTGATTGCCATTTTTAAAACCACGAAAACAAAACAAAAAAAAAATAAAGAAGAACCACTTCTTATTTCAGCAACAATTGGGTTAATATTCCAGGCTTGATGACATCACAGTATAAACAGAGCAGCCTGCCTTATCTCTCTATGTTCAAGAACACAAAACAAATTTAGTTCCCAGCATCAAAACAGTTAGTGGCGTCGTGAAGAAGCAGATTCGTCAAAATAAAATAGACCAAAAAGAGAATAGTCCCAGACAATATAATGTTCCTCGGAATAGAAATCCCTCTTCTGTTTATATCTTTAGAATGCACTTCCAGGACAGCTTTTTGCAATAGAAACAGAGATAAGCTGTTAATGTCGTGAATAACAGAGAAGAGTTATAGCTCACCCAGAAGTTCTTTAAAGCTGATTCATTTGACAAATCTCTTTTTGCTGCAACAATTTAAACCAAGTAAAAAAAATAATAGAAAGAAGGGTGCTTGCCTGTTAGTCCGTTTTCTCTTTGAAGAAAAGATAAACGTATCGCATTAATCAGATAGAGCTTGTTCGGAAGTCCGTCCGGCATTGCTGGCTGGACCTTTTCTCATAAATTAATGAAATCCAGTCCTCCCAACAAAAACAGGCTTTTGAGGTTGATCTCTACGTTTCTCCCTGCCCGGGAGAAATTTCATCAGTCAAAAAAAAATGTTCTGACTGATTTATATCTGAATAAGCTTCTTTTGAGGCGGGAGCCCGTCTCAAAAGCAGGCACAAGCGAAGTCACCCTTCCCGGAAGCCTTTTCCGGCACATTATTCAGAGCTGTGCAACCTAGAAATAAAAGGCTCCACTTCCCCCTATCATTCCTCTGAGTCGCTTTAGGCAGTTCTTCTTCAGTCTGGTATTTTCTTCTCCTCTATTTACAGTTTGTCCTTTTTCATCCACCAAAAAATCCCTAAGCAAATTTATAATGGTAGCCTACACTGCATTTAATGGCAGTCATTTTTATCAGTGCTTAAAAGAAATGATTTCCCAAACAAGACTTTTTTTTTTAGTTTAGCCATGCACGCAAAGTAGGTTAAAACCACAAAGGTATTGCTTTCGCTCTGGGATCAGAGAAGTGTTTTTATTATAAGAGAGGCAACTTGACATGATGGTGGTGATTTAATGCGTCTTAAACATCAGGTGCCCCCTCTAGGATGCACACCTTAACGTGGTGAGGGGGTTTGAGAGTGTCAAAGGAGCTGAGAGCAATGCCGTCAGAAGTCTAGACCAAGAGGCTAGACTCCTAGCAGGGCCCCCCAAGGTGGAATGGTCAAAGCTGAGACACCAGACTAAGATGCATCCAGACTCAGAGGAAGGCAATGGTAAACCACCTCTGAATACCTCTTATAATGAAAACCCTATGACTATCCAAAGTACAACACAAGATGCTATTGGAGATCGCTGATTCATAGGGTTGCCATAAGTCATAATCGACTGAAGGCATATAACAACAACAACATCAGATGCCCCTATCATTAGAAATATTAGAAACTTCCTTATACTGAGTCAGACCAATGGTCCATCTAGCTCATTATTGTCTACTCTGACTGGCAGTAGCCCTCTAGGATTTCAGAGAACAATTTTTCCCAGTCCTACTTAGAGATCCTGGAGACTGAGACTGAGGCCTTCTGCATACAAAGCAAGTGCTCATCCATTCAGCTAAATGATTTCCTAAAACCTTGTCCAGTCTGCAACACCCCTTCCCTCCCTGAGTGTTTTTCTAATAAGCTGATCTCCAAGACAGGAAGTGACCTCACACCTGACTACCGCCCACTATCATGCCCATTTAGGCTCTAAGAAAAGATCAAAACAAAAAGAGGAGGGAAGGACCATTAGAAGAAACGAGCCTTAACAACCCTGACTACTGGCTGTTAGACATCACTATGTAGACAAACAGAAATAGAAAATTGGCACTGATGCTTCAAAATCTCTTTGCAGTTTCCCAGAGGAGACATCAGGGAGATGTTGATCACCTTTAAAGAGCTGGTTTTCTCTAATAGGTACTGACAACTGGGTGTTGTCTTGATATAATGGAAGAGAGATGGAGGGAGAAAATGTTGGGCGGCTGCAGATTGTTCAGTCCTTTGCCACAGACATGGTGAGCTTGTATTAATAACAAGCTTATATCAGTGCCTTGTGGGACAAGAAGGAAATGTGTTTCCTGCCCCATTTATTAGGATTAATTGAGGGAAGGGTCTATAAGCAATGTGTGACCTTCAGTTTCCTAGATCTTAGTACAACCTGTTTTCCATTTGGGCACATCAGCATTCCTTCTGTGAATATATTTTCCATGCTCCTTTTCATGCTTGGAATGAAGGTCAGTGGAGGATAGGGATGGACTGTCAATTTTAGTTCTCTCCATTTCTCCTTTTTCTAATTTTAAATTTGGTTCTCCAGATTTCTGCAGCAATTTGCGATTTATAAAAAAATCCTCATGAAAATTCTCCAGCATTTTAGTGCAAATTTCTCCAAACAAATACATTTTTGTAGGCAGTTTTGACTAATGTATACATTTTTGCAAGCCATTTCTTGTCATATAATGCATTATCTTCACTCATATATATATATTTGCACATTTTCCCCTAACATGAATTTTTGTAAATCTTGTTTGACTGGCAGACTGCATTTCAAAATGCAAATAAGTGTGAATTTCACCAGATGGCTATGTTTCAATTCTCATATTGTTTCGGAAAGTGTAGATTTGATAGATTCGGCTTGAAATGCAAACTGAATATAATTTCTCACCCATCTCTGATCAGGATAAAACTGGGAAGAAACTGAAAAGCTTCTAAAATCCTTTTTAAAAGCTGCACTCCTTGGCTTTAGCCATAAACACAAGCAACATGTTTCAGCATGAAAAGTGGCACAATGCAGATCAGAAACTGAGCAGTGATTACAATTCCAGCAGGGCCCAGAGGGAGGTTAGGAGTAGAGCCGAAGGCCAGATTTTTTTGTGATGCTGGAGCTGGAGTAGAGTTGCCGGGTCTCTGGTTTTCACCTGGACATTCTGGATTTTTTGGGGTCATCTCCAAGTCTCTGCATGAATCACCCCAATCTCCAGACTCTCAGCTTTCATTTAAAAAAAATAAAAAAAAAATTCCTAGGTGGTCTAATTCAAGAGATATACACCAAAATGTCAGCAGCCACACCCCACAACTTCTGTTAAATGAGCTTGTAGCTGGCTGCTCTAACCACACCATTTCAGGTTTGTAACCAATAAGTGAAGTCAAGGTTGTGATTGACAAGGAATTTGTTGACCTCCAGACAATAGCTAGAACCCATTGCAAAGCCAGAAAATTGTTGACTTTTCCTGCTTGTCTGAAAATCTCATACACTGAGTAAATTTATAGCTTTCAGCAGTAGCAAAAGTCCCTTCCTCTCTGTATGCAGGAGATATAGAACAAAAGATCGTAGCAGGATCTCGGTAAGCATGCACAGAAAACAATTTCAGTCATGATTATAATAAAAGTGTACATGCAGGCTTTTAAAAATTGCTTGAAAAATAGCATATTATACATTTTAACTTTCAAATCATTTTTGAACAGAATGTTTTTTTAAAAAGTGTGCATGCAGCTTATGGATGCCATTAAAATGTATTATACTTTTCTAATTCTGAGTCCAACAAGTTTAAATTTTCCTGGGCTGTTGAAGAGGGCAATTTATTTGTCTAATTCATAGCCTGTTTTAAAAACCTTCCCCAAATGAAGCTTTAATCCTATACTGCCTTTCTGACAGTAAAGCTGCAATGCTAATCTCTCATACCAAGAGTAAACCCCATTGAATTCAATAGGAACTTACTTTTGAGTAGACATGGTTAGGATTGTGCTGTAGCAAAGAATTGTGTCTGTGTCTTTCTCTCCCTCTCCAATTGTATTTTTAAAGCAATTAAGCAGAGTCTACCTAGGTGTCACTGCTTTTATTTTGTAGGGAACTAATACTTATTTTATTTCTATTAAAAATGTTCTGCAATGACCAACTGGTTTTGACAATAACTATTATATGGGGTGTATGTATTTTTACATCTCCAGTATGTGTGTGTATGGAATCTTTCCAACAAGATAGGATTGCCACTTGGAAACTAAGGCAGCTTAGCAGGTGCCAAAAAGAGTACAATGAAAGTGCCTGCCTAATGTCAAGAGTCAGGGAGTTCCAAAGTGTAGGTGCTGTCACGCTAAAGGATCAATTTCTTACAAGAGCAAAACAAGTACAATATGGCACCCATAACATGGAAAGCACATTTTGAACTTGGTGTGGTAGCAAATCAGCAAGCAGTGCAGATTTCAGAGCAGAGATGTTATGTGCTGATAGGGTCTCACTCATATCAGCAATCATGCCACAGCATTCTGCACTAACTGCAGCCCCCGGGTCAGGTTGTGCTGTACAGGGAATTTTGCGACCTTGACTGACTGGCTGCCAGAATTTTTTGAGTTTTGGTTTTTGGTTAGGAATCCTGACTGATTATGGGCTGCTGAGTTTTCCGCCTTACTCACAGGAATCTTGTGGATGGTATGGTATTGCATTTAGGAAATCATCACTGTCTTTTGTTTTCTTTTTCTATTTGCATTTCATTTACCTTCACTTCACTCCCATACATCCATAGAAGCAACAAAAGTGGTTCCATGTGGTTAGCTCAACCCTTTTAAACCCACTGATGATGCACCTTGTTGTTTGCATGACGGTTTGTTTCTTGCTCAACATTGGTAAAAGAGGATTCACATGCTGGGAAGTGTGGCTTCAACTGCTGTTGTTCCCTAGTTACTGCCTGTGAAGGTAGATCAAACTATGTGCTTTTTCTCTCTGTCAATTATTACTCACTAGGATTGGGTTGGCTGTCAATGTGAGTTTATAGCAGCCCACAAAGTAGGCAGGAAAGAGTAGAAAATCTTCTTACCCTTACTCATTTCTCAAACCTCTCTCTGCAGTGAAGGGTCAAGTCTATAAAGTAGTTTGGAGCAGCCACATTAAAAGGAACGCAGGGCATACCAGGCAGGGGGTTGCCAACTCTGCTTTGATATGGATATCCTAGCAGAGGGTCCCTAGTCAAGCTTTACCAACAGCACAATCCTAACCATATTTACTAAGAAGTAAGTCCTGTTGAGTTCTATGGGGCTTAGTCCCTTAGTGTGTTTAGAATTGCAGCCTTCAGGGGCATCTATATTTGCTTCTGAGTGCTCCCATCTAACATATCCACAACACTAGGCTCCCTTCTTCCTACAACAGCCTTCTGGACACTGGCCTGGCATGAGGGCACTTAAATCCTTCCTGCCAGAAGCAAGTAGGCTAGGTTAAATGTTCTCTACCCAGGCTCCCTAAGCAGACAAGAAGGAATAAATCCATCACTTCAGCTGAACCTGGGAACACCATCTTTTACCTAAGATTTCTATATTAATTTCCAATTAGAGAAATGATTTTGTTTGAATGATATGCTCCAAGCAACTGTGGTTGATGCTTAATGTATCATGCTTAATTACATCACTAGGATCTGCCCCATGGCATCACTTGAGCCTGCCCTTGTGTCAACAGTAGGGCCTGCCCCCTCTGACATTAGTAGGGCCTGCCCCCAAAATCTCAGGGTTTGAGATGCTTCTGACCTGGCAACCCTAGATGGAGCCCAGTGCAAAAGCTGTCGTGTATACAGCAAAAACAAAATATACAAAAATCTAGAGTAGTGGAGACTGGTCTAGCCTTTTGGTTGTCTGCCAAGTGCCCTCAAAGGCAAACAAGCTAGTTGGCAACCCTACCTGATACGTTTCCACTGTAAGACATGCATGGATTTGTACAACCAAGTATCATGCAAAAAGCAAAAACAAGACAATCTGTGCTTATCCTTCAACTTCTCCACATCAGCCCAGTCCTACTACATTTTTATGGAAAGGGCCATAGTCCAGTGGCAGAGCACAGGCTTTTGCATATACAAGCTCCCAGGTTCCATCTCCAGCAGGGTTTGGAAAGACGTCAGTCTGAGACACTGGCAGGCTGCTAGTCAGAGCAGACAGTCCTGAGTTACATGGACCAAGGATATAATTCATAAGGAAGCTTCATACGTTCACTGTGAGGCAGACAGATAGGCAGAGCCAAAGAGACTCCAACTTCAGGTTTGCTTACACTACACTGTTCAGCAACTGTCAACTTCATGGCTATCTGTCTGCTTCCTAACAGGTAAGTAACAAAATATATTTGTAAAACTGACCATAACTTGGCCAAGATTGAGCAAGTGATCTTCATGGCTGAATATGTCATGTCCATGTATAGAAGTCCAGAGCTTGGAAAAGTTACTTTTTTGAACTACACCTCCCATCAGCCCAATCCAGTGGCCATGCTGGCTGGGGCTGATGGGAGTTGTTGTTCAAAAAAGTAACTTTTCCAAGCTCTGTAGAAGTCCCACTGAACCCCACCTGTAGCTATGTATAGTTGGAGTTGTGTGAGGGATCTATAGCCCACCAGATGTTATCTGTTTCTTTTCTCCCTCTGGCCTCTGCCAGCTTTATTCAAGTCACTCAGCTAACACACCAACATCTAGAGGGCCAGGGGTTCCCTAGCCTTGTTGTACAGGTGTGTAGCCTACGTCTGCTGATGCAGTACAGCCCCCGTCAGGCTGATATGAATATGATGGCTGATATTTCTGATCTGAAAATAAATGTCATTACTTTACCTCTCTAAAGCATACTTAAACTAGCGCGGAGAGCAGGCAATGAAAGAATGACTGACTGTGCCTGTAGGTGTGATGTCTCTCCCATTGACCAGCTCTGCATCAGCAATTCAATTAGAAAGGAAACAGAGCTGCCTTTCTTTTTCTCTGTCTGTGACTCTGTGTGCGTGTTGAGTTCTGCTCTGTCCACTGAAGCGTCTGCTGAAACAGCATTTTTGCCAAGGGCCTTTTCAAATACACTGAACATTTGCATAATGTTGGGCAAGTTGTTTCAGGGGAAAAAACTAACTTGAAGCCTCACCTACGAGCCACTGTGCTGAGGCAGCAGCTCCTGAGGCTGAATGTGTGTGTGTGTGTGTGTGTGTGTGTGAGAGAGAGAGAGAGAGAGAGAGAGAGAGACACACACACAGAGAGAGAGAGAGATCATTACAAGGGATATAACTGCTACTATGCAGAAGTACTCATGCCACTTGGCCTTGGTATGTGGGGTATCCTTTGGATCCCCTTATGTGGCATCAGATGAGCCATCGACATTCTTGAGAGCGGCTGAGGCAGGAGCGAACAACTGTTTTTCACTTGAGGGCTGCTTCATCATCATCATCAATTCAACCTGCCATTCAATCCAAAGATTTCCATTCCCTAGGAGGTAATGTAGGTTCCTACATTCCCTAGCCCAGATGTGGGGAACCTGAGGCCCTCCAGCTGTTGTTGGGCTCCAACTCCCATCAGCTCCAGACAGCACAACCAATAATTTAGAGATTATGAAAGTTGTCATCCAGCAACATTTGGAGGGCAAATCCAAATCCTAGCGGGTAACCTGTTAGGAGCCTTATGCTGACTGTGGGTAGGGCTGAAGTCAATGATGGACAAAGCAGAGCCAAAAGTGGGCTGAACCACCTCCAGCCTTCCTTAGTAGGTGGGGCAACCACATTTCTAGGTGGGGGATTTTTTCAGGGAAGCACATAGCTCCAGCCAAACCTCCCCCTCACTGGCAGAGAGGATCTGAGGGCCACACCAGGGGCCACTCCTCCTCCATGCAGAGATGATGTTAACTTACATAATTGGCTATGTAAAGGTCAGAGGAAATTTAGTATGAACAGCAGGAATTAAATGACTGGTATATTTTTTGTTTCATTTTTAAAAAAGGATATTAAGGATACAATGAACAAGGGAATACCAAAAAGTGTAAACAAACAAAATAGTTTATGGCATAACTAAGAAGTGAAAACCTAGTGTGGAGCTTGTTTTCTCAAAAAATTAAGTTTTAATCTTGTATCATCATGACAACACCAGTACAAAGAAAATGTGGGTAGAAACAGAGTAAGAACAATTACAATGCAACCATAGTCAAGCATTTAGGGAGAGTAGGGTTGTAAGGCTCAGGGCCTGAGAATGATTCTGTATCTTTAAGAGAAGAGAAAATTCAGCCAAGTGCAGGTTTTCTTGCAACACTGTAATGGGAAAAACCACAAGGTGAAATTCTCCCTTCCCCCTGCACAACTTTTACAGATAAAAAAGACTCTCTTCCACAATTTTTCATGTACCAGGTGGACATATCCACACAACAGACTTAGACCAGTTTAATAACCTTCCCTTTTCCCTGGGAGCCTCAGAAATTGTAGTGCTGTGAACTTCTCTTCATCCTATCAAAATTACAATTCCCAGGACTCATTGAGAGAAGCTATGATGGTTAAAGTGGTATAAAAACAGTGTAAGTTTATATATCCAGCTAAGTAACAGAGTAAACTCATTGGACTTAATGGACTTATGAAGTCCATTGGTTTCAATGGGTCTACTCCAAGAATTACTTAGTTGGATAAAATCCTATGTGTCCATTCATGCTGTGGATTTTGTTGCTAATGCTCCAGTTTGTCTTTTTCTTTCATTTCATTCATATTATTTTCTTTGATTAAACATTTATCTTTTTAGAGTTAAATTACAATGCATCCCTCCAGGAACTACATCCTGAAGTTGTTTTTAAACCAGAATATTAGTCTAATAGGAGACCAGGATTTCCTTCAAAAAAAAACAGGATAATAAAATGTTGAAACACTAATTGTGACTGAGTAAAATACTCTTTAAAAAAACAACTACTACACAGCTTCCAAAATAATTACTAACAGTGCAATCCTGACCATATCTATTCAAAAGCAAGTCTTATTTAACTCAGTGGGACTAACTTCCAGGTAAGTGGAGTTAGGGTTGCAGCCCTAGTCATTTTCCAATTTGTCTTTCATACCTCTAGTGTGGTGGCATCTACCCTTTGGAACTCCTTCCCTTCATGTGTCAAACATGTGCCATTGCTATGATCTAATAGAGGCCTATTGGTGCTATTGAAGACCTTCCTTTTACAGCAAATCTTTTAAATCTTTATCCCAGTCTGTATCTGTACTGGATTTGAAATTGTTTTCATATATGGAATTTTTTTAACTGTTTTTTACATATGGAATTTTTTTAACTGTTTTTAGTATTGATTTTTTTTTTACTATGAAATCTCTTTAAGGTATTTTATGAGAACAGTTCCTAAATTGCATCAAATTAGTAAAGAAGCAAAAACAGTCTTTCCCAAAATACATGCATCCAGTCAGTTGTTTCATTCAGCTCCTATATTTCTAGTCTGGTAATCTCCCTCCTATTTCTTTCTCTTCCTTGATCTCTCATACGATGAATTTTTTCAACAGTGTTCATTCATCCCCCAGAGAGAGAGATGCTTTCTGTTTTTCCAAACCTTTCTGTATACTTGATTCACAGAAATTGGAAAAAATGAGATTTGTATAAGCAATTTATATATATAAGCCATCAACCCCCATGAAAGAGAAAATCAAAGGAGACACGTATCAAACCTGCAAGCTTTGCTTTTCAGGATTTCAGCGTTAAAAGCCACAAAGGCAAAGATGGAGGAAGCAGCAAAGCTCCTTTATTACCCAGAGACCAACCAGCCACGATTAATAAAGAGCTGCTAAGGAACATTAAAAACATAGTGGCAATATATTGCTATCTGTCACAATGTTATTGGGAAAATCAGGGTTCAGGGTAAAAATAATGGAAGCAAAGTGCCCAATGGAGCAAGCAGCATCCTCAAGGGGATATAATATGCTGCAATATCTCTCTGTTCTGAAATTCCCCTCTGAGCTAGGGCTATTAGTGTGGGAAGCAAACCTCCCTAAGGAGGCAGGAGCAATTGTTAGATGTTAGCAGGGAGGGGTGTTTGTCTTAGCCTTAGACAGTAGTGTAGTGGCAAATTCAGAAGTGCAGAGTCCCTTCATAATAGTCACACCCACCACCATCCCAAGACTATAACAACCTTTGAAGGTTATAAAATAATCTAGCCAAGTTTGAATGCTGTTTTCTGCTTCTTTGTCACTGTTACTATTTGACTGTCCTTTCTCCTGTTGCTACCAGACTGCTTGATTATGTAGATGGGATGCTATCATCAGGATCCACTCTCTTCTTCTGCACTTATAACATCCTCATTCTCTATAGCTTGGCTTTCTGAAGTAGGAACTAACAGGAACTCCTTTCACTCTGATATGGGGACGGTGTAAAAGCTGGAACGGAACAAAACAGGCCGGAACAGGCCCTTTATAAAAGAAACTGATGCCAAAAACACTGGGATGTGTTAGAGACACTTGAGAACAACATTTAGGAACAAAAACCATTCCGATAGCATTTTTGATTAACCCTTTAACAACCAAAATGCCCTCCGGAACAGAATGAAACAGCCTGGAACAGCGACTTCCCAGCGAGCCAGTCCTCCCAAATTCACCAGTGCCACATGACTACATGGGATGCATGCAATAAGACACAAAACCTCCATGAAAACCATGTTCCGATACCCATTCCGGGCTATAATACGCTTTTACATAAAACAGCCCAGAACGGTGACTTCCCAGCGAGCCAGACCTCCCAAATTCACCAGTCCCACATGACTACATGGGATTCATGCAATGAGACACAAAATTTCCACGAAAACCATGTTCCGATACCCGTTCCGGGCTATAATAGGCTTTTATGTAAAACAGCCCGGAACGGCGACTTCCCAGCGAGCCAGACCCACCAAATTCACCAGTCCCACATGACTCCATGGGATGCATGCAATAAGACACAAAACTTCCACGAAAACCACGTTCTGCAAGTGCCCTCAATCAATTAAAGATGATCTGGTGTTTTTATGCAACAAACCAGCTTCTCCCAAAAAATCAGAATTTTTGAAATAAGGAAAGTGATGGGAAAATAAACTGGAAGGTGTGGAATAACATTTGCTTGATGCAATGTTGTCTAACCTCCCCACAAGCAAATCAGAATGAATGCTCAATAAACAGGTCATCCGGAAGCAACCTTTGTCAGATAGCTTTGCAAGTGCTGATATGCAGCCTAGCTGAAGGAGAAAGGGTTTGCTGCTGGCATAAATGGTTTGCGACCAGAGCTTCTTAAGGACTGCTGACTCCCTTATCAACCTACCTGGCAGTTGAGATCATTGGAACGCTTTATCCAAATGTCTCCTCTAAGCCTGCAAGGACTATGTCTCAGCCAGTTCATCTATCTTGAAATCAGCTGGTTTTGGTTTGGCTATGAGACAAGGCTACTAGAGAGATGGCCTTCTTTAGTCCACAGTTGTGGAACTCCCTCCTGTGGGATGCTAACCAGGCACCTCTCTGTTATCTTTTAGGCACCTGGAGAAGTCTATCCTGTTCATCCACTTTGATAGTCGGGAATGTGGTTTCTGATTATGTTGATCGATTGTGAGGTGGGTGGGAAAGTGAGTGTGGCATGATTGGTCTTGTGTGCGTTAATTAATTGTTTTGCAGTTTGTTTTTTGGGGGGTTGTTTTTTCTGGTTAGTTAGCTGTGGATTGCTATTTAAAATTGTTTTTTACCTGCTGATTCATAAACACGCACACACACACATATATGATTTTGCAGTGGCTTTTATTATCCCATGCTCAGAAGCAGTATATGTCTGAATATGGTCAGAGAAGAACAATGTGGGGAGAGAGTTATTCCCCTGATATCCTGCTTGTGGGATTCTGTGGTGCCGCCAGGGCAGGATACGAGGGCAGACATTTGGAGCCCCAGTCAGCAGCTGGGCCCCCAAGCACAGCAGGGCTGGCTTACCACATTTTGAAGTAAGTGTGGTAATACACGTTGCTGTCTAAAGCCCCCTCCCCAAGACCCACATATGACCATGAAGTCCAGAGTCTAAAATTCTATAATTATCTGAGTGGACTATCTGTGGGAAACAGGATGCTGTACTAGATGAGCCTTTTGTCTGATTCAGCAGGGCACTTCTGATATTAGTTTTTATGGATCAATTTTAGACATTTTTAAACTCATGGGAATTTTGTAAACAAATATGGGAATGTCCTAGTCTCATCCCCCACCTCACCCTGCCCCACCATTAAAAATGGCTAAATGGTATATACATTGGCACAAGAGGAGTTACGTCCAACCGGCAAAGAAGGAACCTGACCAGTTGCTATCATCTGCGTAGCTGAATTGTTGAGGCAAGATGCATATGAGCTACCTGCCAAAGGTAAACTGTCAGAAGGCTTCTCCAAGCATAGGTTGAAACTCATCGGTTGAAGCTTTTGTGAGGTTCCCCTGTGCAGACTCAGCATTAGATGTCATGAGGAAGAGTTATGTGACTCTAGGCTTCACCAGTGACATCAAGAATGCCACATGGGCAGTGCCATGGCTCATTTATAACTGCATTCCAAACCAAATGCAAAATGCAACAGCTCAGCAAACAGGAAAGAATGGGATTTTCCCCTTAATGGTATGGTGAGGTACAATATCTCTCAAATGTAAGAGCTTCTTTGGATCCCATATAAGAACTCAGTACCAACTGCGGGTTTGCTATTCTTTTATCTTGAAAGGCCTTAAATGTGCAGGCGTATCTTGGTACATTATGGTATGGACCAAATGTTGATCTAGCCCAGCATTTTGTCCTCATCAGTGGCCAGCTAAATACTGTTGGGCTGCACCCTGTAGTTTGATCAAGGCCTCCAGTACTCAGTGAAACACTGCTTCAGCACATGGAAGTAGCATTTGTATCTGCTGTGGCTACCACAGAGAAAATCTTATCCTTCTTGAATTTGTTCCCCCAATCCATCACTATCATCACCATATTTTCTGGCAAAGAATTCTGTAAATTACAACTATGCCCTGGAAGACAGAAGAAGCACAGTTTCGTCCTTGACTCTTTCCACCGTCACACAGCCCCTTTCTGGTTGGCATCACCAGATTGTCCTCCTGTGTGCTACTTTCTGGCTTCTGGACCAGCAGGAAGAATTCTGCCAAATCATTTTCCAAGATGTTCCTCTGGTTGTATAAGAGAGGGGAGTGATCTGTGGCCAAACCCTTTTTCACCTGTGCAGCCTTAGACAACTGTGGGGAGTTGTTGTGCTGGGAATCCTTGTATTTGGAATGAGCCCAAATGTTTTCGCTCTCTTCTTAAGTGAGGCTCACTAGATGACAAACTTTGAAATGCATGGATGCGCTCTGTCTCTTTAAAGGCAGGGGGTGTCTCTCTTTCCGTTTATATCTATCAAGTATGAACATAGCATAGCATATAAAGTTCCAGGGCATAAATAATTCAAAAGCCATGAAAAAAAAATTCTTTCCCTCCCTCCTTCCATCCCCTCCACCCCTACCTTATAACAAATGTTAATTTAATCAATTGGCAGTAAATCTGGCTCAATGCTGACTCATGCCAGACAGCATCTCTTGGGGACTGTAACAGAGCTTTTGCTGTCTCATTTAGAAATGAACAATGCAAAAATCAGTTTCATCTTCACCTTTTCCTTTTGAGTGTTTTATATATATATGTAAAATAAAAAGGGATTCACAACAGTAAGAACATTGCTAATTGTATGCAAGCTTTTAAAACTGAGAAGCGAGACAAACTTTTTTTTTTAAAAAGGGGCTCGGATCATGTAAAGTACATCCATTGCAACTTTTGCTTGACAGGGAATGAAAAGGAAATTAAGAAGCAACACAATGGATGAAGTTGCCCAGTATTAGAGTGAGAATGAAATGCTAAGTGGATTTATTTATTCATTGTCTAGTTGTGTTACTCTAGAATGTGCACTGAAGTGCATGTTCTACACAGATAGCACGCCAACATAAAGCGTACCTGAAGATCAGTTTGACTCTCCAAACCTGCAGGTAGAGCCTAGAACTTTTCACCAATGTAATACCGCTAACATACCATCTCATTTCTCCTGAACAAATGTTCTAATACCATCACCCAAAGAGGATTAGATTCTATTGTAACTTCCACCTTACCTGGCAACGGGGGAAGCGTTTATTGACTTTGCTAAAGCATAGGGGTCTCCGACGCCTTGGCCGGCTTCCAAGGTCTTAATTCTAAAATATCTATCTGATCTTAAGGACCAGAGACAAGCCCCTAAGACCATGGCGCCTCACCAAGCTGATATCTCCTTTTTCTCCAAGGCACAGAGATTCCCAGATCCTTGCAACTCTTTCAAGGCACAGAGGGCTTATTGCGGGATGGAGGAGGTGGGACCCATGCAGAAAAGTCACCTGGTACCCCATCATCTATGAAATCCTGTCATGCATAGTTAGGGATAGGTAAGAAATCCAATTCAGTTTGCATTTAAAGCCAAATTGATCAAATCTGCACTTTCTGAAACAACATGAGAACCGAAACACAGCCATCCTTCGAAATTTGCACTTATCTGAATTTTGTGATGCAGTTCTCCAACTAAGCAATGTTTGTAAAATTTGTATATTAGGGGAAAGTGTGCATAAAAGTTAATATATAAGGGAAGATAACATAAAAATGCATTACATAAGGAGAAATTGCATGCAAAAATCCTCAGTAAAATGCTGAGAACTTTCATGAGGATTTTTTTTTAAATCGCAAATTGCTGCAAAAATGAGAACCAAATTTAAGATTGGAAAACTGAGAGAACCGAAATTGACAGATCCTTCCATCCCTATGCATAATAGAGCAGTTGCAGGTGGTCTGGTGGTCCATTTACAAGATAGTCCTCTTCACTCACCTTCTTCTGCTTGTTGGACATCTCAGCATTCCCTCAGCATTGGCTGCTGGAATGGAAGAAGATCCTTGCCCTACTGCCATACCAACCCAACTTCCTTGCTCTAATCAATAAAATTATGTCCTGTTTTCACCCATAAACCATTATTGGCTGTTTTATTCCCATTGCTAAAGGGGGACGCACCATGCACCTGCCTCACAAAGTGCACTGTTCCTTGCCCAAGGGCCCCCTGTCTCTTTCAGCATGATTATTCCATGCCTATGAACACCAATGAAGCATAGTGCACGCAGTTTTAAGGATCCCAGTCCTTCCTCCAGGGAAGCTACCTCTAACTCATGGGTTCAGCATGAGAGCACCCCCACCACTAGAAGCCAGAGCTGTGGGAGGTACTGTGGGCCATTCCTGGCTTTGTGGGATGAAGTTCTGCAGTGGCACATTGATTTGGTACCTTCCAGTCATGGGCATCATAAAATAAAATCTTTATTTTCAAGTAAACAACCTTGCAAGGTAACAAAGGACAAAAAAAATGAAAAATGGGAATATCAGCACAAAACAGAGAAATTATGAGCATGTATCAAAAAATTATTGCTGAATCATACAAAATACCATGCAGATAAAAAGAGAAGAAAAACCCTTTTCCCAACATTGAAACAATGGCAGAGCTTCCTTGCAGCATAAATAGGTGGAAAATAGGTGGAAAACCAATATACAAAACTGCAGAAATAAAAGAAATCAAGGCAGGGGTTTAAAACACAGAGGTTTGTACGTAGCAATGTCATTTAAATCCAGAAATAGAGAGCAATAAGCAAAGTAACATTAATACATCACTCCAGAGGGGTAACTTCACCCTCATATACCAAACTAGGATTTCCAAATACAGACATAATGGGGTGGAGGCTCCCTCCCATGGTCTTTTGGGTTCACGTAAACTATAAAAGGGTACCAAATGGATGCAAGCGTATCTGTTTTTGAAACACCTCTAGTCACCCTTAGCTGGGAGGTCCATTTTTCCATTTATGCCAGGAACCACACCTTTTCATGCCAATAAGTAAGGGTGGCACCCTTAAGGTCTTTCCAGAATCCAAGTGCCATTATAGCTGGTCAGTGGCAGTGGAGTTGCCAAGTAGGACATTGTGGGACAGGCCGTTGGTCTTGTGTTAGCTTTTATGTTTAATGTGGTGACTGTGCTGGAAGCACACAGGGTTATTGCAACTACATCACTCTGGCCAAGTAGTGGTGTGCATCAGCTGCCGGAATAGTGAGGAAATAGGATCCGTGTGCCCTGCTTTCTTTTGCAGTCATTAGAAGTGGTATGTTTTATATCTGCAATGTCCTCTGTCAGGGGACTGCATCCTGATTTGACAGGGAACAAAGTCAGTCCATCCCATCACTTGCTGTTATGATCCCATTATGTAGACAAACCAGCTGCCTGCTCATGCCCAGAAAAGAGGGACCTTCATCCTTAGTTCAGAATGTTTCTCTGAAGTGGTGTGCCCAGAGGGGATAGCTGCCACTGCCTCTTCTTGCTCGTCATTGCACAGCCTTTCTCTTTGGGAGGCACAGTGGGAAGGATTGGGCCCAGCAGAGCCATCCAGACAGAGTCTGGATGCAAATGAGCCAAAGTGCTGGCTGCTTGGACAAGCAGACGACCTCTCCGCCTGCTCATGCGCCTTCTCTCACCAGGTGTTGGGGTGGGGAGGATTGAACTGGTTGGGCCCAACCTCCCTGCCCGAGGGGCTTCACCCCAGGGGAGAGCACAGGTGAGTGAGCAATGTGGCTGATCCATCTATGACCTTCCATCTATATTGCATTGATGGGAGAAAGTGGGCAGAAATGCTCTGGCTTGATGGCACCATGGGGGTGGGGTGGAGGGGGATGTCTAGCTAGCAGTCCCCTCTCCCCCCACCCCGGCTCTTTTCCAGCCATTTCCTGCCGATTGTCTGTGCTCATCAGCAACATCTGCTGCTCTACCTTAAGGTCTAAGTATGCATGATGGAAATCATGCTCTTGGAGCAGCTACTTACCTCCTCTACTTGACTGTGAAGCTACAGCGTGCTCCTACAGCATCACTGGGATGATTTCACACACAGCCACTAGGGAACACAGGAAGCTGCCTTCTACAAAGTCAGGCCCTTGCTCTCCATCCTTGCTCTCCAGGACTATCTCCGCGACTAGCAGCTCTCCAGGGATGCACACAGGAGTCTTTCCTGGCCCTACCTACAGTTTGTAATGACTGGGATTCAGCTGGGGAGTTTCTGCATGCAAAGCATTTGTCCTACCACTGAGCTACTGCTCTTGCTCTGAGTTAATTATTTGCTGTTTTTATACCCCCCCTTCCTCTGCAGAGCTCAAGGCAATTTATATGGTTCTCCCTATGTTTATCCTCACAACAACCCTGTGGGTTAGGCTGAGAGATGGTAATTGACCTAAGGCCACCCAGTGAGTTTTAGGTCTGAGTGAGGATTTGAACCCAGGTACTTCAGCTCACAGTTGGATTATGAAACACCTAGATCATCACAGTCCAGCTCACAGCAGGTTCATACCGCTGCTTTGGACACGTCAAAAAGCGCTGATGAAGAGCCCTCTGCAAGCACAACGGAGAGCATTATGTAGATGCAGATCCCAGCTTCTGTACAGATGAAGGGGGACAGTTCTGAGGACCGTGTTCTTGTTAGCTACTAGGTGAAACCAACCAGCAGAGGTTACATCTTAAGACTCGGAGGAGTCAGCTGGTGGTGGGGAACTCGTCCTACTTACAGTAGGCCCATTGAAGTGAATAGACATGACTAACAGAGGTTCATTAATTTTTACGTATCTCATCTGAGTAGGACTTAGTTCAATACAATCGATGATCTCTAGATAATCTGGTACAACCAGGTTGGTGAAAGCTGATGTAGCATAATCATAAGAACATAAAAAGAGCCTTCTGGATCAGGCCAGTGGCCCATCTAGTCCAGCATCCTGTTGTCACGGTGGCCAACCAGGTGCCTGTGGGAAGCCTGGAAGCAAGAGCTGAATGTAATCCCATGGTTTCCAGCAACTGGTATTTGGAAGCATACTGCCTGCAACTATGGAGGCAGAGTGTAGCCATCATGGCTAGTAGCCACTGATAGCCTTTTCCTACATGAATTTGTCTAATCCTCTTTTAAAGTCATCCAAGTTGGTGACCATCACTGTGGAGCAAATTCCATACTTTAACTATGTGCTGTGTGCTTTTGTCTGTCCTGAATCTTCCATCATTGAGATTCATTAGATGTCCACAAGTGTTATGAGGAAGAAAAAACTTTCTCTATTCACTTTCTCCATGCCACGCAGAATTTTATACAGTTCTATCATGTCACTTCTTACTCACCTTTTCTCTAAACTAAAAAGCCCCAAGATGTTGCAACCTTTCCTCACAGGAGAGTATTCCCTAGATCATTTTAGTTGCTTTTTCTGAACCTTTTCCAGTTCTACAATATCATTTTTGAGGTGAGGCAACCAGAACTGTACATATTATTCCAAATGTGGCCACATCATAGATTTGTATAACAGCATATTGGCAGTTTTTTAAAATACCTTTCCTAATGATCCCTAGCATAGAATTTGCCTTTTTTACAACTGCCACACACTGGGTCAACATCTTCATCAAGCCATCCATGACGACCCCAAGGTCTCATTCCTGATCAGTCACGGCCAGTTCAGACCCCATGAGGTTATATGTGAAATTAAGATGTTTTGCTCCAATACAACTACACTTGTTTACATTGAATTGCATTTGCCATCTTACCATCCATTCACTCAAGTTGGAGAAGTCCTTTTGGAGCTCTTTGCAAATCCTTTTTGTTTTAACAACACTGAGGAATTTAGTATCATCAGCAAACTTGGCTCCTCACTGCCCACCCCAACTCTAGATCGTTTATGAGCAAGTTGAAAAGCACAGGCTCCAATACTGATCCTGGGGAGAATTTATTTTCTATATCCCTCCATTGAGAGAACTGTCCATTTATTCCTACTCTCTGCTTTCTATTTCCTAGCCAGTTTCTGATCTGTAAGAGGACCTCTCCTCTTAGCCCATGACAACTAAGCTTATGCAGGAGTCTTTGGTAAGGTGCCTTGTTGAAAGCTTTTTGAAAGTCCAAATACACTGTGTCAACTAGATCACCTCTATCTGCTTGTTGACACTCTCACAGAACTCTAATAGGTTAGTGAGACAGGACTTACTCTTGCAGAAGCCATGCTAATTCTGCTTCATCAAGGCTTGTCCTTCTATAAGCTTGATTATTTTATATTTAAGAATACTTTCCACCAGTTCTCCCAGGACAGATGTTAAGCTAACTGGATTGTAATTTCTGGGATCCCTCCTGGATTCCTTTTAAAAGATTAGTGTTACATTGAGCACTTTCCAGTCCTCAGGCATGGAGAGGATCTGAGGGACTAGTTACATTTTTGTTGTTGTTGTTAGAAGATCAGCAATCACACATTTGAGTTCTTTGAGAACTCTTGGGTGGATGCCATTTGGATCCAGTGATTTGTCACTTTTTATTTTGTCTATTAAACCTAGAACTTCATCTCTCATCACCACTATTAGCCTCAGTTCATCAGAGTCCCTTTTTGCAAAAGTTGATTCAGGCACAGGGATCTGTCCAATATCCTCTGCTATGAAGACAGATGCAAATAATTCATTTAGCTACTCTGCAGTCTCCTTATCCTGCTTTAGCACACCTTTGATTCCCTTATTATCCAAAGGTCCAACTGCCTCCCTAGATGGTTTTAATGTATTTAAAGAAATTTTTGTTGTTTTCATTTGTGTTTTTAGCAATGTGCTCCTCAAATTCTTATTCAGCATCCTTTATTGTCTGCTTGCATTTCTATTGCCAACGTTTGTGTTCCTTTTTATTCTCCTCATTCAGACAAGACTTCCACTTTTTGAAGGGAGCCTTCTTGCCTCTAACAGCATTGTTGACTCTGCTTGTTAACCACACTGGCATTCTCTTGGCCCTGGTGGTACCTTTCCTGGTCTGTGGTATACACTCCAGTTGAGCTTCTAATATATTTTGTTTTTAAACAACTCACAAGCATTTTGACATCTGGACTTTGCCTTTCAACTTCCTTTTTTACCAATCCCCTCATTTTTGGGAAGTTTCCTCTTTTGAAGTCAAATGTGACCATGTTGGATTTTCTTGGCAATTGGCCATTTACATATATGTTTAATTCAACAGCACTATGGTCACTGCTCCCAATCACAACCCCAATGGTGGGTTCCATGACCAACTGTTGTAGGGCTCAGTGCTTTAAGATATCTAGGCATTTTGCCTCTTTGTCATAACTGGAACACATATGTAGCCAGTCTAAGCCAGGGCAGATTACTACAACATTTCCTATTTTGGATGCTTCCTGGATTTCATTTTTCATCTCAAGATCTCCCTGAGCATTTTGATAAGGGGGACTATAGAATGTCCCCAGTACTAAATCAGTACTGGGAGCTTTCAGTCATGGGAGGCTCAGAAATAGTGATTTCCTGGTACAGGATAGTCTTGGTAGCTAATGAATTGCATCAAACAGGTTTCTTATGGAAATAGAGTGTTTATAAATGGCCATTTCATGATGATTTGGTAACTTGCTAATAGCTGGCCAGACCAGTTCACACATGCATGTAGATCACTTGAAAACTTGCAGGTGAATATATGGAATGACTACGAAAAGCAGTGCTTTTGAAATATGACATCTAGGGATCTGAAAATTCTACACAGTGTTCAATAATGTCTCATTCATGCCCACAAGTCATTGCTTAACAACATGGTTGCCAAGTGATGAACACACCTGTGTGAAAAAGTGCTAAATTTAGCCTGTTGATAGAAACTACTTTAGATATAGATATATCTAATTTTATATTCATTCAAAAAAAGAAAGAAGAGATGCCATGAAGGTAGCAATTTAAAGAAAGAATCTAGGAACTTGGTTTCTGTTGTATTTCAGAATTATTCTCATGTGATGCTTGAGTCATAAGGCTTTAAGCTGATTGACCTTAAAGCATGATGATGAAAAATAATAGCAGCAGACATAACAAGGGGTTGGCTGTGTGCAAAGACCTGCTCTTCATTCTGGAAGAACCTAGAATAAATGAGATAAATCGATCACCCATAGCCAGGAACTTGGCTCGCTGCTGAAGGAAAAATAACTGGAGTAAAAAATTCCTGAGACGTATAGCACTTTATCAACAATTGAAACAATGGGAACAAATCCTTACAATTTCAGAATTGGCAAACACCTGTGTTGAAGGATGAATTTCAGCTATTAAAATTGTGAAAGCTGTGCACTCTTTTGCATCTGGCCACTAGAGAGAGAGAAAGAGACAGACTTTTTTTTTATACCCAATGAGGTCCCAGTACTCATATTTTGATAAAAAATACTGTGGGTACCAGCACACAATTTGCCATGGGCAGCCAAAAACCAGTGAGTACTGTCACAAAAAAACCACATACACATACACACACTAACACACATGGAATGGAAGAGAGTCAGGGAAGAAGTAGATGTGTTTGGAGAGATACACAGAACCCACTGAAAATCGGAGCCTTCTGTGCCCCCCCCCCATCGCCTCTCACTAAATGCTGTCACTTGATCATGGTCCAGGTTTCTCATCCCATTTCATTAGGATGAAGTTCTCCAAATAATACAGATAATAACTGACAGGATCTCCAGGATTGTATCTTATTTCATACAATTTGTTTCAGAAACAAATTAATGGCAGCCATTAATCTTCCAGAATTTTTCTTCCTTTATTGCCGATTTTCTATATCTTTAAGATTTACTGGGATAATATAAAGTTGTTTTTTATACAGTGCCCACAGCTTGGATACCTTGCATTTTGTAATTTTGTATATGCTTACTTGTACAATTGCTTATACCCAATAATCACTTTCATTTTATCATCACTTGGGTTTCTGTGACTTTGTTTTATTGTTACCTGCTCCCAAGTAAACACTCTTATGCCCTACTGATGTTAACATGTAGATACGGCTAATTTTTATTTTATTTATTTATTATTACATTTATATGCCACCTTTCCATCAGGGAGCTCAAAGTAGTGATCATGGTTCTCCCTCTCCCCATTTTATCCTCACAACAACACTGTGAGGTAGGTTAGGCTGAGAGACTCTGATTGGCCCATGGTCACCCTGTGAGCTTCATGGCTGAGTGGGAATTTGAACCCTGGTCTCCCAGGTCTTAGCCCACACTCTAACCACTATAGCACACTGGTTCTAATGTCTTCTGTTCTAAGGGGAACTGTCATAATATCTGTTCTGTTCTAAGGGGGACATTTTCTGAACAATCACAGTGCAATGTTCCATGTTTTGGAACAATTCTGGAACAGATTCCCACACATACACAGACACATGCCTATACCCTTGTATGAAGTTCTCCCACCCCTTGGTGTTCTGTGGGTGTTTGGGTTTATCACCTCTTTTTTTGGAAACCATGTATTCTTTGTTTTTCTTTGGAAACCGTGTATTCCCCTGGTGTACATCCCCAGGGCAGGTGTACTTTTCTAATTAAATATGATTCCTCCTCCTCCTTTCAAGTGTTAAAGAGCAGCATACCTAATCTCCATGGGAATAGGTCACTGCTTTGTGTACAGTTCTGGTCACTTCTCCTCAAAAAGGATATTGTAGAACTGGAAAGGTTTCAGAAAAGGGCAACCAAAATGGTCAAGGGATTGGAGGAACTTCCCTGTGAGGCAGCATTTCGAGCTTTTTAGTTTAGAAAAAGTAAGGGAGGGAATTTACAATTATTCATGGGGTGGAGAAAGGGGCTAAAGAGAGTTTTTTCTCCCTCACTCATAATAATTACTAGAGCTTGGGGCCATCCAAGGAAGCTGAATGTTGGGATATTCAAGAGAAACAAAATGAAGTGTTTCTTCACTTGGGACATAGTGAAACGATGGCATTTCCTCCCACAAGAGACAGTGACAGCCACCAAATTGGATGGCTTTAAAAGAGGATTAGACAAATTCATGGAGGATAAGGCTATCAATGGACATTAGCCACGGTTTTCCCCCTTCACCGTCAGTTTGTCTCTGAATACCGGCTGCTGGGCATCACAAGGGGAGAGTGTGCTTGTTGCACTCAGGTCCTGCTTGTGGGCTCCTCATCAGAGCTTGGAAAAGTTACTTTTTTTGAACTACAACTCCCATCAGCCGCAGCCAGCATGGCCACTGGATTGGGCTGATGGGAGTTGTAGTTCAAAAAAGTAACTTTTCCAAGCTCTGCTCCTCATAGACATCTGGTTGGCCATTGTAAGAACAGGATGCTGGGTTATAATGGGCCTTTGGCCTGATCTAGCCGGGCCTTGCTGTAGTCTTATGTGAGCCATTTGAAAATGTGACTTTTAAAATTCTTTCACGCTGCATGCTCCAGTTCTCCTGCCCTATATTGTGCATCTAGCTAGACACCTTTAAAAGGTAAAGGTGTCCCCGCACTTATAGTATGAGTCATTTCTGACTCTTAGGGTGACGTCTTGCGACGTTTCCTAGGCAGACCGTATATATGGGGTGGGATTGCCGGTTCCGTCCCCGGCCTTTCTTTACCCCCCAGCATATGCCGGGTACTCATTTTACCGACCACGGATGGATGGAAGCCTGAGTGGACCTCGACCCCTTTTACCAGAGATTCGACTTCCTCCTTCCGTTGGAATCGAACTCCAGCCGTGAGCAGAGCTTCGGCTGCGTTACCACCGCTTACCACTCTGCGCCACAGAGGGTCTCAAGACACCTTTAAATCTCTCTAAAAGTGGGGAAGCTGCAGAGCAGCAGGAATATTATCTACTAACTAGACTACCATACTTCATTACATGTGTAACAGAGAGGTGCTAACATGATGCCTTGAAATGTGCTTTTTCTAGGAAAGATTAGATGTGTGGTCCAGTTGTCTCATATGAATAATGCATAGCCCCAAGCTCCTATAACACTTGCTTTTGAATGGATTCTTTGAAATATATATTTGGATGTTACACCTCTATTTTCCAGGGAGAAACAACAACAGCAGCATTTTCCCATTCCTTTGGTTTACAACAAATTTGGGATTCTCCACCTGCATTTTGCTATCTGAATGTTTAGGCATGACACACTAATTATCATTAACAAATAATACGCCCACCCACCTTCAAATATCCAAAAATAGATCTTCAGTGGGTTGTTTTACTCTCAGTTGGAAACTCTTTCATGAACTGATATTTTCATTCATGCTGATAAAGCCCAAATTGTGGAAAGTAGCTTGCCGAACCCCTTTTTCAGTGGATGGAAAATCAAAAAGTCCCTGTACTGTTTGCAACATGCCAGCTTTGCCTTTGTCCACTGTGATATCTTCCTTAGCAAGATGGAATATTAATTCCATTGAAACAGTTTGTGTGCCTGAATGAAAGAGATAAAAATGACTGCTGTGTTCCAGTTAGAGCTGACCCATTTTGTGGGTCTCTCCTGATGTGGAATATGACGGGGGGGGGGAAACTAGCAGATTTTTTCCCCATCCCACAGCCAACAATAGGAACTCTCATTAACTTATGGGATGCAGGACCAAGGGCATTTGATCATGGTGCATGCACTCTATGTATACATCCACAACAGGGCCCTGCAAACACTTTGTAGTATGGGTGCTCATTTGTTGAAGATACAGATCTGTATCTGAACCCAGTGATAGATACAGCCACTCATGTCTAACATCAGTGATAATGATCCAGTCCCATACTGTTTTTCCCCCTCATGCACACCTAGTTAGGATGAGTTCATGCACAGCAACATCTATCTGCCATTTATATACACATGATGTGCTGAATCACATCTAGGCTGAATTTGTTCTTTACAAGCACAGCAGCCTCCCGTTTCAGTTTACAAGAATCGAACTGTTCCACATGTACAATTTAAGAACCAGGATGCAGAGTGTTCTGTTCTCCTGCTCCCTGGTCATGGAAATATCCATCCACACACTCTCCAAATGAGCAGATTATTGGATTATCTCTACTGTAAGCCCTGAGGAGGGCTCAGGCAGAAACCCTTCACGGAATACTGTCCTCCCCAGGAATGTATGAGGGGGTGTAGGGGAAGGGGGGGCAGGCAAAAGGATGCATGCACTGGCCCCACCCTGAGGGGTTATGCATTCATCATCAGGCACAACTCCTGCTGTCCTTGCATTCAGCGTCCGTGAGAAGGGGTCCTACTCATCTGGCTACAGGCCATGTCAGCAGTGGAGGACAAGGCTAGTGTGTACAGCCCCACAATTCCCCTATTGTCAGGATTTGAGTGCAAAGAGCACTCTCCCCTCCTGAACTTTCCAGCATCTGGTATTTGGAAGCACCCTGCCTCAGACTGTGGAGGCAGAGCATAGCCATCATGGCTAGTAGTTGTTAATGGCCTTTATCTTCCATGAATCTGTCTAATCCTCTTTTAAAGCCATCTAAGTTGGTGGCCATCAAGTTCTGGAAGTGTATAGGTCCCTTGTTAACAGTCCTGTGTGTCACCTTTAAGATTGCAATCCTGTACATACTTATTCATGGAACTCAGTGGGGCTTACTTCTGACTGAGTAATGTACAGCGCCTTTGGCATGAACCCACACTAGAACAGCGTGGACCCCTTCTGAACCAATGCAAGCTACTTTTTAGTTTAGTTAGATGCTCTTGGTAAAATTGCAATGCTTAAGTGTCCACTGTAGCTTTGCAAGAAGGAGGAGGGGGAGAAAACCGGAAAAAGTTGGCCACGCCACCACACCCTCTCATTGGCCACTCCCCCGTGACCTCCTAGCAGCCTTAGTGGACACCAGCTGCTACCCTATACATAGTAGGGCAAAATTTTACATTATAATATAATACATATAATATGTATATGTTCTGCAATATAATTTATGTCATTGGATGCAAAAAACCAGGATATCATATCCAATACGTAGGACAAGCTGTTACAACTGACCTATGGACAGGATTCAGAAACCACAAATCGGCAATCTTAACAAAAAAAAGTGGAGCAACCAGTTGCAAAACACTTCAATACTGAGGGCCACAGTCTGTTGGACTTTTCTGTAACAGCTATAGAGATGCCAACAGATCCAGCAGCATTGACTAAGAGGGAGAACTTTTGGATTTACTCCCTGGACACATTGGCGCCACATGGCCTGAACCTGGAGGACTGCACCAGCATTATTTAGCTTCTGCAAACGAAGCCCCTCTGAGCATTCCATCCTCAAAGTTCTATAACTCCCACTTTGGTAACAGCATTTGTTGCTGATGAAGGCGGAAGCTGAAATGTTTTGGTAATACAATAAAACCTCTGTTTTGTTAACCACAATTATGTGTATACATATAATATAAAGATATATAAAATATATACTGCCATATAAACATACACAATCTCTCTGTGTATGTAGATTTAGATGCAGGTGCAGTTACTTGAAACAATGATTTATTGAATTCAACTGAGAAGGCAAAAATATTTAATTCATTTGAACCTGCACACCCATGAATTATGAAATCATACTATTGTTATTACATACAATCTTGTATAGCTGAGATGAGGATTGAATTTGTTTTTCACCTCCCTTTGTCCCAAGGTTAATATAAAGTGGGATGGGGGATGCTGCTGCAAGCTACTTTAAATCCCACTGCAGGTTCTGAACAAAGCATGCATAGGCATTGTTTCTTTTGGGAGGGGGGTTCCATACAGGATCAAATATAAAGATATCTATAAAGATATCAGGAGAGAGAAAGCACGCTTGGAAGTGACATTTTAGATGAGTTGGGGTATATGGGACCCAAATCCTTAAAGACCAATTCCTCAAGCATAAAATATCCATTGCTGTCACAAGGATCTCAGCAACAGGGAAAAAATGCTTTGTAAATTGCCTTAGATTGTTCTCCAGGGAGCTGGGTGATACAGGCATACAGGGGGAAAGCAGGTCTTGGTCTTTGGAGTGAATGGAAAATTTGACAAACCAGCCTGCTAAATCAGTTTCCCTTAAATGCCAGCTGTCAGCCCTCTAAGCTGTGATATGCCTGAATTCAGGGGCAGGTATTGTCATGGGATGCTGCCAAGGATCAGCAGGCTAGAGGGTAGATAGGGTCTTGTTGAATAAAATGCACACACGTAGCAACAGCTCTTGGTAAGACAGGGGGTTTTTTGTACATGGGACCACTGACACACATGGAGATGCCCAGGACAGTTGATGGTTAAGGGAAAGAACTGAAACTCATAGATATGCTAATTTCCTTTCCCCCCCCCATCAAAGTACTGAAGCAGGGTCAGTTAACACCTAAGATCTGCCGAGAATCTGAACCATGGCATATGTTATCTCCAATTTTATATCTGCATGGAAGATGAGAGACAGTTTTTAAGGGTGAGCCTATTAAAAATCAGTGAGAAGGAAGGGTGTATACAGTGTTCATATGTAGGTGGCACCATGCAGTTGTGTTCATCATCTTCATGTCCAACTGGATGAACCTCATTGACATTTGCAGAGTCAGGACTCCCCAAAAGCAGAAAACGAGAGGTTTCAGTGCACTAAGAGAGGCACCATAGGATGCAGCATCTCCAATGAATGCTGATAGGAACGGAGACAGGCATAGACTTGTTATGCTGGAAGGGCTCTGAGTCCCAGACAGTCTCTAAAGCTGCTAAAACTAGCAAGGCTAGAAATACATGCCTGGTACAAAAATCAGTAAAAACTGGTCCATTGGCAATGCTGTCTTTGAACAGGGGCTACGTATATCACAAAGATCCCTAGTTTCCAACTGGGTTTTTGCAAAGCAGCTTTGGATGTTCTGAAATACACTGACAAGCAGATGTCGGAGTGCCTCAGACTTCCTTGTTTTGTGTCCTTCCAATGTAATACTGTGTGCACTGGGGTGGGGGCAAGGATATACATGCTGTATGCATATCTGAAACCTCTACATCTGCTGCACAATGCTGTCACTGCTTTACTGTGGAGGGGGCAGCATGCTGGCAGGACTTAGCCCCAGAGCCAGCCCCAAAGCTAATCAACTGGACTAGAGTGGTACATTCGACAAGTACCTCTGACACTCCTTGAGGAACAGTGTCCCAGGACCTTCAGGCAAAGCAATCTAAAGCCAGAACTCTGGCCAGTCTGTTAAGCACCATTCTAGCTTTCTAGGACAGGCAAAGCAATAGGATAGCAGTCAGAACTAGGCCATAGGCAGCAGTCTGAGTTCAGCTAGGAACTGGGAATTGGAAACTGACACAGGGTGAAAGAGCAAGCCCAAACCAAATCATAACCAAGAATACAGGCGCACACCAGAGGGTCGGGAAGTCTTTACTGTTCAGGCAAGGCTCAACTGGAACAGGAAACCCTTTTATACTCCTTCCTGCCCAAGAGGATTCAAAGGCCAACCTGAGTGGGCAGAGCCAGTCCAGGGCCGGAAGGTGCATCACTGAAACTGTCATTTGCAGTTCAGTGGTTCACCACATGGGGCAGCCACACCCACGGAATTAGCAATTACCTGTAGAAACCCTGGTCGAGCTGTGGAATACAGAAATGACCCGGGCGGTTGACATGATTGCTCCTGAGCGCCCTCTCCTGTGTAGAGCTCGTATGGCTCCATGGTATACCCCAGAGTTGAAAGCGACAAAACAATATCGGAGACGGCTTGAGTGCAGATGGAGACGAACTCCTAGTGGATGCAATTATACACTGGTAAGTGCCTATGGGAAGCTGTATTTAGGGGCAGTAAGGGCAGCAAAAAAGCAATATTTTGCTGCCACTATCAAATCATCAATCTGCCACCCAGCGGAGCTCTTCAGAATTGTCCAGGGGCTATTACACTCTGGCCCCAGGCACATGGCAGAACCATCTGAGGCCCGCTGTAATGAATTTGCTAGGCACTTCCAGGATAAAATCTTTAGCATCCGCCAGGACTTAGACTCCAGTGTTATAGCAGGTGAATCAAGCGAGGTATCCAGAGCACAGCCTTGTCCCGATTTCTTGGATGAGTTTCAGTTGGTGCAGCTTGAGGACGTTGACAAGGTGCTTGGACAGGTTCGTGCAACCATTTCTGTGCTGGATCCTTGCCCTTCTTGGCTAATAAAAGCTAGCAGGGATGGAACAGCCGGCTGGGCCAGGGAGGTGATTAATGCCTCTCTGCGAGAGGGGGTGGTCCCTGGCAGCCTGAAAGAGGCGGTAGTGAGACCATTCCTGAAGAAACCCTCCCTGGACCCAGAAAATCTTAATAACTATAGGCCGGTAGCAAATGTTCAATTCCTGGGCAACCACAACGAGTGGTTGCGGGCCAGCTCCAGACCCTCTTGGATGAGACCGATTATCTGGATCCATTTCAGTCGGGTTTCAGGCCTGGTTTTGGCACAGAAACAGCCTTGGTCGCCCTTTGTCGGGAGAGAGACAGGGGGAGTGTGACTCTGTTGATTCTCCTTGAACTCTCAGCGGCTTTCGATACCATTGACCATGGTATCCTTCTGGGAAGACTGGCTGAGTTGGGAGTGGGAGGTACTGCATTGCAGTGGTTCCGCTCCTACTTGGCAGGTCACCTCCAGAAAGTGGTGCTTGGGGAAAACTGCTCAGCACCCTGGACTCTCCAGTATGGGGTTCCACAGGGGTCAATTCTGTCCCCCATGCTGTTCAACATCTACATGAAACCGTTGGGTGCGGTTATCCGGAGCTTTGGAGTGCGTTGCCATCAGTATGCTGATGACACGCAGCTCTATTTCTCCTTTTCATCTTCTTCAGGTGAGGCTGTCAATGTGCTGAACCGGTGCCTGGCTGCGACAATGGACTGGATGAGGGCTAATAAACTGAGGCTCAATCCAGACAAGACTGAGATGCTGCTAGTGGGTGGTTCTTCTGACCGGATGGTGGATGTCCAACCTGTCCTGGATGGGGTTGCACTCCCCCTGAAGGAACAGGTTCGTAGCTTAGGGGTTCTCCTAGAATCATCTCTGTCACTTGAGGCTCAGGAAGCCTCAGTGGCACGGAGTGCCTTCTACCAACTTCGGTTGGTGGCCCAACTACGTCCCTATCTGGACAGGGATAATCTGGCTTCAGTTGTCCATGCTCTGGTAACCTCTAAATTAGATTACTGCAATGCACTCTACGTGGGGCTGCCTTTGAAGATGGTTTGGAAACTGCAGCTTGTGCAAAATGCAGCGGCCAGATTGGTAACAGGGACCAGACGGTCCGAACATATAAAACCGATTCTGGCCCGCTTGCACTAGCTGCCTTTATGTTTCCGAGCTCGATTCAAGGTGCTGGTATTGACCTATAAAGCCTTACACGGCTTGGGACCACAATAACTGATGGAACGCCTCTCCCGATACGAACCCACCCGTTCACTACGTTCAAGATCAAAGGCCCTCCTCCGGGTGCCTACTCTGAGGGAACCTTGGAGAATGGAAACAAGGGAGAGGGCCTCAGTGGTGGCCCCCAAATTAAGCCTCTGGGGGATGGAGATGATAGCTTAAATACCAATCCAAAGGGTACAGGAGACACTGGGAGAGAGAAAGGGATGCATGGCAAAGCTCACGGTATATTAACGGAGGAATCCAATCAGGACAAAAGAGACTTCTGGTGTCTATATACCAACGCGTGGAGCTTGGCAAACAAGCAAGAGGAGCTTGAAGTCTTAGTGCATCAAGGCAAATATGACTTCATAGGGATAACAGAGACTTGGTGGGATGACTCCCATGACTGGAATATAGCCATTCAAGAATATAAACTCTACAGAAAGAATAGAAGCAACAGAAAAGGAGGGGGAGTAGCGTTATACGTCAAAGACAAATACACCTCTATGGAAATCCAAGAGAGTGAACAAAGGGGTCCAGCAGAGACCATTTGGGTAAAAATAAATGGAGAAACAAATAAAACCGACATGGTAGTAGGTGTCTACTACAGACCCCCTGGCCAAGAAGAGGTGGTAGACGAGGCCTTTCTCAAACAAATCTCTGAAATCTCAAGGAGGCAAGAAGTAGTAGTGATGGGGGACTTCAACTACCCAACTATCTGCTGGGAGACAAACTCTGCAAAACACAAAACCTCCAACAAATTCCTGTTGGGCCTTGCTGATAATTTCCTCTTTCAAAAAGTAGAACAACGAACAAGGGGATCGGCAATCCTGGACCTGATCTTAACTAACAGGGACGAATTGGTCACGGGAATTAAAGCGGTCGGTACCTTGGGGGAAAATGACCACGTAATGCTGGAATTTGTGATTCTGGGGAAAGCCAAAGAAGAATATAGTCAAATATGGACCTTGGATTTCAGGAAAGCCGAATTTAGCAAGCTCAGGGAAATGATGGGTAGGATCCCGTGGCTAGATAGACTAAAGAAAAAAGGAGCCCAAGAAGCGTGGGAGTTCATGGAGAACGTATTACAAAAAGTGCAATCGCAAACAATTCCAAAGAGGAAGAAAAACGGAAGACATCGGAAAAAGCCAATGTGGCTACACGGAAGACTGGTGGAGGAGGTAAAAATAAAAAAGAGCATGTATAAAGAATGGAAGGAAGGACGCATCACCAAGGAAGAGTATCGACGAGTGGCTCGGGCTTGCAGGAATAGCATAAGGAAAGCTAAAACCCAGAATGAGCTGAGGCTGGCGAGGGAAGCGAGGAACAACAAAAAGGGGTTTTCAGATATGTTCAAAGCAAGAGAAAGACCAAGGAAACGGTGGGACTGCTGCTCAATGAGGATGGCAAAATGTTGACAGATAACAAGGAAAAGGCAGAACTGCTCAACACCTATTTTGCCTCTGTTTTCTCCCAAAAAGGGAACAGTGTGCAACCTCGCATCGGTAGCAATCTCAGTAAGGGGTCGGGATTGCAGTTCAAGATTGATAAGGAGATAGTCAGGAAATACCTAGTTAACCTAAATGAGTTCAGATCTCCAGGGCCTGATGAACTGCATCCCAGAGTATTGAAGGAACTTGCTGATGTACTCTCGGAACCTCTTGCCATCATCTTTGAGAAATCCTGGAGAACGGGAGAGGTGTCGGAGGACTGGAGATGGGCAAACGTCATCCTGCTGTTTAAAAAGGGTAAAAAAGAAGATCCAGGGAATTACAGGCCAGTCAGTCTGACTTCAGTACCAGGAAAGATATTAGAACAGATAATAAAAGAGTCCTATCTGGATGACAATGCTGTGATTGGTAGGAGCCAGCATGGGTTTGTCAAGAAAAAATCCTGTCAAACTAATCTCATCTCTTTTTTTGATCGGGTCACTAGCTTAGTAGATGGTGGAAATGCTGTAGATGTCATCTATCTAGATTTCAGCAAAGCGTTTGACAAAGTCCCCCACGACCTTTTGATTAGCAAACTGGTCAAATGCAGACTAGATGGAAATACTGTCAGGTGGATTCACAACTGGTTGGAAAACCGTACTCAAAGAGTGGTCGTCGGTGGCTCTGCTTCGGACTGGAAGGAGGTTTCGAGTGGAGTGCCACAGGGTTCTGTCCTGGGGCCGATACTCTTCAACATTTTTATCAATGACTTAGATGACGGGGTGGAGGGAAGCCTTATGAAGTTTGCGGATGATACGAAACTGGGAGGGATAGCTAACACAATGGAAGACAGGAATAAAATCCAAAGGGACCTGGATAGACTAGAAAATTGGGCTGAAATTAATAAAATGACATTCAATAAAGACAAATGCAAGATTCTGCATTTAGGCCACAAAAACAAAATGCACAGGTACAGGATGGGAAATACCCGGCTTAGCAGTAGTGCGTGTGAGAAGAACCTTGGAATTGTAGTGGATCGCAAGTTGAACATGACCCAGCAGTGTGATGCTGCAGCAAAAAAGGCAAGCACAGTTTTGGGCTGCATAAACAGAGCTATAGTTTCCAGGTCGAGGGAAGTAATAGTCCCACTATATTCTGCATTAGTCAGGCCTCATCTGGAATACTGCGTTCAGTTCTGGGCGCCTCATTTTAAGAAAGATATAGACAAGTTAGAGCCGGTTCAGAAGAGGGCAACGAGGATGATAGCCGGTATGGAGAACAAGTCTTATGAGGAAAGGTTGAAGGAAATTGGCATGTTCAGTCTGATGAAGAGAAGGCTGAGGGGTGACATGATTGCACTCTTTAAGTACCTGAAGGGCTGTCACATAGAGGAGGGTACAGATTTGTTCTCTGCTGCCCCAGAGGGTAGGACTAGGTCTAATGGTTTTAAGTTGCAGGAGCGTAGATTCAGATTGGACATTAGAAGGAACTTCTTGACAGTAAGGGCAGTCCGGCAATGGAACCGACTGCCTAGGGAGGTGGTGGGATCCCCTTCGCTGGATGTCTTCAAGCAGAGGCTGGACAGCTATCTGCGGGAGATGCTCTAGCTGTGGATTTCCTGCTGTGAGCAGGGGGTTGGACTCGATGGCCTACAAGGCCCCTTCCAACTCTATGATTCTATGATTCTATGAATGATCTTTCTGACGAGGTGCGCCTGGCGCCAACACTTATCTTTTCGGCGCCGGGTCAAGACTTTCCTCTTCTCCCAGGCATTTTAGCATGTGTTCTATATTGTTTTAAATGTTTAAATTGTGTTTTAAATTGTTTTTTAAAAGATGTATTGTAAATTGTATTTGTTCTTAGTTATTGTAAACCGCCCAGAGAGCTTCGGCTATGGGGCAGTATACAAGTTTAATAAATAAATAAATAAATAAATAAATAGAGTAGCAAGTCAAAAGAATAGAAAAGCCTCAGAAGAGCCTGGCTTGATCAGACCAAAGGCCCATCTAGTCTAGCATTCCGTTGTCACAGGGGCCAACCAGACACCGATGGGAAGCCCACAAGCAGGACATGAGCACAACAGCATCCTCCCTGATTCTGCTCCCCAGCAACTAGTATTCAGAGGCATGCTGCTTCTAATAACAGGAGGCAGAAAGCAGCCATCATGGCTAATAGCCATGGATTGCCTTATCCTCCATGGATTTGTTTAAACCCCTTTTAGAGCCATCCAAGTTAGGGGCCATCAGTAAATTTTGTGTTAGCAAATTCCATCATTTAGCTATATGTTGTCTGTGAAGAAGAGCTTCCTTTGTCTTCCCTGACTCGTCCAACCTTCAACTTCATTGGATGACCCTGGGTTCTAGTATGAGAGAGGGAGAAAAATGTCCCGCTATGGGTCATGGAAGTGATACAGACATGGATGAAAGTCAGACATATAGAAACCAGTCTGAAGATTTAAACCAGGGGTAGAAAACATGGTGCCCTCCAGATGCTGTCGGACTACAGCTCTTATCATCCCTGACCACTGGGCCATGCTGGCTGGGGCTAATGGGAGTTAAAGTCCAACAACATCCAGAGGACATCACGTTGGCTACTCATGAGCTAAACCAACAGTCCCACTTACTCGCAGGGGACCACTTCTCAACGGGCTACTTACAGCTGTGTTCAAACAGTATTTGAATGCACAGGCATTAGCAAGCTCAATCCAGAGGACACAGGCGCCATAATTAGTGGGTAGTTTGTTTGTCTGGGTGTGCATCCTCTTTGGACAGGGTTGCACTTCCTCTGAATGAACTGGTTAACTTCCTGGGGATGCACCTTGAACCATCTTCACCACTGCAAGTGGAGGTCTCCTCTGTGACAGACAGCATATTTTTCCAGCTGGCCTTACCTGCACAGAGACAGCTTGGCCTCAGTTATTTGTATCCTAGTAATGTAGACTACCATAATGCATTATAGACAGGGCTGCCTTGAAAGATGGGTCAGAAAGTGCAGTTATTTCATAATACCCCTGCTAGATTGTTAACTGCAACCAGGCATTATGAGCCTACTATTCTGGCGTTTTGTGAACTGTACTGGTTCCCCAGTCTGGCTTGGGAGGACCAAGTTAAAAGTGTTGTTCTTGACCTTTAAAGTCCTTCACAGATTGGGGCCTGGGTACTAATCATTCTTTGGGTTCCCCGCTGTCTGGAGCATGGTGGGTGGTAACTAGGGATAGGGCCTTTTCAGTGGTGTTGTCCAAGCTTTGGAATTCTTCTCCCAGAATGAGGCAGCGATCCTAGACATACTTACCTGGGAGTGAGCCCTCATTGAACTCAATGAGATTTACTTCTGAGTGGACATTCTCAGTTCTTACTACATAGCCACGTTACACATGGAAATGATAAAGTATATAAGCATCTAACTTGTATCAGACAATATATCATGCATAACTCTTTCTGAATATATGAAAGATACAAGGAAAAAAATGCAGGATTTAAATGCGTCCCTATCCTAGGGAGATTCTGTTGTGCTGCAGGTAGAACCGCATGCCAGACAGAGGTCCGAGTCAGCTCTTTTACAGCCAGGGGATAATCGATCCAACAAGACAGTGACACAGCAGAAATAAATGGATAAATATAGACTTCTAAACTTTAAAGCTTAGTGTCTTTGTTGGTTGCTTGTTGCAATTTTATAGGAAACTGCAAGCAAGCTTCACTTCCCAAGAGGAAAGGAAAGCAGAGTGGAAAATGTGGATCTACCTGACAAAAGGCTAGTAAAGTCTGAGATTATTTCCTCTGTGTGTTTCCTTGTTTTCCATGTTTAAACCTTTCATCTACTCAGGGCTCCTGTAAATGTATTTTAAAGGTGGGGTGGGTGCATGGGTCTCACACTGGTCCTATATTAAATTAAAAATTAAATGCAAAAACAGATCCGAGCTGTACTGAAAAGACACCATTCACATATATTTCAGAATTTGTTAGTCTTCTTAAAATAACATTTGTTTCATTTTCTATTAAAAACATATATTGTAAAATTAATATAGTACCCACTATACTATTTCAAAAGTGTAATTTATATTATTTGAAATATATGGTTTGTTTTTCCAGTTGTCCAGTTTGAACAAAAATACTAAGTCTACCTCCTTTCTTTTACACATATGAAGTTAGATTTTGGCATTACAATGTCTTTATGTAACTGTTTTTTGCCATTCAAGCAATTTAGGGCCCCACTCCCCTGGGAGTAGCCTCCATTAAATACAATAGGACTTACTTCTGAGTAGGCAAGGTTAGGATTCTGCTATCATTATTATAAAAGTTCCAAACCCCTTACATAACATTCCCTGGCTGCTATAACAATATACACTGTAATATCAGTTCTCGGTATGTGAAAAGTACATTTTTTGAAAATATTAATAAAAACAATAATCTAAGGGTCTGAAGAAAGTATGATATTCATTTTACTTGCAGGGTGTGTGTTCAGTTTTCCAGTACTACTTTGTTGATTCACACGTCCGCCACATACAACACTAAAATGTTCCTTTTGCTAATCTTTAAGGTGCCACAAGACGCTTCAGTTATTTTTGCTTTGTATTGCAGCAGCGCGTGAAGTCTGAAGTTGGGAAAGGGCAGTGCTCAGTGAATGCATGCCCCTTTCCAAAACACAGCACAGCACAGCACAGCACTGTCCTTTTTTACAATCACCCAGATGTCCTCTCCCTTCCTTCATTTCAGCTTCATCACAAGCAAGCGGATGCCTTTCCTCTGGCCTTCTGGCTAGCACAGGCTGAGGATTTTAATAAGACCTCCCCTTTGTATTCCAAGCACTGCAGAGGCCAGCAAAGCAAAACGAGAGGGGCGGAGAGGGAACAGAAGTTAAAAGGAATGATGCAAATGATCGCAAACAGTCCTTCGAAGATAATGATGACTTACTCATCGCCATTAGCGACAACAACCCCAATCCCCTGATTTTCATTGGCCCAAACAATAACCTGGTGAGGACGAGATCGGTCAGGCAAGAAAGTGATGCTTATGGTGTGACTTGCTGCTGCCGAGCCTGAGACGCCATAGATGAAAGCCCACAGGACTTGCTCTGAGCTGGAAAGCAGCAGCAGAGGCAGGCAGGCAGGCAAAGGCTTGACGGCTGGGGAATTGGGTTGAGGCGCCTGGATGGTGGGAGCAGGCTGTTGAAACAGCCGGGCTCCAGGGAAGAAACACGCGCTTGCCACTAACAAATATTGTTGTTTTTCTTTTGAGGCCTTCTTCATCGTCCCATCAGTCCCCACTCCCCAGGAATAATCCAGCCGCCATATGCGGAAGCCAGGAGATTGCTGCAAGACCCCGCTCTGCGTCACATTGCAAAAACGAGGCAGGCCAAGGACGTTTAGGAGTCGTCTTGGAAGCAGCAGCAATCCTAATGGGCGCTGCCTCAATCTCGTGCATTAATTGCCTTTAAACAAAGCCATCAGTTAGCAGAACCACGTGGAACACAAAGAGCTATCCTCCACCTAAATCAGACAGAGGTGAAGGCTGCTCCTCACGTAATAGTCTTCACGGCCTCAGAACTATGAAAAACCAATGAAAGCGTCTTCATGTTCAGCACTGTGTGTATTCTGCAATTCTTGCAATTGCCCCGTATAAATACAAAAACGTATTGGATGGATCCTAGATTTCATTAAAAAAAACATGCTAAGCTCTAAACCTTTAAGTCTGATAGGATGTGGGCAACATCTGATGAAATGTGAGACTGCTTAAACATCAGACATTTAAAGCACATTCCCACCCACCCCCTCAAGAATTCTGGGAACTGTCATTTACCCCTCAGAGCTTCAGTTCCCAGCACCCTTAACAAACTGCAGGTCCCAGGATTCTTGGGGTGGGGAATGTGCTTTAAATGTGTGGTGTGTTTGGGCTGAATGGGACTCCTACTAGTTAAGGATCAGGCCTTCAGTGTTCCTTGCCCTGCCCCTTTAACTAGCAGTTTTAATTCACAAAATGAAGTTTTATTTTGGGTGCTTGACAAATGAGGATGGTGATGATGCAAAATGAAAGGATTGATATTACCACCTTTTAAATTCATGCCCAAGAGATAGAACTTCAAGCCATGTTAGAGACGGTGAGTACTGAGGCAGAGCTTGTGATTGTGTTGTTGGGTTGCCAACATGGTGCCTCCAGGTGTCATGCTGTCTCCTGATCCTTCCTGTTGCTCCGGATGAAGCCTCTCCTATCGAATTTTGGCTTGGCCTCCAGCAGCTCTGCTCTCTTCCCTTTTTTCCTCAGTGTGGGTGGGTGGTTTGTGTGTGTAGTAGCTGTATGGGGTGGAAGTTACCCAAGGCAGGTTCACAGGTTTCCAAATGTGCCTACGGGCCCCAAAAGGTTGGTGACCCCTGTGTTAGACTAACTAATACTGTCTCAGTCCTCACACTCACCAATTCAAAGTCATTTATCACTCCTCTCTGCCTTCCACTCAGTGACTGTGAGTGTGGCCTGGGAGGCAGGAAGGAATGGAAGTAACTTTGAATTCGTTCATAAGATGATGTGTGATCTTGCCCTAATATAGCCTTGTTCGGAGAAACAGGAGCTACTGATAAAGTGCTGTTCATGGAGGCTAGTATTTTTTTTAATTGCATTTTCAAATAAAAGAAATTGATCTTGCCTTTGGAGAGCTCCACCTCCTCTGCTACATACAACCTTTTAGCTCAATGCTTTTGATCCAGCAATAACACAGAAGGTTTTCTGTCCTCTCATCCCCCCTCAGCAGCTACCAAAAAAGCTTCCCTGAAGGACCTCCTTGCCAATATGGGATAGGATGTTGGGTCTGCTGGGGAACCTTTGCTCAATTTTGGGTGATTCTCCCAGCAGCCAGTCCCACATGGTCCAAGAGGGCCCCTGACACCCTGGAGAGGCTTTCTGGGGGACTCAGGTGGCTGCTGGGGGAGGAGAGGACAGGAAACATGCCTTCCATGAATTTCCTTAGGTTAATGTATCTTCACATCCAAGCCTATGCGTATAAAGCATACAAGGCAGATTCAGCACATTGGATAGAGAGCCAGCTGGCTTTGCCATGCATGCAAAATTTTATTTTCCTCATTTCTCCAAGTCTTATGGAGCTTTAAGCATTTTTTCTTTTTTTTTTAACAAAAGGTGGAAATCCTACTTAGAGTGGAAATTATTGGGATACAGTGGGTGAAAGGAATGGATGTTAGGAGTAGGCAGGCAGCAAGAGGAAAGCTTGAGCAAGGGAGGCTGCATCATCTGCAAGCGTCGCTATAAGGCCAGCTCTGTGGAGGGTGGCTTTGTCATCTAAGGAACAAGGCAGATCTATTCATTAGAGTAACTAACAACTGTGCTTCAGGGCATGAAAACCTTGCAATTTATCAAGCCCGTCAATTAGTATTGTATCAGAAAGGTAATGGCTACTCCCAGATGCAAGCATTCTCAGTTGCATGAAGTCAGCATGTGAACACCTCTGAACCAGGCCAGAAATATGGCAAGTCCAAGCGGAAGACTGGAATCCCCCAAGTGTACAGCTCTGGTTGGTGTTTTAGCAAAGGGTCACAGGAAAGACAGCTGATATCTCACTCCAGCCATAAATGGAGGGTGGCCTTTTGCAAGCCCATCTATGAAGAAAAATAATACTTGCCCACCTTAAAGGGTTGCTGTAAGGATTACAGCAGTGGTTCTCAAACTTTTCCCCACAGACCACTTGAAAATTGCTGAGATCTTGGCAGGCCACTTAATGATTTTCCTGCCTGTTGTAGCGTAATGTACTGTGCTAGATGCTGTATGATTTTTAATTGTATTTTTATTGCTTCTCTTATTTCTTATGTTGTATCTTATTGTAGAGTAAAAAAGGGGGGGAGCCTAAAAACTACACACTAGAATAGGAGGCGCCAATCTTTTTGGACCAGAGGGTACATTTGAATTTTTGAGAGAGTGCTGGGGGCACCAGTCACAAAATGGCTGCCATGGGACCTTGGCCTAACACAAAATGGCTGCCATGGGGGGGATGGCATAACACAAAATTAGAAAGTAGTCATGGTGAAACTTTTCCCATAATTATATCAAGAGCTTTCTCAGTCGTAGCCCGCTCACTTTGGAACTCCTTGCCAACTGACCTCCGCCAGGCCCCCTCCCTGCTGTGTTTTCGACGGGCCTTGAAGACTTGGCTCTTTAACCAGGCATGGGAGGGGGGTTAGGCTGTCAGAGTGCAATTCTAGGGGTTATTAACTTTTTAATCTTTTAATGTTTTCTGTCTGTTTTTATATGGATTGTATTTGTATTTTTGTTGTACGTCGCCCAGAGTGGCAGACTAATCTCTGCCAGATGGGCGTCTAACAAATCTAATAAATAATAATAATATTTCCATACTAGAAAAGGCTTGACCTGTTGAATTTCTGCCTGCCACACCATCGTTAAAGGCACAAGAACTCTGTTTTTTTCTCAAAGCCAACTCAACTAAAGCCTACATTGCCAGACTATGCACTTACCAGTCACAGCTCTGATTTCACTCATTAACTAATAACACTGATAGGCAGGAGCAGCCAGGCTGGCTCTTCACATAAGTTGCTTAGAAGGGTCCCTGCACATTTTGCTCCATAACTTTCTTTCTAGGAGGGCTAGAGACATTCTTTTTTTTAAAAAAAATGAAAGCTCAGATTCTGAGCTACCCAATTTCAAAGCCCTTGCGGACACCATGGCACCTGCAGGCAATGGATTGGCGACCCCTGCACTAAAAGATCCATCTGGATCCTCGGCCTTCTAGGCCTAGTTCTCTTTGCACATGAAAGGACTAGAAACTTGATTGTTTTATATGTGTGATTCTCTAGAAACACAAGAGATTTCCCCCCTGTTTTTAGCATAATTGTGGCTATACAGGTTTATAGACCTCCTATTTGCAATCGGGATGATTGCAGGTTGCAGGCCAATCTATTAGTCATACTTTGAGTGGAATCTCAGATTCCTCTCCCATCCTGCATGCATGCACACACACACACTACTTATAACAACTACCAGTTGTGCTGCTTTGTTGGGCTTCAGTCTGGAGATCCCTTTTCCTGCCATATGATGCACATATATGCCTCAGCAAACACACATGATGCAATCAAGGCTGGAAATTAATCAGGATCCCCAGGGAAAATGTGGGTGACTCATGCTTTTCAGGACTTTAGTCTCCACAGATCTCTAAAGGGCTTCGAATGGAATGATGCCATGGACTTATAATGGTAAGGTATATGGGGAATAACTCCAAATTGGGATGAACAGCATCACTGTTGCGTAGCTAATACTGTTTTTTTCCCCTCCTTCCCTTTTAGGATTAGGAAAACAGGTTTCCTCAAGATTATCCTTCTTAGATTTCAATTGCATATCATTGTTTCGTATTTATTTATTTGATTCCATTTATGAATTGCTTCCCATAAAACATCTCAAAGCGATTTCATGGGAAGTTATTCATAAACAGAATCACATAAATAAATAACAGAGAACGATCAGCAACCAGCAACTGAGATGAGATTGTGAGAAATATATTTTTTAGTGAAAACAAAGCACTCATAAGCCTCTTGATACTTCCGTTAAGGGTCAGTTTTCATTATCAGCTGTAATGGTCTCTATCAAATTTCAGACTTATGCCTGAACAACTTGCCTCTGTTGTCAAGGCACTGCATAAACAGGAGCGGAGGTTATGTACATGGCAGCTATTACCCACTGGGTAACTCATCACAGGGATCAGGCATTTTCCCTGAAAGTGTTGGTGGCGGGACTGTTTGTGTTGGCCTGGTGAAACACTCCCTTTCTCTGCAGTGAGCTGTGGTACAAAACCAATAGCCTACTGGGGGGGAGGGGCTCCAGGACTGGGGCCCTCCAGGCCTCTGTTGGAACTCTTTCCAGGCTGCACCATCCACTGGCCATGCTTCACAGTCTGGGTGTTTTTTGCATGGCTGCAATGTGCCCTTGAACTCTGATAATGCCTCTTGCTTATCTGGATGGAGGACAGAGAGTGGGTAGAAAGCAGCCTACAAGTAGTATGAGTGGGTAGAAAGCAGCCTACGGTACAAAGGTAAAATGTACATCTGTGGCACTTTTTGCCTCTGACCCCCCCACCCGCCACTGGCATGTGGCCCTCAGAAGGTTGTCCAGACGTGAATGTGGTCCCCAGGCTGAACAAGGCTCCCCAGTCCAGACTGAAGAGACTCCAAATGGCAGGCAAGTGCAATGTGTGCATCAGGTGGTCTTTTTTTCATGCAACCCAAACTCAGAGCTTGGAAAAGTTACTTTTTTTGAACTACAACTCCCATCAACCCAATCCAGTGGCCGTGCTGGCTGGGGCTGATGGGAGTTGTAGTTCAAAAAAGTAACTTTTCCAAGCTCTGCCCAAACTATCAGGGCATGAATTATGCTGGCAGAAAGGAAACAAGTGCATTCACTTTCCTTCCACAACTAGTGGGAATTGCTGGGTGGGATGATTATGGGAAGGTGATCCACACATCCCAAGAGCTCCCAGGGACATTGTGCTGGCCTCCCCAGAGTACAGTATTTGGGAAGGAACTATACTACAGGGACGGGGAACCTGTGGCCTCCATAGAATCAGAATGGTAGAGTTGTCATAGAATAGTCCAATCCCCTGCTTTATGCAGAAATCTGACGTAACACATAAATCCAACTTAAAGTGTGTATTTTTAGAAGACAACTCCCATCATCTCTGCCCATTGGCCACGCTGGCAGGGACTGATGGGAGTTGGAGCCGAACAGCATCTGGAGGGTCACAGGTTCCCATATCCCTAGCTGTGGGCTAGAGCACCTGCTCTGAATGCGAAGGCCCCATCTTCAGTCCCTGGCATCCCCGGTTAAAAGGATCAAGTAGAATGTGATGGGAACAATCTTCCAGAGAATCTGGAGAGCAATAGTAGACAGCACTGGGCTGGATGGGCAACCAGATGCCAGGATGCTTCAGGGGCAACAGCCATGTGCACTGCACAGCAAGCATCCTCTGCTCCCAATTCAAACACAGAAACATACCCAAGTTCCTTTCAGTGGGGTGGGGATCCACTGAAAGGATCACATGAGGACAAGCCCACCCCAATTCCCCTCATCAGTTTTACTTCCCCATTTGTGACATCCAAGAAAGAGGACTATATTCTTTGAGCCTGGTGTACCCACAGAACCTGATACAATCATTTATCGGTGAATGTGTTGAGGAGGCCAGTTAGGATCGCACTTGCCATCCCTGCTTCTGACCTCCATGCGTACTTTTCTGTAGATCCGAGCAGAGACCACACACATACAACTGGGTGTGCCATCAGCGACTCTGCCTTTTACTGGGATCCAGATCGTGTAGAGACAGCCAGGACTCAGACAGCATCTACCTGCGCAGCAGGTGCAGGCTTTGTTCAGATGAATGTGTAGAGGTGGACAACAGTGGCCACAAACTCATTCCTCTCCCTCTGTGAACACACATTCACTGAATATCTGTACAGGCTAGTTCCTTTCTATCACAAACAGAGAAAGCATTTGTCATTTGAGATGCTGACATTAATGGTTTTCCTTCATACTTGAACATGCAATCCACATGGTTTTTGTATATGTGAAGCCTGAATGCAAAATCCCCACACATTTTGGTTTCCTCCCATTCTTCTATAGAATTTCCTGCATCATTAACAAAAAATGGGGCATCAGGATCAAATCAAAATCCAGAGATGACATCAGAACATAAAAAGAGCCTGCTAGATCAGGCCAGGAGCCTACCAGGAGCCAATGAGCTGCCTATGGGAAGCCAGCAAGCAGGGCCTGAGTGCAAGAGCATTCTCCCCTCCTGCGGTTTCCAGCAACAGGTATTTGGAAGCATACTGCCTCCGACATTGACCGTTGGTAAACAATCCCTGAGAGCTATTTTGTTAGGAAGTTGTATTTCTGAATTCCTCTGTTAGGAAGTTGTATTTGTGAATCTCCCATGGTAACCATTACTAGATTATAATCATGCCCTTCCCCCACCCATTCCTGGCCCTGTATCTCCATTCCCTCCCCCACTCGAAAAGCATCTTCATTGATCTGAGCTTAGCCCCGTTACTGTCTTTCAAAGGGCAATTGCAAAAGCTATTGATGTGTAACCCGAGAGCTCTTTTAGCGGAAAGGGAGGAAGTTCATGTTTCCTTGTTTGCTTGTTAAAGAGACTGAGCTTTGGTTGCTTCCGATCTGTTAAGACCGTTTAGAAAACAGCCTCGATGGCTGTGGCTTCAGAAGAGTCCTACAATCCCTCCCCCTCCCCCATCAGCAACATCCTCACCACCAACAATAACCACTACTTCCTGGAATTCTGTGAGAGTGAAAAAAATCCACATCCAAATATCAACAGCAGATCTGAAACATGGATGGAGTGGGCGTGGCCGGGGGGCAGGCTCAGTTGGCGTCTTTCTGGAGCAGTGAGCAACTGATAGCACAGCTCGAATATCCCCTAAAAGTTTCTTTAGTAATTCTGACACGAATATGTATATTCTTTTTTAACTGATTCTTTCAAGTACATGTTTTAACAATGCAATTAAAGTAACAGTCAAACAAAAAATAAAAAAGGGGAAGTCAAAATAGGGCAAGAGGACATGCTTAAGGTGCTTTGGCCCATACAAACCAAATATCCTGATCAAATGTTGTCATGCTTCTTTTGCAATTATTTTCTTAGACCTTTTTCTTGGTGTACCTTTTGCCTAGATTGGGACCTGCAGGAGCGCTCCAATGTGGCTTAAGTCCCCTCCCCTCGGCCCCTCCTCCAACGTGCCCCGGAACTCCTCTTTTTGGGGCCTTCCGCCGGCTCCCCTTCTGCGCTGGCTACGTTCCGGCTCTGTCACTGCTGAGCCATGAGGAGGAGTCTGCCATATCCACCTCCCCTCAGCCCAGGGTAAATAGCAGTTGGATTGTGCCCTAATTACTTCATTCCAAATGGGCTTGCATCTGAGTAGTTTCACAACATGTGGATAAGGAGACTGAGTTCTGACTCATATTGCCAACACCCCAGGGAGTGACATAACAATTTGTGGTGAAGCCTATTACAATGCCCAAGTAAGCTCATCGTTTTTTATTGGATGAGATGCATCCTCATGTCAAGGGGAGGATCCTTTGAGTAGGTCTACACCATACATTAAAGCACGTGACTTTCCCCCAAACAATCATGGGGAACGCAGTTTGTTAAGGGTGCCGGGAATTTATAGGTCTCTGAAGGGAACATGCTATTTCCAGAATCCTTGGGGGAAAGTCATGTGCTTTAAATGGGCGTTGTGGATGTGCTTTAAATGTATGGTGTGGATCTGCCCAAAAGAAAGATGAGAGTGCTACAGACTGTTCTTCGGGCTGAAAAATCCATATATTCCTACATCTGGATCATGCATTGCCCAGGACCATTTTTTTATTTTATTCTCCATCATGGAGAATATTTCTCCATCATGGGGAGGCATCTTATTTGTGAGTGATCTTACATGTGAGTACAAGGACCTCTGAATACTCACAAACTCGGAAATATATTTTGGACCACTGGAGATCACAGATATTGCCCTGGCTGAGATCTCTGAACCTATACATTATAAATTATAAATTAAGGAATGATCTTCTTGATGAGGTGCACCTGGCACCAACACTGTTATCTTTTCAGCGCCAGATTAAGACTTTCCTCTTCTCCCAGGCATTTTAGCATGTGTTTTTAATTTTTTAATTTTTTAAAATTCTTTTTAATTGTGTTTTTAAATTGTTTTTTGTGTTTTAAAATCTGTGTATATGTTTTTAATTGCTGTAAACCACCCAGAGAGCTTCAGCTATGGGGCGGTATATAAATGTAATAAATAAATAAATAAATAAATAAAATATACCCTTCCTCCAAGGAGCTCAAGGGGCCTAATTGCTCCCTCCCCCCCATATCCTCACGACCACCCTGGGCGATAGACTAGGCTGGAATATATTGCTTGACCCAAGGTCACTCCGTGAGCTTCATAGCTGGGTAGAGATGTGAAAGCTGGTTCCCCTGGTCTTAGCTTAACCCTTTAACCACTACACCACACTGGCACACAACCTGTGTGATGTAGTGAATAGAATTCTAGGTGGCAGTGGGCTGGATTCCAGTTCTTCCCCTCAGTTGTGCAGCTCACCTGGCATGATCATGTAAGTTTCTATGTGTCTCAGCCTAATCTGCTTCACAGGATTGTTGTGAAAATAAGATGTGTTGTCCCATGTGCACACTGAAGGAAAGGCAGAGTGTGGAGAATAGATAGATAGATAGATAGATAGATAGATAGATAGATAGATAGATAGATAGATAGATAGATAGATAGATAGATAGATAGATAGATAGATAGATAGATAGATAGATAGATAGATAGATAGATAGATAGATAGACAGATAGACAGATAGACAGATAGACAGATAGACAGATAGATAGACAGATAGATAGATAGATAGATAGATAGATAGATAGATAGATAGATAGATAGATAGATAGATAGATGTCAAATTGCATGTGTGGATGGATGACTCTAGGGAGTGAACAAAGCAACACAATCATCATCATGTGGTACTTCAATCTGTACTCACATTAAGAATGAACTGTTGGGGATGAAACGTGGACGAAGCAAGAACTGATAAATTAATGTCTTCTTTTGTTCCCAACATTAATTATGAAACTAAGTGCTGTGGTCAGTATGTATGATGAATTCCAAAACAATCCAGTGAACAGCGAGCAAAGAGGCCAGAGTGGTCGTGATTTCCCCATCAATCAGAAGATCAATCCGATAACTTCTGCTCAGTCCACATTATTGTGCTATTAAGCTGCTATTAGGGCAAGCTATGAAGCTGAGTACAGCCGGTTCTGTGGGTTAATATTAACAGCCCTGGAAAGCCAGTACAAGCTACAATCCTTCACTGGCCTTTTAAAGGGCCTTATGCGCCCTTAAAAAGCAGCTATGGCTATAGCCAATACAGCTTTGAAACCTTGACCTATTGCTTTACTACCGCAGGTGCTTTTGGTCTAAAATTAATCACAGCAGGGGCTCAGTCAATCTGATAGATCAATAGAAGCCATTTAGGCTGCTCCTTCCTGGGGGCCATACCTAGGGACTATTGGGGGACCTTTGACCTATACTATGGGGCTTGCTGTGATGGAGAGAATGAGAGATCCAGTAAGAATGTTGCAGCTAGTAACTCATCCCTTACACTGTGAGCATCTTTGTATCACTCTTAGTTTAGTACTAAATCTACCATTGGAAAATGCTCCCCATACAGCTGGAGGGTCTGTTTGCATTTAGCCTTGTACAGTTGGATGTTCATTAAGATCTAGTTAGTGGCAGAAGATAAGTAGAAGCAGCGTTAATACACATACAAGCGCAGGCAACTGGTGATGAAAAATAAGAATACAGATGGTTGTAACAGAGTCTTCACAGGGCCAAACTGATGGAAGGGCCACGATTTAAATTTTTCACAATGTCCCAAGCCACAACTTTTCTTACATGGGGAGCACTGTGGGAAATTCAAATGGAAGCTCTCTCAGACCCAGCCTCAGGGTTGATCAGAGTGCTGCTGCCCAGTGCTACCACTGTCCCCAGGTAAACATGCCGGGATGGGGGGCACCAACAAGGGCCTCCTTCAGAGGAACTTTGCTAAGAGCCCCCTCAAACCTAGAGTGAACCCTGGGCATGAGTTTGGCCAGAGCAGAAGCAAATGCTAAACTCAACCTTTATCCGCTGAACTCGCATGCTCAGTGACAGGAGCTGATGAGGAAACTTCCAGCTTGCCACCTATTTTCCTCTTTAGGGCCAATCAAAGACCTGCAAAATGGAGCTGTGCAGCTAATTCCTTTTTGCACCTCTTTGCTCTTCCTTTGGCAGGTGTTCCAAAACATTGTTTGGGCTCTTCCTCAACCCTCCCAAGCCTACGCATCCAGCCCTCAGTTCTCATCTTTGCACAAGCCACATCCGGTCTCTTGGTGAGCTTGCTGAGGTGGCCTAGAAGACTTAAGACCGGCAGGAGACGAGACCATCACCCCCCAAGGAAAAAGAGTCGGCTGCTTGGTTGCTGTTGGATTGCCTCTCCACCTTTACCACCTTCTTTGGGGGGTTGTGTTAATGTGGGTGCTTGCCTGGGTGAGGGAAGCCACATTGGGGCATGTGTCAAGGGAGTGATGGGGAAGGGTGGGAGGCCAATGTATAGCGAGGCTGGGCGGCAGATGCTGGTGGGGAGCTAGGGGCAGGCCATCTCAGAGAAGAGGAACCAGGGAGAGATGCATAATATCTGTCCCTCGTTCCGGGCCTGTCCAGAGCCAACAGACAGCTAGGGGTGGCCAGTCTCCATACTCTGACCTTCGATTACTGCTGTGCAATGCCAGGTCTGTAGCCCAAAAAACATCCCTCATCCACGATATGATTTTGGATGAGGGGGCGGACCTGGCATGTATTACGGAAACCTGGCTGGATGATGCAGCTGCTCCTATCTTGACTGCCATGTGCCCGGCTGGGTTTTCGTATGCACAGCAGCCGAGGGTCGGTAGTCGGGGAGGGGGAGTGGCGGTTATTTATCAAGAGTCTTTTCACCAGACCTCCTCTCTGTGAGACCAGGGTGGCAGATTGCATGTACTGGAGGTTGGGCCCAAAGGGCTGTTTAGGGATTCTGCTCGTGTACCGTCCACCCCGCTGCACGACGGACTCCCTGGCCGAGGTGCTAGAAGTGGTCTCGGATGTATGGGTGCAGTCCCCAAACCTTTTGGTATTGGGGGACTTCAATGTGCATTCGGAGGCCACTCTCACTGGGGCACCTCGGGACTTCTTGGAAACCATGGCTTCCTGGGAGCTGCACCTATGGGGCCCACCCATGTAGCCGGGCATGCACTTGACCTTGTGTTTGTCTCGGAGAGGAGGGAAGTGATCTGAAAATTGGGAATACTTCCATCATACCCTTGTCATGGTCAGACCACTATTTGGTGAAGGTAGACTTTTCGATGCCACAAACCCTCCGTGGGGGTGGAGGACCCATTAAGATGGTCCGCCCCAGGCGTTTGATGGATCCTGATGGATTCCTGAATGCGCTTGGGGATTTATTGGAGCAGGCACACAGCCACTTGTCTGAGGCCCTGGTGGAAGGTTGGAATACTGCAATCACCGGAGCATTAGACCGGGTGGCTCCGAAACGCCCTCTCCCCCTGAATAGAACTCAGACGGCACCGTGGTTTACCCCACGGCTGCGAATTCTGAGGTGGGAGGTGAGACGGCTAGAGCGCCAGTGGCGGAAGTCTCGCTCTGATGATGATCGAACACATGTTAGAGCTGCGGCGACAACCTATCATGTGGCAATAAGGGCAGCAAAAAGAGATTTTTATGCTGCCTCTATTGCATCTGCAGAGTGCTGTCCCAGGAGACTGTTCCAAGTGGTCTGGAGCCTGGTTGGTCCAGTTGCTCCAGAACTGATGGAACATGATAAGGTCACCTGTGACGAATTTGCAAAGCACTTCACGGAGAAAAACGATCGTATCAAAAGTGCTATTCCGTACGCTGTGGATACAGTGAGTGAGCCAGCGGTGACCAGTGCTGCTCTGGTGGCGTGGGATAGGTTCCAGCTTCTTCCTTCTGATGAAGTGGACAAGGTGCTTTCAACCTTAAAGCCAACGACCTGCTTACTTGATCCTTGCCCATCATGGCTCATTATGAGCTGTAAAGATAAACTGGGCGAGGGGATCAAGCTGGTGGTAAATGCTTCACTTGAACAGGGAGTAATGCCATCAGCGCTCAAGGAGGCAATAATAAAACCACTCTTAAAGAAGTCCTCCTTGGACCCTCGAGATTTGAATAACTTTCGCCCAGTTTCAAACTTGCCATTCTTAGGCAAGGCGATTGAGCGGGTGGTGGCAAAGCAGTTGCAAGCGCACTTGGAGGAAGCAGATTATCTGGATCCATTTCAATCAGGTTTCAGGCCTGGACATGGGACTGAAACAGCATTGGTCGCCTTGGTAGATGATATGAGGAGGGCATGGGATAGGGGCGAATGCACCTTCCTTGTCCTCCTCGATCTCTCAGCGGCTTTTGATACCGTTGACCACGGTATCCTCTTGGACCGCCTGGAGAGGTTGGGCATGGGGGGCACTGTATTGCAGTGGTTCCACTCCTTCCTCTCCGGTAGGTACCAAAGAGTAGCGTTGGAGGAGGAGGTTTTGGACCCTTGGCCTCTCACTTGCGGGGTGCCACAGGGTTCCATCCTCTCTCCAATGTTGTTTAACATCTATATTAAGCCGCTCGGGGCGATCATCAGGAGATTTGGGCTGCAGTGTCATCAGTATGCGGATGACACGCAGCTCTATCTCTCATTTAAATCTTCACCGAGGTTGGCTGTAGAAACCCTGTGCAAGTGCCTGGAGTCGGTGAGTGGCTGGATGGGGAGGAATAAGCTGAAACTGAATCCAGACAAAACCGAGGTACTGTTTGTGGGAGACAAGGGAAGGTTGGGGGATATAGACCTGGTGCTTAAAGGGGTTTGTTTGCCCCTAAAAGACCAGGTCCGCAGCCTGGGGGTCATCCTTGATTCCCAGCTGTCCATGGAGGCTCAGGTTTCGGCTGTGAGCCGGGCGGCGCTGTATCAACTCCATCTGATACGGAGGCTGCGCCCCTACCTTCCCAACCATCTGCTCCCACCAGTAGTACATGCCCTGGTCACCTCTCGCCTAGACTACTGTAATGCGCTCTACGTGGAGTTACCCTTGAAAACGGTCCGGAAGTTGCAACTGGTACAGAATGCAGCGGCTCGTCTGATCAAAGGCAGCCGCCGGCAGGATCATATCACTCCAGTGTTAAAGGAGTTGCACTGGTTACCGGTTGCTTACCGAGCCCAATTCAAGGTGTTGGTTTTAACCTTTAAATCCCTATATGGTTTTGGACCAGTCTATCTGAAGGAGCGCCTCCAGCATCGGCAGGGATGCCGCTCAGCAAGATCAGCCTCAGAAGACCTTCTCTCGATCCCACCGGTTAAAACAGCTAGGCTGGTGAGGACCAGAGGGAGGGCCTTTTCAATAGTGGCCCCCACCCTATGGAATTATCTCCCAAATGATCTCCGCCATGCCCCTTCTATGATGAGCTTCCGCCGGACTTTAAAGACTTGGCTTTTCCGGCAGGCCTTTGGAATGGGTTAAGTTTTACTGATGGGTTCTTAAATTTTAATTTTTTAATGTTCATTGTATTTTATCTTGTACGTCGCCCAGAGTGGCTGGTCAACCAGCCAGATGGGCGACTAATAAATATAATATAATATAATATAATATAATAATAAATATAATATAATTGGTATCCCTGTACTGATACATCCCTGAAATCCTTGGCACTGCTACATGACCACAGGTCTCCTTGCCTATCCACAATCTCCCAGCTGTGGATCTCATTGCTATCCATAGGAAATGGGCTTCACATTGGGTTGCTGAAAGGGTCGGGTTGCAAATCAGTCCCTTATTCATGTTTAGGGTGATCGGGTGGCCACTTAGTATGTCACCAAGAAAGAGGGCACAGCTTTGCACAAGTTTTGCATAGGCTAATTTATGTATATAAACAGGTTTAGAAACAGGTACTATAATTTCAATAGAAATACCATACATCTCTCTCACCATAGCGGGGAAGCCTGTGACCAGGTGACCTGTGTGCCTGCTGCTCAGGTTGATGACAACTTCAAAGCCCCTGGTCTCCCTTCTTTAAACCAGATTTGGATTAGACAAATAGAGGACTGTAAAATAGGTCACATGGCCACCTTATTTAATGGACATCGATTTGCTTCTGGCCTTTTCCAGAACAGGAAAGATGGGAGAGGAGGAGTGGGTGTAGACAGAAAATTACCTCTCTGGAGTCATTGTACTGTGATTCTGACATGAAGGCAAAGAGGTTACCGTGGGAGTTATTGAAGGAGTCAAATTGGTTGCAGTTAGTCTGGGGTGGGATGTGTGAGAATATAACAGTGTTCCATACCTTGGATCTTAGTACACAGGCTATTTTCACTTGCATTTTATTTTGTCTAAAAGGAAAAGGGAAACCTTTGTTCCTTCCACTCAGGAACAAAAGAGTTAAAAACAACAAGCTATGGGTTGATGCCTAGCTAACTCGTACTCAGAGAAGACCCACTGAAATATTGCTTTAGTAAATTAATTTTAATGGGTCTACATTATAATATTGGATGCTGTCCTATATTCATCACATACACACCCTGCTGTTTTTACTTCTTGAACATATGTTGGATTGTCCTGTAACTTGGTGCAGCTAATGTCTGTGAAAATTTTCTTGAAACCTAATTCACAAAGGTTTAAAGTGGCCCGATCCAACAAAGTTGCATCTTGGAAAAAGAAAGAAAATGCTAATTTATTGCAGAATTTTCAGTTGCTCTGTTTTCTTTCCATATGCGTTTAAAACACGATGCAGCTTGTTAAAAGCCGGTTCATTCCCAATGGGAAGTGAGCTTTCTTAACTGTGCATATATGGTAAATAATTGATACCTGCCATATGTTACTAATCTTCTCCCCCTTTCTTTAGCCCCCTTGGATGTCCTTTTCTTTCTTTTCTACTTCAGCCTAATCACCATTTTTCTGTTTCTAAATCATGCCCTTTTTTATTGGTTTCTTCTGCAGTCACCTCTGCTCCTTTTGTCTTCACAGGCTGGATCCTGATTTTATTAACTCCAGAGTTCAATGAGGCTGTCGCAGCACTTATTCAATTAGAAATGGTATTAGAATCCCGCTCTGCAGGTGAGCTCCTGGCTGTTTTAAATCGCATGTGAGTTTGACACTTCTTTTAATAAAACAGGATTTTACCAAGTGCTCTCTCTTGGGCTCTGTCAAAGATTTTTCTTCATTAGGGATGCTTCATACAAGGCAACTTTCCAGTATGGATATTGCTTTCATGTAGGAAAAAGGCATACACTACACAAGATTCTCTCCTCCGCTGGGAAGTGATGGGAAACAATGCTGGTTTATTTGCATTTTATTTTTAATTTTATTGCTGTTTCCATGGTGATTTATGATTACATTTGATTATTGACTGTATAGTTTGTTTTTACCAGTTGAAATATGCCTTAAGGGGATTTATGCTCTAAAAAGCGGCCTATAAATATCTTATATAAATAATAAGTCCGTTCAGATTTATTACTTATAGCCATTAGTCATCACAAGACAAAACAAGGGAAACAGACATTATATAACAAATGAGACGAGGAATAAAACAGAATGAAGTACAAATCAATAAAAAGACAACTAAACCTGGCAGTCACTCCAATAAAGTAAGGGGGGGGAAGTATTGTGTAATATTAACACACAACATACTAGTGTTTATGCTTTCTCACTGTCCCTTCTGCAGATTGATATACGCCTCTGTAGGGAAAATGTAGATTGATCCCAGGGAATAAACATAGCAATATTTTCCATTTTTTAATCTAACAGCGGTGATATTAGTTGAAATGGTAGAATTATATACAGTCAAGGCAATCCACTTCAAAGCTACAGGAAAGAATGGAAGAGAGAATACTAGACTGAAGCCTTTTCCTGCCCTGACTGGCTAAGAAACAGAAACTCCAAACCTAGCCCAACCTAGCAGGCGTGAACGGAACACTTCCTTCACTTGGGCTGCACAGCAAGGGAGGGCACATTATTATTTATTAGATCCATGAGGTCCCAGGCCAGGTTACAGCCATTTAAAAATACAGCATTAAATCAAGTTAAAAAACATTAAAACACACCCACCAGCTCCTGCCTCTTAGATGGAGCGCTCTTGGGCTTGAAGTGGTGGGGGATGGGTCATATGGACAGGTTCAAGGACATCAGCGTATCTTCTTCACGCACTACAGAAGGGACTTGGCTCCTTTCTTTCTAGTGACATGGCTTAGGCTACAGTGTTCAGCTGCAGATGAAATGTGTGTGTGTGTCTGGACTTCATAGATACCAGGGTGGTGTCGGAGAGTATTCTTGTGAAGAGACTGCTTCATTTGGGCACTGATTGGTAGTGTACTGCAAGACATAGTGGCCTGGTTTGCATAATACCCTAAGCCAAACCTTGCATTTGCTCAGACCACACAAATATGCAGGCTCCTGCAGAGGAGCTTGCAACCACTTGGTTCTGGCCTGATCTTTTTGCTACTGTGCTGTGCGTTGCCAGGCTGCTACAAGACTCAGGGAGACACTCCACTCCAGTATTGACTATGTGATTTTAAAACGGTTTCAATGTGGTTTACTTTGTAATAAAAGAAAGGAGGCTGCTGGAGGCCTGCCTGGTGGAAATTAGTCACCTCAACGGAGTGATGTCACAACTCCTGTGCACAGGACATAGCTTGGACAATCAGCCCAACATTACAAAGGAGGGCATCTCTGGAGATGGAGTCGTTACTCAAGAGACTAAATTTAATTATGCTAACTAGAGAGCGACTGACGCTTCCACAGAAGGAAATCCTGCCAGCATGGGGACCTGCCCTCTCCTGCCGTGAAGTGCAGGGCTATCCTATCCTATAGCAGTGGTTCCCAAACCTTTTTTTCCCCATGTACCACCTGAAAATTACATAGGGCCTTAGTGGACCACTTGATGGTTTTTTCTGCCCATTTACACACTTGCAACATGCAGTCCTGGATGCTGTATGAGTTTTAGTTGCATTTTAATTGCTTCTTTTATTTCTTACATATTGTATGTTATTATATTATAATTTTGCATTCCATAGAATTCAAATGGTAATGCAACAAAATACAGTATAAGAAACAAAAGGAGCAATCAAAATACAGTGAAAAATCAAAATGAATATTTAATACGGACATGCCGCAGACCACTGAATGAAGTCTGGGGACCACCAGTGGTCCACAGACCACAGTTTGAGAACCCCTCATTATTAAGAACAATAACTGTATTGATATTTCCTTTCATTTATCAATATTTCCTTTCAAAATATTGATATTTCTTTTCCAAACAGGAAATATTTTTGCAAGGGGAAAAAAATAGGCAAAAGCAGCGGCTAGCAAAGAACAAACTCTAACAGATACCAGCCTGTTAGTTTGATGGAATGCTTTTGAACCACACCGGTCAATGGATCCCATCCCTACTGAGCACACCTTTCCACCAAATCCCCACACACCTACCCTTTCAGCAACTCATGCTTTATGCCTTGTGTGCTTGTTTCCTTCTTGACTGTTGTGCTTATGTTAATAAAGTCATGACCAGAATTGTTCAGCTAACTGAGTCATGACCAGAATTATTCAGCTAATTCTCCCAAACCAAAGAAATCTATATATATTTTTGCTAAGCTATTCCCCATTGCAGTATTAAATGTGGGTTTTGATTGTATATTCAGTAAATATTCTTCCCATTTTAAGACCTGTTAGCATAAATTACTGGATAAATCTGCCAAGACACGCTATTTCCCCAGTCCAAAGATGCTAATACACATGACCCTTAGAGCAGTGGTTCCCAGCCTGGGGGCCGGGACCCCCAGGGGGGCCACGAAGTAATCCAGAGGGGGCCGTGAACAGTAAAGAAATGAATTATTTATTATTATTTTTTTAAAAAAGTCTTCACTCCTTCTACACTGTCTGCTTTCCACTGCCGCTGCAGATGACACCTCCCCCTTGCTCCAAACGAGAGGGGAGGCCTTTTCCTGAAGTGCCAGAGCGTCTTTCAGGCACACTAAGGGCAGGCATCTGCCTATAAAATACATGGCAGATGCCAAAGGAGGCTGAGGGTGGGGCTACCAGGAAGAAGAGGGGATTACTATCACTGATTCCCGTCTCCTTGCACTGCCGCTACTGGCAACGCCCTTACTTAGAATGAGAGGAGAGGGCTTTTTGTGAAGCAAAAAGAAGCAAGCCTGCAAAGAAAGGCTGCTTCCCCCCTTCCTTCCTGGCAGCCAGCCTGCCTCCCTGGGGAGGGGGTCACAATTTTTTTTCAGCTTATAAAGGGGGTCCCGTGCTCATAAAGGTTGGGAACCACTGCCTTAGAGCATTCTTGTGTGAAACATGTATATATTGAGGAGGCTCGCTAACATGTGCCGAGCTAAACCAAGGTTTGGCTTAACATGTCATGCAAACCAGACCAGTGTTACCACCTAAATTGCCCCCCCACATGCACACATATTTTGAGGTAACGGGTTTGCATGTAGCTTGGGGTCAGACCCTTCTTGTGCTCCAGGCCCTGCCTAAGATGCACTGAACACATACACACATACACATGCACAATCACAATGCTTAGGTCCTGCTGTTTTTGTGTTCTTAATTACCTCCAGCAATGATTTTGTCTGAAAGGGCTTCTTGTTGTAATATGCTTTCAAGTAGATTATGGCTTTTGGTGACCCTATGAATCTTTTTTGGATATAGTCATAGGGTTTTCATGGTAAGAGGTATTCAGAGGTGGTTTACCATTGCCTTCTTCTAAGCCTACGGCACTTGGTATTCCCAGGTGGTCTCCCATCCAAGTACTAACCAGGCCTGACCCTGCTTAGCTTCTGAGATCAGACGAGATCAGGCGTGTTTAGGGTAGTATGGCCGTAGGCTTGAAAGGGCTTACTGAGCCATAAATGTGACTCATTTTTGTGGCATTTATTCAGGTGATCTCTTCAATGAGACCCTCACCTCCTTACTTGATCAGAATGAAGGCAACTGTCTCAAGATGGGAGTCCATGTACTGAACTGAGACTGAGTTTCTCTCTAATGCAGTAGTTATCAGGGCAAAGCTAGATACAATGTTAACTGCATGAATATAATTATTGCATGTTTTTTAAAATGTACATAGTAGGCAAAGGGGGACCCAAACAACATTGGGACCTCAGACTCTGATCAAGCAATTTTGATCAAGCCTTTGACCATTTCAGTTGTCATTTTTTTCATTTCTTCAGCTTTGCAATGTCCTCCCCCCCCCCTTTCATAGCTGGTATTCTAAAGGTGGTTTATGTCATAGACTTCTATCAGGGATACGGGACCTGTGGGCCCTACAGATGTTCTTGGATTCCATCTGTCATCAGCCGCAGCCAGCATGGCCAGTGGTCAGGAATGTTGGGAGTTGTAGTCCAACAACATCTGGAGCATTACAGACTCACCATCCCTGATTTAAATACTTGCATTATGATACCTGCCATTTTATTTTCAGTCCCTTTCCAAATAATTCCTAGTACTGAATTTGCCCTTTTCCACTGCCACAGCACACCGAATTTAGTCGTGGAAACTGCGAGACCGTAAATTACTGAAAAATCTGCTCTTAGCTAAGGAAGCTGAAGTTATTTTGAGCTCCTGTCTCACAAGCCCCCCCCTCTGAGGTACACATCATTTGCTATAGTTCTACTGAATTCTTAGGAATCCTACTTTCGCCCAAATGAATCCTCATCAATATATTTTGGTTAAAATTATCCTCTTTATCAGCTTCATGGAGATACTTTGAGACAATGCATTGTGAAGCACACTTTTGAGAAAGTGAGAGAATACTTAAATTCAGTGCTGGAGTTTAAATTTGTATCTCTTTCTAAAATGTTAGAACTAAATCCCTACAGTATCACTGTAGATTGTGATACTACATAGTGGCTGAATACTTAGGGCTTCTTAGGCCTACAGATATTGTTGATACACTATGGGCTAAACACTGCAATGACCTGTACACAGTGGGCTACAGTGGTGGATGTTGGCCGCATCATGTGATTCCATCTCTATGTGCAGTAAGTAGGGATGGATGGACTCATTAAAGTCTGATTCCTCCCTGTTCTGAAAGTGGGTGGGACTTAGTCTGCCCCATCCCATTTCTAGGCAGATTTTTGATGGAAACCCACATTTAAAAATACAGTTAAAAGTACTTATGAGGTGGTCTGAAGGGTTGTGTGCTGCCTCCATTCTCCCCGCCCATTTTCCACTTTAAAACCTTTGAAACTATGTGCAGCTGCCCACACACTGAATGGCTAGCACACAGGCCTTCTTGCCACCATGTGCCTTGAACAGAGCAGGTTCCTCTGGGAGCAACAGAACTTGATGATATTCTGCCACTCCTAGGGGGAATTGTATGGGAGGGCAGGGGAAACATAGCTGTCCCCTGGGAGCAACCAGTTCAGGCAATCATATGCAGCATTTTTCGACTTTGACTGAGGAAACCTGGATTCCTATCCTGATCAGCCTTGAAGGTCACTGGAGGAGGCCAGTCTCCTGTCTGAGCCTAAACTACTTCACAGGGTTATTATTGGAAGGATAAAATGGGGTGCCCATATTGACACAGACTGCAAGAAAGTAAGATGGAAGCAGGAAAGAGGGTTCAGCTCCCCTCACCTGCGTACCCCTTTGATACCAAAACTGGACCTACCCTGCCCCTTGTTTCCACTGCTGCATCTAGTTTGGGCCGGAGACTAGATGCAACATCTGCACCCTCCACTGTGTGCCTCCACCAATCCCCTCCCCTTTCTATCTGGTGTAGGCAAGCAGAGCTCTAAGTGTGCCCCACATGAGGCAAGGGGGAAGAGCGGGCAAAGGGACCAGTGGAGGAATGGGGGTAGGAGTAGTGCAGTGGAGGTTGGTCCAATAGGGTGAATGGGGCACTGCCCTACCACCCTCTGCCTACCCTCAGCCAGCCCCCACCCAGCTGCCTTCTTACTTGCAACCAGCCCAGAGGTAGCAGTGCCTTATCCTTCTCAGTCTCAGTGTTGCCCTTGTAGAACTCAGCAGGGAGGAAGAGGATGGGGACAAAGTTAGAATGAATTGGCTCTGCCTGTCTTCAGCTGTGGCTCCACTGACTGTTTCGGCTGCCTGCTTTCCACTGTAGCACTCTCACTGGACACCAGCCACCACTGGGGTTGTAGCTGCATGCTTCTCAGTACCTTGAACCCTAAGAAGCTTAATTCTCTCTGGCTGAAGACCTCCCAATTTTAGCAGCAATTCCTAACTCTTTTTAGCATGGCCAGATTAAATATGGCACACCTGACCACATGCAAGGAAGAGCTATGGGACAGACCTGTATTAGTTTGTGTGTTGTTGTTTTAACTACTGAACTACCTCAGGGCTTCCCCTCAAGGTTCCTGGGATGTACTTGCATGAGGTGCTCAGAATTCTGTGTCAGATATCCCCTGTGGCAGAGTGGCCAAAGTGTTGGACTAGGAAGGCCTGGGTTCAAATCCTCTTTCTGTGAGCTTCCTTGGTGACTTTGGGCCAATCACTTTCTCTAACCCAATCTACCTCCCAGAATTGTTGTGGGGATAACAATGGGGGGTGAGGAGCGGGCCATGTCTGTATGCAGAGCTTGGAAGTAACTCATTATTTTTAACGAGTTACTTGTAATTAGTTACAATTTTAAATAACGAGTGGGTAATTCCATTACATTTGGCAAGTAACGGAACGACTAGTAATTTCCCTACTTTTCAGCTGCAACTTTAACGTTTCCATGTTAGGTTGGATGTTACTTGGGGGTGGGAACAAGGGGAAGTCAGCTCCTGGCTCTGATTGGTTAACACAAGACATGTGCCTCACACTGATTGGACCTCTGTGCAGACTCTCTCTTCCCTCGTGATCTGTGTTAGGAGGCACGAGGGAAGAGGTGAGTAGGCAGGGCCTGCTAGCGTCTGAGAGGAAAAAATGGACGCCGGAGGAAAAAGCCAGGGCAAGGACAATGGAGGAGAAGGCAGCAGCAGAATGGCGAAGAGCTGTGGAGGTGAGTGACGGTGATTTGTGTGTGTGTGTGCCCCCCCGCGGCCCCTTCTGCCCCCCTGTGGCATTTCCCCCCCGCCCCCCGCAGCCCCTTCTGCCCCTCCCACTGCCTCTCCTTGCCTTGCTGCCGCCCCCCCATCAATCACAAGGCACTTCTGAAATTTTGGCCTACATCAGAGCTTGGAAAAGTTACTTTTTTGAACTACAACTCCCATCAGCCCTAGGCAACATGGCCACTGGATTAGGCTGATGGGAGCTGTAGTTCAAAAAAGTAACTTTTCCAAGCTCTGGCCTACTTCTCTTCCTTCCCCCCCTTTTTGAACTCTCCCCCTTGTTCCTATGCATACATGTGTGCTGTATTTATCCAGGCAGAGCACTCCTGCCTTTTAAAATGCCGGCTAGCTTTTTATTGTATATTTATTTATTTTATTTTATTATTTATTTAATTAAGCTTATATACCGCCCGACTAGCAACAGCTCTCTGGGCGGTGAACATTAAAAATACAATAAAAATAACACAAAACTGTACACAAAACTGCACAGTCTAAAATCAAAATATAATAATTTAGAATTAACAGGAATTAAAATGCCTCAGAGAAGAGAAAGGTTTTAACCTGGCGCCGAAAAGATGATAGTGTCAGCGCCAGGCGCACCTCCTCGGGGAGACCATTCCATAGTTTGGGGGTGTCAGCTCTACACTGCATCAGCAGTGTCAGGGGGGGCTGGAAATTCCTGGGTCTTTGGCAGGGAAGGAAAGTCCTTAGCCAGCAGTCGGGTTGTAAATCTGCCAGGCCTATCCGAAGTGTACTTGCTGAGTCAGAAGTCCAGAAGCGAGGTCAGTGGAGGTCCGGGATCAATTGCCAAGGAGGTCAGTCAAAGAGATGCTGCAGGGAAACTAGGTCTACACAAAGCCACGCCTGACGTTGCAGTCAGCAACAAGCTGCAGCCAAGGTGTGCCTTATAAAGAGCAGGATGGACAGCAGGTGTGAGCCCTCAGCGTTTGGGCCTTAAGGAGACAGGCCTGCCTCTCTTCTGCCTGACCTTCTGCTGTCTACGTTCTGCAGGTGAGGGGGGAGTATCCTGTTCACTGTCTGTGTCTGGCTGCAAGGCCTCTGCTGTCCCTGGGGTGCTCTGCAGCTGAGGGGCAGAAGGAGCTGGATTCTCAGGAGGCTCCTCCGTGTCTCCTGCTGCTCCTGGGTCTGCTGCTGTTACTCCCGAGTCGTCCTCATCTGAGGAGTCCTCTGACGGGGCCATGACACCGGGCCACCACTGAGAAGGCCCTAGATCTTGTCACCACTCTCCGGGCTTCCCTATGAGTCGGAACCCGGAGGAGGGCCTTCGTAGTAGACCGTAGTGTACGGGCCGGTTCATATCGGGAGAGGCATTCCGACAGATATTGTGGTCCCGTGCCATATAAGGCTTTATAGGTAAGTACCAACACTTTGAATCTGGCCCGGAAGCATATTGGTAGCCAGTGCAAATGGGCTAGCACAGATGTTATATGCTCAGACCGCTTAGTTCTTGTTAGCAGTCTGGCCACCGCATTTTGCACTAGCTGTAGCTTCCGAATCATCTTCAAAGGTAGCCCTACGTAAAGCGCATTGCAGTAGTCCAGACGCGAGGTTACCATAGCATGTACCACTGATGAGATTTGAACTCCATCTTTCTTTTTATTTGTATTTTTGTCCTGTTTAATCACAAGACTGAATTGTTTGTGGGACAAAAACTGTCTCAGTAATAATAATAATAATAATAATAATAATAAAAATAAAAAATCATTAGGCGTATAATAAATGGCTTAAGGCTGATTTTTTTGTTCTTGGCAGAGATGAGGTGAGAAGTAGGGTCCTTGCAGCTCCTCCTCTCAGTCCCCCAGCTCTCAAACTCATGTTCTGTGAGACAGAGAGAGATTCCCAGTCCCAGAGAGAGATAGACTGTTGACAATCTCTGCTAATATCTATACAAATGTACATAACATGCATCACCTGAACTCACATGATCTAGAGTTACCTTAGAACTTGCAAGATTTGCAAATGAGAAGCAATAGGGTTTTATATTAGTTCTGATTGTCTATTGGGCTATCATAGGTTATATGTTTTTTTCATTTTCTATGGCAAAAACTCCAACTTCAGTGGAATTTATGTGATGTGTTCTAATCATTTGAATTTGGCTAATGAATGCTTTATTCTTTCATCAGAACTTTAGCAGTAGTACTAAAATATTAATAAAAAAGAAAAGGGAAAGAAAAAATACTTTACATACATCATTCAGCTGTATTGCTAATTATAGCTATAGATATAAAAGATAAACGGCATTTTGTCAAAAGTATTTTTGTCTACATTTTATACCTCATCCTTGGTTTTCCAAGCTTGGCATGGAATGCTTCTCATACAGAATTAATTTGAAATGCTGCATATTTATTATCATAATCATCATATTCAAAATAAAAAATATATGTACCGCCTTCAAGTTGATTCCAACTTATGGTGACCCTATGAATAGGGTTTTCATGAGGCTGAGAGGCAGTGACTGGCCCAAGGTCACCCAGTGAGCTTCATGGCTATGTGGGGATTTGAACCCTAGTCTCATTTTGTTCTCACAACAACCCTGTGAGATAGTAGGTTAGACTGGCCCAGGCAGGGTTATTCAGTGAGCAAAAATGATGCAAATAGGATCTCTTTTAATTGTGCTATCGACCTGCTTACTTCCACTCTGACTGGGGGATCTTGCAGCATGGGGAAGAGATGGGGGCACATCACAGCTGAAGTTCACCCATATAGGAGCATTATCTCTTGTTTATTACAGAGACGCCTCTTGCAGGTTTTGCTGCTGAGAGCAGCAGTCAGTTAGTGCGGCCACTTGAGTCACAGCTTGTTGATCCTGAGGAGGCAAAACTAGAAAGTGAGGTTCAGAAAGGAGGCCCTGTGCATGAGGAGGAGGAGGGCATGAAGCAGTGCCAGTTGCCCACAGCCACATCTGCAGAACAGCAAGTACCATGGTTTGGCTTTGAGAAAGCTTGTACATTTGTGAGCCAGAGTGGGAAAAATGTTGTTGTACGATGCAATTACTGCCTTCCAAGGATCAAAAATCTGAGATCAGCTGTTTCCTCCTCATCCAATGTGAAGAAACATTTTGAGGTAAGCCTTTGTCATGCTGGTCCTCAAAGAGTGTCCATTGTCTATTTATGTTTAAATTGTGAAGTTCCTCTTCCATTTTTTCTTGGATTCATGCTTTGTTCTTCTTCCTCAGAGGGCACACCCTGAGAAGCTGAGAGCAATTGAAGAAGCAATAAAGGCAAGGAGACGTGGCCTTCCTGAACCAATGCATGACACCCCTCCTCCCAAAATGCTGAAGCAGCAGCAGACAACCCTTGAGAGGTGGGGATCTGGCAGGGAGCCTGTCACCCAGAGCAATCTCGACAGGAGAATCATTGATTTCATTGTAGAGGAGACATTACCACTTCAGACTGTGGGCAAACCATCATTCATTAATCTGGTTCGCATTGGACTCCCCAAAGATCTCACCATCCTATGTGCCAAGACTCTGAGAGACAGAATTGAGAAGAGAGCATCCCACATGAGAGAAACTCTTGCAAACCGAATGGGTGCTGTGGCATATATAGCAACCACTGCAGATTGTTGGACCAATGGCAAGAAGAGTTACTTTGGGGTAACAGCCCACTGGATCAACCCAACTACCCTGAAACGTGAGGTCGGGGCCTTGGCTTGTAAGCGTCTGAAGGGGCGCCATACATACAGTGTCCTTTCAAAAGCACTGCATGATGTACATGTGCAGTACAGGATCCACAACAAAGTTTTGTGCACTACTACAGACAATGGCTCCAACTTTGTGAAAGCGTTCAGAGTTTTCATGGCCAAAGAACCAGTGGAAGCTGCAGGCACCAGTGACGATGATGGTGATAACCAGGAGGAGGAGGAGGCTGAGGTGGAGTTTGTGCCTATCTGTGAGATCCTGGACACAGGACCGGAGGCAGAGGAAGAAGCTGCAGACTCAGGAGAGGATTTTGTTTTACCACCACACCAGAGATGTGCTAGCCACACCCTCAACCTTGTGGCAACACAAGACATAGAGGCCATGCTTTCTGACTCCTCCAAAAGTAGTCTTCTTGGTCCTTTCAAGAAACAGTTTCGTTCCTTGATGGGAAAGTGCAGCAAGTTGTGGTCCAAGCAGAACCAGTCAGCACAGATTGCTGAGTATATCCATGCGCAATGTGGTGTGTATCTGAAGGTACCGAATAAGACCAGGTGGAATTCCACCTTTGATGCGTTGAAGCAACTACATGAGCTCCTGTCAACTGTGCCACTAAAAATGCACGCCATAATGGACCGCTGCTCCTTGTCCAGGATCACAGCTGCTGAGATTGAAGTGGTACAGGAATACACAGAGATTATGGAGCCACTAGCCCAGTCCCTAGATATCCTGCAACGGGAGAACGGCATGTTCATGGGGTATTCGCCTCATCTCAAAAAGGATATTATAGAGTTGGAAAAGGTTCAGAAGAGGGCAACCAGAATGATCAAGGGGATGGAGCGACTCCCTTACGAGGAAAGGTTGCAGCATTTGGGGCTTTTTAGTTTAGAGAAAAGGCGGGTCAGAGGAGACATGATAGAAGTGTATAAAATTATGCATGGCATTGAGAAAGTGGATAGAGAAAAGTTCTTCTCCCTCTCTCATAATACTAGAACTCGTGGACATTCAAAGAAGCTGAATGTTGGAAGATTCAGGACAGACAAAAGGAAGTACTTCTTTACTCAGCGCATAGTTAAACTATGGAATTTGCTCCCACAAGATGCAGTAATGGCCACCAGCTTGGATGGCTTTAAAAGAAGATTAGACAAATTCATGGAGGACAGGGCTATCAATGGCTACTAGCCATGATGGCTGTGCTCTGCCACCCTAGTCAGAGGCAGCGTGCTTCTGAAAACCAGTTGCCGGAAGCCTCAGGAGGGGAGAGTGTTCTTGCACTCGGGTCCTGCTTGCGGGCTTCCCCCAGGCACCTGGTTGGCCACTGTGAGAACAGGATGCTGGACTAGATGGGCCACTGGCCTGATCCAGCAGGCTCTTCTTATGTTCTTATGTTCTTAAATGAAAGAGGGCCATTCTATACACTGCATGCATTTTCCCTATGGGAATTGATTCTGGTAAGTACATAGGCTGAATATTTCAACAATCGGAGCTCTTTTGACATCACTGGCAGAAAAACTTGAAACAATGTCCTACAACCTCTTTTAGGAATACAAGGAACATTCTGTATAGGCTCATATACTGATGCGGATGAAGGGAGGTGGGATTCCTTCAAAAAACTGTTCACTCAAAAGGGAATTCATCGGCCACAGAACTGTTGATGAGTAGGAGGGACTTTGTAAAGACGGCAAAGGAAGGCAACACTCCAGTTATGGAGCCTCCTACAGGATGTTCTTCTCAGTGTGGGATATCTGGGAGGGATTACCAGATGATTCATTGCTGCTTCTCTGCACCCACTAGGCCATTCCATCTGGTTTTGTTGGTGAATTAAAGACCAATCTTCCCACGCATCCACACAAACTTTTAATTTAATATGGGCTGTTGCTAACTTCTTCTGAACATCTGCTTGCGGGCTTTCCCCAGGCACCTGGTTGGCCACTGTGAGAACAGGATGCTGGACTAGATGGGCCGCTGGCCTGATCCAGCAGGCTCTTCTTATGTTCTTATTTGCTACCAACGCTCTGCAATCTGGACCGCAAGTTAGAAGGACTGGAAAACAAACCTGAGAGGTACACATACTGTTTTCAGCTGCTGAGAGGTGTGCACGAAGCCCTAAGAAAGCGGTTTGCAGCTATCTGGGAGGACAAGAGGCTTCTTCTGGCAGCCTGCCTACACCCTCGCTTCAAACTAGATTGGCTGGAATCGTGTCAGGCCACCACCCATACCAACAAGTAAGAACATTAGGGAAGCCCTTTGGGTGGATTACTCCAAGGGAAATGTTGTCTCAAGGGAGGCATCAGAGGGCTTAAGGTGGTAGGCAGGGGCTGGTCCTTTTCTTCCTGGGGCTCCTCATCACAACCTTGGGTTGCTGCAGGTAATCCTTAAGGGTCTGCTGTGCTGCCCCATGAGTGTGGTGACTTGGTCACCTTCCTACCTTCCATGTCATCATGCACAGGCTCAGGCTGGACCCTGAACCAGGGGACATGACAAGCATCAGGAAATGAAGAGCAGATGATGGTTTCCTAACATATATGTGTTAACATATCCTCTCTCTTTCTTAGATACACAATGGAAGCCTTGCTGAAAGCTGAAATAAAGATGGGTGTACTTAATGAGGACAGTGATCAGTCTTCAGATAAAGACCAGGAAGGAGATGACTTAGAAGATGACTTCTTTAACTTTCTGCCCCAGGGCAAGTAGTCAGCAGTGGACACTGCTGAGGAGGAACTGGTGAGGTACCTGAGGTCTCCCAGCAGGGAAGTGTCATCACTCCATGGCTTCCCACGTCTGCTGCAGTGTTTTTTGCAGCACAACACAGGCATGCCTTCAAGTGCCGCAGTAGAACGCCTGTTCAGTACTGGTGGCAACGTAATGACTGTAAAAAGACATTCCTTGTCTTACATGCTCTTTGAGCATCTTGTTCTTTTGAGACATAACAGAAACATATTATAAAAGCATTTCAAGTGTAAAATTTGATTTCAAGAGTTGGGGTATCTTCATTGCTTGGGGGGATGTGAGATTCTGTTATGCCATTATGTTAATCTTATGGATAATTTTTTTTATTCTACTGCCCCGTGTGTGTGTGTGTTTATTTTTAATATTGTTTTAGGCTTCTTAGATGTGCAGCAGCCAAGGCCAGCACCTTGTAGGAGTTTTTGTTAAAAAGTAACTGAAATGTAATTGTAGTGATTACTTTTGAGAAAAAGTAAAGTAATCAGTTATTTTCAGAGCAATTGTAATTGTAACGGTAATTACTACTTTTTTGGGCCAAGTAATTGTAACTGTAATTTATTACTTTTTAAAAGTAATCTTCCAAGCTCTGCCTGTATGCTATATAAATATATAACAAATAAAACTACAGTTCCCGGCACCCTCATGGGAGAGGTTAAACCACTCTGTGTATAGCATGCCCACAGAAGGGCATTAAGCTGAAGAGGCCTTCTCTAGAGATCACCAAAAAGCTTTAATGTTGTATGATAAGTATGTGTTAGTGAGCACAAGGCTATTCAGAACCACTTTATTTTATTTCTCTGTATTTGTCCTCTGTCAGAATAATTATGCAGTGCAATGATTTGTATGGTCTATATATAATTTAGGTGTATATTCAATTTATTGTTCACAACTGACTTTAAAAAATGAGGGGTTGACATTCCATTTGAGTGAAAAGCAGGAAAAGTTTAGTGCAAATTGGTCAGTCACTTTTATAAAAATCTGCAATTCATTTCCTTTATGAAAGTGTGGTTGCATAAAAATAAAAAGAGAAGGATCAAGCTGTAGACAAATTTCCTCAGGAGAAAAAATATTGGGTGTTCTTCTGTTTAGGTCATTTCAGGCTAAATATTTATATCTGAGGTAAGGATATATTTCAGGATAAGTCATATTCAAGGCCAAACTAACCACACAGCGTACTTAGGGTAATCTCTCCTCCTCCTAGGAATGTGAATATTCCATTCAGACATACAATTTCCCCCACCAGCAATCTGAAATGGTGTAGCCTTAGGAATAATGAACCACATTATTTATCAGGATGCAGAGTTACATGTTGGCCCCTAGCTCCATCAGTTGACTAGCACATTTCTATGGAACCTTATTCTACAGCTACAAACAAATGAATACTCAGTACATTCAACCAACAGAAAATTTAGATATGCAAGATCAATGATCCTTAATGTGTTTGCACTGAGCTTAATGGGGTTTCCTCCCAGTAGGGCTCCAATTGCGTGCATATTTACTTGTGAGTAAACCCCACTGGACAGAATAGGGATTCCTTCAGAGTAACATACATGTGATCAGGCTACAGCAAGAGGGGACCTTTTTCAGCCCAAAGGACACATTGCCTCACAGGGAACCTTTTGCGGGCCACGTGCCAGTTATGGGCCTGGCCAGAAGCAGAAGTAGGCACAGCAACAGACGTAACTCTTAGCTTTGTACAGTAGGCTACATTCCAGCCATGCAAAAGTCAGAGGTTTCTACACGCCCACCCTCACACCTCTCTCTATCCAGGCAAGCAAGAGGCAGTATCACAATTCAAGGACACATTCCAGCCAGGCGCAGGCATACAAGGAGGGCAGAGAGCGAGACTGGTGAGGGGTTATGGTCCGGGGAAAGGGTGTATGACAAGGAGGAAGGGCCAAATAAAGGGGGCAGATAAAAGGAGAGCTGTGTTTGGCTCCTCAGCATGAGGTTTCCTACCTCTGTGCTATAGGTACGTTTAGGATTTCAGTCTGACTAAGCAATCCTATGCATGCCTACCAGAAGTAAGTTCCACTGAGTTCAATGAAGCTTACTCCCAGGTCAGTGTGTACAGGAACACCTCTTGAGAGACATTCTTATACACCAATGCAGCACTATTAGGCATCACTCAATACTTCCTTTCAAGTAGCAAAAATGATGCTATTCCACTTTCACACATGAACACCTTTTACAGCTAACCGGATCAAACATGTGTAAATTAGGTACAGTCAAGCTAATATTAAAAGCCCACTCAAGAGTATAGCAAATTTCTTTCCTAAAGTGTTGAGAATTTACTCACTTCGTTGAAGGAAATCCCGTTAAAGATGAAGTCATCATGCAGAGACTATTTATACTGTTTATACAGCCCCTTAAATAGAGTGGATCATAAAATAGAACATGTTACAACTCGGTGATGCTGCATGATGGCTGCTGACTTTAAACCAGCAAAATGTTAACACTGCAAACCTAAAGGGCCGCAGTAGTCTGTGTACAAGTAGTTAGGGTGGTACTGAAAAGGCTCGGGAGCTCCCCAGTGCTGTCTTCAAGGTAAATGCTTTTTACCTGGCCAGGTTCTCTGTCTGTCAAGCTCTGTATTGTCTTCTTCGACTAGTAGTGGCCCTCGCCATCACCAGCTCTTTGATCCTTTCAGTTGGAGAGGCCAGGGAACTGGCCTGGGGCCTTCTCCATCCAAAGCATGTGCTCTACCACTCCGCTATGGTCTGCATACCGCAGCTGCTGAAAAACCACATGCGTGGCAATCTGAAGCAGCCTCTGTCTGCATTGTGATCCTAGCCTTTCAAAGGAAATAAATCCCACAATAGACACCTATGTAGAATGAATTCAGAGAGAGAGAATACGATATGGTCACAAATTCAAAATAAAGTACTTTAGACAAATGTGATGAGTCAGATGTATTCCTTCCTGTGTGATGGCCAGTTCTCAGCCATGGAGTGCTTCAACTTAGTCACAAAATAATATGGAAAGGATAAATATACATAATAGTTTGGAGAAAGGTATGAGTCCTAATGAGTTCCATGGTATTTGGTGGCAGGAAGAGATATGTGTAACATAAAAATACACAGTGGCTGTGCATGTCTAGCTTTCTGTGATGAGCATGGAAGTATCCTAGGAAAAAGTACATTTGCTTTCCCAAGAAGCATCCAACAAAAGTCTTCACCTTTTCAGCCTTGGGGCCACCTTTTATCCCAACCTGAAATACATGAAATTAGTGATGGGTAAACTCTTGGCTTGATTTGGAATCAGGCTCCGCAAACCAACAAATGGGGGAAGATAATGTGGGTTTTTCCAAGCCTAATTCCATAATTAAGAAACCCCATCACACATCTTCAGGAGCGTCATGGGACCCCAATGTCTCTTCCCCTCCTCAAAAAACTTCCTTGCAATCCCTCTAGACTGCGCATTTCTACCCATCCAGCCATTCCCTTCACCCAAACCTGAGCTGATACCTACCCAGTGACAGCAGCGACTGCAAGCCTCTTTGCAAGGCCTCCCTTTGCTTCCTGGTACCTGGGATAATGGTTGAAAAAAAGAGGCAAGTTCTGGTGCTGTGAAGATTATTTATTTATTCGTTCAAATAAATAAATAATCTCCATAGCACTGGAACTCATCTCTTGTTTCCTATTATCATTCAGTGCTGCTCCTCTTTGTTTTTACCTGGGATAATGGGACATGTAGTTTTCCATGGCACCTGAGTAAGTCAGTCGGGATCCCTGGAAACCATACATCCCAGGTTTCTTGCACCTGGGGTGCTGTTGTGAACATGCTTAGCTGGCACAAGGAATCTTGGGACATGAAGTTTCCAGATGTCTAGCACTACATGCCTCTGGGTTCCTTACTGATCTGCACTATGGATGGAAAGATCTGCGAATTTCAGTTCTCTCTGTTTTTTATTTTTCCATTCTTAAATTCAGTTCTCCACATTCTGCAGCAATTTGCGATTAAAAAAAAACACAAAATCCTCATGAAAATTCCCCAGCATGTTAGGGCACATTTCTCCAAATCAATACATTTTTGCAAGAAGTTTCTCCTAATGTAATGCATTTTTGCATGTTACTTTATTAATATATTCATATTCTTTCCTCTAACATATGCATTTTTGTAAACATTGCTTGGTTGGAGAACTGCATGGCAACATTAGAATAAGTGTGAATCTCAAAGTGTGGCTGTGTTTTGGTCCTCATATTGTTTCGGAAAGTGCTGATTTGATAGATTTGGCTTGAAATGTGAACTACATTGAATTTCTCCCCTGTCCCTAATCTGCACATTCCTAGAAGCTCAGGTTATTTTCTGAAACAGAGAAGAGCTTCTTGGGGGCATGGCACTCATTTTGTAATGCAGTCAAACACTACAAGTGAAAGAAGTTTGTATTCCTTTCAAACCAAGTAAATATAACTGTCAGCAATATCTCTACATGAGGACCTACTTTTCTTTTTTTTACCATATATATCCACTTCTCTCTTTCTCTCTCCCACTCTGCCTCTCAGTCACTCTCTTTCCTTATCTTAAAAAATAAATAATTGGAAAAAAATAAAATGGTACTGGGCCCATCAGTGCAAGCCAGCTTAGGTCATGGCAATCCACCAGCTGGACCAATTAAATAAGGTACTGAAGGCTTCAAAATAATTCAAAACCATTCATGTTCTTCCCTGGTTAACTGAACATGATCTCCACCCCACCCGCAAGCCTTCAGCTTGTTTTGTTTCACATGTGTGCTTTCCTTTCATCTTAGAAGGGCAGCGCCATTTGCTGCTGTGCTCCAGATGTCAGCGTGGGCCACAGCCAAATCTCCAGCTCCAGCTTTCAGCAGACATGCACTGGATGTGGCAAGACTATATAACTGACCTCAGGTACATGTTTGTGTTCTTTCCAGCTGCTGCAGATATGCCTTTAGCTGTCTGATCTACTCTCCTGACAAGATCCTTGACAGAGTGCTGTATAAATCTTTGTGCCAGTCAAGTCATCTTGTGATATTACTGAAACATTGAAGCATATTTCAGCCTTTAACTTTGGAGACAAGATCATGACACCACATAAAACACTTTGCAGATCAGAGCCTTCTCAGCTTCCATTCCATGGATCAGACATGGAAGGAGTCTTGTCCGGCTCCTTGATGTAAATATCAGCAATCTCAAGGCTTTGCTGTAGGCTTAGGAAGGAGTTGATAGAGAAAAAGACCAAAGCCTGGCCTGCTCTGATCAATTATGTCCATGGTTAAGTTTAACAGGGATATTAACCACAAAATCTGAAGACATATGAAACTAAAGAACGGAGTATCTATATATTTAAGTGAAACTATTGGCAAATTTATAGCACCTTGGGTTAATATTTGGTATAGGCACTCTCCAGCCTAGTTCAACCAGGGACTTACACAACTTTACTGCACAATCCTAACCATGTCTACTCAGAAGTGAATCCTGTGGAACTCCCCAGATAGTGGGGACAGGATTGCAGCCTCAGTCTAATAGGTACAGAATGGTCAACCAATCAGAGCATATTACACTGTCCTAATCCGTACCATTTACACTGGCTGCTTCTTTGTTTCCAGGTTTATTTTAAAGTACTGGTTCCTTTAAAGCCTTAAATGGTTTGTGACCAGGTCATCAGAAGGACCACTTGAACAGTTATGAGCCTGCCCAACCTCTATGATCAGCTTCAGAAGCCCTGCTTTCTGGCCTGTAGATAAGAGAAGTTAAGTTGATAAGTACCAGGGACAGAGCTGTTTCACTGATTGTCCCCATATTTATTTATTTATTTATAAATATATTTGTATACTGTTATTTTGTTAAAAACATCAGAGTAGTTTACAACAAATTAAAAACAAAACAAACAGCAACCATACAATAAAAACATGAAAAATATAATAACAATGAAGGTCACCTATTGTGAAAGGATACCTTCTTAATTGCCTGCATAAGCCAGGCGGAACAGAAAGGTTTTCAGCAGGCATTTAAATGTTAAAACAGAGAACGCCTGGAATATGATCTCTCATGAAGTATGCATAGCCTCTTCATTAGTGATTTTAAAGAATACTCTCAATGTTTTCATTTTGATCTGATTTTTAGTCATTTTTTAACTGCTGTGCCGTACTGAGATTTTCAGTCATTGTAGATTTTGTGTTTTATGATTTGTTGTATATGCTGTTTTGGGACAACACTTCCTGAAAGGCAGGATCTAAATATTTTATTTATTTATTTATATAATAAGTAACAGCAAACAAAACAATGAGTGATTGGACAAGTTGTGATCTCATTTTATCAAGTACTGCAAATGAAATGTAAGTGTAAATTAAAATGAAATTTATAACTTCATAAACAATGTACTTTCTCCTTTATGCATGTATTTCCCTAGAAATGTGCCATTGCCTACCTGATGTTGACTCATTGCACCTGCACAGAAGCAGGCAGAGCTAACACCAGGTATGACTGGGTCCTTGGGCACCAGACTGCCCTGGGGCCACATTATCATGCTCCCCAACACTCTCCCCTGATACAGGCAGCACAGGCTTAAACAGGCCTGCCCACCCCACCTACCTGCTGTGTTGCTGTGTCAGTGTGCACACACCTGCTATCACCCAAGATGGCAATGGGGGCATCAACTCTTTAGGGACGCCCCCATCACCATCTTGGGTGGACACCCATGTGCATTAAGTGCATTAGTGTAAACACAGGAGGTAGATGAGACAGGCCTATTTAAGCCTGTACTGCCTGCATGGCGGTGTTTTCTGGGCTATTATGGATGGGGAGCTCCATCCTTCCAGGAAGGGGCCCTAGGGGCCCTTCTGGGCCACAGCACTGCTCAGCCAGTGACCAACCTGGCCGCCCGCTGGCCTGAGAACAGGTATGGACTCTGGGCTTTAGCTACAGTTACAAACTACTTTGTATTAATTCTTTTAATTGCCTACTAATTTAATTTAATAGCTAATTGTCTTGCTGATATTTTTATTGCTCATTCTAAAGGAGTGCAATTGTAGATTTTTAATTGTTTATTTTACATGTTTTACAACTGATTTGTACAACAACTTGTCAGGATACTTGTCCCGAAAAGCAGGACATTATATAAAATATATTTCTCTAATTAGAGCTTGGTGTTAGAATAAATGAGATAAGAACTGTAAAATGCTTTGTATCCTGAAAGTTTGAAATAATTTTAAAAAAATCTTTTCTCATTGCATATTGAATTTAATGACATTTTGCTCTGAATTTCAGTATATGTCCCATGGTGTGGATACTAATGGGATAGTGAACTGTGTGCTGATGTCCACATCAAGTCAGTCCTGGCACTAGCTAAAGACTGAAATCGAAATAAATAAAATAAAATAAATTGGACAAACTTCTGCATTAGCTCACACAGTCAATGTTACTATTATAAACTTATGAGGTGGAAATTCTACATCACATTGTAGCATAATTGGCCTAATGAAAGAGAGCTACAGTCTTGCCCTGGAATAATTCCAGTTGGATTATCCATATAATCACCTCCAAATGACTCCTCACTCATTATGACCTGAACAAAGTGGGATTATTTCCTGTCAATTGTTTAAGATTATGATTAATTACCAGTTTCTTTTAAAAGCAATTTTGTATTAATTAAAAATATAATAATAAAAGAGTCAATGTACAAGGAGTAATAAATATCCATTCTGAATTCCTCTGCAGTGACGAGGGAGCAGCCCAGTTTATTAGATTGTTTGTTAACACCCTCTGCATGAGAGCAGGCTGGTTGTGATGAGTACAATCCACCCCAAAATTCTCATGTTCGCAGCTTTTGTGTTGAGCTTCCTTCATTCCAATTAGATTGCTAGCAGGATTTGGCCTGGTATGAAATATTTGCGTCTTTGGCTTAAATCCAAAAAGCTATGATATTAGCCATTGGATGAAAAGATTTCAGACACTAACAGTGAGGGAGAAAGAAAGGAGAGACTAGCCCTTTCACATGTAGAAAGTGCTGGTAGGACCATGTTGCTGGCCCTGCCCCTGAAATCACATGGCTTTTCCTGCCCCTGCCCCCTATGCCCATGTGCTAGCTGTGGGCATCTGTGGGGGAAAGTCCCTAGCCCTGTTAGTCACATGTAAGGTGTTGCCGCATTTACTTAGAAGTGAGGCTCGTTTTTAGCTCCAGTCCCCCCATCATGTCTTCTTCCCTCAACAACCGCACGTGGTACATGGTTGTGTGCTGAGAAACCCAAACCAAACATGAGCTCCATGTGATTGGGACACCTGCACTATACTGGGTGTCCCATTCAGGTGGCATCTCTGCATGTGAACAGGAGCTTGCACACTCAGGTTCCTCTACAGACAGTGCAACACACAGTTGCTTTACAAAGGAGATGCAAGCCTGGAGGAAAGAATAAAAGTGCAGCCCTGCTCCAAATTAATGTCCTACATGCAGACAAGATGTGACTAGAGATCCCGTGAGATCAGGGTTCCAGGAATGCCTACATGGGTAGGCTTTTGCACTGCAGGCATCCAAGTGCAGACATAGGAGACCAGGAAAGCCAGCAGTGGAGTCCCACTGCTCTTTTCTATGCATTCTGTCTCTACACTGTCATAATTTCACCATTCCAATATAAGAGATTTAGTTGCAATCCTAGCCAGCTGGTATAACTCAAAAATAGGGTTTCCTGCCCAGAGTGTGAGTCACGAGAGGGAGATGAGGATGAAATTAATTCTTGTTTTATTAGAGTAATTGAAACATCAAAGGCAGCACACTTCATAGACTTAGCTATGCTAACTCACTACTGTCCCTAACTAAGCTACCTAAGCATACTCTGCAGCGTGTGAAGAAAGTTGACTCAGCACCCAGGTCAGGGGTCACTGCCTTAAGTAGGGAAGGTCTTCGCCTGGAATCACTGACTCCTTCGAAGATTCTCCCTCAGACCGAAGCGCTTCTCGCGACGTCTCGCGTGGGGTGAAAGGGCTCATCTGACAATACAGGCTCGATAGGTGCCGGCTCGGCTTCAGGAGGCGGGGAAGCATTTGAAGTGTCAGGAGGGGAGCTCAGGGGGTGTGTGAAGTTGGAACGCATGCCAGGACATTCCCCAACGGCTCTGTTGGGGTGTCTGGAGGTGGAGCAAAGTCTTCGGCGGGAGAACTGTCCATGGGAACTGGCACAGTGTCAACCACACTCCCTCATTGTCCTCAAAAGTCTCAATACCCTCTGATTCTTCCCCTTGTCCTAGCTGAGGGAGCTGAAGCTCATCCAGCCCCCCTCCTTGATCCCCCTGAGGGAGCTGGGGCTCAACATAGGGGTATATTATTTGTAAGGGGGAAAAGTTTATGTACTGTTTTGAATTTGTGCTGCCTTGATTTCTGTGAATTGGCAACTAATGAGTAGCCAGGTCCTTAGTAAAAGAAAAAGAACCAAAGAGGTTCAATAAAGAAAGGAGATGCTTTTCTGAATCTCTCTCCAATCTTTTGAAGGCAACACCTTCCAGAAAGAGGAAGTGACAGATAAACAATTTGAAGCCAAAGTTTTGGTTTGAATTTAGAAAGAGGCAGGTGTAGAGTAGGGTTGCCAGGTCTCTGGTTTTCATCCAGAGACTCTGGATTTTGGGAGTACTCCCCGAGACTCTGGGTGAGTCACCCCAATATCCAGACTCTCAGCTTTCATTTTTTGAAAGTTAAGTTTCTATGTGGTGTGGTTCAAGAGAGATACACCAAAATGTCAGCTGCCCCCCCAACTTCTGTTAAATATGCTTGTAGCTGGCTGCTCTAAAAACCCCTTTCAGGTTTATAGCCAATAAGTGAAGTCAGGGTTGTGATTGACAAGGGATTCGTTGACCTCCAGGCAATAGCTAGAACCCATTGCAAGGCCAAAAAACTGTTGTCTTTTCCTGCTTGTCTGAAAATCTCATACATTGCGTAAATTTATAGCTTTCTGCAGTAGCAAAAGTCCCTTTCTCTCTGTGTGCAGGTCAGGAGATGTAGAACAAAAAATTGCAGCAGGAGCTTGTTTACTGTAAACAGGTTCAGTTATGATTATAATAAAAGTGTACATGCAGGGTTTTTGAAATGACTTGCAAAAATAGCATATTATACATTTTATCTTTAAAATAATTTTTGAACAGAAATTTAAAAGTGTACATGCAGCTTATAATGCCATTACAATATGTGTTATACTTTTCTAATTATGAGGAGTCAAACAAGATTAAATTTTCCTAGGCTGTTGAAGAGGGCAGTTTATTTGAATAATGTAATTCATAGTGTGAAAACCTTCCCAATATGAAACTTTAATCCCATACTCGCTTTTCTGGTAGTAAAGCTGCAATGCTTATCCCACATACCGGGAGTAAATCCTATTCCAGAGGTTCCCAACCTGAGGTCCGTGATCCCCAGAGGGGCCGGGAAGTCATCCGGGGGGGGCACAAAGAGCCAAGAGAGGAATTACTTATTATTTTTTTAAAGTCTTCAGAATTGCTGAAAAGAACTCAGTAAGTGCGAGCAACTCTCATTTCTGGCTCCTTACCCCCCCCACCAAGCAGACCAGCTACTGATTGCTCTTCCTGAGCTCCCAGCTCCTTAACCCCTTATGGAGAAGGATAGTCCCAGCCTTGCATGCTGTTTGGACCGTTGCCGACAGCAGCAAAAGCAGAAGGAAGAGAATGCAGACATGGCGGCCAACATGTACTGAGTGGAAGTGGGGTGTGTGTGGGGGGGGAGAAGGGTCATCTGGTCTCCTTGCAATCCCTTCCTACAGTCCACTAGACCCCTGCAATGTGAACGACACAGAAACAGGCATGCAGCAGTGGCGGCACACTCTCCCCCCTCCGTGCATTTTCCTGTAGTCCCACACAGGCCATTACCAGGCTAAGGGGAAGGTGGTGGTGATGGGGGGGTAAGGGAGAGAAAAGAAGGAGGGAAGGACACTCCTCACCCCTTTGCCTCAGAAAGAGAGGGAGAGAAAGAGGCAGCGGTTGAGGAGGATTCCACTCTCACTCTTGCCATCTACTTCCCTCTACTCCCCTCGTGGAACACCCTCCCTTTGATGTAAGGGGACAGGAGGTGGGAGTGAGGGAAAGAAGAGGAGAGGGACCATGTACTTTTTTTTTGAAGTGTCACTGCCACCACAGGTCACTCAAGAAAGGAAGCACCTAGAATGGACATGCAGCCCACTTGTATGCAACCTTCCCTCCCTCCCCCTCCCTGCCCTCATGTCCCAAGTGCCCTTCCTCCCATGTGGCTGCTTCTCTTCACTCTTCCAGCTGTTGCTGTCTCTTACTTGCTGCCTTCTTTTAACCCATCAAACCTCTCCCCCACCCACAACTTGATATGCCTTTCCTCCTAACTCTACCCCTCCCTTCACATTACATCTCTCTCTCTTTTTCTTCTCTCTCTGCACACTCGCACTTGCCCGCTCCCACCTCTGGTGCCCAAGTTTGCTCCTGTTTTGATTTTGCCTATAGGATTGCTTGAACCGTGTGTTTAAATTTATTATCCATTTACTGGGCTTTAATTTCCTGCCAGGTGGATTTCTCTCTCTCTTCTGCCTCTGTTTCTCTGCCTGCCTGCAAATCATGGTGGAGGCCAGAGTAACAGCAGCAGGTGTGCATGTGTTATATGCCTTCAAGTTGATTTCGACATGGTGATCCTATGAATCAGCGACCTCCAATAGCATCTGTTAGAAACCACCCTGTTCAGATCTTATAAGTTCAGGTCTGTGACTTCCTTTATGGATTCAATCCATCTCTTGTTTGGCCTTCCTCTTTTTCTACTTCCTTCTGTTTTTCCCAGCATTATTGTCTTTTGTAGTGAATCATGTCTTCTCATTATGTGTCCAAATTATGATAACCTCAGTTTCATCATTTTACCTTCTAGTGATAGTTCTGGTTTAGTTGCTAACACCCAATTATTTGTCTTTTTTGCAGTCCATGGTATGCTCAAAGCTCTCCTCCAACACCACATTTCAAATGAAATGATTTTTCTCTTATCAACTTTTTTCACTGTCCAACTTTCACCTCCATACATAGAGTTCGGGAATACCATGGTCTGAATGTTCCTGACTTTAGTGTTCAGTGATACATCTTTGGATTTGAGGACCTTTTCTAGTTCTCTCACAACTGTCCTCCCCAGTCCTAGCCTTCTTCTGATTTCTTGACTATTGTCTCCATTTTGGTTAATGACTGTGCCAAGGTATTAATAATCCTTGACAAGTTCAATGTCCTCAATGTTGACTTTAAAGTTACATAAACCTTTTGTTGTCATTACTTTAGTCTTGTTGACGTTCAGCTGTAGTCCTGCTGTAGTCCTGTAGCGGCAGAGGGAGCAACAACTAACACATGGAGATCATGAAATTTTTTGAGGTTACAGAGGGGCTCCCGTACTCATAAAGATTGGGAACCACTGCCCTATTGAATTCAGTAGGACATACTTTTGACTAGATATGGTTAGGGTTGTGCTGTAAATCAGTGGGACTTTTGAGTAAACATAGCAAAAGATTGTGTTTGTGTTGTAAATCTTTCTCTTCCTCTCCAATCCTATTTTTAATGCAATTAAGCAGGCCTTACCTAGGTGTCAGTGCTTTTATTTTGTAGGAAACTTATACTGATTTTTTAAAAAATGTTCTGCAATGACCAACTGGTTTTGATAATAAACTATTAGACGGGGGTGTATGTATTTTTACATTTCCAGTGTGTGGATATATGGAGTCTTTCCAACAACCCTGTGAAGTAGGATTGCCGATTGGAAACCAAGGCAGCTCACAACAAGAAAGAAATCAATTTGAAATCCAATAAGTGTGAAACAAATATAAAACAGTTGCAAAGCTTAAAGTGGCATGATTCTGAATTTTGGGTTGGGTGAGTGAATTTCCTTATCACTTGAGCTTGCAGTCTTGTGTATGCTTCCCTGTTTGAGAAAGCCCCATTGAATACATTGGGAATTGCTTTTGAGTACACATGCATAGCATTGCACTATAAATATCTTTACAGGTTGTGCAAATAATAAACATTTTTGACAGTCATGCTTATATAAAAAATTCATCATACTATGTCCTGATAAGTATCTGATTTCACACTGTGGTTGTACATTATTATTTCCTCTACATTTAAGTGTGCCCTTCTTCTTTGGGGTGGTCATGGTCACTTTCTGTTGTTTTCACTCTGAGGGGCACATTAGGCTAAGAGATGATGAGTAGCCCATGGTCACCCAGTAAACTTTGCAGCTGATTTCCATTTAAAAAAAATAATTAAAATTATTTACATGCAGGCAAAGTTTATTAAGTAGATCCACACAATACATTTAAAGCACATCCAACTTGCATTTAAAGTGCAGGACTTCCCCCAAAGAATCCTGGGAAGTGTAGTTTCCCTCTCACAGTTATAGTTCCCACCACCTTTAACAAACTACAGTTCCCATGATTCTGTGGTGGGATTCATGTGCTTCAAATGTGTGTTGAATGTGCTTTAAATGAATGGTGTGAATCTGTCCTAGGTATGCTGTGCATTCATTAGTGAATTGAAAAGAACAATTTTAAAAGATACTTTTTTAAACAGAGGGAGGGCTGTAGCTCAGTGGTAGGGCACATGCTTTGCATGCAAAGGTCCAAAAATCAATCTCTGGAAGAGACTATTGCCTGGAATCCTGGAGAGCCAGTGCTAGTCCATGTCACCAATACTGAGCTAGATGATACCAAATGGCCCATCCAACCCCATCCAAAGCAGGCAACTGACCAGTTATCCACATTCAGAAACCACCAACCCAAAGGCCTCTGTCTTGCTAGGATTCAGACTCAGTTTATTGGCCCTCATCCAGCCCACCACCAAGTCCAGGCAGCGGTCCAGGGCTTGCACAGCCTCTCCCAATGTTATAGCAAAATAGAGCTGGGTATCATCTCCTGATGACCACTCCCAAGGGCTTCATATAGATGTTAAACAGCATGGAGGGACAAGACAGTACCCTGTGGCACCTCACAGCACACCTGCCAGGGGGGCAAAATATAATCGCCCAATGTTATTCTCTGAAAATGACCCTGGAGATAGGATCAGAACCACTGTTAAAAGTACTCCAATACCCATCTCACCAAGTTGGCCCAGAAAGATAGCATGGCCAATGGTATCAGAAGCCACCAAGAGATCAAATAAGACTAACAGGGTCACATTCCACCTGTCCCCCTGAAAAAGGTCATCCATCAGGGTGGCCAAGGCCAATTCAGTCCCATAACTAGGCCTTAACCCAGACTGGAATGGGTCAAGATAATCTGTTTCATCCAAGAGTACTTGCAATTGCTGCACCACAACCCTCTCAATCACCTTCCCTAAGAAGGGGGTATTTGCGACCAGGTGGTAGTTGTCACAAACCAATGGGTCCATGGTGGGCTTTTTCAAGAGCGGTTGGATCACCGCCTCTTTCAGGATGGTTGGAACCACTGCCCCCCAACAATGCGTTGACCACAGCCTGGATCCACTCAGTCAACCCCCCTCAGCAATCTTTAATAAGCCAAGAAGGGCAAGAGTTGAGAGGACACATTGCTGGCCGCATTGTCGCAAGCACCTTGTCCACATCATCAGGCTGTATCAACTGAAACTGATCCCAAGAAGTTGCAGCAGATGTTGCAACTTATATTTATTTATTGGAGAGGTCAGGGAAGATGGCGACTTAACAAGATGCATTCTTGGGAGCTCCCCCTGTTCGTATGCTAAGGGACAATTTTTACAATTCTACAGCTTTATTTAATACTTCTGTCGCTTTTCTCCTTTTTGCCGACTACATGCCAGCAGGTTTGAGATTATTTTCCTTGCTTATCAGCTTGGTCTGGCCACCGTCCAAGCTATATTGAGCTACATAGAGTAAGCAAATCTCATCAGCCATGTTATGGAGCAATCCACTTATCTTTTGCTGTTTATAACTTCCTGGTTTTTCAGGACGGTTATCTTGTTTTACTCTGTATTATTTTGTCCTACTCATTTACTTCTGTCTATTTTCCAGTGACCTCATTTTTAGCCAACTGTGATTCACAACTCTTAAATTTTAAATTGTTTAAGCTGTTTTATCTGCTGGCTGGCTGCCGAATGGGACCCGTAGGTTTAAAGAGACAGTGCTGAGTTTACATCAACTACTACGCGAATTAAGCTCTGGATTAAAAGGCAGTAGTCTCCTGAAAATTTTAACCCTGGTGCGATGGTCCTTACCAGAGTGGGATATAAACGACTGGGGCTAGTCCCTGTGACAGAAGACATCATGTCAGTCATTAAAACACAAAAACAATGTAAAATTACAGACTTTTATGGCCTGAAGATTGAAGGACTTGTCTGTTGTAGGTCTGCTGGATAAATTTGCACCTGAAAGCACCGAAGAATGTCTAGACTGGTCTCTGGGTCCACAGTGCATAGTGAAGTCGATGATTTGGGATACTATGGGGGCGGGTGAACGTACCCTGGCTGTGGAACTGGAGCAAACGAATTCCTCCATTATAAACCCTCGGCAGGTCTGTAGATCTGATCAATCACAAGGGAGTCCTATGAGCATCACCCTGACCTGCTTTGAGGGGTCTCTGAGGGATAATTGCACCCCCCCATCACCACAGCCTCGCTCTTCCTTTTTGCACCAGCCCTCTAGCCACAAAGGAACCGAATCCCTTACGGTAACTAACCTTTTTAATTCTCAGCTTGGGCTGACTAGGAGTCTGTTCATAAGTTGGACGGAGGATCTGGCTCAGATCAAGAATCTTCTCACTGAGTGCAAGGGTCAGCTGTCTTCACTAACAGACTTAATATCGCTTAACTTAAGGGGTTTTGTTATTATAGAAGGCTCAGAGCTGGACCCTAAGACCTGGGTAGACAGGGAAGTTAGTGCCCCACATGAAGTCAGCTCCCCAATTGGGTCTTCTACTCGTGGAATTCAACAGAGGAGTGCAAGTCACATCAGTACGTCAAGTAAAAATCAGATCTACAGAAAACGGTAACAACACATTGGGCCCAACTAAAAAGAGCGTTAAACGTAAAAACTCTTAAGACCCAGGTAAATTTAAAAAGGAAAACGAAAAATATAAAAACTGCTGGTAGTATTAAAAGGGGCTTAAAAATGAACTTTAACAAACTTTTCAAGATACTGGACCGCGAGGAGAATGGATACAAGGCAACGGTCTTAATGAGGCAAGCCAATAAAAATAAAAATAAAACCAATAAGACTGAACAAAAGTGGACTTGTCTGACGCAAAGGCCAGAAGTTCTGTCCACTTATGAGACAGGAATAGGCCCCTTAGAGCCCTGGACAATCTCGCAACCTGCTAAAAGGGGAGATGTCCCCTTAATCAGGGCTGTGGATCGTGAACGCCCCCAGATAATATATCTGGAAAACAAAAAGTGGCGTCTCCAGTTACGGGACAAGGACCTGGTCTTCACTAACTATTCTAAACCCTATGGTTGGTTGTCGCAGCATGACTGCAAATTAAGTTTATGCCTGCTTTAGTCAAACCCGTGTTAGAATTAGACTCCATCAAGAAGATTGACTATCTTTTTTATAATTATAAATCGGCTCGAGCCTTGGTAACCTTTGCCTCAGCCTCTACTGCAGAAACAGTTTATTCACTCAAGGAGCTGTTCCTAAGAAGTGCATCGAGGTTAAGACATTTTAGGGATAATTCTCCTGCTCTGCTCCTGGATACTCGCAGCATGGGGAAATGTTTGGTCCCTCCAATCCCGAGGCACGAGGAGTCCTCTACCGGAGTGTCTGTTAATCGAGCTAGTGTCCCCGCTTTTTTCCCAACTAATAATCCTGGGACAGATAATTTAGGGCTGCTGAGTTCCAAGGATATGCATGGTGTGGGGGAGCACTCTGTGAGCAAGCCGGATCCTGTGCTTGGGAACTATGTCCCTGAAGAACTTCTACTTATTGACAGCTTTGGGGCACTCCCTGAACAGGAACAGCGCGAGATTTTGCTGCGACTGTCTTCCCTGAAAGATACTCTTTTGAATCTGATTAATCGCAATAGCGAGCTGAAATTGAATGTTCCCTGTCTGTCAGTTCCCGATAATAAGGAAGACATGAATATTATCTCCCTTAGGAATCTTCCAGTGCAGGTTTCTGGGAGCTCAGCGAAGAACTTGCATCAAGCAATACGCAGTAGCTCTGCTCGGGCAACTTCTTCCTCATCAGGGCATTCTACCACAATCTTGCCGGGTCATCAAGTTCTAAGCCCAGAAATAATTGTAAAGCAACCATTAAATCTGTCTTTAAATAATGACCCTCTGAGCTCAGTTAACGGTAGGAGTTTACTTCAGTCACCACAGTTGCTAGTCTCTAGAATAAATGAGGAACCACAACTAAATCCCGCTTTTTATGATTATACTAATCAGGAGCCAAAAACTTTTGACTGGCTAGCCGCACAGTTTCTGGAACCTCACGAGTGTAGTCCTCCAGTTCACAACAGCAGCTGTTTTATTCCTATTGTTCAATCTTCTGCCCCCTATGTTCCACCAGCTAATTGCTGTGTCCTGAAGACCTCTCATGGCATCTTGGATAAAATCGAAGAGTCAGATTGACTACACTCACCGTCTGGCCCCTCTTCGTTAAAAATCTTCTCTTGGAACATTGCTGGGTGGAAAACTAAAAGCCGGGACCTTAATTTTTTGGCCTATTTGAACAAATTTGATATTGTTCTGCTCCAGGAGACCTGCTGTAGAGATCATATCTTTGCTGATGGGTTTGTGTCATTTTGTACCTCTGCACTTCCAAGTAAGAGTACGGGTAGACCCAAACAGGGTTTGTGTATTTTGGTCTCTTCCTCATTGGATGCTAAACTAACTGAGCTTCCGGTTACTGACGTTATGAATAGTGACTCTATGGTGTTGGCCATGATTTTAGAACTAAGGTCGTTACAGCTATCCTTACTCTTATTTAATATCTATTTTCCCCCAACGTCTAATAGGGAGGCTGTTTTGGCCAACTGGCTTAAACTTGACTCTATATATGCTTATTGGTCATCAATTTTTAGCTATGCATCTCCAATTATAGCAGGAGATTTCAACGCAAGGACAGGCACTTATGTGGAGGATGTTTCCTTGATTGGGTTCCTTTCTAATGTTGATAGGAATCACTTAAGGTGCAATGCTCGTCATTCTAAAGACCATTACTTAAATACAGCTGGAGTTGGTTTGCTTCAGTTTGTTTTTAAACATGATTTATGTATCTTAAATGGTTCTTGCGCAGGTGATGACTGGGGGGAGTTCACTTATATTTCTCCCCGAGGATCGAGTGTGGTTGATTACATAATCATACCTAAGACAATGAAAACCGTGGGTTATCTTTTCAGAGTAGTGGTCTGCTCTGAGAGCGATCATCTGCCCCTGGAATTTTTCTTCTCTGTCTCAGGTGGTGCACAGTTATATAAACCATCCTTGGTACTCTCAAATCTACCACCACTGGCCGGTTTTAATAAGATTAAGTGGTCCCTCAAAACAGGCCAGGCATTCAATAATTTTACTCAACTTCCCCACATAAGTCAATTAGTGAGTTTGTTAACCTCAGACAGTCAGCCTAGTTTAGGCTTGGCAATATATGAGGACTTGATTCAGAATCTAAATGCCTCACTTCATACCTTCTCTTCATATACCTCCAGATATCTGATAGACAGATCTAATGGCTGGTTTGATAAAGAATGTAGGGATCTAAGGAGGAGAATCCGCTCTGCTTACCGCTGCTATTGCAGCAATAACGAATGCCTACTCCCGCATTCCTACTATGTATTACGAAAAGAGTACAAGAAACTCACAGCTAGGAAGAAAAACGAGCCTGTCAGGGACTCATGGCGAATGCTCATAGCAGTAACTATCACGTGCAGCTCCAAGTCCTTTTGGCAGATAGTCTCTGGAGCCCTGGTTAGCCATAAGGGAAGTCCCGACTGTCACATCCCAGCTGACATCTGGGAGGAGCATTTTCAGGCTGTGTTTAACAACTCTGATTCTTTAAGTTCCAGCTCCCCTCTCCCTTTGCCGTCTGATATTCCTGAGTGGCCCCCTGTTGACTCTAATACCATTGTGGAATTACTTACACAACTTAAGTTGGGCAAGGCCCCTGGTCCTGATGGTATTCCCCCGGAGTTGCTGAAATGCAACATCAGTTGGTGGGCTTCTCTGTTGGCCTCTCTTTTTACGGTAATTAATAAATCGGGATTGATTCCCGCAACCTGGTTGAGAGTATTTATCATCCCTATTTATAACAACAGACCTAAAAATGACCCGAGCAACTACCGGCCAATTAGTCTGCTCTCCATCGTGGGTAAGATGTATGCCTAGGTTCCAAGCTGAAATTGTGGGTAAGCACCAATAACATCCTGGGAGAAGAGCAGATTGGATTTAAATCAGGTAGCTCCACTCTTGATCATTGCTTGGTCCTAGATCAGCTGGCATACAAATATTCCAAGCCTCGTGGTGGTAAACTTTTTGCAGCCTTCATCGATCTGAAGTCTGCTTTCGATTCCATCCCCCGCGACAGTCTGTGGAGCAAACTAGAATCTCTCTCTATTGAGAAGAGACTTCTGTTTCTGATATTGGCCCTATATCATAACACCTCCATCCAAGTTCGATGTAGCCGTCGTGGTCACCTTTCACGGGAAATACGCTCCTCACAAGGTGTTTGGCAAGGATGTGTTCTAGCCCCCACCTTATTCAACCTATACCTGGCTGATCTTCCTTCTGTTTTGGGAAGGTTACAATCTCACCCCCCCAAATTAGGGTCTGCCAAAGTGTCTATCCTGCTTTATGCAATGCTTCTGACCTGGCAATTCCATTTTGCTACAGCTGGGTGAGGGCTTTTGGGGCTCTAGTGGTGTTTGACTAGAATCTGAGGATCAGCTGGAATACTGCTTGCATTTAGGAGCCTGTTTTAACACTGCATTCTGCTATTTGTAGACAAAATAAATACTACAAATACACCATCAATCTCCTGTGCACTCTCATTCAAAGGGAATTTGGACTGCCATCATATACCTATTTACTTGGGTCCAATTCACGTTAGTGCGGCTACTTGCACTGTAAGGAATAATCCTGTGCTTGTTTAAGCCATACTGGACACTGTAGGCCCGACTTTTAAATAAACATATCTAGAATTGTGCTGCAGATCCTGTAGCGTTGCTCCTGCACTTCTCACGTGTAACACCTTGAATACTGGGGAAACGTTTCCCCCATATCCCACAATTTTGAATTTCCAAGGTTTATTTCCATTGCCCAATAGCAGCATATTTTGCCCTGAACTCTAATAATATTACCGCTTGAGAAGTGCATGCTAACTTGTACAAGGAATTCATTTTAGTGAATTGAAACATACTCACTTGTGTTTGATGTGGTTAGCATTGTTCCAGATCTTTGCCTTATTGACATTTGAAGATGTAAACATAATAGAAACTTAATGAACCATCTCATGACCGACTGGTCTCAGTTATCCCTGGATTAGTGATTAACATTAATATTTACATATGCCATAGAGTCACTATGGGAATTCATTCATGTTTGCAAACTGCTTTGGCTGCAATTATATGGCTTTTCATATACACAATTGAGCTCAATCTAGCCACAGCAAATCTCTTTCAAGTCCCACTAATTCAGGATTACCATATTCCAATTCCACAAATCCAGGCAGATGGATTTGCATATTATGCAAATTATATGTTAATTTTGAACAATTAAGCATATTAATGGTTGCATTGTCAAGTTGTTGTTGTTTTTTGCCTAGTAATTAACACCGAAAACCCACCCTTACATTTTCAGCCTTAAATGCCTAGATTCTAGTTTCCAACACTATGGAATATTTATTTATTAAGAGGATTTATATCCTGCCCTTCCACTGTTACAAAGAGAGCTCAGGGTAGCTTATAAACATAATGAAAACAATAAAAATACACAATAAATATAGAAACAATAAAACACAAAACGGAAACAAACACAAAACAAGTCAATGCAGCAGTATAAAAAGCCAGCAAAAACATCAATTAAAACCAATATTGTGACCAAGAGGTTGTCTACACTGATAATTAGAAAATGTGAAATGAACACACCACTATAACTTGTAATACAGATAGAAATAAAAAATTCAATGTTATCATTTCAAGCTATCATCTAAAGAAAGCAGTGCCTGAGCATGTGAGAAGTGTCTTTAGTACACTGATTCTCAGATCAGTGAGAGATCAGGGAGATGGGAAACACAGCCTTCTATGATAAAGGCTGGAACTGGATGGACACTTGAGTGCTGGGACCTCTTTTTTTTTTTACAAATAATAAAAAATGCAGTGAATTCTAGAGACCTGGCAAGCTGTGCTAGCATTAGACAGGGCAGCTGTTCCATTTCTGTTGGTCTTAAGGGGGGGAGTTATACCCTCCCACTGCATTGAACACATATGCTGTACTGTATATAGTCACTCTGTGTTTATGTACATATGTGCGTGTGTGGATATGTGTACAGCATACCCATCCATCCCTGGAAACAGGGCAGGCACCAGACATGCCAGGGCCCTTGGGCATCAGCTTGCCCCAGGCCCCGGTGCATGCACGTGCACACACACACATGCCTACCTGTCTCTCGCAGGGAGGGAGCTTCTTCTGCCTGCCCGTTCACTGGCTCCGTCTCTCCTTTCTTTTGCGGCTGCGCGGGCTGCTACAAGCACACATTGTTGCCATCAACCAAGATGGGGCCAGAGGCTTCAGCCCCTTAGGGAAACCTCAGCCACCATCTTGGTTAATGGCAGTGAGGCAGTTCTGCTCGTGCAGACCACACAGCCCATGCAGCTGCAAAAGATAGGAGAGATGGGTAGGTGGAGCCAGCAAACAGGCGGGTGGAAGAAGCTCCCTCCCTGCAATCTGCAGCAGCTACTCTGCCGCAGATTGTGGAAAAGGAGCACTACTCCTCCCCCACCCTATCAAGAGGCCCCTCAGAGGCCTCTGTGGCTCTAGGGGCCCTCAGCCAGGGCCTGACCAGGCCACCCTTTGGGACCCGCTCTGCCTGGAAATGATCTATGGTGATCTTTGCTGGTCATTTTGAAGAAGGATATGTATAAAAAAATAGTTTTTAGCCTTTTCTGAATTGCTGAATATAGGCTCTGCTGGGCAACAAGGTGAGTGAGGCTGCATTCCAATGCAACTTTACTTGGGAGTAATCACCATTTAATAGGGTGGGGGCAGGGTCGAAAAATGGAAATGCTAATACCTCAGCCTTTTCTACAGAGAGGTTTGCTTTTATATTGTATATTTGTCTAGGGAAGGAAATGATTGGTGGATTCATACCCCTTTATTCCATCCTCCATGATGGCACGCAGACACTCCCACTGCATTCACCACTTAAGACACATACCCGGAGACACAGAGGCTATTGAGATGAAGGCTGCTTCTCCTTGGTGACTGAACCAGAAAGTCTGTGGACAAGGGGTGGAGCTGCATGTGTTGATCAAGGGCTCATCCAGACGACTGCAAAATGTGTGACACGCCCGCTATGTGTGTTCATTATTTTTCAGTTGTCCAAATGATATCTCGTGCTGTTATGCATTTTCGTGGGTTAAATCTGCTGCTTGCAATACTGGCAAAAATGCGATTTGCTGTTTAAAATCGGGAATTATCCGCTGTGCCTTCAGGAGGTAGGATGCAATACCGCGGACTTTACAGCTGATGGGTGGTTCTTGGGTGTTTCCCCTTGCCTCTTCTCCTCATTCCAGCCAATCACGTATCTGCACTTTTGCGCATGTGCGAGAATAAGCCCGGGAAAATTGAACCAATCATTGCAATGGTGGGTTGTTGGGGGGATCCTGCAACTACTGCGCAGATGCATTTTATTTTTTGCCAGCCTGCAAACTGGGCAGCCGCTCTGGGTGAGATCTGCAATGCACAGCAAGCGAGAAAGGGGCTGGTGGTCGGTTTCATGCCTGCCTCCAGAAAGCTTTGTCAATTTCATTCTACTTGCTGGGGTTTTTGTTTCAAATCATTTCGCCACGGGAAGGAAAGGGAGAAGGAGGGGTGTGTGACACGTTTCTTGCTTTTTTGGAGAAATAAGTGCAATTGCCAGCGTGTGTATCTCCTTAAATATCCATAAAGGCAGAAAAGCATACATAAGCGTAATATCGCAAATACAAACAAGAAAGCTAGCAGGCTTCAAATGGGTAGACCTGGTGGCCTGGTCTACCCATTGAAATGCATAGACTTTCCAGATGCCAGGTCTACCCATTGAAATGCCAGATCTACTCACTGAAACGCATTGGCTGTTGTGATGCCAGGTCTACCCATTGAGACACATGGGCTTTTCTGCCCTCAGTTCTACCCATTGAAAGTAATGGGCATTCCCTGCCCTGCATATGAGTGGTTTGCTACAGCATCCCCGCCACCCGGAACCATAGAGACTGGAGAACCATAGAGCAAGAAATGTGTCACACCCCCTCCTTCTCCCTTTCCTTCCCGTGGTGAAATGATTTGAAACAAAAACCCCAGCGAGTGGAATGAAATTGACAAAGCTTTGCAGAGGCAGGCGTGAAACTGACCAGCAGCCCCTTGTTTGTATTTGCGATATTACGCTTAAACAAATGTATGTTTTTCTGCCTTTATGGATATTTAAGGAGATACACATGCTAGCAATTGCACTTATTTCTCCAAAAAAGCAAGAAACGTGTCACCCCCCCTCCTTCTCCCTTCCCACGGTGAAATGATTTGAAACAAAAACCCCAGCCAGTAGAATGAAATTGACAAAGCTTTCCGGAGGCAGGCGTGAAACCGTTAAACAAATGTATGCTTTTCTGCCTTTATGGATATTTAAGGAGATACACACGCTGGCAATTGCACTTATTTCTCCAAAAAAGCAAGAAATGTGTTGCCCACCTAAACTTACATGCCTCTGGGAATGGATTGCAGTCAAGGGAAATTTATTATTATTATTATTATTATTATTATTATTATTATTATTATTATTATTATTAAAAATACATGAGCAAAAAAGAAATCACATTTGCCGTTAACTTTCACTTACATTTCAATTCTAGCATCTGATAAAATGAAATCATACTTTGTCAAATCACCCTTTCCTTTGTTTGCTGTCTCTTATCCTTATATATATATATATATAAGGCGGAAGCTGAAACGTTTTGTTAATACAATAAAAACCTCTGTTTGGTTAATCACAATTACGTTCATATCTATATATATCTATAGATATATCTATATCTAGATATATCTAGATATCTAGATAGATAGATAGATAGATAGATAGATAGATAGATAGATAGATAGATAGATAGATAGATAGATAGATAGATAGATAAGAATAAGTTCAGATGCTTCCATGTTAGCCTTTTCCTCCAGCATTGGCAACAGTTACTCATTTACTTATTCCTGAGAATCTGTCAGATGTATCTCCCAAATGGGGGGGGGAGGAACAGTGTGGAATTCTCTCAGATTCTACGGTTTTGTTAATTAAAGTAATGCCTTCTTCCAACAAGAGTCCAAAACAAATCAAGAATTTGTGACTGCATTAATGCCACCTCACACAAATCAAAGCATGCTGTTTGAGGAGGGGGGTTGTGGGGCTAGCTGTGGGGCCACCATCATCAGAAGGGGTCACGTACACACAGAATTTCTCCTTGTGAGGTAGAATCTTGGGCCAATCAAGATCCCTCCACATGTAGGAGCTCTATACATGTACAGCAGTATGCAAGTAGAGCTCCTTCAAACAGGTGTTGATGGAAAGTGCATATGATGGTGTGTGTGGCTGCAAGCAACATCAGTGGTGGTGGTAGGGAGCCAATGTGAGGCCATGCAGACTCCTCTCATGTACTCTGAACATTGGAGAAGAGAGGCATCAGAACCCCCTCCCTCAACTCTCCATTACTGGGCTGGCCTTCCGCTATAGAGTTCCTGGAGTTGAAAAGGTAGACATTCTTGCTACAATATGGCTAAACATGTAGAAGTGTTGAAAAAAGGGTACTGGCAATTTTCACTCTCCAGTTTATTACCTTGAAACTTTAGCCGGGCTTTCAACTTGGGTGAAGGTAGGATGCTTCTCAAATTCACATTAAAAAATAACTCGTTATGTCGCACACATATGGACTACCTATAGTACAATTAGCACCAAATCAAGCTAGCATTTGTATAATCTTAACAAAATTAATTCCTCTTTTGTTGTCACATAAAGATCCTTTACATATTGGCTATATTGCAGAATTCATTCTGCTGCAGAAGGCATTTTGGGATCATTTTACTTTTATAAGCAAATTATAAAATTATAAAATTATAATTTTATAAGCAACTCATATTTTTTTCCCTGTAACTCAAAAAATTCAAATTGAATACTATTAGTCATTCATATTAACTGTATTGGCAGGCTTCTAGGGATGTGGCACTTGCACTCAAGGCTGTGTACATGTAGGTGTATGTGGAGCCTATCCTTGAAAGGATTACATGCAAAATGGCGGCGAAGTAGGAGGATGTGGATTGGAGTTCCTCCGTCGCCTTAACATTTAACATTTACATTTAACATCAATAACATCAATTAATATCTTTAAAACATCTCTGAAAGGCTCCTGGACCATTCTGGATTGTGTGAAGGGGTGAGCAAGCGCGTTGTCTCCCCCTTTTTTAATACCATCCTGTGGAGATCTCCCCGTGCCTTACCTGTGGCCGGCGTTTTTACTTTGGGGCCGGGAGGCGTTCCCGGTTGTGATTTTTGCCTCTTGCTTGGACTGACGCTGGCTTTTCCGACGCCGTGGTTGCTGTGGCCCGGGGCTTCGTTACGGCCTGCCGCCTCCTGTTCCAGCTGCGGCTCTTCGGGGCGCTTGGTCGCTGTTGCTGTTGCGGTGGCTGGTTGGCTGCGGGTGGCCCCGTCCATTGTGGGTGTGGCTGTGTTTGCTGGTACGGCAGCTGTGTCGCTTGCTGCCTTTTTGCTGCGTGCCGCTGTTGCTGTGCCTGGCCCGGACGTTTCTGGTGGCTGGTGTTTTTGCGCCTTCGGGGCCAGCGCTTGGGGCCGCGGCTTTGATTGTTCTGCTGCTGCCGCCGCGGCTGCTCGGTGGGGCGGATGTTTCCTCGCTGCTGTTGTTGCGGCCTATGCCCGTCGCCGCAGCCCGTTGGGGCGTCTTTGTTATCGTTGCCACTGATGCGGCTTGCGCCCGTTGCTGTGGCCGTGCTGCTGCCGCCCTTGCTTGGCGGCTTAAGGACATCTTGCTTGGACAGGAGAGAGTGACTGGCAGCAGGAGTTAAAAAGAAGTGCCAGCGAATGGAAGCGAGTTCCTCCAACGTCATCTGGATCAAGGAAGTTGGAGGCTTTTTATTTTATTTTATTTTATTTATTTTTCATTTTTATTTCAGCTTTGTTATTTTTTATTTTTTATTTTTATTTTATTTTTTATTTTATTTTATTTTATTTTAATTCATTCTATATATTTTTATTTTTTATTTTATTTTATTTTATTTTATTATTATCTTTATTTTCATTTCAATTTTTTTAATTTTAATTTTAAGCTAATTTTAGGGGTGGGGGGCCTGCCTGATTGGCAGACGGGGAGGGGGACATGTGTAAGCCGGAGGGGAATAATGTGGGGAGCCACGGTATCATGAGGCTTGGCGGCAGACCCTGGATGGGCGGAGGTGGCAGGCCACGCCAGGTTAGGGGAACAAGGGATAGATGTATTGTACCCATCCCTTGTTCCGGGCCTGCCCTAAACCAGAAGATAACTGGGGGATGTAAGACTCCATCCAATCTTCGACTGCTGTTGTGTAACGCCAGGTCTGTAGTTCAGAAAACATCACTCATCCATGATCTTATTCTGGATGAGCATGCAGACCTGGCGTGCATTACGGAGACCTGGCTGGACGAGGCCTCGGCTCCTATACTTGAGGCCATGTGTCCAGCGGGTTTCCGATATGCACAGCAGCCGAGGATTGGTAGGCGGGGAGGGAGTGTGGCAGTTATTTATCGAGAGTCCTTGGTTTTCGCCAGACCTCCTCTCCACGTGACCAAGTTTGTTGATTGTATGTACTGGAGGTTGGGACCAAAGGGCAGTTTAGGAATTCTGCTGATGTACCGCCCACCCCGCTGCACGGCAGACTCCCTGGCCGAGGTGCTCGAGGTGGTCGCGGCTGTACGGTTGTTTACCCCGAACTTATTGGTTTTGGGGGATTTCAACGTGCATGCCGAGGCCATTCTCACTGGAGCCCCTCGGGATTTCATTGAAACCATGACTTCATGGGAACTGCACCTAAGTAATATGGGTCCCACCCATGTAGCCGGCCATACCATTGACCTTGTATTTGTCGTGGGAGAGAAGGAAAGTGATCTGAAGATGGGGACTGTTTCTTCTAGCCCTGTGTCATGGTCAGATCACTACCTGGTGAAATTGGATCTCTCTGTGCCGCACACCCTCCGCAGGGGACAAGGACCTATTAGGATGGTCCGCCCCAGACGCATGATGGAGCCTATTGGATTCCTAAATGCGCTGGGTGATCTGGAGCTAACTGAAGGCCACCCGGTCGAAGCCCTGGTGATGGAGTGGAATAGGGAGATCACTAGGGCAATAGACCGGGTGGCACCGAAACGTCCTCTTCTCCTGAATAGAACTCAGACTGCACCCTGGTATACACCACGGTTACGCAGTCTGAGGCAGGAAGTGAGATGACTAGAGCGCCGATGGCGGAAATCGTGCACTGAAGGTGATCGGACACTGGTTAGAGCGGCAATAGCGGCCTACCAGCGGGCAACAAAGGCAACAAAGAGGCAATTCTTTGCTGCCTCTATTGCGTCGGCAGAGTGCTGTCCCAGGAGGTTGTTCCAAGTGGTCCGAAGCCTGGTCGGTCCAGTAGCACAGGAACCTATGGAACAATCAAAAGCCTCCTGTGACACATTTGTTAAACACTTTGCCGATAAAATCGAGCACCTAAAGGACAAGATTCCGTACGTCGTGGTTACAAGTAGGGGTCCAGAGGCGGCCAGTTGCAATCCGGTCTGCTGGGATTGGTTTCAGCCTCTTCTCTCTGATGAAGTGGACAAGGTGCTCTCTACTGTAAAACCAACCACTTGCTTACTTGATCCTTGCCCTTCATGGCTCGTTATGAGCTGTAAAGAGAGACTGGGCAATGGGATCAAGGCAATGGTAAATGCATCCTTGGAGGAGGGTGTAATGCCATTGCCCCTCAAGGAGGCAGTGATAAGACCTATTCTGAAAAAGCCCTCCTTGGATCCCCAAGATTTAAACAACTTTCGCCCAGTCTCCAATTTACCGTTCTTGGGCAAGGTAATTGAGCGTGTGGTGGCAAAGCAGCTACAGACACACTTGGAGGAAGCAGATTATTTAGATCCTTTGCAGTCGGGTTTCAGGACTGGACACGGAACTGAAACAGCCTTGGTCGCTCTGGTGGATGATATGAGGAGGGCATTGGATAGGGGCGAACATACCTTCCTCGTCCTCCTGGACCTCTCAGCGGCTTTCGATACCGTCGACCACAGTATCCTGTTGAGTCGCCTGGAGGGACTGGGAATTGGAGGCACTGTTTTACAGTGGTTCCGTTCCTATCTCTCCGGTAGATATCAACGGGTAGTGTTGGGGGATGAGGTTTCAGACCCTTGGCCCCTCAACTGTGGTGTGCCACAGGGTTCTATCCTCTCTCCCATGCTATTTAACATTTATATGAAACCGCTGGGAGCCATCATCAGGAGTTTTGGGCTGCAGTGTCACCAATATGCGGATGACACGCAGCTCTATCTCTCATTTAAATCTTCACCAGAGTTGGCTGTGGATACCTTGTCCAAGTGCCTGGAGTCCGTAAGTGGATGGATGGGAGAGAACAGGCTGAAGCTGAACCCCGATAAGACTGAGGTATTACTAGTGGGGGACAAGGGAATTGGGTGATTTTGACCTGATACTTAATGGGGTGAGTTTGCCCCTGAAGGACCAGGCCCGCAGTCTCGGGGTCATTTTGGACTCCCAGCTGTCTATGGAGGCTCAGGTTTCTGCAGTGAGCCGGGCAGCTTGGTACCAACTTCATCTAGTACAGAGGCTGCGACCCTATCTTCCCATACATCTGCTCCCACGAGTGATACATGCCCTGATCTCCTCTCGATTAGACTACTGTAATGCGCTCTACGTGGGGTTACCCTTGAAGACGGTCCGGAAACTCCTGCTGGTACAAAATGCGGCGGCACGCTTAATAAAGCAGACCCGCAACCGCGATCATATCACCCCAGTGTTGATTGAATTACACTGGTTGCCAGTTGTATACCGGGCCCAATTCAAGGTGTTGGTTTTAACCTTTAAAACTCTATACGGTTCCGGCCCAGTTTATCTGAAGGAGCGCCTCCAGTATCACCAAATATACCACCAAACAAGATCAGCCTCACAGGACCTTCTCTCGGTCCCACCGACTAAGACAACTAGGTTGGTGCGGACCAGGGAGAGGGCTTTTTCGATCGTGGCCCCACCCTCTGGAACTTACTTCCCTTTGACCTTCGGCATGCCCCCTCCCTGCTGACTTTTCGCCGAGCCTTGAAGACCTGGCTCTTCAGGCAGGCCTATGGGATCTCTGGGGTGGGTTAGGTTTTACACTGTATTAATGTAAGATGGTCTTCAGATGAGATGTTATGATATTAATAATGTGATGATTATGTATATGAGTAGATTGTATTTTATATTGTATTTTATATTGTAAGTCGCCCAGAGTGTCCGTTCAGTCGGACAGATGGGCGTCTGCTAAATAAAATTTTATTATTATCATTATTATTATTATTATTATTATTATTATTATTAGAGGCACAACACACACACACACACTTGGTTCCAGCTATTGTGGCAGAGCTGAAGGCAGAATCGGAAAAGGCTGGTAAGCTTCACAATCGCCTTTTGTTTTAAAAGTCTACCACCAGTTCTGAATGCATTTCATGAGTGCATATTAGAACACTGATTAAAAACCAATTAGCAACAGTCTAATGGTATAAAAGTACAAATTAATCTATCAGTTCTGACCTAATTTAAATGAGGGTTTAATTGGGTTATGCAAATACAGACGTATGGGCTAATCCCACAAGCTTTGCAGAAATACCCAGACATCTCAAAGAAATATATTTGCAACACGATCTCTGACTAAAAGGGCATCCGTAGCCCTCAGCATGAGCATATTTGAGAATCTTAAGTAATGGATTTAATGTTCATCGTTCCCATGTGGGAGAAAGAAGCACTATCAGTTTTCTGAATTAAAGGAGAGGAGGGCCCATTAACAGCTATAGTCAGCAGCACCTTTGTATGGGCCAGGCAAGTTCTGCATGCAGTTTTTCTCCACCCAACAGAGTGTGCCCATTATGTCATTCTCCTCTGGGGCTTTCCAAATCTCAACATTCTTAACTTCAGGATGGTTCCTTCCCTTGGACCATTCATGGAGGATCAATCTTTATCGTTTGTCCACTCTTCATTGCTCAACCGACAGGTTGTCTGCAGGAGCCCAGCTTCTCTGCAGGAATGCAGGGCCCAGGCAGACATACCATAAAAATGTAGTGGGAATCTGCTACTCAGCCTAAAATCAATTGCTCAGATATGTTTGTCTCTTTTAGGAGGGAGAAAGAGTGGGAGAGGATAGAATTATCCTCCTCCTCCTCCTCCCAGGGCAGCAAACAAATGACAAAGCACTAAAAACATGTATAAAACATATTAAAAACATCTTACAAAGCATCATAAAAATAAAACATCGTAAAAAAATTAAAAACATCTTGCTTCCTTGAACTCTGATAATGCATCTTGCTTGGCTGGATGCAGGATAGACAGTGGCATATGAGTGTGTGTCGAAACTAGCTTATTGTACAAAGGTAAAAGGTACTTTTGCATTTGTAAAATTTGCATTTGTTGCTCCACCCATTTTTGTCTCTGGCCCTGCCCAGCACTGGCATGTGCCCCCCCGCCCGATTCATTGCCCAGAAAGGAATGTGGCCCTCAGGCTGAAAAAGATTTCCCAACCCTGATTTATGTCAACATCCTGTTAAAAATCCTCAGTCAGGAGAAACTTCTGCTTGTGAGAAGACATCATTCTCTAATTCACTCAAAAAAAATGGGCAAAGCGGCCTTTGCTTCAGGGCAGCCTGAGGTTTCTGTTGTGTCACTGAGACAAAGGATGGGCAACTGCTTAGAAAAGGAGGGAACCTGGGAAGTTGTTCTTACCTCATTGGCTAGGCCTCAGTGCTGCCACTTTGCCCTTGCCACCCTCCACCCTGCACCTCATACAGGGCAAGGGGCAAGTTCACATGCTCAGGAGGAAGAAGTCAGAGTTGTCCTTCCTTTACTGTTTTGTACCTAACCTGAACTGCTGGGCCTTAGAGCGGTTCTTTGTCACACTCCAGTCCTGCACCTCATGAGGGAAGAGAAGGGCAGAGGATAGGGAAATAGATCTGTCAGTCCTCTCCCTATATCAGCCTTTCCCAACCAGTTTGCCTCCAGATGTTGTTGGACCACAACTCCCATCAGCCTCAGCCAGCATTGCCAATGGTCAGGAAAGATGGGAATTGTGGTCCAACAACATCTGGAGGCACACTGGTTGGGAAAGGCTGCTGTATATAGTGCTGTCATGGAGTTCTCTCTCACACTCACCAAAGGAGAGACACTAGCATGTCAGCAGAAAAACCAGCCATTTATGTGGGATGGAACCTTCCTAGGCCTTCAGCAGTGTTCTTCAACCTTGGGTCCCTAGATGTTCCTAGACTACAACTCCCATCAACCCCAGCCAGTTTAGCCAATGGCCAAAGATGATGGGAGTTGGAATCCAACATCTGGTGACCCATGGTTGAAGAACAGCGGCCTATAGCATTCTTGCTCTACTTAATGCTCTTTAGATGTTGTTGGATTACAGCTCCCATCAGCACTGAGCACTGGGCCTGCTGGTGGGGGCTGTTGTAGTCCAAAGGTCTGGAGGGCACCATGTTGGGGAAGGCTGGCCCAGAACTTCTCAGCACAGCACAGCTAACTGCCAGCTATTCTAAGAGGCTACCATCACAAGGGGCTGCTACAGCTTCTTTCCACACTCTACTTGGAGGAGGCGGGGGGGAACCTCCAAACATTAGTGTCCAATTCTGTTTGTACATATTCTATCACTGTACTGGGACTCAGCACTGCTAACAGGCCTTAAAAAACATTCATAGCATAAAGGGAAGGAGACTGCTTTAAATGTGCTTTAAATGTTTGGTGTGATTACTGGCCCCATTCTCTGCTTTCATTTCAAATTCCCCACCTATGTCTTCTGGGATAATCAGATTGTGAACTGGTTCTGCTTTGGGATCTGCTGTCCGCATAGGAAGGAACTGTCCCTAGCACCTGCTATGTGTGGTCAAATCTTCCTCCCACTACTCTGTAGGATCAAACCAGGAATAGTGAGAAATATTCTGGGTACCCCCTGCCCCACTCCAGATCTAAGTGCGGACTACTGATTGGCACCAAAATTTCACTCTACAGTTTAAGTCCCACAAAGCCTTGTTCTTGTATGCTTGTTGTATGCTAGTTGACTTTGCTTGCTCAAAGACTCTGCAGAGGCTTTTCCTGTCAATTTGCATGGTGGTGAGACTGATGCTCCTGGAGCACTCTCAGTCTCCTACCAAGTGGAGGGAGTTGGGACAAGATCCGACACAGGCAGCTGCCTCCTTGCTGCCAGGGTGCCTCTCTGGACTCCGGCTCTTCTGCCATGCTTGCAAATAAAATTGCTGTTTTCCTTCTGACCTGTGGCATTGACCCAACCCAGCAACAACTGGAGGCCACCAAGTTCCCTATCCCTCCATTAGGTGTGCCCTTCATTTAATCCAACAGGGATTTTCATACTGGATCTCAGTAAAGAGTAAGGGCAGAAGTCTCAGGCCAGGTCAAAGAACCAGACAAAGCCTGTTGTTGCAGCATAATAGAAAACGAACTGAGATTCTGTAGGAGTTTTGAGTAATACTGTTGTCTTGAAAAGGGAAGTAAATCTTGTCAGCTGCCCCCATCACTAGACGAGGAAAATGCTGGACATTGGTGGAATAGGCTGCTGGGCACCTTGAGAGTGCTGCTGTGTTTCTGGGTAAAGTTTTATATAGCCTCTTCTTCCTATTCTTTCATCCTGTGAAATCTACCATCTACCTGTGTGAGTTTCTGCAAGACCTGCTCCCTGCATTTCTGGCTGATTTCCACCTGGCCTGGAAGGGCGGGGCCCTGTCTCTCTCCAGCTACAAAAGCAGCAACTGCTGAAGGAGCCAGAGACCATCTACCTGTGTGAGTTTCTGCAAGACCTGCTCCCTGCATTTCTGGCTGATTTCCACCTGGCCTGGAAGGGCGGGGCCCTGTCTCTCTCCAGCTACAAAAGCAGCAACTGCTGAAGGGGCCAGAGACCATCTACCTGTGTGAGTTTCTGCAAGACCTGCTCCCTGCATTTCTGGCTGATTTCCACCTGGCCTGGAAGGGCGGGGCCCTGTCTCTCTCCAGCTACAAAAGCAGCAACTGCTGAAGGGGCCAGAGACCATCTACCTGTGTGAGTTTCTGCAAGACCTGCTCCCTGCATTTCTGGCTGATTTCCACCTGGCCTGGAAGGGTGGGGCCCGGTCTCTCTCCAGCTACAAAAGCAGCAACTGCTGAAGGGGCCAGAGACCATCTACCTGTGTGAGTTTCTGCAAGACCTGCTCCCTGCATTTCTGGCTAATTTCCACCTGGCCTGGAAGGGCGGGGCCCTGTCTCTCTCCAGCTACAAAAGCAGCAACTGCTGAAGGGGCCAGAGACCGTGTGTGTGTATGTGTGCGTGAACCTGCTGCTCGGGATGTCTATAGACTACTGGGGTTTTGTTTAGTATTATGTTATATTTTACTCTATGTTATATTTTAGTCTATGTATGCCGCCTAGAGTGGCCGTTAATTCGGCCAGATAGGCGGCCTAGAAATAAAATTTTATTATTATTATTATTATCCTTCTACACTTTTATTCCTGGTGTGGTTAGAAAACAACGGCCCCAGTGACATGGGTGGGGGGAGGTTGTGGCAGACGAAAAGAGGAAATTAATTTGAAATTGATGTGTTGGATGCATGTATTTGGGAAGCAGCTTCAGCTCTTTCAGAGAAATGCAGAATTGTCTATAAGAGGGAGTCATAAAAGTAAGACTTAAACTTGTGGTTCTTAACCTTTTTTGGTCACAGACCCCTTTGAGCATCTGATGAAAGCTACAGAGCCAAATAAATAAATAAATAAATAAATTTTTATTGCATTAGAAATGTTTTTTGTGTGTATCCGGTTCATGGACCCCTTGAAGCCTATTGATGGATCCACTAGGTTAAGGACCCCCTGGCATTTTTACTTCCTTCAAAATCTTTTGGAACAAGGATCCACTCATTTGGTCTTTATAACTGGCTATAATCCATATTGAGTTGCTTGGGTAAGGCAGACTACAGATCAAAACAAACAACCTCACACAGAGTAGTCCATGGTAGCATACTAACTGTCGATCTCATAGTCTCTAGAGTTGTGCATGGGCACTTTGTTGGAAATAGCTCTTCCCCCAAGTTTCCCAGTGCTTCCACAGGTCCTAGCAATCAGTATATTTGTGCCATGATGATGTGATTGATTGATTGATTGAAGTGGTAGTGTTGGATCATTGGAAATAAAGACTGTTTAAGTTCTTCATGGCATGTAAGGCAGTTATGCAAGAGCAGCCAAATGTCTCTAACGCTGCAGTCCTATACTCACTGACCTGGAATGGAGCAAGCCCTATTGAATTCAGTAGGATTGCACTCTTAAGTTATATTCAGCCATCATCAAAATGAGCAAAAAGAAGGCAACCTAGATTTACCAGGTCTCAGAAATTGAAAGGGCTCCTCAATCTGGTAGCACACTGACAAGACACTTAGTCATACATTTGTCATTTCCTTGGAAAGGAAAGGCAAGAAGCTTCTTTCGTTTATGATTTCAGAGAGCCCCATTTGCTTTATAATTGCAAAGTGCTCTGATGGTGGCTGATGAAACCCAAGGGCTATCATACTGGCTGAGTCAGAATTATCCTTCAAAGGGCCCTGAGTACCTGGTTTGTATTAGAGAGAGTCCGCAAGCTCCAGGGGGAAATGCAAGTGAATCCACAGAGCACCTAGGCAGCACATTGTGCCTCCTGGAGAAATCCCCCCAGCTCTGAGCCCTTTACATCTATGAAATAACATTTCTATATAATCATCACCTTTAAAGATGTTTACTTTTTTAAGTGTAAACCATTTTTAAGCATAAACACTAACATCTCAATCCTGAGATCTACTCAGTAGTAAGTCTTACTGAGTTGAGTGGGATATACTCCTAGATAATTGTGTGTACTATAACAGGGGTTCCCTAACTGTGGTCTGTGGACCACTGGTGGTTCGTGAGCTTCATTCAGGTGGTCCACAGTGTGTCTATGGATTTGTGGTTAAAGAAGGGAGAGGGCACACCCATTGCACTTCTATCATTCTGCTTGATCCCAGGGCAAGGAGGAGCTGCAGGTGAGAATTCTCACATGTAGCCCATGATTGCAATAATTCTTGCATGTAGCCCCCAGCTTTGTACATACATGCATGGGTCCTTGTAGGGGGCAAAAGCACAACTCCCAACATCACACACCCGCACCAGGCCCCATAAACCTCCTGAGTGGTCCTGCAAACCTGACCACAGGAGGGGGCAAAGGTACTCCTCACCAAAGGCACTATTTATCCTAGGGCTGGGCCTATGTATTATTATTGCATTTTTATTGTCGGGGAGGGAGAGAGGTCCTTGTGGGATTTTCTGACTCAGGTGTATAAATAACTTCGTTACCATGCACCTTGAATTTGGGGGAGGGGGGACACAATTGCTGCTATGCCTCAGGCAGCAAAATAGCTTGGGCCAGCCCTGAAAAGAATCCTCACTCCAGTCATGTGTAGCCAGTCCTGTTCTGATGGAGACATGGCACTCATGGGCATTACAAGCACAAAACTGAAGTCAATGGGCATTTGCTTATTTCTACCCCTACCTGTCATCCAACTAGATCCCAGGGCAATAGTGTGAATAACTACCAGGACACATGTGTTGAGAGCAAGTCCTTTGTGAACAGGATGCAAATCCATGCTGGCACTATAAACAGGACCAGCAGCACCAGGGGACGATTCCAAGTCAGCAAATGGCCTGCCTTAGAGCTCATCTGTGGTTTTAAATCCTATTGCAGCAGGCCTTAATGACTGGCTATGCCCCACCCCTCAATGGGAGGGACTTAAAGGGACAAAAGTCTCCAAGCATGCCTTGCACTTTTTGACATTTTATGTAGTGGTTCACAAAGTATTGAAGGGCTTTGGGCACTTGATGTGGTGATAGGGAGGTTCAGGCTGCTCATTCCTCTAGACAGAGTTGCAGGCTTTTGTGTATCCAACACTGAGTTCTTTTCTTCAAAGAATCTGTGGATATTTTGGCTGAACTTGGAGATTCCAGTACCTCTAGAATCTAGAACTTTTATCAGTATCAGCTCTCTATACTGCCTAGAGTCTAGGTCATACCACCCACATAGTTGGACCATACAAGGCTTCCCAATCATTGAGGTCATCAGGGAGGCCCTGGTTCAGGTGCTAACCCCTTAAAAAGTGGCCATTGCTGTTGTGGCTTCAGTGCTCCAGAACGTCATAGGGAGGGCCATAATTGCTGCTTGCTCCTTGATGGAGGAAGGCAAAGATATTTCCGTTTAAAAAGTACTTGATCTCCCATAAGAGTGAGATATTTTACATCTTAGGTATAGTCTTTTAATCATTGGAAGAGAGGATGGGCATAAATACTGAGAAAAAGTTCCTCTTAGGCTACAAGAATAATGAGAAACTGATTATGACCCACCCTGAAAGAGGGAAGCCAATGTAGTATAGCAGATAGTATTTGAAACTGAACCCAGGACAACTGAGTTCCAAGCCTTGCTCATTGATGAAGCTTGGAAAAGTCAATATCTTACATTTCCCCAGCTGTAAAAGAGGGATAATTGCTGTAACGCATTTCTGGTGTTGAGTCATACCAACATCTTACTAAGGTTATTAGAAGTTATGGTCCACTGAAATCAATGGGACTCAGGGGCAGTTCACACATAGTCCAGATGTGGGGTATGACCCCACAAGCAGTGGGCTCACACACCCTTCCCTACAATTCTTGTAACCTGTAATGAGAACCGGAACCAATGTGCCATGAAACGAATGGTCTCATATATGCACTGACTCTGCTTTTCATTACCAGTTATGTACATAGTGCAGTGCAGAAAGGTGTATGAGCCTGATGTTTGCTGCCAGACAATGTGTGAAGTTACTTCCAACTGAATGTGGTCAGAAACTGAATGTGATTAGAATGTCGATCCTGAGCCATCCGACACAGTCAAGCTCCGCCCCTTGGTGCCATTCTCCTCTCCTACCCATCCCACCTCCTTGGCTCCACCTCGTGACTTATGAGGTGCAGCCCCTCCTTCTCAGCTGCCTCCTGAGGCTCAGGTTCTGAGCCTTAGGGGAACAGGGGTAGGCAACATGACTCCAACGACCATCAGCCCCTCCAGCATAACCAATAGTCAGGGTTGCCCTGGATCTAAATGTTAGAATGCTATTCTTCTATATTATTTTGCTTGCTACACAAGATAGGCTTGTTGATCTGCAGTCTCCAGCATAGCCTCTAGAGCCTTTACAAAATGCACACAAGAGAAAGCATTATTTATTGCAGGTAATTATTACTGTCACTTATTATTAGCATCATTAATATTGTTTGGTCCACTTTCTGGCATTGTGGTGTTGTTGTTATTTAAACATATACTCTGGCTTCGAAAAATTTGCCAGGAGAGCAAGAGTCACATAGTTTTCAAAGTGCTGGCAATAGCTGCCTAAAATAACAATGGGAGGAAAGTGTTTTAGCAATTATAAAAAGTTGGTTGTGGCCAGTAAAATGAATGTTGCTTATCTTCCCAGCAAATTAAATCCAGAGTATTCCATTAGAAATATTTTCAATAAAATTAAACAGTATATTGCAAATTTAGTTTCAATTAGCAAATCAAATAGAACATTGTTCTCTAGACCTCTAGCAGACTGGATTTACCTTGGAGACAGAGGCATAATCTGATAAATTTTCTCAGTGGGTTTATCCACATGGGAGCAAAACATTGTATTAAAAACGTTGCTTTTACCTCCATTTTCTGTTTGCACAGTCCACATCAGGGTTGCCAGGTTCATGGCCTGAGACTGATCCTGTATCTTTAGGAGAAGAGAAAGTCAGCCAAGTGCAGGTGTTTTTGCAACAGTGTAATGAGAAAAACCACAAGGTAGAATTCTCCCTTCTGCCTGCACAACTTTTAAAGATACAGAAGACCTCTTGGAGGCTGGGCCTGGCAACGAAGAGGTCTTCTGTATCTTTAAAAGTTGTGCAGGGGGAAGGGAGAATCTCACCTTGTGTTTTTTCTCATTACAGTGTTGCAAGAACACCTGCATTTGGCTGACTTTCTCTTCTCCTAAAGATACAGGATCAGTCTCAGGCCATGAACCTGGCAACCCTAGTCCACATAGGGGGCTAAAAGCCAGCTGCAAACACAGTGCTTTTCATTCACATTGAAGGGAAAGTTCAATCACGCGGCTTCCTAATGACCATGCCCTCTTAAGGTCAAGATTTCACTTCCACTGGTTACCTTGGCAACCGAGCATGCTCAGTTTGTTCCGGAGTTTCATACCACCCCCGAAGTGTGATTATTTGTGTTTTCACTGCTACAGTCTGGCTGGAATGCAAATATTTGCTTGAACAGAGTTATGCTTTTGTGCACTGATTGGGGGGGGGAGAAAAATAAAGCACTATTTGCAGCAGGCTTGCAGAACTGGAGCCAGCAGCCAAACAGGAAATGATACAAAGGGAGAAGGAGGGAGTGGGCGTGGAGGGGGGAAGCTTCGGAGTAAAGCGTCTACAAGCCCCTAGAGCAGCCTTTCCCAACCAGTGGGCCTCCAGATGTTGTTGGACCACAACTCCCATCAGCCTCAGCTAGAATTGCCGATGGTCAGGAAAGATGGGAATACTTAGGCAAGAAAATCTTTTTCAGCATCATTGGGAATATGGGGATAATAAGCCTGACTTGGTACTATACAGAGTTCTTGTAAGAGCTACTGACAGTGCTTGAATTACAGGAGGGACAGAAGGGGGCCTGGCCCCATTACCTTTTGTGATTATGACTCCCTTAGCTACTGTTTTTAGAAGACTAGGGGATCATGATTTAGTTAGTTGGGTAGGTGGCTTGTGGGTTTCATTAAAGACCTCCCTGTACACTCTCTCCCATTATATGAGCGCAGTGGCTACTGGGAATGTGCGCGTGAAGCACATATATACACGTTTCATTTGGAAAACTCTATTCTCAGGACCGTTTTAACCACCCTGAATCAAATCCCTTGCCTAACTCAGATTCAGAAAACTAGTTTTGCCTGTTTTCCATCCCAAGCTTTTCATAGTATGGTGTATCTCTCTCTCTTTCTCTCTCTCTCTTCCCGCCCCCCCCCCCCCTGTAAACACACTGCCTATAACAATGATGCTTCTTTGGCAAAATTGGCCTTTTTAATGGTTTCTGATAGAGTCCTTAGAGAGGATGTCCTTCCTTGTTCAACCTCTTGTTCATTTCTCAACTCTGCATTGCACACAGACCTTCTGCAGTCAATATTTGACTCTTGGCATCTGTTCATTATTCCACTTTCTGGGAGTGAATAAGCAAGTGAATAGCAATCAGCATTCCCGTTAAAAGTTTTAGAAGATAATTACAATGATGGGAAGTGTAGTATAGTCATGCTGTGTTTGTTGTGATACTACTAATCATATTGAATTTTCTGGTATTCATGTAAATTACACATGCACTGTGATGGACATTCTGTATTAGTCTAGCATAGTAACAGCCATTTAAGATGACAGTCTCGCCCTTCCCCCCCCGCCTCCTGCCCAAGTGTTCTCTGGGAAATGTTCTATGTAAAGTCAGGGAAAGCCAAATTTAATTTTTCTTACCCAACTTCTGTTTTGTTATGATTTTGTTGCGATTCTGGTTTTCACATCCTGTTCCTCATAGGTGTGGGTCTTAGCAAAAACAAGGAGCCAGTAATGGACCTCAGGGTAGTGTAGTGGCAAATTTTGAAGTGCAGGAACTCATTATGACAGCACCCATAGCCATGCCCCCAAAGAGGGCCCATAGCTTTGCCCAAAAGAGAGTTGAAATAGTCAGGTACTGGGGAGACCTGGGTTCACATCCTTTATCAGCCATGTGGCATGATTGCAAACCAATTCATAGTTACCTGGGAGTAAAACTTCATTGAACTCTGTGGTGCTTACTTCTGACTGCATAGGCTCAACTTGTTAAATACATTGAACCCTAACAAAATAGCTTCAGCCAGCTGAAATGCAACCTTTAGCCTTTAATCAGAAATACAGATAATCTTGCAATTTAAACTGCTAGCGTGAGTTAGGAACCAAAAAGTAGGAATCAAAGGAAAAAATAATCTGACTTTCTCTATGCTAATCTGTCACAAACATTAATAAAACTTGGAAGCCTCATTGTTTCCTCATTCGCTTGTCAGACCAAGGAGCGTCTATCAATTACCCTGGTGCTCCTGTAGATGATATTATTGCTCCTGCTCTGGAAAAAAAAGTCCTAGAGCTGTGCTCCGCCTCCCCTATTCCTGCTCCACTATACCACTGGTAAGGGTGGACATTTTTCCTAGGTGATAGCTTGTCCACTGTTAGTGACTTTCTCAGTTGCAGGGAGGAGTATTCAGTGAGCACATTATCAGTTAACTGAAAGCCTATGCCTAACAAGCCTTTTTGGTACCTGGTGATAACTAAGAATGAGCCCTAGAATGTCCTCTAGAATACTCTGTGGCACATTAGTGTTCTACAACAGATGTGAAAAGTTCTATGGTTTGCAGCCAAGACAGAGCCATAGGGAGCTGGCCTTAAACCATATTAGACCATTGGTCCATCTAGTTCAGTATTTTCTACACTGACTGACAGAGGATTTCCAGGGTTTTAGGCAGGAGTTTTTCCCAGTCTTACCTGGAGATGCCGGCAATTGCACCTGCAACCTTCTATATGCAAACCATGTCCCCTTCTGTCGAATTATACACCCCTAAATATAAGATTAAGATGTTATATTAGAAGTGGCTACAATCTTGCTAATACAAGCATATCTCAATCATCGAATATCTCTCTGTTACTGGGGAGAAAACAAAACCAGTTTTCCATTTTTATAGGCTTTTTTGTTACAGAAATAAGTGGCAGAAGCTCATCAAGAGACCCGAGAATTGCTGGTAGGAAATGGAACAGAAAAAATTTACTAGTCAGACCATGGAGTGTAATCTGTTTGATGCTATATTAATGTTGCTACTGGTGTTAATAAAAACAACAAGGAGTCTTATAGCACCTTAAAGATTAACAAATTTATTATAACGTAAGCTTTTGTGGACTGCAGTCCACTTCGTCAGTTGGAAAATATTAATAAAATGTTCTGTAGCTAGAATCCTTCTTAATCCGAATCAGTCTCACCACTGCTCTGGGAGTCAGTTGTTGGTTTTCTCAGGTGAAGTTAGGGTTGCCAAGTCTCCTGAGGCTCAAATCCTGACACTTGAAGGGTGTGGGGGACAAAGCTTGAAAACCTCAAGGTTGTACCTGGCAGATTAAAGACAGGCAGAGCAGAGATGGAGTTTAAAGGAGGCAGGGGATGGCACTTGGTGGCTCAGGGAGCAGATGGAGGTGGAATTAACAGCAAGAGCTCTCAAGATAAGCAGAAATACCTTGCCTCCCCTTTGATTCTGCCCCCAACCCATGATATTTTACTCCTCTCCTTGGAGACCTAGAAGGAGATTAAAACCCTAAAAACCTCAAGTCAGAATCCAGCAGTCTTTGATAACATTGAGGGTCACCAACTTTTCAAGGTCAGCCAATGGGAATGTGGGTTCCTTAAAACCTGGATCTCCCAGCTTCTAGTTACACACAAGTTCCTGGTTCACACCAGCTTTCCAAGTGTTGAAGAATATAGCGAAAACTCTTTCCAGCCATCATTGAAAACTATTTTCTCTGCAGCATAACAAGTCAACAAACCTGTGGGGACCGGGACCTGGTGCGAGATGTAAGTGTTGTTGAACCGATTGGGAGCAGTGACCACAGTGCTATTAAATTAAACATACATGTAAATGGCCAATTGCCAAGAAAATCCAACACGGTCACATTTGACTTCAAAAGAGGAAACTTCACAAAAATGAGGGGATTGGTAAAAAGAAAGCTGAAAAACAAAGTCCAGAGGGTCACATCACTCGAAAATGCTTGGAAGTTGTTTAAAAACACTATATTAGAAGCTCAACTGGAGTGCATACTGCAGATCAGAAAAGGTACCGCCAGGGCCAAGAAGATGCCAGCATGGTTAACGAGCAAAGTCAAGGAAGCTCTTAGAGGCAAAAAGTCTTCCTTCAGAAAATGGAAGTCTTGTCCGAATGAAGAAAATAAAAAAGAACATAAACTCTGGCAAAAGAAATGCAAGAAGACAATAAGGGATGCTAAAAAAGAATTTGAGGAGCACATTGCTAAGAACATAAAAACCAACAACAAAAAATTCTATAAATACATTCAAAGCAGGAGACCATCTAGGGAGACAATTGGACCCTTGGATGATAAGGGAGTCAAAGGTGTACTAAAGAACGATAAGGAGATTGCAGAGAAGCTAAATGAATTCTTTGCATCTGTCTTCACAGTGGAAGATATAGGGCAGATCCCTGAACCTGGACTAACATTTGCAGGAAGGGATTCTGAGGAACTGAGACAAATAGTGGTAACGAGAGAGGAAGTTCTAAGCTTAATGGACAATATAAAAACTGACAAATCACCGGGCCCGGATGGCATCCACCCGAGAGTTCTCAAAGAACTCAAAGGTGAAATTGCTGATCTGCTAACTAAAATATGTAACTTGTCCCTCGGGTCCTCCTCCGTGCCTGAGGACTGGAAAGTGGCAAATGTAACGCCAATCTTCAAAAGGGGATCCAGAGGGGATCCCGGAAATTACAGGCCAGTTAGCTTAACTTCTGTCCCTGGAAAACTGGTAGAAAGTATTATTAAAGCTAATAATGATGAAAATGTCGACCCAGTGTGCGGCAGCTGTGAAAAAGGCAAATTCCATGCTAGCGATAATTAGGAAAGGTATTGAAAATAAAACAGCCGATATCATAATGCCGTTGTATAAATCTATGGTGCGGCCGCATTTGGAATACTGTGTACAGTTCTGGTCGCCTCATCTCAAAAAGGATATTATAGAGTTGGAAAAGGTTCAGAAGAGGGCAACCAGAAGGATCAAGGGGATGGAGCGACTCCCTTACGAGGAAAGGTTGCAGCATTTGGGGCTTTTTAGTTTAGAGAAAAGGCGGGTCAGAGGAGACATGATAGAAGTGTATAAAATTATGCATGGCATTGAGAAAGTGGATAGAGAAAAGTTCTTCTCCCTCTCTCATAATACTAGAACTCGTGGACATTCAAAGAAGCTGAATGTTGGAAGATTCAGGACAGACAAAAGGAAGTACTTCTTTACTCAGCGCATAGTTAAACTATGGAATTTGCTCCCACAAGATGCAGTAATGGCCACCAGCTTGGATGGCTTTAAAAGAAGATTAGACAAATTAATGGAGGACAGGGCTATCAATGGCTACTAGCCATGATGGCTGTGCTCTGCCACCCTAGTCAGAGGCAGCATGCTTCTGAAAACCAGTTGCCGGAAGCCTCAGGAGGGGAGAGTGTTCTTGCACTCGGGTCCTGCTTGCGGGCTTCCCCCAGGCACCTGGTTGGCCACTGTGAGAACAGGATGCTGGACTAGATGGGCCACTGGCCTGATCCAGCAGGCTCTTCTTATGTTCTTATGTTCTTAAATGAAAGAGGGCCATTCTATACACTGCATGCATTTTCCCTATGGGAATTGATTCTGGTAAGTACATAGGCTGAATATTTCAACAATCGGAGCTCTTTTGACATCACTGGCAGAAAAACTTGAAACAATGTCCTACAACCTCTTTTAGGAATACAAGGAACATTCTGTATAGGCTCATATACTGATGCGGATGAAGGGAGGTGGGATTCCTTCAAAAAACTGTTCACTCAAAAGGGAATTCATCGGCCACAGAACTGTTGATGAGTAGGAGGGACTTTGTAAAGACGGCAAAGGAAGGCAACACTCCAGTTATGGAGCCTCCTACAGGATGTTCTTCTCAGTGTGGGATATCTGGGAGGGATTACCAGATGATTCATTGCTGCTTCTCTGCACCCACTAGGCCATTCCATCTGGTTTTGTTGGTGAATTAAAGACCAATCTTCCCACGCATCCACACAAACTTTTAATTTAATATGGGCTGTTGCTAACTTCTTCTGAACATCTCCAGATCTTCACTTTCAGCCACTAAGCCAATTATAACCCATCTTCCTTTGATAGCTAAGATAACTGTACACTGGTTTTCTGGGTGACTCAACTGCTATCAGAATGTTTTCTTATGCAAGGTTTAAATTGCCTTTGACTGTCTCTTGCATTGTTTATGTGAATGCTTGATCATTGTTAATGTGGGAGATAATGTGGAAAGTAGACATTTGTCATACACTTAAACAATCTGACTAATGAAGGTTTCCAACAAACTAACTGAAGCAAAAGCCATCTAAGCCTTTTTGAAAACACCCAAGACACAGCCAATGCCGAAAATCTCTTCTTTCACAAAAGTAGTCATGCCTGACTCTTTGTCTAAAATTCTCCAACCAGCTTCCAACCACTCTTGCAATTTTCAGTATTAGAATTCCTTTGGCATCAGCAAAGCATTTGCAGTATTCGTTTGGCAATTAAACTTTATAGCTGTCTTTTAGTATAAAGTACTGAAATATTCCAGCATGATAGGAGGCCTATGATGTAGGAAGGAGAGGTGACAAACAGCAAAGAAGAATGTGTTAAGTGGAGCACATTAACTGGCGTGTTATGCAACAGGAGCCACTATACTCCTCATACCATGCATAGGGATTCATCGATAACTGTACAAGTGACTGAAATACAATCTGAAGAGATGAGGAAGACATGGAATATGGTATGAACTGAAAATAAGCCTCAAGAGAGAAGATTGTGGTGGTTTGGGCTTCTGTCTGTAAGTTTCTTCCTGTTACAGACAGGAAGCCCTTGTGCAATTCCACCAAGACTTCAATAACTCTCATCCCACCACCGAGCCTGATTTCTAGACCACACATGAAGTCTACTCTCTGGACGTTACTCTGCAGCTACATAATGGACATATAAGCACCACCTTATATCAAAAACCCATTGTCTGCTACACATATTTGCATGTTTCCAGCTTCCACACAGAGCACACCATAAAATCTATTGCCCATTGCAGCTTTCCCCAATTTGGTTGCCTCCAGATGGTGCTGGACTGCAACTCCCATCATCCCTAACCATTGGCCATGCTGGCTGGGACTGATGGAAACTGGAGCATACCAGGTTGGGGAAGACTAGTTTACAGTCAACCCCTATGATACAGTCACTCTTGTTCAGACTTGTTTCAACAGAGACTCACACCTAAAATAATTACATTAGGCTTCCCTCAGAGCACAATACCGACAACAGATCAACACGGTCATATTGGTATCCAGGAATGATCTACTACAGGACAGACCAAGTAGAGAAAAGATAGGTCACTTCTTGTCGTCGCTTACAAGCATGCAATTTAGGGTAACACCTCATGCATCTGATGAAGTGGGTTGTAAATCATGAAAGCTGATGCCATAATAAATGTGTTAGTCTTTAAGGTGTCACAAGAGTCTGTTGTTTTTACTGCAGGAGACTATAAGTGCTTCCAGAAGAGAGCCAATATTATAAAAGAGTTCTTCATGTGTCACAAATAGATCGTTGGCAATGGCTTTTTTAGCTTATCAGATTTTCCTTGTAAATTGTAAATCTTGATGCCAACAACACCGGGTGGAACCTTAAAAAACCTGCATGAATGAGGGGCAGCCATCCCAAAATAAACACCTGACTGGAACCACCTGAAAATGACTACCCCTCTGGAATTTCTTCACTCGGTAATTATTAAGCAATTCTGTGCCCTGTGACTAAGTCTGAGTTCTTGATTCACTGTAATAAGAAAGACACAGTGCACAATTTATGTTATCACCAGCAGCGCATGAAACAGCTCTTCAAAGCAAGACATGAAGACTATTATATTTAATTTTGTATTTGTGCAGAACTGCAGTCTTTCAAACACATACGTATTTTCCATCAAGCACAGGTGCTCCAAGCAAAATCTTAAGATAAATTACATTATCTGTCTCAGCATCTTATGATCTATTCTTGGTGTTTAAACACAATGCAAGTTGCTTGGAGAAGGGCCTTAGCTCAGTGATAGATCATCTGCTTTTCACGCAGAAGATCTCGGGTTCAGTCTCAGGCATCTCCAGATAGGGTTGGGAGTGTCCCCTGCCTGAAACCCTGGACAGCCATTGACAGTCAGTGTAGTAGTCGGAACTAAGCTAGAGGGACCAATGGTCTGATTCAGCAGTACAAGGCAGCTTCCTATGTTCCCATGTTGTTGATCAGACTATCATTTCCCCTGTTTCCCAACTTTACAGGCTGAGTCCCAATACTTAGGCAGCCAAAACAGCACTACCCATGAGGTACCAGTAGACGTGGGGGAACCCTGAGGTTTGTAGAGGTACACCATTTTAAATAATTAAATAAATACACAGGGGTTAAAAAGTTTAATTCAACATTATGTGCACTGAAATTTCTCAGAAAATAATTGTGTGGCCTTTTTTTTGGTAATTTTTCTTTTTTTCAAGCTCTTCCAGAACTGTTGGAGAATTTTAGCCCTCAGCTGGAGAATATTCAGTGAGATTCACATGCACACCACATGCCATTTTACCACCCATAAACAGCATGGAGAAATTCGGGAAGCTAATTTCACTCAGCCCTAGGATCAGGGCCATTGCCTTGAGAGAGGGAGAAACTGACAGATGAATCTACATCTGATCCGTCTTGGCCTGATCATTAGCTAGCTTCTCTTGCTCCTCCGTTGCTCTGCTTTCTGGTGGTAGTTTTTCATCTGTCACCCTTCAAGTGGAGCGATGCTGCCCCACCTCCGCTGGTCTCCCCCCTCCCTGAATGTTTCAACAAACAATCCACTTCTGACTACCTTTTTATTACTTTACAACACTGTTTTTCCTCGGGTTTTATGGCATTTCATTAAAGCCGCCAGAAGGTGATACTGCCCCCTTTCCAAAAGTGAAATAAATCCAACTTTTATCGCTTCTGGAAATGCTGGAGCACCTGTCAGGCCATTTGATGGATTTTCTCAATTACAGGACTTGTGGAGCATTTTATACTTACATCTGCACCAAAGTCTAATATAGTATAGGAGACACTTCCTCCCCTTCTTTTCCCCCTTATCTCTGTCTTTATAAGGACTGACATATCTCCCCCCTGGCAAGCTATTTAGCCGTTTTCCTTGATAGGGAGGAGATTCCCCCCCCGCCTTGGAGATTATCTTTAAGAAATTTTACATTTGGAAAAGGAGATGTCTTTGCACACATTTATTCTATTAATAATATTGCTCACATTTTCAGAGTTGCAACCTGAATTTGAACACTATCCCTTAGAATTAAGCTATTCACTGTAGCCACATTTTTAAATTTTAAAATATTTAAAGAATATTTTAAAATATGTTAACATTAGGGAATGAGGTCCTCTGTCAAAGCTCTGCTCACGGCCGGAGTTCGATTCCAACGGAAGGAAGAAGTCGAATCTCCGGTAAAAGGGGTCGAGGTCCACTCAGTCTTCCATCCACCCGTGGTCAGTAAAATGAGTACCCAGCATATGCTGGGGAGTAAAGAAAGGCCAGGGAAGGAACTGGCAATCCCACCCCATATATACGGTCTGCCTAGTAAACATCGCAAGACCCTAAGAGTCGGAAACGACTCGCACTATAAGTGCGGGGACACCTTTACCTTAACTTTTTTATCAACGTTTTTGAAATTCTGGCTATTAAGATGTTTAACAGAGTCATCTTGTACGTGTCTACGAAAATGGTCCCATTGCGTTCAATGAGGCTTACTCCCAGGTTAGTGGATGTATAGGATTGCAGTCTAACAGTACAATCCTGTACATGTCTATTCAGACGTAAGTCCCATTGAGTCCAATAAGGCTTACTAAAAATAAGGCTGCAATCCTAACTCTACTTACCTGGGATAAGCCTTAACGAATTAAATAGGACTTCTGAGTAGACATGACATAGGACTGCTCTGTAAATGGGTATAGGATTGTAATCTTATGAGCTCTGCAGGTGGTGAACCTGGCAACAAATAATGATTTAGTGTATCTGTCCCCTACCCTGCACTTCTAGCAGTGTCAAGCATTTTGCTAGTTTTTTAAAAAAAGTTATTTCTGAATTGTGGCTTATAATCAACTTTATTATTATTATCATTATCATTATTATTTTGACCTGGTGCTGTGGAGTTTCCTGTAGGAAAATGGAAGAGAGACTATTATTTATTTTTTGCTGCTTCTTCATGCTGTGATTAGGGTTTTTTGTATTTTATTTGGAATTGTTACATTGGTCTGATGTTTGAGCTTTTACTTCTGTGAGTTGCTTTGAGTCCATCCTGGTGGAGAAATGTGAGATTCAAGGTACTAAAATCACCATCATCACCTACATTTTGTAAAGCACTGCACAGCTTATATAGCTGGTACAAATTCAGAAACCTGAGGCGGTAGAGTGAAATGTTCTGCTTCAGACTGCAGTTGGAGGATTTATATATATATTTAAAACTCCCTGTAATAAAACATTAATATATTGGGGAGAAAGGCTCTACCTGGAAAGCCCCTTATTGTGCTAGTATTCAACTTTCAGAGAGTTTTTAACACACAAACAGGATTCTTCACATGCTGTCTAAAGTGGTATATTCCCTTATTGTACAGCCTCAGAATCTTATTCACTAATAGGCAAAAACCCTTGCCTTTTAAGAACATACCTATAGCTAACAGATATTTCTATCAAACTTTTAAAAGCTGGGAAATTGGGCAGCTATAGTGAATGCACCAGGGGAGCAGGAGACCTGACCTCCTCTCTGAGATATTGCACTACCCTACAAATTTGTAAAAATGCAAACACAATTTGGGTTGGTCTTTCACAGTCCAATCCACTTCGTGTGTAGCTTGGAAGAATTTGGTAACATGTGCCTCTGAGCATATGGTGAGTGGTGGGAACACCTGCCATCTCCAAAGATAGAGAATTACATTTTTGTATGTTTGTTGGTGTTCTTTTTACTTCGCTTCTTTCCTGTGCTACTATTGTTTCTACAGAGTACTATAGTACTGGAGAGCAGTGTTCTTCAACCTTGGGTCCCCAGATGTTGATGGACTACAACTCCCATCATCCCTGACCATTGACCATGCTGTCTGGGGATGATGGGAGTGTAGTCCAACAACAGCTGGGGACCCAAGGTTGAAGAACAAGTGTTGTAGAGTGAACAAGAAACACAAATACCTCATGCTGTTTTTTCCTTCCCATATCTATCTCATCCAAAATGAGCCAAGAGCCTTTGGGCACCTTATAAGACTAACAAATTAATTTTAGTATAAGCTTTTGTGGACTACATGCATGTGACAAAATGGACTGTAGACCATGGAAGCTGCTGCCATAATACATGTGTTAGTCTTTAAGGTGCCACAAGATCTTTCATAGTTGTTTTTTGCATCGTCATGAAACTACCCCTCTGGAAATCCATCCAGAATAGCGTTGTCCATCTGAAAATGTTGCAGAGTGCATAGGAACCTTGGGACACTTACACTTCCTTTTCAGTCAGCAATACTGTCTCATCTGAAGCCAAAAATACAAATAGATTGGTGTGATCTGTTAATCTAGTTGCCGAGTTCCATCTGCTTCTAAAGTGTTTGCGCAGAGAGTCTGACCAAGCAAATCTGCCCCAAATAAAAATAATAATCCAGAGGCCAGCATCCCTTCGGTTGCTCTTCTAGTCTATATTTCAGAGTGAGCTGTTGAATATTATGATATTTTTTTGCTGAAGCACATTTTATATTTGTGGCTTCCTGTCTGTTTGCTTATAATATTGCCAGTCTGGGGTGACTTCTGATCCTGGAACCCTTTCTGCTAGTCTTTGGGCAAACAAAGCAGTCATTTTGGCACAGGGTTGACAACTGTCAGTGCCACCCACATGCCTCCTCAGTTGCTTCAGTTCTTTTGAAATAATTCACATGGGTTGCTGTTTCCTGCCCTGTTCTCTAATTTGCCTAGTTATTGATTCCATAACTCTTTGGTGTGGATGGGACAGAAATGTTTCAAAGGCAGGAATTCATCTCCATACACATTGTCATTTCATCAAAGCACTATGGTGAGAGAGACAGTCTAGCACTCCTTAAACTTTTTTTAAAGATCCCAGTGATATATGAATGTTCATCTCCAAAAGCTCCTACGGGAGCCATTGCAATCGGCATTTCAAGAGGGGTTATTTTTAAAGCAGTCTGTGCAAAACTGTGGCTCAGGCTCTTCCTCATGCTGTCAGGTATCTGACAGACTGTATCAACTCACATGTGGTAATGAAAATGTTCCAGCGTTTACAGAAACATTTCTCCACGGACACCCCTTCAACAAAGAGCTCCCCAGATGCCTAAGAATATAGGGATGTGTCAACTTTCAAACATATTTTAACATTTTGTTTTGCAATATACATATTAGGATGCTGGTTTTGTTACTATTTTTGCCCCTTTCTTCCACTGTCACCATTATTATCATTATCTATTAGCCACCTTTTATTCAGGAAAGTGAGAGCCAGTGTGGTGTAGTGGTTAAGGTGTTGGACTATGACCCGAGAGACCAGGGTTCGAATCCCCACACAGCCATGAAGCTCACTGGGTGACCTTGGGCCAGTCACTGCCTCTCAGCCTCAGAGGAAGGCAATGGTAAACTCCCTCTGAATACCACTTACCATCAAAACCCTATTCAAAGGGTGACCCATAAATTGGAATCGACCTGAAGGCAGTAAAAAAAAAAATCAGAACAATGAAACTGAAAGCGGCTTACAAAAACTTCTTGCCTCCTCCACCTTCATATTACTCATTTCAGTTTCCGAATGTTGAGTTCTTTGGGGAAAAAATTCTGGTCTAATTCTCACTGGGTTGGTAAACCTGTCTGGACTGCAAGTGAGGACACACATGATAGAATATTCCTCCATAGCAAAAAATAAAATAACCAAAAAATCCTCTGTACTGAAAACTAACAGCACAGAGAAAAATTCTAGCTTAGCTTCTCCTTGCCATGCTAGTTTTCTGTTCTGGAACGTTTTCAATGGCCAGCAAAACGCAAATAGAGAAAAAGATAAGCAGGGACCTTCCTTCCCCGCCACTCCACCCTTACCTTCAATTATGTCAAGCTAGCCAAGGATTGTTTTCATCTTTTTTTTAAGATATCCTTTAAAAAGATCTTAAGAAAGATCTTTAAAATGAGGGTCTCAGAATATTTTATTCCCACACATTGCTGGTCTAAAACCTATGTGGGAGCCAGACCTGGGGGAGGAGAGCGACAGAGTTATATAGAATAACATCTGATCTGTGAGGCCATTTTCCTTGGTTTCTGCCAACAAGGGATGGATGGATCTGCCAATTTCAGTTCTCTCAATTTCTCATTTTTCTAATCTTAAATTTGGTTGTCCACATTTATGCAACAATTTGCAAATTGGTTTAAAAAAAATCATGAAAATTCTACTCAGATCTCTCCACACCAGTGAAGTATCCTCGGCCCAAGAGGATATCTGCTTATCCCCCAAGGAATGGGCCCCTTCTAAGGGATAGTTTCCCTCTTTCTCAGATAGACACTCTCCTTCCCTGAGGCTCTCATTTTCCATGATAGCAGAAGAGCTATCATCCTGAGAATGGGACGCAACTATAATGTCCCCAAAGGCCTCATCCACAAAGCTCTCTGCCTCTCTTAGCTTCTCCAGGTCAGCCGCCTTTGCCTCAAGGAAACAATCTTCTGTCCAATAGGCATATAGATGACACCATTAGACGGGCACCATCTCTGTTATCTTTTCGGCGTCTATTGAAGACCTTCCTCTTTCAACAATCCTTTTAATTTGAGACCTTATCCCAGTCTGCATATGTGTTGCAATTGCTTTTTAATATATTTTAAAAACTTTTTTAAACCAAAGTTTTTAACCTTTTTTTTAAAAAGTCTTGAAAGCTTCTTGAAAAAATGTTTTTAAAGATGTTTCATTTGAATGTATTTTAAAGTCTGTTTTTATGATGTTTAAAGTGTTTTTAGTGCTTTTGTTTGCCGCCCTGGGCTCCTACTGGGAGGAAGGGTGAGATATAAATCAAATAATAAATCAAATAAAAATAAATAAATAAGTATAGTCATACATGTTGCAGACAGTGCAAAACACTGGAAAACCTCCACATCTTTGCTGGCTCCCTACCTGTATAATTATTTTTGTAGTTTATCGAGTTAATTTATTGAATGCTTAGGTTTTCTTTAAATCAAGGAACAGATGAGCAGACTGGGTGCCCTGGCCTCCTTGCCCTGCTGCTGAATTCACTCTGATGCTTAACTCTCCTTGATGCTTTGTCAGCTATGGCCAAGATGCTTCATCAGCTGGAGGCTCCCACTACCTCATAGAGCAGGCTTCCTCATTGTTCTAAATTTATATGTGTGGCTGGTTCCTCCCAGCTGGTACTGCCAGCCAATGAGTTCAGGGAGTGTGGCTTAAATTCCTTCTGTCAGTCAGTTTAGCCCCCTGGGAATGAGGAGTGAACAATGGGAAGTGAACAAAGTAAGACTGGTGGCTCAACTGTCAACTGGAGATTTACTCCTTGGGGATTAACCCAGCCTGCATTCCTGAGAGACAGAGACCTGTTTAAAAACTGTTACTGATGATACTAAGAAAAGCTAACTACAGTCCTGGCTGCCAACCAGAAAAACAGACTCAGGACTCGGAGACTGGATTTTTCATAAAGTTTTATTCCAGTAGTCAGTACAGGCATACTAGGCATGTTTCGGGATACAGAGCTGACTAGGCATATCTCAGAACCAGGCTAGGCATATCTCATGAACACACTAGGCATGTGGAGGTAACAGCAGACTGTATATCTCAGGATACAAACTAGGCATGTAGAGACAACAGCAGACTGTTGTCACAATGACCTAATCATGCCTAGCCACTCTAGATATAAGAGAGGTGAGCGGGAACCTTTCTTCTCCAAGCATTCTCTAGTACTTTCCTGCTTTTGCTTCATGGAGAAGGATTCTCCTACAAGCAGAGAGCATTTTCTTTATCTGAAGCTGCCTCTTTTCTAATCTGTGTGACCTTGGCAAAACTTTAACCTCTGACCCCAACATACTACTTTCACTTTGCTCTCTCTGGAAGATTTCGGGCTGTTCATTAAATTTTATCTGTTCAACAGCTAGGTCTGGGCTGGGTGCCAGTGCAGGTTCTTTTCTTTCTGTCATAGACACAGGGGCATTATGGGCACCATTAGACTTACGAGACACAGAGCTGCGAAAGATTTCTGGAAACATTTCTCCCATGTTTTCCCCAGCCCCCTATGTGACATCTGTAACCCACCCTCCCTCCTCCCACTCTTGCCAGAGTTTCTACTTACAGCCCATTACAACTAGCTTTTACTTTATTTTTATTTTATTTGCTCACAACAACACACTTTTAACAGTGCAAGTTCCCCTGTAGTTTTAAGCGATGTCTTTTACTCTAGCCTGTGAAAACTAGACTAGCTTTTGGCTACTTTTAATCTAAACGGAAGGCTGAAACTTTCAGGTGAGTCTTTTTTTTCTTCTTCACCTACAACAACCTACACTTTTAACCTAGGAAAACATACCTTTTTGGGTGTGCATGTATTTAAAGAAGGCTAAGCCTGCCCTTTTTTAAACTAAGCTGATTCTCCCATAGTTTGGAAATATATATATTTCCAAATGCATAAATGTATTCCAAATGCACCAATATATATATTGGTGGACTTTCCTTTTTATCCCTTCTCCAAAACAAGTTTAGTCTGGTTTACTGTGTGCCCTCAAGCTTCATTGCTAGGGTAGCCTTTTATCCTAGTTGTTTTAGAAAAAAAAAATATGCAGTTGTTTTGAAACTCTGATTGTATATTTACTGTTGGCTGCCCAACTTTTAGTGGTCCAGCGGATAGAAGAACACTTCAAATATCACTCTGGACCATTGATTTAGGAAAGCATTGTACGCTGTCTTGGAAAAGCTTACCCACCATCTGAAAGTACTACCTGGGGATGTGGAACTGGAGAACTATGCTACTGTCTGCTGGAGTTTCATAACTTACATAAATGACAGACCTTTGAGGAATCTCATACCCACTAAACATGACTTTATTTGGAGATATTTGTTGTGACTGTAAATTTTGTTTGTTATATTTGATATCCCCCTCCATCTCCCGAGACTTAGGCCCTCTGCTTAAGCTTTTGACAGATCCTTTGCCTGTTGCATTTTTGTACTTGTGGATGCTCTCTCTTTTCTCAGACATATACGGTGCTGGAAGAGTCTGTCACTGTTATTTTGTTAGGTTGTTTTTTGTTTATTGTTTATCTGTTTGTACTACAAATTCAATAATAAATAAATAAATAAATAAGGATGGTCTCACATCACTCCCAGTGTGGCATGCAGCCCCAGACCTGCATTTGCTAGTTAGCGCTAACAGCACCTCTGGATAATCTACTAGCCTGTGGGTGGTATTCCAACTGAACAATGTGCAATGAGATTTAGCTGTGCATTTTGTAAAGAAGTATTTTCTTTTGGATGAGCTGAATATACTACCCATCAGTTGGGTGGCCTTGAGTTGTACTGTTAGAATGTGTGTGTGTGTGTGTCCACTATCACTTTTGCTAAACCATGCATTTTATAATCTTATCTGTCATGTCCTCCTTTAGTAATCTTTTTTTTTAACTAAAAAGCTCCAATCACTCTAGCCTTTCCTCAAGAGGCTCCAACCTCTTGATTAATTTTGGTTGCTGTTTTCTGCATGTTCCCCCCTCCCCCCTGCACTATGAAATCCTTTTTAAAATAGGGTAGCCAGAACTGTACACAGTTCATAAGAACACAAGAAGGGCCCACATGGATCAAATAGAAGGCCTATCTAGTCCAGCATCTTGTACTCACAGAAGCCACCAGACGCCTATGAGGAGCTCATGAGCAGAGACACAATAGCCCTTTCCTGCTCACGTTGCTTAGTGACTGGTATTCAGAGGCATGCTGCCTCTGATCCTGGTGGTACTATACAGCCATTGATAACTTTCTCATCCATGAATCTGTCCAGCCACCTTTGAAAGCCCGTCCAAGTTGGTGGGCATCACTACATCTTTGTGGTAGCAAATTCCAGCAATTTTTAATTTTCTGCTTGCCTTTCATCTTTTTTGTCTCTTGATCGCTTTCTTTTATTTGATACATCCCTGTTTCCACAGGTGGCTGGAGATACCAAATCACTTTAGGCTTCATTTTTACAACTGTGTAAAAATGCGGGGAGGATATGAAAATCAGCTGTAAGTCAATATCTTTTATTAAGATCAACAAAATGTCACACACACACCCAAAAGTGAGCAAGCTTCAAAGCGCTTTGGAACCGTTAGTCAGGCTAAATGTAAGCAAAACAGAGGTGAGGAAAGGGAAAGCAGGCATGAAATTAAAGCCACACACTCTGCTGTTGTGACAGTCTATAGTCTAATGCCATTTTTTTGTTTCGGTTTTAAGTTTTTATATTGTATGTTTTTAAATCAGTTTTATATTGTATGTTTTTAAATCTGTTATAAGTTGCCTAGAGACCATTGGGTCGGCACCTCACAAATGAACTCCTGCTGCTACTACTATTAATCATCATCATCATCTTGGAGGAGAATTGTAGTCTTAATGCAGTTAGCCTTTGCTTTGTGCCTAATAGGTTTTAGATTGCATCAAGGCTACTGGGACAAAGAAAAAAATGATGGCAGATTCCCCATTTTAAATAAATAAATAGAAATATAATTTAGCTGTTACTTTGATCTAGACCAGTGTTTCCCAGACTTTCAACATGCGTGTACCCCTTTTGAGACATTGATTTTACAGGCGTACCCAACTTTCACAAAAATAATTGGGAGAGGGGTAAGGTATTATAACACATTCGTAATTCCTATAATTTTATATGAAATGTTTGTAAAAAAATTGCGACTTCCGGGAAGGGTGACTTAGCCTGTGCCTGCTTTTGAGACGGGCTCCTGCCTCAAAAGAAGCTTATTCAGATATATCAGTCAGTTTTTTCTTTTTTTTTTGACTGATTAAACTTCTCCCGGGTAGGGAGAAACGAAGAGATTAACCTCAAAGCCTATTTTTGTTGGGACGACCAGATCTCATTAATTTATGGGACGAGGTCCAGCCGACGATTTATGGGACGGATTTTCAACAGCAAGCTCTATCTGTTAAAGCGAACGTTCATCTTATCTTCTAAGAGAGAACGCACTAACAGGCAAGCACCCTTCTTTCTATATTTTTCTTTTACTTGACTTAAATTGTTGCTGTTTAAAAGAGATTTGCCAGATTGATCAGTTTTTGACATCTCACTGGGGAGCCATAACTTCTCTCTGCTACGCACTAATTAATAGCTTATCTCTGTTTTTGTTGCAAAAAGCTGTCCTGGATTTGCATTCTAAAGATATACACAGAAGAGGGATTTCTATTCCAGATTTTTATTTTGAAAAATATTATACTGTTTTGAGACTACTCTCTTTTTGGTCTATTTTATTTTGACGAATCTGTTTCTTGACGATTGCCATTAATTGTTTCGATCCTGGGAACTGCATTTTGTTTACTTAACTATTGGAGAGATAAGGCTGTCTGCTCTGTTTATACTGTGATGTCACCAAGTTTGGAGAATTAACCCAATTGTTGCTGAAATAAGAAGTGGTTTTCCTATATTTTTCTTTTAAAATGGCAATTAAGAAAGTGGCTGAAAATCTGGAAATAACTATGTTTCATAAAATAATGGATGAGATTGAGATAATGAAAATTGAATTGAGTAAAATGAAGCAGGAGATTAAAGATATAAGGGTCCCTGTGAGAGAGGTGACCCTGGAAGGGGTCCCTGTGAGAGAGGAGACCCCGGAGATTGGAACAGGGGTCCCTGTGAGAGAGGAGACCCTGGAGACTGGAATAGGGGTCCCTGTGAGAGAGGAGATCCCGGAGATTGGAACCAACGTGGAACAGGAACAAGATTTGGAGTTTATGGACTTTAGAAATAAAATCTATTGTTTGGAACTCAATGTTATCTCTGAAGAAATGAATGAAGATTCTAGAGATAAAGTTATCAATGGCATGGATAATCTTCTGGACTGGAATGATGTGATGGAGCCCAATATAGAGAAAATTTATGGAATTAACTGCAGCCATGTGACAATGGAAAAACTTTTAAGAGATGACCCAGTGTATTTTGAAAAAAAGAACAGAGATATGATTTTACAGCAGTATTTCAGCAACCTATTCAGAATGGATGGCAAGAAAATATTTGGGATAGAGGTAATTCCCATCAGACTCTTACTATATGACTATGGCTTTGACAGCAAGATTATTATGGAATACTGATAATGGAAGATTGGATATTGAAATTACTGGACTTAACAAGACTACTGAAGATGGAAGATGGAAAATGGAACTAATAGAGATAATAGAACAATGGCTACTGAAATTATTGAACCTAACAGATTCTGATGTGATGGATTAATTGAAATGTTTATTTTGACTATGGTTATGACAATAAGATTATCATAATTAGTAATGAGATGGATTAATCGATATGCTTATCTGGAAAAAAAAAATTGATAGATATATTTCTTAAAGAATTGAAACCTCTCTTTGACTTTTTGTGGAAAGAATAAAGTAATGTTTATGAGATTTGATGATTAAGTAAGATAACTACTGGAGGAAAGTGATTTTATAATATGACTTAAGAGACAGGATTGTTATATATTATAGACTTATAACTGATTTGATCTTTGACAAATGGGAAGTCAATATTTTACTCTTTATTTTTTATTTTTGTTTTTTTTTCTTTTTTTCTTTTTGTTTAACTATTTTTGATTTTGTTTTTTGTCTTTGAATGTTTTATGATTTTGTCTTGTATGTTTTATGAAAATCTGAATAAAAATTATTGAAAAAAAAAAATGAAATGTTTGTAAAAAAATTAATACAAAGTAAGTAATAAACATTTTAATAATAGAAATAATATTTATATAACAAAAATATATATTCAAAAATATAGAAATAATTCATATACTAATAATTAAAATAACTATTATTAAAAAAAAACCATTCTGGAAATAAAGACCCGGAGGGGACCCCCCAAAACCGGAAACTCCAGCCAAAAATCATGCAGCATGCAACGGGTTTACAGAGGCAGCTCTTGCCTGGGCTGGAGGTTTGAATCTCCTGCTCTTTGGCTGCAGAGCGGTTTTCCCCCCATCCTGCCTGGGAAGCCACTCAGGTACACAGCCCAAGAGCAGGCAGGGGATTTAAACCTCCTGCCTAAAATTCACAGCTGATGAGTGGGCAGGCCAGGCAGGATGGGGGGAAAAGTGCTCTGCAGCCGAAGAGCAGGAGATTCCCCAAGAGGGAAGTGGCTGGCGAGATGGCCGCTGCAGGGCTGAAGATAGAGAAAAAAACCCACTTCCCCGCTTCCCAGTGTGAACATTTTTGTAGTCGAGCATACGCATAAATATCTTTGTGGCACCATCTGTCTGTTTGTAGAAGCATTTTTTTGGTGGCCAAAGTCATTGCGAGGGAGTCCAAGTCTTATGAGAAACTGGAGGGGTGCATGAAAAGACAAGGAATGCATTGAGAGCGAAAGAGACTACGCGTTGAATAACATCGGGATAAACCACTGTTATTATATTGATCTTCCCTCACATGATTGTGTGAGAAACTGGAGAAATCACAAGAACTGTATTTTCTCTTAAAATAACACATGCACATGCTTTTTGCCGCTAAAACCCAATGATAAAGTACAAAAAAAAAACAACATTCGGCCGCGTACCCCTTGAAACCCTTTCGCGTACCACCAGGGGTACGCGTACCACACTTTGGGAAACACTGATCTAGACTATTACAACTGCAAACTGTTTGGGTGTTCTTCCTCATATGATTAATCCATGTGATGGAAACAGAAAGTCTGTGCCTCCTGGCCCTGCCCTCAACATATTGTTCTCATACTCCATACCATCAACCATTTGTTGGGGGTGTCTGTAGAAGGGACCCTACTCTCTGTGCATAGGCTTTTTCCAGGATTTACAACTATGACCATGCAGGGGCCTAAATCATGAGGGAGCCCATGCACATGAAGAGATTTGAGGCTTGAACTTCATGTTAATTTTCATGTCAGGCTTGAACTTCATGTCAGCTTTCTTCCTCTCCCCATGCATTTCCTAACATCCTGCCCAATGGGGCACTCTGAAGAACTCAAAATGCTGTTTTGTGGCATTTTAGCTAGACTTAACATTGTAGCTTCTGATTGGTAGCTGTGGATACAGCTTGTAGCAGCAACCACACAATGGTGTTGCAAACAGAGAAGTCTGCATGCAGTGTTTCTGAGCATGCCAACAGCCCTTTCCAGATATTTCAAACAGTGTGCTAAAACTCAAGGCACAGGGGTCGCTGTGAACACTCTCAGCATCTCTAGTGGGGTACAGGAGCTTGTAATTATCTAGGGATTTGCTAACCTTAGGAGAAGACGTCCCATTAAGAACCGACAATAGATCAGAGCTCTACGTTGCAGAATCATATTTTTGCTTTGAAAGCAAATGAGAAGAAGAGGAGGAGGAGGAAAAGGAGGAGAAGGCAGTTTGTTGGCAAAGCTAAGCGCTATTGAATTTGTTAGGTCCAAACCCAACACGCAAGCCGTCACTGTCTACTCAGCTCACATCCACCCGGGAAGGTGCGGAGTTGAGAGCAAGAATCTATTACCAGAGGCCAGGAAATAACACACAATATTACCTTTGCAAAGGGGTCCCAAGACCTGCCAGCAAGATGCCTTTCAGAAGTGGGAACCCCATTTATTGAAAGAGAACAGATTATATAGATTTCCCCAACGGTTACAGAAATGGGGAGCAGACGTCATAAAGAATAGAAAAACAGCACTAGACATAGTAATATCTAAGATAACGAATATGGGGTGCTTAGGATAACAAAAGCCAGGAACATCTTTCCTCTCCTCAGGCATAGACTTGCATAGTTTCTACGACCTTGAGATAAGCACTCAGAGTCAAAGGAATAAAGAACAGATAGGAGCAGGGGAGGTTCGGTTACAAGTGGGATCATTAAACTAAGATTTACACTCAAGTTACATTTCTACATTTGTAAGCATATGCGTGTCAAGGACTACAAGCAGAGAAATGGGGCCCAGGCATTCTTTTGTAATGCAGTTTGTAACATTCTACAAGACATTGAGTATAGATATGCAATAGGATATGGGAGGGGGGCACATTTCCAGCTCAAACAGGCTTTTATTCATTCAGCCACTGGAATGTTTGGGGTCAGGTCATGGGGAAATAAACCGATATCTATTTTATATCAAGTCCATAGTATTTCCATACCCAACAGTCCCCACTCTCAGCACTGAGTGAACCCATGTTCACTCAGTTAGCTGGACACATTCCTTCTGTTCCCAAAGAGGCCTTAACGCCATCTCCATTAAAGTCGGTTTTGGTCTCCTTGTAAGGGAGGCCAAAGACCTATGCATGCAGGTAGACAGGATCTGTATAATATTAGGAATACATTGAAGACAGCAACAGCCAGATATAAGCAAAACTACTACAATAACTATATAAAATGATATTTTGTGCCAGCTGGGCCAGCTAGAAAACCAATCAGACACACTTGAGAACAAAAAAACTTTTCAATCCCTTCCACATCATGATAGATTTGCCCAATATTGTTCAAATGTTTCAGGACATCAGCTTTACTGTCAGTGATATGGGTGCAGCACTCATTTCCAATTAACGCACATATACCGCCGTGGGAACGTAATAAAAAGTCCAGGGCTAATCGATTTTGTAAAACTACAGTTCTTATTTGTCCTTGTTCATTGGTTAAATCTGAAAATGAAATAGCAGATTCATTCATAAACCGCTCGAAAGACTGGGACAGTTGTACTAATTCTTGGTAATTTTGGGCTGCACCATAAAAAGGAAAGGCTCCTCTGGCTATTGCCTCTCCTATTCCCCTGAGGTTTCTGTGGCGCGACATCAGAAGAAGGGGGGTTACTCGAAGCCCTGGAACCACCCTTCCCAATGTACACGTCCAGGAGCCATATTCTGGCAATTTCCATACTGCTGAATGCTCACAGAGCTACCAAAGTCCAGCTGGTGATTGGTGATCTGCTAAATCCAATAAAAAGGGAACCAATTGATGATCAGCAAATGTTAACTGTAACAGATATTGCCAAATTGAAAGCCACGTCATGTTACCAACTGAACGTGTTTTGTTCGTCAAAGTCCAATTACCATTTCCAAGAGGGAATATTACAATATCACACATCATCCCCCCTTGTACTTGCCTTTTGCTGCTCACACAGACCTCACTGTTCACAGATCCGCTAATAACCAGGCCCCCCTCTAGCACCTTGGAACTAGAGTGGGTGGCAAAGGAAACATACTCTCTAAGCAGCAGAGGGGCCCCAGTTAAGGGGACTCCCGCCTGTCCATATGGAGGAGTGTGTGCACAAACATAACAAGTTCCTTGTTTTGGGGCTGTTGCTTCCATCAAAGCCACAAAAGTATTTCCCCCCCATCCTGTTACTGGTTTTGTATCTTTTGGTGTTTTAATGTCTGTTTTTGCAATTGAAGGAGGTGAATTTGCCAAAATCTTTGCTTTATCTCGTTGGTTGAGCTTCTCTTTTAGCTCAGTGTAACACGTTCCATCCCCAATACCAACACAATATTTCACAGTGTTATACTTCTTAAGCCTAAAAGAAATCATGTTATATTCTCTCACCACAGTATTTTCATCTATGTCAGGCAGGCAACTCTTTTGATTAAGTGGCAAACACAATTTCTTGCACTGAAATGTCAGCGGAATCGGCCATTCTATTTCTACATGTGTACAATGTGTAACCCATTTCCCCGTATGGTTGTGCTGCAGCACCACTGCTGCTTTGCTACACAACTGGCCAGCTATTTCTGCCTTTACCAAGCCCTCGGGAATCTGGGTTACATCATACCAAAAGGGATCTGGGCAATCAAGTGTCTTTGGAATTGTTCTTCCCCATTCCACAAGTTTGTGATAATCTGAGTCATCACAAATCTTGATGTCTGGCGGGCAACACAGGCCTTGTACATAAGAAAAACAAAAGAAAAACATATGAAACCAAAATATAGAGAAAAACATATTGTATCGTGTCAAATAGTCTATAGCAAGTCTCGGTTTCAATCGGGATCAGCGTCTTGAAATGGAAGCTGGTCTGCTTGCCACTGTCCTGTCTCTCCGCTTCTTCTCAGACGGAGTTTAGGAACCAATGGAGGTGGTAAAGCCGATACCACTGCTGGTTTCAGATGGGAATGATGGATCCAGGATTTCCTTCCTTCTAGGAAGATGGCTGTCTGAGTGGATAACAGGACCTGATGTGGCCCTGTGTATCGTGGCTGCAACGAATCGCCTCTCACAAACTTCTTAGCCCAGACAAAGTCTCCCGGTTGGTACGGGTGCACCTGGTCCTCAAGAGGCACCGTCTTCGAATAACGGGCAGTTCTCCACAGCTCTCGCAGCTTTTGCTGTAAGGAAATATACTGGGATACAATTATATGATCCCCCCCAATAGTGAAACATCCACACTTGGCAGGGAGCCGCCTTTCACAGGGGGTCTCCCATACATCAACTCGAAGGGGAAAAGCCCCAAAGCCCACATAGGACGCGTGCGCAAATGAAAAAGAACTATGGGCAGTACCTGAGGCCATCTCAACCCTGTTTTCTGTGTATACTTAGCCAATGCAGACTTAATTTCTGGATTATATCTCTCAGTCGTCCCAGATGATTGTGGATGATACGGAGTATGAAATAAATGTTTAATGCCCAAACCTTCCTCTATTTTGGCCAAAACTTGTCCTGTAAAATGTGTTCCTCGATCCGAATCAACTGCTGCTGGAACACCAAAACGAGGAATAATTTCCTTCAACAATATTCGTGCCACTGTAGTTGCTGTTGCATTTGCGGTGGGGTATGCCTCTATCCATGCTGTAAGCGGACAGACCAACACTAGTAAATGGCGTTTCGCTTCCGCTTTTGACAAATCGACAAAGTCTATTTGAATATGATGAAATGGAGCGGCAGGCATCGGTCTACCCCCTTGAGGGGCCCTATTTGGAAGGGCTGGGCCATTTGCCTGGCAAGTGTGGCATGCTTTCACTATTGATGTACAAATGGGCTGGATTCCTGGAGCGTACCAGGACCGAGTTAGTGCTTCGACTAGGGCATGTGTACCATAATGCCCTCCGTGATTGTGATGCCATTCAGCCGCCACTCGATATAGTGAACGCGGCAAGCACGCTCTGCCATCTGGCATAGTCCAAAGTCCTTGCTGCTGTGTTGCTCCTAAAACAGCCCATTGTTTAGTTTCCTGTGGAGGAACAAAGAGGAACAAAGGCGGTTGTAACTGCTGCCAATGTTGGTAACGCCAAAGGCAAAAGAGCGGCTTGTCTTGCAACCTGGTCAGCCAAGGCATTTCCCAAAGTCACTGGATCTTGTTCCTTCATATGTGCCTTGCAGTGGACTACCGCAATTTCTAGGGGTTCAAGAATAGCATGCAATAATTTCTGCACCAACTGCAGAAGTTGAATCGGTTTTCCCCCCGCAGTAGTAAAACCTCTATACCACCATAAATGTATATGACAATGGATAACCCCAAAAGCATACCTGCTGTCAGTAAAGATTGTTACTCTTCTTCCTGAAGCAAGCTGACATGCCCATGCAAGGGCGTATATCTCTGCCGCCTGTGCCCCCCATTTCCCGGGCAATGCAGCCGCTTCTAAGACTTCCCATTGAGTTGTTATAGCAAAACCCGTATACCTTACCCCATCCTGATAATAAGAACTGCCATCAGTAAACAGAACAAGGTCCGAATCTGGCAGAGGTTCATCAGAGAGGTCTGGTCTGATCTGTAGAGTCGATTGAAGAACTTGCACACAATCATGATCAGGAAGTGGGGTAGGTAAGTCAGGTAAAAGCGTGGCTGGATTCAATGGCCCACAACACTCAAAACGTAAGTTTGGATCCTCCAGCAGCTCAGCTTCCAGTTGCTGCTGCCTTTGTGCAGAGAAAACTTGCATGGTACCTTTACGCAGCAATGCCGAAAGAGCGTGTGAAGTCCAAACAGTCGTAAAATGCCCAAGTGTGAGTCCCTTTACTTTGGTCAAAAGCAAAGCTGCTGCAGTTAACGTGTGTGTGCAGGTAGGCGTGCCTCATGCAACACTGTCAATCTGCTGTGAATAAAAGGCTACTGGAAAATGGCTAGGACCATACAACTGGATCAAAACTCCACTTGTAACCCCCGCCCTCTCATGTACAAACAGATGAAAAGGTTTGTTGTAATTCGGGGGTTTCAGAGACATTGATGTGGCAATGCTCTGTTTAAGCAATTGGAAAGCCCTTTCAGTGTCCCGGTCCCATTGTATGTAATCTGGTGCTTTATTTGCAGTTAACACATGGAGTGGTTTACTTAACTCACCACACGAGGGCAGCCACGGTCTACAAAATCCAATAAGTCCCAAAAAACCTCTAAGCTGCCGCTTTGTCTGTGGAAGCGGGCAATTCTGTATTGTGGCTACCCGTCCTGGGTCCATTTGTCATCCATCCGGAGTCAGAATAAAGCCCAAGTATTTAACTCTTGGTGACAGCCACTGTATTTTCTTCAGGTCAATTTTATGGCCCCTTGAATGTAAGTAAAGCAAAAAGGTCTTACCGTCCTGGCGCAACCCTTCTTGTTGTTCATTTGCCATCAAAATATCATCCACGTACAAAACAAGGGTTGAACCCTGTTCCAGAACGAACCCCTCAAGATCTTCTCTTAGACATTGGCTGAAAATTCCGGGTGAATCGCAGTAGCCCTGTGGAATTCTGGTCCAGATGAAAGATTTCTGGTCCCATTCAAACCCGAAAAGGAACTGAGAGTCTGGGTGCAAAGGAATACTAAAAAAAGCATTTTTCAAATCAATAACAGTAAACCATTTGGCGTTCCATGGTATCTGACTGATAATAGTCACTGGGTCAGGTACGATGGTATGCAACGGAACCACATACCTGTTCACAGCCCTTAGGTGCTGACAAAATCTCCAACGAACCGGATCTCCCGGTTTCTTTGGTGGTTTCTTTATTGGCAAGATAGGTGTATTACATGGAGTCCTTTGAGGCCGTATGATGCCTTTTTCCATAAAACCTTCTATTATAGGTCTTATGCCTTCTCTTGCTTCCAACGATAAGGGATACTGCGTGACTCGTGGTGGAGGAAGGAAAGGCTTTACTTGAATTCTTACCGGATACACTGACCGAAGCAATCCTACATTGGTTTCTTCCGTTCCCCAAAGCTCCACTGGTAGTTCCGCCAAATCTTCTGGCAACTGATATCCCTTCACTTTCTCTCGTGCTTGGGCATTTGGTGATCCTAACAGGTTCATTAATAACCCTACCCCCCCAGGAGTGCAGGTTAAAGTGGCCTCAAGTTTACACAACATATCGCGCCCCATCAAAGGGATAGGACAAGAAGCAGAATACAAAAAAACATGGTTAAAAGTTCTATTTGTATAAGTCACAGTCAAAGGAGAAGTAAGACACATCAGAGCAGGATTTCCATCCACTCCCATAGTTAACTTCACTTCTTGACTCAGCCATTCTGGCATCGCCATGTTAACCAGGGAGTAAGTGGCTCCTGTATCGATCAAGAAAGGCATGTCGATGCCCTGTATATTAAGAGAAAGACGTGGCTCCGAAGTGGGGGAAGACAAGGAAAGGAAAAGACCGGCCAAAGACATAAGATTCATCAATCCCACTGAATTCACATTGCCCCCCTCCACGCTTAGTCATTGAGAAGCAGACGGCTGGCGATTGTACTGTGCCCACGCAGCTGGCATTTGCTGCTGTGCCACTGGCCACTGGCCGCTGCTGCTGCTGCTGTACTGGAGGAGGTGGGGGAGGAAAATCAGTGGACGCACCTGAAAAATCTGAATATGAAACATTAGAATATTGCTGAGATTGATCGGAACTTTCTGATCTCCATGGGCAATCCCGTTTAAAATGGGTAAAATCTCCATATTGGAAGCAAGCCCTATCTCCTTGCCAAGACTGATGTGATTGTCCTCTCCCTCTCTGATCTCCAGCCCGAGGTCCCCTCGGAAATCCTCTTCCCCTGCCTCGGAAACCTCTACCCGGCGGCTGGCCTCTAATTGCCAGTGCCAGCATCTGAAAATCCTCCTTCTTCTCCTTCTTCTTGTTCTTCTCTTTCTCCTTATCCCAAATGAAATCCGCTACCTCTAGGATCACTGTCACAGCTTCCCCCCCATCGGAGTCTATAATTCAAAAAGTAGTCTCGAACAGACGGTTGTGCCTGATGGACAAAGGACGAGATCAAAGTAGGATGATCTTGTGCTTTTTCTGGATCCAAATTAGTGAAGCTACGCGCTCCCTCCAACAGGCGTGTCCAAAATTGCCTTGGAGTTTCAGTGGCTTCTTGTTTGCCATAAATTTTGCTTGGTTGGGGGGCTTCTGTGACATTTGTTCTAGATATCCCAAAATCCTCTCTCTATCGGCCTGCAGCTGGGCGCAGCAAGACTGCGTCCAGTCTCCCGCAGTCCAAGCTGCAGCCGCCTGTGATCTAACTGCCCAAGACATTCGTGTCAGAGATTCAGCTGCCCATGCAGTCTCCAACGCCCACAACCTACTGCGCTCCTCTCCAGTTAAAACTCTCCTAAGCAGATGTTCCACATCCCCGTATGTGGGATTGTGGCTTTCCAACAATCTGCTTAGTAACTCCCTTATTTTCCTTGGTTGTTCTCCAAAAGTTCCAGCTAAGTTACTCCATTCCTTAAGATCCCATTCTAACCAAGTCTTCTGCTCGACCACCTCTGTATGTTGGACCTGTCCAGCAGCATCCACATACGGCTGGTCGCGCACAATCAAAGGCAATTCCTTAGTTAAAAGCAAATCCAATTCCTTCTCCCTTTCCAATTTTCTTTTCTTTTCATACTCCCTTCGCTTGTGCGTGACCACTCCCCCTGAGACCCCCTCCTCTTTCCCCTTCTCTTTTGACTCATCATCTGAGTCAGAAGAGAAATTCTTTTGCCTCGGTTGAGGAGTTCCACCTTTGGGGTTGCGAGGCGGAACTGGGGCAGAAGGTATAATGAAACGACTTAAAATCATTCCTCTCTCTGATTCTTCATCAGTAAAATAACTGGGAGGGGAGTCCTCACTGGTCAAAGTTCTCACTGCCATAACTGTAAACCCTTTCCATTTCTGCACTCCCATCTGCCACAGGAGCCAGAAATCTAACTGATCTGGGTGGTTTACCTCAATCCGTTTCCATACTCCTCGTAACGGAGCGGCTTCAAAGGAACCACCTCTCACCCGGGGCCAAAACTGCAGTTGTCCACGGCCACACTTCCGCGCAGAGCTCAATCATCCTTTTCTTCTTCATGCCCTTCAACAGCAGCAAGTTTTTCTCATCCCACAATTTACACATTATTCCCAAAGGGACATCCTCCACCGGAATGCTCCCTTTCTGCCCCATAGCGTCTGGCAAAGATTTCTCAACTGCAACATTACCCACGTGCTGTCAACCATTCCGCCTCTCGAGACAACCGAGAAAAATCTCTCGTGGCACCTGTTGTCAAGAGGGGAGGAAACACACCGGTAGCACACGGTTCGCACAGGATATCCTGGACGAGCCCCCAATTGTTAGGTCCAAACCCAACACGCAAGCCGTCACTGTCTACTCAGCTCACATCCACCCTGGAAGGTGGGGAGTTGAGAGCAAGAATCTATTACCAGAGGCCAGGAAATAACACACAATATTACCTTTGCAAAGGGGTCCCAAGACCTGCCAGCAAGATGCCTTTCAGAAGTGGGAACCCCGTTTATTGAAAGAGAACAGATTATATAGATTTCCCCAACGGTTACAGAAATGGGGAGCAGACGTCATAAAGAATAGAAAAACAGCACTAGACATAGTAATATCTAAGATAACGAATATGGGGTGCTTAGGATAACAAAAGCCAGGAACATCTTTCCTCTCCTCAGGCATAGACTTGCATAGTTTCTACGACCTTGAGATAAGCACTCAGAGTCAAAGGAACAAAGAACAGATAGGAGCAAGGGAGGTTCGGTTACAAGTGGGATCATTAAACTAAGATTTACACTCAAGTTACATTTCTACATTTGTAAGCATATGCGTGTCAAGGACTACAAGCAGAGAAATGGGGCCCAGGCATTCTTTTGTAATGCAGTTTGTAACATTCTACAAGACATTGAGTATAGATATGCAATAGGATATGGGAGGGGGGCACATTTCCAGCTCAAACAGGCTTTTATTTATTCAGTCACTGGAATGTTTGGGGTCAGGTCATGGGGAAATAAACCGATATCTATTTTATATCAAGTCCATAGTATTTCCATACCCAACAAATTCAAATGGAGTAAAAGCTGTTAAGATTACAGACTGTATTAGCCCCAGCTGTGGGCTGCTTCAAATTGTAAGGATCGGCACCATGGAATCAAGGAGGCAGATTCAAAGGTTTCACTCATAAGGAGAAGTTTATTGAGTAATTTAGCGAGCACACAGGCATACCCAATAACTGGAACAGGCTGCAAGGTTCCCGCATGGGCATCTGCAGTCTGTATGCTGAACTGGACTACAACAGGCTTGCCTACCCAGTGGAACAGACCCAAGGTCTCTCACGGAGAGGCGTTAAGGTCTGCACCCCGAGCTCACAGCACAGGCACCTTTTATAGGAGAAAGTTTGGCAAGGCATACACAGTGACGGAATGCATCATTAGCTATATCTAAAAATCAAATCAGCACATCTTGACAGGGTACATCATTAATCAGACTAGGCATCAAAGCTGCCCTATGCCTAAAAGACAATGGCTACTATCTCACTATCTTTGAAGTATCCCCGTCCCTTGTTCTGGGGTGTCAAGGCACTTGATGGATCACCCTATCTATGTGAGAGGACACTGGTCTGGTGCCAAAGCACATCTTGACCTCTCTATGCTACTCTTTCCATGGCACGTGCCCTACTGTTCATCAGCATGTGCAGCCCATCCTTGACACATGTAGCTCATTAGAGCTAACTGGACCAGTGCCAACGCTACTGTCCTTGGAGACGCATCAAACTGTTCTTTTACTCCCTACTAACCTCCTAGATAACAATGCTGAATGTAGGTTGTGTCTTCCTAATGACCGTTACTTGACCCAATCTCTAATGAGCGCAGTCCCTTGCAGGTGCTTTCTACTTGAGAACAACAACCTATTAAGCTTTTACTTGCAAATCTTAACTGCTTAAAGGCACTTATACATAAGAATAGCCATACATATGCATTGCATTGATTACATAAAAGCCCCATGGATTACACGGACAAATATAACTCTACACCATATACAAAATGAAATGACATCTAGTTGATGGACTATTTGAAGGAAAGGCCTGTGTTATCCAAAAGCATTCATCTTTTTTCATGTTAAGAGACGTGGCAAAGGCATTCTATGCCTTTTGCCACAGAACGATGCACAGAGCAAAGCAAACAGCCATCTATTATTCATTCAGTTTCAATGGATGTTACATGTCTTTGAACTCACAGCACCACTAAAGTTCAGTTATCTGGTCCATGGGAGTGGCAGAGCCTTTCATTTAAGGCAATTCCCTATTGCAAATGTCATCAGAATGACACCTTGAACTACTCAGTTTCCTCCACTGAATAAACTAAATGTTCTTTACATAAGATGTGCAAAGGAAAGGTTTCATCAGCCAGCGAATCCCCCACAAAGCAGGGCTATCAGAGTTTTGCACCATTAAAGAACTGGCATCCCTCAGATAAGGTTTGGAAAGCTAGCTTCCCTGTGCTGTCTGAATCTCCATGAGTGTAACTTGGCTCTGATTCTTTCTGACTTCAGCAAGTTCCAGAGAGGTAGCCTTGTTAGTCGCTTGTAACAGAAAGACTTGTCGCATCTTAAAGACCAACAGATTTATGCCACAAGACCATGTTTTTTCTGGTTTGGGGTTTCATTAAAGTATTTATTAAAGATACAGAAAAAAGACAAATCTAAACAGAGACTTGTTTGATACAAACGATATGAACTTCTTCTGATGCAACAAAGTACAGTAAAAAGTGGATTATTCTACAGCTGTACCATCTCAAAGAGCAGCAGGCCTACTAAATGTGAAGCATTTGTAGGACAAAAGAAGGAATATAGCTGGATGGAAGGATGCATGATTCATGAAGCTAGTCCCAGGACAACTATTCAGATATCATACTGATGCTCAGTTAATGAAAAATCTGCCACACACAAGTGCAAGAAAATCCCATAAAGGGATTTATTGAAAGACTCAAGACCATTTTAAAGATTGAGCTGAACAGCAAAAATGAGAACCTTATAATTGACAGTCAGATTGTCCCTGCACTGTCATACTGCTTTAGAATCCTGAAATGGACAAAAAGGATTGGAAGCAGGAAGAATGCTGGACTTGGTTTCTCAAGTTCCATCTCCACCGTCTTAATACTAGCAATAAAATCTGCTTATTATACAGCAACAAGAGTGCTGCCTGGATACTATAGCCTGCATGGATTTTGTGCATTCCACCATGTTAAATTGAAAATACCCCCCACACCATTCTGCTGCTTCCCATAAGCTCATTTCAAAACAAAATCTTTGAAAATTTACACTCCTGAACTCAGAAACACTTGCTTGACAACCCTCTAAGTTTTCATGGCAATACACAAAACACTCAGAGAGAATCCAGAATTTAAAGTCTAAAATGGGAGGGGGAAAATCCAGACCCCTGCTGGACTTTTTTCTGTCAGGGTCTCATAATTTGTTGAAATTAATTAAAAATCAGTTATGTTCACAGAGTACCTGTAATCCTACTACTGACCTTGCCCTATACTCTGACCTTCATCTTCTGTAGTTTAAAAGTTATAAAACTGCATGGCTAATTTTTAATTAATTTAAGGAAATTAGCATTGAAGTCTATGATATTGCAGGCATGTTCAGTAAGAATCAACTGTCAGTGTTCTAAAAACCAGACTAACAGCTGTTTGGCTTGCCTAATCAGACTCAGCTTTGGTTTAAATTTAGATGGGAGACTACATGTGTCTGCTGCAGAATAAAAAGGTGGGGGAAACCCCAAAAGATGAGACTATTATTTATTTATTTAGTGCCATCAATGCAAATGACACTAGAAAACCCAAAGAAAAGGGGTTTTCCCTCTGCCCAGTGCCCACCCACTCAATCTCCTCCCTCCCCTCCCCTACTCCTCCCCTACTCCCTCCTACCTACCCATCCCCCTCTTCCCTTCACCTTCTTACTACCCCTCCCCTTCCTCCCCTCCCCCTCTCCTTTCCTGTCCCTCCCCCAGGTCAGTTTCACCGATCCTAAGCAGAATTGCACAGGAGTAAATGATCAAATCTGCCCTCTCCCTCCTATCCCCTCCCTCCTGTCCCTCCCCTCCCCTCCTCCCCTCCCCTCTCCCCTCCTCCTCAAGATGAGGATAGTCAAGAACTTAATTCCTAAGTAACTGGTATTCAGAGATCCTGGAGGAAACATAGTAGTAGCCATTGATAGCCTTATCCTCCATGAATTTGTCTAACCTTATCTTAAAGCCCCCTCAGTTGGTGGCCGTCACCACATCTTGTGGTAGTGAATGCCATAGTTGTGAAGGAGAAGTAGTTCCTATTGCTCCAGGGAACTAATTGTCTGTACATATAACCATAGATTCCTCTGAAGGATCCTCAGAACTACAGATAGTTATAATACACCTTCAAAGCCATCTGCTGATGCCCTTCTCCAAATAGAATTCCCTCCCCAAGAGGTTCTGTCTGGCACCAGCATTGTGATCCTTTAAGTCCCAGTCATAAACTTTTTATTCATCCAAGCATTCAAGTCCTGTTTCTGATTTTTTGTTTTATCTGCTGCTATTTAATTTGTCGTCTGTTTGAGTATGATGTGTTTTTTAAAAAAATATTGTTCTTATATTCTTGTAAAACATCCTTGGGAACCATGTCAGTTCTGATGGAGGCTGATATAAAATATTTGAAATAAGTAAATATAACTTACTAACAATAGATGATAATCCTAAAAAATCCATATCTTGCCCAATTGCATAATGCCTGATATGCACAGTGTGCTCTTCAGTATGCAGAATGCCACCCTGAAACTGTTTTTAGACTGTTTTAATAGCATGATTTTTTAAAGGTTTTTAAATGTGTTTGCCACCTTGGAGTCCTTCGGAGGAAAAGCGGGATGTAAATTCAATTTATATTGTTGTTGTTGTTATTGCCCACCTTTCACCAGTAGGTCCCAGAGTGGGTTACAGAAATTTAAAATACAGTTTTAAAAACAATTAAAACACATTACATTCACAGAAATAGGGTGGATCCTAAAAACATACATCTCAAGTGCTGAAGGCCAGGGTAAAGAGGTGTGTCTTTAGCATTCGCCAAAAACTGTACAGCATATTGTAAGTGACAGCATAATCTCTCTCTCTCTCTCTCTCTTACACATTTGCATGTCTATTCAGAAGCAGGGCCGGTGCCAAAGGGTGGCCAGGTTGGGCCCAGGCCAAGGGCCCTGTGGCCCACAGGGGCCCCTGAATGGCCCCTTGTTAGGGTTGGAGTTAGCGCTCTACTTCCATGATACGTGGCAATTGCAGGGAGGGAGCTGCCTGCTTGCTCCCCCTCCCCCTGCCCACCCGCTCGCTCACCTGCCCTCCCCCCCTCACTCCCACTTGGCCCCTGCCCGCTCACCTGCCATCCTGTCCCACAGCCCACTCAGTAGGTAGGTAGGTAGGTGAGGCGTGCATGCGTGCAGGTGCCAGGGCCCAGGGTAGGCTGGTGCCCGGCATTCCTGGTGCCAGCCCTGTTCAGAAGTATTGAATATAATGAGACTTACTCTCAGGTAAGTGTGTATACAGTATATAGGATTGCAACCTTAATTGCTAGAATTTAGGCTAAATGTAAATGTGGTTATATTAATTAATTAATTAATTAATTAATATCCCACCCTTCTTCCCAGCAGGAGCCCGGGGCAGCAAACAAAAGCACTGACTTTAAGATACATTACAACAAAACATCTTTAAAAACATTTTTTTAAAAAAGCTTTGAAGAATTTATTTATTTTTAATGTGGTTGTATTCTTAATTTTTAGCAGTTGCTCCTTTCATAGAATCATAGAATCGTAGAGTTGGAAGGGGCTTTTAAGGCCATCGAATCCAACCCCCTGCTCAATGCCGGAATCCAAATTAAAGCATTATTGTTGTTGTTGTTGTTATATCATTTTTACTGGCAAAAAGAAAAGACAAAGGAAATCTACTAAATGCACAATTAAAGTCAAATACATAATTGATTAATCAGTGTCCGAGTATTTACTTTTGTAGATTTGTTAACAATATTGTGTTTTGATTAAATACACTGAAACTTCAGCTTTGTCAAGACCAGTCATCACACAGAACTAAAGAAGATTCAGTGCTAATTACATCAAAAGAGAGAGTAGCTGATGGAAGCGAATCTTCAGGCTTGACATGCAAATCAGGTAAGGCCTTTAACAGGGAAGAAAGATGCTTGTTCCTTTTTTCTACAAGTTATTTACATCCAGCTTTAGAAAATGTAACCAGGGAAAAAGCAAACTGAAGGGGCAAAGGGCAGAGAATGTCCTTTTCTTACTCCCATAAATCATGGCAATTGAATTAGATCATCTCAGATTGAGGAACAAAAAAGCTAGTTATAGATCCATTTTGCAACACTGCCTGACATGGTTTCCATTTGTGACTCACAGAGTGGCATTCCTTATTCTGAGTGCTTCTTCTCTGACAATATATGCACTTAATGTGAAGATGTGTAAATTTACAGTAAAACAAATGAACCCCCAGGAAGTTATGTTAAATTTCTGGTTATTTTAATGCCTTATTTCAATTCCTCTCCCCTTAATGAGAATTGAAGAGATGTATCAAGTGACAGAGACTTTCCAAATTGAATGTTCTCCCCCCCATTCCTTTGATGTATAGATGTAACTTTCATGAAAGGCAGTGGGAGGTGAGAGGCAAATAGATCCCTCCATTTACAGGCAAAACATTTGAGCTGCTCCAATAGTAATTCTGGAGTGTGCCATGCATCTTGGTCTTCAAAGTGCAGCAGATTTATTGAAAGCACAGGTCCTCCAGTGCAATTTGCCTGAGCAAAGACATTATGGATGGCACTCACTCACTCACTCACTCACACACACACACACATGATGAAGCCTTGCAAGGCTTTAAAGACATCTATAAATTAAGACACGGGATAAAAGTGTTTCCATCCTCCATACTGGGTGCATCACAACCATACCCTTCCAAGAATATTGTTACAGGCAGGGGTGCAGCTTGGGCTGGGTCTCAGGGCTGAAGTCTAGGTCTCTGCAGCCCAGGGCGACCCTATATGACCAACCAGAGAGTGGCAGATGGTGGGGGCACTGGCAAACAGACCAGATGTCAGCATCTGTGCTGGCATGGGCATCCCAGGGCCCACCTTCCAGGGCTGATGCTGGTCACTCAGCATCCTTTTAAAAAAAATGTAGTCAGAGGGAGGCCAGCCAGGTGTGCACATGGCTACAAATACTCATTTTATCTTATTTCTTTCTGTAAGTTGCTTTAGAGTTCACCTTTGCAAAAAAAAGTGACTAATAGATATAATTCATCATAATTAACCAATATTTTTATTCTAATATATTATCCTTTTCAACAACAAAATGGTGCTTATTTCCAAAATAGTGTTTAGTATCAGGGCAGCAGAAGCAAACTCCATTTTATTCCTGTAGTCATGAAGGTGTTAGGATTTAAGTGAGTTTTTAAAATGCCCAACTGCGTGTGGTCAGAATACTTTTTTTTTATCACAGTTGGCAAACTTTTTTTTTTTTTTTTGCTCTAACATATGAGGAATGTAGAAACATTTAAAGCATGGAATGGTAGTTGCGGGCTGGAGGGTAGAGGAAAGTTAACTGAGTGCTTCACAACAGAAGAAAAATACCATCTAAAGGACAGCCCTCTAAGACCATTAAATCCAGGTCTAGGGGTCTAAAATTACCTGTCTGCATCTCTGGTTAGGAATCCCCCAGTTCTCTGAGTGGTGAGAATTTCCAGGAATGCAGCATTTACCTGGATTCCCGTTCCGTGCCTGGGACCTACCGGGCAGAGGGACGAGCTTGCGGCCGCTGTCGATGTCCCGGCCGCCATCTTGGATGGGATGCGTGCACACACGGCGCGCTGGCGCGCCGTCGTGAGACGCGGCAGGGAGGCGGGGCGGCTGAAGGCTATTTAAGGCCGCCCCGCCTGCTTCCCGCCATCCAGTTCAAATTTCGGCGGCAATCGGGGCAGCCGCAGCAGCAGCAGCTTCGGCTCGGCGCGGTTTCCTTCAGCGGCAGCTTCGGCCGGGCTCCTTTTGGCGGCAGCTTCGGCGGGGTTCCTTTGGCAGCGATCGCGGCAGCAGCAGCTTCGGCAAGGCGCGGCTTCCTTCAGCGGCAATTTCGGCAGCAGCAGCTTCGGCGGCGGCTTCTCTGCCGGCGCACGTGGGCCTCCGGAGGCTTCCTGTGGCCAGGGTGGCTGGGCGGCAGCGAGCCCCCCCCCAACCTCATTGAGAGACAGGGAGGCAGTGGCGGCGGGCAACAAGGCCTAGGCGGCGAGGATCCTGGGGCAGTCACGACGAGGCGGCAGCGCAGGATCGGATCCAGCACGGCGAGGACCACAGGCTAGGCGGCCTTTGGCCGGCAACTTTTAAATTTAATTGTTAATTTTAATTAGCGCGGGGGTAGGTGGGGCACGACCCAACCATCAATCCTTGCCACGTGCAGGGCAATTAGGCTACCCTCCAGGATAATTGGGTGCCGGGTGGGGGTATTGATTAAGCAGGCGGGCTCCTTCACAACGCTTTGTAATCACGTCGTTTTGCAAGCGGGGCCCCCTATCTCCCTCTAGTATGCCTAAGAAAGGACAAGGGGGGCCAAAAGGGAAGGGAAAGGCCCCCAGAGCAGGGGGGAGATGCCCACCCCCAGCGGCGGAGGGGGCAAGGAGTGGGGAGGGGCCACCATGGGCGGCCATATTAGCCAGGTTGGAAGCCCTAGAACATGGCTCAAGCCACCCTAATGCACCCCGGGACCAACCTGTGACAGGGAAGAAGAAAGACCCACCACCCAAACGGTCTCGGGGGAAAACACAGCGGCCAGTGAACAGTGCTGATGCAGGGGCTGTTGCTTCCATCTTAGCGCGACTGGATGTGCTGGAGGCCGGGCTCAGGGCTGAGGCGAGGACGCCCAGCATAGAGCCAGGCGCAACTCCCACCCTGCAAGCAGCCCCAACAATGCAGCCCGCACAAGGACCTTCGGCGGAAAGCACACAGGGTGAGTCCTCTATCATGCCACAACAACAAGGACAGCAGCAGTGGAGCTGGGCCCCCTGGGGGTACCCCTACTGGCCCTTTTCCCCACCAGCGGTAACCGAGGGATATGGGCAGGCAGGGACCCCCGCCGGCGGGGGGGAGGTTACGCCACAGCAGCAGCATCCCCTAAGGGAGGCCTGCGAGCAGGTCTGGCACCTCGCCGCTGGGACGGCGACGGAAGGAGGACATCAGCCCGCCCTGTCTGCCAACCCCCCTGCAGAGATATCCGACCCCCTGGGATCAGTCAGAGAGGGGGCCATACCTTTTGGGGAAACGTCTGCCCCACTGGGTTTTCATCTTCTGCCTGCTACGAAGGACAGAATATGGAGGGGAGAGTATGTGGACCTATTCTCGCTCCTGTACAGGGAGCCGGTTGGGAAGGATAAGGATAAAGGAGAACATGCAGAGCCCGATAGGCCCAAGCGCCGACGGGTAGAGCGCTCTTGGGCTAACTGGCTGCCTGCATTCCTTACCTACATGGGGGTGGTAATACAGAGGCAGCCTCACAGGGCCTCGGTACTGATCAAATACCTCGATATCATATACCGGGGCTATTCGGAGTTTCAAGGGACGGCATGGCTGGACTACGACCAGGCGTTCCGTATGAGGGCGGCTTTTGATACATCCCTCCCCTGGGACAAGAAGGAGGCTGACCTGTGGCTGCAATTTATGGCGCATTCTAGACCCATGGCAGGCGATAGGGCGGACAGCGGCCATCTCTTGGCGCACCAGGCATCAGCAACTGCTTCCCGCGGGCCTGCGGGGCAGGGGGTTCAACCCCGCCTGCTTTGCTGGGAGTTCAGCTCGCGTGGCCTTTGCGGTCGGAGCCCGTGCAGGTTCAGACATGAATGTGCCATATGTGGGGGCCCTCACGCCTGCACTAGCTGCCCCAGGGGCCGCCCCTTCAGGGGTGGAAACAGGGATTCGGCTGGCGCAAGGAGGACAGGGGCTGCAGGCGCAGCTCAGGGAAAGGGGCCCCAGCCCAATTAAAATTGCCGAGCTCCGACACTTACTCCACCTTTACCCCCTAGTCCTAGATGCCCAGTTTTTATTAGAAGGCTTCACAGTGGGTTTTCGGATCCCCTATTTAGGTCCCAGGCGACCTTTCATGTCCTGCAACCTTAAGTCAGTGGAAGGCATGGAATCAGTTCTGAGAGAAAAAATTAGGAAGGAAGTAGTAGCCGGCCGGGTTTTGGGCCCCTTTGCTGCACCACCCATCCCCTCACTCAGAGTTTCCCCGTTGGGCCTCGTCCCCAAGAGGGCACCAGGTGAATTTCGCCTGATACACCACCTGTCCTTTCCACAGGGTGAGTCAGTCAATGACTTTATCCCAGCGGAGCTGTGCTCAGTCCGCTACACATCATTCGACTGTGCTGTGCGAATGGTCAGGGACTGCGGGGTTGGGGCCCTTATGGGAAAGTGTGACATCAAGTCTGCTTTCCGCCTCCTCCCGGTCCACCCACAGGACTTCGAGCTGTTGGGCTTGGCTTTTGATGGTGAATATTACGTGGACAGGGCATTGCCTATGGGCTGCTCTATATCATGCTCTGTTTTCGAGCGCTTCAGCTCCTTCTTGGAGTGGGCGGTCAAGAGGCGCGCAGGCTTGCAATCAGTGGTACACTATTTAGATGACTACCTGTTTGCGGGCCCTGCGGACTCAGGCACCTGCAGGGCGTTCATGGCACATTTCGCGGGGCTGGCTGGGGAGCTGGGCGTCCCCCTCGCGGCCGAAAAAACTGAGGGCCCATCCACTGCTATCACGTTTCTGGGCATCGAGATAGATACGGTGGCCCAATGCTGCAGGCTTCCTCAGGACAAGTTGGGGGCCCTCAGGGAGAAGATCTCAGAGGTGGTCAGTTCTAATAAGGTGACATTAGCCACTCTCCAACGGCTGGCAGGCCAGCTGAACTTTGCCTGCAGGGTTGTAGCGCCCGGCCGCGCCTTCCTGCGGCGCGTATATGACGCCATGGCTGGCCTATCACGATCCTACCACCGCACACGGGTGACAGCCGCTCTTAGGGCTGACCTGACAGTGTGGTCCACCTTCTTGCGGAACTTTAATGGGGTCTCCCTATGGAGAAGGGATCGCCTGTTGGAGGCAGAGCTACAGGTGCACTCCGATGCCTCGGGTGCCTTCGGTTTTGGGGTCATTCTGCATGACTCATGGTGCCACGGCAGCTGGCCACAGGGCTGGACACTGGCCGGCCTGACCAGAGACCTGACGTTCTTAGAGTTCTTCCCCATTGTCGTGGCCGTACACCTCTGGCCCGACAAGCTGTGTAATTCCTCAGTCCACTTTTGGTGCGACAACCTCCCCACAGTGCACGTTATTAACACCCTGTCCTCTAGAAACCCCAACGTTATGCTTCTGGTGCGAGCATTCGTGCTCCAATGTCTTCGCTATAATATTCAGTTCCTGGCGCGCCACGTTCCGGGTATTGACAATAGTATTGCTGATGCTCTATCACGGAACCAGATGGAGAAGTTTCGCCAGCTGGCACCGTGGGCAAGGGCTCTGCCGGAGGCGTTCCCCCCAGCGCTATGGGAGATTGGAGGATTGAATCAGAAAGGGCCATAAGCCTTTCTGTGGCGCCCAGCACTTTGGCCAGCTACCAGGGGGCAGGTAGGGATCTATCTAACTTCAGAGAGTCCAGGGGTTACGTCCAGGAGTGGCCCATCCCGGTCGAGCAGCTTATGGAGTTCTGCGTGGAGGGGAAACGGAGAGGCCTTTCAGTCAGGACCATCAAAGGTAAGCTCTCAGGCCTCGCTTTCCTAGCGAAGGCACGGGGCTTTCAGGACTACACGGGTGACTTTAGGGTGCGCCGGATGCTGGAGGGTTGGTCCCGCGAGCGCCCTTGCCCCCCGGATGCCCGCCTCCCCTTTTCCCCAGAGCTATTGTTTGGCCTGCAGGGACAGTGGAAGCACTTGTGTTCTTCCCCTTTCGAGGCCCTGCTATATCATGCTACGGCCCTCACTCTGTTTTTTGGGGCCTTCCGAATTGGGGAGGTGGTGGCAGCTTCCAAGAGGGATAACTCCCTCCGAGCCCTGCTAGTCTCCGACCTCAGCTGGAGGGCAGAGCGGGCCATCCTGCGGCTCAGGCGGTCTAAAACGGACCAGCATGGTAAGGGGCGCCTGGTGGTATTGGCCCCATGCCGGCAGCAAGAACTCTGCCCAGTAACAGCCCTGCGCGGTTTTGTGGCAGCGAGGGGGTCGCAGTCAGGGTACCTATTCATACATAGGAACTCCCAGCCCCTTACCAGATACCAGTTCTGGTCCGTGGCGAAGGCCGCACTGGGGAACTTAGGCGTGGACCCCAGTAAGTTCGGGACACACTCCTTCCGGATAGGCGCGGCCTCCACGGCGGCCCTATTGGGCTTTACTAAAGACAGGCTTCAGGCCGTGGGCGGGTGGTCCTCGGACGCGTACAAGGCCTACGTTAGACCACTTGCTGACACACACGGCGCCAGCGGCTAGACTTTGCCCCCCCCCAGGGCCCCCCCCCATTGTTACCCAATGTCGTTGTTGTTTCAACAGATCGCTGGACAAGATCGGAGCAGCCACGCATCCTCCTATGTGGCCACAGTATGATGTTCTGGGCAGGCCGCAGGGCGGCGAAGTCTCGCTTCGGCACGCAGCTGGGGCTCAGTCAATGGGCCGCAGTGCGGTGGCTGGGACGTCGGGGGATGCGTTGGGATGGGCTCCTGCCAGCCTTGTTTCAACCGGCTGTGGAAGTGGCAGCGCCCCAGGTGCTGGTGATCCACCTCGGGGGCAACGACTTGGGTCTGTTAAAGGGCAAGGCCCTAATTGAACAGGCATGCGGTGACCTCCGGGCCATTGCACGTCGCTGGCCGGGGGTGCACTTAGTGTGGTCAGACATCCTGCCGCGCAGGAGGTGGAATTGTGCCGGTGACCCACGAGGGATGGACAGGGCACGGAAAAAGGTGAACAGGCAAATTCAGAGGGCCCTTAGGGACTTAGGAGGTTCTGTCATCCACCACCCAGAGGTGGGCCACAACAAGCTTGAGCTGTTTCGGCCTGACGGCGTCCATTTGACGGACAAGGGCAACGACATCTTTCTAAGGGACCTGCAGAAGGGTTTACACCAGATTCTTATCGGGTGTGGGGTAAAGGGGGACTAAGCAGAGGCTTGTCCCCCTTCTGTGGCGAAGAAGTGCGGGGAAAGGTTAAAGGGAAAGGGCAGCTAGGTGACACCTTTAGGCACCTTTGGGGGTGACAGGCGGTCCGGAGGCCTGCAGCTCAGGGCTACACGGCCCGGGGACAGGGTACGGGCCGCCTTTGGGGCCAACGTGCCTCATCCGCTCAGAGTTTCAGGGCTCCGAGGGGCGGTGATGCGGGTTGGACCCCCTACACATCTTCAGGGTGTGGCTGGAGCTGGGGGGCTGGCACAGGGCAGCCCCAGGCTCAGGCAGGGCATGATCGCCCGATAGCTGCTAACAGGCTTTGCCTGGATCTCCAGAGCGCCCCGCCCTTAATCTCCCTTCTGCAGGTTCATTATTCAATTGATTCTGTTTAAATAAAGTGGCCCATCATTTACCCAAGCAATGGTGTCTGTGTTTTATTTCGGCAATAGGCCGCAATCCCGTTCCGTGCCTGGGACCTACCGGGCAGAGGGACGAGCTTGCGGCCGCTGTCGATGTCCCGGCCGCCATCTTGGATGGGATGCGTGCACACACGGCGCGCTGGCGCGCCGTCGTGTGACGCGGCAGGGAGGCGGGGCGGCTGAAGGCTATTTAAGGCCGCCCCGCCTGCTTCCCGCCATCCAGTTCAAATTTCGGCGGCACCCGCCCGACCCTCCCTCTGCTGCAGTGTGATCCATTTGGTCGCTACGGGGCCGACTAGGAATTTTTGGCCTGCCTGCCTCGCTTTGCTGGCAGGTTTCTTTTGCCTACTCCACACTGTGGTTGGGGGGAGGGGTCAAGGGTTAGCACGGGTGCCCCTGGGGTCAATAGGCTGATTGGGCTGTTTAGTTTGTATTGTTAACGGTCACTTTGGGATGCAAGCGAAGAAGTGCGGGGAAAGGTTAAAGGGAAAGGGCAGCTAGGTGACACCTTTAGGCACCTTTGGGGGTGACAGGCGGTCCGGAGGTCTGCAGCTCAGGGCTACACGGCCCGGGGACAGGGTACGGGCCGCCTTTGGGGCCAACGTGCCTCATCCGCTCAGAGTTTCAGGGCTCCGAGGGGCGGTGATGCGGGTTGGACCCCCTACACATCTTCAGGGTGTGGCTGGAGCTGGGGGGCTGGCACAGGGCAGCCCCAGGCTCAGGCAGGGCATGATCGCCCGATAGCTGCTAACAGGCTTTGCCTGGATCTCCAGAGCGCCCCGCCCTTAATCTCCCTTCTGCAGGTTCATTATTCAATTGATTCTGTTTAAATAAAGTGGCCCATCATTTACCCAAGCAATGGTGTCTGTGTTTTATTTCGGCAATAGGCCGCAATCAGTTTTGTTGCTGGAAGGAGATCATAGGAGACTGATGGAATTATCTAATGTTTACGTTTATTTAAAAATACAGAGGTTGAAAATAGATGAGGGTATAGCTTAAACACTCCGACAGAAGACCAAAGTCTACGTGGATCCCAATATTTCTTATCTGGGCATGGGAAGACATAGCCCCCTCTCTCCATGAATTCCAGGTTTTGAAGGCCCTTGGGCAAGACCTCCTCCATGAGTCTTTCAGTTAGCTTTAAAGTATGTTTCCTTTTCAATTTCCCACTTTTATGTAATTTGTGTTAAGTAAAAATTAGTGGAGCACAGCTTTCCTTTGAAGCAACATTACCAAGCATGTAGCATTTAAAATACTATAAACACTAAAAGCCCTAAATAAATAAATAATAATAAAATAAAGCTGCAAGCTATAAGAGATCATCTGCATAACTTAAAAAAAATTATTTAGTTATTTCCATTTTACATATAACAAATACAACTTTATCCCTCTCCCCCCAACCCCCCAACCCCTTATAACTTTTACTTTTCTTATTTTATTTTGCAGATACTACAGATGAGATCTTCAAGCCTCAAGATAGCCACAGTGATCTAAACAGATGGTAGCAGTCCAGTTTTCAAGTCTGATGAAGATGCTAAAATAAAAGGCCACCACTCTGTTCCAAAAGAGTCTTTTTATTTTTCCCTTCCGCCAGCTTTATTTTATGTGTCAGTTTCTCTAATAAGGCTTATTTCCCAGAGCAGAGTCAAACCATCCACTGTTCTCCAGTATCTAGCAATCACCAGTCTGGTGACTGCCAACATGAATCCAATCAGTTTTTTATATTGCAAGTCCAAAAGTTTGTCTCATGAAAATGTTCAATAAGGCTAAATCTGGGGTGAAATAGCATTGCTGTTTTGTCAGTTTCTGCATCTCCTCCCATACCTCATTCCAACAATCTCTGAACTTACAACATTCCCACCACATATGCAGGTACGAGCCTTGTGCATCACAGCCTTACCAACACTTCTGGGAACTTTATTTAAAAACATGTGCTATATATAAGGGAGTTAAGAACCATTTTTTTAATAACTTTCAAGATGATTTCTCTGTGGGAGGTTGATATAGATCTACATGGGAACTTTGCCCACATACCTTTCCATTTCTCTTCTTCAGTCTGTTCAAATCTGATTCCCATGTCTGTTTTAAGGCTAAACTGGGGCCCATATCTTTCCCTACCAGGAATCTATATAGTTTTGAGATCATACCTTGTTCCACTCCCTCTATATTTAATAGTAGCTTCTCCCCTTCCGTCAACTGACTGGTTCCCTGATTTATGACATGGTTCTTCCTAATAAATAAGCTTAGTTGATACCAGGAAATTCATGATAAACCAAGATCTTTGAGTTTGTTTTTCCATAAGTCACGTGGAAGAGGTTGACCATCTACATAGTAGTCCAATAATCTAAAAAGTTTGTTCTCAGTAAGCATTTTATCTTCTAACACCCTATCTATCCTGCAAAACTTATATAGCCAGTATACTGTTTACAATTTTATTATGTACAAGTCTGATTTTATTTTTGTAAGCCGCCCTGAGTGCCCTGTTATAGGGTAGAAGGGTGGGATAGAAATATTTTAAATAAATAAAATAAATAAATAAAACTGAGTGGTTACAAATTGGAATGAGTGGAGAGATACCTGGTAGAAAAAGTTCTTTCCTATATCTCCAGATCCTGAATATGGGAGTCATGGTTGTGTTCACATTTTTGGCCCCTTTTCTTCCTGTTTGATGTAGGGCAGACCTTTAGGATTGTGCTGTTTTAACAAGTATCTTATCATAAACCACTTCTGAATACCGCTTACCATGAAAAACCTATTCATAGGGTTGTCATAAGTCAGGATTGACTTGAAGGCGGTCCATTTCCATTTTCTATATGCACCCAGTGTTTTTCAGTTTTAAGGTCCATGGAAGAAATTAGGTGACGAATCTGAAATGCTTCATAGCAAAAAAATAAATTTGGGACCCCCAGCCTGCCTCTTTTGTCTCCCTGTATCAGTGATGCTTTGCTGTGTCCATGGTCTTTTTGATTTGAAAATAAATTGCTCAATTTTCTATTGCCAAGCGGTTAAACATTTTTTTTCTGGATCTGCATTGGGAGGACATAAAAAAGGTAAGTGACTTTTGGGGCCACCATAATTTTGATCACTGCAATTTTACTGGAGAGTGACATATTCAATTTTGTCCAGTTTTTCAAATCTGCTTATATACGCTTCCATAATTGAGTATAATTAAATTGGGATTTTTTTTAGATTTCTAGGTATATTCACTCCCAAGTAGCAAAAATGTGATTGTACCAGTGAATCCCCAAAACTGAGAAAAATGTTGGTCTTAGAGGAGAGCATTGATATAGTGAGCATAACGGAGACCTGGTGGAATGGAGAAAATCAGTGGGATACGGTTATCCCTGGATATAAACTATATCGGAAGGACAGGGAAGGACGTATTGGTGGCGGAGTCGCTCTATACGTGAAAGAAGGCATTGAATCCAGCAAGCTCGAAACCCCAAAAGAGGCAGGCTCCTCCACAGAATCGTTGTGGGTGGTGATACCATGCCCCAGGAGGGACTTAATACTGGGAACGATCTATCGTCCCCCTGATCAAAATGCTCAGGGAGACCTGGAGATGAGATATGAAATTGAGGAAGCATCCAAACTAGGAAATGTGGTAGTAATGGGTGACTTCAACTACCCGGACATAGACTGGCCGCATATGTGTTCCAGTCATGACAAAGAAGCAAAGTTTCTAGATATTCTAAATGACTATTCCCTAGACCAGTTGGTCATGGAACCGACCAGAGGGACGGCAACCCTGGACTTAATCCTCAGTGGGGACCGGGACCTGGTGCGAGATGTAAGTGTTGTTGAACCAATTGGGAGCAGTGACCACAGTGCTATTAAATTAAACATACATGTAAATGGCCAATTGCCTAGAAAATCCAACACGGTCACATTTGACTTCAAAAGAGGAAACTTCACAAAAATGAGGGGATTGGTAAAAAGAAAGCTGAAAAACAAAGTCCAGAGGGTCATATCACTTGAAAATGCTTGGAAGTTGTTTAAAAACACTATATTAGAAGCTCAACTGGAGTGCATACCGCAGATCAGAAAAGGTACCGCCAGGGCCAAGAAGATGCCAGCATGGTTAACGAGCAAAGTCAAGGAAGCTCTTAGAGGCAAAAAGTCTTCCTTCAGAAAATGGAAGTCTTGTCCGAATGAAGAAAATAAAAAAGAACACAAACTCTGGCAAAAGAAATGCAAGAAGACAATAAGGGATGCTAAAAAAGAATTTGAGGAGCACATTGCTAAGAACATAAAAACCAACAACAAAAAATTCTATAAATACATTCAAAGCAGGAGACCATGTAGGGAGGCGATTGGACCCTTGGATGATAAGGGAGTCAAAGGTGTACTAAAGAACGATAAGGAGATTGCAGAGAAGCTGGAAGAACAAGCCTTGCTGAAGCAGAGCCAGCATGGCTTCTGCAAGGGAAAGTCCTGTCTCAGTAACCTATTAGAATTCTTTGAGAGTGTCAACAAGCATATAGATAGAGGTGATCCAGTGGACATAGTGTACTTAGACTTTCAAAAAGCGTTTGACAAGGTACCTCACCAAAGACTTCTGAGGAAGCTTAGCAGTCATGGAATAAGAGGAGAGGTCCTCTTGTGGATAAGGAATTGGTTAAGAAGCAGAAAGCAGAGAGTAGGAATAAACGGACAGTTCTCCCAATGGAGGGCTGTAGAAAGTGGAGTCCCTCAAGGATCGATATTGGGACCTGTACTTTTCAACTTGTTCATTAATGACCTAGAATTAGGAGTGAGCAGTGAAGTGGCCAAGTTTGCTGACGACACTAAATTGTTCAGGGTTGTTAAAACAAAAAGGGATTGTAAAGAGCTCCAAAAAGACCTCTCCAAACTGAGTGAACAGGTGGAAAAATGGCAAATGCAATTCAATATAAACAAGTGTAAAATTATGCATATTGGAGCAAAAAATCTGAATTTCACATATACGCTCATGGGGTCTGAACTGGCGGTGACCGACCAGGAGAGAGACCTCGGGGTTGTAGTGGACAGCACAATGAAAATGTTGACCCAGTGTGCGGCAGCTGTGAAAAAGGCAAATTCCATGCTAGCGATAATTAGGAAAGGTATTGAAAATAAAACAGCCGATATCATAATGCCGTTGTATAAATCTATGGTGTGGCCGCATTTGGAATACTGTGTACAGTTCTGGTCGCCTCATCTCAAAAAGGATATTATAGAGTTGGAAAAGGTTCAGAAGAGGGCAACCAGAATGATCAAGGGGATGGAGCGACTCCCTTACGAGGAAAGGTTGCAGCATTTGGGGCTTTTTAGTTTAGAGAAAAGGCGGGTCAGAGGAGACATGATAGAAGTGTATAAAATTATGCATGGCATTGAGAAAGTGGATAGAGAAAAGTTCTTCTCCCTCTCTCATAATACTAGAACTCGTGGACATTCAAAGAAGCTGAATGTTGGAAGATTCAGGACAGACAAAAGGAAGTACTTCTTTACTCAGCGCATAGTTAAACTATGGAATTTGCTCCCACAAGATGCAGTAATGGCCACCAGCTTGGATGGCTTTAAAAGAAGATTAGACAAATTCATGGAGGCTACTAGCCGTGATGGCTGTGCTGTGCCACCCTAGTCAGAGGCAGCATGCTTCTGAAAACCAGTTGTCGGAAGCCTCAGGAGGGTAGAGTGTTCTTGCACTCGGGTCCTGCTTGTAGGCTTGCCCCAGGCACCTGGTTGGCCACTGTGAGAACAGGATGCTGGACTAGATGGGCCACTGGCCTGATCCAGCAGGCTCTTCTTATGTTCTTATGTTCTTATGTTCTTATCCGACTTTTTAAAAATTACTTTCAGACCTGCCGTTTCTTCAAAATTCTCTAGTTTCTTTTGAAGCTGTGGTAAAGCTTCTTTCAGGTTAGATAACATAAACAACATATCATCTGCATATAGACTAATTAAATGTTCTTCTTTAGCCACTTTAATTCCAATTATTATGTCATTTCCTCTACATTTGATAGCCAAGAATCCTATCACTAAGGTGAAAAGTAAGGGAGATAATGGGCAGCCTTGTTTTGTGTCCGCTTGTAACTTAATTGCCCTTGATTCTGTCCCATTATATTTTATATTAGTGGAGAACAAGGCATAGACAGCTTGCATTGCTGAGATGAAATTGGGGCCGAATTAGAAAATTTTAAGTGAATTTAGTAGGAAATTCCAATTCACGCTGTCAATGCTTTATAAATATCCAGCACCAATATGGCTAAAGGACACCCATTAAGCTTATACACTAAATAGGCGATGTACTGGATTGGCTATGTATCTGCCTGGTATGAGCCCATACTGGATGAATTCATTTGGGAATCACCAATTTGAATCTATTTGTGAGGCAAGATTTTGTAATCTGGATTTAATAATGAGATTGGACAGTAGGAGTCTGGAAGAGTTGGGTTTTCATCTGGTTTCAACAACCAGAGCTTGGAAGATTACTTTTAAAAAGTAATAAATTACAGTTACAATTACTTGGCCCAAAAGTAGTAATTACCGTTACAATTACAATTGCTCTGAAAGTAACTGATTACTTTACTTTTTCTCAAAAGTAATCACTACAATTACATTTCAGTTACTTTTTTTAAAAAACTCCTACAAGGTGCTGGCCTTGGCTGCTGCACATCTAAGAAGCCTAAAACAATATTAAAAACAAACACACACACACACGGGGTAGTAGAATAAAAAAAATTATCCATAAGATTAACATAATGGCATAACAGAATCTCACATTCCCCCAAGCAATGAAGATACCCCAACTCTTGAAATCAAATTTTACACTTGAAATGCTTTTATAATATGTTTCTGTTATGTCTCAAAAGAACAAGATGCTCAAAGAGCATGTCAGACAAGGAATGTCTTTTTACAGTCATTACGTTGCCACCAGTACTGAACAGGCGTTCTAATGCGGCACTTGAAGGCATGCCTGTGTTGTGCTGCAAAAAACACTGCAGCACACGTGGAAAGCCATGGAGTGATGACACTTCCCTGCTGGGAGACCTCAGGTACCTCACCAGTTCCTCCTCAGCAGTGTCCACTGCTGACTACTTGCCCTGGGGCAGAAAGTTAAAGAAGTCATCTTCTAAGTCATCTCCTTCCTGGTCTTTATCTGAAGACTGATCACTGTCCTCATTAAGTACACCCATCTTTATTTCAGCTTTCAGCAAGGCTTCCATTGTGTATCTAAGAAAGAGAGAGGATATGTTAACACATATATGTTAGGAAACCATCATCTGCTCTTCATTTCCTGATGCTTGTCATGTCCCCTGGTTCAGGGTCCAGCCTGAGCCTGTGCATGATGACATGGAAGGTAGGAAGGTGACCAAGTCACCACACTCATGGGGCAGCACAGCAGACCCTTAAGGATTACCTGCAGCAACCCAAGGTTGTGATGAGGAGCCCCAGGAAGAAAAGGACCAGCCCCTGCCTACCACCTTAAGCCCTCTGATGCCTCCCTTGAGACAACATTTCCCTTGGAGTAATCCACCCAAAGGGCTTCCCTAATGTTCTTACTTGTTGGTATGGGTGGTGGCCTGACATGATTCCAGCCAATCTAGTTTGAAGCGAGGGTGTAGGCAGGCTGCCAGAAGAAGCCTCTTGTCCTCCCAGATAGCTGCAAACCGCTTTCTTAGGGCTTCGCGCACACCTCTCAGCAGCTGAAAACAGTATGTGTACCTCTCAGGTTTGTTTTCCAGTCCTTCTAACTTGCGGTCCAGATTGTAGAGCGTTGGTAGCAAATACCCCATGAACATGCCGTTCTCCTGTTGCAGGATATCTAGGGACTGGGCTAGTGGCTCCATAATCTCTGTGTATTCCTGTACCACTTCAATCTCAGCAGCTGTGATCCTGGACAAGGAGCAGCGGTCCATTATGGCATGCATTTTTAGTGGCACAGTTGACAGGAGCTCATGTAGTTGCTTCAACGCATCAAAGGTGGAATTCCACCTGGTCTTATTCGGTACCTTCAGATACACACCACATTGCGCATGGATATACTCAGCAATCTGTGCTGACTGGTTCTGCTTGGACCACAACTTGCTGCACTTTCCCATCAAGGAACGAAACTGTTTCTTGAAAGGACCAAGAAGACTACTTTTGGAGGAGTCAGAAAGCATGGCCTCTATGTCTTGTGTTGCCACAAGGTTGAGGGTGTGGCTAGCACATCTCTGGTGTGGTGGTAAAACAAAATCCTCTCCTGAGTCTGCAGCTTCTTCCTCTGCCTCAGGTCCTGTGTCCAGGATCTCACAGATAGGCACAAACTCCACCTCAGCCTCCTCCTCCTCCTCCTCCTGGTTATCACCATCATCGTCACTGGTGCCTGCAGCTTCCACTGGTTCTTTGGCCATGAAAACTCTGAACGCTTTCACAAAGTTGGAGCCATTGTCTGTAGTAGTGCACAAAACTTTGTTGTGGATCCTGTACTGCACATGTACATCATGCAGTGCTTTTGAAAGGACATCGTATGTATGGCGCCCCTTCAGACGCTTACAAGCCAAGGCCCCGACCTCACGTTTCAGGGTAGTTGGGTTGATCCAGTGGGCTGTTACCCCAAAGTAACTCTTCTTGCCATTGGTCCAACAATCTGCAGTGGTTGCTATATATGTCACAGCACCCATTCAGTTTGCAAGAGTTTCTCTCATGTGGGATGCTCTCTTCTCAATTCTGTCTCTCAGAGTCTTGGCACATAGGATGGTGAGATCTTTGGGGAGTCCAATGCGAACCAGATTAATGAATGATGGTTTGTCCACAGACTGAAGTGGTAATGTCTCCTCTACAATGAAATCAATGATTCTCCTGTCGAGATTGCTCTGGGTGACAGGCTCCCTGCCAGATCCCCACCTCTCAAGGGTTGTCTGCTGCTGCTTCAGCATTTTGGGAGGAGGGGTGTCATGCATTGGTTCAGGAAGGCCATGTCTCCTTGCCTTTATTGCTTCTTCAATTGCTCTCAGCTTCTCAGGGTGTGCCCTCTGAGGAAGAAGAACAATTTTTATTTATTTATTTATTTATTTATTTATTTTATTAAATTTATATACCGCCCGACTAGCAATAGCTCTCTGGGCGGTGAACATAAAATAGCATAAAAATACAATGAATAACAAAATAATACTAAAATACAATCAACAATCCAATACAATAAACATTTTTAAAATTAAATCAGTGTAACTTAAAATGCTTCAGAGAATAGGAAGGTTTTGACCTGGCGTCGGAAGGAGAGCAGAGTCGGCACCAGGCGTACTTCCTCAGGGAGACTGTTCCATAGTTCGGGGGCCACCACTGAGAAGGCCCTAGATCTTGTCATCACCCTCCGGGCCTCCCTGTCACCCTCCGGGCCTCCCTGAACAAAGCATGAATCCAAGAAAAAATGGAAGAGGAACTTCACAATTTAAACATAAATAGACAACGGACACTCTTTGAGGACCAGCATGACAAATGCTTACCTCAAAATGTTTCTTCACATTGGATGAGGAGGAAACAGCTGATCTCAGATTTTTGATCCTTGGAAGGCAGTAATTGCATCGTACAACAACATTTTTCCCACTCTGGCTCACAAATGTACAAGCTTTCTCAAAGCCAAACCATGGTACTTGCTGTTCTGCAGATGTGGCTGTGGGCAACTGGCACTGCTTCATGCCCTCCTCCTCCTCGTGCACAGGGCCTCCTTTCTGAACCTCACTTTCTAGTTTTGCCTCCTCAGGATCAACAAGCTGTGACTCAAGTGGCTGCACTAACTGACTGCTGCTCTCAGCAGCAAAACCTGCAACAGGCGTCTCTGTAATAAACAAGAGATAATGTTCCTATATGGGTGAACTTCAGCTGTGATGTGCCCCCATCTCTTCCCCATGCTGCAAGATGCCCCAGTCAGAGTGGAAGTAAGCAGGTCGATAGCACAATTAAAAGAGATCCTATTTGCATCATTTTTGCTCACTGAATAACCCTGCCTGGGCCAGTCTAACCTACTATCTCACAGGGTTGTTGTGAGAACAAAATGAGACTAGGGTTCAAATCCCCACATAGCCATGAAGCTCACTGAGTGACCTTGGGCCAGTCACTGCCTCTCAGCCTCATGAAAACCCTATTCATAGGGTCACCATAAGTTGGAATCAACTTGAAGGCGGTACATATATTTTTTATTTTGAATATGATGATTATGATAACAAATATGCAGCATTTCAAATTAATTCTGTATGAGAAGCATTCCATGCCAAGCTTGGAAAACCAAGGATGAGGTATAAAATGTAGACAAAAATACTTTTGACAAAATGCCGTTTATCTTTTATCTTTTATATATATGAGCCTGGGTAGGGAACATTTAATCTAGCCTACTTGCTTTCAGCAAGAAGGGTTAAGTCCCTTCAGGCTAGGGCAGTCACCAGAAGGCCACAGCAGAGACGAAGGAGCCTAGTGTTGTGGAGATGTTAGATGGGAGCTTTGGGGAGTAGAGATGGAGGCTCCTGAAGGCTGCAATTCTAAACACACTTACTAAGGGATTAAGCCCCATAGAACTCAACAGGACTGACTTCTAAGTAGATATAGTTTGGACTGTGCTGTTGGTAAACCTTGACTAGGGTTCTTCTGCAAAGACATCCATATCCAAGCAGGGTTGGCAACCCCCTGCCTGGAATACCCTGCCCTTATCTTTTAATGTGGCTGCTCCAAATGTTTTTACAGATTTGACCCTTTACTTCAGAAAGAGGTCTGAAAAATGAGTAAGAGTAAGAAGTATCATTTAAAATTGTTCTTTTCAATTCACTCTTGAATGAACATCATACCTAGGGCAGATCCACATCATTCCTTTAAAGCACATTCAACACCCATTTGAAGCACATGAATCCCACCACAGAATCATGGGAACTGCAGTTTGTTAAGAGTGGTGAGAACTATAACCGTGAGGGGGAAATGACACTTCCCAGAATTCTTTAGGGGAAGTCATGTGCTTTAAATGCGAGTTGGATGTGCTTTACACATATTGTGTGAATCCGCTTAATAAATTTTGCCTGCATGTAAATTGTTTTAATTAATTTTTCAAAATGGAAATAAGCTATAAAGTGTAGTGGGTGACCATGGGCTACTCACCATTTCTCAGCCTATCTGCCCCTCAGGATGAAAACAATGGAGAACCATGACTACCCCAAGGCATACTTAAAATGTAAAGGAAGTATTGTACAACCATAGTATGCAATTGGATACTTATAGGGACACAGCATGACAAAACTGGGTGGAAGTAATGAGTGGGGTACCACAGGGCTCGGTCCTGGGCCCAGTGCTCTTCAACATTTTTATTAACTACTTGGATGAGGAGGTACAGAGCATGCTTATCAAATTTGCAGATGATACAAAATTGGGGGGCATAGCTAATACCGTGGAAGACAGAAAGAAAATTCAAAGGGACCTTGATAGGCTGGAGCATTGGGCTGAAAACAACAGAATGAAATTCAACAGGGATAAATGCAAAGTTCTACACTTAGGAAAAAGAAACCAAATGCACAGTTATAAGATGGGGGATACTTGGCTCAGCAGTACGACATGCAAGAAGGATCTTGGAATTGTTGTTGATCACAAGCTGAATATGAGCCAACAGTGTGATGTGGCTGCAAAAAAGGCAAATGCTATATCAGGCTGCATTAACAGAAGTATAGTTTCCAAATCATGTGAAGTATTAGTTCCCCTCTCTTCAGCACTGGTTAGGCCTCATCTTGAGTGCTGTGTCCAGTTCTGGTCTCTGCACTTCAAGAAGGATGCAGACAAACTGGAACAGGTTCAAAAGAGGGCAACAAGGATGATCAGGGGACTGGAAACAACGCCCTATGAGGAGAGACTGAAGGAACTGGGCATATTTAACCTGGAGAAGAGAAGACTGAGGGGAGATATGATAGCACTCTTCAAATACTTGAAAGGTTGCCACACAGAGGAGGGCCGGGATCTCTTCTCGATGGTCCCAGAGTGCAGGACACAGAATAATGGGCTCAAGTTGCAAGAAGCCAGATTTCGACTGGACATCAGGAAAAGCTTCCTAACTGTTAGAGCCATACAACAATGGAACTAATTACTAGAGAGGTAGTGGGATCATTAAATTCAAGAGGCAGCTGGACAGCCATCTGTCGGGAATGCTTTGATTTGGATCCCTGCATTGAGCAGGGGGTTGGACTTGATGGCCTTATAGGCCCCTTCCAACTCTACTATTCTATGATTCTATGAAAATATTTATATAAGCATGACTATCAAATATGTTTATTTATATAACCTGTAAAGATATTTATAGTTCAATCCTATGTTTGTTTACTCAGAAGCAAGTCCCAATGTATTCAATGGGGCTTACTCAACCAGGGAAAACTGCAGCCTCAAGTGATAAGGAACTTGTTCTTTTAACAAGTCCTTTAAGTTGAGACCTTATCCCAGTCTGCGTCTGTGTTGAAATTGCTTTTTAATATGTTTTCAGACTTTTTCTTAAAATAATGTTTTTAAAGCTTTTAAAAATGTTTTTAAAGATGTTTTGTTTTAATATATTTTAAAGTCTGTTTTTATGATTTTTAAAGTGTTTTTAGTGCTTTTGTTTGCTGCCCTGGGCTCCTACTGGGAGGAAGGGTGGGATATAAATCAAATAATAAAAATAAATAAATAAACTTCATTCATTTTTTAAAAAAATGAGTATTAGTTTCCTACATAATAAAAACTGTGATAAACCCTGCCTAATTTCTTTAAAAATAGGGTTGGAGGGAGAGAGATTTACAACACAAACACAAGTCTGCACTATGTTTACTCACAAGTCCCATTAATTTACAGCACAATCCTAACCATGTCTACTCAAAAGCAAGTCCTAATGGAGTTCAATGGGGTTTACTCCAGGTACATGCTTTACTCCCAGAAATGGCTTTACTCCCAGAAAAGCAGATATTGGATTAAATACTTTCATATTTCATAGTCCAGGGTCTGACTCTTGGACAGAAGAGGAAAAAAAACATTAAGCCATATTACTTATGCAAACTGCAAAAAACTCAAAGCCACCATATTCTGACGTTCAGCCTAGGCATGCCTGGATCAACAAGTCACAACTCTGGCGTCATTGGCTACAATCATGAAAGGGCGGGGTTACAGCCAGAGCTTTGAAAAGTTACTTTTTTAAACTACAACTCCCATCAGCCCCAGCCAGCATGGCCACTGGATTGGGCTGATGGGAGTTGTAGCTAGAGCATGGATCTGTTTAAAAAAAAGTTGTGCGGGGGGGTTGACGTTTTGGTGTATATCTCGGGAATTAGACCACCTAGAAACTTACTTTTTTTTTTAATTGAAGCTGAGAGTCCGGAGAGTAAGGGGTGATAGCCAGAGAGCCGGAGCCCCCCCCAAAACCAGAGACTCCAGCCGAAAACACACACACCGGGGCACACACACACACACACACACAAATCATCGTCACTCACCTCCACAGCTCTTCGCCATTCTGCTGCTGCCTTCTCCTCCGTTGTCCTTGCCCTGGCTTTTTCCTCCAGCGTCCATTTTTTCCTCTCAGCAGGCCCTGTGCCTCCTAACACAGATCACGAGGGAAGAGAGAGTCTGCGCAGAGGTCCAATCAGTGTGAGGCACATGTCTTGTGTTAACCAATCACAGCCAGGAGCTGACTTCCCCTTGTTCCCGCCCCCAAGTAACGTCCAACCTAACGTGGAAACATTAAAGTTGCAGCTGAAAAGTAGGGAAATTACTAGTCGTTCCTTTACTTGCCAAATGTAATGGAATTACCCACTCGTTATTTAAAATTGTAACTAATTACAAGTAACTCGTTAAAAATAATGAGTTACTTCCAAGCTCTGTCAACAACAATACTGTGTGCGAAGACCAAGTTGAGGGCAAAAGTGCCCCTGTTAGAATTCTGTTAAATAATCTGGCCATGTGCAGGATGAGTATGTTACTGTAAAGTTTATAGAAGTTATTAGTATACACATCTGGTCCTGGTGCTTTGCTGACTTTGAGTGCCTTAATTGCCACCCCTACCTCTTCTTCCAAAATGGGATCCTCTAGGACTAATCTTTCAGCCTCTGTTAACTTTGGAAGCCAACTGCTAGCTTGTTGTCTTGTATTCACTGCTCTTCTGTTGTCCTCTGGCTATATAAATCTTTATAAAATTTTGCCAGTTCCTCTCCTATTTGTGTATTATCATTAGTGAGTGTGTTAGTCCCTCTTGTTGTGAGAGAACAAATATGATTTTCCCTCCTTTCTTTGACTCTCTTAGCTAGGTGTTTTGACTCTTTACCTTCAAATCCATAACATTTTTGTTTAAGATAAAGAAGATTTACCATTGTCTTATCCAATTCAACCAGATTCAACTCTAACCGTATCTTTTCCATTTCTTGCCCAACACTTTGCAACCCCTTTGCTTTGTAACATGCCTTTAAATCCTGCAATTCCTTCTCTAATTTTCCTTTCTGTTCTTTGTGTGTACGTTGGATGAACCCCTATTCACTTATAAACAACCCCCTAATTACAGCTTTCATTGCTTCCCATCTGCTTTCCTCCCTAATTCCTTCATCCATATTTTATTTAAAATCATTCTCCAGCCCTTCTTGAATTGTGTTCCTACACTGAGGGGAGGAGAGCGGTGCCGGTTGTAGTTTCCACCTTGAGCAGAGTTTTCCAGGTGTACTGCCCAGGATCTCCATATTTACTGGGGTATGATCGGTAACACCTATTGCTCCTATCTCTACCTGTTGCACTGCTGCAAGTATCTCCTCAGAAACAATAATGGCGTCTAATCTAGAAAACTTTCTGTGGGATCTAGAATAAAAAGAATGACTAAAATCTCCAGGATGAACCTCTGACCACACTTCCCTTAGCCCTGTCCTATCTATCACAGAATAAAGGTTTACCACCTGCTTCAGATGAGGACCTGTATTTCCCCCTATCACAGAGTTCACAGAATCTGTCTCTGTCCTCTTTTCAATTCCCTGCATATTCAGATTTACATCACCCCCTAAAACTATATTTGCTTCAGTGAATCTGTTCAATTTCCTCAGAAGTTTTTGAAAGAACTGAATTTACCCTTTATTGGGAGCACACAAGGTTGCAAATGTAACCTTTGAGTGCCCTTCCAGCACCACTTCTACAAAAATAAATCTGCCCTGGGCATCTAACATCTGTCTATTGGGTTCAAAATCAAGACTTTCATGAAAGAGAAGTGCCACTCCTCTAGCTTTGCTTGTACCTTTTGACAGAAATGTGTGTTTCCATTAAGTACTATTTAAGACTCCATCTGTAAGTTTTGCCTTATGCGTTTCTTGTAACATCAACACCTGAGGGGTTAGGTCCCTAACTGATTTGGCTAATCTATTTTGTTTAATGACCATGCCCATCCCTTTAATATTAAGTGTGGAAATTCTCATTTTATTATACTATTCTCAAGTTCTGTCTGAAATATTTATCCTAAATTAATTTTATTTTAATAAAATTCCTTATCTTTAATCCTAATCATTTAATCCTAATGATGTGTACTTGTTTTTATCTGGAAGCCGCCTTGAGTTCCAGTTTGGAAAAAGGGCGGGGTATAAATAAAGATAATAATAAAGATAATAATAATAATAATAATAATAATAATCTGCTTGACTCCAACTCCTTTCTCCCCCGCTTACCTCCCCCCCTTTATCCTGCCTCATCCCTTACTTAAAGGCCTGGTTTCTTTTCCGGGTGCACTTTTCTGTGTTACCCTATACATTTATTTCTAAATTCAAACTATGGCTATTTTTAGTAATTTTAGATAATTTATGTAGATAAATCTTAAAATTAATAATATAAAAAATATAAAGAAAATTATCCTTACTTACCCTATTACCTCATAGGACAATAACATGGGACAAGATATCATCCTGGCCCTTTTTACCAAATTCACATTTTATATGCCCTCCATTATATATATATATATATCTGTTTTAAAAACCCCACTGTAACTCATATAAACATTTTTCCTAGACCTATGAATCCAATTACATTTAGATCTAACTGATACCATCAATATTCTTTTGCAAGTGCCTCATTTCTAAGTGAAGTTAATCTAACCAGATGTCTCGTCCCATCAGTATCTATTTGAAAGATCCCTAAGGTTACGCTGTGGGATCGAGTTGTCAAAAAAAGGAGCAAATTCCTTTCCCTCTGTTCTCCATTCCTCCCCTGTTCTGTCTCTTCCATCTAATCAGTTCGAAGTCATCGCTATCTTCTTCCAATTCCACCTCTCCAGCCTAATCCCCTTTCTCTATTTCTCTTTCTCCTTCAGGTTGCTCCAGTTGCAATATTTTTAAGATATTTGCCACCTCCTTCTCTGTAGATGCCATATGTGTAACCCCTTTGTAAGGGACAATAATCTTAAATGGAAACCCCAAATAGTATTTTAATCCTGCTTGTTGTAATATAACGGTGTAAGATTGCAGGTTCTGTTGCCTCTGGAATATCTCTAGGGTGAGATCCTGAATCACCATAGTTTTTGAGTCATTGAATTTTAATTCTCCTTTCCCCCTGAGATTTTTAAGTAGCGTCTCTTTTTTGGAGTACTTGGCAAAACAAACGATTATGTCCTGAGCACCTTCTTTGCCCTTCAGACTGAGAGCTCTGTGAGCCCTTCCAAAGTCCTCCTCCTCTATCGGGAACTCAGGCAGCAGAGTCATCAGCTGTTTTGTGAGAATTGTTTTTACACTTTCCTGTTTGAGAACAAAGGTTAATTTTCTATTTCTATTTTCCAGGTCTTCAAGTTTAAGCTTAGTAATCATGTGATCTTTCTTTAATATTTTGAGTTTAACATCCTGATCTCTAAGTTTCTCTTCCATTTGTATCATTTTTCCTTCCACTGCATCTATCTGTTTAGTTGCGCTTCCCAGCTTTTCATCCAGTATTGGCATCCAACTGGACATCAAGTCGTGTTTAAAGGACTGAAAATGTTTTGAAATTTCGTCCATTGTTGCTGCAAATGCTTCAAATATACCCGCCACTTCCTCCATTTGCGTGCCTATAGACATTTTACTCACGCTTGTCACCACACTGGAATCAGGAGAAGGCCTTTCTTGAGTTGGTCTTGAAATCAATGTCTTTCCCGTTGGTTTAAAATACACTGTAAGGTCCAGATCTTTGTTCCGTTGCACACTTGGAAACTTACCCCACTAGGGGAGTTTACGTAAGGGTCCAGCTAATGATTTTATCTTTTAATTTGGGGCATTAATAAAATATCGGGCCGGGGAGCTCTCCCCTACGCTGCCATGTTTCTTGGTGTCCAAGCCCCACCCCCTGAATACCTTTTTTATTTAGAACGTTTCTAATTTTTAAATATAAAAACAATGGATATTCTAAAATAAAGAATGCTTACCAAAAGATAGGAACTGCTATTAAAAGTAAAACCTGTGATAGTTCTTGGCATAGTGCACTGCCACTGCTCAGAATCTGGCTTTTTGAACTTTGCTCACCAGAATTCTTGATACTGTGTTTTAAGTTTTCATAAAAAGAAGAAATGGTATATTAGAGTTTTAGATGGCATGGAATCTCAATGTGTAATTGTGACATAATGGGATCACTTCCCAGCCATCATGAAGTAAATATTTTACACTGTTGTGTATGAAATAGGATAGATACTAATTTGAGGCTTAAACTGCCTGTAAAATGTATCCTTGAAAGATTAGGAGGGAGAGACCTGCTTATTAGCTAGGCCTGCAGCCCAACTGTAAGGGAGTCTAAACCAACCACAGTAAGATAAAATCTTTCTTTATGTCTGGGCATCAGTAAAAATAACATTGGTCAGGCAGGCTTATGATGGGACCAGGCTAAGTGGCCCCAGTTACAGAGTTTGTTGTAAGGAGAAAAGGAACAGGAAAGGAGGGATTCTGTGGCAGAGCGTGCAGTCTGTTCTTGTCACAAAAGACATTCTTGTCTTGTTCTTGTCACATAACATTCAGGGAGGGGGAGGGGCCCTGCTGTCTCCCTTGCACAGTGGTAATCATGTGGATGAGAGAATGAGTAGGTAGAGCTTGGGAGTTCTGTTCAACTGAAGGGTGGTGTTAAGATGTTTTAAAGGAGCAAGTAAATAAACATGTGGCTTTATGAAATGTGGGATTTTACTCCAAAGACAGGAACAGTTCTGGAACTGGCCTTGGGCCTGATGCACGTATGGTTGCTGCCTGTGGCCTGACTGTGCCCAGTAAGCCCTTCAGATGCTGAACCTATGTCATCATCATCCCTGAGCTACAGAAAACTACTGTAATCAATATACAGCCCCCAGTACATGCTGAAGAGTTTAGAGGACCCATCATCATAAATACCTATCTGCCTGCCATCTCACTAATCAATAGTCATGTTATTGTGTGCATTATCTGCCTATAGGTTTAATCAATATTTCTTGCTAGCTGGTAATAGGAGATAGGATTGAATTTCAGCTTGGCAAGGCAATCTGAGGACACTGTGTATATCTGTGGTCTCAGCAGCAAGATATCTTTCTGTCTGACACAGTGTGACTTGTATCAGGTTATGTCCGGATGTCATGAAATACATAATGCATCAGATTTTTTAAAAATGCGGATAAAAAGAGGCAGGTAACAAAAACTCCCTGTCGACAACATTGGAACATCTTCTGTTAAAGGATACCAGCAAGATCTCATTATTGCTTGAGGCAGTGGTTTCCAAGAGTTGCATCACAGCGCATCAGTGAATCATGAGAGGAATCTTTAAGGGACGGTCATCAGGCTGTCCTTTGGGATTGTTTGTGGCAAAAGCATGGCCTGTGCCAGATCAGAAAGCCCAAAAGAGTCTTTTTCTTGAATTACTGAAGTTCCCCATAACAAAAGTGAGACAATCGAATTTCATAGTAGCCTCATGTGTTTGCTGCACTTCCAGTACCACCTGCTTTTTAATACCTTTTTAAATAGTGATAACTATAGCCCTCTTAATGTGTTTCCCTAAGTGTAACATAAGACGCCACTCGCCACTACACCACACTATTAGTGCTGTTCTTCCCTTCAACTCTCTGTAATTGTATGAGCTCCTTCTTGGCAGCTGATTTTTAACGGGACCTAGGCTGAAAATCCAGTGTGTTGGCTTACCCACTGCAACTCTACCCTGCTATTCCCCATGAGAATAGGAGAGACTGCCTTAAGGCAAGGCTGGGGAACCTCAGGCATGAGGTCCAAATATGCCTTTTGGGGCTCTCCCCAGGCTACACACCATCCCAAGCCATGCCCCCTTCCACAGCCTGCTTTGCGCCCCTCCTTGAGTGTTTTCGCCTGGTTCAAATGTGTCCTTGAACTCTGATAATGCCTCTTGCTTGCCTGGATGGAGGATAGAGAGGGATGTGTGAGTGGGTGTAGAAACTAGTCTACTGTATAAAGGTAAAAATTAGGTTCATTGCTCTACCCGTTTTTGCCCCTGATCCCACCAGCCACCGGCATGTGGCCTCCAGAAAAATGCTAAGAGAATGCAGCCCTCAGGTTGAAAAAGATCCCCCACCCCTGCACTAAGCAAATATATAATATCTCCTCCTCACATTCTTTCAGGCAGTTTGGGAAGGGGGATTCTGCCTTTGTTTATTTTCTTCCTTTGTTCCAGCTCTGCGGTGTCTTTTCCCCCCTTGCTTTCCCTTGTTCTTCAAACAGTTTTCAGGACCTTGGAAAGTGCCGTACAAGAATCTTAAGTGAAGGGTGGGCAATGAACTAGAGCCATTTTCAACACTGCAGTTCACATTTAGAAAAGGGAAGCAGACAGAGGAATGTTCAAAGCCTTGCATCAGATGCTTCCGTAAGAGCTAGTTCAGACATTACAGTGTGACTGTACTGTATTATTTGATGTAAGTTGCTTTGGGGATCCTCCTGGCCTCTGGAGTGAGTTTCCTGGCCTTGCAGCGAATTAAAGACCACACTTCACAAGCAGCCATGCACACACTTTTTTCCCCTCTCTCCCCGTGTAGATCAAAGTCATGTATGAAGCAGCCCCCACTGGCTCCACCCATATGAAAGGAAGAAAGGAGGAGACAAACTGCTGACATAGGTGTCACCCGCAGTCAGAGCTGTGCATTCCAGAGTCCTCCTCATGGCTGTGATCAGACTGAAGGTGATACAAGCTGTGTGCAGCTTTTTGAGCAATTTAATAGGCAGGAGCGGACTGAGTCTTTCAGCTCTTGTGAATATGTAACATTCAGATTATCCCTGAGAGCCTAACTGCACTCCCCACCCATCACATAGGAGGTGTTATCTTTTCAAGCACATGTTTGGCATCTCTTGTGAAAGGAGGGGGGAGGGAAGCAGCTAGAGGGGAAGGGTCCTAGTGTTACGCCACTGCTCCACTCCAAATGGCCTGCTCACAAAGCTGTTCTTCTCTACAAAAATTTGCAGAGGAGGCGGATTGTTGCAGACATTTGCATGTAATTAGGCCCATACGCTGTCACCTTATGACAACTCACGTCTTCAGCTGCATTTTTTAAACATGAAACAGAAAATTGTCATGCGAGAGATGGCCCTTCGGCGTTACATTCAGAGGTTGGTCTCCCTGGAATCTAGACAGCTCTTCTGTATGGAGAAACAGTTCCTCCTAAACATACACCTTTCCACTTCTAGAGCAACTTTTGATTTGTGCCAAGAAGCAGAGCCTTGACCCATTTATTTATTTAAATGTTTTTTCCCCCTGGGTGCTTTTTAGGTATGAGCTTCACAAAATAGTTTATAATTTATCACACTGAATACATTTCATACAGTTTTAAAGCCTGATAAAACTATAAAATATCAATTTAAACACAAGAAATATTGCTAGAACCAGCTCTAGATAAAGAAAATGCCCAACATAACATAGTTAAACTAAACCCAGAGTAATCCAGCAACTTTGGGCGCAACCCAACTCGCATTGACACTGGGATGAGGCGAGTTGGATATGGCGGACCTCCGGCTGAGCTGGTTGGGTCTCGGTTCAGCCAGGCTACGCCAGCATAAGTACCTCATCTGGCTCAGCTATAGCTGAGCATTCCCAATCTGTAAAAATGATCCTTCAGTAGGAGAGAAATGTGATGTTCCTGTATTAGTGTAAATATGGTAAGTGCTGTTTGTATAGGAGATACATGGTAAGTGGAATGAAAGAGGAAGGGGGAGTGAATGGGCAGTAGAATGCTGGATGATTGGCTGAATGTTTAAAATGGCTGACAGTATAAATGGAAGGATGTCAGGTAAATCTGGGTGAGTGTTAGTGGGTTGTTTTGGTGGGTTTTGAGAGGAGATTGTGTGGAGAGTTGGTGGATGTGAGGAGAGGGTGGAGTTTGGATTAATACTAAGACCAGTACCTCAGGAATAGATGAAACCATATGCTTAAGTGCCTTTTAAAGTAATCTTGTTATCTTTGTTATTCAATAAATACTTTTGGTTTACCAAAGGCCTGATCCTTGGCTGGGGTTTCACAGACCAGAAGGGAGGGTAAGGTAAATACCAAGGCTGAACTGTAACAATTGGTGGCAGCGGTGAAGGGAAGAATAACATCACAAGTATTCAGAGCAAACCAGGATTATCTGCATTGATACAAAGGGATTGGGACAGCTTAAGCACGCAGTCATAGAAGTAACCTGATAGAGAGACTCAGGCAGAGTCTCTGGGACTACTGGTTATAGGACGTGACTGGTGGTGCTGCCTAGCAGGGGGATCTGTTGAGATCTATGCTAGAGCGGAGAGGGAAACCATAAAAAAGGACAGTCCGGACTGGTGGAGTCCCTGGTGGTGCCTAGTGACAGGCAGTAACCACGAGCAGGTAGGAACCTGACAGGGAGAGCCAGGGAAGGGCGTCACAAGTAACCCTATCCAAGGCTAGTTGCAACTGTCTATCCCAGTGGTTCTCAATCTTTTTTGGTTTACGGCGCACTTCGTGTACAATTTCTGGCGCACTTCGTGTACAAAATTAAAAAATATATTAATATATTTTAAACTATGAATAAAAATAACTTAATAATAATATACTTTCATAATATTCACGGCACACCTAGCCACCTCTTGCGGTGCACCAGTGTGTCCCGGCGCACCGTTTGAGAATCACTGGTCTATCCGGAGACGCTGGTTTTCCCACTCATAGCAGTTCTGTCTTATCAGGATTCAGTCTCAGCTTGTTCCCACTCATTCACCCCCAAAATGCCTCCCTTTCCAGTCTGTGCTTTACAAGACACAGTGAGCCCACCTTCTTGTTTTGGTTGAGAATTAACAGGGCAACCCCCTTTCTTTTCACAAGTTTTTGCCTTCTTCTGGATCCTTCCCCCAGGTTCTTGAAAGCAAGCTGTGTAGGCCCAGGTGGCCTCATGGGCTCTTTTGCCTTTGATCTACTTGCCTCAGGCGGAGAAGAAGATGGAGTGCCATCATGCAAACCATCTGTCCCTGTTTTAGGGAAGAGGCTTACATGGATGTTTTGTGACTCAGAAAAGATTGCTATGGCCAGGTTTGTGGCTCTGCTATCCTAAATGGACAAACTGGCTTTACATCTATGTGCAGGAGACACATTTCAATCTTGTATTATTTTAAGACTTCAGTAAAATCTCTGAGGCAATTCAAACCCCTGGATAGACACCTAATCCATAAATCTGTATGGCCTACCCAGTGGGAACTGAAGCCCATGCTAATTACTGTTACTAATTATCATTTCATTAGCATGGCACAAAATTTTGAAAAATGTGTATTTTTCCTGCACGACATAATTTTTAAGTTAAATTCACTGCAATTGCATCTTAAGATGCCTAGCATTTTTCATACTGTAGACTGAGACCTATAGGAACGGGAGGGGGGGTGATGAAGAAGACTGCATATCCAAGAGTTCTAAAATTCTGTACAAATAAGTCTGTGTTTGAGAGCAGAACATTTACTAGAACAAATTGTGGAAAATTTACTAAATCCAGCAAATTACACATTTTGCAAAAGCAACAACAATAAGTACCAGTCCCCTAACTTTCATTTGACTATGTTAGAATGAATGAACAATTTATTTGATTTTGGTTGGTTGGTTTGCAGAATTTGGAATGGTTTTGTTTGTTTCAGTCTTTCTGATCATGGATTGCAGAAAGGGAGTGGGAATCGCAGAAAGAACTTAGAAGCTGCTTTATACCAAGTCAGAGCCCTGGTCTATCTTGCTGTGTTGCATACACACTTACTGGCAGTGACTCCAGACCTCAAGTTGGCGAGGATTGAACCTGAAACCTTTTGCATGTAAAGCATGTGCTCTCCCACTGAAGTATGCTTCTATCCACCCCACCCCACCTGCTCCCTGAATCATAGATGTCTGATGTGAGGGGCAAGGGATATACATAGTTAGACACAGAAAAGTATGAACTTGTCCCAGGGTATAGACACATGAGACTGCCACCTTACTGAAGCTAAGGTCTGGGTCTGCTCAGTGCTTGGATGGGAGGATGCCCAGGAACTACATGTATGTTGTCTTGGATTCAAGAATGGAAGAAAGGAGAGCTAAATACCCCACTGACACTCTTCTTCAATTTCCAACATTAACAAGCAAAATGTGCTTAAGCTTTTAGAAGAGCTAGATACAAGGGTGTGTTTTTAGGAAAAACCCATAAAATACAGGGTATTAAAATGCTACAGCAGCTGCTATGTACTCTATGGCATTCCTTGAATATGATTATGGGCAACAAGATTTCTGGGTATCTTTGAGTGCTTCTACACACCCAATATCAGTCATAGATTGGCCTGACATGGTGTCCCTCTCGGAGCTTGGAAGTAATTCGTTACAAGTAATGAATTACTTGTAATTTATTACTTTATTGAGTAACGAGTGGGTAACTTCATTACATTTTGCTGGTAATAGAACGAGTAGTAATTTCATTACTTTTGAGGAGTAATTGTAATGTTTCCAGCATTACTTTTGCGCATTACTTGGGGGGGAGCAGGGGAAGTCTTCTGCTCCTCTGATATGTGAATAAAAATTGTGTGCTTCAAATTGGGCTTCTGTGCAGCGTTGTTCTTCCTTCATGCTCTATGGGTGCTTAGGAGGCGACAAGGGAGGAGGTGAAGAGTGAGACGGCGTGGAGAAAACAATTGTTTAAAAATTGACAGGAGTGGAAGGAGAAAAGAGCTGAAGGCAATATAAATATACAAAAATATGTGTGTTGGGGTATCATTGCTGGGGGTGGGGTGAGGGGATGTGAGATTCTGTTATGCCATTCTGTTAATCTTATGGATAAAAAAATATATACTACTACCCTCTCTGTGTGTGTGCTTATTTTTAATGTTGTTTAGGCTACTTGGATGTGCAGCAGCCAAGGCCAGCACCTTGTAGGCAATTTTATTTAAAAAGTAACTAAAATGTAATTGTAGCAATTACTTTTGAGTAAAAGTAAAGTAATCAGTTACTTTCAGAGCAATTGTAATTGTAATGGTAATTACTACTTTTGGGGGACGTGTAACTGTAACTGTAATTTATTACTTTTTTAAAGTAATCTTCCAAGCTCTGGTCCCTCTCGGGAACATATTGCGCTATGGCCATTCAGAAGAAGGAAAGAAAGTGTTGAAATCCACACCAGACTTTTGGAAAGTGTAGATATCCAGCTACTTTCATGAGGCCAAAACTCAAGTGTAGGTGTTAGATCAGGCTGAATCAGTCCAGGTGTGTGTCCAGGGTTCCCCCTTGGTTTTTGGATTCTAACTGCATGAAAATATAATCTGGTTTAATCATTGGCAATAAGTATATCACTCACAGCAGACTCTGACTATAACATAAGGCGATTTCCCCTTCAAATGCTGGAATGCAATCACCTCTGATGTAGGACACAGCAATTCTAATGCATTTGTAAGTGAACAGCTATTTCAATTAAACTAGTCAGGTTTTGTGACAACCTCTCTTCAATCTAAATACAACCCCAATGTATCTAGTTAAGCAGGATGTCCTTTAGTGCAAAATAGGAGGTGAAAAATAAGGTGCTGAAGTTTGCCTGTGGTTGTGATGTCCTCAGGAATGATTTAATTAAACCCACATTCCAATCTCCAGTTTATATTCTGAAAAAGTATCCTCATGGCAGCTGCTTCTATGTGCTGTGTTTTCCAAGAAGCTAGAATGCATTAACTCACATTAACATGCTGTTTGAGTTTCTGTTGCTGCCATGGGACCATCCCTGACAACATATTTGTCTCTGAATCATTACTGGTAAAACATCTCTTTTGAAATAAATAAATAAATGCATATTAAGAGACTTTGCTAATGTAGTCACCATCTTTTGTTTTTTACTATAGTACTTCTATATTCAGATCTCAAGCAATTGTCCAGGGCTATGATCCAAAGACCATTAAACTCTTCCTTTAGTTGAAAACATAGGGATTATACAAAGATCTTTTCATTGCTCCCAATGAATGCCCCCAAACGGGGTGGCAAATATAGAGAGATGCAGTACTAGCATAATCACATCCCAGACTGCAGCAGTGCTGATCTGCTCAGATATCACAGGGAACCTGAATATGCAGACAGTTCACAGGCAGCCTCTCTGACTGGTATTGGCTTATTTGCCCTGATGTCATATAGAGACTAAGTGCTAAAGGGGATGTGAATACTTTCGCATTTGAACACTTACATCCATGAGTAACTTTTAGCAAATTAAATTGTACAAGTATTACCTGGAGGCCATGGACTTTTGAATGAAACCAGTTGGCAGCTTGTCAATGAAAACGCATAGATAGAAGACAGGTGGACAATGCTTACTGGTCAATAATGACAGTGATGCAAAACAGCCATATCCTGCATATCTCTACAGTGACATGGTCTGGGGTTCCTTTCCCTTTTGCTGAACTTGCTGGTTTTCAGTGCATTTTTCCTGTCACTTTCATTAGCGCAAAAAGTTTGATATTTGGGGGAAGTAGGTTTGTTGCGCAAGATCTCCCAGTAACCTATATTTGCTCAGCCTGAATCTGCTGCTATGTCCAAATTTAAAATGGCGACTGGAAGTACCCTGAGTCAGGATCCCTGTAGACGCCTTCCCCTGAACCTGATACAGTGGAGGAGTCAGGTATTATTGTTGAGGGTGATTAAATTACCATCCTGCCCTTCCTCCCAAAGGAGTGGCAAACAACAAAGCAGCAAAATAATACCATTAAAATAATACAATTAAAAATCAAATAATACAATTAAAAATCAAATAATACAATTAAAAATCAAATAAACATTTTAAACATTAAGAACACCTAAAAACATCTAAACATCATTTAAAAACAGTCACATATTTTCAAAGCTAGTAATGTCAGCATCTTTCTGTCATCAAATGCCTGTGTTAGCGTGAATGTCTTTAAATTCCTCCTGAATGTTAATAAAGAGGGAGACAGGCACATCTCACCAGGGAGGGCATTCCACAACTAGGGAATCGCCACTAAGAAGGTACTGTCACAAGTTAGCACCAACTGGACAGCACCCAGCAGCAGTGGAGGATGGTTCATTAGGGTAAATGGGGTGTTGCCCTACCAACCTCAGTCTGCCCTCAGCCAGCCCCCACCTGCCTGCCTTCTTATTTACATCCTGTCCAGGACATGGCCCTGCTGGTCAGCTTCCTCCTCATTAGTCTCAGTGTTGCCATTGTAGAATTCAGTAGGTAGGAGGATGGGGACAAAATTAGAATGAGTTGGCGGCTCTAGCTCCACCTATTGTTTGGGTTCCCTGCCTTCCACCCCACCAGTTCCAATGGGCATCAGCTGCAATTGCTTGGCAGGCTGAAATTAGGCACATCTTGTTCTGCTGTGCCTGTGCTAAAGCACAAGAGCGTGCCCAGCAGGAAGCCACTGAAAGGAGAGGAAGCACTTGAATTAAAGCCAGGGTGTTGGTCCTTGAAGGATTCTCATTTGTCAGCTGGGAGATGGAGCTTGGTAGTGGATGGAAGGTCTCATAAAGCATCAGTTGACCTCCAGCCTTTATTGGAGCAAGTTAACAGCTTAGAGATTTCCATACTGGTTCATGGTACCTGCTACAAACAGATCAGGAGAGAAGTCTTGTTCTAGTCGAGAGGTAGGGGTGAGGGAGAAATTTGATTTAGTTCACATTTAAAGCTGAATCTATCAAATTTGCACTTTCTGAAACAATATGAGAACCAAAAACACAGCCATCCTTTGAAATTTGCACTGATCTAAATTTTACACTGCAGTTCTCCAGCTGACCAATGTTTACATTTATGCATATTTTAGGGGAAAGTGTGCATAAAATGAATATATTAGTGAAAATAATATATAAAATGCATTCTGTTAGGAGAAATTGCTTGCAATAATGTGTACATTATTCAAAACTGCATGGGAAAATATGTTTATTAGAATAAATTCTCATGAAAATGCTGATGAATTTTCATGAGGATTTTTTAAAATGCAAATTTCTGCAAAAATGTGGAGAACAGCAGTATCCATCACTGAAAGCTGACCAAGAAGAATCAGCAGCTGAAGAGTCATGTGCATTCCTTTCCTTCCTCTACCATTTCAATTGCCACAAAGCTTGTCCCACGCTACCAACAAGGCATCACTCTCCCTGAATTTATTAAATGACAAACAATATTAGATGTGCTGGGGGGGGGCTGAGTATGTGTTTGGCTGAGTATGTGTTTGGTGATCTAAAAGGCAAGCAGCTGGGTTCAATGGGACTTACTCCCAGCTAAGTATGTATTGGATTGTAGCCTGAGTGAAGCTGCTAGAAATAATGATTGGCAATGAAAAAAGCTGACCAGAAAAACCATGAGATCTCCATCCTTGAAAAACATTTACAATGAAACCTGATGAGTCAGTTCAGTTTGTAGGTGGAAGGTGTTTGAAGGTAGCCCCAAGTTTTTAAAAAATATACACAAAACAATTTCCTGCATGTGAAAATGTGGCTAGCATGTCAGGGAAAAGACAAGGGGCTCATCTACACAGTGGTTTAGTGTGTGTTTGGTGCTACTCACATCTCCTTCAAATTTGTATGGTTCGCATGACGTTACCAGCAAATAGAAGCTATTACACAGTTTCCCCCCTGTAAATCCATACTAACCTAATCCTCTGATAATATGAAAAGGGAAGGAAAAAACATCTTCACTCCGTATCTCTAGTGCTGGCAGATGCTTTGCTTTGATACTTTTAGGTGGGTGTGTCAATCATCCCCCCCCTTCCCTTCATTGGTTTTATTTCCTGTAGCATGACAAGCAACTTCTGGCTGCTCTCCCCTGTCCTATTAGCCTTTTTTATGTTGCTGCAAATGGTGCCTTATTTTTCCTTTCCTGAAAGCACAAAAGCACAACACAGCTCAAACAAAGAGTATTTCAGCTGTATTGCACCAGTGAAAATACTTCCAGGGTTTTTTTGTAAAAAATGAAACTTACTGGTAGAACACACTGGGCATGCTTGGTATCAAGTAACCAGAGGGAGTGGAAATGTTAAATTAGAGGGTGTGGTGATTAGGAAATTGTGTGATTGATCCTTCTCCTCAGATTGAATAGAAAACACTGTGTTTGCAGCTGGCATTGAGCCCTTACTGTGGACACTGCAAATAGAAAAAGGGTAAAAACAGCTTCTTTAGTATGAAGTGATGCTCCCGTGTGGATAAACCCTAGGTAAGAAGTTTCTCCCAGGAAGAAGATTAAACTACAATTTATTGTTCCACATACTGAGTTGCATTTAAATATACAGCCCTTTTCCTGTACTCTGAAGTGGTACAGTTCTTGCAGAGGCCAGTCAGTCAAAATTTTATTAGCTAAAAAATATTGGTCCTCATAAACATAAAGGCATAGTGAAATTAAGATATGCATTTTAGCATATGATGTCCAACACATTGAGATCCATTTTGTGTGATGATGTTTTTGTCTCTTACCAGCAGAGGTGTACCACATATTTATTCTGAATGTGTAGATTATAGGGATGGATGAATCAGTCTGTTGCCAGTTAATGTAACTTTCTCATGTATTTGCTCATAAATCTATTCCATCTTATTTTTGGCATTAATTACAAATGTTTTTAACCTATAGAAATATTCATATTCAAATACATATTTCTAAACATATTTTCTATTTAAAAATCCATTTCTAAATGTATTTTCCTCTCAGAATACGCACTTCAAAATATATTTTTATATGTATTTTGAGCCGAAAACTGCATTGGAACTTTCAGGAAGTGGATAACTAAGGTTGCAGTCCTAAAGTATGTCACACTGAATTCAATACGACTTAGGGCGCAATTCAACTAGTATTTGCGCCAGGCTGGTGGGAGTTGGATGTCGCAGACCCACAGCTGAGCCGGCAGGCTTAGGTGCCACAGGGCTCTGCCAATAGAAGCCCCTTGTCCCGGGCTCAGCTGCAGCACTACTGACCCTGCTGGCTCAGCTGGGGGTCCATTGGAGATGGCCAGCCTGACGGACGGAGAGCCGGTAGAAGCCGGCAGAAGGCATCCTCCTCGCATTCAGAGCATTTCTGCAGGTCCCGATTCAGGTAAAATTTCTGCCAGCCAATAGGCCAACAGAGTAAAATAATTTCCATGGTGGTCAGTGGTCAGTGCTTAGTCCGAGTCCCTGGTAACGGTATTCACAGGAGCTGGTTTTTGCTTTTCCAGCTCCAGAATGTGGCTCTTGATTGAGCCAGCATTCAGCCAGCCCAGCAGCTCCTGAACGAGGAGTGGATGTCGCAGAGTTTTCCGCCAGCTCCTCCTCTGACAGCTCTGACTCCCGACGGCTTCCCATGATTTGGATTGCTCTGTTACTTCTCGGTAGACATGACTAAGATTGTGCTGTAAACTCCAACCCACACATAATTTCAAGAGATACAGGTCAAGTCAGTTCATGTCAGAATTCACAAAGGCCAAATTTAATTAATTAATTAACTAACTAACTAACTAACTAACTGTATATCCTGCCCTTCCTCCCAGTAGGAGCCTAAGCACCCCTACTAGGTGGGCTGTTATATTTACTCAGTCAGATCTGAGCTTTATCCTCGAGCCACAACCCAAATTCTACAATTGCTGAATGAGCTTCTTTCTCTTTCACAACTTTGCACCAGCACAGAGAAGGTTAAACAGGTGATGCAACAGCAAATAAGCAAAATATTCGCTGTAAATTACTAACAGAGCCCAGGCTATATATTTTAAAAAGAAAATAAAGGAAATACAGGCATTTAAAGGTACTCCATAATGCTTCAACTGAGCAATCCCTGGCACAGCTTCAATTCACTGTTCTTTATACAATAGGCATAGTCTGCCCTTTAGTGTTCTTCGGAGAGAAGTGCATGGACAACAATACTTGAAATGCTTCTGGGCAGGTAGTTCCCAGAAGTACCCAGGTAAAAGAGCTGATAATGGTGTAAGAGAAATCATTTTGACAATTTATAAAAGATATTAAGGGGGCAGAAGATAAATTAATATTCATCCCTTCCACAATTGTCTCCTTCACAGTTTTCCAAAAGGCTTTTGCCCTGCCACAAAATCACTGCAAGTGAATAAATGAACTTCTAGACCCTTTAGCATCTTTGTATCTTTCTTCTGAACCTTTTCCAGTTTGCCACTGTCCTTTTGTACAAAAGAGAATGGCTCAAAGCAGCAAGCCCCAGATAACAAGTCATGGGGTTAATGTCGAATTTCTGCCCACACACACTTTTTGCACCGTGATTAGTCATAAATAGGAGATATGCTGCTGTTAAAAACAGACCAATTTGATCTCTAATTATACATGTTCCTACTGCACTTTTATCAATTTGCAGATGTGCTAATTGTGTGTAGAGGTTACACATCAAATATATTTATTTTATTTCTATCCCACCTTTCCTCCAAGAAGCTCAAGGTGGTGCACGTGGTTCTCCCTCTTATCCTCACAGCAACTCTGTGAGGTAGGTTAGACTGAGAGCCAGTGACTGGCCCAAGGTTATCCAGTGAACTTCTTAGATGACTATGGATTTGAACCCTAGTCTCCCAGGTCCCAGTCCAACACCCTAACCACTGCCCCACACTGGTTCTCATGCATGAGCTTATCTCTTACTTTCATGCATTGAGCATGAAGGTCTGAAGGGGGCTTCTAAATGCATTCAACTGACTATGCTTAGGAGTCTCCATATGTTTGGGAATCTTGCCTTATCAGGATTCCCAGCTGCATGGAGGCTTCTGAACATGTTCTTTTGAAAGCACTTAGAAATGCAGAATACACATTTATTTCTAGCACCATTGAACCAGGTTGATGAAGGCTGACCTATGTTGACAAGCAGCAACCCTCCCGGGTTTCTTCCAGGTTTCCAGAGTCTTTTCCAGCCCATCCTGGAGATGCTGGAGATTGTGCCTGGGACCTTCTGCATGCACAGTACATGATGTACCGCTGGCTATGTCCCTGGTTGATATTTATCAGTCTGACCTACTTTATAAAGTTGCTTCCATGCTCAAAATATGTGCAGGGCTGGAGGGGAGACCTTGCCTTTTCTGCCAGTCCACGTAGCTTTAGAAGACTATTGGAAGGCGCATGATTTGACTAAATGGGGGGGGGGAGTCAGGGTTTGGGATTTCAGAAAGGGCTGCTGTACATATTCCCCAAAAATTCCAGCACATGGTTGTTGCAAAGATCAAACAGGATAAATTTACACTTGCCTTTCTGAGCTCCTCTGAGAAAGTGTGAGATACAAATGTGGCTAATAATGACCTGTGGTAAACGATTAGTGAAGTCAAACTTTCTTTTTTTGCAGAAGTGCCTTTTCTTTTATCCCCTCCCATTTATCAAACTGACAGAAATTTAAAATGGATGTCCTTAGCATCATATCAGCTACTTCCTCTTCCTTGCATTGGTTATTCTTATAAAGCTTAGTTCAGATGTTGCCTGATACTGTGCAAAGCCCTAAGCAAAAGCTGCTCCTGTTAATCAGGTCTTTGAATGAAGTTCAAAATTGGCCCATATCCAACGTAAAGCTGGGAAGGAAGGTGCCTGGGAGTTGTCATATGACCAGAAAGCTCCTGAATTAAAGGATCCTCCTACTCCTAAAATCAATGCAAAGTCTTCTCTTGGCCTTAATGGGGCTGGCCCTGGAGCAATATTCCTTTGCGCTGGCAGTGGCAGGGTAAGATATTTTAAAATGCAGTGAATAATATAATCAAAACTGAAAGTGGATTAAAAAAAATGCATTCCAAACAACAATCCCTGACTGTTTGATTTTGCAGTGCATGTTGAATGCCAGGTAAAACCCAACAGCAGGCAAAACTGGTACAAGCAACTCCCAATAAGCCAAAAAGAAACTTAGTTAAGTGAGGATCAGTATAGACTAGTATAATAGATAAAGGGTTGTAATGGATAAGTGGATAAAGGGTAGCACCAGGGAGGCCTGGGCTCAGAATTCTTGTTCATCCATGAAGCTCAACATCTGGGCCAATTGCTGTCATGCTCAACTACCTCCCAGGGTTGTTGTAAAAAGGTAGAAAAGAAAAGTACTCCATGTACACCATACTGAGTCCCTTGGAGGGATAGGTACCAATGAATACACTACATAGCACTTTTTTTGCAGTCAGCTATATAACTGCAGTCCTGTTTATTCTCATCATAACAACCATGTGAGGTTGTGAGATGAACTGACAGCTGGTTCTGTCGGCTGTCCCACAGCCAAACCTTTACACTCTATAATCATTGCATTGCGCTGGTTTCTTTAAAAGCAAACGCTGGTGTATGAGAAAAAGTGAAGCAGCTGACCTGGCCTGAACAGGCAAGCTCCTTCAATGCTCCAGGGCCCGCTTCAGGTTTATTTATTTATTTTTGAGGGGTTCCTGGGCAAAGTGCCTTCTGGTAGGCCCCCTCTTATGTTGATGGAACCCCCCCCCCAGCAATACCTGGCAGCAGTGCTCCAAAAGTGGCTGGGAGCTGAAGTTTTCATTATCTCACAATGTCCCAGAGTGCCCATTATAGCATCACTCTCGGGCATTCTGGAAATGGTGGCTCACAAACTCAGCCAGCATGGGGGGCCCAGGGCAGGCATCAGTGCCAGTGGCCCCTGCTAGAAGCCCAGGTCTCTGGCAACTGCCCTAGCATGCCAAGTGCTGGTGTCGGGCCTGCACTGCTCTGATTATGGAGGGGCCTTCATGAAATTCATGTGCCCTGTTCCCTGACTCCTCAGTCTTAGCCAAACCATCTTTCCCCTGACTCCTCCTCATAAATTGTAGCTAAGGGGCTGGGTTTCTACTGTCCCATCCTGTCATGTGTGCGCTAACTAAATATAAGACACTTCTGAGGTAAGATGTCGTGGTATTCTACTACTAACTCTGATTTTTCAGGGCATGATCTCTTCTTTAATCCCTCTCACCTCTACTTTGATTATCTCCCCAAAGCTACAAAACCTTTTCTTTCCACCCACCAACCGACCTCTTCTGCCATGTTTTTCTACTTTGTACATGCCCACTTATTAATTAAGGGCCTAACTAGACATTATGGAGGATGCAAGGATGCTGCTCACCTGTGTGTCTCTGAAGCACCTCCCCAGTAACATCCAGTAAATGAAATGGGTAACAGGACATTTTCAGGACGTGACAGTTGGGTCACATCCTTGCAGGTGATATGTGCATCCAGTCACATGGTACACTGCAAAGCCTACTTAGTTCAACAGTGCTCATTAGACTTACATTTTATTTTTGGCAGCAGAAAACAATGCTATGTGTACCAACAAATCTCTCTGGACTGTGACCATTGTAAGATGAGAGAACATACATGCACTGCAAGGCTCAGTATAAGCTGCCCCATGTGTTACAAAATTCCTACACATAACACTCCTTATCTGGAGATGCCAGGGATTGAACCTGGAACCTTCTGCATGCAAAGCAGATGTTCTACCACTGAACTATGGCCCTTCCCCTTAAAAAGAGAATGTAAGTGTAAGCAGGCAGTAAGAAGAGTGGGGAGTCATAGGATATAGGAAGCGGCCTTATACCAAATCAAGCCATTGGTCCATCTAGCTCAGTATTGTGTACGCTGAGCGGCGGCAGCTCTCCAGGGTCTCAGGGGCCTCTCTTAGCCTTTGGGGAAGGGCTATTGTTCAGTGGTCGAGCATCTGTCTTGCATGTAGAAGGTCCCAAGTTCAATCCCTGGCATCTCTAAGTAGGGCTGGGAGAGAGTCCTGTCTGAAACCCTGGAGAGCCACTGCCAGTCAATGTAGACAATAGTGAGCTAAATGGACCAATGGTCTGATGGTATAAGACAACTTCCAATGTTCCCATATTATTCCTGTGGTCCCTTATGTGGAAGTTTATGCAGGACCTGCATAAAACTGATTTTCTAGCTCTGTTTCATTTGGGTTTCAGGCCTGGCTTTAGGATAAGAACTGTCTTGATCGTCCTGTGGGATGGCCTTCTGCTGACAGAAAGACAGTCAGGGGAAGTGTGAACCTGTTGATTTCTTGGACTTCTCAGCAGTATCCTTCTGGATAGGCCATCAAGATTAGGGGATTGGAGGTACTGTTCCTATTGCCTGGGTCCAAACAACTCACTTATTCAATCATAGCTCTGACTTCACTCATTGGCTAATAACACTGAGAGACAAGAGCGGCCAGGTTGGCTCATTTCACAGAAATAGCTTAGAAGGGTACCTGCATATTTTCTTCCATAACTTTCTTTCTAGGAGGGCTACAGACTTACTTTTTAAAAAATGGAAGCTTAGATTCTGGGCTACCTGCTGAATGCCTTTGTGGGTGCCATGACACCCACAGGCAACAGGTTGGTGATCCCTGCAATACAGAGTGCACAGGGCCATCCAGTTGGTTGAAGCAATACTCACTTGGCATTAGGGGTGGACAAATCTGCCAATTTTGGTTCTCTCAATTTCTCACTTTTCCAATCTTAAATTCAGTTTTCCACATTTCTGCAGCAATTTGCAAAGTTTAATTAAAATAATGCTCATGAAAATTTATCAGCATTTTAGTGCAAATTTTCCTAATAAGCATATGCAGTTTTGACTAATATACACATTATTGCAAGCAATTTCCCCTGATATAATACGTTTTGTATGTTATTTACACTAGCATATGCATTTTGTACACGTTACTCAACTGAAAAACTGCACTGCAAAATTCAAAGTGTGAATTTCAAACTAAGTGTTTCAGTTTGCATTTTGTCTCAGAAAGTGCAAATTAAGTAAATTCACCTTTAAATGCAAACTGAATCTAATTTCTCCTGCATCTGTACTCAGTATACAGAATAAATGAGCTTGGTTCGTCATAGGAATGGTTACATGCGGAGTGAAAAGCATGGGGCTACAAACACCCTTCCCTAAATTATACCGCTTGGAGGCACGGGAACAGTGTGGAGGAAAATATTAACAACAAATGATGATAAAAGCACTGAAAAAAATGCTTAGACTCTACTTACACTGTGATAAGTAGGTATCCTTAGAACTACACCAGCATAAGCTACTTATAAAAGTACAGAGAACTACTGCACTGGGGACAGGTTTTCTGCCTCTTTCCTGAGCAGTGTTACCAATTGGGGCTATGCTATCACAGGATCATCCCCACTCCCCCACTTTAATGACTTTTCATGTTTGATTCTAGTTGCTTCCCTCTCCAGCAGGATCCATATTTCAAACTGCAAGGGTTAAGCAAAGCGACCAATTTCCTCTGACTAATCGAGCATGCAATTTGCCTGCTTGTATTTGGCCAAGAGGATTTATTACACTGAGCAAGAATAAATGTTCCAAGCACTGTTATGGGGCAGACCCATGCTGCAGTTCATTAACTTAAAAGGGGGAGGATGCTGAAGTACCATTTCTATTTTGGGCTACTTTGTTTCAACTTCATTGTGTATTTACAGCTCCCAAAGCAATAAAATGCTTGAGAAGTCCACCCCAGAAACTAATTTTGCATGAGTGTTGCTAACTGTGTGGGAGGGTGTGCTTTTGCCTTGTTTTCACCTTGAAGAGTTAGCAGTTCCTGCAGCATCACACTCCTTTTTCACATAGAAATCAGTCATGTTAAATCTCAACTTTTTCATGCTGAAGACAAATGCTCCACAGTTCACCACTGATGAATCTAAGATCATATGGCTGAAATGGGTCTATTATTTCATGCACACATCTATTAATTAATTGATATAAAATATTTATATCTAAACATTCCACCTTAAAAAGGGTGCTCAGAGTGGCATAAATCATAAAACTACAAAACAATATAATCAAATAAACCTAACATTTAAACACATAAAAACAACTGAAAAACAACAGCACAGCAGTCAGCTAAAACATAAGCAATAACAATATACAATGGTCATCCCTCCTCCCTCAAAACCTCTTAGACAGGATAATGTAACTGGAAAGAAAGAAGGGGGACTTCCTTGGGGAGAAAATTCAATAACTGAGGGACTCCCACTGAAAAGGTCCTGTTGTCTGTTTCATTGTCTCGGATAGCCTTGCCCAAACTGGCACTCTCCAGATTTTTTGGAGTACAATTCCTGTCATCCTTCACCATTGACAATGCTGTTGGGGCTGATGGGAGTGACTGTCAAACAACATCTGAAGGGCACCTGGCAGAGGAAGGCTGTTCTAGGAACGTATTCAAGATCACTTGAAATCAGAGCTAGATTTTTTAAAAATAAAATAAGGGTCTTTCAGCTGTCCCACAATCTGGAGTCCACACTTTTCCAAATTATATATGATTACTCTCACAACATTCATGTATGGCTGGTCCACACAGTTGCCTTTTTAAATGTTTAAAGAATCTCCTTCATATCTGGCTATCTCATGCCTTTTCCTCCTAAACTTGGTGCAGTACAAACAGAAGCTGTCTGCCAAATATGTTTAGTAGTATTCTAGACTTGTTCGTAGCTAGAAACATGGTGGCCACTACTGGTCAGCATGTGCTAACTGACTAAAGTGGCCCAGTGGCCCACTCTCTAGAAGACAATCCTCTTTTTGAAGGTGTCGTCTGTTTAAAGGGCTGTCCAGTCAAAATCTGGGGTAAAGATAAAATTCCATAAGAAGGGAGAGCAGAGACTTTGAAGTTGCCCATCAATAGTTAGCACCTGGACAGCAGATTGAGCAACCACACTGGTTACCTGGCCAGAGTCTTCCCCGTTACAGTGAAATTCAATGCATTTCTATTTACGTTAGAGACATTTTTTGTAAATTTGGAGCTAAACATATAAATTAGCATATGCACAATTTTTGCAAATCTGTGCCCTTTTAGTCGTCCTTTTTTTGGTGATGTGTGCCCTCGTTTTTGGTAATGTGTAAGTGGCCTCCCTATAACTGACAATGAAAAAGGTGCTGGAAGCCTGGCTTGCTTCTTATGCCTTTAACAACAGCTTGATCGGCAAACATCAGTCAACAGAGGATTTATCATCTGCTCCCACTTGCTGGATCATCCCCTTGTAGTGGTGAGTGGGCTTGTGTGTTCCAATGAACCCTGTGAACAATGCTGTCAGGAGTCATGTACTCCCAGCAGGGTCACCCATGGCGGTAAGGTCAAGGGAGAGGAACCAGACGAGGAAAGATCCAAGAATTTCCTCAATAGCAGAACAGGCAGAGGATAACAATGTGTATGTTACAACGGCTGTGAAGGCGGATGAAGGCTGCAGCAGATAAAAGATTTCTAATCATCGTGGTATGCATGTCATTGGATCAAAGCCTTTTTCTGTCATGACTGTATGTTGATTGTTGTGCGCCGATCTCCCCATATAAAACAAATTAATGCACAGGCATCTTCCAATATTTCGGAGACAATCTTACTCAGTCACGAGTGATCGCCACTGACTATCATCTGCTGATTGTCTAAAGATCAAGTTGCTGTTAAAGACACAAGAGCAGGGGCCAGTAAAAAGATTATCAACTGTGGTGAAGCCACAGTTGGCTTTCTGAGCTGCAGAAAAAAGTGAATGGAGCCCAGTTCTAGAAGCAGGATGGATGTATTCTCAACATTGAAAAATATACAGGTAGTTGCACTGTAGAAGAGATCCCTGGTTCAATGGGACCCTACAGTCTACAGCAAAAGAATAGGAAATACAGCTCTACGGGAGAAGATCATTTTAATCCACATTGGTATTGGGGAATTCGGAAGTGGAGGTGATAACTATTCTGGATTACCATTCGCCTGGTATTATCTTGATACTACATTCATATTATCTTGATACAATCCCTGGTTTATAGCTGTTTAGGTACAGCGAAATTTGGAATAATCTAGGCTTGGGGAATTGATATAATAAGAAATTCCCTAGTTGCAGTTCCCAAACCGAGTAATCCGCAATATAGATTATGTTCTCACTGCAACATAGATCTGCTGCTGCTATCTATAAACTTAAAACTCCAGTATGCCATAAGGGAGTGCAGCTGCATGTGAGCCATGGCTATGCCATTCTCATCAATATTTGGGGAAATCTTTCCCTTCAGCTAATAAGTTTGTTCAACAGCACAATCAATTATTTACCTGTCACGTGGTTAGGAATTGACTTCAGTTGTATTAAACTCATGAACTCCCTTCTAAAATTTAATTGCAGAAAATGTAATAGTTTCAGTGAAAGAAAATAAATTTCACAGTTGATGGCACTGTGCATGTATTTTGATGCTTAAACACAGTACTACATTGGCAAATTAAAGTGTGAATTACCTCTGACCTGCCTTTACTTCTTCCGGCCTTTCTGCAAAAACCCTCGTCCTGGCAATCTCTCAACATCCACTATTTAGTTAGAAAGGCTGCAGTCCTAAAGACTAAGGAATAAGTCCTATTGAACACAATGGAATAAAGTCCCACTGAACACAATGGGTAAACATATTCAGGATTGCACAGTTTATTTGCTCACTGCAGAAGACCAACAATAACTAGAGCTGTACATAAACTGGAATAAAGACACATCTCCTTCCTTCAAGCTCACAATCTAAAAAATGACACAAGTATAGGAAAACCAGTTTCAGAATGTCAGGTCACAGGTGAGTTTTAACAGAGGGGTCAAGCTGATATTGCCTTGCTGTGTCCTTCCTTGGAGGGAAGGACAAGGTGTAACTTCACAGCTTCCATAGTCCTCTGGCCAGAGACTGGGTACAAAGTCCCTTCACTTGTACTTGCCACAGAACAATAAAAACAAGAATGTGTTTATAATGGCCTCTTGGCCTGGAAAGGGGGAATGTGTATTAAAAACAGAATATTAAAAATGCAAGAACAGCAATTCTGGGGACATATCTGCACCTGAAATTTGTATCAGCAGCATATCACGTAAACAATTATGGCTTCCCTCGAAAGAATCCTGAGAATTGTAGTTCGATATGGTGCTGAAGAACTATTAACTACTCCCACATCCATCACTATAACCAATGGCTGTTAAACCAGCCTTCCCCAACCAAGTGCCCTCCCAATGTTTTCGACTCCCTACCCCTATGCTGAGTGGGGATGATGGAGGTTGCAGTCCAAAACACTGGGAGGGCACCACACTGGGGAAGGCTGGTGTGATCCTCTCCCCACATGGTGCCAGCTAATTGGGGATAGGATCACAACTAAAGCCCCCCCCCCTGCATCAACAGAACAAGATATGTCAGTAAGTGTGAAGTTAGCCTGATGTAGTTAGGTCATTGGATTGCTCAAGTTACAGGAACCCAGGGTGGGACTAATCCCCTTATATTTTGTGATGGCTTCCTCAGCTACTGTTTTTAAAGGCCACAGGAAGCCATGATTTGGTTAAAATTGGGGGCAGTTGTTAGGAAGTATGGGTTGTGGATTACATTAAGGGACCCCCTCTGCATTTCCCTCTGTAATCCAAGCAGTGTCATTATGCTAGAAGAAGCCTGGGCCAGTGGACACACCCCAATGGGACCAGCGGGTGCAAATGGGGGGGGTGAGGGACATTGGGGCTAAGGGAAGACTGCAGCATGGCCAGATTGGAAGCAGAGGTTTTCCAGATACCGCATTGCTACAAAACTGAATGAAGACAAGGAAGAAATTCAGGTATGCTCCTTGATTTATGTTATGCTCCTTGAACGACTGATCAAGGCTTGTGCACAGTAATGGGAACAGAGAGATCGGCTCTAATAGGCCCCAGTAACAGTCCTCAGAAAAAAGTAGTAAGGAAGCCAAGCCATAAATCACATGGTCTTCGATGTCTGTATACTAATGTGCAGCGCATGAGAAACAAGCAGGACAAACTTGAACTCTTAATACAGGAGGGCAATTACGACTTGATAGGTATATCTGAAACTTGGTGGGATGACTCCCATGACTGGAATATAGCTATTGAAAGATATAACTCAAAGATATGGATATAGTTCCTGGGAAACAAAGTCAACAAGGATATGCAGAGGAGGGGAAGGAAGATGATGGATCAAAAGGAGCATCAGGCAAATTTTAAAATACACGCTTAATGATGGATTACAAATACCTAACTTGGAATATAAATGGAGCCAACACGGCGCAGAAGAGAAAGAAAGTGTTTCATTATTTGAAAAAATTAAAATTGGATATAATTTGTCTACAAGAAACTCATATTCAGAAGAAAGATTCCAAATATTTGATTTGTAAAAATTTGGGTGAAGAATTTATTTCAGCTGGACCAAAAAAAAAAAATGGAGTTGTTCTCTATATTAACCCACAATTGCTTCCTAAATTGGTATTATTGGACGATAGTGGTAGATTTGTGGGGGTTGAAATTACTTTACAAGGTACAAACATTTTGATAGTGGGTATTTATGCCCCCAATGAAGATAAAACAAGGTTTTATACAGGACTTATGGAAAAATTGTCAGAGTTTTCATATGAGCATTGGTGTGTCATGGGTGACTGGAATGGGGTAATCTCACCAAAAATTGATAGGCTTTCTGAAAAAAATATCAAAGAGACACAAGGTAAATTACCGAAGATTTGTTTTGAACTCATGGAACATTTAGAATTGGTGGATACCTGGAGATATATAAATGATAATGCAAAGGAATTTACTTATTTTTCAGAAAGACATAAAACATTTTCGAGGATTGATATGATTTGGATGTCAAAAATTTTAGCGAAGGATATTTTTAAAATGGATATATTACCAAAAACTTTTTCGGACCACAATCCTGTGATATTAACTTTAAAAAAAAAAATCTTGGATTTAGATGGAGACTAAATGAATCTTTATTACAGAATGATAAAGTAGTACAAGAATGTAAGAAGAAATTAAAGGAGTTCTTTGAATATAATTTATATAAAGGAACAAGTGAAAATATTGTTTGGGATACTAGTAAGGCATTTATGAGGGGATACTTTATTAAATGTAATTCTGAATTAAAAAAAAAGAAACAACAGAAAATGCAATTAATTTTGGAAGAAATAAAACAAAAAGAGGAAGAATTGAAAAAGAATCCAGCTAAAGTTTCTATTGTAAATCAAATTAAAATGTTACAGAAGCAAGTATCAATGTTGACAGTTAGAGAAATTGAAAGGAAATTAAATTTTGCTAAACAAAGGACTTTTGAATTTGCAAATAAACCTGGGAAATGGTTAGCATATAAATTAAGAAAAGAACGTCAAAAAAATATTATTTTAAAGATACAAGAAGGAGATGAGACGCTGACAGATAATGTAAAAATCAAAAAGATTTTTCATCAATATTACTCAACATTGTATAAGTGTCAAGAAATTCCATCTGAAAAAATAGAAGAGTATTTATCTAAACAGAATTTGCCGAAAATTACAGATTTTCAGAGACAAGTTATTAATAGCCCTATTACGTCAAGAGAGATATCTGAAGCTATAAATAAAATTAAATTAGGAAAGGCGCCAGGACCAGATGGGCTATCTGCAATGTATTATAAATGTTTGGAGGAAGAACTCTTGCTACCCTTACTGTCTATAATGAATTCTATTTTGCAAGAGGGAAAGATACCGGATAGTTGGAAAAATGCTAATATAACATTAATACCTAAAGAGGACCAAGATTTAACTAAAACAAAAAATTATCGGCCAATATCTCTACTGAATAATGACTATAAAATTTTTACAATGATTTTGGCTGAAAGATTGAAAATAATATTGCAACAATTTATTCAGGAAGATCAATCAGGGTTTTTACCTAAAAGACAATTACGTGACAACGTCAGGAATGTTTTGAATGTGTTGGAATATTTAGAACAACGAAATGATAAACAAGCAGTTTTGATTTTTTTAGATGCTGAAAAAGCATTTGATAATTTGAATTGGAAATTTATGTTCCAGGTTTTGGAGCAAATGGATTTTGGAGACAACTTTATAAAATGGATCAGATCGATTTATACATCACAGAAGGCCCAGATAATTGTTAATGGAGACTTAACGGATTCATGTGAAATACAAAAGGGTACAAGACAGGGATGTCCATTATCTCCCCTTTTATTTATTCTGGTTTTAGAAGTGCTGCTTAGAGATATAAGGCAAGATAAAAGGATTTCGGGATTAAAAATAAAAAAAGAAGAATATAAATTGAGAGCATTTGCTGATGATTTGATAATTGTACTAGAAAACCCTTTGGAAGGAATTCATATATTGATGGACAAATTAAAAGAATTTGGACCGTTAGCAGGATTTAAGATCAACAATCAAAAAACAAAGATGTTGGTGAAAAATTTAACTTTAAGGGAACAGAAAGAGTTAATGGACAAGACAGATTTTACAATAGAAAAAAAGTTGAAATATCTAGGCATCATCATGACAAATAAAAACTCAAAGCTGTTTCATAATAATTACGAAAAATTATGGACAGAGATTAAGAAAGACTTGCTAAGATGGGATAAACTACAACTGTCATTAATGGGTAGAATATCTGTGATAAAAATGAATGTATTACCGAGAATGATGTTTTTGTTTCAAACAATACCTGTAATATCCTCTGATTTACCTTTTAAACAATGGCAAAAAGATATTTCTAAATTTGTATGGCAAGGAAAAAAACCAAGAGTTAAATTTAAATTACTTCAAGACGCTAAAGAAAGAGGAGGACTGGGATTACCAAATTTGAGACTTTATTTTGCTGCCTGCTGTTTAGTCTGGATAAAGGAATGGATCTTATTGAGGAATAAAAGACTATTGGATTTGGAGGGCCACAATCTGAAGTGGGGATGGCATGGATATCTATGGTATGACAAAGTAAAAGTAAACGTAGACTTTAACAATCATTTTATAAGACGTTCTCTGTTGAAAATATGGAATAGATACAAACCAAGGTTTTATTCGAAAATACCATTATGTGTCTCAAGTCAAGAAGCGTTTTATAGAAGAGAAATGGCTGGAAAAGAGAAATGGTTAACTTATCAAGAACTATTAGAAAATGTACATGGAGAATACACAATGAAAGAGAGAGAACAATTGATAAAGGAAGGATATAGTTTTCATTGGTTTGCCTATTTACAATTGTTAGAAAGATATAAAATGGACAAGAAAATGTATGGGTTTGAAATAAGTAAATCTGATTTTGAAATAGGTTTGTATACAAATGATGAAAACATAATTGCAAAAATGTATAAACTTTTATTGAAAATGGATATGGAGGAAGAACAAGTAAAAGAGTGCATGGTAAAGTGGGCAAAAAATTTTGGTCATAACATACAAATGGATCAATGGGAAAATATGTGGAAAAAAGGCTTGAAATTTACATTATGTTATAATCTTAAAGAAAATTTTTATAAAATGATGTACCGTTGGTACATGACTCCAGAAAAGCTGTCAAAAATGTATAGTAATGTCTCTAATGTTTGTTGGAAATGTAAACAACAAGAAGGATCTTTTTATCATATGTGGTGGTCATGTAAAAAGGCGAAATTATTCTGGGCACAGATAGGTAGGAAGATGCAAAAAATTTTAAAGATAAATATTCAGTCAAAACCAGAATTTTTTTTACTGGGTTTTATGGATAAACAAATAGAAAAGAAATATGGAAGAATATTATTATATATGATTACGGCAGCAAGATTATTATATGCACAAAAGTGGAAAATGGAATCAATACCAACAATGGAAGAATGGCTACTGAAATTAATGGACTTAGTAGAAATGGATAAATTGACGTGTTTACTTAGAGAAAAATCGACAGATACATTCCTTAAGGATTGGAAGCCTCTCTTAGACTTTTTGTCGAAAGATCAAAATAAAATGATGATACTGGGATTTGATGATTAATTAAGACAGCTTATGGAGAAAAGGGATTCTGTATGTACATATTAAGGGACAGGTTTGATGTATATTATATACTTATAGCTGATCTGTGACAAATCGGAAGTCAACCATTTTATTTTTATTTTTTGTTGTAGTATTGTTATGTTTTTTCTTACTTTGTTTTGTTTGTTTTTTGGAAAAATTTGAATAAAAACTATATAAAAAAAAAAAAAAAAAAGAAAGATATAACTTGTTCAAAAAGAACAGAAGGAATAAAAAGGGAGGAGGAGTCAAGCTATATGTTAAAAATATATATCCCTGCACAGAAATTCAGGAAGATGAGCTGGATTAAAATTAATGGGGCAAGTAATAAAAGGAATGTGGTGCTTGGAGTCTACTACTGACCACTCAATCAAGGAGAAGACGAGAATGTAACTTTTGAAAAGCAAATTGCCAATGTTTCGAGGAGGCATGATGTAGTAGTAATGGGGGACTTCAATTATCCTGATATCTGTTGGCAGACAAATTCTGCCAAACACGGCCCCTCCAAGAAATTTCTGACTTATGTTGGAGATAACTTTCTGCTACAGAAAGTGGAGGAAGCAACCAGAGGATCAGCTATTCTGGACTTGATTCTAACCGATAGAGATGATTTGGTGGATGAAGTGGCAGTTATGGGAACTCTGGGGGAAAGTGACCACAACATACTTGAATTCTTGATTTTAACAGAAGCAAAAGCTGAGAGTAGCCATACGCCTGGACTTCAGGAAAGCTGATTTCAATAAACTCAGAACAATTGTAAGTATGGTTCTGTCAGCTCTGCACTGAGTCAGCAGTGGGGGTTGGAAATTCCTGGGTCGTTAGCAGGGAAGTCCTTAGCCGGCAGACTGGTTGTAAATCTGCCAGGCCAACGAGGAGGGAACCTGATAAGGGCCAGGCCTGCCTGAAGCTTACTTGCCAAGTCACAAGTCCAGAAGCGAGGTCAGTAGAGGTCCGGGATCAATTGCCAAGGGGTCAGTCCAAGAGATGCTGCAGGGAAACTAGGTATACACGAGCCACGCCTGACGTTGCAGTCAGCAACAAGCTGAAGGCAAGGGGTGCCTTATAAGGAGCAGGTTTGACAGCAGGTGTGAGCCCTCAGCGTTTGGGCCTTAAGGAGACAGGCCTGCCTCTCTTCTGCCTGACCTTCTGCTGTCTACGTTCTGCAGGTGAGGGGGGAGTATCCTGTTCACTGTCTGTGTCTGGCTGCAGGGCCTCTGCTGTATCTGGGGTGCTCTGCAGCTGAGGGGGAGAAGGAGCTGGATTCTCAGGAGGCTCCTCCGTGTCTCCTTCTGGGTCTGCTGCTCCTGGGTCTGCTGCTGTTACTCCCGAGTCGTCCTCATCTGAGGAGTCCTCTGACGGGGCCATGACAGGTTCCATGGCAAGCTACCCTAATGAGAAAAGGAGTCCAAGATAGGTGGGAGTTTCTAAAAAAGGAAATTCTAAAAGAGCAATGGCAAGCAATTCCAACAAGGAAAAAAGGGGGGAAACAGCAGAAGAAGCCAATGTGGCTTCACAAAAAGCTTAGAGATGACCTGAAAACAAAAAAAAGACACATACAGGAAGTGGAAAGAAGGCCAGGCCACAAAGGAGGAGTATAGGCAGGAATCACGGAATTGCAGGGATGGTGTCAGGAAGGCTAAAGCTGAGAATGAGCTGAGGTTAGCGAGGGATGCTAAAAGCAACAAAAAAGCTTTCTTCAGGTACATCCATAGTAAAAGACAGAGAAAAGAAATGGTGGCACAGTTACTCAATGAGGAAGGCAAAATGATAACAGATGAAAAAGAAAAGGCAGAAGTGCTCAATTCCTACTTTGGCTCAGTCTTCTCCCAAAAAAGGGTCTATGACCCTCCTGGGAAACATGAAGTAGAAGAGGCAGGATTGGAGCTTGAGCTTGACAGACAAACGGTCAAGGAATACCTAATCACTTTGAATGAGTTCAAATTGGCAGGGCCCGATAAACTGCATCCTAGAGTACTGAAGGAACTGGCTGAAGAACTCTCAGAACCACTGTCTATTATTTTTGCGAAATCATGGAGGACTGGTGAAGTCCTGGATGACTGGAGGAGAGCTAATTTTGTCCCTATCTTCAAAAAGGGCAAGAAGGAGGAACCGGGGAACTACAGACCAGTCAGCCTAACATCAGTCCCTGGAAAAACTCTGGAGCAGATTATAAAGCAGTCAATCCGTAAGCACCCTGAAAACAATGCAGTGATTACTACGAGCCAACACAGATTTATGAAGAACAAATCCTGCCAAACTAATCTTATCTCATTTTTTGACTGGGTAACCTCCCTTGTAGACTGTGGGAATGCTGTGGACCTAATATATCTCGACTTCAGCAAAGCTTTTGACAAAGTGCCCCATGATATTCTGATTGTCAAGCTAGCTAACTGTGGGCTGGATGGAACAACTATCAGGTGGATCCACAGCTGGCTCCAGAATCGTACTCAAAGAGTGCTTATCAATGGTTCCTTCTCAAACTGGGTGGAAGTAATGAGTGGGGTACCACAGGGCTCGGTCCTGGGCCCAGTGCTCTTCAACATTTTTATTAAAGACTTGGATGAGGAGGTACAGAGCATGCTTATCAAATTTGCAGATGATACAAAATTGGGGGACATAGCTAATATCATGGAAGACAGAAACAAAATTCAAAGGGACCTTGATAGGCTGGAGCATTGGGCTGAAAACAACAGAATGAAATTCAACAGGGGTAAATGCAAAGTTCTACACTTAGGAAAAAGAAACCAAATGCACAGTTATCAGATGGGGGATACTTGGCTCAGCAATACGACATGTGAGAAGGATCTTGGAATTGTTGTTGATCACAAGCTGAATATGAGTCAACAGTGTGATGTGGCTGCAAAAAAGGCAAACACTATATTAGGCTGCATTAACAGAAGTATAGTTTCCAAATCGCGTGAAGTATTAGTTCCCCTCTCTTCAGCACTGGTTAGGCCTCATCTTGAATACTGTGTCCAGTTCTGGTCTCCACACTTCAAGAAGGATGCAGACAAACTGGAACAGGTTCAGAGGAGGGCAACAAATATGATCAGGGGACTAAAAACCAAGCCCTATGAGGAGAGACTGAAAGAACTATGCATGTTTAGCCTGGAGAAGAGAAGACTGAGGGGAGATATGATAGCACTCTTCAAGTACATGAAAGGTTGTCACACAGAGGAGGGCCGGGATCTCTTTTCAATCATCCCAGAGTGCAGGACACAGAATAATGGGCTCAAGTTGCAGGAAGCCAGATTTCGACTGGACATCAGGAAAAACTTCCTAACTGTTAGAGCCATACGACAATGGAACCAATTACCTAGTGAGGTAGTGGGCTCTCTGACACTGGAGGCATTCAAGAGGCAGCTGGACAGCCATCTGTCGGAATGCTTTGATTTGAATTCCTGCATTGAGCAGGGGGTTGGACTTGATGACCTATAGGCCCCTTCCAACTCTACTATTCTATGATTCTATGATTTATGCCATGGGCCAGCAAGCAGAGCAAATATTTAAATCATTTGAGTTTGCTGCTGCAGAGGACCAGGATGACTATCTCCTAGTCCTGGAGAAACTTGATGAATATTTTGTGCCAAAGAAAAATCTCATTCATGAAAGGGCATGCTTTCACCAGAGACATCAGAAACCAGGGGAACCTGCAGAGGTCTACATAAGATGGCTGCATGAGAAAGATTATGAATGTGCTTTTGGGGACACCAGGAGTGAAATGCTCAGAGACCAATTGGTAGTGGGAATTTTGGATAAAGACCTGTCCCAGAAGCTGCAGATGAAATCCAATCTCACTTTGGAGAGGGTTGTGGAGCAAGAAACTCAGAGCTTATAAAAGGCCAGGTCCAAGACTGGGTGCTTTAAAAGGGCTGCAAGAAATAGCCAAGAAACCCCTGCAGAAATGGAAACCCCAAACTCCAAAATACCAGAAGCAAATATACAGCCAAACATCTAATGCTCAAATAAAAGCCCCTAGATGCACAAGATGTGAGAAATAGCATACACAAAGAGTAGTCTGTCCTGCAAAGGCTGCAAAATGCCATAAAAGTAAGAAGATAGGTCATTTTGCCGCTGTGTGCCACACTAGAATGGTGAGTGAAACTGTGGTGCAATGTTTAGATGAGCTTTCCACAGACATTCCTGACACAGTTGGAACTTTGAAGACACCACCAGTACAGGTAATGCTCAAAGAAGGGGCTGTACCTTATGCTATTCACACTGTCAGAACAATATCAGATCCACTGTTACCCAAAATAAAGGCAGAATTGGATAGAATGGTTCGCTGTGGAGTCATAGAACTTATCACAGAACCTACTGATGGGTGCATGCCAATGGTTCCAGTACCAAAAAAGGATGGAACAGTAGGCATATGTGTGGATCTAAAACAACTAAATAAAGCTGTCAAGGGGGGAAAGTACATTATTCCCACTATGGATGATATCCTGCCACAGTTAGCGGGTGTCTGCATATTTTCATTGCTTGATGCTGCAAGTGGATTCTGGCAGATCCACCTAGCTGCCAACACTGCTAAATTGATTACATTCATCACTCCGTCTCGGAGATACTTCTTCAAGAGATTGCTATTTGGAATTTCAAGTGCACCTGAGCTGTTTCAGAGAGTAATGTTGGAGCTGTTACAACACTTGGAAGGCGTTTCAGTGTTCATGGATGATGTGTTGGTTTATGGTGCCACAATGGCAGAACATGATGAAAGATAGGCCAAAGTCTTAGCAACAGTAAAGGCAGCAGGGTTAAGACTCAACAACAGCAAATGCATCTTATGCAGAAAGACTGTACACATCTTGGACACTGCATAAATGAGCATGGTGTGAGTCCAGATCCTAAAAAAGTAGAAGCCATTTCTGCAATCAAACCTCCAGACTCCATCACAGGACTGAAAAGATGTTTGGGCATGATAGATTATTTAGGACGCTTCTTGCCAAATTTGACAGAGAAACTACCCCCATTAAATACACTTTTGAAAGCAGACAGCACATGGTGCTGGGGTCCAAGCCAATAAAAGGCCTTCTCAACAGTGAATAAACTCTTAAAAGAGGCTCCAGTACTTGCTTACTATGAAGTTAACCGGCAGACCGTAGTGAGTGCTGATGCCAGCAGTGATAGCCTGGGAGGAGTACTACTCCAATATCATGATGGAGAGTCGAAACCAGTGGTCTATTGCTCAAGAATGCTAACAGAACCTGAGACCCGATATGCTCAGATAGAAAAGGAATATCCAGCTGCTGTTTGGGCTTGTGAAAAATTCTCAAAATATCTCTATGGGCTAGAATCATTTACACTCTATAAAGACCATAAACCCTGGTACCACTGATAAATTGCAAAGACCTGGATCAAGTACCAATACGATGTCAGCGACTCTTTTTATGCATGATGAGGTACAATCCTCAAGCAGAATCCGGACAAGGCAATACTCTTGTTGTAGCAGACTGTTGCGCTGCAGCCAACTCAGAAGGGACAGGAAGGGGGGAGGCATGAGTTTCAGGCACCTCCACAGCCAGAAGAAGCAGAGTTGGGGATTGTTGTGTCTGAGCAGGATCGTACGGGAGGGGGGCAGCCTGCTCTCCAGCCAGTTCCCACGAGTAACGCCCTTTCCGAGGAGCCGAGCGCACCACCCCCAGTTGATGCAGAGGACTTGTGGGGGGAAGCTTCAGAGTCAGTGCCAGCTCCTCCTTTACCAAGCAGTTCCCAGGAGGATTCCAGTGTGGCACCGCCCCCTGACCTTGAGCCCGTTGCTCGGGAGCAGGTGTCTTCAGATGAGCTGTTGGATGCGCGTCCCCTGTCTCCTCGTTCCCTTCGCCGCAAGAAACGGACAGGGCAAAGACAGGAATTACGAAGGAGTCAGAGATTACGTTCGAAAACATTTCCTATATAAGCCTGCCGCTCCTAGTGGGGGGTTGTTGAGTCAACTTCCTTCACACGCTGCAGAGCATGTCTAGAGTATAGTTAGGGACTATAGTGAGTTAGCGTAGGGTTTCCTATGAAGCGCAATGCCTTTGATGTATCCATTACTCTAATAAAACGAGATTTACTTGCACACACACTCCAGCCTCATTCTTTCAGCTCTGGACGGGACAGATTGACTCAACCACCATCCCTACTCGAACCTGCTCCCATGGCGGATGACATGGACCAGAATGGAGCAAGAGGGGGAGTACCTATCACCATGGAAGCTTTGTATGCCGAGATCCAGAACCTCCGAGTGACTACGCAAGCCCTACAAGCCGAGAACCAAAACCTCAGAGCCGCAACGCAAGCCTTGCAAGTGGATAACCAGAATCTCCATGCCTTGGTCGCCCAAGTCCAGGCTGCGCCTCCCGGGGCGGCAGCCCCTGTGAAGTCTCCAGTGGGGCTCCCCGTGCGATACGGGGGCCAGAGTGAACAGTTTGCCACGTTTCTAGCCCAATGTGAGTTGTACATTCAAGTGCGCAGAGCTGAGTTCCCAACTGATGACGTGAAGGTGGCGTTCATCATCAGTTTATTGGAAGGGGAAGTGGCAAAATGGGCCACCCCGTATTTGATTCACAACGATCAGATATTGCGCCAGTTTGACGCCTTCAAGAATGCGATGGGGGACATGTTCCGAGACCCCCAGAGGAAGGAGACGGTTGCCCGCCAGTTAGGGACCCTGAGACAGGGAAGGGGGTCTGTAGGGCAATACACGAATGCTTTTCGTGTTTTGTCTCAGGAGACGGAGTACAATGACCCAGCCTTGATGTACTTCTACAGAAATGGACTGAGTCCAGAAGTGTTGGATGAACTGGCGCGCTCCACACACCCCGACTCACTGAGGGGTTTGATTCAACTGAGTTTGCAGATAGACAGCCGCTTAGAAGGAAGAAAGTTGGAGCAAAGAATGGAGCCTTCACGGAGTCAGGTTGCTGCTCCGCTGCCCCGTGCCCAATCCTGGCATCCCTACTGTCTCGGGAGAGGAGCCCATGCAGATTGGGGGGGCTAGACCGTGATTGACAGAGGAGGAGAGGGAAAGACGCTGGAGGGAAGGACTGTGTCTCTATTGCGGAAAGTCTGGACACCAGAAATTGTGCAGCCAAATCTGGAAGTTCCCAGCCGCCTGAAAACTTCACATCCCAGCTCTCGTAGAGGCTAGAGAGTTGGGGGGTGCTACAGACACTGAGCCTCCGTTACGACCCCTTCCCTCCCAAGGGGCCCTTCTGTTGCCCATTCGCATCACCCTATCCTCAGGCGAGAGCTTCTCAGCCAAGGCTATGATCAACAGTGGAGCATCCTCTCGTTTCATAGACCGAGAGTTGGCGCTACACCACGCTATTCCCACAAGAGAACTGAGTCAGCCGTTGGCAGTGGAAACTATAGATAGCCGGCCTCTGAAGTCTGGGGGGGGTGACTCGGGTGACTGAGTCCGTGGCAGTGAAGGTCCCTGGGCATCGGGAAGACCTATCTTCTATGTGGCGTCCTTGCCGCATTTCCCGGTGGTGTTGGGTATGCCTTGGCTGGTTAGGCACAACCCCACAATCTTTTGGGATGAAGCTGTGGTGGTTTTTACCTCCAAGTACTGCCATCAACATTGCCAGCCTGAAGAGGAGCCACAGGTGTTGGCAGGGGCGTCTCCCCCAAGGGAGATAACTTTGCCCACCAAGTATGGGAGTTTTCGGGATGTCTTCGATAAAAAGGAAGCGGAGCAACTCCCTCCTCACCGGCCCTATGATTGTGCCATTGATTTGGTGCCTGGGGCACGCATCCCCGCTGGGCGGATCTACTGTCTATCTGAACCAGAGTTAGCAGCGTTAAGGGAGTTTCTGGACACCAATTTGAAGAAAGGCTTCATTCACCCTTCACAGTCCCCAGCTGGTGCACTCCTGCTGTTTGTGAAGAAAAAAGGGGGGGAGCTCCGTCCCTGTAATGATTATCGAGACCTAAACCAGCTCACTATCCCCAATAGTTACCCGCTGCCTCTCATTAGGGAAATGTTGGAGAGGTTGCGTTTCGCCAAAATTTTCATGAAACTGGACTTGAGAGGAGCTTACAACTTGGTGAGGATTAAGGCAGGTCATGAATGAAAGACTGCGTTTAAGACCCGTTACGGTCAGTTTGAGTATTTGGTGATGCCATACGGGTTGTCGGGAGCGCCTGGAGTCATAAGAACATAAGAACATAAGAAGAGCCTGCTGGATCAGGCCAGTGGCCCATCTAGTCCAGCATCCTGTTCTCACAGTGGCCAACCAGGTGCCTGGGGGAAGCCCGCAAGCAGGACCCGAGTGCAAGAACACTCTCCCCTCCTGAGGCTTCCGGCAACTGGTTTTCAGAAGCATGCTGCCTCTGACTAGGGTGGCACAGCACAGCCATCATGGCTAGTAGCCATTGATAGCCCTGTCCTCCATGAATTTGTCTAATCTTCTTTTAAAGCCATCCAAGCTGGTGGCCATTACTGCATCTTGTGGGAGCAAATTCCATAGTTTAACTATGCGCTGAGTAAAGAAGTACTTCCTTTTGTCTGTCCTGAATCTTCCAACATTCAGCTTCTTTGAATGTCCACGAGTTCTAGTATTATGAGAGAGGGAGAAGAACTTTTCTCTATCCACTTTCTCAATGCCATGCATAATTTTATACACTTCTATCATGTCTCCTCTGACCCGCCTTTTCTCTAAACTAAAAAGCCTCAAATGCTGCAACCTTTCCTCGTAAGGGAGTCGCTCCATCCCCTTGATCCTTCTGGTTGCCCTCTTCTGAACCTTTTCCAACTCTATAATATCCTTTTTGAGATGAGGCGACCAGAACTGTACACAGTATTCCAAATGCGGCCGCACCATAGATTTATACAACGGCATTATGATATCGGCTGTTTTATTTTCAATACCTTTCCTAATTATTGCTAGCATGGAATTTGCCTTTTTCACAGCTGCCGCACACTGGGTTGACATTTTCATCGTGCTGTCCACTATAACCCCGAGGTCTCTCTCCTGGTCGGTCACCGCCAGTTCAGACCCCATGAGCATATATGTGAAATTCAGATTTTTTGCTCCAATATGCATAATTTTACACTTGTTTATATTGAATTGCATTTGCCATTTTTCCGCCCATTCACTCAGTTTGGAGAGGTCTTTTTGGAGCTCTTCGCAATCCCTTTTTGTTTTAACAACCCTGAACAATTTAGTGTCGTCAGCAAACTTGGCCACTTCACTGCTCACTCCTAATTCTAGGTCATTAATGAACAAGTTGAAAAGTACAGGTCCCAATACCGATCCTTGAGGGACTCCACTTTCTACAGCCCTCCATTGGGAGAACTGTCCGTTTATTCCTACTCTCTGCTTTCTGCTTCTTAACCAATTCCTTATCCACAAGAGGACCTCTCCTCTTATTCCATGACTGCTAAGCTTCCTCAGAAGCCTTTGGTGAGGTACCTTGTCAAACGCTTTTTGAAAGTCTAAGTACACTATGTCCACTGGATCACCTCTATCTATATGCTTGTTGACACTCTCAAAGAATTCTAATAGGTTACTGAGACAGGACTTTCCCTTGCAGAAGCCATGCTGGCTCTGCTTCAGCAAGGCTCGTTCTTCTATGTGCTTAGTTAATCTAGCTTTAATAATACTTTCTACCAGTTTTCCAGGGACAGAAGTTAAGCTAACTGGCCTGTAATTTCCGGGATCCCCTCTGGATCCCTTTTTGAAGATTGGCGTTACATTTGCCACTTTCCAGTCCTCAGGCACGGAGGAGGACCCAAGGGACAAGTTACATATTTTAGTTAGCAGATCAGCAATTTCACCTTTGAGTTCTTTGAGAACTCTCGGGTGGATGCCATCCGGGCCCGGTGATTTGTCAGTTTTTATATTGTCCATTAAGCTTAGAACTTCCTCTCTCGTTACCACTATTTGTCTCAGTTCCTCAGAATCCCTTCCTGCAAATGTTAGTTCAGGTTCAGGGATCTGCCCTATATCTTCCACTGTGAAGACAGATGCAAAGAATTCATTTAGCTTCTCTGCAATCTCCTTATCGTTCTTTAGTACACCTTTGACTCCCTTATCATCCAAGGGTCCAATTGTCTCCCTAGATGGTCTCCTGCTTTGAATGTATTTATAGAATTTTTTGTTGTTGGTTTTTATGTTCTTAGCAATGTGCTCCTCAAATTCTTTTTTAGCATCCCTTATTGTCTTCTTGCATTTCTTTTGCCAGAGTTTGTGTTCTTTTTTATTTTCTTCATTCAGACAAGACTTCCATTTTCTGAAGGAAGACTTTTTGCCTCTAAGAGCTTCCTTGACTTTGTTCGTTAACCATGCTGGCATCTTCTTGGCCCTGGCGGTACCTTTTCTGATCTGCGGTATGCACTCCAGTTGAGCTTCTAATATAGTGTTTATAAACAACTTCCAAGCATTTTCGAGTGATGTGACCCTCTGGACTTTGTTTTTCAGCTTTCTTTTTACCAATCCCCTCATTTTTGTGAAGTTTCCTCTTTTGAAGTCAAATGTGACCGTGTTGGATTTTCTTGGCAATTGGCCATTTACATGTATGTTTAATTTAATAGCACTGTGGTCACTGCTCCCAATCGGTTCAACTACACTTACATCTCGCACCAGGTCCCGGTCCCCACTGAGGATTAAGTCCAGGGTTGCCGTCCCTCTGGTCGGTTCCATGACCAACTGGTCTAGGGAATAGTCATTTAGAATATCTAGAAACTTTGCTTCTTTGTCATGACTGGAACACATATGCGGCCAGTCTATGTCCGGGTAGTTGAAGTCACCCATTACTACCACATTTCCTAGTTTGGATGCTTCCTCAATTTCATATCTCATCTCAAGGTCTCCCTGAGCATTTTGATCAGGGGGACGATAGATCGTTCCCAGTATTAAGTCCCTCCTGGGGCACGGTATCACCACCCACAACGATTCTGTGGAGGAGTCTGCCTCTTTGGGGTTTCGAGCTTGCTGGATTCAATGCCTTCTTTCACGTATAGAGCGACTCTGCCACCAATACGTCCTTCCCTGTCCTTCCGATATAGTTTATATCCAGGGATAACCGTATCCCACTGGTTTTCTCCATTCCACCAGGTCTCCGTTATGCTCACTATATCAATGCTCTCCTCTAAGACCAAGCACTCCAGTTCTCCCATCTTGGTTCGGAGGCTCCTAGCATTAGCGTACAGGCACTTGTAAGCAGTGTCTCTCTTCAAGTGTCTTTGGCACTTGTGGTTAGGCCTGTGGTAATTTTGCTCTTCTGAATTTATATCCTGTGCCCCTGCTCTCACAATGCCTACTTCTAGGCCTACCCCTTTTAACATTTCATCATTTCTTTGGTTTTTATCCCAGGGGGGAGGTTTATTCCCAACCGGACCTTTCTCAGCTCCTGTCGGGTTTCCCCCCTCAGTCAGTTTAAAAGCTGCTCTGCTACCTTTTTAATTTTAAGTGCCAGCAGTCTGGTTCCATTCTGGTTCAAGTGGAGCCCGTCCCTTTTGTACAGGCCCGGCTTGTCCCAAAATGTTCCCCAGTGCCTAACAAATCCGAACCCTTCCACCCGACACCATCGTCTCATCCACGCATTGAGACTGCGAAGCTGGGCCTGTCTGACTGGTCCTGCGCGTGGAACTGGTAGCATTTCAGAGAAAGCCACGTTGGAGGTCCTGGCTTTCAGCATCCTACCTAGCAACCTAAAGTTTGCTTCCAGGACCTCACGGCTGCATTTCCCCATGTCGTTGGTGCCAACGTGCACCACGACCACTGACTCCTTCCCAGCACTGTCTACCAAACTATCTAAACGACGGGCGATATCCGCAACCTTCGCACCAGGCAGGCAAAACACCTTGCGGTCTACACGCCCATCACACACCCCACTGTCTATGTTCCTAATGATCGAATCCCCAACTACAAGGATCCCTCCACCCCCTGGAGATATATCCCCGGCACGAGAGGATAGCTGCTCATCCCCCAAGGAATGGGTCCCTTCTAAGGGATCGTTTCCCTCTTCCTCAGCTGGATGCTCTCCTTCCCTGAGACCATCGTTGTCCATGATAACAGGAGAGCTATCATCGTTGGAGTGGGACAGAGCTATAACGTCCCTGAAGGCCTCCTCCACACACCTCTCTGCCTCTCTCAGCTTTTCCAGGTCTGCCACCTTGGCCTCAAGGAAATGAAGTCGTTCCCGGAGAGCCAGGAGCTCATTGCACCGAGAGCACACCCACGACTTCTGTCCAACAGGCAGATAGTCGTACATGCTGCAGGCTGTGCAAAACACTGGAAAGCCCCCACACCCCTGCTGGCTTCTTACCTGCATAGTTTTGTTTAAGGTTTATTACGTCAATGGGTTGGAGACTGCGGTTTAGTTGAGGTCAGGCAACAGACGGGCAGAGTGGGTGGCCCTGGCCTCCTCGCCCTGCTGCCGAACTCGCTCTGCTGCTTAACTCGCCTTGACGCTTTGTCAGCTGGGGCTCCCTCTAGCTCATTCATTTTATGAATGACATCTTTCGGGACTTTGTGGACCGCTTTATGATAGTGTATTTGGATGATATCCTGATTTATTTGAATACCCCCGAGGAACACGACTCGCATGTGCGTGCAGTGCTGCAGAAGTTACGGGAACACCGTCTTTACGCGAAGCTGGAAAGTGTGGGTTTGACCTAACCACGTTGGACTTTCTGGGGTATTGGATCTCTCCAGCAGGAGCAGAAATGGACCCAGAAAAAGTTTGTTGTGTACTCACGTGGCAACCCCCCAAGACCAAGAAGGATTTGCAACGCTTCTTGGGCTTTGCGAATTACTACCATCGTTTCATAGCCAACTACTCCAATCAGACCGCACCGCTCACGGATTGCCTGAAGGGCTCAGGACCTTTCCAATGGACAGAAGCTGCACAAGAGGCTTTCGAGAGCCTGAAGCGAAGGTTTGCTACCGAACCCATACTACAGCATGCCGACCCGGCGCTCCCTTTTGTGGTAGAGACGGATGCGTCGGACGTCGCGATCGGAGGGGTTCTTTTGCAACCGGCCCAGAAAGGGGGAGAACTGATGCCTTGTGCCTACTTTTCCAGAAAGTTAACCGACTCTGAACAAAACTACACTGTGTGGGAAAAGGAACTATTAGCCATTAGAGATGCCTTTGAAGCCTGGAGACACCATCTGGAAGGGGCGCAGCATGAAATTGAGGTCCGCACGGACCATCGTAATCTAGAGAGTCTTCATACCACCCGTAAACTCAATCACAGGCAAGTGCACTGGGCTCAGTTCTTCACACGGTTCCATTTCAAAATTCATTATATCTCCCAAGCACAGAATAAGCGGGCTGATGCCCTCTCAAGGAAGCCAGAATTTCTGAGGGATCCCACCCCAAGACCGTTACAGTACATAATCCCTCCCGAGCGGGGAGTAGTAGGGGCCTGCCAAGATTCTTGGGAAGCTGAAGTGCGTGAAGCGCAACAACAGGACCCTTTCGTGCAGGAGCAGCGGGTCGAAGAACAGGCAGAACAGAAGGACCTTACATGGAAGGATGGCATACTGCACCATCAGGAAGCTGTTTATGTGCCCCCCGGAGAACTGCGAGTGAGGGTACTACGTCAGTGCCATGACGCCTCCACGGCAGGCCACTTTGGGGTTTTTAAGACCATTCAAGCTGTCACTCGGGAGTTCTGGTGGCCCAAGGTGAAGAAGGACGTAGAGCATTACGTTCGCTCTTGCCCCACTTGCATGAGGGCTAAACATGCCACTGGGAAGCCGCCGGGGCTACTGGAACCCCTTCCTACTCCAGGAGGACCTTGGCGAGTGATTACTATGGATTTTATAACAGACCTTCCACCTTCGCAGGGGAAAACCACAGTTTTGGTGGTCGTTGATGCCTTCTCGAAAATGGCTCACTTCATTCCGTGTGCAGGGCTCCCAAGCGCTCAAGACACTGCCAAGTTGTACATGCAAAATGTGTATTGGCTGCACGGTCTGCCAGACAGCCTGGTTTCCGATCGGGGCACACAATTCACCTCACGTTTTTGGCAAGCGTTGTGGAAGTTGCTGCAAAGTGAGCTGAGACTGTCGTCTGCCCATCATCCCCAAACGGATGGGCAGTCCGAGAGGGTCAACGCAGTGTTGCAACAATATTTACGTTGTTTTGTGGGGTATCAGCAGGACAACTGGATGTCCTACCTGCATTTAGCAGAATTTGCCTATAATAATGCTGTGCATTCGCACACGCAACAGACTCCTTTCTTCGCCAATTTTGGCTACCACCCCCGAGCCTTCCCTGCCCCAAAAGACAGTCCCTCGGTCCCAGCCGCTGAGGATTACTTGCAGGAACTTCACGCTATGCAACAGCTACTCCAAGAGCAACTAGAACAGGCCAAAGTGGATTACAAACGCGCAGCTGACCAGCATTGGAGAGAGGGGGACCTCATACGAGTGGGAGACCAGGTCTGGATCTCTACACGTTTCCTAGCTATGCCTGGCCGGTGTCGTAAACTGCAGGATCGGCGTGTAGGGCCCTTTGAGGTGGAGGCTCAGATTAACCCCGTGGCTTACAGACTAAAATTGCCGCCCACCTTCAAGATGCACCCAGTCTTCCACAGGGCATTGTTGACCAAGGACGCTGCCCCCGACCCTCACCGTCTGCAAGTGGAGCCCGCACCGCCGTTGTTGGTAGAGGGGGAGGAGGAATACGAAGTAGAACAGATTTTGGACTCATGAAAATGCCGAGGGCGTCTTCAGTACCTGATTCATTGGAAGGGGTACGATCCAACTGAACGTTCCTGGGAAAAAGAGGAGAATGTGCACGCTCCGACTTTGGTGAGAGAATTCCATGAGGCTTATCCAGAGAAACCTAGACCTTAGGGGTGGGAAGGGTTAAAGCATGGAGGGGGGGATGATGTTGCGCTGCAGCCAACTCAGAAGGGACAGGAAGGGGGGAGGCATGAGTTTCAGGCACCTCCGCAGCCAGAAGAAGCAGAGTTGGGGATTGTTGTGTCTGAGCAGGATTGTGCGGGAGGGGGGCAGCCTGCTCTCCAGCCAGTTTCCACGAGTAACGCCCTTTCCAAGGAGCCGAGCGCACCGCCCCCAGTTGATGCAGAGGACTTGTGGGGGGAAGCTTCAGAGACAGTGCCAGCTCCTCCCTTGCCAAGCAGTTCCCAGGAGGATTCCAGTGTGGCACCGCCCCCTGACCTCGAGCCCGTTGCTCAGAAGCAGGTGTCTTCAGATGAGCTGTTGGATGTGTGTCCCCTGTCTCCTCGTTCCTGTCACCACAAGAAACGGACAGGGCAAAGACGGGAATTACGAAGGAGTCAGAGATTACGTTCGAAAACATTTCCTATATAAGCCTGCCGCTCCCAGTGGGGGGTCATTGAGTCAACTTCCTTCACATGCTGCAGAGCATGTCTGTAGTTAGGGACTCTAGTGAGTTAGTGTAGGGTTTCCTATGAAGCGCAATGCCTTTGATGTATCTATTACTCTAATAAAACGAGATTTACTTGCACACACACTCCAGCCTCATTCTTTCGGCTCTGGACGGGACACAGACACACTGTCAAGAAATCCACTGGAAACACCAGACCTTGAAACAATTCAGGTAGTTGAGGAAATCAAAGTCTATGTAAATATTCTACAAGCTTCTAAACCAATATCTATCACACTCCTTCAAGCAGCTACCAGCACTGACCCAGACCTTTCAATTATGTTGAAATTTGTCAGAACTGCTTGGCCATTGTACATGTCTGAAGTGACAACTAACCTTAAACGTTTCTTTGCAGAAAAGGGAAGCCTTACAGAGTTGGAAAGAACAGTCCTATTTGGTGATAGAACTGCTACAATGCGACAGGAAATGTTGGAAAAACTGTTGGAAAAACTCCATGAAGGTCATCAAGGAATCAATAAGTGCAGAGAACGTGCAAGAATGGCTGTTTGGTGGCCATGAATAGGGCAATACCTCAAGGCAATAATAGCAAACTGTGAGCTTTGCCAGACAAATAAACCTTCACAATGGAAGGAACCACTCATTACCACTCCATTACCAGATACACCATGGAAGAGAGTAGGAGCAGACATCTGTGACTTACAAGGACAAAAATACTTAGTCGCAATAGGCTATTTCTCCAGATACATAGAGATTGCATACATGCCTGATTCAACAAGCTCTACTGTTATCAGAATATCTTTGCCAGATGGGGATGGCCAAATGAACTAGTAACAGATAATGGATCGCAATTTGCAGGGAAAGAGTTTACTTTGTTCGCAAAGAAATATGACTTTTCTCACATTACAGCCAGTCCCCATTACCCACAAGCCAATTGGGAAGCAGAGAGAGCAGTACAAACAGCAAAGCGAATCTTATTTCAGGAAGATCCCTTCCTAGCACTGCTAAGCTACAGAGCAACACCTATCAACGCAACGAAGTGTAGTCCTGCACAACTGATAATGGGAAGACAAGTAAGAACACCAGTTCCAACCTTAGAAGCAAATTTATATCCTAAGTGGCCTGATTTGGGAAAAGTCTGTGCCACAGAAAACATGGCTAAAAGAAACTACAAATATTACTATGACAGACATTATGGAGTGAAGACACTTCCAAAATCACAACTTGGTTCACAAGTAAGACTGAAACTAGACAACCAAAAAGGATGGTCTGAACCAGCAACAGTCCAGAGCCAAAGTCAAACTCCAAGATCTTATGCTATCACTACCAACAATGGAACATTCTGAAGGAACAGGAGACATCTACAGTTGGTTCCCAAACCACAACCAATTTCACAACAAAGTGAGAATTCAGAGGCAGAAATACCAGAAGAGCATAATTTATTGCCAGAACAATCTCAAAAGACTGAGAATAAAGAACTGACAAATTCTTGTGAGAAAGCATCACCTGCCAAAAACAGCCCACCTCTTGAGAGTCCAAAGAGAGTGACATCCAGAGGAAGAGTAATTCAAAAACCAGAACGTTATAGAGACTAAATGTTATTCTACACAATGTTTGCTGATAGAAAAAAAAAATAGTTAGAACTCAAAGAAAGGGAAATGTAGTGAAATGTGTCTTTAAGTTACATGCACAGCAAAGAAAGTTAGCTTTGGGTATTACACACCCTAGGGGGAGCTAGACTGATTTAGTTACTGGAGTTAGTCAGTGTTGTGTGTGCTGGGTGAGGCCTAGCACAGAACAAGCTCAGATGTTTTACTGTTTAAGAATTATTAAATAAAGAAGCTCTTATTTTATCCTCAGTCTCATCCTGATCAATATAACACTAACTATAATTAGTTTAACATGGAGGCAGAGAAGGCAGCTATAGTGCAAGCCAAAAGAACGAAAGAGGCAGCAGCAGCAACATATTGGAAGATGCTGGGCAGCAGGACTCATGCAGTTCCTCTTAAGTATGAGACTGCTCCTCCTTCAAACATGATTGGTTGTTGAAGGATTTCAGATCCAAACTTCAAAACTGATCGGTTTGGCAAAAAGTAATTAAAGGATTAGTGTAAAAACATTCTACAAATGTACACATTGCAAATTAGATCTTTACAGTTCCTTCAGAAAGTAAAAGGAATATTAAATAGCAAGTAACACCCTGAGCATGCACAAAAATTGTGGAGTTTGGATGCTTACTCAGAACATGCATGCACAGACGTTAAACTGTAATCAATCTTGGTTTGAATTACAAAAAATATTAAAGTATATTAAATAGAAAACAGTACTCATTTGGGCATTTAAGAACCTAATAAATTTGGACATTTATAAACCTAATAGATTTGACTTATGAACCATCGAACTTCAGGTTTTGGTGGCATCACTCACTGTATCAAAACTGTACCACAACAGCAAATTGCTATCATTAAAGAAAATCATTATTTTTGAAAACTATGAACAATTTTCTGTAGAAGTTATAAAAGTCCAGTGTACCACGTCTTGGTATATACTGCCATCTGGTGATAATATGCTATGCATCCAAAAAATACTGGGCATTGCCTCTTAAAATTATCCTCCGACAGCAGGCAGCAAATAAATTTGATTAAAAGTTGTAATTTTTAAAGACTATGTTCCTTGATGCATATGTCTTTTCCAGCTATAATAGTGTATGATGTATTACTTGCATCCGGTCAATGAGAGGGGAAAGCATTGATGAGGAAGGAAGGAAGATAATAGTTTTGCTGTTCTGAAATACATATGCACATATTCCAACAGGGGGTCTTGTACCAAAATGTTACAGCACATGTTACAGTCATTTTGTCCAGAGCTCCAGCCAACCTGGAACAAGAATCTTATAATGCTGGTCAGACAAAGGGGTAGGAGATCTTTTCTTCTTTCTCACCTTTTTCCCCCTCACCCTCCTGAAATCTTCCCCTACTATTTTTCTATATAGTATTAAAATAGGTTTAAATATCAATCTCAAACCTGAATGCTTTATTACTATATAACAGTGGGATGAGGTTTCTGGATAGTGGGGGGAAAGGGGTAATTTTTCCTCTCCCCCCCAAAAAAGGTCTCAATATAGCACAGGAGGAAAGTTTAACCTTACAGTGTACACACTCTCATCTCTAATCTTCACCACCAGGATACTGTTAGCGGCTCATGTGAGCCAATTACCCCCCCCCTTCTTGAATTTCCCCAATTGACAACTTCAGTTTTCCATGGCTCCTTGAGGCAACTAGTTTTCTTTAGATTGTTGTTTTCCTTTCCTTTTAATTTGCAAATGAATATATTTCTACAAACCTGGTCAGAAGAACGGAAAACTACCAGATTGTGAGGGGCTCTGTTTGCTGCTAAATTGAAAGGAATGGGAAAACCAAGTTTGGGATTAGAAGGAACAAGATATTGCACTGTATCCACAGCCTCTAGCAGGAGTGCTCCTGCTGATTGGAGCTCCAGCCAGCTATATAATGATATAAACTCAAAATCAGGTCTAATTCCCAGCTGTGAATCCAAATACTGTATTGCACTATAGCTGGGGCAGAATATAGTCTGGGAGAAGAGTTTTTTTTAACTCATAATGATCATCTGACCCAATCCTAATCTTCACCTCCAGGTGAGCCCCTAAATTATTAAGGGCTCAAGCAAGCCAGTTTCCATCCTTTTCCTCCTCTTTCTATATTTTTCCCTCCCAACCAAATCTTTCAACATTCCATGGCTTAAGTGCCTTCAATCATAAACTTAATTTCTAGACACAGTCTCCCTGCCTAGCAGTTCATTCCCTTTTCCCCTCCCCATGGCAGTAGTGAGAGCTGCCCATAGAAAACAATTGAGAAATCCAGGATTTTTAGCATAAGTGATTGGGCAGTACTATGCCCCTTCCCCCCCCCAAAAAAAAATTCTACAAAAGCTTGTTAGTATTTCAGTGTGAGCCCAAAAGTTCCACATTTAGACAATGGGCATGAGTTACTCTAAATGTCCTTATCTCTATGCTGTCAACATTCTGTAGATCCTGGAAGCTCCAAGGGTGACATATACCTAGGGAATCTCTCCAGTATGTGGAAACAACTATCTCATTTTGGGTCGCCTCATTTTCCTTCCAAATGAATAAGCAGTCATACATACACACACACACATATACATACATACATACATACATACATGTGTGACCCAGCATTGAAGTTGCACAATAGAAGACTGGACATATGTTGAACAATTTTAATTTTTTTAAAAAAAATACCCTAAACAATGGCTATTCAGAAAATGGTTCAGGAATGGTGATGGGGAGGAGTTATGTTGTCAAAAGTCTGAGTTCAAAATATTTGAAAAACACTTTTTTACCACAGGAAGGCTCCCATGACACTTATATGTCTCTCCACCAGGGCAATAGCCAGCTTTCCCAGCAAGATAAGAATATAAAAAGAGCCCTGCTAGATCAGGCCAATCAGGCCTCAGGGAATCTTCAGTGAACAGGACTGAGCGGATTTGAAGGGGGGAGTTTACCAATCTGGATAATAAAGTTTGTTGTTTCTTTTTGGGCCCCTCCTTTAAGGTGGGAGGGTGAAGCTCCCACTTGGCGATCTGTGGCAGCGCCGGGTTGCAGGACTCAGCAACTGACACTGCCACGGATCGCAAAGCTGGAGTTTCCAGAGACACCCCTCCCAAATACGGGGCTTAAATAAGCCCACCCGTCCAATGTACCTGTTGCATCAGTGTGTCAACGTGCACGTCATCACCCAAGGTGGTGGTGGGGGCTTCCTGAAGAGGCTGATGCCCCTGCTACCATCTTTGAAGATGGCAGACATGTGCATGTAGCGCACGGGGCGTGCGCTCTGATGTGACAGATAGGTGGGTTGGGCAGGCTTATTTAAGCTCCATACCGCCTGTATCAGGGAGGGGTGTTAGGCCTTACAGCGCTGCAGGACCAGGGCAGCCTGGTGCCCAAGGAGCCAGTCATGCCTGGCGTCGGCCCTGGGGACACAGCATGGCACCACTTATTTCACAGTGTGAAATATTACATCATATCCTAGAGTGCTGTTGCCTATCTTCTGCATGCCAAATAAAAAAGCTTTTCTCAGTAAGAAACTCACCAAATAAGATGAGCAGAAGAACGGAGAGAGAGACACTTGGAGAAAATGGTCCAAATTGGTCCCCACAGAAACACTTTGCAGGGCTATCAATGGAGCTTTTTTCATTTTTTAAAAATAGTCTGTGGCTCTGGCAAGGCATTGCCTTAGGGGCCACCCTAACAGTCCTCCTCACAGAAATCTTATAGGAAACACATGTTCAGTGGAGGCTAGTCCACTAGGGCTACAGGGGTACAGCCCTCCCCCAAAAATGTTAAGCAAATGTTTAACCTCCCTCACCAAATCTCAAAGCCACACACTCTTTCCTGTCCTACAAACATGTTATACTTCTATAAACAAACATTTCTGTCAGTCTACTGCTTTGCAAATATTTCCGTCAATCTACTGTTCTCTGTCCAATCAGCTCTCTGCGCCATTCAGTCAATCCTAATCCAAAAATGTAGCTATGGCAAAGAGGTCCTTCCCATGAATGCCTGATTTTCAGCCCTACTAGGAAAACTTCCCACTTCATCTGCTGGTATGAGGCCTACCAATCACAGCCAGTATAGCAAATTAGGAAAGGGTCAGGACTGTTTCAAGAATAGCCGTATGTGTAATCTTTAGCCTACAACAAAATTATACATTGGTTCTGAGCAGAGCTGTTTCCCTGAAGTCCAGATCTCCTCATTGGTAACCAGAAAAGCAATAGGGAGTGTTTCCTACTTTGAGAAGCTTTTTGTTTTGCTTTGTATTTTTTTCTTATGGCCTTGCTAGAGAGAGAGCAAGCAAAAAACATTGAACCTCTTTCTATAACAAATAACAGTTTTTTTATTTAATCATTTTGCATTCATTTTTGTGAATTGGAGATTGGGAGCAAAAACGGTGGATGGCTTGTGCATTTGTTGCAGCATATTCCGTATAAACCATTTCTGTGCATTCACTCATTAAAAGTTACAACAGCTGCTCAATAGAGGAGGGCAGGTTGATCTGAGCCATGTGTAGTTCCAGAGTGTTTCCAGAAAAGGTGGGTGGATCTGCTTCCAACAAACCCATCCCCTAGCTTAAATTCAGAATATCTTGAATGCAGAAGAAGGCACATTACTATTATTTCTAGCTTGCTGTGGGTTTTGTCCCTGAATTTCTAAAATGAAATGTTTGGGCTCTATGACTGTCTGGATATGACTCTACGTCCTTCCCCAAACCTGGAAGACATTCTCCATAATCTCAGACACAACAAAGGCTGCTTATGATTAGTCAGGTGTGATGCACATGAACGAGATTATTACTTCACATTTTCAGGACAAAGCCATGCATTGCAATTATTTTCTGCTGTGCTCTCATGTGCCCTGCCTCAAATGAAACAGTATTTTTGTCTATTGGTTAGAATAGTTTGTTCTTTTAATTTGAAGAAAAAAGTGTTTTGGATCATGACAAGTGTTTTTTTATTTTTTGCAGGGGAAGGGGAGACTGCATGCAACTGGAAGCAAGGGTTCCTCACATTTTTTAAAAAATGTGTTTAGTTTTTTTGGCAATAGATGTGTAGCTATAATCAATACACGAATTCAAAAATTTATGTCATGGATTAATTTCTAAATAAGGGATACAGAGTCTGAAAATCATACTTGGGCCCTCTTACATGGAAGCTATTTTATGTAGAGAACAATTTATACTTTTTCAAGTAAGGAGTCAGTGGCACTCTGCATATACGTGTAATGGCATACTTTCCTATTGTGATGAAAACAGCAAGGTTTAAAATTGCAGCCCCTACCAAGTCAAAATGTTACCAGCCACCACCACCCATATCATTCACTATTCCCCTCCCCAAAAAGTTAGGATTTTGAATCCAAATATCTTACCTAGGAATCATTTGTGGCAATAACCTCATCAAAAACATGTATGTACACACACTACCTGCCTAGTGTCCACCCAAGCTCTGATGAAAATTGCTTGCTAAATTGAGGTCGTAGTCTGAAGCCAGCACCACCACCAGCAGCTAGCTCTTACAATTTTAGGCTGCAATCCTAACCCCATTTATCAGGGAACAAGCCCCACTGAGTTCGGTGGGGCTTAGTAGATTTGGTAAGGATTGCACTATTACTAATACATCCCAAAGGGGGAGGTGGTGTTGGTGAACACTGGTTCATAGGCACAGTAGTAATAGTAGTAGTAGTAGTAGTAGTAGATGAAAGACTGTTTCCAACCTGCAAATACTACAGGTCTTCATGTTACCCATGCTTCATTGCCCCTTGCAATCTTGTTGCTCTTCCTTTTTTGTTGTATATGAAGGGGCAGTTATGGGGTTGTTCTGAAGAGTGACTGCACTTGAGAATTTTGGGTTAGGCCAAAGGCCCATCTAATCCAGCATTATGTTCTCAGTGGCCAATCAGATGGTGCTGACAGGTAGGGAGATGGAAAGGTGAAGTTGAGGGTTGACAAATGGCCTAGCTGGCCCAGTTTTGGATTCTGACCATACCAGCAGTGACTGGGCCATTATCTAGCCCGGAACCCATTTTCTTTACATAGTCACCATAAAAAATTAGAATAAAGGCCATGAATATTATGTTTCTGTGTTTCCTGAGCGAAACGACTATTTTTTTCTTTTTAGTATAGACATGATGTATAAGTCATTGTCTTTACTACATCTCCAGGGAACAGAGCACCACTCTCGTTCAGGTGGGCGGGCGGCGCAACAAAAATGTGTTTTACAGCATCAATGGAGACAGAAGGAGAATTGACTTTAGGTCAGTCTCAAGCCCTGGCTTGTTGTTACGACGCCTCAGATTTTCTTCACATTTCTCCTCTTCGTATTCACGCCCCCTCCCCCAGCCGCGAATTACAAAAACAACTTCGGCTCTTTCCGTGAAGTGCAGCCAGCTGAAGAGCCGAGCGACGTGTTATTCGCTTGTTCTCTTTATCTTTCTTCGTTCTCGCTGTCGGTTTTGTTCGCTCATGTTCGGGAGTTTTCGCCGCTGAACGATGACGAGTGCTTCCATTACCTGAAAGGGGGAGGATGGGAAACCAAGGTTTATTTATACCTGTGAGGAAAGTATCTGCGTGGGGCTATAATTCGCGTAGTGCATTCCCCTCCTTGGTATTGCTCCTCCCCTAAAAAATAAAATGAATCTTTTTGCCTTCAGTTGGCAGAGAGCTGGGCCGCTAAAGCATGCTCTCGCTTTTTTTTTTTCGTATTAGTTCCGCCGTGAGCAATTGAGTCGCTTTTCCCATCTATGGCTTTTCCCCTACTTCCGTCGCTTGCTTTCACTCGGTTGGTCCTTCGTTTCCGCCGCCATCGAGCACCCGTCTTCGGGCTTTTCCGCGGTGGCCGTTCGGCTGTTTCCGTGTGTCTAAGAAAGGGAGGGGGTGTGCGCTGGCTGTTCAGGGGGGGCAGAGAGAGGGAGGAGAGCCGAGGCATGCTCGGCGGCGCTTGCTCCCTGGCTGGCTCCTCTCTCTCCCCCTCAGTCGGCCGCTGCTGCTTGCCTGTCGCCGGGGCTGGGAGAGCCTGAGAGAGCGTGTGTGTGTTATGTGAGTGACGCGGCGGAGGTGTAGTTTGACGCGGTGTGTTACGTGGGGGAGAGAATAAAACTGCGGCGAGAGCCTAGGCGCGAACGAAAGCAGTGACGGAGCAGCCTGTAGCCGGTAAGAGGAGAAAAGCAAAGAAAAGCAGAGAGAAGGAAGGAGAGAAAGACCAACAGAAGAAAAACAGGGAGGGGCGGCGGCGGCGGGGCCAGCAGCACCAGCGGCCGCCGTTGAGGCGGAGTTGTTTGGCGGGCGGGTGTTGGTGGGAAGAAGGCGATCGAGGGGAGCTTGGAGGCCGGGAGGGGGAGAGAGAACCGAGGTTCGGCTTGGGCCTGGCCTCGCTCAGCAGGAGGGGCGCCCGCTTCCTCTCTTTTTCTCCCCTTTTCTTTTTAAGTCAAGATGGGGCCTCCTCTCTGACTCCCCCCTGTCGCATATATTTCCCACCTCCCCTTGTCAGTATTGCCGTCGCCTCGCCGAACCCGGCCGCAACCGCCACGGCGGGCCCCGCGTAACGAACAAAGAATAATGGCGGATGGAGATTGTCGGCGGCGGCCGGGCAAAGCAGGCGGCGGAAAGAACGGCTGTGCTGGTGCCGCCACGGTCGCCGCGCTTCCACCGCGGGGAGGAGACAACTGGGCTACCACCCTGGACTGAAAGAAACTGAGTGGTGGTGCAATAGCAGGCTCCCTTCTCTCTTCCTCCGCTGTTGGAAGAGGGAAAAGGCCTCAGGCGAGCTCCCTCCGGTGTCTCCGTGCTCCTATTCCCACTCCTTTTTCCATCTGAAGTAGCCCTCCCCATCTCTCCTGTGGGTTCCTGGCCTTAGTCTTGATGCGGAACGCGCGCGAAAATAAAAATGGATCACTGCCTGCAACAGACACTCCGGCGGTGTAACTCTGGGTAGCTCCTTTATAGGTGCCCAACGAAAACGAGGGAAACTCTTGCTCCTTTCTCTCTCCCTTAATTGAGCAGTGTCTATAAACGGATCCCCCCTCCTCAAACTCTTGCCCCCCCTCGTTGGGGCCGAGGGTAGAATTGAATGGTGTTGACCCCCCACTTTTTTTTCTGCAGCCTCCGTTTGTGGAAAGTAAATATTGATCTGATGCCAAAAAACCCCCGCGCTTTTTTTTAACTCTTCTCTCAGCCTCTAAGGAACTCCTGCGCCCTGTAGCAGACGCGTTAGTTTTCCCGCTCCTCTCTAGGCAGGGCAACCCAGCCATCCATGCTGCTGGTAGATGTTTGTACCCATAGCCGCAAAATCAACCCTCTGGGTCTAGTATTGCTCCTCACAGCCAGATAGATTACAGGGTGATTTGGCAGGACTTCACTTTAAAAAGCTGGGGAAGAGAACCTTGTTATTATTTTATTATTAAAAGTACAGCTTTAAAGTTGTACTTGATAAGTGCTTTGAGGTTGCAAGGCCTTCCAAGTTTCTTTTTAATAAAATATTTTGGATCAAAACTGTATTCTTGAACAATTTGTTTTCCTGTCAGCTCTGTGCCTAGATTGATACTGTGAAAGCCCATCTGCTTCCTAAACACAGGATTTAATCCTGGTGGTCCAGTTTCACTGTTTTGCAGTTCATTTGCTCAGTACTGTAATGCATAGTCACAATGCTTAAAAGGAGAGGTGTGTTAGATCAGGCCCTTCTGACATTATTAACAATAACTAGGTTAATACACATAGTTTATTATAGCATTGGTTTGCAGGGCATTTGGCAAAGTAACATAAAAGAGAGGACACTTTCAAGCTAACGCAAAGGTAGTAAACCTGGGGAGGGGAGAAATGGCATGACTGCAAGCAAATAATGTCAACATGTACTTAAGCTTCATTTCAGTTTTGATTTGGGTCTAGGACTTTTTCATAAGGTGGATTTTGAGCTTGGGTTTAAAGTTTTTGAGACATTTTGGTGATATTAATGTAGGATGTATGACAGAATAGACTACAAAGTGGAATGGCTAAATTTTGCAACAATACATACTAACTTTCAGAAAATTCTACTTGATGTTGAAAACACTCAAAGTGATGCTGATACTACTTCATGAGAATGTAGAGGATTGCATCACACTTACGAATACCATTGTAGATAACATTCTTGGCCATGCTGAAAAGTGAGTTTCCTCACGTTAAGTGGTGATTTCAATCTAGAATTCCCTCTGATGTTTACCTCCCCTAAAGTTCCTGTTAGCTTTCAGTCAAGCAATGTTTCTGTTTGCTCTCAATAACATGCTTTATATCTTTTATTAACCACTTGGTTTTTCCTTCCTTTTTAAAATATAAAAATTATCATTTGCTTGCATGTACTTTATTAGGTTTTTCAAACTATAACCGAATTGCAGCTATTTAATATACTTCTAGAGGGGAAATAATTTTAACTTGCGTATTTAACAAAAAGGTCTGCTATTTTAAAAACACAAAAGTCTTTGCAGAATTTAAAAACCAGCATACTCTTCAGGAACTAGAGCCCACTTACATAGATACCAGTGATGACTTTATCTTTTATTGGAAAGCCCATGCAAGTCAGGGCACATGATTTTCAACAAGCCTTTCTGAAAAGCTGCTCCTCATAGTTGGGGTCCCTCTGAAACAGAACAGGATATGATGCAGAGGGCTGCAGTGGAATAGAAAGTTGCCTTATAGAGAGTCAGACCATTAGTCCATCTAGCTCCTTACTGGCCACACTGACGGAAAGCTGCTCTCCAAGGTTTCAGACAAAGGTCTCTCGCAACCCTTCCTGGAAATTCAGCAGATTAAACCTGGGATCTTCTGCATACGAGGCAGATGCCCTACTACTGGGCTGTGGCCCTTCCCCTTAAATAGGGGGTGGGGTAAGTAAAAACCAACTTGTGATCAGAAGCATTTCCACTAAGGCTGAGCCATCATTGGATAGAACACATGAAGTATTATCCTCAATTGGCCACTGTATACATGGGTCTATAGAAAAAACTATAAACAGATCTAACAACCATGAAATGAAAGAAGTACAATCACTGGCATTTCTTTTTAAAAAACGTTCTCCTTTCCCTCCCATATCAACTGCAGTAGTCTTTTTCAGTCCCATACCTCCATGATAGAATGCTGTGTCAAGCTTCTAAAGAACTTAAATACAGCATAACCGAATGGGGGGGAGCTTGTCTGTATCCATCCGTGGTATCTGAACTTCTTGCAGTCTTGAACAAAGAGGAAGGAATTACTTTTTCTTAGCTTCAGCCAATATGGTTCTTCTCTTCTTCTATCCAGTAGGCATGTCTTGAGGATTATCTCCATGAATCCTTTATACAAGCGGGCCCCGCTTATATGGCAGGTTCCGTTCCCGACCCCTGCCGTAAAGCAGAACACCATAGAGTATAATGGGGCGTGTCGTGCAAAAATGCCGCAAAAGCGGCATAATTGGCTTTAAAATGGGGATTGAAAGCCGCCGCATTAGCGGAAAGCCGGGAAGCGGGGCCCTACTATATGTGTAATTTCGCTTTGCTTTGGTAGGGGATGTTTACAATCCAAGCACTGTACACCCAGGATGCATTCAACAACAGTATTCCTCTCAATGTGAAGTAATTCATTTGTTTTCAATTGCTCCTTGATGAGATCCATGGGGAACTGGATTATGTGCTGTCCTAGCAAGCATTTTACTCTAATCACCCTTTACCTATCAAATTTTCAAAGATCTTGTTTGCCAGTATCTGGTAGCTGAAGATCTTTCACATGGCCTAGTTCTGTATGTGTCTCTTCACAGGATGGCTGTTTCAGAATACTGTGTTTTGTTGGATCGCCTCTTTTGCAAGCTGAGTTGGCTTTTAAGACTGTCCTTATGCTAGGAAAAGTTCTTACTGGAACTAAAAAAGCCTTTGAAGAATAAATCATTTTTTGAGTGTTTTATTCTCAAATAGGAGGCATTACTGCAGAAAACAAGAACCAATATTACAATGCAGCAGTTTTTCCTAGTGCAGCTGCAGGACTATAATGGACCACTGGGGGTTATCTGGTCTTTGAAATGAATGTGGCCCTTCTTTCATCTTACATTTATTTTGTCACATTTTACTTTGCTGGTTAATGCTTCCATGCTTTCTAGACAGTCTAAAGGTGTTTGAAGTAATTATTAAATGTAGCACTTTACTCATGCATAACAATTGTTGGCTCAAACTAATACTGGAAAACCTGACCTACATATATTTTGACTGCTTTGTCTTCTAGTCTGGATTGCTAGTGTGCCACAGAGTGCTTCAGGGATCCATGCTTTGATTCACACCACCTCCTACAGATCGCATTTCACCTCTGACAAGTCCAAAATCCTTCCAAGGCACCCCACTTCATTTCAGGATTCATCCAAATGCAATGCATGCGTAGTTTAGTTCAGTCTTTCTCCTCTGAACCAAAGGTGAACAAAAAAGCCTAGTTATGCCATTGGTGTGATCCCCTTGTAGGTTGCTGAGGATCAGTTCTGTAGTCAGTAGTTTTCAGCTTTCTGGAAATCCTTTCAACGTTGACCTGTCCGCTAGAGTGCCCCTGTGTATTATTGAGTGCACCCAGATTTGGTGTTTTTCAAGCTTTCCTCTGCCCCCACTCTGCCTTCAGGACCATGCCCCCTCTGTTCTATGGCTTAATGTGGAGAGAATCTTGCATACAATAATGTATATGCAATCCGATGCTACAAGCATATACATCATTATATGCAAGATGGAAAAATCTGGATGGGGGACCTTATCCAGAACTACCATTATAAAGAGAAATACAACAAAACATATCTGATATTTATAAAACTACATGGAGGAAAATATTTAGAACAAAGTAGCATCTGTTTCCAGTTCAAGTTGGAATGATGAAAAGAAGTGAGGGAGCAGTCATCCCACAAAGCAAATATGAATCAATAAGGGTCCTCTGCTAAAGGGCATTCAGCTCACTTTATTCTTGGCTGGTGATAGAAGAAAGGCTTCACCTGCCTCAGGATCTAACTTGTCTCTGGAAATTTTAATATTTCTTCCAGGTGTCCCACATCACCAAATGTGAGCTGTCCCATAATTTGAGAACCACTGGACTGTAGCAGCATAACACAAAGGAAGATTAGTAATGCTGATAAGCTGTTTTTGCTATCTCATTGAGAAAACCCTCAAGATCTTAAGAATCCTTAGGGTTCCCTGAAATGGACAAAATTGCTGCTCTTGTCAGTTCTTTTTAACAGGGCTTATGGTTCTACATACTGTAATCATGCTAATCGTCTAAGCTTGCAAAGTTATTACTTGGAAGTAGGTCTATTGAACTCAGACTTGTTTATCTGTAAAACATACATAGGACCATACATTTCCTGGTGAAAGCACCCACACTTGTTTCCAAAGAACTTTCATTAGACTTGCATTCATTGGGGGTAGGGTGGGAATAATTCCGTATTATTAGTATCCGTGGATATCCTGGCAATTGCTATTCATTTTGATGTAGCTGCAGATAAAGTATTCTTTCAGAGCTAATGTAAAAACATAATGTGAACATCTTTTTACTTTGTTTCTAATCCTTACAGGATATGTAATGCCCTGGTTTTCAAGTTTCTGCAATAAAATGAAAGCTGGAATTCTTAATGAGTTAAGTTTTCTGCATATTTGAAAAACAGCACATTTTTTCCATGTAGCTCGTTTCAGTACCATAAAGTAGGCTTTCTTTCATTGCCTTAGACAGCAGTTTCGGAGAAGTTAAGTTTCTTCTGTATGCAAGTTGTCTCAGAATCTCTGTACTTGTACATATGGAAGTAACTGAGCTGCATAATCATGATGGTTGCTGTGCAGCAAGTTCTGTGACTGTAAGTGCATTCCTTCATCCTCTAAGATCAAAGTTGGGAACCTTTTTCAGACCAAGGGCCCCCTTCCTACACGAGTTACCTTCTGGAGGGGGCATCACACACCAGGGGTTGGTGGGTGGGGTAATAGATACAACTCTTACCTTTGTACATTAAGCTGCATTCCAGCCATGCAAAATGCAAGTGGATTCTACACATACACTACCACCCATTTCTACATCCTGGCAAATGAGGCACTGTCACAGTTCAAAGACACATGTCAGCCAGGCAAAAGCACTCTTGGAGGGCTGGACCAGGCTGGTGACAGGTGTGGCTTGGGGAGAATTCTGAGGGCGGTATAGAGAGGCTTCTGTAATTCTCTACTCTCTAAGATCATGAAAACTGCTGTGTAATAGTTACGATTACCCAGCTCCCACATTAGGTGTATGAGCATACATGCAGGGATACTACCAAAGACATATCTGGAAGAAGCATACCTCCCGATCAGATTGTAGTCAATACCTGAGACTGGGCACTTCTTCAGAACCTACCATTAAGTTACAAACATGAAATTTGAGTGTGTTGCTATTGTGCATTTTTTATATTATTATTTTTGGGATATCACCTGTATAGATGCCAAGATAGAGCTAATAAGTATTTAATCCTGCAATAGTCTACTGCTCTTGTTTGTTCCAAGGGGGATATGTCTGAATGATCATGAAAGTACTTTTCCCAGAAATTATGAAAACAATAAATATGAACATCCTTTTACCTGGTTTGTAATCTTTATGTAGGATACATTATCTTCATATTTTTACCACCTTTACGAGTTTTCAGTAAAATGAAAGCTGGAGTACTAATTGTCCCAAGCAGCCCAAAAATGCTCTCAGGCACTGAATTTGGCTGGCAGAACACTTGTTCCTCATCGAGGTCTGGAAAGTTTGAGGTCCTGTAAGGGTGGCCAATATTAAATCCTTAGTTAAGCAGGAAGAACTCTTAGGAACTATTCTTTTATTGAGAGGCACAAGATTTATGCATTCTTTGCTTCTTATCTGATGTACTAAGAGGTAACTGCTGGGTTTATTCCTAAGTAACCAAAAACCTATTTCTAAGTAGTGTCTAAGGGCTATTTCAAGAGAAATGAATAACCTCAACCTAAGCTTAGGGGAACTAGAAATTACCCTAGGGCAAATGTCAAAAAGTATTCGTGTCACTGTACTTGCAGAGCAGAATGAAAATGCTGGTGACTTGATGCTATTCATGTACACTGTTAAACCTCTCTTTAGCATACATGAGGATAGCTTTGCCCCTTGCTTTCCTAGAACAGTTGGTGCTGTAGCAGGAAAAACCTTCCTCCTCTTCTCATCCAACTTTCATTGTTGAAAGCAGCATCCTATCTTGAAAATAAGGGGTTGTCGAGGAACAGCACCAAGTATGCATTAATTCCAGTTATACCTCTACAGTTCTTTGTATCTAACAATTGATTAAATGGATTTCCATGGCCTTTGAAACCATTATTTAATTGTATGTAGAACAAATAAATGTAGAGGCAGCACTGAAATGTTTTATAACTATGTACATGCTCTGTTGCTGAACATTTCAGTGTCTTAATTGGATTTTCCTAATTGTCCCCCACCTCCAGTTCTACTAATTAGGTTTTAACTCCTTTTCTCATTTGACCCCTTTAACTCAGAGTCATTTTTTTTACCTCTTTAACTTAGGCTTAGCATTTCACCCATATCTTTGGCTCAAAGTTGCTTTGCTAGTCTTTTCCTAATGTCCAACTTACACTCAAACAATCCTTATTTCTGCATTGAGGTATATCTACACACCTCTTAATTACAAATTTATACTTTTTCTTATTAATGGAACCATAAAGCTTGTAGGATACAAGGCAGCTAAGGGTATACACTTTAAAATTCCATTGATTTAAACTGGGCATAAATAATTGGGCCTTTAAAGCCTGTCGCCCTGGGCTCCTGCTGGGAGGAAGGGTGGGATATAAATCAAATAAATAAAGCATACCCTTTAACTGGAGCATACCCAGTATTGGCAATAGAGAGACATTGATATATACAGTACAGTTGCTTTTGGTATATGACAGTGTCAGTCCACTGTAACTGAAAATTGTTAACAGCATGCATGCAAACTCCTTGTTTGAGTTCTTTCTTGGGGACCACTTCTCTAATTGGCCAGTTTGAAAAAAAGGATGTGTGCTTTTTCGGTCACATTAAAGGAATGCTTATCAATTTGGCCTTACTATGTTAACAGTAGTAGTAGTTAACAGTAGTATGTTGATATTAGAAAATTTGATACAGCAAAGTATATTAGTAGCACTCAATTATATTCTTCCATGGATTTCACTTAGATAGCTATGCCAGTATGTAAGGAAAAATCTAAGGCCATGCACACCAGTCAGTCCTTTTCTAGGAGGAGGAGGAGGAACGTGCTGTCTCTCCTTCGTCTCTTCCTGGAACATTTTGCTCCTACTCTTTTTAATTGTGCAATTTAAACTTGCTAGGAACAGAGATTTTTTTACTTATTTATGTAAGGTATTTTGTACCCTACCCTTCAGCCAAAAAGGCACCCACAGTGTCTTATTGATCAATAAAAAACAAGATACCGTAGTCATGCTTGAAATCTAGAGAAAAGGGATGGGGATGCAAGAGGAAGAAATCAAACTCAAGACACCAGGCCTTAAAATTACAAAGTTGGTATAATGACCAGCCATAATGGAAACAGTTCATGGAAAAAAGGAACCAAAAGGAGTTGGTCTCTCAGTAGTAGTGATGTGTGAAAATTTTCCAAAACCATTTTTTTTTCTGGAAATTTTTCCAGTGTTTTATTTTTTTTCTGCAGAAAAAAATCCAGTTCATTAGTAACAAGGAATGGGTGCCAGTTGCAAATAAATATTAGGTGAACTTGGCAGTTTCAACATTTTAGAGTTTCCAGAAAACTTTCTGGAAATTTTAACAGCCCCAGCCAACCTAATGCATAATAGTCCATAAGAACATAAACAGAGCCTGCTGGATCAGGCCAGTGGCCCATCTAGTCCACCAACTTATTCTCAACTGGATGCCTATGGGAAGTTCACAAGTAGGACCCACGTGCAAGAGCACTCTCCCCATTGCAGTTTCCAGCAACTGGTATTCAGAAGCATACTGCCTCTAACTGTGGAGACAGAGCATAGTTATCGTGGTTAGTAGACATTGATAGTTTATCCTCTATAAATGTATCTAATCATTTTTAAAGCCATCCAAGTTAATTTTTTTATTTAACAAAATTTATATACCACTTCAATGTAAATGTGTAAGTTGTTTAAGAATAACATTAGAATGATCAATAAAACAGTTAAAAGCAAGTTATTAAAACATATTTAGAACAATTAAAAGAGCTACTAACTTAAAAAATTAAAACAGATCAATACCTAATTAAAACACTTGGTGGCCATCACTGCCTTTTGTGGAAGCAAATTCCATAGTTTAACTATGCACTGTGTGAAGAATAAAATATCTGGATGGAACCAGGTTGGTGAAGGCTGCTATAGCATCATATTTGATGTCCGACTTTGGATGTCCAACTATTGACAGGAAGGACTGTAGCCTGCTCTTTCTCCCAGCAGATCTGTTCATGAATAGACACCCTAGCTCAGCCTTTCCCAACCAGTGTGCCTCCAGAAGTTGTTGGACCACAACTCCCATCTTCCTGACCATTGGCAATGCTGGCTGAGGCTGATGGGAGTTGTGGTCCAACAACATCTGGAGGCACACTGGTTGGGAAAGGCTGCCGTAGCTTATCATTCAATATGTGCATGCAGACTACATGTGAGCAGACACAATAATCCTTGTGATGTTTGGATTGACATCAAAAGCAGTATATTCCCTTTTAACAAAAAATTACTTGTCCAAATCACAAAGTAGAGCATCAAGCCATGACTCCACCTATGATTTGACTCAAAGTTGTGCTATGCGTAAAATGGAATGAAGTTACAAATTTTGGTTAAGAAGCACTGCCAAGTAAATTAATGTATTTTCCTGGTGAATATTAAGCTGTTCTAATTGGAAGTGTATTCTTCATAGATAAGGCTATTAACAACTTAAGTTTCCCTCACACCCAAAGGTACATATAAAGGTTCACTGTGGATCATGTATGAATTTGAATTCCTGCAGAAAAATTACCATCAGAATAACATTCTGCTACCATGGGTCCCCTAGACTGAGGCACACAGTTAAAAAAAAGCATGTTTCAAAAAGAGAGATTGTAGGCTTATCACATTGAATATTGTATTCTTTTAAGAGTTTTGAACTAGAATAGATTCCCCTGCTGCCTGTTTTGCGCTACATTAATATAGCTCTTGAACATTACATCTAGACTGCAGCTTTCCCCCCCCCCCCGCTGACTTTCAGAGCAATCCTATGTGTGTGTGTTTGAGAAAGGAATCCTTACTGAGTTCATAGGAGCTTCATTGCAAGCATGTGTGTATGGGATTGCAGCCACAGTGATGTTAGTGTTAAACTAGAAGTGGAGGAAATGGTTTCAAAGAGAAGAGGTACATCTGGCTTGTGCATCACAATCATACTTTGCTAATCATGGCATGTAGGTGTATTGTGATAGGTGTCCAACAGACAGCATTTATAACTCCTAAACCCATTCCTAAATGGCTAATTCCCTCTGTGCTCTCGCAACTGTCAACTGACAAAAGGTTTCCACCATCCAACTGTCATCCTATGCCCTTTTCAACTCTCCCTTCCCTTCTTTCTTTAACATTCTGTACATGGGATTTCCCCCTCCTCCCCCATTAAAGCATAAATCCCAAACATGGGTCATTATATCAGTTTTGGACTACACTGCCCTTACTAGATACTGCCCTGCCTTCTGGACTGGCAGTGAACAGCACAGAGATTGGGGCAGTCTCTGTGATTTATGGGTGTGTTTGGCGGAACCTATGGAAGTGAGATTAAAGAATATGTCAGAAGAGTAACAGTGTGATGAAATCCTCCTTTAGCTTGTAGCGTATCACTGGATGAAGATGTTTTCCCTTTACTTTGAACCTTACAGGTAGAGGTAGAGAAGATTAAAGACAAATTATTTGCATTTATTCCTTTTCAACTACTCTGTATATCAGAAGGGCTACCAGCTTTTCATCAGCCTTGTAATCCAGTCAAATTATATGCACTTGGCCAGATTCAGGCAGCAACTCTGGGTCTTTGTTTTACTTACAGTATGAACTGGGACCATGTCAGCATCAAGCATTGCTATTCATAAGTAGGCTCCCTAGAATTGTAAAATTGATATATAAAAATCAGTTCCTAACATTCTGCACCATTTAAGTGCGACCAAGGGATAAATGTAGGACAGGAGTGTGCAGATAGGAGCTGGGGTTACTAGCCCCCTTCCCCAATAGTGTCCCTGAATGTACTTATTACTGTATTCCATATAACGGCTGTCATTCCAGTGGGAAAAAGTGACGTTCTGCCTTTGACATTCTGTGACACTGCTTATTGCCCCTGATATTGGATCATCTAGCCACAACCAGCACATTGATGGGGAGCAGCATTTCTCCTGAAGTTGTGGGGGTGAGCCAGTGTTTCCATTGCCTTCCCTGGCCCTTCCCCTTGAAAAAAACAGGAGACAACCTTGGGGGAAGAAGAGACAAGGCTAAATATTGCTTCTTTTCCCACCCAAATCGTTAACGCAACTCGTGGTTGGGGGTGGAGTAGTTCTTTCTCCTTGGTTTGGTTTGACAGAATGGCCAAGTTTAGAAAAGCTCTGGCTAGGACATTTACTTCAGTAATGAATGGGAAAAGGAAGAGAAGTAGAATGGGGCTGGAATTCTTCATCCTTCTCTGATCATTAGTTAGTAAAACAGGAAACTGCCTTACAACTGTTCAGATGGTTTGTCATGTCTAGCCCAGTATAGTCTGATGGACAGAGGCCTCCCCATGATTTGTTAGCTGATCCTTTTAATTGGAAATGCCAGGATTGAACCAGTAATGTTCTGCATGAAAAGCCGTTGCTTCACCATTGAGCTATGAGCTTTTCCCAAGGACTTTATGGGCTCTGGATGGAATTTTTGCTTGTACTTAGGTACAAAGTGAGAACCTGTGTCCCGCCAGTTGCTGGTTTCCAACTCTTCATCAGTCCCAGCCAGCATGACCAATTGCCAGAGATGATCGGACCTGCAGTCCAGCAACATCTGGAGGGCTATAAGTTTGCTATCCTAGCGTGACCACCTCCATCAACTCTCCTCTTAAATGCATATTCCCCCAGCTCTTCCCTTGGCTGCTAGCAAGCTTCCAACCCTGGTTTCAAATCCTAGGGAAAAAGTGAACCCTGGTTTACATTAACCCAGACATAACACTGAATTATTGTTAAGGGCAGTCTTGCAAACATAGTAACTGACCTTGTGAAGGACAGGAGGGTTTGCATTTGAGAGAGGTGTTGGCCCATGGCCCTGCCCTGATAGACAAAAAAAGGAAAAAAGAAATGAACCACAAAGCAGGTGCCAAACAGTCATTTATTAATACAAATTGTACAAAACGCAACTAGGTTGATACTAACATCAACCATCTGGAACCATCTAGGATGCCATCTGGAACCTATTTAATAAATGGAATAATTGCTAAATGGCCTGTCTCAAATCCATATATATGTAATGCGCAGAAAGCCTAATAGCTATGGACTAAAATATCTAGGTATCCTCAAAATAGTCTGGTCTGCCATACCCTATATAATAGAAGCCCATACAGTGGGCTAAGTATATAATGCAATCTATTAAAAGGCTAGAACAAAACATAGGGACCGGTCCTCCAATTTAGAATCTAGCCCAACACTGTCTACCCTGGCTCACCACAGCTTACCTGATCCTTTTAACTTGAAATGCCAAAGATTGGAGCTGGTATTTTCCAAGTACAAAATTTTCTGCCACTGAGCTCTTCCCTTGCCCAAGCTGAAGCAGATGAAACATTTTCAGTCCATTATGTAAAATAAAAGCAACTTTAAACTTTAAAAATGTGATCAAAAATCCCTTAGTAGTGTTTTGAACACAAAAACATCACTTAATCATGCTTCTTCCTATCATGTCTCTTCTTGCAAGAGAAAATCTTTGTTTATACAACCTAGGGCTGAAACAGCACATTGTTGTTTAAGAATGACAAAAGGACATTTACTTAAGAATGTTATTTCAGTTAACATAAACTGAACAGATAAACTCTCTTATTGTTACAATGGGGTAACAAGGAGTTAATGTGTGAAAGCTGTCTTGTGACCTTTCGCAGCCATGCTTGCACCTCAGCCTCACTCACTTTCTCAAGTCCTATCCTATACTTTTACCTCTGCCCAACCCAGCAGGATTACCCCTGGAGCCATGCCAATGCTAGCCATTAAAAATATATGTGATAAAAACTGAAGCCTTGGACTGTACCTCATTCCAACTCCTGCCAACAAGCAATATTCAGTGGGGGGAGAGATTGTTTTGGCTGCTTCATGGTTGTGGAAGAAGCAAAATTTTGACTTTGTTGTAGATTAATTGTATAGTTATGAGATCTATATTCAGTATTTTTCTTCAAGGTCTATAAAACATGCTATACAAACTTACATTTGACTGTTTTTTAAATGCAAATGTAGAAAAAATGCACAACCATTTGTATACTTCTATCTTGGCACGGTATGCCAAAAAAATATTTTTTACTGGTTCAGAATTGGGGATTTCTAAACACTGACTAACCGGTGATCAGTATTCTGCTGCTTCAGTGCCAATTGGAAAAGTAGCCAAGTTTGGTAAAATAAATACCTTCCATGCTTTGTAAAGTTGGAACGAAGTGGTTTTAAGTAATGATGGAAATTATGTTCATATGGGAGATATAAGATATTTCTGGTGCTAAGTCCAGAATTTGCAACTATTTCCTCACCATACGTGTTTCATTTGCACTGTGAAATGGTTTGCTTGTTAGTAGCTGTAATTAAGCCATTGAGGTTTTGAGGGTATAACCGATCCAAGGTTAATAGTATTTTTGGACAGTGAATACTAAAACAATTAAGAATTAGTGTATTGTGTGAGTGTGACTTTTCACATGCATTGGGTTCTTATTTTTCTTCCACTCTCAATAAGAACTAACGCTTCACTCTCTTGCTAATGTTCCATTTCTTGAATGCCTTTGTGTTACTTGAAAATTAATAAATACTAAAAATTGTGATTTGTTTTGTGGGATCAACAGTGCAATACTCTGCATATCTATGCTATATTGTAATGCACTAAGGCAGCCTCTGACACCAGTTGACTGAGGTGAGGTGTGTCATGCAATGTTTAGAACAAGGGAGGGAAATCCGATTCAGCCGGAGGGCTGGATCCTTAACATCCCCTGCCCCCATTGCCAGCTTTGACAGGTAGGCAGGGCTGCCCACCTGTCAATCATTTGACATCACAATGATGTCAGGTAACTAATTTTTCTTTGCCTGTGCAGTTTGAAATCAAACTGCATAGGCAAAGACACAGCACTTTACAAGCACCAACAAGCACCTGTGTGCCTTTGCAAACTCCAGTGATCGGCTGATCATTGGTGCTTGCAAAGCACTATAAATTAGGTGCAAACCCTGCTTTCAGCAGGGAGCCACATCTTTTCCTGCCCCGTGATGTCATACAACATCAGGTGGTCATGGCATGGCTTAGCTGAAACACCCCTGTGGGTCAAATGGGGAGGCACAGCAAGACCAATTAGGCCTGCAGACTGGAGGTTCCTCACCATTTGCTTGGGTCAGTTTACCTAAGAAAAAGCTAAGCATTGGCTTAGAGGCAATATAGGCAAGCTTGGTGTGAAGAAGTTCCAGGAAGAAGACAAACTAAAGATGAGAGAATCCAGAGACAGAGTAGCCAGAGGTAAAGAGCAGGGCAGAGCAGGTGTAATGGAGAAAGAGGGACTTGGGAGAAAAATAGGTAAAAGGGATAGGCAAAGAGGACAGGAATATGGGGAAAGGAAGGTCTGCTGAAATGAGGTCTGTGGAGAAAGATAACATGGCCTAAGAAAAGGAGAGCATTATATTGCTGGCAAGAAGAGGGGATAGTGGCAAGCAGACAGGGAAGACTAAAGAAGTGAGAGCAGATAGAGGTAAGATACCCTGAAAAGTAGGGGCCTAAGGCAACAGTTGGTGATACAGCTGTAGACTTGGAGATGAGCAAATAATGGATGTCAAGTGGATGTCCTAACGCTTAGGAAAAGGTGAGACTGAGGTAATCATAGGAAAGGCAAGAGAAGCCTAATGTTCGTGATGCAGGAAGCTAAAAGGTCATATACTTTCCAACCTTTGAGCCTCCTGTACCTTTTCCTTGCATAGGATGAAATGGTATGCCATCCATGGCTTTTGCCCATCACATCAAAAATACACACTAGTGAAATTTTTCTATGCCACTACTAGAAGTACAGAGGCCCTCTCAGGGCATGGATCTTGAAACCCCAAAAGGGCATCAATCCTCGGAAGGGAGTGAGGAAGTAGATGATTGAGTGAGTAAACAAACAAATGAGTGAGCAGAAGTTTACAAATATATTTTAATTATTTATCGTTAAGTTCATTAAGAAAGGGATTGAAAAACAGAAGTGCCAATATCATAATGCCATTATACAAATCTATGGCGTGACTGTGCTCGGAAAACACATCTGGTCGTCAAACCTCAAAAAACAATATTGTACAACTGGACAAGTTTCAGAAAAGGGCAACCCAACTGATCATGGCATTGTAACAACTCCCCTATATGAAAAATTACAACAGGCCTTTTAGCTTAGCAAAAAGATTAGTAAGAAGGGACAGGATAGTGTATAAAATTATGCATGCTGTGCAGAAAGTGGATAGGGAGTTTTTATCCCTCCTAATACTAAAACCTGGAATCATCAAATTAAGCTAATTTTTAGAAAATTCAGGAGAGACAGAAGGACATACTTCTTCATACAGTGCATACTTAAACCATGGAATTTGTTAACCCAAGATATAGTGATGGCCACCAACTTGGATGACTTTAAAAGGGGTTTAGACAAATTCACAGAGGATAAGGTTATCAGTGACAACTAGTCATGATGGCTGTGTACTGCCGTCTGTATTGGAGGTGCTATGTGTCTGAATACCAATTGCTGGGAATTCCTAGTGAGGGAAGTGCTACTGCACTCATGTCTTGCTTGTGGGCTTCCTATAGACATCTGGTTGGCTACTGTGGGACCAGGATGCTGGACTAGATGGGCCTTTGGTCTGATCCCACAAGACTCTTCTTATTGCTAAGCAGCCTCAAAAGGGTGGGGGAGACACAACTGCTGAACTAGTTGCTTTGGGTAGCCCCCGCCTCTATGAAGCCTAAGAAAATGAGAGGCAGGAATGGCACTGGACTCCATTTCACCTCCCTCCCTCCCATATACCATGGCATTTTCATCTTCAGAAGGTGGAGCTGCTACCACAGCTGAAAGTAGATATAGACAGAGAGCAATTCAGACTTCACCTCTTTTTTTCTTTTCTTTCAGAGCAATAACCTACAGATGGGCTGCAATGGCAGCCTTACATCTCTACTATTCTTGAAGGTTCAAAAGTTAGACTTGCTTTAATCTTTTAGAATGACCTTTGCGCCCAGCTGTTCAACTCTAGGCTGTTCTGGAAATACAAAAAGAGAAATCACCCAAAAAATCTGACATATAGTTTGTTGTGGTAACAATATCCTTTGTTGTCAAATACAACATTTTCAAAGCTGAAAATTAGTTTCCAAAGCTATAAAATGAAATAAATATTTTTAATTTGGATTTATCCTTAATTTTATTATTTATTTATTTTATTTATTTATTTATTTTCAATTCATTTTCATTTCTAGACCGCCCATAGCTAATAGCTCTCTGGGCGGTGTACAAAACGAGATTAAAATACAATATAGAATAAAATCAGTAACAAAGGAACACATTAAACTTAAAACATTAAACATTAATGTTAAACTTAAAGCATTAAACATTAAAATGCCTGGGAGTATAGCCAGGTCTTAACCTGGCGCCTAAAAGAAAGAACCGTAGGCGCCAGGCGTATTTCCTCCGGTAAGCTGTTCCATAATTCGGGGGCCACCACAGAAAAGGCCCTAGATCTAGTAACAGTCCTCCGGGCATCCTGGTGAGTTGGTACCCGGAGGAGGGCCTTAGATACTGAACGAAGTGAACGGGTAGGTTCATAGCGGAAGAGGCGTTCCACAAGGTATTGCGGTCCCATATGATAATATACTCACTTTAACACTGATATTTTGGTCAGTATAAGGATTTAAGCCTCATTAAACATAGTAAAACAACCCCAAGAATTATTCTGTAAATGACCCAGCAAGCACAGTTACCTTTCCCTCCATCCTGGCTTTCTTATTGGGTCTCCTCGTTTTCTTTGCAATTTTGATTTAGGCAGACCTTCATTTTTTACATTTCAGAGAGTGGCCCGTTTTGTTTTCCCCCTACTTTTTAATCCTTTTATGACCATTTGAGAAAGGGCTAGGTCAACATCTGTCTTCTCAGACTGGGAAAGATTTAAAAGAATTCTATATAAAGAATATATGCAGATCCAGTTTATTTTTTGCACTGTATGCCAAGGTTTGATTTTAAAATAGTTGAGCCTGGTGCTTTTCTACTACCTATTCAAAAATAAAAGAGAAGGAAATTGTGATTTCTAGGGCTTTGTAGTCATTTCTCTGTCATGATTAGCCCTGTTTATGCTAAAGCAGCATCACCTCAAATTTTTGAAAGGGTCAAGTCGAACCCAGAAACATGACATAATCTGAAATGAAGTAATGGCAACAAAAAACTCTTGCAAAGGTGAACGTTTTCCCTCCCTCTATCAGAGAATTGTGATAACATGCCATCAGTTGGGGAAAAAAAGAGCAAAAACATATATTCCCAGTAATTCCTCCTGCTGGAAGGAAGGGCGGGATATAAACCAAATAATAAATAATAAATAAATAATGTAAGAAGTAAAATGTTCTACTATTAATACATATTATGCAGTGAAAAGTGCGTTTAATATGTTTCAGGGTTTCCTTTTCTCATTAAACTTTTTAGAACTTGCCTTGTCCAAGAATGTGTGGTTTCGAAATTCAGTTCTTGAGTTACAAAGGTAAGAACAATGCAGTATTTGATAAAATAATATGTTCCTATACAATCAAATAATGGTGCTGGGCTATGATAATATTCCTCCTATATCCCCAAAAAACGACAGAATAATATTGCTTTAAATAAAATTATCTTTACCAGCACAAAGCTAAATTCCTGCTTTCTAATTTTGATTTCTATATTTGTTTAATATGTTAAAAATATTATCTAAAACAAACATTGTCTCTGGTGATCTGTACTTCTCTCTTGATCCAAGTGGCTATTTTCAGTTATAAATGTACAGCCCACTTTTCTACCAGAGATTTTAAATAAAATATAAGAATTCCAATATAGAAAATTAAAAAGTTAAAAATAAACGAGTATAAAAATCAAATGAAATGGAGGCATCATTTAAAAACTGTCCCAGCCCCTATAACCCAAAAGCAAGTCTAAAAGTTTTTACTACTTTCCTAAAAGGGCTGATGGAATGGAAATTATGTATTTCTGACAGGAAGAAATCCCACAGTCAAGAGACCATGACTAAAAAAGGGCCTGCTGCCAATAGTGACCAGTCTCACATTTGATGGTGATGACACCTGTAAATAGGCTTCATTTCTGGATCTTAAAGGATAGGGGGGGTATATATGGGAGCAGAGACTTCCTCAAGTTATCCTGGTCACAGATTGAATTTGGCCAGGAAACTAACTGATAACCGGTGAGCTCTTTCCATATTGGTGAAATATGCTCTTTGCAACTTGTCCTGAATAAAAGCCGTCTTACTACATTCTAGATCAGCAGTAGTTTTGAAGGGCAGCTCCACAGAAAGCACTTTTCTATGAACAGGGGAAGACATTGTCAAGTATATTGAAGATGAATCTGTTTTAAAGAAAACAAACTACTACTGCACACGCTACACTACTACTGCATACTTGTTTGATATTTCTACCACAGTGGTATTAAAGACAGTGGCCTGATTCAGATGAAAATAAGCCATAGACTTTCCCCAGTTTCAGTTTCCTTTTTAGTGCAAATCATAGTTTGCCATGACATCCAAACTGGAAAACAATGGTTTGCGCTTGTCCTCCAAACTGAAAAGCCACTTCAACCACGGTTTCCATTTCTGGTTTGGAGGGCAAATGAAGACAATGGACATCCTAGTTTGCACTAAACAGGAAATGAAAAGTAAAGCAGTGAGCTGGATAAGGGAACATTGTTTGTGTGCTGGCAACCTTTACAAAAGATGAGACAAGGATGTAAAATACATAAAGAAATCAAAGGCTACTCTGGTTCTTAAATAGCTTTTTTTTTTTTCCTTCTAAGCACTTAATAAGGACAGAAGGTCAGGTCGCCCAGTTAGAAGAGTGAGCACAGGCTGGAATATATCCTAGTTGTGTTTTCATAATCCTTTGCAATCAGGGCTGAAAAGATTTCTTACATGAAAGTTGGATTTTCTGATATTTAAACAAGAGGATCCAAGATTTCCTCGGAGATGGCCATCTGTGTGAGAGCAAGTTGAAAGAGCTCACATCGTTCAGGAAAGTAGTCCAAGTTTGGATATTAATACTTGTGAAACAATTGTTTCATTTTTACATTTCATGTGCAGCGCTAGTACAAGCATATAAAGAGAAATTTTAAGTTATATAAAAAGTTCTTTAGGATCCATACATTAGCCCAAGAAATATATACAGTATGATAGGGAAAATACAACTTACTTCTTCATGGAAGCTGTTTTTATTTGAGGGTCATGTGTTTCTCATAGGTGGAGCTTACAAGCAGATAATAAGCTAATATCAAGAAACGACAATGTCATGAGCAATATATACTTTCAAGTTTTCCTTGATTAGCTTCTGAATATCTCAAACAGCAACACACTTCCCTGTGAATGCTCAGCAGTGAAAATGCTTCTTGCCAACTGCTAGATAGGTTTTTGACACCTATTTCTCCCTCCCAAGTTTGATTTCTCTTTTTATGTCAGAGAGAAACACTGACATTAGGTTACAAGATCCAGTAATCTTTCCCACTATGGCTAGTTGTAGTGGACTCATGCTCATTCCAGCTAAATCACAAATGTTTAGATTTGCTAAATATTAAAAGCATTTCATCAGAACTAATTCTTTAGTCTTGAGATTCTTAGATCACTCTATTTAATTTTGGGATACATTGGATATTGCATTTAGAGGAATGCTGTGAAAGGGGACAGATCTTCATTTCGGATAGCCAACCAGTCTTCTAGAGAATGATAGTTTGGATTTTAAAGTTCAGGCCTGAAATTCTTGGTCATCATTCTGCTGTAACTCTGATTTTCCAGATATGCTTTTGCCATACACGTTGCAAAGTATTTTGATATTTATGTTAACTTTGATCTTTATTATGATCAGCCATGTTAGTCTTCTGTTTTTTGGGTAAAATTAGAAAATAACACGGAAAGCAATCTTAAAACACACTTACTAGGGAATGAATATTGTTGGGTGTAATTCTGAGTAAACACGTGCAGGGTTGTGGTATTTCAGGAGCTGCCAATCTTTTGGGGCCTGTGGACTCATTTGGACACCTGGCAAACCTGTGTGCACCACCCACCCCACACTGCAACCAAACACACACTACATTGCAGCCACACATACAAACCACATTGTATACACACAATACACTTTCCCCTCTCCAACTGGGACCACACCCCCATCTGATAATGTCTCTCCATCACTACATCCATTCCTTCTAGTCAGGCTTGAAGGAAGCTTTCTATTGTAGCCAATAGAAGGCTGCTTTCAAACCCAATTGTGTGTGTCTGTGATGTTTTCATCAGGTAGGGGGGAACACCTGGGGAGGGGAGAGTGAACCCTTCCAGGGCCGGCCCCAGGCATGCCGGGGGCCTTGGGCATCAGCTTGCCCCGGGCCCTGGCGTGTGGACATGTGTGTGCATGCACATGGAGGCCCCCACGCCCCCCACCTACCTGTCTGCTCCCCTTCCCCCCACGCCCCCCCACCTACCTGTCTCTGCTTTCCCTGGAGCTTCTGGGGCTCCTCCGCTCCCCTTCCGCAATCCTTGGCAACAGCTGCGGATCGCAGGGCAGGAGCTTCTGCCTGCCCACCATTCCCTTGCCCCACCATTCCCTTGCCCCACCTGCCTGTCTCCTGTCTTTTAGCATTGCCATTAACCAAGATGGCAGACATGGTTTCCTAAGGGGATGAAGCCTCTGCCACCATCTTGGTTGATGGCACGCATACCTGCTATGCACATGCATCTCTGCCATCAACCAAGATGGCGGCAGGGGCTTCAGCACCTTAGGGAAAACTCGGCCGCCATCTTTATTAAGGGCAATGCTAAAAGGCAGGAGACAGGTAGGTGAGCCGAGGGAATGGTGGGCAGGTGGAAGCTCTTGCCCTGCAATCCACAGATGTTGCCGCGGATCGCGGAAGGGGAGCGGAGGGGCTCCTGTAGCTCCAGGGGCCCTCGGGCCAGTGCCCCACCTGGCCGTCCTTTAGAATCGGCCCTGAACCCTTCCCTCTCCAGCTATGACCTCTCCTGAAATCCTCCCTGCACCGCCACAATTACCCTTGGAAAAAAGCCTTCTATTGGCTACAGTAGGTAACTTTTCCCACCAAATTGGGGTGAGGGGCAGGGTGAGAGGGAAGGCCTTGGTACTTACATGTGGATCCACAGAGGTTGGGTTGGTGATTCCTATGCTATTGTATGTAATTCCTGATGAGTTATATTTGTCATTGGAACTGCAATTGTTACTTTATGCCAAAAGCAATACTTATGTATATGAGGGGAACGTTCTAGTATAATATAAGATTGCTGGTAACTATTAACTTGGGATTTAACATCCAGTAAAAATTTTATAATTAAAAATGGAATTTACAGAGATGTGCAAGAAGTCAACCTATAATAGGAATGCAAATCATTATCATTGTAGATAACTAAATGACCATGGAATCTGGCGCAGAGAACCAACAGAGTGGAGATACAGCCGTTACAGAGGCAGAAAACCAACAGATGACTATACAGGCACAGCCACAAATTGCAACATTAGCACAGGTACAAATTTGTTGGACTGATTTGTGGTGTACTATTCTCAAACAAATGTTTACAAATATTTATAAAGAGTTTTGTGAAGTTTCTCTGAAACTGTTAATTCTGTCTGACTGCTGGGGACAGCCTTGGCTTTTATTTCATCAACTGTAGTATCAGTTAAACTGTTTTTTCTACTTACCATTAGTTTTCTAATCAATTAATTTATTCCCTTGAAATATTTTAATACAAATTAATAAGAAGTTCAGTTTATCCATTTTCTTTGTCCCTACATTCTCAATTTCTAATCAAAACTTGTATTTTTCCTCTATCTTATTTCAAAATGGGAAGGATCCCTGTGATTTATCTGACCCTTGCCTTGGCATGCACAAATTCTATGGCATCAACTTGCTTGTAGATCTTCCTTGCTTCCCCTCTCACTTAGATGAAAGCATCATTTAGGAGGTAATTACTGTTTGGGGCAATGGTTAGGAATAGCTTGACCAGAGTGCCAGTCAAGCACCAAATACTGATTTCACAGGCTATATACTTGTGCAAGCGTTCACATGTGTGGCAGCCAGCAGTGAAGAATTTTCCAGCCATGTGCTGAATGGACTAGTAGTCAAATCAAGTTTATTATTTGATAAATTATCTCATCATCAAGCTCCAGAAGTGGTTCACTGAGTGAGGCAGAGCTGTTATGCTAGCTTCCTGGCAGGTGGGTTGCTGTTGCTTACAGGCAGGAATAGTGGAAAGGACAAGTCACTGGGGAGGTCAGTGTGATGGAAACACACCAGCAGAGACAGTCTGGCACTCCTGCTGGCATCTCTGCGCTGTGCTGACCTCCCAACTGCCTCACCTCTAAAGCTCCCAGTAAGCAACAGTGTTCCACCTGCTGGGAAGCGAATGTAGCTGCTCCACCTCATCCATTGAGCTGCCACATGGAGATCTGGTTCGCATATAACACTAAGCCATGGTTTGTTTAACAATCCATGAGTTATGCTACAGATGACCAAATCATGGCTTGTTTTGTGAATGTTTTGTTTTCCAGAGACTCTTTTTTCATGTTTAGTAGCTTAAAGGCCATTGGGGTCAGTTGGCCAAATAAATCATGATTGAGGAAGGTTTCTGGGTTTGTACATAAGTCAAGAACAAACCATGACTTCAGATAGCAGTTTGTTGGCAGTAAATAAACGGTAGTTAAGCTGCTGGACATGGTTCAGACAATCAAACAAACCATGGTTTTATAAACTTAATATGTCAGTAATTATGTAAATTCATTCATCATTTATACATAATATGAAAGCAGTGAAATAGAAATGTATTGGTGTTAGTCTTACTAAGTAAGACATTAATCCTGTGATTTCACCATAATGATTCACTCTCTCTCTCTCTCTCACTCTCTCCCTCCCTCCCTCCCTCCCTCCCTCCCTCTCTCTCTCTCTTTCTTAGGTATCTATGCCAGCAGCTCACGCAACATCTTCTGCTCCCACTGTGACCTTAGTACAGCTCCCTAATGGGCAGACAGTTCAAGTCCATGGCGTTATTCAGGCTGCCCAGCCATCAGTTATTCAGTCCCCACAAGTCCAGACAGTACAGGTACATGTAAAACTATTTGAAATACCATGCTATTTCCTGAAAAATAGAAACACTATTCATATTGTTGTATACTGAGCTGCATTATCAGCATGCACTTATGATGTGTCCATTACAGTTTTTGAAAATAAATTCTAAACAATATCTTAGAACAACAGGATGCTGAGCTAGATGGACCTTTGGTCTGATCCAGCAGGCTCGTTTATGTTCTTAAAAATATAAATTTAGGGTGGAATCCTATGATCCCTGATGGGGCGTCTCACAGGCCCTAAGATAGATTGGATCTACCCCTCTGATGTCAGAGAGGGAGATATGATGTCAGATCCTCCCTGCCCTCCAGATTAAGCCCTAGCCAAACCTACACTGGAACTATGCAGTTAGTAGGGTCAAAAATGGGGTGTGCCATGCAGCAGCTTAGATCCAAAGCCCTTTCGGTCTTCTGACACACCTGTAAACCAGGGAGAAATTTAGGCACGCTCCTTAGCATGACTAATCTTCCCTCCAATTGTTTTCAGTGGGTAGGAAAATGTTTTTTAAAGAATAAAGCAGGAGATGGACAAAGGAATACAAGATTCTTTCTCTGCCTTCAGTTCTGCCCTGCTGGCTTAAGCCTCACAAGATGCTGGATAAGGCAGCTGAACTACCTTTGTATTTCTACCCCATCCCACCCCTAGGATTGCAGTCTTAGTGACTTACTATTCTGTTATTGAGAACCAATAATCACCAAATGAACAGACTTCATAAGTCTGTTTATACAGTTATGTAAACAATGCTGGTTTTGTTGTAGTTGTTTCAGTTGAAAAATCCAAAGAATGAGATCATTTTGATAATTATTATTGTTCCTTGCTTTATGAGTTCTGTAGTATATTTCCAGTCACTAAAGCTAGATTTATCCTGTTTGATATGTGAAACCCCTCCAGAGTTCAGACAGCATGCAGGAATTTCTAACCACAGTGAAACAAAATAAAGAGACTGATAATAAAAGTGTTTGGAATTTGGAAGGAGAAGATGAAAGGCAAGAATGCAGTAGGAATGTTGAAATATTAAGAAGCGTTTCACAATCCTTCGTGGTTATGTTGAATGTTGTGTAAAGTTGACTGTGTACCTATAGATCTTGAGCTGTTTATATCCCACTAGTGAAGGCAGCTGATAGCCTTGCCAATATCTGTATATATGTTTGGTGTTTGTTTTTTATAGTAAAAAGCAATGTTATTTTTGTTGGGTGTGGGAACAGACTTTTACCAATTTTTCTATATCCTGTTTTCATATTCAGCAATCAATCAGGTTAGCAAATGCTGGCCAGGCCCTGTCTATATATGCCATTTACTTAGTGCCCAACATCCCCTTGTCCCAGAGGTCAGGGTTTATAGAGTTCCATGTTTGCTGAGTTCCTCTGAAAAATCCCTCCTGTTTCTAGTTAAATATATTTAAAATGGTAACATTACTGTGCTCTTGTACCTAGATCTCCACCATTGCAGAAAGTGAAGATTCACAGGAATCTGTGGACAGTGTCACAGACTCCCAGAAACGCAGAGAAATTCTTTCTCGACGGCCTTCCTACAGGTAGAAATGTATTTTTTGCAACATATGTGCAGCAAATCAGGTGCATCCCTGTGGGTGCCTTCTTATAATTGCCATCTGGTGACATGTCAACCAGAAGTCATTTGTGCCAGGTTTTTTGAATGAATGAATGAATGAATGAATCTTTATTTTTACCCTGCCCTTTTTCCAAAACTGGAACTCAGGGCGGCTTACAAATAAAAACTACACATAGGTAAAAAAACATACAAAAATATACAATTAAAATAGAATTAAACTATTCGTGACATTAAAACCATGAAACATACACTTAAGATACTAAGACAATTTAAAACATTAAGAATAGGACCAGAGAACAATACAACAGACCTTATGAGGCCCTGTCTTACACATCTTTTTGTTTTGTTTTCTGTTTTCTTAACAACCAGATTCTTTGTTGATCCACAGACTCCAGTTCAATTTAGTCATATTGTATACTATAACATAGTCCAGATGTCTTTGACAAGCTTATTAATGGTAAGCTTTATGTGTCTGTTGAAAGCAGGAGTGGGGAACTGGATCCAGCAACACCTTTGTGGGGCAGGGCTACCTGTTTGTCATTCATCTGATATCATATGATTCCTCCTTTGCAGCCATGGCTTAAACTACAAAAGAAGATTCTTTCTTTGCAGCTGTGACTTGAGTTTGGCACTTTTTGAATTTGGCGCCTTTTTCTGTCACTGTGAAGGGCGACAGAAAAAGGTGCCAAATTCAAACCATGGGTGCAAAGGAAGAATCAGGAGCGCACTTAGAATGTACTCCTGATTCTTCCTTTTGAATTCAGCATGGTTTGCAGCCATGGCTTTACCTCTCCCACAACTGATATCATGTGGTGTCAGGTCATAGATAAATGGGTGTAGCTAAAACAGCCTCATGGGCCAAATGGGGGGGCTTGGTGGGCCTAATTAGGCTGGAGGTTCTCCACTACTGATTTAAAGGATGGGCCAGTATAGCAGAACAGACCCTTTTCTGGATAAACAGTTGGTTTATTATGCAGCCACAAGAGTGGCTGTATACTATAGCCAGTATGGATTTTTCACATTCTACCATGTTAAATTGAAAATACCCCCCCAATGCCATTCTGATGCTTCCCATAGGCTCATTTAAAATTAAAATCTTACATAACGTATGGTTCTGAACTCAGAAATACTTGCTTAACAACCCTCTTAAGTTTTCATGGTGATACACAAAAAAGTCAGAGAAAAGCGAGAGTTCAGTCTAAAACGAGGAAAAAAATCCAAACCCCTGTTGGACTTTTTCTGTCAGGGTCTCATAATTTGTTGAAATAAATTAAAGATCAGCCGTATTTAGAGTACCTGCAATCCTGTTCCTGACCTTGCCCCATACTCTGACCTTCATCATATGCAGTTTAAAAGTTAAAAAAAACTTAACTGATTTTTAATTAATTTAAGAAATTTAACATTGGAGTCTATGATAGTGCAGGCATGCTCAGTAAGAACCAACAGTGTTCTAAAAGCCAGACAAACAGCAGTTGGGCTTGCCTAATCAGGGGGCTGCACCCACGCCAGACATTGATTCCACATGAAACAATCCTGGATACAAATCCTAAGACAGCTTACAGATAACATCAAAATGCATTAATAAAACCATAAAACATAACATAAGTTATTAGAATCCTTTCTACTGCAAGAAGAGTCTAGTTGGAACAGGAACAGCTGCCTTCTCCCTTGCTGTCCTGGAATGTTCCTCATAGAGCAGTTGATGGTAGATGGCCTTCAGAGAGGGGACCAGCTAGACTAGGCCAGGCACTTGGTTTTTTTATGGAGTTGTATCCAACTTAAATTTACATAGGATAGGCCCATTGAAATTAATAGACCTAAGCTGATCACATTCATTCATTTCAGCATGTCTACAAACCCTTAAGGAACACCATATAAGAGTAGAAAATTCTTTACATTAGCATCACTTCCTTTATTTTTTATATCTATCTTTATTCATTTTCAATATAGAGAATACAATATAAAGAAAAAGACAAGAACGGCTAACTACAGGAGAGCTAACAAGAATCACTTGCTTTATTTTAAGGAGTCTGGGATTCATTATAAAGTAGGACAAGTCTCAAATTATTCTTGCCCCAATGAGTAAGATTTGTAATGTTTCTGTTGGCAATGTTCAACAACATTAAGACACAATGCAGGTTTAAAGAACTTTTCTCAAGTGCGTTTTTCATCACTTGGACTTATCCACTGCTGTAATATGTTATGGAAATTTGTATATACAGAGATCGTCAGCAGTCTTGAGATGTATGTGTGCTAGTATGTGTATATACCTATGTAGCAGTACCCTGCATTTAGATCACTGAGACTTAAGACTTAGTAAAATAAGAAAAGCTACTTTACTTATAGAAATATGTAGTAAATAGGAAAGGCATACCTAGTTCTAACTAACTAAGTTGGAGGCGCAATGCCCAGACGTGGGTATTGCCCTCATGGCTCAGGAGAGAGAGCAAATACAAAGATGTCTCCTCTCTCCTCGGACAGTGAAAGAAGAAGACAAAGAAAGGAAGAGTAGATAAGCTTCCCTGAGCATATTAGTTTACAATGGAAGGAAGTTAGGTAGAGAAGAGCATAGGTAAAGGTAGGCAAGCCTAGCCAGCTGGAGGACCCTAACTCTATCTTCCTTCTGGAATACAAACAAAAAGAACCCAAACAGGAGTTGCTCTTGCCCCACTTCCAACATAATAGAGGTAGTAAAATTATCCCAAATGGCAGAATAGAGGCAGAAATTTCTTTGGGCTTCAGCTTACACAATTTATGTTGGGAGATATTAATCTTGGATTGTTGTATTGCAAGTTTTGGAAACTGAACAAAAGTTTATTATTTTTCTCTCTCTTCATATGGGTTTACATTAAACAGTCACAGCTGCTTCTAAGCTGTTTAATTGTGTTTCATGAAAGTTTTCATTTTTATAAAGTTTTGGGGTTGCTTGTCAAGAAGCTGATGATAATCTGACTGACAGTGCACTATTGTCTTAAAGCACTTTTGGCAATAAAAGTTTTGTGGTACTTACGTTCTTCCTGCCTCATCAACCATTTCTCCTCCCTTTCACCATCATCTGCCCCGCCCAGGGGGGGCTACTCCCAGGTTTGCATAGCTCATCTCCCTTCTAGACCTAGACACAAAGCTAGAAGGAAGGCAGACAGTGGTGGATGGGCCTCTGTAGTTCCATAATGCCTGCCTGCACACAAATATCTCTTGTTCTTCTAACCTTATAGGCATGCAGATGTCAAACTCCATAATGTCAGGAGTTTGAAGCTTTTGAACTTATATAAAGTCCAGCTTCTCATTTTCCACTAGTGTCCATCCCTTTCCTCATAATGATTCTGTGATCTTCAATAGTCTTATTGTCTGTCTTTTTGCCCAGGCATGCAGTTTTGACCCTTTGTTGCTATTTGCTTCTCTGTTTCCTTTAGCTATCCTTGAGTGGAGCCAGTCCACACACAGCAATGGGGAACACACCCATGTTTCACTGTACCTCACAATAGATAATAGGCACAACTTGCCAGATATGAGAATATCATAGTGCCCTCCACAGCAGGAGTCACTGGCCCTGACAGTTAAGGGCCCAGAAACAGAGAGGCCCCAGGGATCTCTACACAAAGGGCGTCATATCTCCTCATGCCACTCACACAGGAACTGCTAAAAACCACCCTTGGAATGACCCAACACAGAGAAGTAAGGACAGGCAATACAATATCTAGGTCGTTTGCTTGGGAGGAAACATGTATAACAAATATGCAGACATCCATAGAATAAGGGATCAAATCCCACTGTGGAAGTAATAGCCATCTGAGAGGACAAACCTTTTTGCCAAGGAAGAAAGAGGAGGAACTAAGCCAGAGATGGGAGAACCAGAAGCCTCTTCTCTATGGGGAATTGGCATTGGGAGTCTTTCACTTAGAAAAACTAAGGGAGGACTTGGTAGAAGTTTATAAAATTATGCATAGTGTGGTGAAAGGGGACCAAGAGAATATTCTCTCTTTCACCTAACTGTAAAACTCAGGGATCAACAAATTAAATTTTTGAGCAGCAGATTCAGGGCAAACAAAAGAAAGTATTTCTTCACATGCAACGTAATCAGCTTGAGCTGCCACAAGATGTGGTGGTGCCCACTGGCTTAAATGGATATATAGAGGGACTGGGCAAATTAATGCAGGCTAACTCTATCTCTGGGTATTAGCTATGCTGGCTAAATGGAACTTCCAGATTTGGAGGCATTTTACATCTGAATATCAGTTGCTGTGGGGGCAAAAGACCCTACTTTTGGGCTCCACAGAAGCACCCACCTAACAACCATTGGAATCTGGATTAGGTGGACTCTCAGACTGATACAGCATCGCTCTTCTTAGTCTTTTCCTACTAATGTGACAGGTTGGATATTCCCCCCTAATTATCCACGTTACTCCATGGCTTAGTGCAAATTGTACTTGCCCAGAAACATGGTAGCTAGTAGAACTAGGTAAGATTTCTATAATATTCTTCTCTTTTTAGAAAAATCTTGAACGACTTGTCCTCAGATGCCCCAGGAGTGCCAAGGATTGAAGAAGAAAAGTCTGAAGAGGAAGCAACAGCACCTGCCATCACCACTGTCACGGTGCCAACACCAATTTATCAGACAAGCAGTGGGCAATACAGTATGTGGTTTGTGTTTCTCATTTAATAATTGGGAAGGAAGAATACAAAGACTTAACTTAAAAATAAACAAAGAATGCTTAGTGTTTATATTATGATTTTTTCCAAAGTGTTCAAAACATAAAAAGTCCCACACTTGCCACTTTAAAGTTTTAAAATGTGATATCAGAAATGGCGAGAGCACAGAAACAAGAAATATGTGGTAAGAGGCCAAAAGATACTAACAGTCCAATCCTATGGCACTGCAGCATAGTAGAAATATGTAGAATGTTGATTATAGGGGTTGGATTTAAAGTCCTGCTCAGAGTTGACCCATGAAATCAATGACCCTAAGTTAGTAATGTGTATTAACTTCAGTGAATCTACTGTGAGTAGGACTAGCGTTGAATACCACCCAATGGTTCCATTGTCATTACAAGCCAGATCCACCCCAGTTGCATTCCTAGGCTGAGCATTCCTTAGAACCATCTTTCACTTGTCTTGCTGCAGGTGTATTGCCAAGGGGAGGGGGTTGCCCATATGTAGAAGTGCAGCTTTGTCCTATTTGCTTAGTATAGAATAGTGTGTTAGTATGTGCCATCATGCCTGTGAAGGACTAATTGACTCAAGGAGTTGGTGACCGTTTATCAAGTGATAAGGTGATTTGTGATCCAGTTTACCTCTTGTTGACACTGGTTCTGTGATAATTGCTTCACAGTAGTTATCGCATGCGAGCATGCTTTAATGTTCTAATTGCAATTATCATGTGAGAAACATTGCCATTTGGATCGTCCTTCCTTGGTAAACTTTCAAGGTTGGGGCGGGGGGAGGATTGAGAGCGTAGTGCTTGCAACTGTTACTTGTCCTGGTCCCCAGTGTGGTCCTGATTTTCTTTTAGGGACTGGTGTTGCTGATATCCACCATCAATATGGCAATGCTGTGCATGCAGGTATTGTCTGCATGAATGGATTGGTGTATATGTTGCAGAGCTGAGGAATGTGTCCTAGAAGTGTTGAATGAGGGACCATGTGTGAACGGTATTCCTGCTGCAGTCTGAATGAGATGTGGCAGACTGAGGAACTTTGTGAAAGAGAATAGACAGTAATAAACTAAAACCAGAAAAGAAACTGAAGAAGAGAAACTGTATGTGAAGAACAAAAAGGCTCTGGAATGAAGAGGGAATGGAATATTAGAATGGAGATCTGACCGAGAAAAGGGTGTAAATAAAACATAAGCATTCAGGATAGAGATCTGTAACCACTAGAATGAACAGAGCTTGCTATAGGCATGTCAGAAGTAGATTGATGAACTTTGATTGTGTCGTTGATTTTTTGTAACTAATTTTCTATTGATAGGTATGCATTTTTTCTCAAAAGTGAAAAATTTAGGAGTCACACAGTAAATATTTAATGATAGACAAAATCAATATTCAGTGTCTCATTATTATTGCACTGTTAAAATATAAATTGTAAATGTGAATATCAGTTTACAAGGTGAATACACTTTTGTACAGGTTGAACAGAACTGAAAAAGTATTTCTTTGAAAGTATTAGTGAAAGAATTTTGTTTTCTTGTGACTGTGAAAACATTTGACATTTGCTTCTCAGAAGCCACAATGCCAAATGTATTTCTTTTTCCCATTAAGGAAGTAGCAGTTTTCACTTTACAGAAAGAAATTCCTGTCTAAATTAGGCTTCTTAAAAAAAAAAAAAACCAATATACGGACAGTGTCAGCCAGAGCACTCTTGAAAGGAACACAAATATATGACTGGCCAGGTGGTGATATTTTTAACACTGGCCTGTATAGTGATCCTTGTCTTAGCTGCTTGGATTGCAGTACCAGGGCAGAGTCTTCCTTGACTGACAGCTGTAATAGATGAAATTACTCGGAGAACTGCAGTATCATCACATACAACATAGAGCATAAACCAAGGGTCTTGAAACGCTTATTTTCAAAATATTTGTTTAAAAAAGGACTGAAATACTTATGTGTATGACATTAAAGAGGCTAATATCACAGTATGCTGATTCACATTTGCCTGCTTCCAGTTGCTATTACCCAGGGAGGTGCAATCCAGTTAGCTAACAATGGCACAGATGGAGTACAGGGCCTGCAGACTCTTACCATGACCAATGCCGCTGCCACCCAGCCAGGTACCACCATTTTACAATATGCACAGACCACTGATGGACAACAGATTCTTGTACCCAGCAACCAAGTTGTTGTACAAGGTAAGATAGGAGAATGTTGATTTTAAGCTATTTGCACAAGATTAGCATTACATACACTTCATTTGTGAAACTAATTTTTCCCTTATGCACATATGAAATTAGTGAAGCACAACAGTTTAAGCAAATACTTGTTTCTGAGGAAGCTGCCGTATACTCCACTTTTCCTGGCAATAATTGCTGATAGACTAAAGTCATTAGTATGGGGCAGATAATAACTGTAGTGCCAATTCTGAATGCTGACAACCAGAGGAAGTCTGTGATTTCATCCAGAAAAAAAATAGTTATCCTTCCTTCAAGGTTTGTGTCAAGTAATCTTTGGCAGTAACCTATCAGAGATGGGAACATTACTTACTTTTGGAGCGAAAATTTTTTAAAAGCTAATTGGATAGGTGGGAGTACCCAAACTGGAGCTCACTGGTCTTGCTCTTGTGGCTTCTTGAAAGCCCCCAGGGTTAATTTAAGTTTAATTGAACATGCCCATTCACTCAGAAAAAACAACAACAACACAATTATGTATCAGCCAAGCCTGGGGAGAAAAAGTGTAATGCCTTTAAAGAAGAATAGGTGCAAAATGTAAAGGCTGGCAAAAACTCTAAAAGAGGAAAACCAGCTGGGCAACAGAAACATATCATTTGACAAGGGAGTTGGAGCAGGCAGGAGAAGGAGCAGCAATGGCGGATGGGGATATCTGTTGAATTGGACAAAGGGTCTGGGCAAGGGTAGTGGGAGCAAGAACCAGGAGGTGATGATTTAAAGTGGGATCAAAAAGGCAGAAGCTTTACACATTGGTAGTGCAGCATGGGGGCAACATGAAGGTGTCATCAACCATGCCACTTCAGGCAACGTAGGAAGAGGCTCTCAGTCTGAATGGATAATATAATGCTCACACTGTTTTTTATAGCGTAGTCTTCCAGAGCTGTCAAATCTAGCACTCCTTTATTCCTTGATGCTTTTGCCTCTTAGCTGCCTCAGGAGATGTCCAGACCTACCAAATTCGCACAGCACCTACAAGCACCATTGCGCCTGGTGTCGTCATGGCCTCCTCCCCAGCCCTTCCTACCCAGCCAGCAGAGGAAGCAGCACGAAAGAGAGAAGTCCGCCTAATGAAGAACAGGTTTGTGTGCTCTATAGTGCCAGACCAAAATATTTTTCTGCCTGAGGGGGACTAGCAAAGCCACTTACCACCACCACCATCCTGCAGAAGGAGTTATTACCAGATGGAGTTGAGGGTGTGACCGAATGTTGGCTGTGTCTGAAAAATAAGTAAAAATGTAGCTTCTCAAGGCAGCTTCAATACACACCAGTCTATAGTCCTCAAAATGAAGTGCAAGAAAAATGGAAAATGGCACCAACTGCAAACAAATTTACCAACAATTTGAATTCATGGAAAAGGGGAAAACACACTACCTGCAAAATATATCTAATCTACCACCCAGTTGATTTCAAGCTATGCAACAGAATAGTATACATGAAATTACCTCACTTTGCCTCAAAAGAGCCGTGAGAGGTAGGTTGGGCCAAGCAATAGTCACTTGACAGGAGGAAGAGAGGAAAGCCCTTTCATTTAGAGCAGGAATGCGGAACCTTTTTCAGCCCAAGGTTTGCGTTCCCTTCCAGGGGCCATATGCCCGTGCTAGTCAGAGCCAGAAGCAAAAGAGGAGGGAGCAACGGACACAATTTTAACCTGGACCAGTAGGCTAGTTTCTACATACACGTATACCCTCCTGTCTATCCTGAAACCAGGGCACTGAGAGGCATAATCAGAGTTCAGGGACACATTCCAGCCAGGCAAGAGCACTTGAGGAAAGTGTGAAGCACAGCCAGGAGGGGGTATGACTGGGATGGATGGTCTGGGGAGAATCTTGGGAACCAGATGGAGAGGCTGAGGGGGAGGTACTTTTGGTCCTCAAGCCTCAGATTCCTCACCCCAATTTGGAATGATGATGCTTGGGACCCAAGATTCATACTGGAAACAAAAATACTTATCTGAGGTCAAAATGAATCTCCCCACCTAGTGTTAAAGAAATAGCTGACAATGATAACAAAACTGTCATGGTCACTTTGAAATTAAGTAGCATAGTTAGTAGAGGACTAGAAGAATGGTGCGAAGCTGTAATCCTGTTTGGGCCCTTACTTCAGAGTAACCCCCTATGGGATTTTCTAGTACACGTACATAGGATTAGCCAGCATATCAAGTGACTGGCAGGCAAAACTGCACCTGCTGAAATGCTTCCTTTTTATCCAACTAAGGCTCCTTCCCCCAGAGAAGGAGGCAATACTGGCAGTGTCACGGGAAGAGGGATAGCCGCTAAGAAGCCTGGGCAAGAGAAGCAGAACCTCACCAGGCTGGGTTGGTGGTCTGTGGAGGTACCGTCGAGTGGAGGAAGGAGAAGGACATCCAGGGGACAAAGAGGCAGGCAAGCTGAGGGGTGACCAGACAAGGGCAAAACAGCAGGCAGGCTGAGGAGAAACCCAGATGGTTGGTCTCGTACTTCTTCCTTCCGCCAGTGCTGCCTCATTGAATCAAGCTGGTGGTGGTTGGTGTGGGAATGGTGGCTTGCTGCTATTGCTGCTTCCTTTGCCTCAAAGAAGGGAAGTCAGGTAAAGACCGAGCAGGGTGTGTGTGTGTGTGTCCATCCAAAGCTTCACTTCCCTGTGTACCAGCTCCATTGCAGTGCTCCCCAGTGCACAGCCAGCTTGCAGAACACAAACCCGGACGTTGGTGGCTGGCTGGCTTGCTCAGGAGCACTGCTGGGACCATGCCAGCAGGCAAAGAGCCATAGGATGGGCAGACAAGCCACAATGCCTCCAGATCATCAACTACCTTACTTTATCTTGTATGTCGCCCAGAGTGGCTGGACAACCAGCCAGATGGGCGACTAATAAATTTAATTAAATAAATAAATAAATAAACTACCTAAAATGGCTGCCTTGTGTTGGCAGATGATAGGGCCAACTCTGGTCCTATGTTCATTTGAATTTTATCTTCATTGAATTTATTGATTTATATTTGTATTCGAAGTGTGGTTTTATGACTTGATTATTAAAGTCTATTCTCAGTCTTCCCACAACAGAAAGTTATCTGAACTATTTTTTAATATATTACAGCCTTGCATTTTAACAACTCAGCTTGTAGCCATAGGTGGCCAAGAATTTCATCCAGGCAAGTGAGCAGACTGATGGGAATTTCTGGCCCTCCTTCATCAGCTTGCTTGGCTGTGGAGGAAGAAAGACCAGCATGGGAATGCAGGGTGCCAGCCTGTTAGCAGGCTAGTAAAAAATGTTGCAGGCTATGGATTATTACTTTTAAGAGGCTTTTTCCTAAAGCTCTTCATTTAACTAGCAGAACTTTTCAACTCAGTAAAAGATGTTGCTTACCTGTCTGCAATGAATAATTATGCTTACCCCAGCTCCCAAATTAGTATACCATTCAGATAGTTCAGCCTTAGTTATCACAGTTTAAAATCAGTGAATTATATATGCATATTGATACAAGTTTTAATATTCTGTTTTGCCTATAGGGAAGCAGCACGTGAGTGCCGCAGGAAGAAAAAGGAATATGTCAAATGTCTAGAAAATAGAGTGGCTGTGCTTGAAAACCAAAACAAGACATTGATTGAAGAGCTAAAAGCACTTAAGGACCTTTACTGCCACAAATCGGATTAATTTTAGATCTCCATTTTTGGGTTTGTTAATGTCAGAGAAAGACTGGTTTGGTGACAGCCAGAAAGACAAAGTGAACTTTTTATTTTCTAAACATTTCTTTTTTTTTCTACGCGCAAAACTGCCTGAAAGCAACTGCAGAATTTAATTCGTCTGTGCTTTGCATTAAACTGTGAATGTTGAAACATCTGCCTCCACTTCTCCCCCCGTCCCCCAATTATTTTCGTCACCGTGCATCCTTGTTGTGAAGAAAAAGAACAGACTTCCTCATCTCTCATCCTCTTCAAAGAATAATAATGTTCACTTGTGAAGTTATTGTGTGTGCAGAGGGGGGGATTATTTCATAATGGTTTCAAGAATTAGTGCTGAGCTCATCTGAATGCCTTAGAGACAGTCACCCCAGCCTCTGCCTTGAAGTATTCCGTGGGCTGCATGCATAACACAAGGTATGATGCACTGAGGAAGCTGTGGTTGCCAAATTCTTGCATGGTTTCAAACATCCATTATCAAACTGCACAGTTATAGCTATGTGGTAGAATGATGCCAAAGGACATGTACTTCAGTTGTACAGGTATATACTAGTAGGAATCAAATGAACGTAATAGAAGGTTGGGAAGAGGGCTGGTTGGTCATCTGTAACCTCCATCTGGATTTTTAGATGCTTTTCTATACCATAAAGATGATTACATTGATTTTCTGTTATTTTTGAAGAAATGTCATGTGTTCAGTCTTCTGATTGCCCGTAAAGAAATCACTAAATACCTTTGATATTCTGATGGGACAAGGATTCCTAACCAGCAATACAGTAGGAACAGTAAAGTCCAGTTTAGCTTCAGTTTAGAAGACAGTGACACTAAGTAATAATTCAATGAAACACAATTTTATTTTGTGTTATCCAGAGGTAATATTATCCAAGGCAACCATTAGCAGAAGCATAGCAAACACAAAGTACACTTTGATGAAGAAAGAAAAACAGCCATTCTTATTAGATAATACAAATACCCATTTAAAGATCTCCAACTATTCAATAGTGCATAAATTAAAATCTCCCTTGATGCAATAGACTCATAAAGGAATAAATGTTAGCACATTTTAGTGCAGATGACATGGTAGAGAAAAATATTTGTTAAAAATCAAGCTACTATATATGTAGATGGTGAGAAATTCAGTTGAGCTGACTACTCAAACACTGTCAGCTGGGCCTACAACCCAGTTAAGCTTTCTGATGTAAATCGGACTCTGTGTAATAGATGAACTAAGTTGTATCCAAGTAAAAGTTGATCATTTGCAAAAATTTAGATCAGACCCTGCAGGAGTTAAAAGGGAATGTTACTCTGAAATACTTTGCAGGAATTAGTAATATAATTAATCAGTATAATATGATTTAAGGCAGCATTGGAAGCTTCTTCGTTTATATATATTTATATAAAGATACATCATTTTACTGGTTGTAGGTGGAATTGGCTCTCCAGAACAGAATCATTTAGAGAACATACATTTATTTTGCATCTCTAATCACAGCAGTTATTTTGATCTTCATATATAAAAGCCTGTATATCAAATAAGCCTACTCCCGACAGAATATTAGCTAATAGATCTTCTTAAAGGTGATAAAACCAACATGGAATATTTGGGAGGTTTTAGCAGTTGAGTTGAACATCTGTAGCAATGTTTGAGGCTAGTAATTTTACTTTAGAGCATTTGTTTTCCATGAAAATTAAGAGCAAAGTTTAAATTTAATATTCACTGTTTTATCAGATAACCTAAGAATCAAAATTTGTACAACATCACAAAACAGTAACATAATTCTTAGAACTAAAAAGTTTTCAAACCTCATCTTTTTACGCTGTTTTTTACAGGGCTTATTTCCCAGGCAAGCTTGCTTTTCCTTCTATTCGTTGAAATAGAGACATCTTGAACAAAACTCAGTGCTGTCATTTTGGAAACCTTTTAATTCTCACATTATAATCTTTTAAAAAAACAACAGAATCTTGCAAAGAAATGGGGGCATAGATTATGGAAAACTGAAATCCACAATTTTTACCTGCATTGTGAGATTGGTTCCCCACTCCGGTAGAATCAAGATCTATTTATTGATTTTCTTGAATTGCTAACCTAATTGGAAACCACTGTATGTGGTACTCTTAGTTTGGGAAAGCCTTTGCTTAAAGCTGGCTGTTTCTGTGTCAGATAATCTGTTCAAATTGTTTTAAAATTATGCAATCTAATATCTGTTTATCGGAAAAGCAACCACCATTAACTGTCTATCTTTGCATCCTCTGTAATTCACTGAAATAGTTGCATCTCAGCAGAGAGATCAGCAGCAGAATAGGGTATGGTAGAGCTGACCGTACACTAAATGTGGCCGTTCCTGGGTTCATTTGGTCAAGGAGGCTTAATATAAACTGCTCACAGTGTCACAGTATTTGTTGTGGCTATTCTATAGGCAAATTCAGGGTTTTTATTCTGGAATTTTTCACCAGCAATAAAATAAAATAAAAAGACAATGCGAAAAACAAACAAACCCTCATTTTGTATATTGCTAATTTATTGAAGTAAGTGCAAGATTGTGTTATTCAGCTGTTACACATTTGGCCCCTTTGCTACTTAATAGAATGTTTGCTAAAATAAGTTTGTTGCCAGGCTTAATTGAAAAAGAGGCATAGAAAGGGCTAGCTCCATTGTAGTCATCATAGAACTGGTTTCAAGTACAGTTTCTATATTTTACAAGATAAAAGGCATCGTATAGGCAGTTAAAATATTGCTCAAGGTGCTCTTTTAACAGATATTATTGGAAAATGCTTATGTATAAAATATGTACATATATAAAATATATATACACAGTATATAATCTATAGCTCTGAGAGCTTTTAAGTCAGGAATGCTGAGTATTATAGTATTGAGGTCAGAAAAACGTTTTACTGTGTGTGTATGAGAGAGAGAGAATGTGCATGCAGACGCTTAAGCCCCCTCTCCCTAGTTTTGCTACATTATTCTGGCACTTATTGACATGTATTGTTGTTCACTTACCCAGTTTTAGTTATTTCACTGCAATTTGTATTTTTTTAGATGGTGAATTATGAAATTATGTCAAATGTTTGAAGCTCCTCTCTTCCCCAGATTCTTCACTTTGTACTTTGTTTCTTTGGCAGCTATACATCAAGGCAAAAACACCTGAAAAATATTTGCTTTATATAAAGGGAACTAATGACCCCTTTTCTTTTTTGGTGAGGAAAATGTTTCCTCAGGTTTTTGTTTTGTGTGGTCTATGTGGCTTACTCCAACAATTGTCAGCAGCATTGCTTGAGTGTGAAAGCAAATGTCTGTCTAAACAGGTTTGGTGGTTCTGTAGTATATATCAGAAACAATTATCTGAAGCTAAATAATTATCAAGAAAGTGAGGGCTTTCAGTATCAGCAAAATCAGTTTTGACTAAGAGCTGAAACTCATGATCATCAGACTTGTGTGCTGTTTACTGCTAAAATGTACCACTTCAGACTGCAAGTAGGGGATTGAATGTTGATTGCTTTCAAAAGTATTTTTAAAAACCCTACACATAGAAAACTAGCATGTCAGGGAGAAGGGCCTAGTATACCCTTCTCCCTGACATTTTAGATGTTTTTGTGGGGGGGCACTACTATGACGAGGCAAACATTCAGCTCCCACCCACAGTCTGAAGCGATGCAGCCAAGCATCAGATACATTTGAGGGTATTGGTCATGCAGCTTGGCTCTTACTTAATTTGAAGAAGAGCTATATTTATTGTGGATCTACTATCTGTATGCATCTCCTTACTCTTAACTAATCAACTGACTCAGGATAAACTTAAAAAGAGGTAATTTTTGTAAGAGGATCTGCACCATGCGGTACCAAAGATGTAGAGGTCAAGGTATATTAGGAGGATTTTAGTTCTTCTAATGACAATGGAAATGCAGTAGAAGATGATATTTTATTATTGGAACAGTCATAAGAGAAAAGGGGGAATTAAATTTTGGTGACAATAAATTCATTTTGTAGTTTGTGGATAGATCTTAACATTTCAGGAATTGAATCCTGATGAAAGAAATGCAAGATACCTGGATTTGTTTTTCCTAGCAATGAAGCTACATAAAATAACCAGATTTTTTTAAAAGCACAATTCTGAATATTTCTCACTGGCTATTAAGATGAGTTGATGTAACATTGGACCTTTAAAATTGTTTTACTTTTATACAGTATAAACTCATCATTTCATACCTTATGCCCATAGGCAAATTTCATCAATTCTCTAAATTTGCTAGATATAAAGTACACTGACCTCAGTTTCAAACACATTGAGAAGCACAGCCAGCTTGTGACTGTTAAATAAATAAATAATATGGTGCTGAATTTTTAGCAGTCCACTGCTTTGTGATATGTTCATCTTCCGTGCTGAATATAGCTCCAGAAACATTATTACGTGGCTTCATTGCAAGATGAGAAATCAGTAGGATGAAGATCAAAAGGTAACCCCAGATATTTCAACCTGAAATATGTGCATCCTGAAATCACAACCTGAAAATGTAGTCCAGGGTGGGCAGACAATTTTCTTTTAGCACAAATATATTTTTGGTACTGCAAGTGCAGGTCCTGCTAGCTTGAAGTAAGTAATCGTACCTTTTAAAGGCTTGTTTCCAGAGTCAGGAATTCCTAGGGTTTGTTCAGGATTGTTATTGTGAATCGCTGTACCTTGTTTACACCTGCAAGGAATCTCATGGCATCTTGCTACACCATCTTGCTCTCTTTCTCAGGGTTTGTGTGCACATGTAACATTTCACCATTGTGTTTCTCTATCAAGATATATAGAGCATTCATTTCTGGGATGCTAGTCTAATCTGTAGAGTGTCAAGGGGATCTGCAGTTTATCACAGTGTACTCCAGTGTCTTGAGAAGACTGATAACTATGTTGGGATAAAGCTCATTTATTTCTGGATACATGGCTGCAAAAACTAAGCATTGAGGTTCCATGGGTGCCATGCACTTGCAGTGTTTTCTGAATATGATCCATGCATCACTGCCTCCCCACAATAACTCTGCTGTTGTTTACATGTGGCCTCTGAACCTCACAACAAAGCCAAGGCACATCAACACTCTCTACTTACTTGGAGGTTTTTCTCTTTGCTTGAATATATCCTGATTGACCTGTTGACCATGTAAACAAATCAGAGACTGGTGCAAACTTAAATCCCCTTGTCTGTTTCAAAATAACACAGTAAACAAACATCTGCTGTATCACTCATGATAATACTGTATCAAGAGTAAGTGACTTGTGCTTCAGACTTAGCCAGATATTAATATGAGGGACAATCTTGAGATAGAATAAAAGAGAATAAAACAATTTTGATTGTAATTCAGGAAGGCCATGATAAATAATTGAGGGGTAGTTTTAAAAATGCTTTTTACAAGTTGTACTTTATCCAAATGCCACTCCATGTTTGTGTAATACAATTATTCCTATTTTTAAATTAGAAATTAAATGTTAGAACTTGAATTCCATCCATCCAATCCTACTTCTTAAATGAACATTTGAAGAACACTAGGGAATTGGAGAAAGTTGTGCAACTTAAGCACCTTCTGTAAAGTTTCCTCCTGTTACATTTGGATATCAATTTTCACATTAAGAAATAACAATACAAAATTTCTTTAGAAAAAACAGACGTTTCTGGAATGGGGATACCTATGTTATTTTTATTTAATTAAAAACTGTAAAATTCACCCTCCTCCATTTCTGATTCTTCACCCAAAACAATCTGCACAAAACAGGGTATTGAACTTTAAAAAGTTCTCTTGAAATTAAATTACTGAGCAAAGATATATGGACTGGAGATGAATTAAACATTTGAGAATTCCCTATTTCCTAGAAACAACCCTGTTTTAACTTTGTAATTATTCTTTTATGTTTTTTTTATGTACTGAGTTATACTGCATTTTATTAACATTATGTACATACTAACTGCTTTGTGTTTCAGAATGCTAGTAATTGTATATTAAAGTGATCCTTGTGAATTTGTGAATTGTCATAAAAGTGCTTTTTCTTACTGTAAAATTTGTGGTATAAACTGTCATAACACCCTTTTTACATTTATGTGCAGACACATAAACATGCTTTTGAAATCATGTTGAAGTCTCGTTTTTCAGAGAAGGGGAGTCATTATTTTGATTTTGCAGTATTTGCTACATGGCCAGTTAAGAGCAAAAAATAAAAATAAAAATGCTTTCAGGGCACAATCTTACACTCACTGTAAAGCTGGTAAGGGGCCTTAGAATGCAATATAAGAGCTGTTCCGCTGGCCGGGACAGTATATGCCAGCAGGAAAGCTTACACCACCAGACGTATCTCAGCTCCCCTGGCATAGATGTTCTGTTAGTGGAGCAAGAAGGAAATGAAGTATGTCAGGGGTAGACATGAATATGTCACTTCTAAAGCCCCTTCATGTTCCTGACACACCTTCATAAATGATTCCCTAAGGGTAGAAAAGTCGAACACCAAATTCATGAATTGATTTAGCTCTAAACCATGAAGGGCTCTTTCAAAAACTACAATTATTGTAAATGGTTGCTACTTAGGTATTCTCTGCAGGCCGCTGGTTCCCCACCCCTGACCTAAGATAAAAGGAAGTTCTTTAAAGATGTACTGTTGATGTAGATGTCTCCAAATCCAACTTCAGTGAGGAGGGGGATAGTATAGGACAGTGTTTCTCAAACGCTGGGCTAGGACCCACCAGTGAACCCTGGGTAGGGTTGCCATATTGCCCAGTTAACTGGGTTTTACCCAGATTACAGCCATGCTACCCGATGCCCATTTAGTCCATTAGGTGGCCCAGATTCCCAGCTTTCATTTTTTTAAAAGCAAGTCTAGCCATTGTGGAACCAGAGATACAAGGCAAAATGTAGAGGCAGTTTTCTGCCTACTTTGTAAAAAATCAGCCTATTCACACCTTCAATTGTTCTTAGCCAATGAGGGACACCACACCTGTCCTGGGAAAAATCAACAATTTTAGTCTGCCTGTCTGCTGCATATGCAGAATCTAGGCAGTTTAGAAAACAGCACATGCTTACATGATCAACATGCATAGCTCTGCCTCTTATCTATACTTTCTGTTTGAGTCGGTGATTCATCTCAATTGCCTCTGTAGCTCAGGGTAGTGTCTTAAGTGGTAAATGCGGTGGGAGTGTCTGCTATAATGCAGTGGGGGGTTATAACCTTTTTCTCCCTTAAGACCAATAGGAAGAGAACAGCTGCCTTGTCTAATGCTAGCACAGCTTGCCAGGTCTCTAGAATTCACCTCATTTTTAAAAAAAAGGTGCCATCACTCAAGCCTTCATCAAGTTCCAGCCTTTATCATAGAAGGCTGTGTTTCCCCTCTCCCTGATCTGTCATGTGAGAATCAGTGTACTAAAGACACTTCTCACATGCTCAGACACCACTCAAGATAAGATGATTGACTGAATTATTAATACTGAAATCTTGATTTCTATCTGCATTATAATATGTACTGGTGTGCTCATTACACATTTCCTAATTGGTATAGGCAGCAGTCACAATACTGCTTTTAATTTGATGCTTTGCTGGCTTTTTGTTTTATTCTGGATTTTTATACTGCTGCCTGACTTGTTTTTATATTTGTTTCTATTTTGTGTTTTTATTACGTTTTTACATTGATTGTGTATTTTTATTGTTTAATTGTGTTTGTAAGCTGCCCTGAGCTCTGTTTTCAGCAGTGGAAGGGCAGGATATAAATCCTCTTAATAAATAAATATTTCATAGGGTTAGAAACCAGAGTCCAGGCTGAAAATGTAAGGGTTTTTTTTTATTTCCTCACATCCTCCCCCAGGTTCTGGTTATAATTACTTGACACAAAAACAAGACAACTGGAGAATGCAATCTTTAATATGCTTAATTTGCATAATTAGCAAATAATTAACATTATATGCAAATTAGCTTGCCCAGCTTTGTGGAACTGGAATATAGAAACCCTAGCTTTAGGACACTTTCAGGTGGGTCTCAGTGCCACAGCCCACCCAGTGCTTCCCCACTTGCCTGCTCTTCCGCCTAGCGATGCCATAGCCTTTTAGACAGACCAGTGCCAGCACCGACTTCTTGTATGCTGAGTAAAGGTGGTCAGAGAAGGTGGGGGTGGGGGATTGGGAGTAGGAAGAAAGGGATCCCAGGCCATTCACTGACAAACAGCCCATGACAGCACAGCTCAACTCATGCACACGGGTGGGGTGTGTGAAGGAAGTGTATAGTACTGACTGCTCAACTCACACACGCTGGTGGGGGACATGGAGGAAGCGTATGTCAAATGGCCACTAAATTGGTATGAATATGGACACTAATTTGGTCCCACAGTTAATTTTTCCTGCAGCAAATCAGGAAGGATTGAAAAGGAAGAGAAAGTTTTCTTACTAAAAAAAAAATAGAACACACAAGGAACATGGTGGCAGAAGGTGAACACACAACCTTGTGATAAGGGGAGGGGGAAAAGGAAGAACTAGGAAAGATTAGAAAAGAACTAAGCTACTTAGGAGCGAGAAGAAAACGATCCACCTAGATACAGAAGGCAGGAATGGTCTAGGATCTTGCAAGGGTTGCTACTTCCTCAAAATACATACGATTCCTTCCTGTTGACGCTAGGTGGGGGTGTTATCCCATCTGATGGGTTGTTCTCCACGGACAAAAACCATTTTAGAAGGGGGTAATCTGGAGCCCAAGAGTGGCAGGGGAAACTTTCTTAACCCTTTTTGAGAATCAACACATTTCTGGAACACCGTAGCAAGGGAAAGCGGAGTGGGAGGTAGTTACCGCAAAGAAGGTGGGTAGAAAAGGGTTAAACACCTACTCTTGGGACATTATTCAACTGTCATGAACATTTTTTCCCCCTGCATGCAGTGATATGTCTCCAGTGAATAAGGAAACCAAACTGAAGGTATGTATTGGCACCCCTGAAGTTTCTCAGTTTGAAGATTGAGGTGAACATAACAATATATTAACCTGTACACATGCTCTATTTAAACAGCTACTTCGTCTAAAAACATTTTTGCACACTGAAATTCTGAAACAATTTTTTATTTCTTCCAAGAAAATAAAGAAAAGAAAAATAATTTTCTCATATTGCTGATGTATTGAATAGTGTTATGAGTATGGGGGTTGGGATGGATGATTCCTGTGGGTCCCCTTTCCAGCCTCTGATTTGGAATCCTGTGCCTTGGAATGAGGAACTCTCTGCTCGTCAAATGAGTCTTTTATTAACCAAATAGATTGGCCAGGTAAGATAATGGTCCGATCAGTTGCCTAGCAATGGTGAATGGGCCAGGGAGACCCTTTTGTCATTGAAACTCTTCAGGAGAGCATCCCCCCCCTTCCTGCAGCCCAGCAGAGGCTTGTAGTTTTAGTGTGTCTAGAGAATTGCTGGGAACTGGAAGGCAGGCAGAGAGACTGGCTCTCTACACTATGGTATTTGGGGTGCCTCCTGCAACACAGATGGAAAAGTTGGATATTGGACTGCTGATGCCTTGAACCCCTCCATCTTAAGCTCAGGTTGGAATGTGTGTAAATAAACAAACCATATTTCATAAAAACACCGCAGTCTCCGCTGACCTTCTTCCCAAAGGAAACCAAACCCTGGAAGAGTGCAGGGACCCCGGAAATCTCACTGCTCGGAGAATGGGGGAGGTAAGCAACAATACCTACATTGAAATATAACCAAAAAATGTTTGCTGTATCCGTTTACACAAGGGAGGCAGGTTAAAGTATTTCTCATTTAGGTCACATCCACACCATACATTTAAAGCACTCTTGTGTCATTTTAACAGCCATGGCTTCCCACAAAGAATCTTGAGAACTGTAATATGTGAAGAGTGCTCAAAACTAGCTCTGTGAGGGATCTCCTGACAACTTTCAGCATCTTTAACAGGCTACAATTTCTTTTAAAGTGGTATAAGGCTGTATACACACATTTTATTCTAGAATCAATGGAGACTGCTTGTTTTTCCTATGTAGTCCACACACCATCTAGATCTACTGCATATTTCATTGCCTTGGAAATGCACTTCTTGAGAAACTGGCTTCTTTCCAAAAAAACATACCCTGCCGTGTATCCATTTGAAAACTGAGGCAGGCAGTGCCAGCAATGGTGCCTGAACATACACACCTGTTTTTTGAGTGACTCACATAACACTGCCATGACACTGAAAGGCAGGGATGTGGCTGCTCTTGAGGTGCATTGAATCCCCGTGAGATTTGGCAGAAGTGATGGGGAAACAGTGTGTGGTTGGGAAACCAAGGAGAAAGACAAAGTGCCATGAAGAGTCGATACCAGAACACATCTAGACTGAATCTAAAGCAATATGTATGTAATCAAAAGGTTTCATGTGGTGGACATAGGGTTGCCAGATCTCCGGTTTTCTGCCAGAGTCTCTGGCAAAAGGGGGCCGTCTCCGGCCTCTGGCAATAGTTTCATTGAACAGGTGGATCTCCGGCTTTTAATTGGCCCCCTCAGCCACGCATGCGTGATTGACACACGCATACATTGGGCTGTGGCTGGCTGCCTTCCCGCCCTTTCTCAGTGAGGCAGGGACTGCACTGCAGAGACAGGAGGATCGCCATAGTTGTTTCTGTGCTATACCCAGGTGAGGGTGCTGGACGTGGAGCCCGCAGCCGCCTGGCCCGCGTCTGCCACGACGTGGGCGCCTTCGTCCAGCTGCCGCCCCTTCAGGGACCCCCCCCAGCAGCAGCCCCTGCGGGAGTGGTTGCAAGAAGACGGCATCTGAGCAGCCTGGCAGCCTCAGCAGGAGCCGTGAAGAGGCTGTGGCAGTGAGGCTGGGCCGGCTCCTTCTTAGGCCCGGAGCCTGCTCCGGAAAGGATGGCCGGCTGCTTCACCCCTCATGCTGTGGGCACTGCTGGGCGGGAGCGGCCACGATTGGGCTCAGCAGTCTCTGGCTGGGGGGGCCCATCGCGGCCGTTGCCACCCAGCGGCGCCCGCAGCATGAGGGGTGAAGCAGCCGGCCATCATTTCCAGAGCAGGGGAACCGGCTCCGGGCCTAAGAAGGAGCCGGCCCTGGCCGGCCTCCACTCCTGCTGAGGCTGGCAGGCCACTTGGACGCCGTCTCCTAGCAACCGCTGCCGAGACGGGGCCCACGCGGCCTGGCAGCCTGAGCAGGAGGCGTGAAGAGGCGGTGGCAGTGGAGGCCAGGCTGGGCTGGCTCCTTCTTAGCCCCGGCCCCGGAGCCAGTTCCCCTGCTCCGGAAAGGACGGCCAGCCACTTCACCCCTCCTGCTGTGGGCGGCACTGGGTGGGAGTGGCCGCGATGGAGCTTGGCAGTGGCGGCCGCCGCCGCAGCGTCCCTAGCTGGGGGAGCCCATCACGGCCGCTGCCGCCCAGCGGTGCCCACAGCATGAGGGGTGAAGCGGCCGGGCGTCCTCGGGGCTAAGAAGGAGCTGGCCCCGACCGGCGTCCACTGCTGCTGTGGGTGGCAGGCTGGAGAGAGATAAAGAGAGAGAGGCTGGAGAGAGAGAGAAAGAGAGAGAGGCTGGAGAGAGAGAGAAAGAGAGAGGCTGGAGAGAGAGAGAGAAAGAGAGAGAGGCTGGAGAGAGAGAGAAAGAGAGAGGCTGGAGAGAGAGAGAGAAAGAGAGAGAGGCTGGAGAGAGAGAAAGAGAGAGGCTGGAGAGAGAGAGAAAGAGGCTGGAGAGAGAGAGAAAGAGAGAGAGGCTGGAGAGAGAGAGAGAGGCTGGAGAGAGAGAGAAAGAGAGAGAGGCTGGAGAGAGAGAGAGAGAGGCTGGAGAGAGAGAGAGAAAGAGAGAGAGGCTGGAGAGAGAGTAAGAGAGAGAGGCTGGAGAGAGAGAGAGAAAGAGAGAGAGGCTGGAGAGAGAGAAAGAGAGAGGCTGGAGAGAGAGAAAGAGAGAGGCTGGAGAGAGAGAGAAAGAGGCTGGAGAGAGAGAGAAAGAGAGAGAGGCTGGAGAGAGAGAGAGAGGCTGGAGAGAGAGAGAAAGAGAGAGAGGCTGGAGAGAGAGAGAGAGAGGCTGGAGAGAGAGAGAGAAAGAGAGAGAGGCTGGAGAGAGAGTAAGAGAGAGAGGCTGGAGAGAGAGAGAGAAAGAGAGAGAGGCTGGAGAGAGAGATAGAAAGAGAGAGGCTGGAGAGAGAGAGAAAGAGAGAGGCTGGAGAGAGAGAGAGAGAGAGTAAGAGAGAGAGGCTGGAGAGAGAGAGAGAAAGAGAGAGAGAGGCTGGAGAGAGAGAAAGAGAGAGAGGCTGGAGAGAGAGAGAGAAAGAGAGAGAGAGGCTGGAGAGAGAGAAAGAGAGAGAGGCTGGAGAGAGAGAGAGAGAGAGAGTAAGAGAGAGAGGCTGGAGAGAGAGAGAGAAAGAGAGAGAGAGGCTGGAGAGAGAGAAAGAGAGAGAGGCTGGAGAGAGAGAGAGAGAGAGAGAGAGGCTGCTCTCTACTTCGTTCATATCATGCATAATTTTCTACACCTTTATAAGCCCCCCCCTTTACTCACTTCCCTTCCATCTAAAAAGTTCCACATGTTGTAACCTTTTCATGTTGTGGAGTTGTAACATCCTCTTGGTAATGGCATTATGATATTGGCATTTGAATTCTTTAAAAACTCTCAGATAGATGCCATCTGGGCCTTCTGATTTGTTCACTTTTGTCAGGCTGAGAATGCAGTGACAGATAATGGCTCAAGTATGTTGCGTGGCAGCTTGGATCTAGCTTAATTGGCCTAAGAGCTGCTTGGAACTAGCAGTGCATTCAGGGTTGTGGCAGCCATCAGCCCCGCCAGAGAAGCCTGAGGTTTCTCTAGAGGGTTCGCTAAGGGAATCAAAGGCTTCTGCAAGCTTTTGTAGGTCACCAGTTCAAATCAAGAACAGATCCACAGCAAGCAAATCTGCCAGACAGTTCCTGCATGAATCACAAAGTGACAGGCTCAGAACTGTTCCTGGTGGCCACGTGCCAGCTTTGCCACTGACAACCTAGGCATCAGGGTCATAGAGGTAGCAATGCCTATCACTGCTCATCCTTCCCAGTTTTGGCATAAGACATGCTGCCAAGTTTGATTTGCTCTTGCTGTGTTGACCTAATTGACCCTGTTAAAGATCCCATCTTGACCAGTTCAGTGTGGCAAACCCTGACTCCCAGTTTAAAAGAGGGAGTCCTGCTTTTGCACGACAAAGGTCTAGTTCTCTATCCGCCTAGTCTCTTTCTTTCTGCATTCAGATGTATCTTAAAAAGTACATATCTCTCATTTATTGCTGTGCACTTGCACTGGGCATTGCAGAGCTCTTGTCTTTAGGTATTGTCAAATGCTCAAACTACTCAACATAAAATGGCCCGGGGGGGGGGGGAAGAATGGGGTTTGTATTTATCCTCTATTGTGGGGCTCCCAAACTGTGGTTTGTGGATACCAGTGGTCTGTGAGCTTCATTTGGGTAGTCTGCAGCATTTAAATATTCATATAGATTTTTAATTGTATTTATATTTCTTCTTTATTTCTTATTTTATTGTATTGCAATTTGAATTCTATGGAATGCAAATTGTAATTCCATAAAATACAATATTAGAAATAAAGGGAGTCATAAAAATACAATTAAAAATCATGCTGCGTCCAGCACAGCACATTATAATTGCAACAACAGGCAGAAGAATCATTAAGTGGTCCACCAAGACCCTAATCAATTTTCAGGTAGTCTGGGGAAAAAAGCTTAGAGACCACTGCTCTATTGTACTAATTTAGTTATTTATCTCTTTATTTGATTAATGTCCTGCCCTTTCTTCCATTAGGAAGGAGCCCAGTCTTGTGCTGATGTGTCCAAAGCTACATCACTTACATATGAGAGGACTTGTGGGCAACCCCGAGTGCGGTGTAGTGGTTAAGGTGTTGTACTATGACCTGGGAGACCAGGATTCAAATCTCCACACAGCCATGAAGCTCACTGAGTGACCTTGGGCCAGTCACTGCCTCTCAGACTCAGAGGAAGGCAATAGTAAACCACCTCTGTCTGAATACTGCTTACCATGAAGACCCTATCTGGGATCAACTTGAAGGCAGTCCATTTCCATTTTGCATCACCCTAAGCTTGTGAGAAAGAATGACCTTGTCACTTCAGATGGACCTAGGAACACCCTATTTTAGGTAAGATTTCTATTTTAATCTCCAGAGAATTTTTTTTGAATGGTATGCTCCAAGCAACTGTGGTTGATACAATGAATCATGTTTAATGATGTCACTAGGGCCCGCCCCGTGATGTCACTATTTTCTCAGGTTTTTGGATGGTTCCAACCTGGCAACCCTAGGTGGAAAAGCCACACCAACAACAGCCACCCCCCCAAAAAAAGCCCCCCTGGTTTGGAATCCTGTGCCTTGGAATGAGGAACTCTCTGCTCGTCAAATAAGTCTTTTGTTAACCAAATAGATTGGCCAGGTAAGATAATGGTCCGATCAGTTGCCTAGCAACGGTGAATGGGCCAGGGAGACCCTTTTGTCATTGAAACTCTTCAGGACAGCATCCCTCCCCCTTCCTGCAGCCCAGCAGAGGCTTGTAGTTTTAGTGTGTCTAGAGAATTGCTGGGAACTGGAAGGCTGGCTCAGTGGCTCTGGTTGCCGGGTCGCGAAGCTCATTGTGACACGCCCTTGTGACCGGCCCTCCATTGTGACACTCGCCCTCTGGCTGAGCAGAGGTCCTTTGGGAGAGCATTTCTCTACTGAGCTTTGTGGCTAGTGGAGAGTGAGAGTCTTTCTTCTTGGAGAGTGAGCCAATAATTGACTGAGCAAGCAAGGAGAGAGAAAGAGAGAGATATGTAAGTAGGATTTCCTAGCAGCTCCTGCCTTCTGGTTCATCTCTAGTAGTCTTAGAGGGGTTCCTGCTTCCCCAGCCGAGGCAGAGTAATTTTTAAAAAGATGAAGACCAGGACTGGTTTAAATGCTTTAGTAAGACATTGTGGGCACTTTCAGCCACAGATGTGTCAGCAAAGGAAGGAGCTGAAGCTGCTGCTTACATGGAAAAGGAACCACCAAAATGACTTGCCGGAGGGGCATATGTCCCCCCCCCGGAGTGTTTAAAATTGGACTCTCCTTTTGGTCACGTGGCCTTTATTCTGAAGCTCCGCCTCTGTGTTAGGCGCTTGGCAGCTTGCACTGCCTTTAGTAAGATGTAGAAGGAAAAGCTCATGATAAGTAAGCATCTAGAATACCAACCATCCACAGTATTTCATCAGCCAGTGGGTAGAGAAACGTAACCAAGTGTGTTTGCAGAAATATTTCTAAGGGGGAGGGGAAGTCTATGAATTGTTACTACAGGTCAGGGGAAACCCCTTCACCCACCATTCCATTGAAAATTGCCAAATGCCTCCCCCCATCCGAGAGACACCCTTAAATGGAACTTAAGTGGCACAGAACAGAGAACATGTGCAGTATGTGAAAGGATTAGCTGCTGGATGACAATAAGCAGCTGTAAAGAGTAGACATTTGGGCAGTGGAACTACCATAGAATGATAGAGTTGTATGAGACCTTGGTGGTCATCTAGTCCCACACCTGCTCAAGCGCAGGATCTGTAATGGAGGATGCATCTACAGCCTTCCAGGGAGATAGCCACCCAGCCTCGGATTAAATACTTGAGTTCAACAACATCTGGAGGGTACCATGTGGGCTCCTCCTGATCTAGACAGTCAAGCACTCTCTACATAAGATACCTATTGTTATTTGCTTAGGACAACAGATTCATATAAAGCCTTGAGACTGGAAATGAACAAACTCAGTGTAGGCATGTAGAGCTAGCGGGTACTGCAAGCCCCATTGCTCATCTTTTCCTTGTTCTGTTCCAAAAATTTGGATGGCCAAAATTTTTACTGAACTTTCTGCTTCCTTTTCTCCTGTGGCATCAACACCAACAACGAATATTACTATCTCTGTCAGGTGATAGATCTTCTTATTTGTAAGAACCTTTTCAGCATTGTTGAGTAAGAACACTGACATTTTACAAGAAAAGTCATGAAGGAGATAACGAACTTTATTAATAACTTTCCAATCGTGCTTATAGTCAACAAACTGCGCCCCCCCCTTCATCGGATGACATTTGAATAAGAAATTGACTCATCTTTTGTGTTGATCATTATGGGAGTAAATCTAAGCCGAAGGAAAGCATATGTAGGAAATATTACCTTTCACTTGTAACAGAAAGAATTTTGATTCTGAATTAGACCTTAACCAATTCCAAATTGGACTTTGAGATGAATTTAATTTCCTATAGGACAGACTTATATTTGATCCTGACCTGTATATGTGAAGCTGATTGTGGACACTGGGGAATTTATTTGGAATAAACATTGTTTGCATATATACACCCATGGCTATGGGTGTAGCCATTTTGGACATTAAAAAACTTATTAGAAGACTTGCAGTTGGTGCTAGATATTTAAATCCTATTTGAAAGAGACTTCAATTTTAGTTGGACTTTTTACCGTATTTGGACTCATGCACTGATTGATTTTGGATTTTGGGGGTCTGATTGTACATTAGCAAATTTATACTAGCATGGGCAGGCTTTACTGTGTGTAGATTACTGATTTACTTAACACATGTATTGCAATTTTACTTTGGGATAAATAATTGAAATTGATTTAAATGAATTGTCACAGATTTGTGTCATCTTTAGACTCAATAAATAAAATTACTGGACCGCTAGAACACACCATGATGAATTATAAATGATAAACTTGATTCTGAAGAAAGCATTATTGAAAAAGCATTCATAAAACAGGTTTGCACATATATTACAGAATAAATTTCCAATTGAGTGGATTTAAAATGGATTGTGAAGAATATTTATGAACTGAAATACTGTGAATAAGATAATGAATTATTTTAGACTGATTAGTTTCAGATGGAATATTCAAAGGAATTTAAAAATCATATTAGGAATGCAAATCAATAACTCTTCTGTTTGCCTTTGGATATTATTTCCCCACTGTATGACTAATTATCCAGTTGGCCTGGTAGAAAGTTTGCCAACTGATTTATTCTCTCCAAGTACATAAACAGTAAAACAAGTTTTACATAATATAACAAAGTATTTCTTTGTGGTTATCACAGTATTTTTTCCAATCAACTGCACAACTTTGAATTGCTGTTCCATTGGGGGATGGTAAACCTAGGAGCCTCACCTTCAGATGTCCTTACATCTATCTTCTGAGCAGCTTCCCACTGGGAAGCTGAAGTAAACTGGCACTATTTTGAGTCTAATTGAGTTTTCTGAATTATGTGGAGCCAACATATGCTTCCTCAACTGCAGTTTTCGCCCTTGTCCATTAATAATTCATTGGGCCACTTATAATTTGGTTGGATTACTTGAGTTATCATGATCAGACTGGCAAAAAAATAGGTGTGGCTGGATGGGAAATCTAAATTAAGCTGTTTGGTTCAAGAATGATGGGCGGGGGGGAGTGCAGCATGAGTAGACAAGAATTCCCAGTCAACAAATCACAAATCTCCCTTCTGGACATTCCTCTGTGCTTTGAATATATGCACATCATTACTAGGGTCATAGTGTACTTCATGTACTGAAAATAGTTCATTCAGCATCTTCAAGAACTTCTGGTCTCGCTCATAGCGGAGTCGGCACGATAACAGGATCACCGTCTTGTCAGAGCAGAGATGGTCCAGTGTCTGAAGAAGATCTCCAAATGTTTCTTCCAGGTAAACTATGTCTGCACCCAAAACAAAGTCATACGTTCCTGAAGAGAAGCTTGCCAAGTTTTGTCCCCAAGTCAGTTCCTTCACTGCTGCCCTTGGCTGGAGGTCAACAGGTAGATTAGCTCGTACATTTGACTCAAGTAGTGCCAAGGCTGCCTTTCTGTCTGTGATCGTAACATGAGCACCTAATGTGCAAAAAATAATAAAGAGTTAAATGCACAAAGACAAATTACTTGTTCGGCACAAGTTTCATAATAAAGCTTTATTTTCAAAATCTACAAAATCATTTTCACGGTTGATTCATATGTAAACTGACATTCAGAATTATTATTATTAATAGTCAATGCCAAATCATGTCATGTCATTCAGCCAAACTATATAGAGTAAACAGTGTTCTAATATTCAAGAAAATAATATTAGGCTTCTGTCTTTTGATTATTGCATTGTTGTGCTAATCCAGGTTTTGGTAAAATCAGAAAATATTAAAAACAAGTATTCATAACTGAATTATGTTTCTGGTTAAGTTTGCTGAAATAAAAAAAGGGGGTTAGAAGGCATCTAAAACAGTATAGTGAAGGTTCCTGTCTAATGTTAAGAGGCAGGATGTTCCAAAGCATAGGTCTTGCTACAACAAAAGAGCTAGCAGATGCAGGATGAACATTATATGCCGCTTGTAAAAGTGCAAGTTCTGCAGATTGAAGCAGTCAAGTATTGGGGCAAGGCAATCTTCTAAGGAAGTTGATCCCATGTGGTTTTCCCACTTAAACTGTGAGAGAAGCAGGAAGGACATCTTTATCTGTGACATGCCCAACATATATTAAGTAAAAGTTGCAGTGATTACTATAGGCATCAATTTTAAACTGGGAGACAAAACAGGTAAAATAACACAGTTGTCAAGTGTGCCTTTATTGTAAGCTCATTCAAAGGTTAGCCACTCATTTTCTGCATGCCCTAGTTCTTCCAATCACAAAATGGGTAAACTAAACTTTTGAGTGCAGAAAGACCTTCCTTGATAATAGAGATGGGTGCCTGTTTAACTGCATTCTGTCAAACTGGCAGGCAGTTCAGGTTAGTTATTCTTCCACTATCCTTTGCTTTGGCTGTTCCAATTCTCTTCCCCCTAAAAAAACCCCTGATATTGTTAACAATAATTTCCTCTTGGAAATTGCCCACCCACCCAATCCCCTCTCCTTCACCTCCTTCTCCCGAATAGTATTGGAACCTTCCCCTCAGCCCTGGAAGAAAGCATGAGATGGCTTCAATGCAAAGCAAAGACACATACTGGTCAATTTAACATTAGGAAAGCAAACACACAGGCTGGTCAGTTTCACCTTAGCAAAGCAAACCTACAAGCTTTTTAGTTTACCAATAGCAAAGCAAACAGGACGGTCAGTTTCACCTTAGCAAAGCAACAGCACAGACTGGTCAGTTTATGATTAGCAAAGCAAACACATAGGCTGGTCAGTTTCACCTTAGCAAAGCAAAGAAGAAGGCTGAACAAAGCAAAGGCACAAGCTGCAAAGCAAAGAGCAGGCTGAACAGGGCAAAGCAAAGACAGCGGCTACAAAGCAAAGATACAGGCTTGTCAGTTTAAGTTTAGCAAAGCAAACCCACAGGTTGGTCAATGTCAAGTTAGCAACATAAAGACACAACCTTATCAGTTTGAAGTTAGCAAAGCATCCAGGAACACTGGTCAGTTTCACATTAACAAAACAAATTTCAATTTTATTTTTTTTTTAAAAAATCAGGTGTTGGGAAAAGCTGGGAAATTCGAAGCATTCAGGATGGGTCCACAAAGACAGAGAACCTGTGGACTATTGAGAAATCTAGTGCCAAGTTCAATTTTAGCAAAATTCTTGACCATCCCTTTTTGTTAGATTCCACGCATTAAACACTAAAAGACTGACAGCACCATCCTATGTATGTCTATTTATTTATGGTATTTAAAAGCTGCCCATTAATCCTCTGGGCAGTATACAAAAAGTTAAAATAACCAAACAAAAAAATAATACAAATATCAATATAACCACCCACATAAAACCAAAACCAGCAACATAAATAATCTAAAACAGCATTAAAACCCAGCAAAAACAGTGTGTTTCAAGAACTAAGATACAATGAAGCATAATTTTCAAAGCCTGGGAGAGTATAAAGAAGTTCCCCCAGTGCCAAAAATGTAAGGACTGAGAAAGCTGCATCGGAGACGGCAATCCATGGCCTGGGAGACCAGGTTTCAAATCTCCATTCAACTATGAAGCTCACTGGGCAATCTTGGGCCAGTCACTGTCTCTCAGCCTAATCTACCTCATAGGGTTTTTGTGAGGATAAAATCGGAAGGAGAACTATGGTTGTACGCCACCTTGAGCTCCTTGGAGAAAAGATGGGATATAAATGTAATAATAATAAATCAAATAAGTGGGGGAACCTGGAAAGAGTGTCTAATGAAAATGTTACAGCTGGGCAAGTATATACAGGAGGCGATTCTTCATGGCATTCATTTAGGGCTTTAATGGTTAAAAGCTGCACTTTGAATTTAGTAACAGATTGACAACTGGTACAGATGGGAAAGCACTGTCATATTGGAAAGTCCTTGTTAATAACCTTGCAGCCTGGACCATTTTCAAAGGCCACCCCACATGCAATGTGTAGCAGGAATCCAACTAGGTTAGATAGGGTCATAGTTGGTTTATTAGTTAAAGATGTGCTGAACTGGAGTTGCTCCCAAATAGTTGTGTATAGGAAAAAAAGGCTAAATACTGTAAAAAGCTATGGTTTGGGAAGGCTAGAAAGTAAGCAGGCCTGCTACAAGGCTCCCCGACACTCCAAAATAATCAAAATCGAAAACAATGAAGGCCGCAAGGGAGGCAGTGGCGTCCCCATCACCTGGAGTCCTTCGGCAAACGCCAGGCCTGGCCAGAAGAAGCTCAATAAGTGCGTGGAGCAAGTGGAAGGCGTCGTTGTCTCCAGCACCAAGAAGGAGAAATGGACGCAGAAAGGCCACGGCGAGGAAAGGCCTCCGGCAGCTTCTCACTCTCCCTCCCTCTCCCCATCGGACTCCATCTTTGGGACCCTCGCAAGATGAACCGGCGGCTCCAGGGCCAGAACCGCCATCCCGCTGCCATTGTAAGCGGGAGCCCCAGCTTCCGCAGGCTGAGAGGGCCACGCCACACCCAGAACTATGGGGATAGGACTATGACTGAGAGAGTGTGGCTAGCCTTGCAAAGTAGCCCAATGCCTATAATACCTATTTTGCCAAAGTGAGGGGGGAGGTAGTTTGTGTTAACTTTGAATTGTATTTGTTTATTGTTTTATTTATGTATTATTGATGTTTTATTGATAAATTATTGTTTTATTGGTGTATTTTTATACGGGTGCTCTTTTGTAAGCCGCCTTGAGGCCCTTTTGGCCAGAAGGCAGGGTAGAAATATTAAAATCAAATCAAATCAAAATAAACAATGAATGTGACTCATGCTCTGTAGTGAACACCACCCAAGGAAAGCAATGCAGCTCATAATCACTGTGATAGTGAAATGAACAGCCCACATTAGCCCCAGCTTCTGTAAGAAGAAACTTACCAAGTAATGTGGCTACAATTCCCAGCAAGCCTGTTCCAGCTCCTAACTCAATCACCAATCGGCCTTGTAGATCAATACCTCCCATCTCCAAGAAAGTGCACAAAACCACAGCCTGGGCAAGGAGAAGTTTAAAAAATCTAATTAAAAAGAACTCTTAAGTTAACAGGAGACCACAGCATTTTTCACGTAGATCACATGACAGGTTTGAAAAAAAGTTAAGGGCAATGCAGGCTGAGTGTATTCCATCAAACAATAAAGCTGTGTACAGCCAAGTACAGATTCATTTCAAACTGCACCCATACAAAACAGTCTTGCTGCTTTTTAAGCAATTACTGTGCTCATAACCTGTCAATGGTAAAGGCAAAAACATAGGCACAACAGTTTAAGAACATAGTGCAAACTAGACCATAAATGCATAGGATATTTCTTTAAACATCTGAAAAATAACTTGAGTTTCATCCTCAGTGTACATGTGGACTCTTGCAGAATTGGTGGCTTTGAAGGTTCATCAATACAGGGTTTCACCCATTTCTCTGATACTTAAATGATCATTTAAGTAACACCATCGCAAATACACAAGAGATTATTATTGAATAAGGCTGCAGTCCTAAAGTCAATTGTGATGAAATATTTTTAAGATGTTTTGTTTTTAAAATGCTTTAAAGATGTTTTTAGTGTTTTGTCATTTGTTTGCTACCCTGGGCTCCTTCTGGAAGGAAGGGCAGGATATAAATTATTATGATTATGATTGGGGAATGAGCCCACTTGAACCTGGTGAGACTTACTTCTAAGTAAATATGCACAAGATTGTAGTATTAAGTATTTCTTATCATTATTAAACTATCCTTAAGGAGTTAGATCAACTTGATTAGACTATAATTACTATGGCAGGATTACCACGGTGATCATACATACAACTATTTGGAAGTAAACCCGACTGAGCTAGATGGACCTTACATATGAGTAAACATGCACAGGATCGGGCTATAGCAGTGGTGAAGAACAACTGGTATAGGAATTGAGGGCCATGGGGGGACTGCGCAAGAGACCATCAATGAACACCTTTGACCAGCAAAGGATGGGGGGGAGAGTTTATACTGATAACACACTCCAGACTCCTCTGTTTAAATGATGTGTCTAATAAGGCCAAGCCAAAGACAATATTGTTCAGGGCGGGGGGGTAATACAAATCTGCAATCTGTTTTTTTCCACTGAGGGCAACGATATGCCCAAGGTTCCTCCAGATGACCTGCTTATTGAGCATTCATCCTGATTTGTTTGCACAAAGGTTACGCAGAAGTCAAACTCTGTCCACTCTTTTATGTTGAGCATTTCATTCTGATTAGTTTGTGGAGTGGTCATATGACAATGAGCATTCAACCTGGTTTGTCTGTATGGAGGTTATATGCCTTCCCGTTAATGGACTATCACATACTTTTTTAGAGCGATTCTCCTTCACTTTCCTAACTGCAAAAAGTCCACTAGAAAAAAAGTGGGGGTTTGCGCTAAGGCAACAGGAGCACTTTAATTGCGCAAAGTTTTGGTATGTGTGGAATGCCTTCTGCAAAATAGTGACAATCTGGAGACACTCTTAGCTACAAAATAAGGGGACAGCAAAGACCACACCGTTCCTTTGTTTAAAGAATCTTGTCCAACTTTTCTAGTAAGCACTGGAAACTGCCCCACCTTGCTGCTGTCTGAAGCTCACAATGGATACAAATTCAATACAACAAAAAATGAATAAATGCAAAATGATCCGCACCGCATCCCACACCACAGCAGCTACACCCAGCTGCTTCCACTTCTGCTGGATCTGGATGGTGTGGTTGGCAAAGCAGTATGTAGAGAAAGATTTGTGTAACTTCTGCATTCCCCCAAGGGCTGCATCATCATAAGGAATCAAGGCCATCTTCTTCTCTATCAAACCAAATGGAAAAGTGTAAGATTAGTGAAATGGGAGTCTATGTAAAACTCCATTAATAAGAGACAAATCAGGTTTTGCCCTCTTCTTCACAATTCACTTATTCTGATTTCAAGCACACTCCATCCAAAAGGTTACTTATCTCTCAGTTTTACTTCAGACATAGAAGGCAGACCATTAGTATTTCTAGAAGATGCCAAGATTTTTTCTCTATGTATGACCTCATTATATGAACTTGATGCTACACTAATAGTTGGGGCCACTCTTAGTTGATCTTCATCCTCCCATGCATACAAAAAGCACTATGCTAATCTGATGATGTGGGTGAGCAGTCCCAAATTAGATAAAAGGAAAAGGAAACTGATTTGACAATTACTGCCATTTCATATAAAGATATAAAATTATGTTAAAGATCATTGTTTATAACCTTGGACATACAGGGGTACAATATTTCTGTACACCATGCAGTGATAATATGCGGGGTCTATAATGACTCCAGCAGTTTCTTCCATAGCTCTCTCCATGTTTACATGGCTTTTATCTTTAGCTTGCATGTTCCCACAACGGTTCCATGAAGGAGATTGACAGGGCTCCAGTTTCAAAGATTGCAGGCCAAACCAGTTTTAAGTTAGGGTTTCTCTGGGTTAGCTTCTTGGTTGGAAGATTACATACAAGGCATGAAAGGGACAGAGCAAGGAAAGGGGGGATGAGTTAAGGGGGTGGGCTTTGGATGAAGGGTGGGCATGGCAACATTGGAGCGGTTATTCATTGCTGAATTTCTGTACAGCACTGGGAAGTTCTGAAACCTATCGGATATCTGCGCATATGGGGTGGGGAATTGAAATTGTTTGCATATAAAAATAAAAACAATAAAATGTTAAGAACACAGACACAAAAAGATGGGAAACTTTTTCCACCACTACTGACACCCTTCATGTGACAAAGGTCTGGTCCACTGCCTGCTGAAGCCAATGCAGACTCCATGCTACACCAGATTACGAATACCCTGCCAGTATGTAGCTGAGTCCTGATTTATGCACATCAGTCTAAATACTACAATTTTCTGGAAGGAAGATGTAATGAGTGGATGTAGGGCTATCAGGTCCAGACACAGAGGAAGGCTTAACTTTTAAGAACTGCATGGAAGAGAAAATGCTTTAGGCAAGCTGTTCTCACCCAGTCTCTGCTTGAAACACTCTAGGCCAGGGATAGGCAACCCCTGGCTCAGGGGCCAAATGTGGACCTCCAGGCCTCTCTTACCTGGTCCCTGGGGCTCTCCCCAGACCACACCCCTCACTCTCCTTGAATGTGTTTGCCTGCAGGAATATGTCCTTGAACCCAAATAATGCTTCTTGCTTGCCTGAATGGAGGCTTGGGAGAGGTGTACAAGCATATGCAGAAACTATGACACAGTGGTAAAATTCACAGTTGTCACTCCGCCCACTTTTGCTTCTGGCCTCACCCACCACTGACATGTGGCTTCCAGGTTATCCAAAAGAGAATGTGGCCCTGAAGCTGAAAAAGGTTTCTCACCCCTTCTGTAGCTTATATAAATGTTAATTATATCATTATTTAGAACTACTAGTCTTCTGAGGCTCAAGAGTGTCACTCATCAGAGCAGGAGGTATGGAGCCTGGTGGGGCAATGCTTTTGCTTGGAGAGGGTGGGATGGAGACCTCAAGACTCTCCTAAACTGTTATTTAGTGCAAGATTTATTGTTCTCTTTCTCATCTGTTTTCAAAATACTTTACGCCTTTATTGGTGTCCATTTCTCTATGAGTATGCTGTGGAAAGAGAAAGATATTGAGTATGGAAGAACATGCTGTAGAAAGGTAGTTTGAAAAATTTAGAACGGGGGAGAAGGCTGCTGAGGCCTTGTGGGAAATCCTACTCTTGCTCTCAGAACTCTTGAGAAGGCGGCAAAGATGGCAATCCTATACAAGTCTGCCCAGAAGCAAGTCACATCGAGTTCAATGGGTCTTACTCCCAGGTACATGGGTTTAGGATTACAGGCTACATTTTTGAAACCCTGAGCTCTATCAATCCATTATTATTATTATTATATTTCCATTTGTACTCTACTTTTTAATGAAGAATTATATTTAAAGAATTGTACCAAACCAAAAACATCAAAATAACTACAAACAATAAATGAAAAGGGTTGAAATATACCAAAAACACAATTACAGCTCAACAAATAAAAAATACAAGACAAGCAGCATCAGATTAATACAATCTCAAAGAAGCAGGTTATAAAATATTAAAAGCCTGTTTGAATAGGTACATTTTGAAATCCATTCCTGAAATGAACACCTGAGGAGAGGGAGTCTGATGGATCTCACCTGGGAAGGCACTTCAGCGCTTCGGTGCCACCACAGAAAAGGCCCATTCCCCTGCAACTGCCCACTGAATATGAATGATGGAACATAGTGATGGCTCTAAAGCTTATCTCAGGGCTTGTTCAGTTTCATATGGGAGGAGGTGGGTCAATTAGGGCTGTAAAGCTCAAGAGCAACATTTTAAGTTGAGCCCAAAATAAAAAAGGAATACAGTAGAGATGGTATAATATCAGAGTAATATGGTTGGACCTTCAGGCCAGAATGTCACTCACCATTCTGGCAGCTGAAGATTGGATCAATTGCTATTTAATGAGTCATCTTTAAAGGCAGCCCGACATAGAAAGTGTTGCTAGTCATCCAACCTGGATGTAACTACAGCATGGGTGACTGAGGCCAGGTCTAATTTCCCTAAGAAAGGCCACAGTTAACAAACCAACTGAAGCCTATAAAAAATCACTCCTAGCTACCATTGCCACTGGACATCCAGGATCATTACCCCAAGCCACATGCCTGAGCCTACAGAGGGAGTATAACTCCATTCAGAACAAGCTGTACCCCTAGTAATAGAGGGCATAATTCCCAACCAACATGACATAAATATTTTCTCTTGATTAAGCTTCAGCCTGTTGTCCCCTATCCATTCCTGAACTGATACTAGGTATTGGTTTGGAGTCTTCATCACCTCCCTGGGATCAGAAGATGGTAAAGAAAGGCAGAGCTGTGTATACTCTGCACACTGATGCCTTCAGCCAGTTTCATGTACATTAAAAAGCATGGGAAGACAGGATAAAACATTTTGGCACCAACAAGCCAAATGCTATGGGGTGGAACTGCAGTCTGTGATGTTCATGTATTAGTGTATATATGGTAAGTGCTGCTTGTATAGGAGATACATGGTAAGTGGAATGAAAGAGGAGGGGGAGTGAATGGGCAGTAGAATGCTGGATTATTGGCTGAGTGTTTAGAATGGCTGAGGGTATAAATGGAAGGATGACAGTTAAATCTGGGTGGACGGTGAATGTGAGTGGGTTGTTTTGGTGGGTTTTTGAGAGGAGATTGGGTGGAGAGTTGGTGGATGTGAGGAGAGTGTGGAGTTCGGATTAATACTAAGACCAGTACCTCAGGAATAGATGAAACCATATGCTTAAGTGCCTTTATAAAGTAATCTTGTTATCTCTGTTATTTAATAAATATATTTGGTTTACCAAAGGCCTGATCCTTGGCTGGGGTTCCACAGACCAGAAGGGAGGGTAAGGTAAATACCAAGGCTGAAGGGTAACAAATGGTGGCAGCGGTGAAGAGAATAACACCACAAGTATTCAGAGCAAACCAGGATTATCTGCATTGATACAAAGGGATTGGGACAGCTTAAGCACGCAGTCACAGAGGTAACCTGATAGACTCAGGCAGAGTCTCTGGGAATACGGGTTATAGGACGTGACTGGTGGTGCTGCCTAGCAGGGGGATCTGGTGAGGTCTATGCTAGAGCGGGGAGAGAAACCATAAAAAAGGACAATCCGGACTGGTGTAGTCCCTGGTGGTGCCTAGTGACAGGCAGTAACCACGAGCAGGTAGGAACCTGACAGGGAGAGCCAGGGAAGGGCGTCACACAGTCACCCAATTATTATTACTACCATCAGCGTTACTATCAACAGCATTATGGAGAGGTGGAAGGTGCAGCTTTTCCCCTCATAGTAGCACCATAACAAAAGAAGCTGCCTTTGGCAAAATTCTTCCAGCTCTTTAAAGGTACAGGGGCCCACTTTGAAGGTGCATAACATAGAGCGCCATGACATGTATTTGACAAGAACCCCAATTCAATATTGAATATATATTTTTGTGTTATTGTTAACAATACCGAAATACAATTGTGCAGGGGCAGATTTGAGGTGTGCAATGAGCCAATTTTTTTTACATTAAGAACATGAGGAGCACCCTGCTGGATCAGACCAAAGACCCATCTAGTCTGGCATTGTTTCCCACATTAGCCAACCAGATGCCTTCAGGGAAGCCCACAAGCAGTACATGAATGCAATACCCATCTCCTGCTGTTGTTCCCCAGCGACTGGCATTCAGATGCATCATGCATACTGCCAATAATCCTAGAGGTAGGATACAGCTATTAGGACTAGCAGCCATTGACGTGCCGTGTGTTGATTTATGCCTGTTACAAGATGTGGCGATGGCCGCAAAAACTATCCTGGCCTTTAATTATTCACATCGCTTTACAGTCTTTAGTTTATATTTCCACACAAGCACCGTGAGGCAAATCGACAAAAATGCCATGGCTACGGGCCCTGGAGCAGTTGCACTTGCTCTTGCTCTTTTGCTCGTGGACGGGATAAAGGGGGGCGTATCTGGCGCAGCTCCGCTAGAGGTGCGGCGCGTGACTCAACGAAAGACGCCAGCTCGCTCACTTCCCTTGACCCCGCCCAAGCCTCGGTTAACCCTCGCGACCTTCATGCAAGGGGCACCTGCTCTTCTCCCTCCCCCTTGTTGCCAGGATACCAAGCGCTGCCCCCTCCCCGGTTGCTCACGCGGTGCTGGGCCCGGGAAAGCCTTCCACTCGTCTCTGGGACAAACTTTCGCAGGCACGGGAGCACTGAAGCTCCGCGCAGAAGCCAGTACAGCAGGACTATAGACAAGGACTGTAGACTAACACATAGCTTGAACTTCCGGCAACAATATCTTTTTTTTAAAAAAAGGAAAGCCGCCGTTAGCCGTAATTCTGTGTGTGAGCGCAGTGTGGCGTTGATCCCTTTGGCCTCTCTAATATATTTTTTTTACAGTGAGGATTTTGCGTTGAAAATGCAGCTAATTCAAATTCAGACGGAAAGTACCATTAGGATTGTGATGCTCTGTGACTCTAACCTTTTCCTATCTCTAGGCACAGGACTGAAAAAGCAAAAAGGAGAGGAATTTCTCCCCGCCTATTATAGAGCAGACCTAGCGCCCTCTATTGCTGCGTACAAAAACTCCTAGTGTGGTTGCCTCAAAACATTTAGTATCAGTTTAATTCTTCTTTACTGTATATACGTTGAATTCTTGAAAATCAATAAAGCTATATTTTAAAAAATAAATACCTGGGAGCTGCTTTTTCGTGTGTCATGAAGGACAGAGACTAACCAGACATTAATTTTACAGAACTTAAAATAAAAGGCAGCAATTCTATACCCCACTAACTATGCTTACTGGGAAAGTGTCCATTGAACTAAATGAGGTTTACTTTTTAGCAGACATATTTTATATTTAGCACATCTAGTAGACTGCACTGTCAGTCTGCAATGATTTCATACAATCCTTATGTAGAAAGAATTCCCATTCACTTCAGCAGATCTTCTGAGTGAATTGCATAAACTCCAACTGGCCCTTTTTCTTCACTCCATCCTGTCCCAGAGAAATTTCTACCTCCATTTTGCTCGTTCTTGTCCTTCACATGTTCTTGGATTACCACAGCCATAAAGTCAGCCAGAATGCCCAATGATCAAAGATGATGAGAGCGCTAGTCCCTCAGATGATGATGCCCAACATCTGGAGGGCACCATGTTGGCTAACTCCGATCTAAATAGTCAAGTGCTCTCTTCCCAAATAGCCATGATTATTTTCTAAGACAGTGAATTCACATAAAGCCTCAAAACCTGAAGTAGCCTAAACACGGTCTAGGCATGTAAAGCAAAACCCTCTCCATGATGCAAAATCTCCAGTGGCTCTCTCTCCGTCTCTGCAGCTTTACTACTACTCCAAAATGGGTTCTGTGGTTAAATGTCTGACACTGTGTTTCAAAAGGTTTTGTTGTTAATGAAGAGACTGCAGCTATATAAAACTGAACTCTTTATTTATACAAAATAAACATTTTCTCCAGCCCTGCCACTTTCGTGCACTAACTCCTTGCTGGTGTGTATTGAATCACTTCTGATTGAGGGAGTCTTTTGTCAGTCTGTGTCTTTTCTCTGTCACTGGCTTTCTCCTCCTTTCTGATTTCCTGACTCTCCCACAGGCAGAGCAATCCAACGCAGGGGAAGCCAGCTAAGTTTTGCTAGAGCAAGAGAAGCCGGTGTAAAGTTCCACCACTTCCAGATGCCGTTCAGGAGCCTCTGGGTTGGCTGAAGGCCAGCTCAGCTGGGAGCTGTGTGCAGGCACCAGAAAGTAGCTCCCTGTTGGGGAGTAAGCCCTCTCCACTGACTTCTATTGCAATTATTTTCTTAGACCGACCTTTTCCCTGGTGTAACTTTTGCCGGGATTGGGACCTGCAGGAATGCTCTAAACATGAGTTTGATATAACCTAAGTCCCTCACTTCTGCCCCTCACCTGACATATCCCTGACATGCCCTTTTTTCAGAGCTTATCCCAGCTTATCCCAGCACCAGTCTCGGTTGAGCCAGCTGGGCCCTGGCTGAGCTGAGGGACGTATGCTAGTGTAGCCTGGCTGAGCTGAGACACAGCCGGCTCAGCTGGAGATCTGCCACCAGGACCAGCGCCAGAGGGTGGCCAGGTCAGGCCCTGGCCAAGGGCCCCTCCCTAGGGTGAAGGTAGCGCTCCCATTCCATGGTCTGCAGCAGTGTTGACTCCCAACCCTGCCACAGATCACAGAGGGGGAGCTCCCAGGGACCCTCCCCATACAGACTGCATGGGCTTCAATAAGCCTGCACGCTTGCCCCACCTACCTCTCCCATTACGGTGAATGCTGAGAGCGCTGTGCACACATGCCTACCATCAATGAAGATAGTGGTGGAGGCTTCCCTGAGGGGCTGACGCCCCTGCCACCATCTTGGCAGATAATATACAGTAGGGCTCCGCTTTATGGCGCTTTGCTAACGCGGAGGTCTCAATTAGACGCAATTAGACTAAAGCCCTACTCATATGGCACTTGTTCCGCTTTTATGGTGGCTTTTGGGCGTCGTGAGCCATTCTATTCAATGAGTTCCGCTTTTCAGCGGTTTTTGCTTTTTGGGGGGGGTCCGGAACGTAACCCGCCATATGAGTGGTGCCCTACTGTACCCCAAAGGAAATATCTTGGGCTGTTGTGGGAGTGCACAAGAATTTAACGTCTTGGAAAGGAGCCAATCTATTGCTGCAGGTGAGGAAATGACCAGGGTTCTTGGGAAATTGTTGGGGACACACACAAAGGATTTATCTTACTGGTGATGAGAGAGGCTCAGCAGGCTCTCAGACACTTGTGGTTTTTGCAAATTAGGAGGCCTTCAGTGAGAAGCTAAGGCTGTGCCCACATTAGGACATTCACATGTACATGGATCACTGTTTCTGTATGAATTTGTATACGATTACTTTCAATTTTATGCCTCTCCAAAATAATATCTTAATGGTTCCTGTGCACACTAGTGGGCAGAGCTTGATTTGTTTATTTATTTATTGTATTTGTATACCGCCCCATAGCCAAAGCTCTCTGGGCAGTTTACAGTAACTTGATGATACATGTTGTTGTCCCTTCCCCTCAATTAGTGCTTCTCCTCCCACGTTCTGGAAACTTGAGGTCCATTGTAGACATGCACACAGGTATTCAGCACTGCACCTTTAAATTGCTTGTATTTTTGAAATACAAGTTTTCCAATGTACCAGATTTGCACAAAGGATCAATAAAAACTGTGAACTGTTGATATGTGTGTCTCCAAGCCAGGCAAGGATTTGGAGCTGCTGTACCTGCAGCTGTTCTGTTCAAGAGCAGTTCTGTGCAAGAGAGCTGTTTTAAAAATAAAAATACTGTGAATCTGCCTTCAGCAACAACTGATGGAAAAAGGCAGGCTGCATCCTTTCCTTTGAGCTGATGGAAACAAATGGAAGTAAGGGGTGTGGCGATGGACAGAACCCAGCAAAATACCACACATTTAAAAAAGCCTGCCCACACAATGCACTTCAGTGCATCCAGTCAGATAACATGCAACTTTATATGGGATTTTCTTCCCCTATCAGATTATTTGCAGATTAGGAAAATCCAAATTTAACAGGGGGAAAACGCAGGCTGCCACTTGTTCATATGATGTCCTCCTCACCCGCTGCAAAAAAAAAAAGGGGGGGGGAGAAAAAAGCAGCTTCCAATCTACATTAAAATCTAGCGTGGAAGAGCCCTAAGTCCCATTTTTCAGGAAGGAAGGAGATATTCATTTGTCTTCACATTCTCCATGTCCTCCCCCTCCTCTCCCCTCCCAGATTCAATATCAGACTGCTCAGTATCTAGCATGGGCGGCTCAGAAGTAGATAGTGATGCAGTCAACATCATCCTCAGGAACCTGGAGAATGAAGACACGGTAAGGAACCCCTCAGCACTGATGCTTCCTGAACATGTTACCTCAACACGTGTTAACACGCTTGCTCGGGGAACCTCTCTCTTCACACATGTGTTCACTTCATGAACAGCCATTGCTTGGCAGAATTTAGCTGTGTGCTAGGAAAACCTCTTCCTTCTGCAATCCATTTCTTCCATAAGATAGGCTGTTGTCAGTCTGGTAGAGTTAGCCCAGAAACAAGTATGTTTTGGTCAAATGAACAGGAGTTGCGCATCCTAATGAAGAGTTTTTGGGCTGGCTAGCGCAACATACCTTCAAGGTTCCTGAAGAGAAAAGAGAGCCAAGACTTGAAGATTTAACCCAGGAAAGGAGTTTTTATAAAAAGGAAATCATAGAGAAGATTACAGTCTGAAGGTTATCCCAGAGAGAGGGAGAGCAAAGGAGCAGCCGCAAACTGGCAGAGAGAGAGAGTTTTGAAGTTGGGGGGGATGGTTGAGAAGTGACCAAAACACCAGACAGGAGGAAAGTCTAGTGAAAACAAAAGATATGCCTATCCTTGACTCTGCGGAGATGCACATAAGGTGTTGGATGAGCAGGCTCTACAGGGGCAGGGTTAGATTGTAGCTGCAACCCAATACACACTTACCTGGGAATAAGTCCGAATAAATGCAATGGAGCTTACTTCTGAGTAGACGTGTACTGCATTGCAGCTTAAGACAGGGAGATCAGGATTCCCAGGCCATATTAGGGTCGAAATCCAGTACTGGGTAGAACTGCAGGAAAATACGTTGCAAGGACATCTACATGGGAACTGATATGAGAGAGAGAGAGAGAGAGAGAGAGAGCGCATCAGGCCATTCTCCCAAAAAGGAATGTTTATTTGAGGGGTCCAAATCAGTTAAGAAAACAAAAACCATCAGCTATCAATCTAAAGGGATTTTCCAGGGAAACAAAAGGGGTGGAGATGCTAGGGCCATGATGCTTGATTAGTGTTTTTGGTTTTAGGTAGAACATAAGGCTCTTGGTGTAATGGATGAAGGAGTGCCATGGTGTTGGCCTAACTGGATTAAGATGTGGGGAGCTTTGGTTTGCAAGATCCAGGAACTTAGGGCTAGAACACTCTCTATTGCCATTCCCAATAAAGGTTGGCAGCCAGTCCTGGAAGTCAAGTGGCTTGTTAGGCTTTGCCAGCTTACCAGCTATAAATGGATAAGGTGAAGTCTGGGAGACAGTGGAGGAATCTTTTAAGTGGTGCTGAGGCATTGCTTTTCTGCAAAAAGCTGGAAGCAGAATTAAAGTGGTAAATATAACATTATATTCCTAGTAACAGTAAATATAACATTGTATTCCCCATAAAAATCTAGCAATGTCTGTCCCCGTAGACAAGATCTTACTACCTGTTTAGGCAGCTCTCCATACACTTAGTGTTTCTCCCCTTTATTTTAAAACAGCTGCTGGTTCTTGGCTTCGGCCACTTTGATCAGTGTCTTTCTGTTTGCTTGTCTGTTCCTGAATCAGGCCTTTTAGTCACTTCCTTTGTTCTGCAGGGGGCAAGGTTGTCTCTTTGCAGATTTTTTTTTTTTATAATCAGAGTTTTGCGATTATGATCATACTAGGAGCTGCCACACCTGCTCACTCAGCTTCACTCACCTACCCCAGCTACCGCCTCCCAGCCAAAATCACCACCCTGTCCTTTGAACCTCTCCAAAAGCCTTTCACAATCCTTCCCTCTGCTTCTCCTTTACCCCCCACCATGTTGGGGGGGGAGGAGAAGGGTAGGGGGGATCACAAAAGGTTTAGACATTTTGTGCAATTGTAGAATATGTCAGGTGGGGTGGTTTTGCACTTCCATTCCTACTGAGAGACAATGTGGGAAGGATGCCTGGAGCACATCAAGCAAGGCACAGGAATGTCCTCCTATAACTATCACATTGTTTCAGTGGTCACAGTATCTTGTAAGGGAGAAGAATGGGGAGAAGACCAGAATGTAAGTTGGCTCTGCCTACATGTTTCCATCTCCTCTTAGCTGCTTTGCCACCCAACCAAGTCCAGTGGTCACCAGCCACTACTGGCTGCCACCACTGCTGGCACACTGATGCCACCAGCCTCCTCTGTGGACGCCTCTTTCTCCACGGTCACTGGTGGTGAATGCTGGTTGCTTGGCTGCCATCTGTTCCCTCTGTGTAAGCATTGCCCAGGCAATGCCTCAAGGTCACAGATCCAAACCACAGTTGATTAGTGGAACACAGAAATGCACTCCCCACTCCCAGTCAGGTAAGTTGGATACTGGATCCTCACAGATGGTCTCCAGGCCTCCGTCACAGTATGTCTGAGCCACCAAATAGGGCTAACTAGCCCAGGGGTGGTGGTGGCAGGGGACCCTTAGGGGTGCCAGCAGCTGTCAGCTCTTATGGCTCAGCCACTGGACAGATCCCATAGGATCATGCCAAGTCAGGGAATTGTCCAACACATGGGGGCCTCACGGCCAGTCTAGGCAGATGCCCCAGAGATGGCAGCAATAGCAACATGTGTGAAGTGGGTGGATGGCAGGCATGTACCAGCTTTGCACAGTGTTGGAGGGATTTTGGCCCATTCTTCTTGGCAGATTCACTCCATGTCATTCAGGTTGGTTTAGTGTCGCTTGTGGACTGCAATTTTCAAAGAGTGCCACAGATTCTCAATGGTATTGAGATCAAGACTTTGACTGGGCCACTGTAAGACATTTATCTTTTTGTTCTTGAGCCACTCCAGTGTTGCTTTGGTCTTGTGTTTGGGATCACTGTCCTGCTGAAAAGGGGATTTCCTCCCAAGCATCAGTTTTTTAGTGGACTGAAGCAGGTTCTCTTGCAGTATTTCCCTGTATTTTACTCCATCCATTCTTCCTTCGATTTTAACAAGATGCTCAGTCCCTGCTGATGAGAAGCATCCCCACAGCATGATGCTGTCACCACCATACTTCACTGTAGGGATGGTGTGTCTTGAGGCATGGGCAGTGTTAGGTTTGCGCCACACATAGTGCTTTGAGTTTTGGCCAAAAAGCTTTATCTTGGTCTCATCTGACCACAAAACCTTTTCCCACATTGCAGCTGGCACAATCTCATGCTTTCTGGCAAACTCCAGACATGCTTTCAGATGGTACTTTTTGAGTAAGGGCTTCTTTCTTGCCACCCTCCCATATAGGCCAGTGTTATGCAGAGCTCTTGATATGGTTGACTGGTGCACCACTACTCCACTCCCAGCCACTAAACTCTGTAGCTTCTTCAAAATGATTGTAGGCCTCTCTGTGACTTCTCTCACAAGTCTCCTTGTTCATGTGCTGAGTTTTGAGGGATGGGCTTTTGTTGGCAGTGCCTGGGTGGTGTGATGCAACTTCCGCTTCCTGATTGTTGATCCAACTGTGCTCACTGGAATATCCAAACACTTGGATATTATTTTGTACCATTTTCCTAATCTATGCATTTGTATTACATTACTGGACATGCTTAGCCTGGAGAAGACAGAGGGGAGATATGATAGCACTCTTCAAGTACATGAAAGGTTGTCACACAGAGGAGGGCCGGGATCTCTTCTTGATCGTCCCAGAGTGCAGGACACGGAATAATGGGCTCAAGTTGCAAGAAGCCAGATTTCAACTGAACCTCAGGAAAAAGTTCCTATTAGAGCCATGCGACAATGGAACCAATTACCTAGAAAGGTAGTGGGCTCTCTGACACTGGAGGCATTCAAGAGGCAGCTGGACAGCCTTCTGTTGGGAATGCTTTGATTTGGATTCCTGCATTGAGCAGGGGGTTGGACCTGATGGCCTTATAGGCCCCTTCCAACTCTACTATTCTATTATTCTAAATGTATTGTTTAAGCATAGTGATGTTGTAGCTATTTTAGAGGAGTCTCACCAAGATGGAAATGTGAGCATTTTCTCCCAGTTTCCATCTTCCCCAAAAGGGGTGCTTGTCAAGAATAGCTAAGTTTGGTCAAGCTAAAACTGCTCAACCAGAAGGAATTCTGGGGGGCTTTGTTGCAAAGACTTCCGGGATACTCTGTGCTGGGGAAACCCAAGTGTTTTAGTGCCAGACAGCTGCAAATTGCTAATGTCAAGGAGATGCAGCTGTCCTATCTGTTATCTATCTGCTTCCTAAGGTCAAAGTCAGGAGTTTGGGTATCCAGATCAAGGACTGCTTGGTGTGACTGTCTAGCCCTCCTTATCTTCAAAGAAAGTGATCACAGAATGGCTAATTGCCCCCCTCCCTGTTGATGCCCCAAACCCCATAAAATTAAGGATGATCCTTCCGTTCCTTGGTCTGAAGGCACATGAGGCCAGCACTCTGCTGAAGCTAAGCAGGGTCAGGTCTGGTCAGTGCCTGGATGGGAGACCGCCTGGGAACCTTATGTAAGCCACCTTGGGTTTCTATCATGAAAAGAAAGGTGGGGTATAAATGTAATAAATAAAATAAATAAATTGCCTGAACACGCTTGTAAGCCATTGGGAACCAGGCTTTCCACTTGAAGTGAGTACTAGCAAGAGTAGGCAAGTTTTGTTATTTTCCTTTGGTCTGTTTTGAATCTCTCACAGTATTATGTAAATATATCTCTTGTTCAGCCCAGATGTGGGTAATTGGCTTTAAAGGAAAGTAATGCTGCTCTCTTTTTGATATGTACCTTTCTTTTCTTTTAAATAAACTACCTTTGCTTATTGGTGTGTATTGTTTGGAGCTAATGACCCTAAATCCAGTCCCTGACCACATGCTACTGACTACTGTTGATTAATTTAGGTTAATGATCCAGAGCAAGGAGTCTAACAATAGGTCTGCTCTAGGATTTCAAATAGCGCTCTGAGTGTCCCCTTACTCAGAGTGAAGGACTATTTAAAGGGGATGGTGGTAATCTACCTTCTAGGGTTGGCGTTAGGTATAAACTAACCCTGGGAAAGTGAGCGTTGCCTGGGAAGCAGTGGCCCAGGGAATTGGGACTGTTCCTGGAAGCAAAGACAGCGCCTTGGGGGTGCAGAGGTCAAAGGACCCCAGGGGACAATCTTTGACACTTTGGTCTTCATTTTCCTTCAGATCCACAGCCTGACCAATGATCCTTCAAAAGTGGGGGGTTTATCCTGACATTTTGACAGCAACTTTAATGGTTCACAGGTGGAGGCCAATGGTAAGGTAACTGTGTCCTTGATAAGGCAATTTCTTTCATTTGTGTAAACTGGGAGCTTCCACAGCACAGGGGTTGAATACTTAGGCACATTTCTCAACATAAAACCAATGTCACCTTACAATAATTGATTTTGAGTTTCAGTGTTTCAAAATAAAATATCATACAGAACGAAATTACAATGTACCATTTGTAATTCAGTAATATGAGAGCATTGTTCACGGATCTGATTACTTTTACAAGGCACTGTACATTTTTCACATGCTAAAAAAGAATGTGTGTGAAAACAGACTACAGTACTAAACTGAAATATCATCTTCAGGTACATCAGAGAAGGTCATGCCTGCCAGTTTTCTTCTTAATCCAATACTTTTAAATAGCTCTGGAGTGAAAAATCACACTAAGATTTATAACTGTGCAGTGTTTAATTCGCGGAAAGAACTGTGCCAGAGCTCACAAAAGGCTGACCCTTAGTGAGTCCTTGCATAAATTTCTGGAAATGTAACAAACTTCATACATTAGAAAAAATCAAGTTTGAAGATAGGCAAATAATGTCTGGGTTTCTGTAGCAAAGAGTTAGGTTTGCAAACTAAGGGCGCAACCCAACTCACCCTTCCGCCTGGCTGGGGTGAGTTGGATGTTGCTGATCCCTGGTGGTGCCCTCCCGGCTATGCCAGCAGCAACCGTCCGCCATGGTGGGGATATGGCTCCACTAGGAGCCTCCTGGTGCTGCCAGGGGTCCGCAAGCGACAGCCAGCCCGGCGGACGGAGGCCCAGCGGAAGTCCCGAATTCCCGAGGTGTGGCGGGGGAGGGCCTGCGGGCGGCGGGGTGGGCAGACTTACGTGAGATCCTTCTCACATTCAGACCCCGGTCACAGACCAAGTAAAAAAAAACGTTTAAATCCCATTCAGGCCAACAGGGAGCGCTTACTCCCAGACAGGCCTGTTGGCCAGAGGCGGCGCTTTCTGGCCAGCTCGTGCGCATGGCCCCCGACGAAGCCGAACGGGAGGAGGATCCCGCGGAACTTTCCACCGGCTCTTCATCCACCGCTTCCCTCCCTCTGCCAGCTGCCCGGCAGTTGGATTGCGCCCTAGGGCTGCAATCCAATACATGCTTACCCTGGAGTAAGTCCCATTGAAGCCGACAGAGCTTACATCTGAGTAGGCATATATTGGATTGCAGCCTATATTGTGGAGTTTTTTCTGTTGAAACTGGAACCTGAAATGTATGCCCGAAACCAAAGCCTATTATTATTACTCGCCCTTTACCCAAAGGTCCCAGGACAGGTTACAACAATTTTAAAATATGACATTAAAAACAATTTAAAAACAGCCTACAATCAAAAGTAAAAATTTAGGTTTTGGATCCCCCCCAAAAAAACCTTAACATTACACTGTAGTTCTCATTACTGAGAGGAAAGTTGGCATTAAAGAGTGTTAAACCTGAAGTGCTTAAGGACAATTGACATTTTCCTCAGTAAACAAAGACGCAAGTTGTGTCGGTCTGTTGAAACTTTACAATAACAATGAAACAAATCCTTAATGAAGACTACCAAAAACAACAAAATTCACAACAACAATTAAAAAAAAACACGGTAAAGCAAGAACGAAACATAGGGGAAAGGGAGAGGGGAAAAAACCCTTGCCGACCAGGGGGCTCCTATCATAACAAGCATCCCGCCCCCACTTTTTCGCTTCTATCAAACTCGAAGATGAATTCCACTGAACTCAAAAGCTCGCTCGCGACTTTGTGACTTCTGGATGGTTCTCGCGGTATAAAGGAATTATTTCTATTACCCTCGTACGATCATGCCTTATGGTAGCTGACTCAAGCAAACTATCACCACCAGAGACATTTCGCAGGGAAAATTAGGGAGAACGGACCCACCGTAGACAAGAAGTATTAACAGTAAACTAGTCCCCTCCTGTCGCAGGGTGTGGAAGACCTGAAGCCCCCCGTGCCGTGCAAAGACGGCAAGCAAGCAAACACCGACAGCCACGAAGAAGAGGGTGGGCGGAATTATAGACGTAGCAGGCGGCGTTAAAAACCGGAGAGGAAGATCATAGAGATAGAAAAGGTTAGAGCAATGTACTTCCGGGTATAAAACTGAATAGTTTTCCCTCCTAATACCTATGAAAAGAAAGAGGCCTCTCGTCATAGAGCACACGAGAAAGCTCAGCCGCTGTCTCGAGGGAGCTTGGGTGGCAGCAGGCGTACACGCTGTCGACCCAAGCCCCGTCACGTGGCGTGGCACCATCGGGTCTGTCCCCTTCGCCCTCTGCTAGTACGGCGCTTTGGATCACGTGAGGGCGGAGGGCGCGGCCGGCGATTGGCTAGCGAGCGAGCGAGCGGGCAGGAGCCGCGCGAGAGCGCAGGAGCAGCAAGGCCCGTTGGGAAAGTGGCTTCTGCTCTAGTCTTCCGGTTGGGGGGTTTCGTGCGTGAACGGCGGAGGAGGCAGTGGCAGCGTGACAATGAGGCGACGCTCTTGTTGCCGTCGCCGCGGACTTCTATAGCCTGGCTCGGGCCCAGCCCAGGCGGTGCTGCCGGCAATAGCGGGAGGACCTGCTCCTCCTTCTCCGTCCCACCATGGGGAACACGGTCACCTGCTGCGTCTCTCCCGGCGCCAGCCCCAAGCTCGGCCGGGTCCGTGGGGCGGCGCTGGGGGCGGCGGCCGCAGGAGGCGGAGTGGGAGCCGGGGCCAGGCCGGCGGCCGCGGGGCTCGAGCGGAGGGGGGGCGCTTATCGGGAGGTCACTGAAGCGGAGTCGGGGGACTCGGATCCCGGCGGGGGCGGCCCTCACCTGCAGCACATCAGCGACCGCGAGTTCCCGGACGGTGAGCGTGGGTGTGTGGTGGTGGTGGGGAGCAACTGAGAGGCCGACCTCCTCTCCCGTGTTAGCCGCGAATGGGGCTGAGGAGGGGGGCGTTTGAGTGTCCCCCCCTTCACCACTTTCTCTGATTGGTCTCTGTTATAAAGCGTTTTCTCCAGGGTCAGTCACTTCACAGCTCGATCTTACGCGCCTGTTCAACGCGGAAAGTCAGCGTGCTTCTTAAGTAAGAGGGTGCATGTTTGTAACCTTGACCCTCAACACCGTTACTTGGAAATAAATCCAGTTTTGATCAGTAGGGTTTATTCCTCAGCGTGTGTGTGCATCACTTCTAAATTGCCGATAGTAAAGTTCCTGAAAGGAAGGTGTGCACAAATGTTTGCCGCAAGGCGTTCGTGTGAAATCATAATCTTGCACTCACTTGTACAAATAGAAACTAAAAAACCAAGTAAAGTAGAAAGCGAGTATATGAAAAGAATGGATTCTTAAAGGTATAGGGCAGAGGTTGCTATCCTTTTGGGGCCTGTGGGCGTATTTGGAAACCACCATCATGGTCATTTAGGCATTGCACCCAAACACGCCCGATCTTCCCAATTGGCTGCAGGCCGAATTTCAGCTGGGCAAGGGAGTAGGCACCAGGGAGTGAGTTTTCTATTCCCCATCTATCTCAGCAGGCGGTGTTTGTAATTGTTATAGTTGTGTACTGTACATTAAGTGTATTTACATTGACCTTTTCCTGTTCTTTCTACTGCTGGATGGCATTACAGTGCTGTGTGATTTGCAGTAAGACAATAGAATTTAATGTTCCAGTTACTTAACAATATCAAGTAGCTGCAGGCTGTTTTAAATAGTTGTGTTAAAATGCCTCTTTAGACTGTGTTTACCTTGCTTCCTTGTTTTGCAGTAGCTTAATTCGTAGTGAAATAGGAATGCAAAACAGTTCAGAAGTGGAGTACTTCACTGCTGAAGTGAATGGGAAAAGAGTTTTTACTACTTGAGGGAAAATGGGTGTGAGTCCATCCTTTTGTTTTCCTTATAAGATAGCCAGACGTTGCTGACATGATCACTCCTTTCCATTGATGAACAAAGGTGCTTGCAAAAGAATGGAAGGCATGCAGTGGGTTGGTTGGGCATCCAGTGGGTTGGTTGTGTTTCCTCTTAACATGCTGATAAGCAGTTCCCAAATTACAGGTGGACTCCCCCCTTTTTTAAAGATACGGTGGTTAAAGTGTGTGTGTGTAAGGTTCCCCATCTTCTTGCCAGTAATTCAAGATCTGGTGGAGGATAGCTACAGTTTTCTTGGTGTCTTGTCTTTCCCAGAATCTGCCATTGTTTCTCATCTTTTGCATGGAACTTAGGTGCTGCTCTGATAGATCGAAATAGTACCTTTCTCTGTATTGGGGCTGTTTACAAAGGCTACATGACAGCAGGTCTCATTGCACACAGCCTGCATGGTGTTGCTTTGTCTTTCAAAGATCCAGTTAATGGTCACTTGTTCTTGCTGTACACAAAAGCTGCCTTCTAGAGAGCTGAAATCCAGCCTCAGGGTTAGTGTTCTCTCTTTCTTCATGGTCTTCTAGTAAATGTTGCATTGATAACACTTGGGTAATATTTACATAATTTTAAAATACAATATGACCTAGTGCCAGGTGAGCAGAGGCTCTTTATTAATGATGCGCACAAGAACAACTGTTCCAGAGTGATCTGGGCATTTCATTGAGTGATACCTACTCTTCCACTTCTTAATAGATAATCTTGGGGACCAAGCGCTTCAAACCTCAACTAGAGGATTTGAGCAACTCTTGGTGCTCTGACTTTTCTTCCTTGACAGTTTATTTTAAGTGCCTGCTCTTTTGACCTATTGTATACTTTAACAAGAAACTAGCTTTGTATTAAGCATTGGTAGGTAAGACAGATGCAATTGCATTTCCCTATAATGATTTCTGGAAGCAAATATGAAATAAAATAAATAAATATCTTAAATTTTATGTCTTGGTGCAGAAACATGATACCTTTTTTAAAAGCATGAGCACATACAACCCTGGTTAGAGGAAATTCGACACGGCAAAAATGTTTTCTGCTTTTCAGAAGGTGCCTTCACCTCACATGCTGTTCTGGTTATTGAGTTGGATGTTGTTAGCTGCTGTCTTTTCCATCCACATTTGGGAAAGTGAGATTTGTTATGATTGTTTCTTTGAAAGTTTGTACTGTTCATCTGTTCCCTTGCTATACTGTTCTTATACTGTCCACAAATAAATGAAATTGTGGAATTGGAAACATCTGCTTGTGAACAGAAAAGTGCTCTTTGCAATAAGAAATACGTAGTTATGAATCTTGATACAAAAACTGCTGCTTTAAAGATAGAATTATGACTCAAGACAAGCTTGAGTGACTTGACCACTGGATTTCCTATGCGTTTATCAGAAGGAAGGAAAAGGGTGGTGGAACAATGGAATCCTAGAGGCTAAGTAAAAAATGACATCATATACCTAGACAATGGCAAGTTACATCCAAACCAACAGGAAGTTAAGTTACAGCAGTAAAGTCAGATATCAGCAACTCATTTCCACCCAGCTCTTGTTCTATACAGGTTTCCCACTCAAGGCTAAGTTACGTTCACTTCCTGAACCAAGGGAATAATATTAAATTTGGTTGTACCTGTCAAAAAATACTTTGACGGGGAAAATATTTATTTATTGAATTTATATCCCACCCTTCCTCCCACAGGAGCCCAGGGCAGCAAACATGAGCAAAACAATTTAACAGGAAAAAACATTGCAAAACACTGTTAAAAATATTGTAAAACACAGCTTAAAAACATTCTTTCATCAGTGATCTTCAGGTTATTGGGAACAGTCCCCTTCAGCCCTCAAATGCCTTATCAATCCTATATAGTTATAGCTGTTTAAAAAGGAGTCGTGTTAACAAATGGCTATGCTACTGTAGGGATTCTGAGTGAACATATGCCACTCTCTGATTATACAAAATGTACTGTAACTAACCTCATCTCATGTGTATGGGGCAGCTAGATTGGGAGCTTGACAGTGTTTCTCTATGCTCATTTTGAAATACGTTATAGCTTTACTATTGTAATAAAGCAGGCTGACAACACTGGATGAATGGTGCCAAAATGCCTAACATTTTTTTCTCACGATTAACTAGACAAGAAGTAGGCAGCAAGGAACTATGGGATAGCTTCCATGCTTCTCAACAGTGGGAAGTATCCACGGGGAACTCTGAAAAGCAGTCATTTATTCCCCCTTTGAATTAGCAATGAGAACAGTACACAGAAATATTTTACTACTGAAATAAATGCGGTAGTAAGGTACCACTAACAGCTGGGTATAGCACAGTGGGGAAGAGAGCCTGGCTGGGAGTCCAGAGTCTGTGAGTTCGAATCCCCGCTCGTGTCTCCTGGGTGTCAAGCACCAGCTAAAGATCACCCGCACAGTGAGTGGCTCAGGGGTTATGTGCCCTGCCACCTGTGCAGCCATGGGCAAGCTGCATAGTCCCAAGGAGCCCAGTTGCCCCCCAGCTGGCAGTTAACGGACAAGGAAGGAGCTGGCTTGTGCAGTTGTGGCAAGCTGAGCAGGCCCTAGCCAGGTGGGGAGGACTAGCCTCAGAGGGAGGCAGTGGTAAACCTCCTCCGAATACAGTTTACCATGAAATCCCTATTCATAGGGTCGCCATAAGTCGGGATTGACTTGAAGGCAGTCCATTTCAAGATACTGTCATAGAAATACATGCACCAAGAAAAGGTTAAAAGATTATATTACTTGTTATCTGAATAGCCTTTGGACAATCTTATTGAGGGACTGGTTGGAAATGTGGTAAGTGAAGCATTATAAAATGTGCCTTGCCAAGGGGCCAAGTGCTTCAAATTATGGCTAGCCATCTGTGTGGTTGCCTTGCCATGTGAGTTTTTAGATTTCCATAATGACACAAATGGCCATTTGTATCTTTCCAAATTGGGGAAAGGACACTATAGTGGGTCCTCCAGGAATTTTTTTTTTCATAATATTTGAGTTTTACCTGTATTTCCCAGGATACCTGAGGCAATGAACAACACTTACATCAATACAATTTCACACTAAATAAGAAAAAAGTAAATAATAAAAAAATAAAAACCAATACCGAAGACGAAGCAGGTAGCAGCAAAAAAAAAACCCGCAATAAAAGCCTTGATAATGAAAATTACAGACTAAACAATCTTATAAATGCAGCAATGTTAAGGTGTTGAACTACGACTTGGGAGGCCAGGGTTCGAATCCCCACACAGCCATGAAGCTCACTGGGTGACCTTGGGCCAGTCACTGCCTCTCAGCCTCGGTGGAAGGCCATGGGAAACCCCCTCTGGATACTGCTTACCATGAAAACCCAGTTCATAGGGTCGCTCATAAGTTGGAATCGACTTGAAGGCAGTCCATTTCATTTTTCAATAGCAGCAGAAAAAAGCAGGAACAATAAAAAAGAGCAATCAAAACAGTGGGTTTAGATAAAATTAAGTACAATATTGTTGGAATAGGAAAGAACTCTTGCTGAAAAATTCTAACTTTAAAATTTGTAAATATACAACATTGTAAAACAGTATTACGGTGGAGAAAGAGGAACTAAGCATAACACTTAAAAGTTATCTTCAAAGTATTCAAAAGAAAAAGCTTCTCAGCACTGAGTACTAACCTTTCTGGAGTAGCTGTGGCAGGCCTGGGAGTGAAACAAGCTAAGGCTTGTTCTTGCCACAGAGCTGATGTGAACAAATTCCAGGTCTTTTTCACAAGATGCTTCTCAAAGGAAAGGGACTGCAATATAACCAGTTCCAGTTAGAAATACAAAATTACAATTGGACTTTAGGTTTGGGCTCCTACTGAGAGAAAGGGTGGGATATAAATCAAATAAATAAATAAATTTGGAAGAGAAACTGTCTTGGTTGCCTTGTGGGATGATACACAACAGGAATGGGAAACTTTTGGCCCTCCAGATGTTGCTTAACTTCAACTCTCATCAGCCCCAGCAAGCATGCTCAACGGCCAGGGATGATGGGAGTTGTAGTTTAACAGCATTTTGAGGGCCAAATGTTCCCCACATCTGATATATAGAGAAAGAGGAACAGAAAGAATGCAAACCTTTTAATCCTTTTGAACCTCAGCAGTTTTCAGTGCCATCAACCATGGCATTTTTCTGGGTAGACTGTTTGAGCTGGAAATATTGCATTGCAGTGGTTCCACTCCTACGCAGATGGTTGATTCAAGATTATGGCCCTGAGGGATCATTGCTGTGCCCTGTGGCATGTGTGCTATGGGGTCTCACAGGGCTCTGGTTTTATTCCCCCCCCCCGTTTAATATCTGCATGAAGCTGCTTAGGTCATCTAGTGATTTAAGACTGAGGTGTTGTCTCCTTTTCATCTCATCCATCAATGCCTAGATACAGTAATGCAGTGGATGAGGACCAGTAAACTAAGTCACAACCCAGACAAGTTGAAGGTTCTGCTAGGTGGTGGCTTGCCTCCGTGGTTGAGGGATTCAGTTTGTTCTGGAGGTGATTGCATTCCCCCTAAGTATCAGATTCACTTTTTAGGAGTGTTAATTGATCTAGTGCTGTTGTTGCAAACCAAGTAGCCTTAGTGGCATGAAGCATCTTTTATCAGCTTTGGCTGATATATCAACTGCAGCCCTATCTGGACAGAGATAACCTTGCCGCAATTATCTGTGTTCCCTTAACCTCCTGTTTGGGTTACTGTGATGCATTATACATAAGGCTGACTTTGAAAAAGGTCCAGAAACAACATCAGCTGATCCAGAACTGGGCAGCAAGTTTATTAGGGACTGGCGAATATGATCAAATTACTGTGGTGCTTTCCCATCTGCACTGGCTGCCATCCTTTTTCTGGGCCCAATTCAAAGCGCTGGTTTAACTTTTAGAGCCCTAAATGGTTTGGGGCCAGATGGCTTAGGACCAGTTTACATTGGCAAGAAAAACTTTGTGAACCCCTTAAGATTTTGACATATTTCCAACCAAAAATGTTAATAGATCTTAATCTAACCCCATAATCCTAGATAAAGAACAATAGAATAACCTGATTAAACAAATGACACACAAACACGATACGTTTGCAACATTTATGTATCCACAACTGATTGAACAGTTAATATCCATGTGTGGAAAAGTATGTGAACCTTTAGATTCAGTACCTGGTGGCACCCCCTTGAGCAGCAATGACTTCATGTAAGCATTTCCTGTAACTGTTGGTCAGTCTGTCACATCAGTTTCAAGGAATTGTGGCCCGTTGCTCCTTACAGAAGTTCCAACTCAGTGACATTTGAGGGCTTCCTTGCATGAACAGCTTCCTTCAGGTCCTTCCACAACATTTTGATGGGGTTTAGGTTCGGACTTGACTAGGCCATTCTATAATACAAAATTTCTTCTTCCGCAGCCATTCTTTGGTAGATCTGCTTGTACGTTTAGGATCATTGTTGTGTTGCATGACCCACTTTCAGTTCAGCTTCAGCCCTCGGACAGATGGCCTGATAATTCTTCTGTAGAATTTTGTGATACAGTGCAGAATTTATGGTTGTGTCAATGATGGCAAGCGGTCCAGGTCCTGTGGCAGCAAAGCAGGCCCAAACCATCACATTCCCACCAACATGCTTGATGGTTGGGGTGAGGTTCTTCTGTTTGAACTCAGTGTTTTTTTGCCAAACATTGAGGCCAAAAGTTCTACCTGTGACTCACCTGTCCAGAGAAGATTGTTCCAGAAGTCTTGGATCATGTATGTTGTCTCTAGCGAACTTTAGATGGGCATCAGTGTTCTTTTTAGAGAGTAATGGTTTTCTTCTGGCTATCCTCCCTTGAAGATGATTATTGTTGAGTCTTCTCCTGATTGGTGAGTCATGAATACACACATTAGCCAAGGCAAGAGTGGCCTGCAGATCCTTGGATGTTACTCTGGGGTTCTTTGTGACTTACTGGATGATGCACTGGTTTGTTCTTGGAGAGTTTTTGGTAGGACTACTGTTCCTGGGTAAACTGACTGTGGTCTTGAACCTTCTCCATTTGTAGACTATCTGTCTGACAGTGGATTGGTGGAGCCCTAGATTCTTAGAAATGGTTTTATAACCTTTTCTAGACTGATGACCAGCAACAACTGCTTTTGAGGTCCTCAGTGATACCTTTTGATCATGATATGATGTGTTTTCACACAACCATATGGTGGAGACCAAACTTGGAAAGTTTCTGATCCTTTTAGGGTGGGACCTTCCAAACTCACCCTGGATTCCTTAAGCACCTGATTCTACTTACTCCCTTTAGAGCTGATGCAACCAGGGGTTCACATACTCTTGCACCTACCCTGACTCTTACGTACTCATTGTTTGCCTAATTTACACATCGGTTTATTTCAGAAGACACAGAATTGGTTAAGATAAATCCTATTGGATGTTTAGAAAGGACTGGTTTTGATTCACAAAGGCTATCATGATAAAACAATGGGTTTACAGTACAAACTTTTTCTGGCTACTGTACTTGAAGGATTAGCCACCTCCTGTATATATCTCCCCAGACCCTAATCTTAAGAAGTCGTTCCCAGGATTCCCCTGCCAAATGAGGTGTGGCGGATGGCTACTAGAGAGAGGATCTTTTCAGTAATGGATCCCTGGTTATGGAATGCCCTCCTCAGACAGTCTCACCTAGCGCTCATATTATCCTTTTGGCACTGGGGAAAGTTCTTTATATTTTCCTAGGTGTTTAAAATTCTTTAGATTTTAGTGCCTTTTAATGTTATTTTATATGGCTTACTGCTGTTGGTTTCTCTTTTTTAACAGTTTTTGGTTCACTGTTTTTAAATAATATTTGCTCAGAGGTTTATTTTAAAGAAGCTGAGCTTAGACTGCAATCCTACTCACATGAAAGTAACTCGGACTTTAAGGGAACTAAAACAAGCCAGATTAATAGATAGTAGCAAGAAATACTAGACGCTTCCCCAGTTTATGAGAATTAAATATGACTTTTTTTAAAACAGCAGCTTGGCTGCCAACCAAATGTACTATGTATAAACATAGCTGGGTTGCTTCTTCAGTTTGTAGTCCTACTGTGAATTAGAGGGCCAGGCTAGCCCAAACTGAAGGGCAGCTGGTATTGCATATTAGATAGTCTGTATACTATCTAATAGAAAAAGCAGCTGCTCTTTGGAGTTCTAGGAGCTCTTGAAGATGACTTCTAAAGTCTACAGCCCAATGAAGCTCTCCGACACTGGACAGCCATCTGATTTCGATTCCTGCATTGAGCCTTCCAACTCATGTGATGGCCCTTCCAAGGCTCATGTGATGGCCCTTCCAAGCCCCTTCCAACTCTACTATTCTATGGTTCTATGAAGAATGTGTAAGACATTTGTCTCCATGTAAATGTTTGTCAAAAGTCTAACTGGGTTTTTTACACAGTGGACCTTTTTTTTCATTCATATATTAGGAAGTATGTGACTGGACTTCTCTAATGGCTTTATAATTTGGAAACTATTGCTCCAGAGGGTGGATAAAAATCATTGGCTTGAGTTAAATGTTAGCTACATTAAGTGTCTCTTTAAAATAACACCTACCTTTAAAATGAAATTTGAGTTTAATAGTAATATATTAAAAGTCTGGTCTGATCATCAGTTCTGTTAAAAGTGGTCCTTTGTCAAGCACATTGCATTATAGCCTGCCCTTCTGGGTAGCAGAACAATGAGGAATATGTGAGCGTTGAGGTTAAGCATTATAAATATAACAATAGGTCATATATTTTATGACATATTCTTATAACTCTGCGTACCAAACATTTTGGATGCTTCCTCTGTGAGATAGAAAATAAGCTGCTCTACCATATAAGATAATAGACAGCTCTGCCATATAACTACTAGCCCCAGTTTCTAGATTACAAAGGGGCTTGCACTCACCAATCTGTAGGTTTAACTTGCCCAAGAAAAAAACAATTTAAGTTTCTGAATAGTTTAAAACATATTTCCTGAATAGCCATGCACATTACTTGGTTGCTACAGCAGTTAAAACGTCTTTCAGTTAAATAAAGCTTTTATACTACCCAGCAGCATAATCGAAAACCTTTGGCCATGCAGATTGCATTCTTTGCACAAGGCACAGTTGCATCTCTTTATAGAGAAGGGAGGTGATTGTGAAACTACTGGATTTGTCTGGCTCTGTTCACATGGCAGGATTGGTTACCTGAAGACAAGAGCCACAATCCAGTACAGAATTAGATGTGTTAGATTGTGGTCTAGGTGCCCAGAAATCTCCAGAAGAAACTGGACGAAACAGTGTTTTTGCACATGAGACAAAAAGTGGGTAGCAGAACAATGGAGAATGTGTTGATAGTTACAAATATTCGTAACTTCTTCAATAATATGAATGTATTCCATTGTATCACATTGAAAATGTCAAATGTTTTTTCCACACGATATCTAATTCTGTGAGTTTGTGTGTGTATCATTACTAGGTTTTAAGAAGTAGAATTTAACATGTTTTATTACATTTTCTCCCTTCGGCTTTTTATTTTAAAATAGCATAAGCTTTTGTAACCAACAAATTTTACTTCATCAGATGCTGAGTTGGAACTGGGGAAAATAAGATGGGAACGTCTGTTAAAAGCTAACGAAGAGGAAACATTAGAATAATATTATCAGTTACGAAAAACCTTGATAGTGTGACCTGGTTGCACAACACAGTAAGCCACAAAGTGAAGGCAATATCTGATTTGGTCACAAAAGCCAGACAGGCAGCTGTGTATGAAGAAACATTTACCACAGTTCATGGTTAGTAAGGAGGGAGCTTAACTATGAGCCTTGTTTCAGAAGACAGGCTAAGCCAGACTTTGGCCTAGCTCAGCATGATACAGCAGTAAAAAGGGCCAAAGAGAAGCAAAGCAGCTACAGGCTCCCCCCCCCCCCCACTAGGCAATAGTTTGGCTTACCATATTGTGTGAACCAGGTCATAATGCACAAAGAAACCATGGGCTTAACAGAGATGGCAAGATGGCAAGATGGCAAGATGGCAAGATTCTACATCGTTTATACTACTACTGTCCCTTTAAGAATGTTTCCGTCTTCTCCTAAGCTGGGGACAGGGCCCTGCTACTGTGACCACCTCTCCTCCTTTTATCTTCTCACCGCTTTCGAAACAGCTGCTGCTGTTTTAGCTGATGAGCCACTGCTGCCCACCATTCAGCACTCCCCCAACTGATTGACCAAGCTAGAGGAGAGAGGATTGTGCTAGTGATGGCTCATGTGATGGCCCTCCAGATATTGGTGGAATCCAGCTCCAGCCTGCTTGGCCAATGGTTGGGGATGATGGAAGTTATTGTAAACCCGTTTCAAGTAAATTTACCTCACTTTCTGCAGTTCTAACCCTACTTACCTAGGAGTAACTCCACTGAATTTAGCAGGACTTCTGAACAGATATGGTTAGGATTGCCCTGATAGTGTCCTTGCATGTGTGCATGGAGCCAAACAGAAATTAACTTCTGTATACAATTTTAATATAGCTGCCTGTATGTATTATATACATAAAGAGGACTGCTAATGCAGAAGAGCTGAGGGAGTTCTAATGAAATGTACTGGTAATCAGAGCATATACATGGAGTTAAAGAGGCTTTAAATGAATGGGGTAAATCCCAAACTAGGCATCAACTTCAGTATGCTCAACAGTACAGTATTATCAACTCATTGAGGATGCTGATGGTCTACCATACAAAGCTGATTTAAGAAATAACACTGGTCAACACTAATTTTATTGCCAATGATGTTTGATCGATTTTAGGGTAACTTTGTGTCGCTGATTCAGAATATGGCATTGGTTTTGCTAAATTGGCTCTAATTTTTGAGATAATGGATGCCCCCATTGAAAAACATAACAAATTCAAAAAATTTAATGGTCAGGCATAGCCTACCCACAAATGACATGGAAACTGTCTCAAATCATACAAAAGTAAACACATGAAATACCTAATGGCGTTGTATTCAGTACAATAACATTAAAACAAAGGAAGCTGATTCAGATAATCACAATTAATGCATAGAAAAACGCTGTGTGTACGATTTTCTTTTATGTGGGGCATCAGGACAATCATGTTGGAGGCTCCAGCAGTAGTCTGCCATCATGTGTCTGTCCCATCTGCCTTGATACCTTTCCTCCATCACCTTTACATCCTGATGGAACCTCTCCCCTTGTTCCTCACTAAAATCACCAAGATCATCCGGAAATCTGTCTTAAGTGGCTATGGAGATAGTGTACCTTTATGCTCATATTAGTACCCAAATGTTTAAAGTTAGCGAGCATGTTTTGCACCAATTCTTCTTAATTGTCTGCTTTGTGGTTACCCAAGAAGTTCTTGATGACTGAGACATAACTACACCAGGCAGAAGCTTCAACATCATTCATAAATTTAGTGAAATTTAAATCATTGATGAGTTTACGAATTTTAGGACCATCAAAGATTCCTGCTTTTAGTTTTTCCATAGTCAGTCCAAGGAACGATCTACAAATGTATTTGAAGCAATCACCATCTTTGTCCAAGGCCTTAACAAATTGCTTCATCAGTCCAAGCTTGAGATGGAGTGGTGGGAGAATGATTTTTTCTCAGACAACCAATGGCTTGTTAATGATGTTCGCTGCACCTACAGTCATGTGTTCCCTTGAAGGCCATGTCACTTTTTTCCAATGATCTCGCTTTGCCCTACTATCCCACAAGCAGATGAAACAAGGGTACTTTGTGTATCCACTTTGCTGCCCAAGCAAGAAGTTCACCATCTTTAGATCAACACAAATACACCACCGGTGCTCATGATAGGAGAGCTTCTGCAAGACCATTTTGATATTTTCATATTCTTTTTTAAGTTTTGTTGAGTGAGCAATTGGAAGAGATGCATAGCGGTTACCATTGTGCAATAAAACACATTTCAAGCTTCTGGTGGAGCTGTCTATAAAAAGCCGCCAATCTTCTGGTCGATGTTCCGGTAGTCCCATTTGGAGAATTAGTCCAGGAATGTTATTGCAGTATACAAGTTCTTCATCTTGGCTGAAGTATGGAAGAAGTCCTCCTCTCTTGTCCGATAAGCTGTTATGTTAGCTTCCGGCTGTAGACAGTTCTTTTCCATTAGGCTGGATGCTAAAAGTTCAGATGCTTGCTTTGACAGACTGAGGTCTCGTATCAGATCATTGAGTTCTTTTTGGGAGAACTGCTCAGGTGTTGAAAAGCTTTCTTCATATTCACTTCCAGGGCTACCACCTGTGCTACACTCCACGTCCAGCATTTCTTCAACATCTGACAATGGAAGGTCAGGCAGCGAGGTAGACACTGGTATGGGAACGTCTTTGCTGTGTGGCACAGGTCACCTTGCTGAGTCCAAATCAGGATACTCCCACTTATGTTTCTTGTAGCGATTGAAGCCTTTCACATTCACAACACAAAAATAACAATCATCATGATGGTTTTGCGGCTCTCTCCACACCATAGGCACACCAAAGTTTAAACATTTCCTTTCTCCATTTTTCCACTGTCGTAGGCACTCTACACAGGTTTTGCAAACCTTATGGGGAGCCCAAGACTTATCTTGATCTCCAAGCTTCACTCCAAAATAAGCAAGATATGCTTGTTTTACAAAGTCAGTGAGGTTTTTTCTTTGTTTTTGCAGAGTGTATTCGCCACCAGGGCCGGTTCCAGGAATGCGGGGGCCCTTGGGCATTAGCCTGCCCCGGGCCCCTCTGCTTCCCTTCTGCGATCCTGTGGATCGCAAGATGAGCTCCCAAACTGCCCGCCATCCCCAGCGCTTCACCTACCTTTCTCTGCTGTTCGTGCAGGGTTGCCATCAATAAAGATGGCGGCCGAGGTTTCCGTAAGGGACTGAAGCCTTTGCCGCCATCTTGGTTGATGGCATGCAGCGTGCACATTGCATAAATAAAATAAGAATTCCAAGATACAGTTCGTAGTTTGAACCTAGGAAAATATGCTATATAGATACTAATTATTAGAAAATATGGCACAAGATGGTCTAGTTCATTTGGCTTGGATTGTTTGTGATAAATGAAGGCTGCTTTGGTGAGACTAGGGTTTTTCTTCTGTATTTGTATTCCCCAAAAGAAACTCAAACTTGGGAATAGCATCTCAGAGAGCCAGTCTGGTATAGTGGTTAGAGTGCCAGACTAATACTTGGGGCATGAACCTCACTGGATTATTTCAGGCCAGTCATAGTCTCTCAGACTAACCTACTTCACAGGGTTGTTGGGGGGATTAAATAAGGAGGGGGAGAACCATTTACGCCACCTTGGGCTCCTTGGAGAAAAGATGGGATATAAATGCAATAAATAATACAATAATAATCTCTTCTGGTACTTTGTTTCAGATTTAGCATTGGAGTCAAATCCATCAGACCATCCTAGAGCAAGCACAATTTTCTTGAGCAAATCCCAAACAGATGGTAAGCTATCTATTGCTCTCTTTAAAAAAAGAAGAAGGGCGGGAGGGAGGACTGGATAGAGTGGGTATTTAGATTTTAATTGAGGAAAGTCTCTGTCTCCTTCCACTTCTGTGAAAATACTGACTTGCTTCAACACATTTAGCTGCTCTTCAGAGCACTTTTCATAGCCAGGACATTTAAAAATATGCTTTTAATTCATTCTTAAACACTCTCCGTTCATTAGAATGACTAAGAATGATTGCGTTCCTTATTTAGGGATTTGACAGTAGGAAATTGTCTTGTGACCAATGCCTGGACAAAAATCTACTTAGATTTTTCCTGGCAGACTGTGTGCCTTGTAGCTTGAAGCTCAGCAGCTTTACATGGCACAACTAACAGCACTTATTTTTGTTATCACATGCTTTTCATGGTATAAAATTTTAGTGCAGTTGGATTATCTCAAACTCACCAAGTGAATGCTTAAAACAGTGCTATCTGGTGATGAAATTTCTAATAACATACCTCTTCCTTCTAATGAAATGTATCGTTATCTCCCTTTCCTTCAGACTACTTATGGGTATCTCCTTCATACATATATTTTGCGTAATAAGAGTATTGAGCACTTTTTTGGCTCTGGTCCTTAGGATGCATTACTGCAGTAAGTCCCCAGTCCTTGTAGTAAAACGTGGAAGCTGGTTCTGCTGCCTTGATCAGCACTAATTCCACATAATCGTTTTGTATTGGGAGTGCAAGTTAAGTTTCAAAAAAGGCAATATAAAATGAAGCAGACACACCCTGAATTTGATGGAACATGCTCAGAACCCACCCTATTCTTGTGATGAAACGTTTTTTAATATTGTGCAGCAGATTTTATAACCCACCCTGGGACCTATTGGTGAAGGGCAAGCAATAACTTTTAATAATAGTAATGGCAATAATTTAAAATTGAGTCGTTGTCAGATAAAATATGGGTAGTATTGTCATGTTTGAATGTATGCACCTAACAACTAAGCAGAGACTTTTTTAGAATGTAATCTGTTTAGAAATTCAAGCATTCATTGATCAAAGTCTTTTCTCCCTATTAGTGAGAGAGAAGAGGAAAAGCAACCACATCAACCATGTAAGTACATCTAATAGATAACGAGAGGTCTAAGTACTAGTATAACTCACTAGTATTAGTAAGTGCTAGTTATATACAGGAAATGGCAGCAGTTACCTTAGAGTTTCACTCCTTACTATAATTTAATTTAAATGTCTCTCTTCAAATCAGTGGGATTTGAAGTGTTTGAACTCAGCTGGATCATGCTTTCTATGAGGAGGATAAAACTTTACTGCTGAATGGGAGTAGAAAGTAGTTTGAAGCTGGACTTTCACCCAGAGCTTTTTCTTTCTTTTTTATTTTTAGGGTCAGACAGAACCACTTTTATAAGAGAATAAAAATTCTTTATGTTTGCCTTCAAGGAAAGAGTAGCAATTATAGGGATTTTAAAATGTTTAAGGGTGCAGGGTGAGTAGAATCCTTGCTCAGAATGTTTAAACCATTCACTGCATATTGAAAATGAGGTCACCATACTTTTTAAAATCCCCTCCTTTCACAGCACAGTAGAACACAATCCTAGGTTGGCTGCACAAGTATTTTGGTCAAAGCACATGCATGATGTAACTGTGTCAAGTGCAAAAGCATCTTTAATAAGGGAGCAGGAAATGCTTTTTTCACATGGTTAATAGTGTGATGGGGGATTGTGTGCTTCAATGGGGGCTGAAGCAGAGGATCACCTGGGATTAATGGAATTCGTGGTGATAAATCCCTTTCAGCATGCAACGTCTATATTTTTTGCCTGCCACCACTAGATAGAACAAATGCTCTGTATTTCCATTTCCAATCTCTTTCAGATATACTTTGCTGCCTAAGTAGGAAGGGGATGATATATTCATAAGATACAGTTGGGCAGAAGATGTTTTTTATTTAATTTTCATTGAACAGCCTACTTACCTGCTAGTTGCTGGGATTCTTGCTCGGTCTGAACATCGCCCTGGGCTCCTACTGGGAGAAAGGGTGGAATATAAATCAAATAAATAAATAAACAAACAAACATGTTTTCTTAAACAAGTGTGCATTTTTCTCAATCACATAACACAATTAGGATCTTTTTTCTCAATCACATAACACAATTAGGATCTTTTTTCTCAATCACATAACACAATTAGGATCTTTTTTCTCAATCACATAACACAATTAGGATCTTTTTTCTCAATCACATAACACAATTAGGATCTTTTTTCTCAATCACATAACACAATTAGGATCTTTTAATATGTAAAGTGTGACTAAGGATGTACTCTTGCTTTGTCTATTTAAAGAATTCATAGGGATTCTGGTTCAGTAACAGTAAAATACTCTGCAAAACATAGCTCACCCCTGCCTTAAGGTTCATTCCTAGAACTGTTTGGTTGGATAAAGAATCATTAGGTTCTCATATAACCCAAAATACCTTTCCCAAGTTTGAGCAGAAACTTTTAGCTTCTCCATGCCACACTGTTAGCATGCATTCTTCTCCTTACTTTAAACCTGTCATCTCTCTTGTATTCTGCTCCACTCTTTAAAATAGCAGCGTAAGGGAGCCCTGATCTGGATTGGGACTTTGTGCAGGGGCTGGAATTTTGTCCTCCATTTTTCTTCTGAAAATTCCTCTGAAATTGGTTATTTGCCCCTGAATTCGCTGTGATGGCACTTTAAAGAGCAAATGGGAATTTTGCTGGGGTGGGGGGATTTTCAGTGGAAAAGTAGCATGGCAGGAAAGTGTTAAATCTACCTTCCCCTATGCCATAGTCCTGATTCAGATCACCCCCCCCCCAAAAAAAGCTGTTTTTTAAAAGGGGTGGGGACAAGACATGTTATGCATTTAACATCACATCCATTTTGGCCCTGAAATTCATGGTGCCCAAAGTCGGCCTGAAGCGTTTCATTGGTCCCTCTTCTTGCAGAGTCTGCCTTATCTTTGTGTGTGTCACTATCATTAGGCAGTCTTGGCTATATACTGCAGCAAAAATAGAAAAATTGTAGGTGCCTAAACATGTAGTTTTGTGTAGGCATCTATTGTCATGTGCCTGACTATGGTCCAGGATGGAGCTAACTTTGATCTCTTCTTACCACTGTACTGGTTCTCAGGCCAGCTATGTAAGCATTTTATGATAATCCTTACATATAAAAGTCTGGGAGGGTGAACACTATAAATCCAGAAATCATTTTTCTGGAAACTTTTAAAAGCACTTTCTTTCGTCCAGGTTTCCCCAGGACAGCTTACAAAAAAATATAGTTCATGTTCAACAATATTTATTGATGACAGCACAGTAAGCCAGCCTAATCTTAGGAGCACAATAAAATGGTAAGTACCACTGAGTTTTGTGGGTAGGGGTAAATTCTCACGGACCACATTCATGTACTCTGAGAGTTCAGAGGAGTCAGTATTCTGTCTAACTAGTTCTAATGGAAGTGATAAATTCTGAGATGAGCAGAAAAGTTTTCTTTGCCCCAAAATATGTTAATGCCATCCATGTGAAGCTTTTTCTCTGGTAACATTATATAAAACATGCAGAGTAATTGTGACCACTTATGTTTGCCTGCCATCTAGTGGCATCAAATTATCCCTTAATTATTTGGTTCCAAAATTCTCTGATTCAAGGATTAGCTAATATTTAAGCTCTTTTTTATCTTAAATTATATCTTGTTTAGTAGTCACTTTCTCTGATGCAGACTTGTTAATTCCAGAGCTCTCCTATACCCGTTGTTGTATCTTAAAATTGGCTTGAACTTTAAAGAGCTGCTTAGCTGATAAAATCCTGTAGTGCTTGAGACAATCCAACTAGTCTAATTCGCGATGCAACAACCTGATTTGCCATAGATTGGCCCATGTAAGTCACAGTAACTTCAGTTATATGTGTTTAGGCCAAAGACTGATGATGTGGCCTGCAGGAGGAAAACAGATCCACAGCTGAAGCTGAGAACTAATGGAGATTTTAAGTACAACATCATGCATCAGTTGTCTTACATGACAAGTGACACAATTGGGTCAGGGCACTGGGGGAAGAGGGTTGGGGGTACCCTTCCTTTTCCCCTCTGATAAGCTTTTAGAACTTGCTTCCAATTCTGTTGTGTGGCCTGTAGACTTATTCCCCCAATGTAGAAATAATGAAAGTATACTACAGCTTAAAGATAGATTTTTTTTGGCACTATAAATCCTAAAGAGTTTTATTTAAGAGAACCTTGTACTGTTGTAACTCACCAGCATTGTGAGGCAAGCTCCTTAAGGGATGACGTGATGCAAATGGATTTAGCCCATTTATAGGTGCGGCTAGCTATAAGTTTGAACCCCCTCCCCCCCCCAACATGTTTTCCTCCAGCTCTTAAGAGACTTCATGCACGATGAACATTGCTATTCTCAGAGCTTTCAGACTGGGGTGAGTGGAGAGTTGACCCTGCACAGTGGATGTGGGATGTCAAAGCTTTCTCCTCTGATTCCTCAGCTGTGCCATATAGTATGGTAAGCCTGGTGAGCCATGGACTGTTGTCTTTTTTAGCTGATCAAAGCATCAGTCTCCTTTCCTCTTTAGCCTCATAAACCCTACCAGCTGTGCAGAGAGCATAACCTCTAAATCTTGGCACTGGCAACATCAAGAGGAATGCTTTGTTTTTATTTATTGAAGTTTATATACCTCGTTGCTGTAAAAAAAAAAAAGCCACATAAGCAGTTTACAAAAAACATTAAAATTACCGATAAAACAATTAAAAACAAGCGATTAAAACATTTTTAAAACAAATTAAAAACAGCGACAAAAATTTAAAAAAACACATCAGCAGTCTCTTGCCCAATTCATCTATACAAAGCTATTTTCTTATAAAACAGCATAGCTGTATCAAGCCAGTGATCCATTATATAGAAATGTGAAGGCCCTGGAAAGCAAAGGTTTTTTCCTAATTTTTTCTGGTTTCCCCTGAAAAATGGGAAAACCCAGAAAAAAAATTTCCCCTAATGTTTCCATTTTTGTCCCAGGCCTTCACATCTGTAATTATATTAACTAGTTGCAGGCATTATAGGCAATCCAATACACACTTACCTGGCAGTAAGTCCCGTTGAACCCAGTGGAGCTTACTTCTGAGTAGACATGTATTGGATTGCAGCCTTAGTTCAGTTGACCTTGTATTTGTGGGTGTTGGGCACTTGATACTATGGTTTTAATATCTTACAGACCAGTTAAAAATGGAAAAGAGGAAGGAATACATTTCTGATTTAGTTTTTGTCATAAAAATCTTCTATCCCTAACAGCAATCTTGTATCAAAATTGAAAATTGTAGAACCACTTACAGTGAAATAACTTTTTCTCCTCTTCTCACAGTGTTACGTTAGCAATATACTATCACATAAAGAACAGGTGAGCACCAGTTAAAACTGTTGTTGCTAAGTCATTGCAGTGATGCCAGCTATAGCTTAGCCATTAGTTCCTGGTGAAGCTAAGCTGTGGCAGGTGTGTTTTGTTAATTGGGGTTGTTGTGTTGGAGGGATAATGGTGTTAAAAATCAGAAACTTGATATGTGAATATAAAATAACAAGAATTTAAAATCTGAAGGTTTTAAAATGAACTGATATTAACTGCATTTGTCATACTTTAAGAAATGTGGCGAGGGCTATAAGGAACCCTGGGGAACTGAAAAAGAGAGAAGCAAATACATAGGGAATTTTTAAAATTAAGGTGTTAAATGCAAACATCAAATCACACTGTTGCACTGTGCATAATTTCATAAGTAGGGCTGAGAGGGAAGAGTTGCAAATGCATGTTCCTTGTCTCCCCACTTCTATGGATGATGATGAGCTACTCCAGTGCAGGAGATTCATGTTAAATATAGCTCTCTGGGGATGATGGGAGTCTCTTTAAACACAAGAGCCACAGTACTAGTCATATCTCAGGCTGTGTACTGCCTTTTGTGAGGTTTTGCATCCCTTGTAATTTATGCACATTGTATAAGCTTAAAAATGTGTCTGCAAGGGGATTGTATGTCTGTTCCCCATATGGTACCCTGGATTGTACCCTGGATTGTAACCAGAGTAGTTGAGCCAAAGTCCACTCATACAAGGTGTCCTTGCCCAATTTCCACCTATCCTTCCCCCCCTCACTGAAACCCCTTGCACCACATCCCACCCCATTTGGGCGGGGGGGGGAGAGAGTAATGGGAAAGCTGTGTTGCACAAGCAACCTTCTACTCATGCTAAGCTGGATCCAGTCCCTGGACTTCTGACCATATCACGCATGATATTGTTCACTTGCCCAGACCTCTTGTTGTGCCTCTATGCAAGGGCTTGCTAAAACTCCAAATTTGGCTCAAGTTAAATATCTCGGTCTTGAAAATGGGTCTACAAAAGTTATGAACCCACAAAAATATTTACTAGTTTAGCTGCACTTGGTTGGTCATTTGTGTCATCTGTTGTAGTCTTGAGAAAGATGGGGAGGGAATCCCAAATTCTTACAGTTTACAAAAGTTCCCCTGTCTTGTCTACTGGAGATACTGGTTAGTTCGACAGGCAAGTGGCTATTTAAAAGCCTCAAATACCAGTATCAAAATTAAAACATGCAAAATATGAGCAGTGTTCAACCTTGCTTTGTATGAAAGATGATATATAAAAGTATTAAATAAACAAACCTTTATTCCTTGGGTCCCAACATGGTGCCCATGGGCACAATAAGACTTTTAGCCCCTGCCACTTCCAATTTTTTATCTTTAAATTGAAGGGGTTTTGGCTTGGAGGCAGGTTATTGGTCAAGGGCTGTTTCATCTGTGTTTGTTGTTTTGGGCGTAGGTGTTTCACCTGTTTTAGGGGACAGCTTTGAGAATTGCCAGATTTTGTTTTGAGAAATGAATCTTTTGTGGCACCAATGACAGTTTCTTAGATTTCCAAAAACTGCAAAGCAAATTGAAATACTGCTTTTTAAAATTTATCATAGTTTTATGACATTTTTGTGTTAAATATTTAGAACTGCACAACACAGGTGGGGAAGAGAGTGGGGTAAGGAGATAGGGAGCAGGGTATTGGCATATGACCAATTACAAGGCTAGACCTCCTCAGCTTGTGATTAAGATGCTTCTCAATGGAATGTGGATGCTTATCTTGAGAAAAGCTCTGATCAATAACGTACATCCTCCTGTGTTGCAGGGATTCAGATAGATCACTGGACATTTTTGATGAGAAATCTCATCCACTCACGGTAACTTTTATTGTTATCCTAGTTTAATTTGATTGCTTGAGCATGACCAATTAGGTTTTATTCTTGGAAATGGATGCTTATCTATTTCAGCTTGCTTATAAGGAAAGCCAAGTTTGAAGGAAAAATAAAGACAAGTTTCTTGATTCTCAGCTTTTGTCTTCCTGGTATGCAAAGAAGCATTTCAGTCTATATATAACTAGATTGCTTTTTGGCTTCCTAGGCTTTCAAAATTGCTACTGCAGAGTGCCATCCTTGATTGTTTGGTTCCATGCTTAATTCTGGCTATGTGTGTCTCGTAGAAGGCTGCTGGTATAGGATTTCATCATGTTGGAAGGATTGTGCTATGCTTCTATAGAGTTGAGCTGGAATCTAAAGAGGGATATTCATGAAAAATGTTTACCCATACCCATGAGTCAATTTGCCCCTTCTGAGCCCTGGAATGTGCCCCTTATTTTTCAGAGCAGGTGGGGGCTCCAGTAGAAAGAGGGCTTTACAAAGTTGTGTGCACTTAGTCATTTGCATCCCAGCCTTTGCGTGTAACTCATTAATCTGTTCATGCAGGATACTTTCACAGTACTAATAACATGATCCTGGGCATGCTTGCTGAAGTCCTGCTATGTTCAACTGAGCTTTTAAAGAGCTTCTGAATTATGTTCTTTCAGCGTGAAGAGATTCCAGATGACTACTATAAGCATGATCCTGATCACAAGCACATTTATCGCTTTGTCCGTACCCTTTTTAGCGCAGCGCAACTGACGGCCGAATGTGCAATAGTGACATTGGTAAGACTTGCTGAAATACTGCCACCTTCCATTTTAATAAAAAATAAAGTTTTGTGCAACCTGAACTTCACGTACTAGATAGTAGTAAATAGATAACACCTAATGACTGTTTGGCCAATTACTCTCGTTCCTCTGGTACCACTGATGCATCAAGTCATTCTTAGCTTGCAGCTGACAGGATGTGGTATAGATTGATTGTCGCAGTTTCATGAAGTTTACCCCTGAGCTGCCAGTTCAAGAACGGTCACACCAATCCATTATGGGGTGGAGGACTTGTTGTCTTTCAGATGTTAATGGATTGCGGCTCTCTTTGTCCCTGACCATTGAACATGCTGATGGGTGTTGGAGTCCAATAACAAGTGAACATGTTTCCCCCATTCCCTCAGTTTTCTTCTGCTGCAGCAATAGAAGATAAATCCATTGGGCTGCATCTTCTGATGTTGGAATAGTTGTTCACATAGGTAGATGCCTTGGAGCCAGTAAGTCTGTCATTGCTGGGAATTAAGGCTCTCTTTCAGTGTAAGCTTTGATTCCACTGCAGTGTTTGTGTAATGGTTCCTGTGAAGGCCTACAGGTGGAAAATTCCACACAATTTTCTGGAATGTTTTATAAACTAGAGTTGTCAGAACTTGAATATCCTGCTCACAATGCTTTTCTGCATCAAAACGATTCCTGACAACATTTCATATTTGTGTGCTTCCATGGGAATTGGTCTGAAAGCATATCATGATGTATAGGAAACCACCTTTAAGAAATTTATTATCTGAAACATTACAAAGTACTTCTGCCACTAGTTGGCACTGTTTATCCACAGAAAAGAGTTAAAAGTTTTCAGTCAGTTGAGAGTTCATCTTTCCCCTTCTGTACATGTTATTGAAGATGAAGATGCAACAGTTTGGCTATTCTAGTGCCTTTTAGCGAGGGAACTTCATTTTAAACTGGGGAAGAAAATCTATAGGTAAATATCAGTAATGAAGTTGATGGTGATGTTGAGTAGTTTTGACTAGGCTCGGTTACGATAAATATAAATCTTTAAACCACACACGGCACCTTGTTTATTTATCTTCACTTTACAGTGTCCAGGTCTTCATAGTGTGTGGATTGTGTTTGGTCTGCTTTAAAACAAAAACACTTCTGGTGATGAAGATGAAAGAAGTTGGAAGAAACCAGACTAAAACTTTTGCTGTGTATGTGTTATGTTCAGGTCTTCTTTGCTCTCATGTTGAACAACCTGGGAGCAAGGAGCAGGACCGTGGCAGGAAGCCCCACCCCTACTGTTGTGTGTCTGTAGCAACGGGGCCTTTACACATATAGCCCTACAGGGTTGCATATTCTGGGGAAGCCTTCATGCCTACAACTGTAGGTGTGAAGGGCCTGTTACAGATGTTGATGCTGTATGCACAGAAGTCGGGAGACATGTGCATTGTCAGGGGCGAGGGGCTATTCAATGCAGCCTCATTCCTCATATCCATGGTGTTCAACATTGGAGCGAAGAACATCCAAATAGAATTCTTGAGACATAGAAATCTTAAGAATGGTTTTCTTCCTCTGTAGGTTTACTTGGAAAGGCTTTTAACCTATGCAGAGATTGACATCTGCCCAAGTAACTGGAAGAGAATAGTTCTAGGTGCTATCCTGCTAGCTTCTAAGGTGTGGGATGATCAGGCTGTGTGGAATGTGGATTACTGCCAAATACTGAAGGATATTACAGTGGAAGACATGTAAGTTGCAAAGATTAGTAAAATTTGTTCATCTGTGTCTTAACCTAGATTGTGTTTGAAAATACACCTTTACTCTCCACGATACATTTAGTATGTTTCTGGCTTTCCATTCAATGTGTCTTGCCCTCTGAAAGCATTTTCGAATATTTCACTGTACATCGCTAACACAGTCTTTCTCTAATGGTGTGCATTTGTGCTCATACGTTATCTGTTCTATAGACCAGGGCTGGTGCTCCCAGTATCAGCAATGCACACTGAAATTGTTGGCATGTGTGACATTTTTAGCAGTCTGTTTATCCTTATCAATGGCAAAGCAATGGTATTGGTTATGTTGTCATTTTTGCTTTGGAAATTTCCCCGTCCATCTTTTATCACAAGCGCTCAATAGCATTTCCTTATTTTTTTTTTAAAGAAATCCTTGGGCATCCCACAAACTTCATAAAACTCTCTCTTACTTCCAGAGCCTGGATCTGTTCCACCACCCAATCACTTCATGTCTCCCCATTCTCCATCTCCACCCTTGTAAACAATCTTAAGTCTCCGTTTGTGTGCCTTCACCAGTTGGCATTCGAGGTACTTAAATGTAATACAACAATCATATTTTAAACATTTGACTCATCTCTGTTTACAGGGGAAAGCAGTAGATTTACCACACCGAGCATAGGGGTGTTTAATTGCTTTATAAAGGTGAAAAGGGAGGGATTTCTGAAAGGTAACAAGATCTACTGCAAGTTCACTACAACAAAAGTCTGACAATCTGGTTGAAAAGCACAAAGGCAAAATCCCTACATTGAGTAGTCATGGTGACTCATCTGGAGTAGGTCTCCGGTACAAATAGCCTTATACATATGTTGCTGCCTCTCCATTCAGATTCACACACTAATACACCTCACATCACATTGATTGATTGATTGATTGATTGCACTTGTATACCGCCCCATAGCCAAAGCTCTCTGGGCGGTTTACAGCAATATAAACATTAAAACAAATATACAATTTAAAGCACATATTTTAAAAACAATTTAAAACACAATTTTAAAATTTAAAACAATATAAAAACCATTTAAAACACATGCTAAAATGCCTGGGAGAAGAGGAAAGTCTTGACCTGGCACCGAAAAGGTAACAGTGTTGGCGCCAGGTGTACCTTGTCACATGCTGTGACAAAATATCTTAAGAGGAAGCTGCCACTTCCAGAAGATGGGTCTTTGCTTTTCAATAAATGCCTCTTGCAAATATCATCCAGTCTGCCTTACACCCCACCCTGCCACCCTTACTCTATGGTTGTTGCCATGCTTCCAGCAAACTGTCCATGACTGCTGTGCTGTAAGAAGTAATTGAAGCTAAAGCTCTTTACTACCTCAAACCTGCTTCTCAGTCAGCGGAGGAGTAGAGCAGACAGGAATGGGTTAACTCCTCTTGGAGGCAGGGTCAACTCTAGGAAAAAAGCTTAGTTGGTGACCAGCCAGAAGAGGGAGAGAACTTTCTCCCAGTCTCCAGTTTTTTGACTCAGCGAGTAATGGAGTCAGCCTATTCCTCCTGAGTCTCCAAAAGGGATTCAGGAACAATTTAGTTGGTGTTTTCTCAGAGAGTATCTTCATTACCTGCAGTTACAACACACAGACTTCTGCCTCTCTCTCCTTTCACTCTCCACCCTCAGTGAATTAGGTAGATTCAAGGGAGGAAGAGAGGGATTGTTTTTCTGAAGAGGCTCCGGGACACAGCAGAGGCTGGGATTTGTCTCGTGCCTTCCCCTGCTGTCTTTTTGTCATAACGCTGTTCTGCAGTCCTAAGGAGAAGGAAGCCCTTCGGGAGCATTGCAACTGCAGAGCCTAGGAAGAGCAGGGATTGCTATCCAGGGCTTTTATTGAGCTAGAGACTCCCCTCAGGAATGGGCCTCCATGAGGAGCGGGTTGCCTTCTTGCTGCCCTTTTTCAGGTAAAGCTTTTCTTGGGGGGGGGGGAATCACCCACTCCAGTTCCAGTTTTTCCTCCGTTTTCATGTGGGATTTAAGCCATGCCCAGGGGGAGAGACAGCCCATCTTGCGCCTCAGGTGAGGAAGACGGGTCCCTGAGTGGGGAAGAATCTACTTCTCAGCTAAGTAATCCCCTAGCCATCCTCACTTCAGTGGCAGGCACCATGCGAGACTTTCCGCCTGAAATAGTTTCGCTTTCTTAGCTCCCTTCCACTCAGCTGGGGGGGGGGAGAGGAAACTCACATGTCTCCTGCAGGGAAAAAGTGTGCCAAATCTCACTATTTAGAAAACCCTTCCACCTTGTCAGTTTTATTATGGCTTAGCAAGGCCATAGTGAGGGAGGCAGGGGCTCTGCCTTACACAGGTGGTCAACTCTTTGGCAAGTCTCTAGAGCGCCACCTAGTGGTGACCAAGGATAGAAAGAAAGCTCTTCCTTCCGCTCCTAGGAAGGATGACAAGTCCCATAAGAAGACTTCACATTCCTTTCGTCCCAAGGGCTATCCAACTGCCTACAGAATTATTTGGCAGTTCCATGGGTCCTGGAACTCTTCCTGGAATTCTCCCTCCAGCACACCCTTTCCACACCTTCCTGCAGTGTGTGTGGCGGGGGAGAGGCGACAAACTTCATCAAAAGCCCAGTGCCAAGCAAAGCCAAGCATGACACCAGGACAGCCCAAGTGGGGGGCATGCTTCAATTTTTTGCACATGACTAGGCAGCCTCCACCTCAGACAAGTAGATACTGAGCACCATCCAGTCCAACTACTCCCTAGAGTTTGCCACCATTCTGCAGGATGGATGATGGACAGCTCCTCCATTGCGCCAGCCAAAGAAGCTGCAGAGAACCCTGGGTGCCATTTCTCACCTTCTCGAGATACGTGTCATAGAACCCATGTCAGTGCATCAACTGTCCTCGGGAATATTCTCTGTGTTCTTTACAGTCCCCAAACGCAATAGCGATCACCACACCATCTTGGATTTAAAGTTCATGAACTGCTTCCTGCAGACAAAGCAGTTCAAGGTGGAGACACTCAGGTCCATTGCGGAAGCCATTCAGCTGGGAGACTTCCTGGGATCTATAGATCTCACAGAGGTATAGCTGCATGTCCCCATTCTCCAGCAGCACAGACACTTTCTTTGCTTTGCGTACTGCCACCATCAGTACCAATACAGAGCCTTGCCTTGGCCCCATGGGTGTTCACCAAAATAATGATAGCATTAGTGGCACCTTCACATTCTGGAGTACACGTATACCCTTAACTGGATGACCTATTGATGAGGGCTTCCTCAGCGACAGTGGCGCAACAGGATCTCGAGACGGCCACCCAGTGTCTGGAGAACCATAGCTTCATCATCAACAGGGACAAGAGCCATCTGATCCACACCCAGCACCTTCAGCATCTGGGAGTGGTCATTGACACAGCTCAGAGCAAGCTCTTCCTGTCCACCAAGCGCATGGGCAAACTTCTGTGCCAGCTGCACAAGTGCCTGCAGGGGTGCATGATAGCAGCTATAAACTCAGAGCCGTGGGCACGCTTCCACTCGAGCCCTGCAGTGGCCGCTACTGCCACATCAGGACCAGATCGTCTAACGCCAGAACAGGCACATCACTCTCCCGAGGCATGTGTGGGAGTCTCTCCAGTGGTGGGGGCATTGGTCTCATATGGAGAAAGGCCTTCCCCTCAGAGCCCCAAAAGATAGTCACCACAGACACAAGTCTATGTGGCTGGGGAGAGACCTGTTGCTCCATCATTGCACAGGGGAAGTGGTTAGTGCAGGAGCGGTGCTAGTCAATCAACTGGTTGGAGCTCAGAGCAATCCAATTAGCACTCCAGGAGTTCCTACTTCTTATACATCAGCCACATGTGCTTGTACGCATTGACAACTTCCCTGCGAAAGCGCATGTCTGCGAACAAGGAGGCACAAAATCAGGCCCTGTTCAGGAGGAGACCAACCTGCTGTTCCAGTGGGCAGAAAGACACCTGCATCCATATCGGCCATACACGTGCAGGGGATCCTGGACACACAAGCCAATTCGTTGGGCCGGGAACAAGTCCACCAGGGAGAGTGGGCCCTTCACCAGGATGTGTTCCTAGAGATTACTCAGAAGTGGAGGCTTCTATGTGTGGACCTATTCACCTCATCAGTGAGTGCCCAACTGGACCAGTTCATGGCACACGGCTGGGATCCACGTGCCCAGGACATAGACGCCCTGTCAGCCCCCTGGCCTCAGGGACTCCTCTACACCTTCCCGCCTTTACCTCTACTGTCCAGACTGCTCTGCAGAATCAGAGTTCTTCAGGCCCAGGTGACAGTGGTGGCTCCACACTGGCTACAGAGACCATGGTTCTCTGATCTAGTGGACCTCAGCTCCAGCCCCCCATGGCGCCTTCCCACCAGACCGGATCTCCTCTCACAAGGCCCCATCCTTCACCCAGATCCAGCTGTGGCTAAGTGAAGAGGGGCTGTCTGAGAGATTGCTTCCACCATTCTGGCATCTCGCATGCCATCCACTCATAGAAAGGTGTTCAACAGGTGGTGTAGACACAAGCAGTTGCCTGTTGCAGAATATCTTATCCACACCATTCTCGACTTTGTGCAGGATGGTCTTGACCAGGGCTGGCCCCCAACACACTCAAGAGACAGGTGGCGGCCCTTGGCAGTGTGTTCCCAATGGTGGGGGGGGGCATTCCATTTATTCTCACCTTAGAGTCAAGCGTTTTCTCCAAGGGCAACCCTGGTGTCACCTCCATTGCAACACAGGGTTCCCTCCTGGGATCTCTCATTAGTCCTCAGAGCTCCCTCAACATCTTTCAAACCAGCATGTTCCATACCTATCAAGGACCTCACCCTCAAGACAGTTTTTCTTGTGGCAATCACCTCAGCTAGGAGGGTGGGAGAACTGGGGGCCCTTTCTACCCGGGAGGAGCTGTGCATTTTCCACCCAGACAAGGTGGTTCTTCACCCTGACCCCAGTTTTCCCCCAAGGTTAATTCCCCTTTCACAGGGGACAAGACATCTCTCTACCCAATTTCTGCCCCAACCCAGTCCATTGCAGAGAGAAGAAGTGGCACAAACTAAATGTCAGGTGGGCACTTCGCATCTACCCGGACTGTACAGAGCTGTTCAGGAGGTCCAAGGCCCTACTTTAAACAGGGTGTACAGGGCTTGAAGGTGTCCAAGTCCACCATCAGCTGCTGGGTGAGGGATTACGTGGTCAAGGCCTATCAAGTCAAAGGGGGACACCCCCCCCACAAGGGATCGCTTCACACTCAGTTAGGGGGGCTGCCACCATGGCGGCACTCCACAAGGATGCCCTGCTGGAGGAAATCTGCAAAGCGGCCACCGGGGCTCACCCATCCACCTTTGTCAAGCACTACAAGGTGGATGAGTTCGCTTCCACCGAAGCTGCCTTTAGGCAGAAGGATTCTTCAGAGGGTGATGGCCTAGGTTTGCTCCCACCTGAGGATTGGGGGGGTCACTGCTCAGGTTCATCCCATTCCTGCCTGCTCCACTCCTCTGCTGGCTGAGAATGGAAAGCTGGACTTACTGTGAAGTGTCCTTCTGGTCAGTGGAGAGTGGAGCAGACAGCCCCACCCTGAAGCAAAATCTAGGCTGTGAGGTGGGGAGGGCACCTCTCCAAGAACCCTCAGACAACTGCCAGTTGCTCACCCCCTGGATAGTGTATTAAGTATGATTTTTTGTTTGTTCTTATTCTATCCACTGTGCAAGTTGCAATGTTCTAGTTCATGTAGGTGGAATGGCTGGCTACGCAGTACTCGGTTTTTTACAGCTGTGTCACAAACGAGAGCCCGGGAGAAGGGTCCCTCCCCCTTCTGGTTAGCCACCAACTAAACTTATTTTCTAGTGTTGACTCTGCCTCCAGGAGGAGTTATCCCGTTCCTGTCTGCTCCACTCTCCACTGACTAGAGGGACGTGTCACAGCAACTTTCTGATCTTTCACATTTGGATAAGCAAACTTCTTCGCAATATGTTTTCCATGAATTCGAATCAGATTTCAAACAGCACACATGTGACTTCCTGGTGGCTAGCTTTGTGTAACAACCGTACCTGAGCGCTGTAAGTTACAGTGAGTGATTTCACCCCAGCCTGGTATTATGGTGTTGGCTCATTTAACGCTTTTTGTGGGCACAAAGACACAAATCCAAACTTGTTTGGATTTCACTTTAATAGAGCTCTGTATAAAAGTTCCTGCAAAAATGTGAAGAATTCTGTTTGCTATTTGTTAAACCATGGTTTAGCTTTGTAGCATGGCTGAACACAGCCAATGTCTGGAATTAATTCTCAAGCTTGTAAAAATAGAACATCTAGACAGTGCAGAATTTTCAGAAGCGACTCCAAAAGTAAAAATTCTTACTGCTTTCAAACTCCTTTTTCCGTTTACGTGTGAATGCTCGTGTCAAGATTTGGAGTTAGCATCTAGGAAGGAGCTCCTCAGCTGCAGCAATTTGCCATTTCTCTAAAGAGTGCATTGAGAAACATGACTTTTAAGTTGTGGTAAGATGCTTAACGAAGAAGAGAAGTACTATAGGTGGGTGAGGGAGTTTTGAAAAAAATCTGTCTTTTAGTTTGGAGAAGGGGAACGATATAAGCTGGCCTATAGAATAGTGCATCAGAATTTTCCTTGCACTGCACATCTAACTGTAACAAGAAATCTGAAATGAGGAAAAAGGAAAATGTCATTTGTTTAAACCCTTTGCCATATAAATAGCTGCTTTAATGCAGTGTCTTTAATAAGAGTGAGGAAAACCTCTAACCATACAGCTGCTAATCCTGTAGATTACAGTGAGCATAAAAGAGGGGGCATGCTGTTCATTCTTGGGCTACATGCAATAGTAAATAAAGCAACGCAAACACGAGGCCTTTTTTGCTTTTTTCCTAGGTTCTAAACCCCTATTAAAAGTCTTGCTAATCTGGGAAAGTATTGTAATTTTTACACAATTAAAATGTATTAGCAAGGTCTGTACAAAAGGGATAAATGAAGCCCTGATCAGCTGATCATCAAAACATTATCTGATTTACATTTCTATAAGCTTTATAACCATATGAGCAGGAAATTAATTCTGGCCCTGGGCTTAATGGGACTCCTGGCCGTCCTGCTAGAAACAAACCACACAAAGGTCCTATTCTCATAGAGACAAGCCATCTAGACGGTGGATTCCTCTTTGTTTTCTGTCTCTTCAAGTAAACTGCCAATATAAAAAAAGAATGATCTCCTCATTCCTCACCCCCGTGCAAATCCTTCTAAGGAAGGGTTTGCAAGAAATCGAAATCTTGCTATAAACCCCAGCCTGCAATTGTTAATTACGCACCTCCCAAGCTCTGTTGTCTGCTTTTGCTTTGCTCAGAATAAACTGGGGTGTTTATTTTGCAGATCTGCTTGACACTGCTCAGTTTGAATATACAGTTCATCCTATACATTGTTGTAAATATGGACTGGCTGGGCAGGCAGTAATCACGTAAGATGGCAACTGTTGTCACTGGGATGTGCATATAGATGTATAGTTTTTTTTGTAAAGTGCTTAGAGGTCTTTACATTCAAGCTAGGTATAAATTTTGTTAAATATTTTTTTAAAAATCATGTTCTGCCTCATTTCTTCCCATCCATATCTTTTCTCCCACTGCTGTGCCTTGTGTTTCCCACCACGTCTTGAACCTCTGCAGGCACAAGCATATTTCATTACACGCTGTGTGTGCAGAATTACAAGCAAATTCAGTGCTTCCTTCTGGTTTCTTATGCAGCAGCAGGCACTTTAGGCACAGGGTTTTGAAATGCCAGTCATGTGAAAAGTGGCCCTTCTTAAGTTTGACATTTCATGTGTTCCAGTTTGAACACATTGCTACCTGTACTAGTGATTGTGCTGATTTGGATTGAGAAATAGTTTTATATTTTAATAGGAGATGAGCAAATGATTTTAGTGTGCTATTGGGGTCTTACTGCTTTACTGTATTCTAAATATAAATGTATTGTAGTGGAAAACTATGCTCTCTCTCTCTCTCTCTCTCTCTCTCTCTCTCTCTCTCTCTCTCTCTCTCACTCACTCACTCACTCACTCACTCACTCACTCACTGCTTTTGCATTAGGAAAAATGGTATACAGATTCAAATAAATATTGCATACCGCAGATTGGAAATGTTTATTTGACCAAAAGTGGAAAAGTGTCTTTTCATACAGTGGTGTCCAGAGTTTGAGGCCACAAGGACTGATTCAGATGTTGCTATTTACTAACCCATCTTATTCTGTTTGAAATGTGAACAAACTGTTACTTTTGAGACCTGCTACAGCTTCTGGGTTTTTCTGAGGACTCTTCTTACCGTTCTGAAGAGGTGCTGTCCTACACCTGAATCCATAAGATAGATATCAGTAAAATAATGTTGAAGGGAGCCTTAAGAGAATTCCTCCTCCCACCTTGTGCTGATACAGTATCCTCGCAGGAGTCTCAGGGGCAAAGAACTCCTTCGTCTACCTAATGCTGCTTGCTTGCTTATTTATTTATTGCTAGAGATGAATCCATGTTGCCTCAAGAGGCTTTTTACTCCTAGATAATAGCAGCAGCTCTTCAGAGATCCATTTGTTGCCGTGGTGATATGCCTACTTCTTTTGTTGGCCCGCCTCTACTTCAACAAACCCCCTTCCTGTTATCAACCTGGTGAAAATGTCTGCAAGTTCTTCAGAGCTAATCAACAGCACACATCATTCTTTTCATCTGATAACTATAGCACAGGGTCTTGTAAGAATGAGAATGAAGTATGAATTGTGTACAGCTGTGCTAATGGAACTCTAAAGAACAGCCTTTCTAAGTCACCAAAGTGAGTGCAAGACAGAACATAACCTTTTCCCCCAAGCCAGAGGTCCTAGAATTCAAATTGTGTCTTGCCTCTAACATTAACACAATCATTTTATCCCTTTTAAAAAAATGCTTTGGCTGCAATCAGCATTCATTTTCCAAAGTGTGTGTGTTGCTTTTGACTCTGAATAATATTCAGAACCTTTATTTTGTGTGTTTCTGTCAACCCCTCTTCTTTTACTCCAGGAATGAAATGGAAAGACACTTCTTGGAGCTGCTGCAGTTCAATATCAATGTTCCTGCCAGTGTTTACGCCAAATACTACTTTGACCTTCGCTCCTTAGCAGATGACAACAACCTGAGCTTTCTGCTGGAGCCCCTTAGTAAAGAGCGAGCCCAAAAACTGGAGGTAATGGTTTGAGACTTGGTGTGCTGAGTATTTTGCGTGCGTAACAGCAGCTTCTGTTGCTACCCAATCACATTGGTGTGGCTTGCAAAGCTTTTTGGTTTTGTTTTATTGGGTGGTTTAAACTCTTAATTACAGAAATCCTTGCTGTAAAGATCATCCTTTTTGAGGAGAAGAGGAAAGAAGAATGGAATGGTCTAGAAACAAGGCAGTATAAATAAAGACAATTGTGACTTTGCATGCTGACAAACACTGGCTAGTTGGGTATTCTGTGCATTGACTACATACAGTCTTTGAGGCTGCAATTCCTCCAGTCTGAAGAAAAGATGGTAGAGTGTGTTCTTGATCACTTCACTTTAGTAAATTGTGGAAGAAAATATGTGAATTACCTTAACTCACATCCTCCCCCAGATTCCATATGGCACAGCCATATGATGAACTTCTGTTGTGTCTTAAAGAGTTTTTGACACGATTACAGTGCAGTCATACTATACATGTCTGCTCTGAAGTAAGTTCTACTGAGTTCAGTAGGGCTTATTCCCAGGTAAGTGGGCACAGGGTTGCAGTCTTGGTAAACTGGGTTACCTGCTTCCAGAAGGTGACTTGGCTTTGAGCCTCCAAGAAGAAGGGGTCAGCCACCTGGGAGAACTTCAGTTTTCCTTATAGTTATTCCTGATGCTGGGCATGCATGCTCTCCCTCTCTTAGCTGCTTCATTTATTGTGGGTAAAAATATGATTCCAGCCTGGGAAGAAATGCATGAACTGTAAGGACCAAAGTCAGCCACATAGGGTTTTTTTCCTTAAAATTGGCTATTTCTGAATTAGTAAAGTTGAGAAGTATACAGTTAAATTGGTGTTGATTACAGCACATCTTAGGTTTCTGGTTCTGATTATGCTGAACTCATATGTCTGGTTTGAATGTGTTTTCTAGGCTATCTCCAGGCTGTGTGAGGGCAAATATAAAGATTTGTCAAAAGCTGCTATGAGACGATCATTCAGTGCTGATAACTTAGTTGGCATTCGCCGTTCTAATGCCATCCTCTCTTGAGCAAGATGGAACGCTGTGACAATGTTGTACCAGCATTCCTATGGACCGGGGATACCTTCTCCACTCCAAGCTCACAAGTCGGCAGTGATGGTGTCTTCCAGCCAGAGGACAGGGTGAGCAAATCAAGCCAAGGAAGCCCAGAGCCAGAGGAGCATGATTCCAGGGGTGGAGGGGGGAGAAGATGGGACCTTTTTCAAATGGGCACACTCCTTTAAAAATCCAGAGGTGCAAAAACTTTTTAAAGAGCCTTTTTTCTCCCTTTCTCCTCATTGCCCCCCCCCCAATCCACAGATGTTTGCTTACTGTGTAGGCCTATAGCTGTGAACTATGTAAGTTTTTAATAATGACTAGTTTTAAATTTTAGAATTCGAACATTAACACGATGCTAGCCACAACATTATATTCCCCTCAGTCATCCAGGACCTGGCTGCAGTTGCCATTCAGTGTTAAATTTTAACGTCGTATGAAGCCGCTCTGGGGCTAACCCTGCAGCACTAGCAAGTGAAGGGTTCTTTTTCACCCACCGCATGTTTACTAACAAGAATGTTGATTGCTACACTGGTGTTCACTTAAAAGACCAAGGAGCTGCTGAGTGGCAAGCTGTGCTAACGGTGTCAGTGCAAACTCTCCACTTGAGATTGTCAAGGAACTGTAAACGTTTGGGATAGGATCAGAGAAATGGTATTCTGTGTTCACTGATTTGAAAACCAGTTGGTTGGGGTCCATTTCTTGTCAACTATGGTGCTTCTCACATTCTTATATTTCTAGTTGAGCCCTGGGAGAGATGCAGTCCGCGTAATACTTTTTTTTGCTGGAAGAGCTGAATAGAGCTGCATTGAAAGCTTAGCCTGGACAAATGTACTGACTTGACGATGAACAGACAATAGGGCTGCTCTGCTAAACTCTTCCACTACAAATAATGGATATGGAGCAAGGCCTGCTTTCGTTCCAAGCTTCTAAAAAGCTTTAAATTCACAATGGAAAACTATTTTGAAAGTCCTGGACTTGTTAATGGGGGCAATATGATGATTTTCAGTTCATATAATTGCTTTTTTAAAAAACTTTTTTATTTTAAAGCCTAGTATGCACCGTTCCTTGCTCTGGAAGTGAACGTCTGGATTTTGGCTTTTTCTGTAAATTAAGTTTGCTCTTCCAGAAGGGAATTTGAGATAAATCAAGTTTCTCACTCCTAAGAATAGGAAGCATCCTGGATTACAAACCTTCATAGTTCCAGGTCAAAAGATCTAAACAGTTTATACTTTAAAAAACTCCATATTTTTGTGCAATCCCTCTTCCAGTTTGGTTCCTTGATATTATTTAATATTGAGCCCAACTTGCTTCTCGAGTGTTCAGTGGCACTCATGCAGTATTTTAATATACCAGCTCCAGGCAAGCATTCTACAGAGTCTGTGGCTTCAGGTATCCATCACAATTCAATTTTGAAACAAATGCTACATCTTCAGGTGGCTTTCCTTTCTCATGTTTGTATTCAAAGAGAAGCTCATAATAAACTCTATTTTAATTAAGATGCAGTGGAGTTAGTGTGCTTTGTCTCTGTCCCAATCATTTGGATAAAATTATAGAGTGGACTCCAAAACCGGCATATCCCAGCAAGCATTGTTTCTGTACATCATTCTTATCAGGCAGAAATGTAGAAGAGCCCTAAACAAGCTCCACTGAAATAGAATGCAGCAGTGCCTACTATATTGCACCCAATATATTTAATGTTGGTTTGTTTACAATGGTTTTCTGCCCTGATCTTCAGTCCTGAAGACTTTCAGAGCAGCTTATGCTAATTAAACAATACATGGGTACCAGATTAATAGCACCAGCAGCCTCTGCATAAAGCAATGAAAATAATTGGATCTAAACATTAAAAGGCTGGATCAGGGTGAGGAATATGTGGCCCTCCAAAATGATGTTGGACTTCATCTGTAGGACCACAGGTTCCCCATTCCTGGCTTGGGCAAATGAGGCCATCTGCATTAAAAAAGACCATCAAACTTGGCACCAGATGAGGTGACCTGCAGAGAGCAGTCTGTAAGTGGGCGCAACACCACTGAAAAGATCCAATGCCCAGATACCAGTCTACTTTCCTGTGAAGGCAAGGGAGACTTGAAGAAAGGCCTCTGAGGATTGTTGTACATTTTTATTGTCACCCACTTTGCTACTAGGCATGGAGAAGATGAGGAAAAATCTCATTTTGTCAAAAGCGTATTCTCAGTTGAGTGTCTTCCAATTTTGTGACCGCATGTGTACTCAGTAGTAACTTCCCAAATTCCTTACTGGAATGTGAAGTCTCAGAAATGTGAGACTGTCAAATGACGTTCCAAGATCTCTAATGTTGTCCTTTTTAGCCTTTAAATGGAAAACCATAAGTGTATTACTGCAAACGTTTGTTACCATTGGGAGCTCCCCATGTATTCATGTCCAGTGTACATTCAGCAGCAAACTGGACTTGAATGACATTTGTGCAAAAAGTACTTGTTCAAGGGGTAGGTGGGAGTTCGATGAGCTTAGCGAGAAAGTAGAGGTTGAAGGGAAAGGGTGCGGTCTGCTAATATTGATTTTAGCCCTTTGCTACAGGCCAGCTTTTCTGCGCAACTGATGGCACAAAGCATACACTGCGTGAGAGGGTGCATTTTCAACCACAGAAAGATGGCTGCCATTAGGTTGTGTTGGGGACGGTGAGATGTTGCACAGTTTAGAATGAGAAGGCATATTCAGAAAACATGAGAAGCAGTGCAGTCGATGAATATATCACACCCTGCCAAATTTATCTGTCTTCTCAAAATGCTGTAGTGGAATTCCAGTTGAGTTGGTCCTACAATGATTATGTGGTAACAGCTTTCTGATACATAAGCTAATGGTGAACCAGCTACTTACATGCTACTTTCAGTGCAAGCTGTTCCTAATATGCTTGCTGTTCCACCTGAAAATGTTTTTTTTAAAAGGAGCCAAGCCTCCACCTATTTATTCATTCCCATATATGTGCTTCGTTGGAAGTTCAGTCACTGGTCAAGATTCAACAGGGTGCCAACTCACTTGATGGCTGCCATATCGCTTCTGTGTATGAGAGTTTGTTTTGTCTCTAAGGCAATTATATATTGAAACCTCTTAAAGTAGGATTGGCAGGTAAAAGACATGCACTTAAGCAGTGGGATAAATGTTAAGAACCACCTGTTGCTGAGAAAGGTAGGTGTCAAGCAAGTGAGTGGGAAGAGATGAGAAGTACAGGTGAATGAGTCCCTGTTAAAAGCCCTTGATCTTAAGTGCCGAAGCTGTTGTTCTGTGTACTGGGGTGGTTGCTACCAGGGAGAGAGATGCCCAGTTTCCAAGAGTGGCAAAAGCCTAGACTTCAAATTAGTGATGCCGTTTTCTGATGTGTTGGGACACCGGGGTTATTTACACAAAGCACAGGAAAAATGGTAAATCAATTCTTAATATTCCCAATGTGAGACTGAACTTTTTATTTATTTGATTTATATCCTGCCCTTTCTCCCAGTAGGAGCCCAAGGCATTGAGCAGTTCAGTAACAGCAGGAATCTTACCCCCCATCCCCATCAATTTTGTGGTTCATGAGTCTATATTTCTTTTACCTTAAGGCAGCACGTGAATTACATTTCTCTACAGAGATCGGAGCCATGGACATGGGAATTAACATTTATTTATTTATTTATTTATTAAATTTATATACCGCCCGACTAGCAATAGCTCTCTGGGCAGTGAACATAAAATAGCATAAAAATACAATGAATAACAAAATAATACTAAAATACAATCATCAATCCAATACAATAAACATTTTAAAAAGTAAATCAGTGTAACTTAAAATGGTTCAGAGAATAGGAAGGTTTTGACCTGGCGCCGGAAGGAGAGCAGAGTCGGCGCCAGGCGTACTTCCTCGGGGAGACTGTTCCATAGTTCGGGGGCCACCACTGAGAAGGCCCTAGATCTTGTCATCACCCTCTGGGCCTCCCTGTGAGTTGGAACCCGGAGGAGGGCCTTCGTAGCAGAACGTAGTGCACGGGCCGGTTCATATCGGAAGAGGCGTTCCGCAAGGTATCGTGGTCCCGCACCGTATAAGGCTTTATAGGTTAATACCAACATGAGTTATATTGTGAGAGACTGTCTCAAGGTCATCCGGCAAGCTCTAGGACATGAGCGGAAATCTTTAACCTGGGCCTTCCAAGTTCCTCATTCTGAACCTCTTTAACTTGCCCTGCAACCCCACCCTTCTGATTCCTTCCTTCTTGAGCCTGAAATGGAAGCACGAGCCCATAATCTTCTTTTCAGATTATCTGCTCCGTTCTAGAGTAGGGATGTTGAATATAAGGCCTGGGAGTATTATTGGGCTGTTTGGGGTTCCAGTATTGCCCTTAACTACCCTAACTATTATCACAAAGATTACTAATTATTATTATTATTATTTTGCTTTTATGTTACTGTTTTATTATTTTTTGTTAGGAAATTGGTTTTGCAATTGTTTTTGAGATGTATTTGTTCACCTTGTAAGCTGCGCTGAGCACCGTTTTTTGTGGAAAAGTGGCATACAAATAAAATGATTATGATGATAAACACTATCTTCAGGGTCAAGACACATGCCCTTAATGTAGGGACTAGGGCTGTGCATTTGTATCATTGTTCATCTAGCTCATCTAGCTCAGTGTTGTCTTGCCTGCTGACTGGCTGTGGCTTTCCAGGGGTTTCAGTCAAGAATCTTTTCCAGCCATACCTGGAGATTCCAGGGACTGAACTGTGGATCTCCTGCAGGTAACACATGTACTCTAGCACTAAACTATGGCAGCAAGGGGCAGCTACAAAAGCTTCCCACACTTGATGTTCAGCAGTCTCACTCCACCTTTCTATTTAAATTTAGCAGTATAAGTTTCGGGAAGTGGTATGATGGGATCAAACAGATAGTGTAATGGGAAAAAGCCCAATAGCAGTGTGAATTTTTTAGGGGAAATTATGGTGATAGTCTGTGGTCAGTGAGGTTATGCTGTAAAATGCAAGCAGAGAAGACTACTTGAATGGCAGGCAAGATGGAGGGAGCTGGTTTGGCACATTAGATGGTTCTGAAAAGCAAATTGGTATATAGGGAAAGGGCTTAAGCTTGTAGTAGTGAGTGGGGGGGGTGCTGTTAGTAATTGGGGACAGTGGAGATGCTGGTGGAAAGATTTTTGGCCTGCAAGATGTTTAAGGATGGCACACTGAAACTCAAGAGATGTGTGTTAGAGGTTAACCACCAACTGTGGCCCCCTTCTCCCATAAAAAGCAGTGACTTCACTGGGTATGGTGTGGTTTCTGGGCATTAGCTGGTCATGGAATTTAGTATGCCTGTTCCTAGAACCTTGAACACTTTTTCATATAATGTTGGTTCCAAAATCTTGACTACTTTTCTGTTGCAATCGAGAAACAGAATCCAGAGTGGGCTTATACTGGTGAATGGGGCAGATCTATCTATCTATATATTTACATACATATACAGGCATACGCCGCTTTAACGTTTGCAATGGGACCAGAGAGTATACTTTAAGTGAAGCAATTGTCTTCACTTGTACTGCACACAATCACCACTAGATGGCAGCGGCATCATGCCAATAAAATGTACGTTATTGCGAACGTTAAGCGAGGTATGGGGACGTATGGGGCATGTACGTTATAGCGAGGCAACGTTAAGTGAAGCAACGTTAAGCGGGGTATGCCTGTATAATAAACAAGATTGATTCTCAGTAGCTCCCATTTATGCTCCTCAGTCTGTGACAAGTAGCAAATGAGCCCCTCATCCCAGTCATTGGCTGATTCTGGTAGTGAACCGGGCTCCCTGATTAGCACATACTTGCCTTTCCCTTTTCTTCCTAAGGGAAAAAAGGAGCCCAGCTTAGACCCTTCTCTGCCTCCTAAAATAGATACCCTGTTTGGGAATAAGTTCACATGTGACTGCATGTGGGGAAGAGTATGCTGTGTATGTCCAGCTTATAGACTGCAGCAGCAATAACAGCAGCAACCTGTATTCTTCAAATTATAAGACCTAATTAGGTTCTCTCTACTGTTCCAAGTCTCTCTGTCTCGCACAACTATATTTGTATGCATGAGTGCTGAGCATACTAATCCCTTCCTTCCATGTATTTTAAGTCTCTTCCTGAACCGCTCCAAAGGTTTATAACTTAAAAGAGGGATTTGCTTCAATGGAGGAAAAATCCAGTTTATCTTATGTGCTGTCTTGTGGTACAGATACTATTTCTGTGTCTTAAAGCAGCATTTGTAGCTTTGCTAGAGCCCTAGGCTCATAGATAACACTAATTAATGTTCCTAGAAGCCACCTAGTGGGCTTTGCAATAGAGCTGAGGTTTCCTACACACAAACTTATGTGGGAAATAAGAGTGTAATACACTCTAGTCACTATTGCCTATTGGCATAATGCTGAAAATATGTACCCAAAATTTGAGTGGGCACTTCTGGATTTTTCCAGTGTATCTTGACAGCAAAGCTACTTTTTCATAAAGCTACCTATCTACTTTTTGAACATCTGCCCTTTTAATCCTCTCTCTCCCTATATTTCTGCAGGATAGACCATCTCTCCCTTTCTCTCTCTCTCTGTGGAGTGTGAAGTCATCCAGTATGCAAAGGGGTGGGAACAATGGTGATATTTGAAAGGAAATAAATCTATTTCCCTGTCTTTTCATTGGCCTATAGGGCAGGACGTCTGAATGAAAGATGTTTTAGGGGTGGGGTGGCTCATGCATTATTTCTGGGATGGAACATGGAAATTGGTAGCTATGATGTGGCCATCCCAGACCTATCTACTTCAACAGTCTTCTTAGCTGGTACCAGTATTTTTAGGAATTACATAGAAGGTATGGACTTGGGCAACATCTCTGTGTCTCGCCTCCTGTGGTGTGAATAAGCAATGCATGCTGTGGCTGGCATATTAAGTTTCTCTGCTCTTACCCTTTTTTATAATTGTTTGGTTCCCTGAAATGAAACAGACTCCCAAGAGTTTGGGACAAATGCCTGTCTTTGGAGTTTCAAACACTAGTGCAAAATAGTATTTATTCAGACTCGCCACCATTGCCAGTCACACTCTTCCTTTGGCAAGAGGTTAATGGTAGTTAAAAGGGCTGTGACATTCTAAAAAGCAGAAGGGTACAAAACATTTGGGGAATCACTTCTTCAGAGTGTCACAGAGAATACTTTTTATCTCTTGGGGAAAAAATCGCAGTACCAGGGAGTTGCTGATACAGGGATTAAAAGATTGAGCTATGAATCAGGATGCCCCTAGTTGAATTCCACTGTGAATTTACTAAGTGACTCTGGGTAACCCAAAACCTTTCAGCTTCAACCTCCTCCTCTCTGTATTATGAGATAATACCTACCTTGGAGAGTTGTAAGGACAACCATATGAAATCATGATATGACAACAAACTAAAGGACTGTGTGCTCAATGGCAGTACATGCCATGATGAGTTTCCGCCAGGCCTTGAAGACCTGGCTCTTCAGGCAGGCTTTTGGGGTTGGCTAGATTTTATCTTGTTTTTAGTTTTTTAATGTCTAGGTATTGTATGCCTATTTTGTACGTCGCCCAGAGCAGCTGGACAGCCAGCCAGATGGGCGACTAATAAATTAAATAAATAAATAAATAAAATAATACATTCCTAAGCTACTGTGGGCTCTGGTATTCAGTCTCTCCATTGCCTTGGTAGCTTTCTCTCCTTGCGTATATAGCATTTTCAGAACCAAACCAGTGTTGATTTGAGAAACTCATGTATTCTGGAGAGGGAAAAATCTTGGATCAATTTTGGGCAGTATGGGGGTGGGGACAAGAGAGTTTATTTCTAAAGTGGAGACTTGTTTCCTCCAAGTATATAATCAGATCTGTTCCCCCGTAAGATTACTTTACCCACTCAAAGCCTGGCAATGCAAGTGTTAACCTCCTAGGAAGGATGTGTTGAAGAAGGAACACTAGTTCTGCCAGTGCTATGGATGCCACTGAAAGGTTCTAGACCCTCACCCATCCACCCCGAGCCAAAAGCCTGTTACCACTTAACAGAACTTCTCTGCTTGTTTGTATACTGATTCCTTTTCCAGAAAGAAGACATTCCTGTGGTTTTTTGTTTTCTATTGACCATAAACACAAACTAGAAAATAAAGCTATGGCTGTCTTTGTTTTCTTGCAACTCTGTTTCCTTTCTCTGGTTTCTTTATTTTCAAATAATGTATATGCAGCTATATTTAAAACATCCTCTAAAATGTTGGCCCTAGAACAGACACAATGAAGAACTTTTTTAAAAAAACTCTTCTTATTGAGTAGTTGTGGTTTGGGGTTCTGTTTACAGTATCCATGTGTAACTTCCATACAAGAAAGTTTGGTACAGATTTTTTTTTTAACCACCTAGGTTATCATCAGTGTTTTCATTAAAACAGCCTCGTGTGTAAGAATGCAACAGCAAGAGGCCAGAAAATAGTAGGGGTGTGCATATAATATATTTTATATGTACACACACATATATACACACACAGACTTCAACTTTTTCATATTGGTGAATTATTCCCTAACCATGTTTGCAATAATCATGTTTAGGCATTTATTAAGGTGGCAGGTTTATTTCCTCTTTAAAGCTTTTTACAGAATCAGCTATGTCCTGTCCTCTCATTTTTTTAACCTTTTTTGGCACAGTATTGTTATAATCATATTGCAAGTATGTAAAAGCTTCATCCTCCACAAGGCACAATTGAAAAAGCAGCACGACCCAAGTATGAATCCAATATCAAGTACAGCTATTTAATGCCCTGGGCTTCCATCCCATTTATCTATACCCAAAGCTGCCTCACCATCAGTGAGAATTTACAACCTGCTTTCAACCCGTATCAAAAGTTCACTAGAGATTCAGTATATACAAACTTATTTCTTTTAATACAAATATTTACATACTATAACTACATGGTGCAGTTATGTCTTGGAACATATTGATATACACAGTGTCTCCATAAAGAACCCTGTAAGTGTCATATCTAATGATGTACATTGCTGTTTTCTCTCTTTTCAAATATTAGTTCATTCACTGCCTTAGGTGCTGTTTCTTACTTTTCAGTCTCTTCTTTTTACCATCCAGTAACCGTTTTCGTTTTCTTACAGTGAGCAGTCAAGTACCTAAACTACTGCAAGGGCAATATTTTCATTAAGCGATTGCTCTAATTGTATTAGGCTATAAACTTCAAATTAAGCTAGTTAGGTTGGGTGACTTCAATCAACCGTTTACTGCTAGAATCAGACCTGTCAAGAGCCAATGTTCTAACCAGCTCCCCTTACCAGTGATTTTTTCAGCCTAACAAGAAAACACCTTATTTTTGCTGCTTGCCTGAGATGACTAACAGACGGATTGTCAATGCATTTGGCAGGCCCTACTACATGGTATTTGGGCTTGGTGTTTCACCAACTCTGCAAGGCAAATTATTCTAAACCTTCTCCAGATGGTGCCTTTATCTTTGTTAGGAGTTGCATTGAGCGGATTTATTTCCATATCACCATTCTATTAAGCACAGCACACAGCGGGAATGATAAAGGTAGACACAACAGACAAGATCAAGATTTTCAGAACAATCACCCTGACCCCCATACATACAAAAACAACTTGCATCTCCTACACATATGTACCTTGGGTGGTATTCAGTGCTAGTCCTACTCAGAGTTGACCCACTGAAGTTAATAGAAGTGACAAACTTAGGGTCACTCATTTCAATGGGCTTAGCTGAATACAACCCCTTATATTTGCCCGCCTGCATGGATGGTTCGGTGGATAAGGTAAAAGAGTATATATCCAATCCGTCCCCCACTCCAAAAGACTGTTCACGCATTGCTGATCTACTTTGTAATCTGCACAGTAGACAAGGAAACCTGTATGTTAATGAATGGAAGGATCCATTATCAGCAAAGCCTTTTCCATTTTTGCATTGAGTTGGGAATAGAGGAAGCTGCCATGAGTAACCAATGGGCCATATGGAGACAAGTCCTAAATATGGATTTCTCAGCTATTTTAATCCTGGTTATTGCACAGATTATCTTGGGAAGGGGAAAGCATGAGTCTTGTTAGCATATGCCAAATTTACATAAAAGTATTTTCTACTCCAGTCATAACTTTTGAGCTAAATGTTTAGTCCTGTCAGGTTTTAGGCCACCTGTCAAGATAAACAAGTCTTTACAGGTAGCCCGTACCGTTCCAGTATTTTAAGCTCCCAAAAGGGAGGAGAGGAGAGCACATTGCAGCCTAACATCTGATAACTTCTTTATAAAGAAAACCACAAGAAAAACTACTCAGTTAAAACTAAGATGGCAATAGCCAGGTCATTCTTATGAAGAAATGAGATGTGGCATCTTCCAACAAAGCTTCCATGGAAAGTCAGCATGCAATGCATACCAAAATCCTGTAGAGCTGGAGATGATGGGTTCCATGGATTCCAGCCATGATTGGCACTTTCAGTATTAAATTGATTGTCTGCCACTCAAAATGGCCAATGGCAGGCAAATACGGTTTGTAGTAGAGGTAGAGTGATATCTCTACAGCTATAATGCATTGTGTCCGGCGGTGGCTTCCAATTCAATATCCAAATTTCAAGCCACGCGTCACTTTGTTCTTTTTCTCCTGCAGTACCCTAGGAGTGCCAAGTCCATAGGATTATGGAACTGGAAGGAAGTAGGAGGCAATTAAAAGTAATTCCTGCCTTCAAGGCAGGATCTTCCACTTAAACCCATGTTGTCCAGACCAGTGTGCTAAATAAGAATGAAAGATAACACTGCATGATACAAGCAAGCAAGGAGGTGTATATACCACATAATCAATGGGAGGGTAGTGGCTAGATTCAGACTGGTGCAATCTCCCCCCCTCCCCCCCCAGTGAGGCTCAGCTGGCTGTGGACAAGTCACTGTAGTTCTGCCTAATCTCCACTGCAGGGTTGGTTTGAGGGTAAAACAATCTTTGCTCCAAGTCATGGCCTTGGAAGACCAAAACACTTTTAAAAGAGCCAGTAACCTTGTCAGCAGAACATTTTCCCCAATATTAGACCCTCCCCAAGGAAGATATGGGGCCTGGGTCTACCTAATCCAGCATCCTGACTCTAGTTATAGCAGTCTTTAACGACACTAGCTCCCTTTCAATTATCTATCCCAAGTTAGGGAACACCATAATATTCTGAGTAATCTTTTTTTAAAAAAATCTCTAACTCAATGGATGATATTTTATGTTTGTGGCTGAATGAGCAGGCTGGGGCTATGCGTGCTGTTTGTTTCCCATCCAGGCCAAAACATCTAGGGCCAAGTTTCTGTGAGCCTCTAGCCTAGCCTCTGTTTAGCTGCCTCCTACATCAATGGGTATGTAACATTTGACACTACCAAGTGGCACAACCATCCGTTCCAGGAGCTGGATGTGACCTGTCCAGTTGCACACTCCCTCTAGCTAACCTCAGCAGCAGCAGATGTGGCACCTGAGCATCCCACATGTTGCAGGCCACCTTCTTGCATTACCCCAGTGACACATGAAAGACCTATGCTGGTACATCTCCCGCCGCCGCCATATAAGAATCCAATCATGTTCATTCACACTTTTTCCTATTGAGTAAACAGGCTAAGGAGGATACTGGAGAAATGCTCCAATTGTGGCTGTTGTTGGGCAAGTACACTTAGAGAAATACCTAGGTAAGAAGCTGCAAGTGGAATGCGATGGTGATACCGGAAAGGTTCTGTGCAAAGTTTTAAAGTGCATGGTGACCGCAATGGATAAAGCCTATCGTTGTGCCTCAGAGGATATGCATTGGTGATTGGATTTTTCTCGAGAACTGTGGATGTGGACCTGCCATACTTAAGCTCTTTCAACCATGTGAGGTGACTCTCATGTTAGTCCCAATGAGTTCAAATGGACTTATTTTCAGGTAAGTGTGTATATACGATTGCTACCTAACATCATGTTGATTCTGAAGGGCAAGTTAAGGGCATGCTTAATTTCCCTACTGAAATAAATGAGGAAGCCAAATCCTTTGAAAAGAATTGTTTGGGAAGTTATAGGGAAAGTGTTACCTGTAGCATTTGAGCTGCAATGGATCAACGTTCACAGGCTTAAGCCACATGTGACCCTGCAGCTATCATGCACCAACTTTGGAAAAGCAGTCCAATTTTTGCAGGTTTAGAGTGGTGCCCTTCCAAAGATAGGTGGAGGTGAGTGCAAGAGGTGATCTCATTCATTCTTTCTCACATCCACACCCTGCATTTAAACCACATGGCTTCCCCCAAAGAATCCTGGGAACTGTAGTTTGTTATGGGTGCCAGGAATTGTAGCTCTGATTAGAGGTAAGCTACAGTCCCCAAGATTCCTTGGGGGAAGGCATGTGCTCTAAATTTGCATTAAATGTATGATAGATGTGACCCTGGGCTGGAGAGCTAAAGAAGTTCGGGATCTCCTGGTGCCAGCCTTTCACAAACAGGAGTCCAATTACTCAAAGAGTTCAGGAAAAACTAACCATCCTCTTTGTAAGAGATACAAATGCAAGGGGGGGAAAGTTACCAGAATGATTTTTTTTCCTTATACAATTAAAAGTGCAAACATTTTGCATTGGAAGAGGAGTGACACCACAGAGAGAGCTGGAGATCTGATCGCTGTTTCACGATAGCACAGAGGGGTCAGCTTTTTATAAGGTTTAAAAACTGAACAGCTTTCCTTAGAAGGTGGCTGAAGCCCCTGCTTCAAAGCCTAGAATGGAGTTGACCCCTTCTGCAAAGATAGGGGTATTGATTGTCCATGTCCACAGCTGTGCAACTGTTGTTTTGGGGGACACAACTCATTCAATCTTAGAAGACTGACTGAGGAGCAGAGTCCTACTTTCTAAAGGGGGTGGGGTGGAAAAGGCATTAACAATACATGTTCTATCTCGCTCCTATGAAACACCAAAAAAGGCAGCCAAACATTAAAAACCTGGTATCAAAGAACCATTGTTTCAATAAATGGCAGACTGCATACAGAGAAAAACAAACGGTAGGCATTAAAACGTGCCCAGGACCTTTTCAAGCCACAATCCTACACAAGTGTAGTAAGTTCCATTACACTCACTGAGATATACTTCTGGACAAACGTGCATACAATCAGGCTGCTAGCATGCCAAGTTATAAACCAATTTGCTTATCTTGTGTCAATTCATGTTTGGGTCCCTGAAACCAAAAGGGAATCTGTGCTCAAAGGAATTTTAAGAAAACCTGTTGTGTTTTACAAGAATTGGCATTCATTAGTAAGCTATCATCCACCACATCACCCTTTTGCTGAGGTGGTGCTAGAGGGAGATTAGGAAGGGCCAGTGCATCAGGAAGAGACTAGCTTCTTTCAAAATGACTATGTGGCAGGAATCCTGTACCTACATATCTGGGAGTAAGCAGAACCACTGCACAGATTTAGTTCTGAGTACACATGCACAGGATTGCACTGCATGTTTACAAGCAATCCCCAGGCACTTAAAGTGAGAACATTCTGACAAATGCACAGTTCCATTTGCAAACAGGGGTGAGGGGGGATAATAAGTGTGAAGATGGTATCTGTAGTTTCTCTATTTAACAAGGACTTCTCACAAGCATCACCATCAAAACTTAAATGCAGCCCTTCCTGCTTTCATTTTAAAAACTTCACGGCCCACAGAAGAGAAATTAATACTCGCACCAATGTCTTTATGAGGCTGCCTGGCATTCAGTCTGGCAAAGGCGCGTGTAAAAACAGATGATGGTGGAATTATGCCATCCAAAAATAAAACCTGAAACTGGACTCTGCTTGATCTCAACTCCACAACCCACCCATTTTAAAAGTACATCCTCCCTCCAAATTTATTCTCTTTTATATTTTAAACTTCAGTGGTGCGTTATTCAAATAGACAAGGCGGTGTTACAAAGTTCTGCTGTTAGAAGACTGAGTAACATTTGCTTGACCAGTTGCCCAGTCTAGCCTAGCAGAAAGGACCCGAAGGAATCATTTCTCAAATAGTAAATGTATCCCAAGGCTACATATTAGGCTACAGTCTTATCCCCACTTACCCGACAGTAAGCTGCTCTCAAGGGATACTATGTTCTATCTCCATTGTCAGAGGCGTTATGCTGCTGAACACCAGTTGCTGGGAATCAGAAGTGGGGACAGTGCAGCGCACTCAGGTCCTGCTTGTGGCCTTGTGCGGGGACCTGCTTGGCCCCATTGAGAACAGATGGCCTTATGTTCATAAGCCCTGGTGAACTCAATGGGACTTGCTTCCAGACAAACATGTATAGGATTTCACTATCCTGAAAAGGAATGAAGAAGCAAAGGAACAGTGCTTAGGAACAGCTGCTTAACCCTATCCTCCTCCTGCCATTTGCTCATCCTCAGCTGCTTTCCCAAAGGTGTGAGAAAAACAGCGTTGGCACCATTTTTGTGTCGATAAAGAGCAGGAAGGGTTAAGCAGCCCCTCTCCCTGTCATTCACAACTGCATCTTCCAAGGCTGTTTTTCATAATACCTGGAGAATGAGTCACACATTGCTGCCATGTAGCATACAGTTAGGTCCTAAACCATTCTCGCCAGGCCCCCCAAGGAAGGGTGAAAGCATTCACAAGGGGGCAGGGTGCTCTTAGTAAGCCCCACAATCTTGCAATACGGGCAACGTGACATGTCTGTTCCCCCACCGCCAAACACACACACCACTCTTCCAAATCCGGAGATGGAGAAAAGTGTTTCACCACAAATGGGCAAAAAGCTCTGGGGTTGGTTCCAACCCTTTTCCAGGTGGGAGCTGAAGTCAGGCCGTGCTTACCTGCTCCCAACTGGGACCTAGTAAGGTGCTTTTTTTTCACACATGAGAGAGTGGGACTTGTTTGTGGTAAGGTACAGGATTGGACAGTCCAGTCCTTGCTGTCAGAGCCGCGTTGGCTTCACTGTACATGGCTGTGTTGATGGGCTTTCCGCTCCTGCAACATCGCCCTGTGAAGCGTCTCCAAGACTCAAGGGTCTTGCCAGACCAAATCCAGACCCCTGAAGTGATCCCCACCACCAGGCACATGAAGTACTTCAGCATGAAGAGAGCATAGTCGGGCTTGAGTTTGGGTTTCTCTCCGGGGCACGCGCAGTTCTGTGCCGTCTCCCACCTCTCCCGATAGTGCTGCTCATAGATGTAGCACGCCACCACAATTGTGGCCGGGACGGTGTAAAGGACGGTGAAGATGCCGATCCGGATCATCAGCTTCTCCAGCTTGTCCGTTTTTGTGCCCCCTTGTTTAATTACACTCCGGATCCTGAAGAGGGAGACGAACCCTGCCAGCAGAAACATGGTCCCCGTGAAAAGGTACACTACCAATGGAGCCAGCACAAACCCCCGGAGCTTGTCTAGGTTCTGATTGCCTACATAGCAGATGCCAGCCACCGGGTCTCCATCCACGGAGCTCAGGGCCAGCACGGCAATGGACTTGACGCTGGGGATGAGCCATGCTGCTATGTGGAAATACTGAGAGTAGCTCGCAATGGCCTCATTGCCCCATTTCATCCCAGCAGCCAGGAACCAGGTGAGAGACAAGATAACCCACCAGATGGAGCTGGCCATGCCAAAGAAATAGATCAGGAGGAAGACCACAGTGCACAGGGCGGGTCCCGTGGTCTCGTAGTGAATGTGGTTGTAATCTTTGTTGCAGGCCACGCTGGCGTGGCCCACGACAAGTCGGATGATGTAGCCAATGGACACGAAGAGGTAGCAGGCAGATAAGAAGATGATGGGGCGCTCTGGGTACTTGAACCTCTCCATGTCAATCAGGAAGGTGGCCACTGTGGTGAAGGTGGAGATGAAACAGAGGACAGACCACAGGCCTATCCAGAAGGTAGCAAAAGTCTTCTCATCTTGGGTGAAATAGGGCTGGAAGCAGGGGATGGCGCAGTTGCGTACGTGACCCGTCTCAATCTTGTTGTAGAGAGGGTGGGACTCTTTGGAGATGAAGACCAAGGGCTCCTTGCATTCGCACACTCTCTTGCAGTTGGCCCCGCTCAATGGGGTGAGGTTTCTGTGGGCACCTTTGGAGGGGCGTGTCGGCTTGGTAAAAAATGGGGGCAACGTGGTGGCCTCTGTCCGATTGTAATCCATGCACAGCATCTCCGCGTCGCCCAGGACCGGCAGCTTGTCACAGTTCATCCTCTCTGGCCAGGCAAAGCCATATTGCCTCATCAAGGGAGAGCAGCCAGCTTTGGCCCTCTCGCACACCGACCGGCAAGGAGGCAGGGGCTTGGCATAGTCCAGCAAGCAGATGGGGGTATACATGCTGCAGAGGAAAAACTTCAGATCCGGCGAGCACTGGATCTCCACCAGGGGCCAGAACTGGTGCACCTCTAGCCCGGCTTCATCTTGCGTGTCGTGATTGAACTGGTTTGGCATGTAAGTCAAATTGTAGCCAATGCTCTTGCACATGGGGACAGTGATCTCCTGGCAGACGATGGCTTTGGATGCGGCAGCAGCAGGAGCTGGAGCCTCCAGCAAGAACAGCAAAAGGCTCAGCAAAGCGTCTCGGAGGCCGGCCATGGCACCAGCTATGGAGGCTGCTGTTGACCAACTGGGGGTGGCGGTGGCTGCGGCTGTCTTAAGGCTTCTGACCAATTCTAAGGAAGGAGGTCTTGTGGTTACTACAGGTGGCGGTGCCCAGGAGAACTTTCAAGGCACACATGATGGGGCACACACACCCCACTCGAGTCTTGCTCTCCCTCCCTTAGTAATCCCAAATCCTTAAATGCGTGGAGCGTTTGTTTAAAAAGAACACCACCGGGAAGCGTCTGTTCCCCTGCGGGGCAGGTGCCGTAAGGGGGATAAAACCCGGCAACACAAACCAAAAAGGCAAACTCCGCAACAAACCAGCTTGGAGGCGACTTTCTCCCCTGTCATGCTCGCTGGCTCTGCTCGGAAGTCCAGCGCAGCGTAGGCAGAAACCGGGGCTGGATCCGCCAGCGCCAAGTTCGAAGATCCCACCAGGAAGGAGAGAGGGGGAGGGGAGTTTGTTTTCAAAGGCTCCAAGCTTCCAGGTCCAAAAGTCCTTTCCTGCGAAGTCTCGGGCGGGCTTGGATCCGGCCCAGCCGAGCCATGTAAGCGGGCGCGGTTGGCGCGCGTCCTCTCCGGCCCGATCCCCTTCGCTTTCCTAGGGGAAAAGTTTGCCGGAGGGGCTCTGCGACCGCGGCTGGCGCGCCTTGGAGCCGGCGGGCCGCGTTAAGGAGGGTGTTGGCCGCGTGGAGCCCGAGAGGAGACCCCTCCGCTCTCCCATTCCTCCCATGCCGATCGGGCTTCAACCGCGTCGTCCCGCGGTAAACACCCGGCGGGCTCCGGTCGGTTCCACGGCCAGGGATCGTGGCCCCAAGCGAGCGAGCGAGGCGGAGGAGGTAGTCGTCGCTGGCCGCCCGGCGGGATGCTCCAAATCAGGGAACCGGCACCGCGTAGGACGCAAGCGCGACGCCGTCGGAGGCTGCCTAGACGCGTGGAACCCGAGAAGCGCCACCGCAGGCGAATGGAGCGCCCAGCCGGAGCCACCTGCGCTCTAATGCCTGGGCGGCAAGACCGCCCCCCGGGGCCCGCCCACCCGCGCTGGAGGCCGGCCTGGGCGACGCCCCCCCTTGCCTGCCCGACTGGAGGAAGAAAGCTTGGGGCCGGCGGTGGCGGAGGAGCCGGCGGGAAGGAGGGCTGCTTTGCGCCGCCGCCACAACAGCGACAACTCGTGCCGAAGGGGCCCGCCGTGTAGGTCTCTTGCTACAGAGAGAGAAAAGCCACGAAGAGTCTTAAGAAAGACTTTGTGCCATAATATGCTACGGTCAATTTTGTTAGCGTTTTAAGACTGCAACAAGACTGTCTGCTGAATTAACTTTGGGCATTCGCAGCTACCGATGTGACAACGGCCACCGGCTTGGGTGGTTTTTAAAGCGGGCTAGACACATTCATGGAGGATAAGTCCATCAATCGCTACTATGAGCCACCATGGTGAAATGAAACCTCCAGGTTCAGAGGCAGTGTACCTGCGAATACCTGTTGCTGGGGGGGGGCTGTTGTGCTGACCTCATCTATGCAGAGTTCCCAGAGGCATCTGGCTGGCCACATTGGGAAACAGGATGGTGCACTTGTTGCAATTTATGTTTAATTGTCACCAGGCAGAGCCCATAGTAACATGAGTAAAAAAAAATAAAATAGAAACAGAAATAAAAAGAGAGGTCCCTGTCCTGAGGAGCTTACACATTTACCTTTTCCACAGTTGGGAGGAGGGAACTATAGAGCAGGGATAGGGAACCTGCAGTTTTCCAGATGCTGCTGGACTCCGCCCCCCCCTCCCTGCCCATCACCCCCAGCAAGCATAGCCAATAGCCAGGGATGGTGAGAGTTGAAGCCCCGCAACATCTGGAGGGCTGCTATAGAGGGAGTAAATCAGGGGAGCAAGGGGTGCAAGTCAGCAGATGCCACCACTTGAAGGACTGTTTAGCCTTCAGGGCAAAAGAATTGTCCTCCCCGCAACAATATCTTAGCTTAGCACCTTGATCACCTGAATGTGATGGGAAGGGATGCAGGCGTGCAGGGTCCCCTTTAGAATTAGGAAAACAGGAAGCTGCCTTACACTGTCCAGCTCAGTACTGTCTACACTGACTGGCAGTGGCTCTCCAGGGTCTTCAGATGGGAGAACACTCCCAGCCCTACCTGGAGATTGCACCAGGGAATTTTCATGTGCAAAGCAGATGCTCTGCCACTGAATTATGGCCCTTCCTCTAAGGGTTGTTGTGTAATTAAAATGCACCCTGTGCTCCTTGGGGGATATGCAGGGTAGCGCACCTCCTCCTAGCCAACTCCAGTTGCGTGTCCAGGATTTCAGGAGCAGGAAGGGAGTTGACCTGCTGCAGAACTCCTCTTTTTTGCCTCCAGAGGTATTAACTCTGAGCGCTTCCAGATGACCCATTTATTGAGTATTCATCCTGATTTGCTTGCAGGAAGATTAGATGACATTGGCTATTTCATGAACATGAATTCTGATTTGTTTAGGGAGTGGTTCAATGACATCGCTCCAAAACAAATGTGATCCCACATTTCCCCTTATTGCATTTTTCTTATCGCAAATAGTCCAATCTTTTGGGGAAGTAAGTTTTCTTATTCAAGATCTCCAAATCAACTTTAATTGTGCCGCGTGAATTTGCCAGCATGCGGCTGAAACCCACTCAAAAATAGTGACAATCTGGAAATGCCCTCCCTCTTTGGTGCTCACATGCTGTACTGTTGACGTTCAGGATGCTGAAACCTCTCCCATGCTCTGCAGGCAGGTTCAAGGCTTTGAAATCAGCCCCAAATTTTCTACTGCACCCCAGGAATTGGGGGGAGGGAGAGAACAGGGACATTGAAACTTCGAGCTGAGCACTGCCATGAGATTGCATGATGGAGATGAGATGGGAGTACTTGTGGCTCTGAAGCAGCCATTGGAAGAGAGGATTTCCCCCTAGAATATTCCCCTGCCACTGTAAGTCCTTGCAGTCCCCCCCACCTCACTTGTCTGTCACCATTATGCATCTCATATCATGCCAGCTGTTGGAGCAAGTGTCATTTTAATTGTTTTTTGTCCCAATCTTTGAGGAATGGCTTGAAGTCATAGACACATAATTAAAACCCTGCTGGATAAGACGGACGGTGCTTCCAAACTGCTGGTATTTTCAGATGGGATTCAGTCACCTACCAGCAAATCCAGGAATAAAAGCTGATTTGGAGCTCTTGGGCAACAAATCTGCTTCTCCAAAAGACTGGACATATTGCAATAAGGAAAGCGACAGGAAAATGCATTGGAAAGTGTGAGATAACTCTTTTATGCAGCATCATCTAACTTTCCTGTAAACAAATCAGGATGAATGCTCAGTAAGACAGATCATCTAGACACGCTCTGGGGGGGTCCATCCAGCATCCTGTTTTTCCTAGCGACCAGACAAATGCTTCTGAAAATGTCACAACCAGGGCACAAAAGCAACTCCTTACCCCAGCTACTTGCCCCCCCAGTCCAGTAGCTATTATTCAGCAGCACACTGTCTCTGAAGCTGGAGATCCACATAACCATCGACAGACCTCCACAAATTTGTCTTGTCTCCTTTCAGAATCACTAAAATCTCTGGCCATATTGACCACATGTTGAAGAAGCAAATTCCCCCAGTTAATTTTGCCTTTGATGAACAAGTGCTTTCTTTTGTCACAGGAAGGAACACAGGAAGCTGCCTTATACCGAGTCAGACCATTGGTCCATCTAGCTCAGTATTACCTACACTGACCAGCAGTAGCTCTCCAGGGTTTCAAGCAAGGGACCCTCCCAGCCTTACCTGGAGATGCAAGAGCTGGACCAGGGACCTTCTGGATGCACAGCAGGTGCTATACCACCAAGCTACAGCCCCTCTCCAATCCCTTTGGCCTAAATCTACCACCCACCAATTTAATAAAATAAGTCAAGAGTAATTAAGGGAACATTAATGCATGATCTTATTATATGTTTTTTATTACATCCTTTTATTTTTGCTTTGTGCTCTTAACATTTTCTGTAAGTCACCTGGAGACCTTTTTTCATATAACAAGCCTTGGCTGGGAGTCCAGAGTCTGTGAGTTCAAATCCCCGCTTGTGTCTCCTGGGTGTCAAGGGCCAGCTAAAGATCACCCCCACAGGGAGTGGCTCAGGGGTGACGTGCCCTGCCACCTGGGCAGCCGTGGGCAAGCTGCAGAGTCCCAAGGAGCCCAGTTGCCCCCCAGCTGGCAGTTGTGGACAGGGAAGGGGCTGGCTTGTGCAGCTGTGGCAAACTGAGCAGGCCCTAGCTGGGTGGGGAGGACTAGCCTCAGAGGGAGGCAATGGTAATCTCCCTCTGAATACCGCTTACCATGAAAACCCTATTCATAGGGTCGCCGTAAGTCGGGATCGACTTGAAGGCAGTCCATTTCCATTTTTCAGTATGTAGTAGCAGTAGTTTGCTTTAATTAAAAGTTAAAGGGGAGAGAGATTTTTCTAACCTTGTGATTTCACAGGGAAGGACAGCAGCACCTTCCAAATATGTGCACCCTTTCAAGGCTGATGGAGTCATTGTAGCCCTCTGGCTAGTTCTGAGTGTGTGATGCATGTACGACTTAGCCTGTACTTTGGAAGTGGTAGGAGAATCCTGCTGGGATAATTGAAAGATAAAATATTGAAACTTCATCTTCTAGGTGGCAAACTGGGACAACTGCTAGTAACACAGATATGGGGTTATTTCTTCACATGGCTTTCCAGGCAACAGTGAGGGAGTGTCCTTGTATTGTCCAGGCACAATCAAGCCTGGTGAAGAGGTGCTAATAATCCTCTTCAACTTGCAGCACTTAGCACCTCTTGGGTAGGTGCTAAGTGCTGCTAATGAAAGGGGTGTTTGGTAAGAGAATCACCTGTGGAGTACATTGAGATGTACAGAAACAATTTAGGGCTTCTAGTTCACTCACACTTATCTTCACTGGTCCTCCCCCTCCTCCTTTCTGGAAAGGAGAATGTTTTCGTCTACAAACAAGAGGATACGAATCTGAAGAAAGCCCCATCAGTTGGCATGTTTGTTAGCCACCCTCTCTCCTACAGTGGCCAATATAGATGACATCTGAGGACGTGGATGCATTATGGCTTGGTGCTTACCTAGAGTTACAATGATTTCTATAGCACTTTGCTAGTGTTTCATATTTCTTAACTAATTAATGAGAGAAGAAAAATGCTACGTAACGATGGAAGACATCACAACAAGAGCCGGTGTGGTGTAGAGGTTAAAGTGTTAGACTAGGATCTGGGAGACCAGGGTTCAAATCCCCATGCAGCCATGAAGGTCACTGGGTGAGCTTGAGCCAGTCACTGCCTCTCAGCCTATCCTACCTCTCAGGGTTGTTGTGAGGATCAAAATGGGGAGGGGAGAACCACATACACTCAAACACAACTTGAGCTCCTTGAAGGAAAGGTAGGATATCAATGTAATTAATAATAATAAATAATATTCTTTACAGCTGGGGCACAATCCAACAAAGGGACAAGGTCAATTAATGGGTGGTTAATGCTGTATATAGGATTGTAGTCCTTGATCTGAGCAATCCCATGGACACGCATTGGGGTTTATATAGGATTGCACTATCAGAGCCACATAAATGTAGGCAAAATCTTTAAAAGTCATTGGTTATCTCTTTTCCTGACAGTCCCTAACGCTTGCCAGACTTCACAACTTTCAGCACGGTGTGAATTTGCACAGTGTCAAAAAGTACACATCGATGACCACTTATTGGGCTTGTGGTGCACTTTTGCCTCCGAGTTCAAGGCTCAGTGTTTCAGGAGTAAATAATTCTAACGAAGTAATTCAATCTATTGTGCCTGATAAATTGATAATCTGTCCACATGTTTGTGGTGAACTCTGATAATGGAGTCAGATTAGCCTGCATAAAGGTGGGGTTCACCTGCGTATTCCCCAATCTATGCTCATGAGCTAGGAGTTTACTGGGTGCATGAGAAGCCCTGATAATTAGATAATCATTCATCATGACATGCAACCATATATGAAGTAGATTTCTGCTTGGGTGACCCTTGCCTGATCCTCAGTCCCATCAATTTGTTTATTGATGTTATAAACCAGGGTGTCCACTTAGGCCAGAGATGGGAAACCAGCCCCTGGATGGGGGATGGGAGTCAGACAGAAATATTTTAAGCAGGCACCAAAAAGAATACATTGAAGGTGCCTACGTGATGTCAACAGGCAGGGAGTATGGGTGCTACCACACTAAAAGTCCAATTTCTTACAAGTGTGAAATGAGTATTATGTAGCACCTGTAACAGTGCCAGTTCAGCACTTTATTTAGATCTTACTACTATTACTGATACTATGTTTTATTCTTTGTTTGCCAAATGGCTACTAAACTAGAGGTAATATATGCTTTTTATTATCCAGTAATGTTTCCCTCAGGCTATTTTTTTTCTTTTAGCATTTGCAGAGGAAGACATATCTGGCCACAGAGGATGCCCTCCCCAAACACATTATGTCTACATGCAGTTCTGTTCTGAAGATGTGCCGCTTGATCAAGAGGAGGCAAAAATCATGAGTAGCAACTCATGCAGAGATCCAATATGCACCCTCCTTTGAGGTCAGAAATTTTTGCTGCATCAGGAACGACTGAATGTAAACATGAATGTATTTCTCATGGCACTCCAGCAGGTCTCTCATCACACAGTCATGAGCTATGGCAGACAGTTTAGGAATGACTGCATGCATGGAAGCCGGATAGAGGTATCATGGCCAGACAGACACTGCTTACTGCCTGGCTTATTTACAGACTTTGATTTGTAGGTTGCCCTGACACTTGGGGTGGATAATGAAGATGTTTCCTTATCTTAATCCTCACAGCAACCCTGCAATGACTGTCATTACTACTCCCATTTTACAGAAGAATGACTGAGGATGACTTGCAAAAGGCCACCTATTAAGTGCACGGCGGAACTAAGGTTTGAACGCAGGTCGCTCGAAACCAAGCTGAGTGAGTTCCTTTACTGTAGGGCAAATGGAGGTATGCAGCACACTTCCCACTGCTCCTTCTTCGCAAGGGAAGCTTAAGGTTGCGTTCTCTTGTCTCCTCCATTCGTGAACAGATTTTTCAAATGCCCCTGACAAAATTCCATCACGCAACACACCCTGATGCGAAAGCACAATTGCAAAGACTGGCCTGTTTGCCTTCCTCTATACAAAACTGCTACCAAAAATAATAATAAAAAGGCGAGTCCTAATTTGCCTCCAGTGTGTAAACAGCTTGAGAAAGGCTTAATGCTACGTCGGTCTGATTTTTATAAACATGCGGTCTATTATGCTAGGAGGCTGGCTTAAAGAATGGGAGAGAAGGAACACATCAAGTGAGTGAAGTGGAAAGGTGAAGGTACTGTATAACCTCTTAACCTTTCAACCTGCGCCTTTGTCCTTCCCAGTCTGCTCTAAGAAAGTTAACTTTCCCCGTTCCCCCCTCACAGATGTGGTGTTGTCACTTGCCTGAGATCTAAATCATTTTTGCTTGCTTGCCCACACATGACTGTTCCAATCCAGTTTTCAATACGAAGGAGTGCTGATTTATTTATATATCATTCATGTAGTTATTTGTTTAACAGCCCACACTGTTCCTACAGCTCAGAATAGATAAAATGGTATTTTACTTCAATTAACAGCAGGGGTAGCCAATGTGGTGCCCTTCGGACGCTGTTGGAGTCCAACTCGCAGCAGTCCCTGCCAGCAAAGCAACGTTCAGGGATGGTGGGAGTTATAGTCCAATGACATCTGGAGGGCACCTCGGTGGCTACCCTAATTTCACCTCACAAAAACCTTGTAAGGTAGGTTGCTGTCAACTCCCCATCCCCAAAGCAAGTCTTATGTGCCTTTAACAGCTTGCAAAATGGGCAAAACAAAATCCAGCCCATGCAGTTTTCTCTGTCATTTGTAAGAAAGGCTCCACCTGTTGAATATTGGCTTTTGACCCAGGTGTTAAAGACACAAGAGTCCAGACATTTAAAAACATTGTGATTTTTCTCATTTTACAGATGGGAGAAACTTGGCGAGTCAATGAATGAGCTAGAAGAGTGTCCTGAGCTAAGAACATAAGAAAAGCTCTGATGGATCTGAAGAAAAGGGACATCTAGTCCAGCATCCTGTTCCCAAGACTGGCTAGTAAGACCTTTCCAGAAAGCCCACATGGAGGGCACGAAGGCAGCAGCCTCCTCCTGCTGTTCTCCCACCAGCAATTGGTATTCAGAGCCCTTTGTGCATGTGCGGTTAGCTATCTTCCATGAATGCTGCCTAATCTAAAGATGATACAAATGGAAATATTGTCTCCTCTTCCTGCTTCTATTTTGTCCTCCAAGTCTGCACAGAGGACCATTTAGTACATTTCCAGAGGAGTAGCTGTGTTAGGCCTCATCTGCACTATACATTAAAGCTGTATCATACCACTTTAAACAGTCATGGCTTCCCCCAAAGCATCCTGGGATCTGTAGTTTGTGAAGGGTGCTGAGACTTGTTAGAAGACACCCATTCCCCTCATAGAGCTGCAATTCCAGAGTGGCTTAACAATCAGTCCCTCTTCCCAGGGAATTCTGATAACTGTAGCTCTGTGTGTAGAATAGAGGTCTCCTAACAACTCTCAGCACCCTTTACAACCTGCAGCTCCCAGGATTCTGTGAGGGAAGTCATGACTGTTTAAAGTGGTATGATGCTGCTTTAAGTTCATACTGGAGTTGGGGCCTTGGGCTGTTGAAGCAAAAATAACAAAGAGCCTTGTGGCACCATAAAAATTGCATGGGTTGGAAACATGACAACGAAGTGCAAAAATCACCAGTTAGAGTTAAATGTACACAAAATAAGCACAGTACCCTTTACAATAGCAGTAATTGATGACAACACAATGCTAAGTAAATTAACACCTGTAGTGGGACAGGAAACCACTATCTCTATTCACTAGCACACACAAAAAAACCATTTGGTTTATGAAATTACCTATAGCAAACAGTTATTTCTATCAAACTTTTAAAAGCAGGGAAATTGGGCAGCTACGGTGAACGTACCAGGGGAGCAGGAGACCTGACCTTCTCTCTGAGATACTGTACTGCCATACAAATTTGTCAAAATGCAAACACAATTTGGGTTGGTCTTTCACAGTCCGTCCTTCACAGTCCAATCCGCTCCCTGTGTAGCTTGGAAGAATTTGGTAACATGCCTCTGAGCATATGATGAGAGGTGGCAACACTGCAATCAAGACTACATATCCAAAGATGGAGAATTACAGTTTTTGTATGTTTGCTGGTATTCTTACTTTCCTCACTGTGTTTCTTTCCTATATTACTACTGTTTCTGCAGAGAATCTAACCTAGAAAATTATATTTCACTCATTATTCATCCTAGAAATCTGTGTTAAATTTATTTTTATTAATTTCAAAGCCTTTTTAGCGGTCAATGTAATATGATGGTGAAGACAGACTTTTGTGTTTCAAATTGGAGGTTATGTTCTATTTCTATTTTGGGCGCATTAATAGTTGAATCTGAAACTGCAGCTTTGATGTAAAATTAGTCTGGTTACAATATGTTGCTACTTAAGCAGTGAATCTAACTGTTGGAGAAAACAAACTTGGCCTGCCCAAGATGCATGTTTTCAGCCTGCTATATTTAAAACACTCCACTTAAGGAAGGGTGGGCACGGCCAATTAGAAATTTGCTAGAATATATTTCACTTCCTGCTGTTTTATGTTATGCAAACTGAGACACTCCTCATGTCTACTGGAGACTATTCTGTGCCATTATTCCACAATTTTGGAGGTTTTTTAGTGTAAATTATGCAAACTGTTGGTGTACTTCACATATTCAGCAGAAACAGAAGCAAAAGAAAATAATGTACCACAGAAAACTTCACTAAAATTGCAAAGTAAATCAAACATATTTAAAGTGAACATCAACTATCTTAATATTATCATTTCCTCCCTGGTAAATAAGATCAGCACAGCACATGTCTTGCTGTACACTGCCCTGAGAGCTTGTTGCTATAGGGCGGTTTAAAAGCGTAATTAAATAAATAAATATCTGTTATTTGGGCTGATTGCGGGTGTTGCCACCACACACCATATGCTCAGAGGCATATGTTACCAAATTCTTCTAAGCTACACAGGGAGTGAATTGGATTGTAAAAGACCAACCCAAATTGTGTTTGCATTTTTACAGATTTGTAGGGCAGTCCAATATCTCAGAGAGGAGGTAGGTCTCCTGCTCCCCTGGTATTCTGTGCATTCACTATAACTGCCCAATTTCCCTGCTTTTTAAAGTTTCATACAAATATCTATTGGCTATGTACATTCTTAAACCGCATGGGTTGTTGTTTTTTGCCTATTAGTGAATTTCTCTGCTTTTCTAATCTGGGAGATAAGAAATGGGATCCTGTGCAAGTTTGCTGAGAATGGATTGATCATTTGCATGCTTATTGAGTTCAATGGGATTTACTCCACAGCAGTCATGCTTAGGATAGAAACTGGCCATGGGGGGGGAGGAGGAGGAGGAAGGGGGAGGGCAGGGAAGAGGGATGGCAGAGGGGAAGAGGGGGGATGAGAGCAGATTGGAGGGGAGGAGGAGGGCAGGTTTGATCATTTGCATGCTTGAGTTCAATGGGATTTACTCCTATGTAATCATGCTTAGGATAGGTGAAAGTGATCCCGGGGAGGAGGAGAAGGAAGGAGGGCTGGTGGGGGAGGAGAAGGGGGAGGGTAAAGAGAGGAGGGGGTAGGAGGGAGGGAGGGGGAGGGCAGGTTTGATCATTTGCATGCTTTTTGAGTTCAGTGAGATTTACTCCTGTGCAATCCTGCTTAGGATAGGTAAAACTGACCTGGGGCAGGGGCAGGGGCAGGATGAGGGGAGGAAGGGAGAGGGGGGCAGGAGATTGGGTGGGTGGGTAGGCACTGGGCAGAGTGAAAGCCTATTTCCTTTCCCCCACCTTTTTATTCTACAGCAGACACATGTAGTCTCCCACCCAAATGTAAACCAAACCAGTCCCTGGTCACATCCACACCAGATATTTAACCCGCTTTAAACAGTCATGGCCTTCCCCCAAAGAATCCTGGGAAGTGTAGTTTGTGAAGGGTGCTGAGAGTTGTTAGGAGACCCCTATTCCCTTGAAAGACCTACAGTCACCAGAATGCTCTGGGAAGAGGGGCTGACTGTTAAACCACTCTGGCCACTGGAGCTCTGTCATGGTTGTTTAAACTGAAATAAATGTCTGGCCAGAGTATGGGGCAAGATCAGTAATAGGATTATACGTACTCTGTGAACATAGCTGATTTTTAATTAATTTCAACAAATTATTAGACCACTGACCAAAAAAGTCCAACAGGGGTTTGTTTTACTCATGTTTCAGAGTTTAAAATCTGAATTCTCTCTGAGTGTTTTGTGTATCACCATGAAAACTTAGAGGGTGTTAAGCAAGTGTTCCCGAGTTCAGGAGTCTAAGTTTTGTACGGTTTTGTTTTGAAATGAGCTTATGGGAAGCAACAGAATGGCATGCGGGTATTTTCAATTTAACACTGCGGAATGTGAAAAATCCATGCTGGCTATAGTATACAGTCACTGTCATGGCTGTATAATTCAGACCTAATGATTAGAATCAAATGTAAGTTTTTGTTTTAATGCAACTATTACACAATGGTCCCCCTTTGAAATACCTTTGGTGGATGATCATTCATAAACCAAAGATATGTATATCTGCATGGACACTCTGCTGCTGACTGTCATTCTCCACCAGAAGAATTTCAAAAGGAGATTATTGTTACTACAATTGGGAAACAGCTGGAAATAAAAAATCCTTGCTGATCTACAGCAGATCACCTGGAGATCTACCAGTGGATCCAGATCTACTTTCTGCCCACTCCTTAGACTTTAGAAAACTAAGCCACACTTCAGAAGAAGGAAAAAAATAAACAAGAGGAGGAAATGTGTGCAGTAACACTGCTTAACTCCTGCCACAGTTAATCTTTGACACACACAGAGACCTGAGGACACAGTCATTGATGGGCAGGGTTTCAATGAGCAAGAGCTTATCACAGCTCAAACCCCACAATTTGTTTTCTGTGCCAAGACTCAGCTTCAGCACAAGTGAGGGAAATAATACTTGAGACAAAGTAGGACAATTCTTCCCTTCAGCTAGCCACCACACATCTGAGGAAAGGGTGGAGGGAAAGGCCTTCCAAGATGACTTTCTGGCTTCTAGAACCTTCACAGTTATGTCATAAATCTGGGCCGTCTGTGAACATGTGTGCAAAATATGAGATTTTTTTGTTGATGTGTATAGAAACAGGAGTAGATCCACAAACTCTTCCCTTTCACTCTTTCTGCCACCCACTTCTCCCCCCCCAATTGTTTCCCTCCTCCTTGCCACAAACATGAAATGAGGCAAAGGGCTGCCTGTTGCCCCCCCCCCAAACCACCACTGTTTTCATTACCATTTTGCTGGAAAGTTTTTCCTAATGGATAATAGCATTATGGAAGCACGTGACAAAAGAATCATTAATCGGTCAGAATATTTTAATCTTGAATTGAAGCAGGGATGGGGAACCTTACGCTTGAGGTCCATAGGTGGCCCTTGGGACTCTCCCCAGCTACACCCCCTGCTTTGCACCCTCCTTGAGTATTTCTGCCCGGTTGAAACATATCCTTGACCTCTGAACATGCTTCTTGCTTGCCTAGATGGCAGATAGAGTGGGTATGAGAGTATGCGTAGAACTAGTCTTTTGTACATAGGCAAAATTCATATGTGTTGCTCTGTTTATTTTCACCTCTGGTTCCAACCACCAAAGGTATGTGGCCCCCAGAAGTTTGCCCAGAAGGGAATGTGGCCCTCGGGCTGAAAGAGGTTCCTCACCCATGAATTACAGTCACTAATTTGCCCCCAGAGTAAGGTGATGTTGTTTTGCAGAATGTAAACAAGCTCTTTGTTTTTGGTCAAAGTTGCATATCTTATAGGTTTTTCTGCTCTGGAACATTCCTTATACAACTTTGGACAATCAGACTTTGCTCATTTTAAAATGTCAGGGCTATGTATGCAGGCACAGATGTGTTTGGTTAAGCATAGTTTCTCTAAGAGAGTAAAGTGAAGTCCCATTTGAGAAACTGCAGTGATAAATGATTCTAGGTCAAGGAAAGTCATTATGTATTTGTTGTGTAAATACCTATCTATTATGGTCTATGAATCTGTGAATTACACCAGCACACATGAAGAAACTTTCTCCCTTCCCTTACATTGGTTTAGCAGAATACAAATGGGTCCTTCAAATCAATTAGGGCCCATTGTGTTAGAAGCTATTATGTAACTGAAAACATTTCCTTTAAGGAAACATGCATTACTTGCTTAAAATAAGCTGATATTCAAGAGTTCTCTGTCAGTACAAATGCCTTTTAGGATTGCCTCTATGCTTAAATGCTTAAATACATTGGGTTGTATACACATAAGTGATACTGAGGGTAGACCCCCTGAAATCAATACACTTAATTTAGTCATGTCCATTGATTTCAGTGGGCCTACTGTGAGCATGACTTAAGTGGCTATAATGCACTGTGTTTTAACCATCAAATAAGGAAGTGTCTTTTTGTCTTGATTTCTTGTACATAGTTGCTAAAGGTGCTTTTTTCCTTGGCACAGGACTGGACACTAGATGGCCTTTAATGGCTGGTGCCTATTGAGTGTTGGAAGCACCCTAAGCTGCTTGTGTGGGAGCTAGAGAGGAACACTTTAGGACAGGGATAGGGAACCTCTGACCCACAAGCCTAATTGCATAGTGGGGAGCATAATTGGGTCCACCAGGCCTTTCCATTTAGCTGATGAGGCCATTTTGACCAACCCACACCTACCTGCCCAACATATGCTTGCTCTGATATGGTGTCAGGTGTGGGACCGATAAAGACATGGCTTGGCCAAAGGGGGTCTGCAGGCACCACCCGCAAAGCCCTGTGCATGGTGCTCTGCAAGCACTGACAGTCACTTGATTGTCAGGGCTTGCAAAGGGCAATGCAAGGCCCAATTATCAGTGGACTGAATAGCTGCATGTGTGATTTTTGCAAGCCCTGATGATCAGCTGATTGTCTATGCTGGCAAAAGCAGGTCACCTGATGCCATTATAACATCAGGTTATTGACAAATGTGAGCCCTGCCCATCTGTCAAACTTGGACATGGGGGGGGGAAGAGGATCTGGCCCACTGGCTGGACCCAGGTCCCCGACCCTACTTTAGGAGTTGGAAGGTAACTGACAAAGGAGTCGGAAGCCTGGGTTTTTGCAGTGGGCTGTGTCCTTTTGAGGAAACTGATGTGGCTTAAACATTAATTCAGTGTGAGTGCTTGCCTGCTTCCACTCCTCAATTTGCATTATTGTAAATAAGAATATTGCAAAAACACCTCTAAGTCCCAGTAACTTTTCTTCACAATGGACCTGATCCTTTTCAAAGGCTGCCACAGAACCTCCTACCACTCAGGAAAGTAGGAGGCATAAAAATATAGTTTTTGAAAAGTATATTGAAATGCATGCTTCAGGCTTTCTTGGATGTCCAATGCTATCGGGTTTATATTTTCATTAAATGACAAGGACTCTTATATGATGTAAAGTTCCTACTGCCCCCAGGTGAATGGAATAAATAATGAAATCTCTATACCCCAAAGGATTCAACCTTTAGAGTGCCATAACACGGCAGACTGATTGATCTGCAAAGGAGTCATATTTGTATCTTGGCCCAGTTATATCTTGACTTGCGCCCATCAAGAATAGGAGAGGAACATCAGTAGCCCAAGGGGCAGGGCTTGTCCTGCCATGAGCCAAGATGAGCCCTTTGCCTCAGGCAGCAAATTGGGATGAGTGGTGGAATGCTCTGCTGCTGCTATCCACTGCCACTTATCTCCCCAAAGAGAAGGTAACTGAAAGCCTTTCTCTTGCACTGAAGTGTGTTTTGCTATGGCCGCTGGCCGCCAAACATTAATACATGAAAAAGGCTTTTAGCATCTGATAGCCAATGCCTAGGAATTCCAACACTTTGCTGCTCCTTGGCAATGGCTGCCGCCATCTCAGATCTCACCCTAGTGCTTGCTCTCTGAGGAAGGACCGGGAGAAGCATTGTGGGCCAAGAACTGCAATGGCACGGGATTCAGATGTAGAGCTGACACCATTGTCAATTTGTCATGGCAGGAAAAACTGCTGAAAGGCACTCCTGCGGTTGTCTGGGCCAGCAGCAGCAGCTGCAGGTGAACTGCTGCACTGCTTCAGATGGTGGCAGTGTAGGCCCCTCACCAAGGGCAGGTGGGGCACTGCCTACCTACCCTAAAGCCCCAAATGCATAGCCCAGTCCCATCTCTGCTCCTTACATTCATATTCAATATATTACCTCATATTTAGATACACTCTGGACTTGTTTCTGTCCATCTGTTGTTCTGGCCAATCATCTTTGGATAGCACAGCCAATCACAATCATTGCTATGGTTCCACCTGTCTCCAGGGGTAATAATAATAAATTCTAAGTAGGACTGGCATAGGGTCCCTCAGCACCTCCATTTTGATTTTATTTCCCACAGAATCTATCAGGAGTCCCTCAGAAATGCATTGGATGTTCCACAGCATCAGGGCAGGACTATGAAGAGCCTCCCCAATGCTCACAGGCATGCATTTAAATTTGAGCTAATCAGATGCATGCACTTGCAAATTGAGTTCCTTTCCCTTCCTTTTGCAAGCACCACCTTGAAAGGAGTAGTAGTGAATGAACCCAAGAAGCATGTTTAGCTGGCATGGGTGCCAGGGCAGAAATTTCATAGGCTGGACTAGACCCTATTTATAGCAGAGAGAAGAGCCGGCCAAGGAGATTCTTGGAGGCAAACAGCCCCTAACAATGTTTGTCTGGCATCGTAATGGGGGGTTGGGAATCTGGTTTCTTCATGGGCTGGGCTGGGCTCTATTTATTGTAGGAGGGAGAGATGGGGAAAGAAATGTTTGATGGCAAACTGCCTTTAAAAAATGTTTGGCTGGCATCATAAGGTGGTAGTGGTGAGAATTTGGTTTCTTCATGGGCCAGGCCAGGACTTTTTATTGTCAGTGTGGGGGAAACAGGATATTCTTGATGCAAATTGCCTCTTAAAATGTTTGGCTGGCATCATGGGATGGGGGAGAGTTTGGTTTCTTCATGGGCTGGACCGAGACTGGAGTTTTTCATATTGTCAGGGTGGGAGGGAGAGGAGACTCGTGGTGGCAAATTGCTGCAAGAATGGACTGGGGTGGACTGGACTTTTAACATTTTTAGTTCTTTAAAGTATCTGAATATTTGATATGGGCTTATGCAACATAATTAACTCCCATTAGCGATAAGAGCAAGAACTTATTATAATTATTTCAATTAAAACATTAGCAGTACTTTCAAGAGGACCAGATGTTTACTTTCTTTCTGAGCGCAGGACTGTCTTTCGTGATGGGGCATGGAGGTGTGGAAGAGAGCCGGAAAGTAGTTGAAAACATAGACATCCAGGCAATCCAGTTAACAGGGCATGTGCAGGGTTGTTGCACATTTCTAGCCCCAATTTCACTTTGAGTAAGGAGGTAGGACCTGTGTGGATGTGGTTGATCAAAAGGAGAAGGAATTTTGAGTTGAGCAAATCCCTGCTTTTATAAAAACAAGAAACTTAAGAGATACCTTGTGTTAGTGTCTTGAGTCCCTGCACCAGTGGAATCCTGGAATAATTTGTGGAACTTCCTGCTATGGTATTTACTACCCTGGGCTCCTGCTGGGAGGAAGGGCGGGATATAAATCAAATAATAAATAAATAATAAATAAAATAAATATTTAGAACTAGTCATATGGCATGAAAGACTCCTTTTTCTAACATTTTGGCTTCTTGATTTTCCCACCTGCCACATCTTTTCTCTGAGCAATAGGAGTTTACTGTTTACAGGATTGGTTTTATTTTTTTTAAAAGAAACTCCTGAAATCTTTAGCCAGTGACTATTATCCATTATACTTTAATTCACTCCTCTGGGTCAGGGAGGTTCTTTCTGCATACCAGGGAATAAGCCAGGCATAGCTTAAATAAAACATAATATTCCAGAATGTAATATTTGCTGTGACACATTGTCTCACATATATAATAAATATACCAAGGAGGAGGAATAATTTAGCTGTAGTAACTAACATAATCCTATTTATTTTTCTTAAGTAAGTAACCCTCTACTGTGTACTGTGGAGTTTACTCATGAGAGCAAGCATAGGACTAAAGCCTTTTGTAGTGCCTCCTAAATGTGAGTTTCCAGCAACTTACTTGCTTTGTGCATGTGTGTTTTTAAACAGGATTGGGAGAGCACTGCTGAATGAGCAGAGACCTAGTTTTCTGTTCACTACTGAGGAGGTACAACTTAGCTGTGCGCATACTCATGACAGCGAGCATAGGATTAAAGTTCTGTTAGGTGCTCAGTATTGTTAGTACTGCAGTTTTTAAGGACCCACTGTTTCTTTGCAAAGGAGAAGATAGGGAAAGAACCAGAATGGGTGGAGGCCACACAATTTTTCTCCCACCTGAGAAGCTACTGTAACAGCAGGGACCCCTTCTGAACCAAAGTAAGACACTTTACAGTTTAGTTAGGTGCTATTTGTAAAACTGCAATGCTTAAGTGTCCACAGTATGTTTGCAAGGGAGAAGGATGCGGGGGAAAAGCAGTTGGCTGTGACCTCATTGGCCACACACCCATAGCAGCCCCACTAAGTCTAGTAAGCACCAGCCACCACTGGATGGGGGGGAGGAGAGAGAAAGATGAGGAAGCCCGGGCAGTGGGAATCTTCTGCAGGTGGCAAACAGGTCTTCAGCCAGCCCTGTCAAGGCATCCTTTATTATCATGGCCCTCAAATGAGTGGACGTATCACCAACCAGCCCTCCTGAAAAGACCAGTAATGGAACTGACGGCAATGTCTGAGTAAAGAGCGGAGTTAACAAATGTTTCTCTTCATCTCTTGATCACACCTTGTAGGAAATATTTTTCCTCGTGTTGTTTTTAAATGCTCCAAATCATCAACATTTTCTAAAAACAAACAGCGGACATTATCCAGGCAGATATAAGCACTGACAAACCACACTGATTTCATTGGGCGAGAGCACAGCTCATGCTGTTTAACTTCCCCACTGAAATCAATGGGACCTACAGGCGTTTAAAAGCTTCAGCTGAGTTGCACAGGACATAGGCACAAAAGTGGCCTTGCAAAAAGTGTTGACAGGCTGGCTGCAAAAAAGAAAATGGTGATGTGGAGGGGGGGGGGAAGATGGCTTTTTCTTTTAGATTCCTGAAGGAAGGAAAACATTGACTCCCGAAAACTAGACCCCCAAATGTCCCAATCGTGCTGAAAACGCCACCTGCATAATTGGCCCCAAGCTTTTGGAGATAATAAAATCCAATTTACCTGTCAAAAAAGTAGGGCTGAATAGGTCGCAGCCAAATGGATTGGGGAATGGAGAGCCACTAGCTGCCTCTGAGCCCGTTTCTTTTCACTCTCCTCTCCTCTCCCCAGGCCGCCCTTTTCTCGCAGAGCAGAGAGGAGGAAAAGTTGGAACAATCTGCTAAAGAGGCACAATGTTCTTTGCACAGTTAGCCCACTAATTACTATTAAGCTCTAGTTCCCTTTTGTGTTCCAATGGGGAGCCTTCAATGAGAGGCCTGCCTCTTGTGCCTTTCATGAGGTTGGCCTAACCCTTGAATAGCAGACTTCTCCCCCACTTCTTTTCCCATATTTGGTGTCCTCCCCCTCATTCTTTCCTCCCTCCATTTTCTTCAGATGCCTCTTTCCTCCCCTCCTCCTTTCTTTACTTTTCTAGTAGCTTTTTTTAAATTATTTTTTTGGTCCGTGTTGTGTAAGGCCCTAAATGAATCTTGACTGCCCCCACGGCCGACTGGAGAAGCACAAAAGCAGCCCATTCCCCCAGCTACAGCGCCATTGTACACCCTAACAATGCACTAATTGGCTGTGACAATTGTGCTCTTGGGGAGGAAGGGATGGGGGTGGGTTGGTGGGGGCATGGTTCTTTTCTAATCAGCAAAACCCCACTAAATAAAATAATAATAAATAATAATAATAATAATAATAATAATAATGGAAGGAAGGAAGGGGGAGAGAGTGAGAGCAAGGCTTGGGTTGGAGGGGCAGCATTTAGCAAGCCATGAAGTTATTTAGTTTGGGTGAGGCAGAAAAAAATTACCAAGAAGAATTTTCATAAAAGGGTAACATAAAAGCAGGGGGGATAATGACACATAAATAAAAATTCTCTCCTTTCTTCACGGAAAGGGGAACATCATTCTGCTGACAGACAAAACCTGAGGAAGGAGATGGTACATGCAGGTGTATCTGGGATCCATACTTTGGGCCTGCTTCCCGCATGAACCTTGGCTACAAGAACATGCATGAAAGGAATAACCTGCGCTGCAACGTACATGTCTTTCATACACCCCAGTACTAGCACATTACATGGAAGCAATTCCCATTATTTATTTATTTATTACAGGCGGCTAACATATGGTTCCCAGGTGGTCTCCCATCCAGGCACTGACCAGACCTGAGCTGGCCTTATGTGCCTTCAGACCATAGCCTGGGACATTAAATTCACTAGGGGCACTTCCGGCTGGTTGTTGTATTGTGGGTGGGGTTCAATGGGATACCCAAATTCAGGTTGTGCAATTAAAGTGGGTCTGGCACTCTAGCACAAAGATCCAACATTCCACACACACACACCCAAAAAAACCAACCCACAGACTTTACAGTAAAGAATGTGATAGGAAAATGCACTGGAAAATGTGGGATAACAATTGCTTGATTCCACATTGCATACCTCCCTGCAAACAAATCAGAATTAACAGTTGACATTATATAATGTCTACACAAACTTTGCCCAAACAATAAACTGGTTGTCTGGAAGCAACCTAAGACTCTGGCAGTTTAAGGAAGCAGCTACGTATGCGCCCATGTGTATGTACCACAGAGAGCCACAACTTTCTGGTGCATATGCTGCTGTGATACACAGAGTTGCAAACACAGGTTACAATCCAAGCAACAGTGTTTAACAGTCCCACCAAATGCAGTGAGAAAGATTTAAACATGTGCTTAATTCTGCCACTGAAACCAATGAAGTGCAAGCATATTTAATGTTACCTGAATCATGGCCAAACATCTGATCACTGCTGCTTAAATTTCATTTTTGCAGGTATCCATAAAACAAGGTCAAGGTACCCATTAAAAAGTAATATGTGAAGTGGCCGTTACTTTCATGTAATTTGCTCTTAACTGGGCTGTTAGTGTGTGCATTGTATTGCTTCTTTCTAATATTTTCCCACCCACTGTGAATTTCAGGATTGGCTTTACATGGTCATTTTCCTTTGAAGATATGGTGTCTTTGTACTAATGTACAGGTTGAGCAGGCATTACAGAACGGTGTGGTACATACAGGCAGTGCTACTTCATGGGGATCACTTCCAGTTACATTAATTCTAGTTGCCTTGAGATAGTGTGGTGTAGTGGTTAACGTGTTGGACTACAACCTGGGAGACCAGGGTTTGAATCCCCACCTAGCCATGAAGCTCACTGGGTGACCTTGGGCCAGTCACTGCCTCTCAGCCTCATGAAAACCCTATTCATAGGGTCGCCATAAGTCGGAATCGACTTGAAGGCAGTACATTTACATTTTGAGATAAAGGGCTTCTTTTGGCCACTGATTGCCCTTTGACCAGCATCAGCACCCTAACTGGATTATGGGTTCCACCATGCTCAAAACTGAAGGAAACCTTTCCACTTTGCACACAAAGTTTATCATATTGTTTATTGTGATGTCCCTCCTTGTAAAAGTAAGTATGATGTAAAGGCTCCTTTCATAAACTAAGCAGGTTCTGCTTGGGGGTTTCCCATAAACATCTGGCTGGGCCACCATGAGAACAGGATGCTGGACTCGATGGGCCACTGGCCTGATACAACAAGCTCTTCTAATTCTATCACAAAAGCTTCTTACATCCAAGTCAGTGCACCTGTACTATGGATTGAAGGGGTCTGGGCAGAGCCGCCCCTAGGCATCGGGAAGCGGGGCAGTTGCCCCGGGCCCCACGCTTTGGGACCCCCCCCCCGGTCTTGGTGATCTGCTCACCAGCTGGCTCCTCCCTCCCTGCCTGCTCGCCTTTGCCAGGCAGGGCGCAGCACTCGCTCGCTCTCTTTCTGCCCGGGACAGGGGCTAGCTTGCCTGCCCGCCATGCCGAAGCCTCCGCCGCCACTCCTGCTGCAGTCAGTGAGCGGTAGCTGCCCCGGGGACAGCGAGCTGGGCCGGCAGTGCCGGGACTGGTGCCTGCGCACCTACGGAGGCGACTCAGCCAAGACCGTGACCTGGAGCAAATGTGGGGGGGCCCCAACTTTGCTTTTGCCCCGGACCCTGCACATGCTAAGGGAGGGCCTGGGTCTGGGTCAATATTCATATACATTTATGATTGTGCTGTAATGTGTACCAGATTGGTGATGGCTGTACCTTGAAATCTGGCTTTGCTGGTTCTAAAAAAATAGCATGCAAATAATGAGGGAGCCTTGTCCCAAGTATTACAAAATGGAGATTCAGAGCCATAGTGATGATGCACAATATTATTTGCCCAAGATCTCATTCCACTCTCAGCGTCAGAGAAAGTTGTGGAAACAACCTCAGTCCAATTCCTAGATAACAATATTTCATGAACAGCTAATCTGCCAAGACAACACTTGTGGCCTCATTCAATCATTCCAGGGAAGAAAGTATGCAATGATCAGTGTGTGCAAAAACTGACTAGGTACAAAGGAACACCTTTTTAACCACATATCAGGACTGACTGAAAGCCTTGTCCAGTTTCCAACTCCAGTTCCCCATGTAACTCTTTGTGCTTTGATCTCATAGTGGCAACAGAATCTGGAATCAACAGATCACACAAATTATGTATGTTTGTCAAGGAACATTATTACAACATCTGTCTGACCACTGTTGGAAACAGGATGGCGGACTGATACAACAGGGTGGTTTTTATATTTCTTAAGTCCTCCATGTAATTTTAGCCATTTAAGTGTTGAAATTGTTCCATGAAGAAAAGTCTCTGTGGTTGGGAGATTACACAGATGTGTCCTCAGACCTAATATGGAGACACATACTATATGCCTGATTGGTTTTTTCATTTTCTTTTTACCTAGCCATGAAAAGACTACTAAGAGCCACTTTTTTGTGCCATATGTGTGCAAACATTGTGGATCATGGGTTATGACACTTTCAGACAGCTTGCTCTTCCTCAAATGGCTTTTTCCCGAGCAGTATTCCAAATGTGGGAAAGCATGCATTTTGCACTTCATGGGGAGGAGGCAATCTGAAATATGATAACGGTTGGCAGAGAAAGGATTCATTACCCCCACCACTCCTTCTGTTCTGAGTGCCCCACTGGAAGCAGCTTTCCCTGGTTTTAGAAATGTGACACACACCTGCAGGAGCTGTCTAGTTTGGCTTTGAAGTTCCGAGCTTCAGCACAAAGCACATTTTTTAACGACATGCTTCCTGCAATATTGACTGTATTCTATTAAGCAAAATGCATTGCAGGTTTCTTGCAGCATTATTTTTTGGGATGCTAACAACCTGTGCAAGTTATACAAACATATATGTCTTGAATCAAGTTAGGCATGCTACTTAGCTCCCCAGTAGTTCTGTGAACCACAAGGCTGCAAATCATGACAGTGTTCTGTCTAGAGCTCTCTGCCGCTCATATTCATTGTGATTAGTTTTTAACTGTATGTAGCGCAGGGAGTAACTTCTGAAAAGCACATGGTTTCTGCAAAATGATAATACAAAATGGACGTACTGTAACAGCAGCCAATCAATTGTATCCCAAGGAGGACATGGAGGCTACCGCTTTCCTTGGCCTCCCACCCCCGATAATGGGAACTAGAAGGAATGCGTCTGAAATAGAGATGTTTCACTGCAGTGGTGTTTGCTGCCCATTCGGCCTAGTGGAGTGGAGGACAGAGCACCTAATGGGAAACAGAGCTAGGGGTAACAAGAGGCAGCATTAACAGTGGAAAATAATAATAAAAAATCAATCAATCCCAAAACATGGTGACTTCTTCCTTACTCAGTATCCCCTTTCCCTGTTCTTAAGCCTTCTGCAAACCAGCAAGTTTTCAGATCCAATGCTTTTAATTTAGTGAGCTCAGTCCAATGGATCCTCACACTTAAGTCATCACAGCCTCAGTGGTAGTCAAGGTTCATGCTTAAGCCCTTAGATGACTGAATTCTGCCATTACAAGTCCAATATCTAAATATTGTAGTACTCAGACATGGACTTGCAGCTAAAGGCTAGCACTCACTTTTGAGAGCAGAGTGAAGATCTCTTCATTATTTTTTAAAGATAGCTTAAAAAATATAACAGCCGTCACCAAGTCCCACTGTTGGGTCTGCCTCATTCATTTGTAAGCTCAAGGTGTGTACATTTACAGCACATGATTTTCCCCAAAGAATCCTGGGAACTGTAGTTTAAGGGTGCTGGGAATTGTAGCTTATATGAGGGGTAAATTACAGTTCCCAGGATTCTCTGAGGGAAGCCATATGCTTTCAATGTATGTTGTGTATGCAGCCTAAGTGAGAGCTGATTTGTGAAAAATATGAAGCCAGAAAACATACAGTCATACAAACATCTCTCTGTCTCTCTCTCACACACATGCTCTGTACATCAACTTGGGACTTTCTCTCATGCACACATACACATCATCATGTCAATTTTCTTCAATAGCCACAGGAGTAGATCTGTTTCCTCCAAATACAAAAAGATCTGATAAAAAAAGAATGAAGCCCGGCACAGATTCGAGGCCAGCCCCTTTGGAGTGAGGACCCTTGGCCCATTCCACTAATGATTAGATAAACTTAAACATAAACCAGGATTCATCAGTCTTTGACTCTCTTAATAGGTAGGAAGGCTCTTGCAAACCTAGTCTAGGCTCCTCTTTCCCTGCTGAGGCGGTCAGGGGTGGGGAAGGCTTTCACAAGCATACATCAAGCATGTCTTTCCCAGCTCAGATGGGGCCTGGCTTTTGTAGTTTAGCAAAAGCTTTTGCAAATGTGGATCCAGTGTTCTCTCCTTGCTCAGGCGAGGACACACCTGGCAGTGCAGAACATAGTTAAAAAGCAAAGTTCACCAGAGGACACATACAGGGAAGGGAAAAGGGTAGACAGCAACCTATTTTCAACTTAGTCATTGTGACAATTGTTGTGAAGCTCAATGGGCAGAGCAACTAAAGGTAGAAGAGAGACAGAGAAGCTGACCTCTTCCCAGGAGTCCCTGTCAGCCTTGTAGAATCCAGCCAGAACAAACTCAAAAGCACACTAGGGTTGAACTGGGTGGGTTCCAGATGGCTGGAGAAATATAAATCTCTCCCTTCGCCGAGGGCTCACTCAATGCCTCCTGTGCATTCTCCTCTGCTCTTCTCAATAGCCAGACTCACTTTCAACAACAGAAGCTGGGCTGCTGCTAACAGAGCGGCTGGCAGTAGAGTAGCCTCTTCAGCCTGCTAGCGGCAGCAAAGTGGCCTACAGATTGTTTGGGGGCGACCTTAATGAACACCCTATTAGGCTCCAAAAGCTATGTCCTGATTGGCTAAGGCACCAATGTAAACCCAATCCCAGATTCCCTGTTCACTGGTGGAAATTTTTGAGCTTTCCTGTCTGTCATTCTTCTTCCCTGAGGGCAATTTCTGCATTTAGTAGAAGTAGGGATGGAAGGATCTGTCAATTCTGGTTCTCTCAGTTTCTTGTTTTTCCAGTCTTAAATCTGGTTCTCCACATTTCTGCAGCAATTTGCAATTAAAAAAAAACCCCATGAACATTCTTCAGCATTTTTGTGCAAATTTTTCCTAATAAACACATTTTTGTATGCAATTTTGTCAAATCACACATTTTTGTGAGCAATGTCTCAATATAGTGCATTTTATTTTCACTAATATATTCATTTTTATGCACACTTTCCCCTAATATGTGCACTTTTGTAAACATTGGCTGGCGAACTGCATCACAAAATTCTGGTCAGTGTGCATTTCAAAGCACAGGTGTGTTTCAGTTCTCAGATTGTTACAGAAAGTGCGAGTTTGATAGATTCGACTTTAAATGTGAACTGAATCAAATTTCTCCCCCATCCCTAGACACAAGGCAGGGGTTTTGTTTTGTTGGTTCTTTGCAGGAGTGGGAGGGAAGCGACGGGAAGATGCAATGCAGCAGCATTTTTCAGGACTCCAGACTGGGCGAAAATGCAAGTGACGGATGAGGTAGGGGATGGGAGAGAGCGAACAAAGCCTGGGGACCTTTTGCTCTGGCTCAGGCTGATGGGGCTTAGCCTTCATTGAGCCGCCACTCAGCTATCAGACAACTATCTTTTTGGAAAAGTCATCTAAGCTAGAGGCTGTCACTACATAAAATGAATTCCGTATGAAGAAGTTCTCATGAACAGTTATGCCTGCTCAAGAGTTTTTTCTCCAAGTCTACATCTTGTTATTCAGTAACGGTAAATGGGAAAGAAAGTGTTGCAACAGAAAAGGCTGTCTGGGTAAAGCAAATAAGCAGGAACAGCACATGGGAATCACACATGGCTCATTTTACTCTAGTCAAATATTAACATGTTGCTTTTCAGAGAGGCTCGTTTCCTCATTGCTTGCTTTAGTATGGAGTGTGAAATACAGAATTAGTTTTAATCTACTATCTTGTCTCTCTTATGAATAAAAAGGTGTCTTACATTATTTAAAAAACTGCAACTCTTTTCATCTTTCTTTTAAGCACCTGGATTCTAAAGCTCTTAAACACCTAGATACAGCAAATCTTGAAACATCTCTCTTAACAGTAACTTTAAAAACTTTTTTTAAAGGCAAATTGGAGTTTGGCATGCCTGAGGAGGTGGTTCCATCAGGAAGCCCGAGGCCTTGCCTTTACCATTTCAGTTATTAACTGGCTTATATGGTCTGCTTCACTTGGAGCTTCTGTGGCACATTCTTTCCATAGGGAAGATCCTAATCTTGTCCACTGGATAATTTTGTATAAATAGCAGCCCATCAATAACTAGTTAAAGCAGAGGTGGCTTACCTGGAATCCACCAGAGATTGTTGGACTCCCAGCAGCCCCAGCCAGCATGGCCATTGGTCAAGGACGATGGGAACTGTAGTCCAACTACATTTGAGGGCTCCAGGATAACCACCTCTGAATTAAAGCACCATTGGGAAAGGTAAGATAGCAATAATGTGCACCTTTGCCCATGCTTTCAAGTGACAATTGTGTTGGAGAGAGTTCTTCAGCCACAATTCTTGTTTCATGCAACTGTTTTACAAACATAGTTTGAATTCCCAGAATTGATAAGCTGTAGTTCCACCAGGAGCCATGCAAAACCTTCCCCTGTGAAAAGGGGAAGAGACAGGTTAGATGACAATTAAATTATCTACTGCAAGTACTTACGTCTGTGGCACTGTGGCAATGCAGGAAGAGGTGAATTTTTTTCTGTCAGTGCAAAACCAAGCAGTTGGCAAATCCTTTAAGCCTTTGAAAAACCTCAGCTGCTACAAACAATGAATTCATTTAATGCCAACTGTAATGGGATTTTTATTAGGAACCAGAACAAAACCAGGACTTCCCTTCACAGTAGGGTCAATCAACACTCATCAGGTGGTAGGAATTTTAGACTGTACTGAATACCAGCTAGGACTGCATCTGAACAAACCGCAAAAACAATTATTTCAATGGCTGCTGCCTGCTCCTCTCTGCTATTCACCCGGTCTATTACTGATCATTCCCAAAGTGAAACTTGACATTCAGAAGCCTATAAAATCTACTTCTTCCTCAGACAAGCATTGGATCAGCTAGATTTTTTTTGGGGGGGGGGGGAAGACCAATATTTATTATTAATAAACACATATGAAGTGCCAGACTTTTTCTAAGCATTGTGCAGGGATTCAAACAATCAGACAACCTTTGCTGGTACACTCACAATCTAATAGACACCATCCAAGAAGGGCTGCAGCACTGTGGCAGAGCATCTGCTTTGCACGCAGAAAACCCCAGGTTCAGTGCCTGGTATTTGCACTAAAGGCTGGGAGAGAGCCTGTCTGAAACTCTGGACAGCTACTGCCAGTCATTGTAGGCAATATTGAGATAGGTGGACCAGGGGTTTGACTCAGTCTAAGGTAGCTGCCTGTGTTCCTAAAGGAGAAAAGGAATGGGGAAAAGAGCGGGAGCAGCTGCTCCTTCTCTGTCCAGCGGATGGGGCCAGATTGATCTCTATCCCGCCTGTCGCAATGTTCTTGCTGGGAGGTGTGGGGAAGTACAGCCCCCATTGGATGGGGCCAGAGCGTGCTTGCCTTCTCCTCTCCAGTCCCAGAGCAACTGGCAGCTGGAGGGCAAAGTGCTGTTTCTGTAAGGGAGGGGGAAAGCAAGTTCCCTGCATCTGCTTCTTTTCTGGCAGACAGATGAGGCCAATCTATTCATAGCATAAGCTGCTGAATTTCTAGATTGTCAACAATGCATTTATTCATTCCGCACAGGGGAATGGCCACAGCAGAGAAAGCAAAAATGAGTCCAGCAGTTGATTGTCCAACGGAAGGAGGAAGTCAAATCTCCGGTAAAAGGGGTCGAGGTCCACTCAGCCTTCCATCCATCCGTGGTCGGTAAAATGAGTACCCGGCATACGCTGGGGAGTAAAGAAAGACCGGGGAAGGAACTGGCAATCCCATCCCATGTATACGGTCTGCCTAGTAAACGTCGCAAGATGTCACCCTAAGAGTCGGAAACGACTCGCACTACAAGTGCGGGGACACCTTTACCTTTTTTTTGAACTGACAGAAGCAGCCCAAGATATTTTGGAGCCTGAGGCAAAGTCTAAATGGCACCCTCTCCATGATGATAATAAACGAAACTGAAATAAATTAATGGTAATAAAACTAAACGAAATATATAATGTGGAGAAATTGCTGTCTTTAAATGGTGCCTTTTAATGGTTGGAATTAGAACATGGAGATTTAGGTTCAAATCACTAGGTGACCTTGAGCCAGTCACTCTCTCTTAGCCCAACCTACCTCACAGGGTTATTGTGAGGATACCTTGAGTGGGAGCTGGACAAACCATGCCTGCCATTCCAGGCTCCTCGGAGGAAGGGAAGGATTAAAAACCTAGTAAATAAATAAATGTATTCCAAAATCTACCATCTGCAGTGGGGCCACCTCATCCCACCTTATGGTAGGCTGCCCCCTTAGAAGAACATTTCAACTGGTTTGCACACACTTTAGTCAGTTTTGTGCTTTTTAGCACAACTTCTTAGAAGAGATCCAGGCAACTTGAACAGTGTGTTAAGTGATCTTTACAGATCTCATACTTTTCAAGGGTTTTAACATATATGTTAGAAATTACCTTAGTTCTTGAAGGCTTGAGTTAAATTTTCAGTTAACAGAGTGACAGGAGCAGTTATGACATTATGCTGTCTATGAGGCTATTTTCCTCCCCCCCATACATCTAAACATGCAAATCATGCTACACCCACTCATCTACATGCCAATCTTCTTTACACATGTGCTCTTCTTTAGCTTAATATAGTGGCACAGGTAGCATTGTAGCTTTGGAATTGCACCACATATCCCTAGTCCTTCACAGTAGAGATTCAGCACTAGCACAAAATTGGCATGCTTATCTGATTTGCATTGTGAATATAGCAAGAAAACAACTCAGTTAAGGTGTTCAGCTGCATTCAAATTACTGGGGAAAAAAACCTCCTACAAAATATTTCATTGGAACTGAGTAGACTTGGATAAGTCATTTACTCTGAGTAAAATATATAGTTTCCACTGGCAGACCAAGCTCAAATCCTGTACACCAGGGGTGGGCAACCCTTTTTCTGTTAAAGGCCACATCCTTTCGTGGGTAATTTGTTGGGGAGGTGCATGCTGGTGGTGGGTGGTACCAGAGACAAGTGTTTTGGATTAACATCTGCAGTTAAAGAGCTTCCTGCTTCAATTTTCAACCTGTCTACTTTGGATGAGCATCTGCTCAGAACTGCAGCCCCACTAAGTTGGAAAGCATTTCCCTCAAGTATATAGAGGATTTTTTTTTAGTACAACAAAGCAATACAGCCACTGTTATAGAAAGCAAGCAAACAAAAGTAATTCCATTCTGACTTTGGTCTCTCTCTCTCTCTCTCTCTCTCTCTCTCTCTCTCTCTCTCTCTCTCTCTCTCTCTCTCACACACACACACACACACACACACACACACACACACACACACACACACACACACAGGTTGTTGTCCCCAAGTCATACAGCCAGAGTGCCCACCTGTGCTATACACACTTACCTGCGAGTAAGTTCCATTGAACTCAGTGAGGCTTCTTTCTGAGTAGATATGGATAGGATTATGCTGTAAACTGTTATTAGGTGCAGGTAGGCACAAGCTTTGAATTAATTACCTGGGTTGTGATCCAGCCCAAGTTAATGTGCTTTGAAATCCCATTAACTTCAGTGGGAAAGCTAGGCACACGCTAACATGTCTCCCATTTAAATCAAATGGAATTCAAAGTACTAAACTTTGGATCATGCCATCTATTTATATGGCACCCTACATTTTACACCAGGTATGAGGAACCTTTGGCCCTCCAGATGTTGCTGAACTGCAACTCCCATCTTCCCTTGTAATTGGCCATGCTTGCTGAGGCTGATGGAAGTTGTAGTTCAGCAACATCTGGAGAGCCAAAGGTTCCCCACCCCCATTTTATATGGTTTAAATAAAGGCTATTCTGGAGATACCAAGCTTATATTGTACTATTTATTGAGAGCAGCAGTTTATACAATAGAAGCTGGTAGCCCACAGCTATGTGTTATGGATAACTTAGGGTGCAGTCTGACAGCAATTTTCCACTGCAAGAGATCTATACTCAGAAAAATTATCAATAAATAATCTAACATTTGAGTAGGACTAACAAAACAACATGTATAATTCAGAAATTAAGCACATTGACACAATAGCAAATAATGTATACATACAATTTAAAACAATACATATATTACTAAATTAAAGGTAATAGGTATTTAAAGGTAATTAAAGGCTCCACTGCAGTTTTTAAAAACACGTTTAACACACAACAAAGTAAAAGCATACAAAATCAAACTACTTCCTCAGATAAAGTAGTTGTCAGGTTTAGATTCACAGCTAAAAATAATGCTTGATTGTGAATATCTCCTTCCCTCAAAATTTGGAAGTCTCAGTTTTGCAGGTTTGTGGGTAAACTTGCTGAATGTAAGTCAAGGTCATAGGCAGGGGTTACACTTGGATCCCTGAAATGCTACAAAGGTAAATTTCTGTGCTGCTCCCCCTTGTACTGTAACTGGATTGTTTAACAGTGCCCAATCTGAGAGTGGCGTATTTCTCTCACAACAAATGCAATCACTTTTACGAGAAGATCTGGCTTGACAATGTGACCGACCAATGAATTCTTCCTAACATGTTAGGGGAAATTATGATTTATAAATCTAAAAACGTCTGCAGAATGCTGAACTGAGTTAATTAGATACATTAATTCCATTTGTTGATCCTTTGATTTTATTGACTATTGAATCATTGGCGGCTGGCTGACCAAATAGTTCAGATTTAACTGGATAGTTCAGAAATGCACTAATGTCAAATGATGTGAAATCATCTGACAAAAGAATCTATAACTGTAATGCTTCTAAAGTAAAAGCAGCTTTATTATTCTAAGACACAGAGGAAGTCATTGGCTATGTAAAATGGTCATATGGATCAGTGGGACTTGGATTTCCAAACATGTTTTACAAGGATGTACTTTCCACAGCCTTTATATGTAGCATGCAATTTCCTTTACATGGAAATAGCTATCCCCCCCTCCTTGGCCACATCTGTACATGCAGTTGCATGGAGAATCATGAGTGTGAACTTCACAATGCACTATACATCCTGCAATTGCTCCTGGGGAAAGTGGTGCTACAGTTGAGGAAAAGTCGCTAATGTCTGTGTCTGTATATAAGTCTATTTTTCTCATGTGAAGCAGTCAATACACATCTGCGTGGATAACAGCTACAGCAAATTTATGGGGGGGAATTATGTTAGTGAAAAGGCTGCTAAATGAATTACAAATTAAGTAATAGCTTCACAAATAATATTAGCAACAAGTGGATTAATTCAAAGCTTTCATCAGGGGGCATACTGCAACTTGTAGGATAGGAAAAGAGATTCAACTGATTTTTAAAAAAGCATTTGATTACTATTTACTATGTATTTGCTAGTCAAGACATGGCATAAATGTTGCTTATCCATGCTTTAGATCAGGGGTGGGCAACCTGTGTCCCTGTAAATGTTGATTGACTATAACTCCCATCATCCCTGATCATTGTCCTTGATGTCCGAGGTTGATGAGAGGGCCATGGGTTTCCCATCCTTGCTTTAGATAATGACATTTTATGTACATTGTAGCAATTTTAGAAATTATTACTGTACCTTTAAAAATATATTAGTGCAATTAAATTGACTCAAATAATGATTAAATATGCTACAATTCATATAAACAATAGTTAAATCCATGCAGAAATTATTATATCCAGGTTTAGTCATATTGCTTTTAAAACCACATCTTTGGTTACTCCACATGATATCTTGCATCCACATTTACAATCTAATGCACTTCTTTCTTGAAGAGTAACCAACTGCATTAAAATACTCTGCTTCTTTCTTTCTGGATTCTTAGTTGTGCCAGAGATTATGAGGGAAATTAAGACCTGTGGAAGGTTTTCAGAGGAAGATTAAATAACGATAACATGCTGGATCAGGCCAGTGGCCCATCTAGTTCAACACTGTTTCCCACAGCGGCCAACCAGATACCTCTGGAAAAACCACAAGCAGGATATGAGCGCAACAGCCTGCTTGTTTCCCAGCAAGTGGTAATTCATAGGCATGTTGCCTATGAACCTGGACTTTCACCTAGCCATCAAGACTAGTAACTATTGATAGTCTTATTCTCTATTAATTTGTCTAACTCTCTTTTAGAGCCATCTATGGCAATGCCCACCACCACATCTTGTGGTAGCGAGTTACAGACACCATACATTAAATTATACACTGTGTGAAGATCCTAGTGAGAATTCGATGCCACTTGCAACAAACTTAAGTGCTTTTACACATTAACTTATGTTACTACAGAGATTTTAAAGGATACGATCCTATATACATGGTAGGGCATCAGAGCTACATGCACATACTCCTAATCTCAGAGTCCCTTCCACAACAACAACAATAAATGAGTGAGATAATGAAAACTGAGTGAACACATGTACAAATTCATGCCTCCGCTGGATGTATGTTTAGAATTTAAACAATGGTGAATGTATGAGCTGGCTCATAGCTGTCCTTCAATAAGGTTTGTGTTATTGGTTTTAAGTGGAAAGCAGACAGAATTGGCAAGTGAACCAAGGCTTCACTTGGCAGGGTTCATTATCTATATTCTTAATTGCATTTTCTCATTGATCAGCTAGTCCTTCAACTGACCTGATGAATATAAGGTGACCTTCAAAAGTGCCATCAACAGGATACTAAATACAATTCTTCTTTCTTCTGTAATCATAGTAGCTGGGGCTGGAGCAGTCCACATTTCTTGGAAAGCAATGAAAGTAGATTACATATTTTATTGATGCTCCATACCTGTGAACATAGAGAGCTGTCATACTACATCAGACTATTAGTCCATCTGGCTTGCTATTGACTGCCACAGCTCCTCTCTCCATGGCTTCAAGCATATCCCTCACTTCCCACCCAAGATCCTTTAAACTGGAGGGAATTGAGACTGAAATTTGAGACCTTGTGCATTTATTGCACTTCTATAAGTATTCTATCACTTACCATTGGTGCCTCCCATACTGAACTATGGTGCAAGTAAGGGCACAGTTCCATGACAGAGCACATGCTTTGCATTTAAAAGGTTCCAGGTTCAATCTCTGTTATCTTCAGATAACTATGAGGTTATCTTCACATATGAGGTGGGGTGGAGGGCACTCCTGCCTAAAACCCCCGAGAGCCACTGCCAGTCATTGCAGACTAGCCTTTCACAAACTTTGGGGCCCCAGATATTGCTGGACTACAGTTCCCATAATTCCTGACCACTGGCCATGCTGGCTGAGACTGATGGGAGTTGTAGTCCAGCAACATCCAGAGATCCAACGGTTGGGAAAGGCTGCTGTAGACTAAAGAGAGGTAGATTGTGTAAGACAGCTTTCTATGATATGTTTGATAAATTTGTAAGTCACTCTTGCACGTGGCAATGCAAATATGTTCTGTGTCATTTTAGTCTGAAACCATACTACCTGAAGGAACCCAATTCTGTCTAATCATTTCAATTTTAGTGTATATGCTGCTAGAGTAGGTACAAACCTGTCAATTTCTGCCCACTTTCAGCAGCGTTTAGTATTTAACAACAATGGTAACTTGGTCAAGTATAAACATTATTTTCATGTTATCTTCTCAGAACAGATTCAGCAAGATTTCTCCAAGCCTCAATGTGTCTGAATGTACAGAGTAACCCTATGAATGTTTCTGCAGGTCAGTCCCATTGACTTTAATGAGGCTTACTACCAAATATGTGTGCATATGATTACAGACCCAATTTCCTAATGAAGGGATGTCCAGTTAATCTAAACTCAGATAAACAGCGTAACAAACCCCTATGCCTGGAAAAATGGTTTCCAAATATGGAAGCAGTAAATACCTCCTTGCTGAATTCATAATGAAATGTACACAGAAAATCAACTGGGCAGGCCTTGCCAAGTTCTAATCCAAAATATTTCACTTATGGCAAAGTATTTGTCAAGAACCTTTAATTTTTGTCTTTGCTTTAAAAAAAAAGTGCAGGCACAAAATGACATCAAGGCGAGAAGCTGACATGCAACATGGAAAATGCTTTATGGTTGGTCAGGGAATCATAGGGATGTAGCACTAAGTAACTTGTTCTGTCAGTGCAAGGCTACCTGTTTGTGCAACGGAACTTCCCCCGCCCTCCTCTCCTTATGCTGCCTTCCCCAGATCTGTTCTCGAGGATTGGAAAAAACCCCAGAGCAGATTTACAGGGCACGCAGGGGGAAATGGGGGGGAGCTCTGCTGTGCAAGTGGAAATCCTTGTGCTGACTGAATACATTAGTTGGATTTACTCTTCACATATATTAGGATCAACCCTCCAGGGGAGCTTCTCTCTCACACACTATTACAGATCCATAGCCAGCCCACAAGGTTTGGGGAGGAACCAAAAGAGTTAGGGGCATTTTTAAAATATAATAAACTTATTTTTGGGGGGGAATGATAAGAGGATGGGTCCCCTAACCCCCCAAGCTACAGGTCTACATCATTACATATATATATACAAAAATCAATGAGCAGCATGTTCCTGTCCATTTCATCTGGAAGTATGTCCCACTGAGTTTGGACTCACCCCCAAGTATTTGAAGAGGACTGTAGCCTTAAGTCTAAATAAGCCTAAAGTCCTACACTCCAGGAGAAGCTTTATCAATCAGTTCTCCTGCGTAAAGAAACTGGACTTAACTGTGGAGTTCAGATCTGTGGCCTGCCCTAATACTCAGAAGCCTTTATTGGTTCACAAGCTTGCAACAAGTGCAAGTTATTGAAGGATCTCACAGATCCGTGCTTTAGAAATTCCTTTTGGAAAGTCCCTCTGGACGTATTAGGGATTCTGAACTACTAAAGAAGTGGGTGAGTGGAATGCTTCTAGTTATTATACAAACAATAAAAAAAATAACCTACCAATAAGAGGAGGTAAAAGGAACTAGAGATTAGCTTTAAGCAGGTAACTAGAGATATAAGTAACTGTCACACAAAATTCCTCAGAATATCTGTGCAAATTATAAAGATTATGCCCAAAAGACCGACAATTTTGTTTTCCATAGGACAAATAAAACCAAAATATTGTTTTATCATTTTATTTTAAACAAGGTTCCTGCCTTTCCAAAACACTATATGTGTAGATATGATATATGTGGATATACTTAGGCTGCACCCAGTAACCTGGAAGGAAGCCTCATTAGACTAAGTGGGACTTACTTCTAAATAGAAATGTATAGGATTGTGCTGTCAATGATGTTTGAGTCCCATTCTATTCAGACCCCTTCTCAAACGGGTTATGCTATAGCAATGAACATCCATAAAACTCAATCCAATTAAAGCCTTGCACCAAAAATGCTACCTCCTAAATATTTCTGAAGTTAAATCAACTTTGTATTTGCCATCAAGGGATTCTGGGTAGACACATACAAGATTGCACTATAAACTTTGTATTAATTCTTGTCATCTATTTGAAAGAGAGTTTCCAAAACCAATCTGGACTGTGATGTTGTCCACATGAAGCAGTGTGTGTTTTAATTTTAGTAGCATAATTCTCCTGCTGACAGCTTGTGGATTTAACATCTTTTGCTTCTGGGGGAGAAGGGGGGGAGGGGGAGGGGGAGAGGAAAAGACCAGAACTGTCATCAGTTAATGAGAAGGAAGGACTTCCTAATGAGTATATTTTGACAGTGTTATTTGGCAGCAGAGTTCTCTCAATGGCTTTCTACCTTTTGATTGCCAAAAGTTGCTTGCTTCTTTGGGCTATGGTGCTATATCCTGTCTGGCAGAAGCCCTGATGACAAAAATAAAACAATCATATTTCAAGCTACCAAAGATGTTGCCTAGTATGCAATATTGAATATTGAGTTGTCCCTGTTATATATAGGGGATGCCATTGGCTTCAAAATTACCCACTTAATTGTGAGGCAGTAGTTTGCCCATGTCTCAGATTGGCTCAAAGCAAACTCTTTTGCCATGTATAAAGACAAAAACGAAAGAAAGAAAGAAAGAAAGAAAGAAAGAAAGAAAGAAAGAAAGAAAGAAAGAAAGAAAGAAAGAAAGAAAGAAAGAAAGAAAGAAAGAAAGAAAGAAAGAAAGAAAGAAAGAAAGAAAGAAAGAAAGAAAAAGGATTGACTTAAAAAGTGAGATGTTTCCCAAAGCAGCCAAAACTCATTGTCAGTGTGCATTTTTAATAAACAAATAAATCTTTTCCCTGGCAGTTGTGAGAATCAATAAGGACTCAATGCTGTAACCCAATAAATTCAGCATGACTTGGTGCGCTCTTTTTCTCATGCAGAAATTCAGGCAGAGGTGGAATTGTCTATGGTCTGGGAAACACATTGGTACAGAATCAGAAGGAAATTTCTTCCTATTGTAAGGGAATGGTTTCCTGCTGACAAAGCAGGAATTTAAGAATAGCAGGTTTGTCTTGTGCCTTTTTATATTAAGTTCTTGGGCATTATTCAATGCACTGTTCCATTTTGCCACTGCAACACATATGACAGTAGCTGCTGTTGCTTAGTTCTTAAGAGTCAGGTCATATTATATTGTGTGGCAAATACAAGTGAACAAACAAAATTCTGCCTTCTGCCACATGAAGAGGACACCTCCAGCATAAACTGCACCAAGGAGAGACCAATACCAGTAACAACTCATAAGCATATGACATGTCACTTGTGAAATGCAATGATGCCTATTCACTTTTGTTAGTCTTTGGAAGGGCTTACGCACCAGAGCAAAATAGAATAGTTGGAAAAGCAACATTATAAAGCTGTTGTGCTCTTGAATTGTCTAGCAACAGCAACTGTATTGCTGAACTGACATCAGCAGTCATATCTCAGTGCTTACTTCAGACATTTTGGAGCTGTTGACTGTGTTACAGTCAAAAATTAATCTGAAGAGTGCTATTGATTTCTACGAGTGGCTGCTACTTCCTTCTTCCATGGAGGGGTACAACAACAGTATATTGTTTTGAGAAGTTTCCCCCATTACCATTACACTAGCTTCTCAAGTTACATATTTTAACAACAGAATAATTCTCACCAAACACACCTGTATCGCAATATATTTGCAAAACTCCTAAATAAGTGAGTAAAACACACTAGGGACACTCCGACAGACCACTGAACTGTGACCCTTCAGATGTGGCTCTACCATATACAGGTTTGTCTTGGAGCAGGTTTCACAGATTACATATTTGTACATGTCCACATATACAGATGCAGGGGTGAGTTATGGAAATGTAAAGTGAACAGCAGCCCTCAGATCCTGCTGTTCTTTTCTTTCAAGCCTTAGATACAGGAATACTACATTTCAGTATACATAATCTTAAATATTTTTCCTATCCCTTGTGTTTCTTATGGAACTAGCCTTTCCACACCTCTGATTTATAAAATTCCAGTTTTAGATAGATGCTTTTAACTTCCTGTTTAAAAGGCACATTAAGGTTTGATGTAGCCAAGATCCCCATTTTAAATATATTTGTTGTCTTAAATAGAATTGCAGTCCAAGATATTGGCATCATACCAACCTACCTGGTTAAAAACCTACTTGGGTTAACATAGCCTTCCCCAACCTGGTGCCCTCCAGCTTCAAACTACAGCTCCCACCATCCATGACCATGCTGGGTGGGGCTGATGGGAGCTGTGGTTTGAAACATCTGGAGGACACCAGGTTGGGGAAGGTTGCCTTAACAGATAGGTATACATAGAGCTATGCATTAGTTTTTATAGAACTATGTACTTCCTACAGATTTGTAACAACATAAAATATAGATGTACTGACTGCACTGAATATTGAAAGATCTCAGAGACCTGTTAGCATTCAGACATAACGATAACCTAAAGTTTGTGGCTATAGGAACAAGTGAAGGTAAGCCACAGCCTTCCTCCTTTGATTAATCTCAGTTTAGGGTTACGTCCAAACACTAAACTGTGGTTAATCTTAACTTTAGTTTGCTGAAACAAGTCAGTGGCAGTCAGTGGCATCATCCAAGGTTAGAAGTTGGATTTTTTCATTCAACTATCATTCAAGGTAACTGCAGTTTGGCTGGATTTAGATGTAATGCTAAACTGTGGTTATTAAAAAAATTGAAGCAAAAACTTCTGATCTCCTCCTCCAGAGTGGTGACAAGGAGGAAGAACATGAGCCTGCGACTCTCCTAGGTTTGTCCCTGTATTGATAAACCATAGCTTATTTTATTGTGGTTAAAAACAAACACACACAGGCTCAAGAAATTTCACAGGGAACATCTACTGTAAATTAAATCTGCTGCTATGTTCTATGATTTGCCTGTTTCAATGGAGGGACCCAACATGAATGAAGACTGGAATTCTTCGTTGATTTCGCTAGAAAGTCCACATAAGAGATCAGTATATGAATCTGAGTGCCCATGATTGCTTTGGATCAAGGCAAATAAATGTAGCATTGACTAACTTCTTTTACTGCATCCTTAAGTACCAGATACACAGGATAGAACTAATGGGCCCCAATCCAGCGATACATGAGTAAGTTAACAAGTGTTCACCAGGTGACCACGGGTAAAAAGCATGTAACGAACCCTTCAAGAGATAAGGAAGCACATTCCCACCCATACAAGACATATAGGAAAGCACACCTCTATTTGCACTATGCTGTGCCATGTGGGGTCATACTGTCAGATGTGCATTACACTCAATCTGCAGCTACCATGTACTGAGTTCTGTACATGTGCTTCATGATCCAGAAGTGCATAAGTCCCGATTTCTGATGTTCAAGTTGTTGCTCTTTTTTGCTATGCTGAAGCATTTGTCCCCAGCAATTGCTCAGGCCACTATTCTCTCTCTATATGTACGTATCAAGTAGAAGCCAAAAGGATAGAACAGCACAGAGAGAGGGAAACCCCAGCCCTATGAAATCCTCAACAGGATGCAGCTCACAATTTCAACACTGTGTATGAAGATGGTAGAAAGGCGCTTAGAAAAAGTGGTCTTCTTCCACAGCAACAGCAAAGCAGTGAACATGATCGAACATCAAAAAAGATACATTTTGGTGTTTTATGGTGCTACATATGAGAAAAATCACAGGAATTTGTATTATTGACTTATTAGGAAACTGGAATGGTGTGCACGTGTAAAGCTGCGAATGTTCTACAACCATGGGCTGCTTTTTCCATAGTTAGGACCACTAATGCAAGATCTAAACAGCATTTTAGCACTTTGTTTATATAGTGTACATTGCTATTATATAGTCATCTAGATGTGGATCTATAATTGAGTTTACTTTGGGGGAGGAATGTATTCTTAACTACTACTCACTAAAATATATTTCTAACCTGGGAAAGACCCCACAAATTCCAATTCATAGGCACCCTGTCCAAAGTACTCTGGGGGCTTTAAATTCCAGTGCCACCTTTGCTATTTCTGCAAAATATTTCATTTGGAAACATAATAAATAATGCACACAAATCAGATATTTCTAACAATAGGTGCAAAGAAAATAGGAAATATTTCAAGTAAAATACATTTGGCTTTTGACCAGCTGGTTCACCTATACTTCATGAATGCACTTCATGAACGCATTTTACCTTTGATCTTCTTCTTGGTAACACTGACCCCTGCTATTCAATAACCAAATGGTGGGTATCAGCCAATCTTTTTGCAGGAAAGGATTCTGCTTGGCAGTGCAACATTGCCTTGTAAGCATTCATTCTACAGTAGGAAAGGGATCCCTGCAAGGTTGCCAGCATCTTCCTTGGAGTCAAGTATTCTGATAGGACAGTTCAAACATGTTGCAGGCTTCTTCCAGGCTTTCATCCATGTTGAGTCTTCTCCAGAAAGACTTCTGCTTCATCTGAAGCTCCCTCCGCACACACCTGGGGCATGGTACTGACTTCACCTTGCATTCTGAATGGAAGACTGCACCACAGCTCTCACACCTGTGAGCACAAAACCAGAAATTTGTATATATTTATGTGTAGGTTTCAAGCCTTTCTTCCCCGCTGTCCAGAGAAAAAGAATTGTACCAGTTCTATGCCAAGACCATTCCCATGCCAGCTTCATTCTGACCTCTGCAAACCAGGAACCCTAAGAGATGTTCAGAAGTTGCTCAGACACTATAGAGTCCCAATAAGAAAGAAGTGATAGGAACATAGCAAACTGCTTTACAGAGTCATCTCTGTATGCTGCATCTAGCTCAATATTGTCTACACTGACTGGCAACAGCTCTCTAGAATTCCAGGCAGGGGACATTCCCAGTCCTACCAGCAGATACCAGAGACTGCACCTGGGATCTTCTGCATGCAAGGCAGATTCTCTACCACTGAGCAACAGCCCTTCCTCCATAGACATACAGATAGTCATACTATGGCAGTGATTTAGCAGGGTAGTTAGGCTACAATTCTGTGTGCAGATAATGAAGTCACTGGGATTTAAGCAGCCTAACTGTACGCAGGATTGCAGCTGTTACCATTTGCTTAATCTAAAATTTCTGGTAGATTTTACAAGCTTAATTATTTAAGCATGTTATCCATTCTTTACTGGACTGGAGCACATGCAGGCAACCCAAATGGGAGACAAGATGACAGCCAAAGAAAACAGTTGTGCCTTTAACAATTTTAAATCATCCACATCTGACACTAATGCTGACTTTATCAAGCTAATTCCCCTTTCGTTAGTGATTTACAATTTCTTGGGAAACGCTAGAGACCCATGATTGATGAGAGTGCCATTTTGCATTCATTCATGGCCTCTCCCTTTCCCTCTTTTGATCACTCTTCTCAGTCAACTGGAGAATGTAAATGCTTATCAGGAATTTCTGTCAAAATGGACGCTTGCAGGATTACGGAAAAGTGAAGCACACCTGCCGTTGCTACCCACATGCATTAAATCAGGGGGCAGGGAGGGACAAGAGAAGATTAATGATTTTAAAATTAAGAGCAAACACATCAAACAATTTGCAAAACTAGCAACAAAACCCCACAAACACAAACCAAAAAACCAAACCCTTTATATCACCGGTAATTAACGAGTTCCATAAAAGTGTTGATGATGATGATGATGATGATGATAATGATAATAATAGTCTTGTTCCTTGATAAAAGAGAAGGGATGATGACACCAGCAGGATCGGGAACAGCAGGTAAGAATGACTTTTCAAAGGCCTCACTGAAAGTCCCACCAGCATCCTTATTTCAAGCTCCACAAACATTTCACAAACCAGCTTCTTCATTTTATCCAGTTATCCCAGGTCCAACTGTTCTTTTTTCACTTCCAAACTAACTCTTAAGATAAGCAGAGCAGTTACAACTGAAAGCAAGAGAGTCATTCCAAAAGAGCAGTTGTATTAGCATATAGCACCCCAATCCCACACATGGATTATTTACTTCGAAATCAACTCCAATTGAGTTTAATAGGACTTGGTTCCTAACATGCATACAATTGCAGCCTTCATTAGTGGCACCTTAGAGACTGGTTTATTGCCAAAGGAGCTTCTGCGGGAAAAGCCATACTTCCTGTGATAAGTCTTGCATGTAAAAACGGAAAACTGTGAACAGAGAATCCCTCCTGGACAAATGCAACCTAGCCACTGTGATCCATGCTCTGCTAGCATCCTGGTCAAATGTCTGTTATGTGTTGTACATGGGGCTGCCTTTCAAGTCCACAGGGACATTTCAGATCAGAACACGGCAGAATTACTTTACTGACTGGAATTCACTAGTTTTAAAGCAACTTTGCATGAACCTGCCCTCCATTAGTCAGGGATTATTAGAGCCCCTTCTCTGGGTAACTCTGGTTGCAGAAATTAGGAGGATGGCTACCAAAGAAAGGCTCTTTTCTCTGAGGGTCCCCAAATCAGCTCTTCCTGGAGAGGCCTGCCTGGAACCTTGTCTGGTGAGTTTAGGCCCCAGGTCAATAATAATCATAATTAGAACTTGTTAGTTGCTTGTTGCACAAAAAGGTCTCCAAATGGTTTATAACATATTTAACAGCATAGGCTTAAGTAAAAATACATTATAACAAAAACATATTTTACACAAAACACACATAGTTCATAAAAAAATAAAGAGACCGCCAATAACTGCAGCAGAAAGGTTTGACAGCACAACCTGCAGAAACATCATCAAACAAGATCAAGACATTTCAATTAGTCAGGCTTTTAATGATTAGTATTTTTATTCCGCCTTTTCACTCTTTTAACTGCTATGATGTTTATTTCGCGTGTGTAATTTTATCTTAAATAGTTGTGATATATTATCCTCCAGGGATACACAGGGATCCTCCTTTCTTAGAGGCTAAATAGACATTAGCCAGTAGAGATGTTCAGGTACAGGCCATGGGAGCAGGTGTTATGGGTGAGCCTGTGGTAGACAGAGAACAGCAATGGAAAGACTGGGGAGAATATACTTTCTTTCCACAAAGCTAGCACTCATAAGTAGCAGCCTTCTCATGCAATTTCCCGGTATTGATATGACCCAGAAGTCTCCCAAGATCAGGAAGATGTAGAGAAACTGCTGTGCTTGCCCAAGGGACCTAATCAAAAGCAGGTGGCGTTCCAGGCCTGTGCCCTAGTAGAGGCTTTCGTGTACTGGAAGTTCCAGTGGACCCAATGCAAAGCGGACCCAGACCATGGGTTTTTGCCCAACTGTATTCCAGTAACATATGGCAACAATGATAACTTGAGTTGGAACCTGGAGGCAAGTGATAAAGTTTGCATTGTAAAAATCCATTGGATCTGCTGAGCTCTGTTTGCCAGGAGCCATTGTGACTGGGGAGTAATTCTTCAATTGCTCAGACATCTCGATTGCTTCTATGACTGAAACAATGAACAGAAGAAATCTAAACCAAATAATGGGCCAGAGGGTCAAGGAACCTGCCTTGCACGGAATCTAGGGGGTAACAGATCCCAGTAACTCCCACAAATGCCTAATGATCTTAGCTTTATTTTAAGAAGTAGAAGAAAGCAAGTTCTGAGTGCTTGTGGTTGTGTAGAAAAGCGAGAAACATCTGTGAACTGTTTCTGCTGAAAACATGTAAGAAACAAGGATCTGGATGAGGCTTTTAGTATTGAGGGGATGAAAGCTGCAAGTTCTACACAATTCCCCATTTCTATGGGATTTTAGTATATGTTCCTGCACACCCATTGCCAATCAGCATTTCATGAATCCTGTTTCTCCTTCCTATCAGGACTACTTCACACATTGTAAGAGAGGGAAACCCAGGGTTGCCACCAATTGTACCTACATTAGTCAGATTCAGCCAATCACAGCTCCAATCACACTTCAAATTTTTAAGTCTATACTCACCATACACCAGATGTTCCAACACATACAAATTGTTGCTGGGCAGTGGAAACTGGTCTTCCTTTTGCTCTTCTTGCCAAAGCCAGCAACCTCTCCCTTGCCACTTTGACTTGCCACCTCCTTCAGGCCCAGTGGCAGCAGTGAGGCAGAGGAAATACTGCTGCTGCTCCCACCGCCATTTGCTTACTTACCTGCTCCCTCCCTCTAGGCCCAATGGGAAAGTTGGGGCAGCCACCTATGCCATCCCATTGGGCAAGGAAGCAGAGATTGGACAAGCAAGCAAGCAAATGGTGGCTGAAGCCACTGCTCTTCTTTCAAAGAGAAAGAGGAAGCGGATGGAATGGGAGTCGGTGGTGGTGGTGAGAAAACGAGGAGGAGCTGCTGGTACTGGAGTGGATCAGACCCAGGCATGACCACCTATCTATGGGGAAGGTCCCACTGCCTGTGGCCCATAAGAAAGACCCTGGTAGGTGTAGCAAATGGAATGTGTGAAGCAAATTTCGGTCTCCTCGTAATAGAAGCGGAAACAAGAATATGGCGCTTAAACACTTTGTCAATTTTGTGCTGCAGAATTCACGAAATAGCTCAATAATAATTAAGGGGAAAAGGAGAAACTAAGATGAACTTGCAGAACTTAAAAGCTGAAGTCATGTCCAGCTGCAGCCTACTCTAAACAGAATTATCAAGGAGCATATCCTTACTGTGGCTGCAGAACCATTGGGTGTTTCAACCAAGCAATCAAACACCCGTTTCTTATCATGCCAGGGCCACAGCTTGAAGCTGCATCAGCCACTTCTCTAACATCTGAGGGCAGTGAGAACCACCTGTGTTGGGAAAGAGGGTGTTCCTTTATTGATACTTATTTACAAAACAGTCTCATTATTATGAAGCCTTTATTCTCTTCTCAGATCCTTTTGAGCACAAATACAGTGACATTGTGGAGAAGACATTTGTTGCTTTGAAGATGACAAAAAGACTAGACTACAAACAAGCAACTATGGACTCATTCATGTACTCCGTTTTGCCTGCAGCAGTCCCACAGGGAGGAAGCCACTTTTCATGTTTGGTTTCCTGTGGTCACAGCTGCTATAGGGGCACGACTGTGTGGAGCATCGCCTAGCTTTATATGAATATATAGTGCTGAAACATCTTTGAATCTCTAAGGGAAGGTTTAACATGTTAAATGAATCAGGAGCACACTCCCAATAGGAGAGCCACTCTAAACATGGGAGATTGGGGGTGGGGAAGGGAACCTTCTGTGAATATGCTGGAAATTGACAGGGGAAGCACACCTTTTTCCTTACCCATCTGTCCCAGCCCCATCCTTAATCAGCTTCCTCCCTCCTAGCATTCTTTCCTAGAAGCCACAAGAGATTCTCTGGCTCTGAATCACAAAAACATCATGCTTTCATGCATGCTCTGAAATATTTGACACAACATTTTTCTTAAAAGACATATTCAAGATGATTCATTAGTATGGTGCTCAGTGAGCTGCATGTGCAAGTTATTTCATTTTCTATAGTCTGATGCCAGGAGTGTACATAGGAAGATTTGGGGGGAAAAGTTGAAAGATGCATTTTCCTTTGACCCACTACATGCAAGAGCTTGTGGGACTTTGTGCTTGCACAGAGTTTGTATGCACAGAGACAGGACATGTTCATACAGGGACAAAAGTGGTAGGACCACAATACACAGGAACCCTGCATGATGAATGGCACCCTTAGACCAATGTGTCAGGGTTCACTAGAGTGAACAAGTGATAGCCGGGTCAGGAGGGAGTAAGTCCTCAGCCAGATGAAGGCCAAAGGCAAATGGCATGATCGACAACTGGAGAAAGGTCAGTTCTCATAATGGCTGCTAGTAGGCAGATGAGTCAAAGGCAACCAGCGTAGTCTAGAAAACCAAATGGCCAGGTTCTAGAGGCACAAGGTGCTGTGAAGGAAACTGAACAACAGGAACTAACCCTAATGGGCTCTTCTCAATGGGAGTCAGGTTGCTTACAGCAGTGTTCTTCAGCGTTGGGTCACCAAATGTTGTTGGACTACAACTGCCATGATCCATTGACCAGTGGCTACGCTGACTAGGGATGTTAGGAGTTGTAGCCCAAGAACATCTGGAGACCCAAAGTTGAAGAACAGTGGCTTAGAGTGGATTGAAGAGTATGCCTTGTGGAGGAGGCTTCATGGGGCAAAGTGGAATTGCACAGGCTCCGTAGGTCACCTGACTAGCTGCTGAATCAGCTGGTAGGTCTTCTAATACTATCTAGGTGGCACCTCTGCGTAACACAGTTCAGCAAGCAATTCCTTCAGCAGATAGGCTGAGTTGGTGGTGTAGGAGGAAAGGCACTGGAACTTGGCTGCCAGGAGTCACAGCAGGGTCAGTACCAGACTGCAGCAGGCCCTCGAAGGCGGCGGTGGCGCAGTGGCACTACCACTACCACCGCTGCCGGGGGCTTAAACAGGCCCAGCTGCATCAGTGTGCATGACTGCCAGCTTGTGTGATGGTAAACATGTGTGCGCAGTGCAGGCATGGTGATGTGGAAAGTGGCGTGGCCAGCCCATGCTGGTGGTGGGTGGCAAGGGGTGTTGTCTGAGAGGGTGGCTCACACTCCATGATCTGCACCAGTATCAGGGCACAGGGCACATGCTACACAGCCTGATGCTAGCATGGATTGTGGAGCAGGAGGTACACCTTGCTAGCCCCAGCAGCAGGGGCCCCTCTCAGCTGCAGGGCCCCCCACGGGGCCAGTGCTGAAATTGGCTGCCTGCTGGAGCCAGGCCTGAGTCTCAGTTTGAGATCCTTGCCCCTGAAGCTGATACACAAAACAAGATCAACAATAACCCAGAAACAAAAAGTTTCCCAACACTAACATGAAGCATAACCTGAAGTTTCTCCTTACTAAGCATTTATCTAAATCTTACTTTGCCACGGTTGAACTCTTTTTTTGAAAACTTTTGCAGTAAAATATGAAACAGATCTTAGTGACAGAGCTCAGACCTGAAAGCTGTACAAAATCACAATACAATACCTTTAAGCATGTGCAGAGTGCTGTTCCTCCACCCCACTGAGTAACTACCATCTAACACTATGTCTCTGGAACTTAGTGTTTTCAATAAAGCCTCCCTGCACTATTTTCAACAGACCTGTCATTACCTATGTCTCTTTAAAAACTAACCAACGGAACAGACAGTAAAAATCTGAAGCCACATCTACAGTAGGGCCCCGCTTTACGGCGCTTCACTTTACGGCACTTTGCTTTACAGCGATTCGCTTTACAGCTCTTCGCTAATACAGCGGTCTCAATTAGATGCAATTACACTAAAGCCCCACTCATACGGCTCTTGTTCCACTTTTACGGCAGTTTTTGGGCATCGCGCACCATTCTATTCAATGAGTTCTGCTCTACAGCGGTTTTCGCTTTACGGCAGGGGTCCAGAATGTAACCCGCCGTATGAGTGGGGCCCTACTGTATTATATTTCCACTTGTATTTTAGTGTCTCTGCTAGTTTCATTCCAAAACACTGAAAAGTCTGACACCCAGGAAATCCGAAACAGGGGAGTAACTTTAACTAAGGAACACAAAATGATACAAGAAAAGAAAAAAATTATGTGGAGCCTTCTACAACAGTGCTAAGACAGGCTGTATATTGTTGGACAGGATGTAAGGAGCCTGCCGGGCACAGCCCCCAAACCCTTGCTAATTAACTGAAATGATTGTGTTTGTTTTGGAACCATTTGGCCAACAAAGGAATGTGTCACACTGATTAGCAAGAAAAGGGTATGTAATATATGTGTATTCAAAGCCAGATGAGTGCATTATCCAGGTATTTGCTCTGTTTGCTCAAGGACTGACAAAAAATGAATGCTGAGCAAACAGCCCCCGGTGCAAATGGAAACTCCAGCCCTTTAAAAGAGGGTGGGGGTGTCCTTCTGCCCTGAGATATATCTGTCTCTGTAACAGGCAGGCCTTGAGAAATCACATCTGGAAATGAATCCATAGAAAAACTACTTTTCTTAACAGAAATTATCCTCTTCATCAGCCTCTATGAGAATTCCAAGACACTACTATAGTAACAATCCAGTGCGACTCTCTGGCAGGTTTTACCAATGGCATATGAGAGTCACTGTTTTGCTTTTTCCTCTAAGAGCCCCAGCAGGAGCTCTTTCTTTTAGCAAGCATTGGCACAAGCAAAAAGATATGTAAACAAAGGCACAAACATACTGTAATTTCTAGTAATTCAAGAATGCTGAGAACGGCATTAAGGCAATTTTTTTATTTCTTTTAAAAAATGCCACTGTTTAAATGGAGGCCAAAGATCTATTAAAAGTTCAGTTTTGTGCTCATTTAAACACAAGAGGTGCATGAATACATGTGTGTGAATAAGCAGTAACAAAGTTAGTAGGGTACTAGTAAGTGCACCACAAGGCAGATGTGTTAATATTTATTTTCATCTTCATTCATTCAGGGGTAAAGCATTAGAAAATCAACATTTTCATAGATGCACAAAACTGTACTTGTTATATATCTATCTCTATATGATTGTGCATTTGTCTGTCTCTGTACAAAACAGAGACACTATGAGCATGGAAATAAGAATTCAAGGATGCTAGCTAACATTTTAAAAAGAGAGAGATAGGAGCAGAGTCATTTCAGTTTGGCATAATGTGGAACCTGAATATGACACGATAAAGATGGCAGATCTTTTTGTAGCATATTATGAGAAGTTGTATACATCTCAGAATCATGGGTAGGATGATATAAAATCTTATTTGCATGAGGTGGGGATTCAGCCAATCGAAGGGGACCACAGGTCCTTCTTAATGCTCCTCTAACTGATGAGAAAACTGAGGATGTTATAGCTATTGAACAATGGCAAATCTCCAGGAATGGATTGGTTTTCAGCTGAATTTTATAAAGCATTTAGAGAAATGCTGGTCCCAGTTTTGAGGGGGCTATTTAATGAGATATTACAAGGTGAGCAGCCTCCTGAAACATGGAGGGAAGTAAGGATAACAGTCATCCTGAAACCAAGGAAACAAGCAGATTTAGTGGACTCATACAGAGCAGTGCCATTTTGGAATCAGGACTGAAAAACATTCACTGCTATTCTTGCCTCAAGAATGAATAAAATTATTAGCAAGTATATTCACACAGATCAGGTAGGCTTGATTCCTAGGAGACGGTTGGCTGATTCAATGTGGAAAATATTAAATATTATTAATACTTGCAAGGTGCGTAAGAAGTCTCTAGCAGTGGTACCCCTGGATGTCCAGAAGGTCTTTGACCACTTGGAGTGGCCCTTTGTGCTCCACCTGGTCAAAGAAATGCCACTGGGACTGCAGGTCAAGCTCTATACCAACCCTCTTTAGCAAAAGTATGGGTCAATGCCAGAGCTTGGAAAAGTTACTTTTTTTGAACTACAACTCCCATCAGCCCCAGCCAGCATGGCCACTGGATTGGGCTGATGGGAGTTGTAGTTCAAAAAAAGTAACTTTTCCAAGCTCTGGTCAATGCATATGATTCTAGAACTTTTAACTTCTATAGGGGCATGAAGCCGGGATGTCTCCTTTTACGCATGCCATTTGTTCCCTGGAGCTGCTGGTGAGAGCCACAAGACAAAATGATAATACACCTGGTAGGACTATTAATGAGCGCATGTATAATCTTAATTAGTTGCTGATGATATTATCTTTGTTACCCCAGAACCAATCTCTTCGATGACAGAACTGATGAAAGAAATCCCCAGATATGGGCAGGTGACAGCCCTCAGGATTGTAATAAGTGAGGAAATGCTCTGTATCAATTTAGCTCTGACTGGAAGAGGGACCATAAACCATACATTTGAAATAATGCTATACATCAAGCAGTTTAAATACTTGGGGGTAATTGTTCCTAGAAATTTGGCCAAGTTACAACAGCTTAATATTCATCCCATGATAAGACAGTTAAAAAAAGAATATACTAGATGGCAGACGAAGAATCTTACAATTTTGGGAACGATTGGTGCGTTTAAAATGGTCTTCTCTCTAAGATTAATTTCTTCTTTTATAACAACAACAACAATTTTATTTTTGTTATCCACCTCTCACCTGGAATGCAGGTCCCAAGGCAGATTACATAGATTTAAAAATAAATTTAAAAATACAAAGCATACATTTTATGCTTTACCCATTTCCATTTTGACAAACGTTTTCCCAAGTTGGCAGAGAATGATCAGCTTAATAAAGGCTTGCTGCAGAAGGAGAGCAAATGGGTGGAATACCAAACCTTTTAAAATATTATGCAGTTTACCAGTTTTGAGTGACATTGTCTATATTTATTGAAAGCACAGAACACCCATGGACTAGGATGGAATTAAGTTAAACACAACAAACATTTGCCACAGCACCTTGATATAAATTTAATTCTAGGACCTTGGAATGGATTACAAAACTCTTTACACACAATAACTGACGTGTGGAAACAGTGGGACAAAAAATTAGTGAATCAAGTGCCACCACTACTACCCCTAGTACTACAACCCTTCCTTTTATAGAAAGAAGTTTAACACAGGTACCTCTAAGATGTCCTAGGAGACTATTTCGGATGGAAGATTTTTCTGTGAAAAGCAAACCTTTATCTCCCAGACCAATTAAGGCATAAATTATACAGGTGAATTGGTTTCACATGTAGCAAGTGCATTATTTCATCTGTGACTAGACAAATAGGGAAAATGCCACCAAAAGGTTAACTACATTTGATGCCTTAGTGAAAAAACATGAGTCAGACATGAAAGGTATTGTCTCAAAAATGTATAAAGCTTTAATCGACATGGATACTCTTTCGTTTACAAGACTGAAAAATAGATGGGAGGACAATGTGAAGGAATAGATACCTGGACATCTTTGGAACAGGCTGTAGGAGAAAGCTCCAGTTAAGGTAATGCCAGCATCTATAAGGCAGAATTCCTCAACCTTTATTCAGGGGTAGTATTTAACACCACTGAGGCTGGCACAAATCAATAAGACCGCTAAATCTATATACTGGAGACATTGCACAAGTATAGGAACCTACTATCATATGATGTAGGAATGCGTACATGTGGCAAAATATTGGGAAATAACCTTTCAATAAATAATTATAACGCATCAGTTTATTATGCGGATGCCTCTGTTTACACTCCTAAATATATGGGGGCTGAGAATGAGCAGACTATGCACAAAGACAAAGAGAGCCAGTGTGGTGGACTGGTTAAGGTGTTGGACTATGACCTGGGAAACCAGGGTTCGAATCCCCACCTAGCCATGAAGCTCACTGGGTGACCTTGGGCCAGTCACTGCCTCTTAGCCTCATGAAAACCCTATTCACAGGGTCGCCATAAGTTGGAATCGACTTGAAGGCAGTACACTCCACACTCCATGCACAAAGACTGAATAACTTTCATGCTTACATCTGATAGACTGGAGTTGCCAAAAATGGGAAGGATGCAAGCAGACTGACAATAACTTGAAAGAGGCCAGAGGCAACAGCAATGTTCTAGATTTTTATTGGAAATGGTTCTGCTTTATCCAGTATACCAGACAAGTTTTGGACTTGACACTTTCACCCACCTTTCGAAGGCTTTGGAAGAGAGGGTGGTGGAAATGGTTATGTATGGACTTACATCGAGCAGAACTCTTAGAGACCTGGAAATGGGCCCAATAGCAGTAATCTGTTTTATTTTGGAATGGACACTCAGACTTCGTCAGAGTTTTCTATGTAGTTATAGCAGCCTTGCAGGACTGTCAAAGAATGGGGGTTCAAATTTATAATCATCCCTGGATATTGTTTGTTTTTGTCATGATTTGTTCTGTTGATGCACAATAAATAAATAAATAAATAAATAAATAAATAAATAGATAAATAAATAAATAGAAAACATTGCCTATGTGGCTATCTTACTTGGGATGCCTATTTAAAAAATAGACTACAAAATATATTAATGGACAACCTGTTGTCACCACCACCCCCTTCCCACCCCACGTCAGCAAAGGACAATTATCCAATAAACAGACGAGTAATATTCCAGCTAACTGGCAAATAAAAAAAATGTAATTGTTGTTATTGTTATGTGCCTTCAAGTAGATTACGACTTATGGCGACCCTATGAATCAGTCACCTCTAAGAGCATCTGTCGTGAACCACCCCGTTCAGATCTTGTAAGTTCAGGTCTGTGGCTTCCTTTATGGAATCAGTTTGGCCTTCCTCTTTTTCTACTCCCTTCTGTTTTTCCTAGCATTATGGTCTTTTCTAGTGAATCAGGTCTTCTCATGTGTCCAAAGTATGATAACCTCCGTTTCATCATTTTAGCTTCTAGTGATAGTTCTGGTTTAATTTGCTCTAACACCCAATTATTTGTCTTTTTCGCAGTCCATGGTATGTGCAAAGCTCTCCTCCAACACCACATCTCAAATGAGTTGATTTTTCTCTTACCCGCTTTTTTCAATGTCCAGCTTTCACATCCATACACAGAGATTGGGACTACCATGGCCTGAATGATCCTGACTTTAGTGTTCAGGGATACATCTTTGCATTTGAGGATCTTTTCTAGTTCTCTCATAGCTGCACTCCCCAGTCCTAGCCTTCTTCTGATTTTTTGACTATTGTCTCCATTTTGGTTAATGACTCAGCAAAGGTAAATTATCCAATAAACAGACAAGTAATATTCCAGCTAACTGGCAAATAAAAAGAAAGTAATGGATCACGCTAATTCACTATGCTACTGACACTACTTCACTGGGTACAGCAGTATTAAATATTATTTTGAAAATGATGCGGTTATATCAATTTTACTAAATACTGCTTGTATTGTACATGCACACAGATATATTCCTGGCTGCCACTGGAAGCACCAAAAGCAGTTCTTATCCTCAGATATCACTGATCTGAGATGTACTGCAAATTCTCTATAGACGTTGAAGATTTCAGAACACCAAGGCATTTGAAGGCACAGTAAGCGCCCAGAGTAACTAACCAAACCATTCTGCAGAGAAACTACATGAGCCCATTAGTGGGAAGCTTTTTTACATCAAATATTTTGCCCCTTCATTATCCTCATCAGTCTCTAGTCCTACATAGACTTCATCTTAGTTCCTCTAAGGGCTTTTCATTCACAACTTTCCTTTCTTTTTCAAGTATTCTCTTTTCTTTCTTATGTATCATCATCATCATCACTTTATTATGGTCACAAGACCAACCATAAATAAACACATTTTAAATTACATGGGAATGGATGAGATTAAGTAAATTTTAAACTACAAACATCATAATAAGTATATATCATGATCAAAGTTAAAATAGACTTGAAGTTATAATTATAACTAAGTTCAAAGGAGCAACAATATAAATCTTAGATAATTAAAACCACATAACTACCGTATATAAATTTCATATAGAAACGAGTTAAACAGATAATAAAATTAGTGGCAAAAATTTGCTTCACTTTGAGATTCAGGTAAAATTTATAAAAACTCTTTCTGCTTATTTTTCTTAAAATTTATAACTATCAAGCTAAACTTGGCGACTGCTGAAGCTATCTTTCTTATGTAGTATTTACATGCTTGTGCAACACACCTAATTTAATCTATGTTCAGGGATTTGATTTCACATTATAAAACAAACACTGGTAAGAAATCCAGGAAAAGACAGGACAAATATTAGCAGTAAAAGAAGTGTCAGTCAGAAATCTCAGTAAAAATTGGCAGTGGCTGCATTGGCCCAGAACTTTTCTCCCAGCTGTGAAGAAAATCAACTCTCAACAAAGTATGCTAACAAAATAATCCTAGTCATCTCGCAGACTGACAACAGGGTGTAAGGGAGGATCAACATCATGCATGTACAAAAATCAGTTGCTAATTATTCACTCCTGGACACTCTGTTGAAAAACAGTGTCCGAGGTGACACAGTCATTTTATCTGTGGAGTTTATTTGCAATGCAATGCCTTATTCACACAGGCATGCATGATATGCAGTCAAAACAAGGGATGACCATACATGTATGAATCAGCTCTTATGTGTGGCCTGGTCAGCTTCTTTATCTAACCTTCATATAACGTCTTGAGTCCAATATGCAACAGGACTCAGAGAAAGCACTCAGCTGCTGCCTAGCAGTTGCCAATGCACTACTAATGACTGGTCAAAGGCAACTGTGAAATGCCTCCTCTCCTATAGTCAGGCCTTAGGCTTGCCATATGTAAAGGGGGCCAAGAGAAGAGGGAGTCTGGATACCTACCACTCCCTTCCAAAACTTAAAATATCCTTGCAACATGTTGGCTTGGGATAGGGACATGGCAGCTCCCACTAACATTCCCTTGCCTGGGGCCTCTGATCCACACTACTGGAAAATAAATATCTTAAGAAATTTCAGTGCAAGATTGTGAACGTCCCTCTAGAGTTCACAAGCCTTCTTTTAAGGCCCCTTTGTGTGCTTTGTTGTGCTTGTCCTAACTACATGTGTCTAGTCCTCAGCATTTACACACAACAGGGAGTGGTGATTAACTCCAGTTGCCTGGCGCATGTACGTGTGTTGAAGTAGACAGAAACATGATGGTACAGACTTCCGGGAAGGGTGACTTCGCTTGTGCCTGCTTTTGAGACGGGCTCCCGCCTCAAAAGAAGCTTATTCAGATATAAATCAGTCAGAACATTTTTTTTTTGACTGATGAAATTTCTCCCGGGCAGGGACAAACGTAGAGATCAACCTCAAAAGCCTGTTTTTGTTGGGAGGACTGGATTTCATTAATTTATGAGAAAAGGTCCAGCCAGCAATGCCGGACGGACTTCCGAACAAGCTCTATCTGATTAATGCGATACGTTTATCTTTTCTTCAAAGAGAAAATGGACTAACAGGCAAGCACCCTTCTTTCTATTATTTTTTTTACTTGGTTTAAATTGTTGCAGCAAAAAGAGATTTGTCAAATGAATCAGCTTTAAAGAACTTCTGGGTGAGCTATAACTCTTCTCTGTTATTCACGAAATTAACAGCTTATCTCTGTTTCTATTGCAAAAAGCTGTCCTGGAAGTGCATTCTAAAGATATAAACAGAAGAGGGATTTCTATTCCGAGGAACATTATATTGTCTGGGACTATTCTCTTTTTGGTCTATTTTATTTTGACGAATCTGCTTCTTCACGACGCCACTAACTGTTTTGATGCTGGGAACTAAATTTGTTTTGTGTTCTTGAACATAGAGAGATAAGGCAGACTGCTCTGTTTATACTGTGATGTCATCAAGCCTGGAATATTAACCCAATTGTTACTGAAATAAGAAGTGGTTCTTCTTTATTTTTGCTTTGTTTTGTTTTCGTGGTTTTAAAAATGGCAATCAAGAAAGTGGCTGAGAATCTGGAAGTAATTATGTTTCAGAAAATAATGGATGAGATTGAGATAACGAAACAAACCCTGCGACAGGGCAGTAAGGAGCTGAAAATTGAACTGAGCAAAATGACGCAGGAGTTTAAAGAAATAGGGGATCCTGTGAGAGAGGAGAATGAGATCAGAGATGAGAAAAGAAAAAATAAAGGGAAGATACAAGCCCTGGAGATTGGAACAAATGTGGAATTGGAAAAAGATCTGGAGTTTATGGATATTAGAAATAAAATCTACTGTTTGGAATTTAACGTTATCTCTGAAGAAATTAATGAAGATATTAGAGATAAAGTTATCAATGGCTTGGATAATCTTCTGGACTGGAATGACGTGATGGAGCTTGATATAGAGAAAATCTATGGAATTAACTGCAGCCATGTGACAATGGAAAAACTCTCAAGAGATGAGCCAGAGCATTTTGTAAAAAAGAAGAACACAGATATGACTTTACAACAATATTTCAGCAACTTATTCAGAATTGATGGCAAGAAAATATTTGGGATAGAGGAAATTCCCATCAGACTCTTATTATATGACTATGGCTATGACAGCAAGATTATTATGGAATACTGATAATGGAAGATTGGACACTGAAATTACTGGACTTAACAGGACTATTGAAGATGGAAGATGGAATTAATAGGGATAATGGAATAATGGCTATTGAAATTATTGGACCTAACAGATTTTGATGAGATGGATTAATCAATATGTTTATTTGGACTATGGTTATGACAATAAGATTATTATTATTATTAACGAGATGGATTAATCGACATGTTTATTTGGAGAAAAATTGATAGATATATTTCTTAAAGAATTGAAACCTCTCTTTGACTTTTTGTGGAAAGAATAAAGTAATGTTTATGAGATTTGATGATTAATTAAGATAACTACTGGAGGAAAGTGATTTTATAATATAATTTAAGAGAGAGGATTGTTATATATTGTAGACCTACAACTGATTTGATCTGCGACAAATGGGAAGTCAACATTTTATTTTTTTGTTTAATCATTTTTGTTTTGTTTTTTGTCTTTGAATGTTTTATGATTTTGTTTTGTATGTTTTATGAAAATTTGAATAAAAATTATTGTAAAAAAAAAAATACTCACATACTGGAAATAAGATGTAACTTCGAAATTATCTTATAGCTAATTGTTTCAAATATTCTTAATGGAGATTCTTTGTAATAAGGAATTGTCCATGGGCTCATTTTCTTTTAATAAAACACTTTGGATTACCAAAAAAAGAAAAAAAAAAGAAACATGATGGTACATACCACATACTGGCTGTATATGCAAATAACATTTTCCTCCCTTGCTGCAGTCCAGATGAAAACTGCTCTTTTGAAGCTGTTATTTCCAATGAGAAGAAAGCCCCCATTGGTACAAAGATACATTTAATGTCATGTCTAGCTTGGCCTTTAGAAGAGGTCTCCACATAGACAGGAGGGAAATCAAGCTGGACTCTTGCCTATGATTGGGTCGGCCCTGTTATGATTACTGTACCATAGAAAAAGGTTACAGGTGCACACAACACATGAAATCATAATTCTTTACCTGCTTGTAGAAATGTCTTCAAAAGGGTACAGGATCTCGCCATTGTTACAGATCTCGCAAATAAATCCCTTTTGACTACAAAGACTGCAGCTGTACACATGGGAAGTAGCAAATTTGATTACCTTCCCAAGAAAAGGAGCCAGCTTCCCTTCAATAACCTGAAAGGCAACAGAAAAGAGAGTCACAATAATCAAGAATTGGCAACACAAATAATGGGATATCAGTGTGTTTCATTACCAAACTATTTCAGAGTAAATTAAAACAACCCATGCGAGTCCTAAACACTGATGGGGTGCTGCAAAGTGGGGTAAATCATACAATATAGTGAATTCAGATTCAAGAATGCCAAATTAAACAGATAAAACTGTCCTATGGAAATAAGATCACAGAACATAAAGAGGCAATTTTACACCTGTTTGAAGATGGGTAAAATCAGATTGCTTAGTCCATTTACATCTAATGCTTGTTTTTATTTTACTAATATTATTTTATTGCTTTATCATGTATTGTTTTATGTATTATTGTTGTGATACATCCATTGTGGGGTTTTACGATGAAGGGTATGATATTCTCTTTTTAAAACAACGGATCCATCTGTCAGTTCTTGGAATCTAGGTGCACACGCTGCAAGCTCACGCACATACACACGCACATGCTAAAAAGCCTGATGGAAAAGACAAGTATTCAACTAGCACCCAAAGCTGAACAATGTTGACACCAGGCAAACCTTTAGGGGAAGTATGTTCCACAACTGGCGTTCTATTACTGGGAAGGCCCTCCTCTTGGGAATATATCCTCAAGACGGGAACTACCAGTAGGGCCTCCCCCCTATGTCAAGTCATGAGCAGACTGATATGGGGAGAGGGACTCCCTGAGATAATAGGGTCCCAAGATGTTTAAGGCTTTGTATGTCAAGGCCAAAACCTTCAATTAGCTTGGTAGTTAATTGGAAGCAAGTGCAAATCTTTGCAGGCCAGTGTTATGCAATCCCCTGACACCACATCCAACAAAATTCTGGCAGTTGCATCTTGCACTACACCTGCAGCTTCTGAACTCTCTTCAAGAGCAGTTCCAACTAGAGTGAATTGAAGAGTCTAGAGAGGAGGTTGCTACAGTATAGATCACATTGGCCAGGCTATCCCTGTCCAGGAATGAGTATAGCTAGCCAGCCAGCTGTAGCTGGAAACAGGTACTCCAAATTCCTGGAGCTACCTAGGCTTCCAGTGACATGGCATCTAGGAGTACCCACAGACTATGAACCTGATCTTTTAGGGGGGATGAAACCCCACCATTAGAACAGGCTGTCTACCTAATTCCCAGACTTGAGAACCATCTGCCACTGCACCTCTGTCTTGTCAGAATTTAGCTTCAATTTATTTGCCCTCATCCAGCCCATTAATGCTACCAAACACTGGTCAAGCAGCTACACAGCTTCACACAATTCAGATGACAAAATTGGGTGTCATCAGCATACTGGTGACATTTCACCCCATAGCTTGATGATCACCCCCAATGGCTTCATATTGATGTTAAAAAGCACAGAGGACACAATAAAACCCTGCAGAACTCCAAGGCATACCTGCCAGGGATAACTGTCAAAGCCTTCCTCTAGAACCTTACCTGCAGATAGAACCACCCTATCGCTGGGCTTCTCATCCCCAACCCACACAGCTAGTCCAGAAGGATACCATGGTCAATGGTGTCAAAAGCAGGATCACTGTCCTCCTTCTGATATAGCTCATCAGTCAGGGCAACCAAAGCTATTTCAGTGCCCAAATGGGTCTAAATAATCAGCTTAATCCAAGAATGCCTAAAGCTGCATGGCCACTGCCCTCTTGATCACCTTGCTCAAGAAGGGGTATATTTGTGACCGGGCAGTAGTGTCCCACATTTCTGGATTCAAGGAGGAACTTTGAAGGTTAGTTCCATAGTTAAACTATGGAATTTGCTCCCACGAGATGCAGTAATGGCCACCAGCTTGGATGGCTTTAAAAGAAGATTAGACAAATTCATGGAGGACAGGGCTATCAATGGCTACTAGCTATGATGGCTGTGCTCTGCCACCCTAGTCAGAAGCAGTATGCTTCTGAAAACCAGTTGCCGTAAGCCTCAGGAGGGGAGAGTGTTCTTGCACTCGGGTCCTGCTTGCGGGCTTCCCTCAGGCACCTGGTTGGCAACTGTGAGAACAGGATGCTGGACTAGATGGGCCATTGGCCTGATCCAGTAGGGCTCTTCTTATGTTCTTAAGGTTCGGGTGCATCCCTGTCTCATTTTATGTTGTAGGTCCTATCTCCCCTCCTGAAAATCATCCACACTACCACCAGTGAAAGTTGGTTAAAGACTAGGATACCTTTTCCTCTTTGCTGGATAAATAGACACATTATTCAATAAAAGTTCAATGACGTTTCAACTGAACTAACATTTTCATACATTGGTTCAATTACACCCTAGCTGGGGAGCATTCAAAGTTTAACGTATACAGACCACACTTTCATATTTGACCAGGCCAAATGATCAATCTTAGTATTATTGTGAAAAACCTGCGTATCATACTCATCAAACTCTACTTAGAATAACTGGTATCCATGCTTCAGGAAGAGAAGGGTAGCAGCCTAATTTCACACAGAACTATAGTGCAAGTTAAGATACTATCTCTTTTTAAAAAATCAATAATTTAAGAGACATGCAATGGCCCTAGTACATGGACAGCCATATTTGAATGTTTGCTTAAATGTGCAAGATTCCCACCTCCATATGACTTAGTACTAGCATTCTTATTGTTTGAAGCCATATGCTACTGGACTCGAAATTTTGACTGTCCTGTTACCGATGCCAAAACAACTGTTTTGTGAATGACTACTGGTAATTACGTAATCATCATTGTGCCTGTATTTTTTGTTTCATTTCCCTGACCTCAGTATTTACAATTTCTTTCCAAACTGAATGTGTGTGTGTACACGCACACAGATACACACCTGCAACACAGGATAACCTTCATGCATTTACTGTACTGTAGTTCATGAAAACCCTACGCAATAAATCTGTTAGTCTTTAAGATGCTTTAAGATTCAAATCTCAAAGCAAAACTGGGAAATACACATTCCATTAGAATGCTCATGTCACTTATACTAAATGATTTTCTTATACCAAATGTATTTCTGTAGGCTTAAATTGTGTCACAAACACTACATGGAAAAATGTAGGCAGGAAAGGAAGTTCATGGGAACAGCTTGGGTTGCTGCCACGGAATGGAAATACTGAAAAGCCCTCATTCTTAAAAGAACATCTGTGGCAGCAGGAAACTGAAATGTTATTGCTAGCCATGCAGATTGGACATCTGTTTGTGTTGCAGGGAAAGGTGATGCACTTACTGTGTCCTGCTATAGAAAGATGCCCTCACGCTGGACCTTAAACAATTCAAAAAGGTCCCTGCATGAAGGTGTGGTTCAAGGCCAGGAGTCTGATACTGTTATAGTAGATGTTGTAAGCAACTTGTAATAAATCTCTTCCTTAATTAATTTGGGTAATGAAAAAGTCTAAACTGGTTAAGGGGAAATGATGTCCAAAACAAAAATGAGGAAACACAAGAAACAGCAGACACGTTAATGATAGGACATAAGGGTTCAATTACATTAATGTGTTTAATAAGTGTCTTCTAAAATTCAGGAACAGAGAATTTGAAGGCATTTTAACTTAGTGATCTTTTTGTTTTTGAGAGCCTGGAAGATGGATAACGTCTTCTACTTGGATTTATGAGGATGACTAGCTAGTAAGAACAAATCCAGCAACTGAGAGGTTTTGTTGGCTTTTTAAAAGCAAACCTGCGTTGAGAGTTGTACAGTTGATAATTTTACCTACATTTGTTTGCAAAATAGCAAGCATGTATTTTATTACTTCCTGGAAATGTTTTACACAGAAGGGGAAAATAGAAATATATAAAATAAATAAATTAAAATATTACTGCATTATTAGTGTTTGAGTTGATAATTGTAGGCTGCAGTGGGACTTCCTTGTGAGTAAGCATGTTTAGGATTGCACTGCTAAACAGTTTTAATATTATGGATATGATGCAGTAACAGGCAATGCAGCATTTAATGTATGTTTTACATTGTACAAATGTTTTAATAAGATGTTGTAATTTTTAATAAAGCTGTTTTACACAATACTATACCCTCTTGAGTACAGTATGGGATTTACTTGCCTATTAGTTACCACAATGTACTCCAAGTATCTGTTAAATTTACTTAGTGCCTCTAAGAAGGAGGGAATATTTGCTACTCAGAAACACTTTACAGCCAAAGCTGCTGTTTACAAAAACTGTGCATTGGAGAAATGAGCACAAATGGCTTCTAATGTCTCACTGAAAGTTGTACTATACAAAGAATGTTATCTCTGCATCTTCACAATGTATTAGGCATACGCCTAACATAGTCAAAGTACAACTAGAGAGCTAAATCAATACATGGTGAGAACTTCAGGGGAAAAACATTGACTTAGAAAGCAAATATTGCACCTATATTTTCTGAACATGGCTGCAAGCCTGTGCAGTATTATCCTTGCACAGATCCCACTGAAGTCAGTGAGGCTTCCCCTCCCCTCCTCTAAATAACTGTGGGCAGAAATGCACCTTAAATAAGCTTACTAACTAACCACGTTTCTTCAGCTTGATCAGCCTCAGCAATATATCCAGAGTATGCTAAATGTTTAGTTTTTGTGTTATGAATCACATGGCCAACTGAAATGTTATGGTTGCTACAAGCAGATAAATGTTGCCATGTTGTAGCAGCTTCACATGGGACCATATCATGTGAAGGGATGCAGCATGGAAAGTCTCCACATCAGCACCAGCAACTACCAGGAATGTGTGTGGCTCTGAAGAGTCGTACTCTCTGCGGGGGGTGGGCAAGGTTCTCTCTCTCTCTGTATCATCGGAGGAATCGATGTGGCAAGCAGCTTTCACATCTTAGGTGGAGTCACCACCACATACAAGCACTTTCAGCGACCTTTACATTGATTCCATCATGTTTGGCCTTAATTTGAGTCTTCTCTGAGTTAGGGAATTGTGAAATCAAGAGATATGTAACTACCTCAAAGCTACCCAGTAACTTAATGGCAGAGCTGAGACTTTAATCCAAATTACCTTGTCTACTGAACTAATGTTTGGGTCAGTAGGCAGGCACTCTCTCTCTTGACTTGTTTAAAATTAAGGAAGCTTTAAAAATGCCTCAAAAAGATAGTGAATTAAAAGCCTGCCATTTAAAGCAAACGTGGAGGCAGAATTATATAGTATAAAATAACGTTAGCAGGTGGCATATCACATTTCTGTGATTGACCCTGATTTGCTAGCTCACAGATAACACTTGTCTTTACTAGTTTAGTTTAGTTTAGTTTATTTGCGGTCAAAGACCCGTCTTGTTACAGGTATATAACAGTAAAAGTAATAAAAGGAAAAATATAAAGCAAGAGACCATACATTTCAGTTCAGCATTTACATCCATAAAATACATTTGTTAAGTAAGTAAAAATTCCAATCTTAACAATTGCGCTGCATATATAAAATTCGCAACCTTCATTGTAGTTTCTTTCTTAATTCCTGTAATTAAATAAACCAGCTTATTATTGGGGACTACCCGTGTAATACTTTCCATTTCAACAGATAGAAATTTACAACGTACAGCTTCATATATAGGGCAGTCAAACATGACATGATAGAGTGTTTCGATACTACCTTCCCCACAGGGGCAAACACGTTCTTCATAGGGTAAACCTTGATATCTCCCAATCAATAATGCGGAGTGGAGGGAATTAAATCTACCCTTAGTAAAGGCTAGACGTAATTTTGGAATTGTGAGAAAATCCAAATATGGAACATATTTGAATGGCTCTGGCTGTAATTTAAAGTGGATAGGAGAGCACATTTTTGTGGCCATAGTAATTGCAATTTGGGAGTCTGTGTCCTTTAAACGAGTTCGAATATCAGATTTAGCCGAGGTAGAAGTTTGTGTGGCTAAATACTCGGGAAAAACCCAACAAGGCAAGTTCGCTCCTAAATTTTTTATTCCAACTAGATGTAAAGGTATTGCTCCAAAACTATGATAAGAAACCCGGGGGCTGTTCATAAGATAATCTAACCCAATAATTGGTAGCCATCATCCATGCTTGGCATTCAATAGAGGATAGACCACATTCTAGTCTAAGGGCCGCTGTTGGGACACATCTCGGTAAACCCAAAATTCGGCATAAAAAAAGGGAAAGAACCGATTCAACCGTAGAATTGAATGTGTGAATCCATAAGGGAACCCCATAGAGTAGCTGTGGAATAATTTTTAGTTTAAAAACCTGAATAACTGCAGGCACATAACTCCCCCGTTTGTAAAAAAAATATCGAAGAACACACTTGTCTTTACTAATGATTTTACTTCAAAGCAGCTAACCTTGAGCTAGATATCTCCACGAAAAAGCAAGTGGAGTTCAACAAAGAGAGGTTAAGCCTGAAGTTACCCTCTTTAATTTTAATAAGGCTGCACTGTATTGTGTGAGGTTGCAGGTTAGGGTTAATAATTGAAGGTAAAGAGGTGACAAAGCATACATACCAAGGTGCTATTGCCACTGGGAAGACAGTGCAGAGTCTACAAATATCTGGTAACCCCACCCTTGTAAATCAGTATGTTAATCATTATCATCATGTTGATGATAAGACTCCTTATAAGTCAACACAGAGGCTATAACTGCAACCGTCCATTCACGATCTGAATTATTTCCGTGAAGATAACATTTATTAAAAAAGAGTTCCCTTGGAAATACTGGTTGGTTGGCTTGTAAACTTCTTTCTACATTCTGGGAGTGTTGGATTTGGAAACATTCTTGACATCATTTGTTTCTTAGTGCCCTGGACACCAGTCCTGCCAGGGGGTGTTAAGGTGCCACCTAGTTGGCATTTTGCTAAGTCTAGGAGGAGGAAAAGCATGGATTGTGGTACCCTACCACACATTTCCCAGACTGGAACGAGAGGCAGTGGTCGCAGGTGACAGAATAGGGTGGTATATGTAGAAATGAGCAAAGGAAGAAGTGGAGGAACTGGGGCAGTGTGCAGAGTACAGTCACAAACACACTAATGTTTCTAGCAACATCTCTGCCTGCTTATCTTACAGCACTGTGGTGCAATTGATAAAATGTTGGGCCTGGATATGGGAGACTCACCTTCAACTTTCCATTTTAACCACAATGCTGTCTGGTTAGCCTTGGAGAAAGTGACTCTATTGCACCCTCACCTACCTCACAAAAAATTGTGAGGATAAAATGAGATAAGAAGTGTATAGCACCTAGTGCACTTCTGTAGGCAACCCAACTGTAGTTTAAAATTCCAGACGCATGCTATCACTATTGGGCATTAGGCACAAGACATCAGAGCAAAGAACTGATTACACAAGATTGCTCTTCTGGTCTTGGGGCTTTCACACAATATTTCATTTATGGTCTTAACACTAATTGTCTTAAAGGATTAAATCTACACTAAATGGTAAATAAGAACTATTTTACCAAAAAGATATCACATTTTTATATTGGCTTGAACTTTATAGCAGCACTTTCCCTCCATCTGGCTGGAGGGAGACAGCCTCTTAGCCTAGGCCTCAGATACAAAGTAGGGTTCAGTAGCCCCCAGGTTCTCCTGCTTATGCTCCACTTTGACTCTGCTGCCTGAAATAAGGCAGCAAGGCCATCTCTTCTCTGCTAGTTTCCCTCCCTGTCTGCAAGATGGTGCTGCAAGGTGGGAAGACTCTTGAGCGGCAAGACATCTAGAGCTTGTAGAGCAGAGGTAGCAAATGTGGTGCCCTCCAGATATTGCTGAACTACAATACCCAGCATTCCTAGCCATTGGCTATGCTGGCTGGGGCTGATGGGAGTTGGAGTCCAACAGCCTCTGGAGGGCACCACATTGGCTACCCCTGCTGTAGAGCAGTGTTCAACTTTGGATTCTGATAAGTTGTCGGACTACACCTCCCACGTTCCCTTGACCAGTGGCTAAGCTGGCTGGAATGATGGGAATTTGAGTCCCCAGATGTTCTTGGACTACAAGCTGAAAACTGTGCCGTGACCACATCACCCTGGAAATGGAGCAATGATAGTATACAGCTTCCCCCTGTGAAACTACTACTCAGCCACTGGCTGCTTCAGTGGTCTTTTTTCTTCTTCCCCCAGGCAGCCCATGCCAATGTCCCACCTGTCAGCAAGGGGACAGCTGTCGGGCCCAACACCCACAGCAACAGCAATAGCATCCAGCCAATACTCTTATTTGTTTTAATCCAATATATAATCACAAGTTCAAAGATACATTGGAAGTTGGCCCAAAACATCTGTGTGTGGGGACAGGTTATATGCTTGAATATTTCCTCGGTTCAGAAACTCCCTCATATGCTCATTCTCATCTGCAGGGAGACTCTGAAGCAAACATCTAATCCTGTACCTGTCTCAAGTGGCACTGCTTCTGAACATCTAAAATGATTCTTACTGTGCCATTTTTAGAAGTTTGTGGATTGAAGTCTTAGGTTTTTCCATATATGGTACTTTAGAAATCAAAACTTGAAGCAATGTTTATTGATAACTAATGGAACTTATTTCCTAGGATTGCAGTCTTTGTTTATAAGATTCCTTTTTAAAAAACAAAGAGAAAACAACAGTGTTTTAAGATTAGAAAAACTTCAGTCAGCAGCCGATGAGCAACAATTCTTTCTTGCGCTGATATGGAGTATTCCAACACTGCTACGTAACTGGAGTATATGCTAAACTGTATCCACCTCAATCTGATCATGCTCTCAAGGATAAGCAAAGGCAAGAGCCCTTCATCATTTGGGACACTTTGATTCCGTTTCAGTTTCTGGCATGCCTAAGTATAAGCCCATGATGATAGAAACAAAATGGAAGGCATAGTAAATTAAAGCTCTGTTACCACAGTGGCCTTGTTTGCATGCAATCCTAAACCATGGTTTAGAGTTCAGGATGAGCTGCACTGAGCCTCAGGTTTGGGCCCTTCTCCTTCCATTTTAGATTACTGCAGTTCATTGAGACATTTGAACCCAGGCAAACTGTGGTTAATCTTAACAATGGTTTGTTGAAGCAAGCCAATTTCATGACCCATGGGTCATGAAATCGGCTTGTTTCAACAAACCATAGCTAAGGTTAACCACAGTTTAGGATTTGGAAGCAATGATAAACTGCAATTAATCTAAAATGGAAATGGATGCTTCTGATGTCCTCATACTATTCTGGAAAAGGAGAGGGAGGGTTGGAGCGTGGGAGCCCAAAGCTCACTCTGACTGTCCTTGAAATACTAAAACATGGTGTAGTGTAGGGACGGGGAACCTGTGGCCCTGCAGATGGTGTTCGACTACAACCTCCATCATTTCTGACAGTTGGGAATGGTAGCTAGGGCTGATGGGAGATGGTTTTCAAAAACATCTGCAATGCCAAAGATTCCCATTCCTGGTTTAGCATTATGTGTGACTATGGAAAATATGTTATTTATTATTATAGGTATTTTTATACTGCCCTTCAATAATATTTGATTACTAGGGGCTGCTGCTCCTGCTTACTTTGCTTGCAAAGCCCACCTACTCCCCAACTTACAGCATCACCAAGGCCTCTCCTCCTCTGCCAGGTGCCCCCCTAAGCCATTTCTCCATCCCATCTGCCAGGCACCCCCTAGCACTCTCCCCACCCCCTCTGCCAGATGCCCCTAGCCATCTCCCCACCCCCTCACCAATCCCCCCAACCTCTCCCCATATATGTCGCCAGAGCATCCCCCGCACACACACTGGTAGTTGAAGCTCTCCCCCTCCCCCAGTCAAAAAGCCTCCCTCCCACTCCCCACTTACCTTTTGGCCTTGCTGCTGGTCACTTGCTTGTTTGCCCACCTGCCTGCCAGGTCTCCCAACCAGTCCCCTTATCATCATCATTGCCCTCCTCTTCCTCCCCACTCCTTGCCCTCCTTGCCTGTAAACTTCTAAGCAGAAGCATGATGCTTAGAAAAATAGAATATAGGAATATAGGAAGATAAGATGTAACTAAGTTCTAGACAAGTTCTGAAATTAAAAGCAGTTCAATTAAAACACAGGTCTCTATCCTCCTTTGCAGGATTTACTTTCTGTTTGCTTTATGTATATCAAAAGCATCCTACTTTGATCTTAGGAATCCCTTCTAAGCATATTGCATTGGGCTGTGCCCTTCTGCCAAGTCAGATGCTTTCCCTCTGGAAAACGGGCTACCACAGGAACAAAAGACGTTTTATGTATGAAACTCTACTTTTTGGAAGACTAGGGGGAGGAGTGGGAATCCATACTGACAAGATCCACTTTTGTAATTTGAAAGCATGTGCAGTTTGTGATGAAGCGCAGGCGAAAAAGAACCAACCCTCATGTCCTAGCATCCACAGAAAACCCAAGTGCACATGGGGGTCAAACTAAAACAAATAAGAGGGCCTCCCCCTTAACCATAAGGTCAGTGTAAACAATGTGGCTTGAAATGGTGGATGCCAGTAGCACCACAATAAGCTCCACAATGCAATTGCAGTGCCAACACCTGTCTGCCTTGACATTCGCCATTTTATCCCCCTGTGATTCTTTCTTCTTTCCCTCAAGATTTCTAGGCTCATGCTTGCAGCCCACCATATAATTTCTAACATTCTTTGGTGTACCCCCAAATTTCTCTTCTCATTTGTCATACCGTATCTCCCTATACGAGCCTGCCCGGGCCCTGAGATCTTCAGGAGAGGCCCTTCTCTCAGTCCCAACACCCTCGCAAGTGCGATTGGTGGGGGCGCGAGATAGGGCCTTCTGAGTGGCTGCTCCTAGGTTCTGGAACTCCCTTCCTAGAGAGGCACGAATGGCCCCCTCCTTGCCATCCTTCCGTCGGCAAGTAAAGACTTTTTTTATTCTGACAGGCTTTTGGGATAGAAGGTGTTTAGGATTGGGCTTTACAAGGCTTGTTTTATTGTTTTATATTATTATTTTTATTATTTTAAATTGTTTTTAGATTTTTAAGTATCTTTTAAGGTTTTAAGGTTGTGCATAGTTTAATTGTATTTTAATTGTATGTTTTTCTATGTTTTTAACTACATGTAGTTTTATTTGTAAGCCATCCTGAGTTCCAGTTTGGAAAAAGGGCAGGGTAAAAATAAAGTTTCAATCAATCAATCAATCAATCAATCAATCAATCAATATACTCATGAGAAGAGAAATAGCATGGATCCTCAAATTGAATACCCTTTCCCCAAATGGACTGAATGAGGACCTGGATTTTCTTCCCTTAATGTAAAGATACGCACTTTACACAAGATCCCTAGACTGCAATTACATCATGCATTTTATCCCAGCTGAAAGTACTTTGCTACCGACTACATTTTATCCCACCACTTACAATGGACACACTTATCAGATTTGCCCTGATGAATGTGCTGCTGATTCTCAACAATCCTGTGGAAAGAATCTGATCCATTACAGCTTTGATTTAAGAAAAAATATAGACAGTCATGTGAGTAAAGAATAATATGTACTCCAACCCCATTGTTTTTTAAAACAAAACTGTATGATGATAGTTTGCAAAAAATGTAAAGTCACTCCTGTATATAATTGTTTCTTACAGCCCCTGATGAAGGTTATACAACATTAGCCGAAACGCATTGGGCTTTTTTGCAGACCATTTTTATCCTTGAAATTGGAATAAAAATTTGTGAATTTACATATATATTTTCACTCAAGCTTTCTTGTCATCCTGGGGTGCCCCCCCCTTTTACCTATTTGCCTTATTGGATAACATCCACCTTTTCCTCTATCTGGAAATTGAGATAGAAATCTTAGTTAAATGAAGGTGTTTCCAGGTCCAGCTGAAGTGACAGGATCATTCCTTCTCACCTGCTTAGAGAGTCTGAGTAAGGAACATTTAATCTAGTGTACTTGCTTCTGGCAAGAAAGGTTTAGGTGCCCTCAGGCCAGGCCAGTCACCAGAAGGCCTAGTGCTGTAGAGATGTTAGATGGGGGCACTCGGGACTAAAGATGGATGCTCCTGAAAGCTGCAATTCTAAACACACTTACTAAGGGAATAAGCCCCATAGAACTCAACAGCACTTAATTCTGACTAGATATTGTTAGGATTGTGCTGTTGGTAAAACTTGATTAGGGATCCTCTACAACGATATCCATATCAAAGCAAGGTTGGCAATCCCCTGCCTGGAATGCCCTGCCTGCCTTTTAACATGGCTGCTCCAAACTTCTTTACAGACTTGACTGTTCACTGCAGAGATAGGTTTGAGAAATGAATAAGAGTTAAGAAGATGCTCTGCTCTTTCCTGCCTACTCTGTGGGCTGCTATAAACTCACTTTGACAGCCAACCCAATTCCAGTAAATTATAATTGACAGAAAGAAAACAAACAAGGTTTGGTCTACCTTCACAGGCAGCAGATTGGGAACAGCAGCAACTGAAGCTACACTTCCCAGTATGTGAATTCTCTTTTACCACTATTGGGCAAGAAACAAACCATCATGCAAATAACAAGGTGCGTCATCAGTGGGTTTAAGGGGGTTGAGCTGATCACATGGAACCACTGTTGTTGCTTTTATGGATGTAAGGGAGTAAGGTCAGAGGTAAATGAAATGCATAGAAAAAGAAAAAGACAGCGATGATTGCATAAATGCAGTACCATACCAACCACAAGAAGATTCCTATGAGTAAGACAGAAAACTCAGCATCCCATCAGTCAGGGTTCCTAACCAAAACTAAAAAAATCCTGGCAGCCAGTCAGCCAAGGTCACAGAAATCCCCATGCATCACAACCTGACCCGGAGCTGCAGTTAGTGCAGAATGCTGCGGCACAATTTCTGACATCAGTGAGACCCTATCATCACATAATACCTCTGCTCTGAAATCTGTACTGGTTGCCGATTTACTACCAGGCTAAGTTCAAGGTGTGGTTTCCATGTTACGGGTGCCACATAGTACTTGTTCTGCTCTTGTAAGAAATCAATCCTTTAGTGTGGCAGCACCAATGCTTTGGAACTCCCTGCCTATTTCCATTAGGCAGGTGCTTCATTGTACTCATTTGGCACCTGCTAAAAATATTTTTGTTTAGGCAAGCCTACCCAGGCACGTAGAAGCTATTATGTTTTTATCTGTTTTTAATTCATTGTTGGTTTTATTATTTTGAATGTTTTCAAATACCTGTCTTTAACTGTTTTTGCCAATCATTTTATTGTCTTAGTTCCTTCTATAAACCGCTTTGAGGTTTTTTATAATAAAGCAGTATATAAATGTTGTAAATAAAATATATAAATAAATTTCGGAGTCACTGTGGCCCTTGGGTCTCTTTCCTCTTTTATACTGAGTCAGGCCATTTGGTACTATCTAGCTCAGTACTGCTGACATGGACTAGCATTGGGTCTCCATGATTCCAGGCAATAGTCTCATCCGGAGATTGAATTTTGGACCTTTGCATGCAAAGCAGGTGCCCTGCCACTGAGCTACAGCCCTGTTTTTAAAAAGTATCTTTTAAAATTGTTATTTTCATTTCACTAATGAACGCACAGCATACTAGGGCAGATCCACATAATATATTTAAAGCACATGAATCCCACCACAGAATCCTGGGAACTGTAGGTTGTTACGGGTGGTGGGAACTTTAACTGTAAGGAGGAAACTACACTGCCCAGGATTCTTTGGAGGAAGTGATGCACTTTATATGTGGGTTGGATGTGCTTTAAATGTATTATGTGGATCTGCATTACTTCATAAACTTTGCCTGCATATAGATCATTTCAATTAGATTTTAAAATGGAAATAAGATACAAAGTTTACTGGGTGACCATGGGCTACGCACCATCTCTCAGCTTAATCTGCCCCTCAGGGTGAAAACAACAGAGGGGGACCATGACCACCCCAAGGTGCAATCCTATGCATATTTACTCAGAAGCAAGTCCCAATGTATTCAATGGGGCTTACTCAGACAAGGAAGTATGCACAGGACTGCAATTCAGTGATAAGGAACTTCACTCACCCAATCCAAAATTCAGAATCATGCCACTTTAAGCTATTTTGCAACTGTTTTATACTTGTTGTGAGCTGCCTTGGTTTCCAACCCTACCTCACAGGGTTGTTGGAAATATTCCATATACACACACACTGGAGATGTAAAAATACATACATCCCATATAATAGTTTATTGTCAAAACCAGTTGGCCATTGCAGAACATTTTTTTAGAAGTATTAGTTTCCTGCCAAATAAAAGCAGTGACATCTAAATAAGCCCTGCCTAACTGCTTTATTTTAAAAAACGATCAGGGAGAGAAAGATTTACAACACAATCCCTTTCTATGTTCACTCAAAAATCCCACTGATTTTCAGAACAATCCTAACCATATCTACTCAAAAGTAAGTCCTACTGAATTCAATGGGGTTAACTCCTGGGTGTGAGGAATCAGCATTGCAGTTTTACTCCCAGAAAAGCTTCATATTGGGAAGGTTTTCAAACAGGTTATGAATAAGACAAATAAACTGCCCTCTTCAACAGTCCAGTAAAATTTAAACTTGTTTGACTCCTTAATTAGAAAAGTATAACACTGTAGCATGTACACTTTTTTAAAAAAATTGAAAGATAAAATGTATAATATGCCATTTTTGCAAGTAATTAAAAAATCTGCAAACAAAAATTGTTTACTGTGTATGTCCATCAAGATCCTGCTGTGATCTTCTGTTGTAGTGCAATCCTATGCATGTTTACTCAGAAGCAAGTCCCAATCCTATACAGAGAAAGTACTCTTTATGCTGCTGAAAGCTATATATTTACTGAATTCCTGATGCGAAACAAGCAGGAAAAGGAAACTGTTTTCAGAACCTGAAATGGGGGTTTAGGTATTGTGTGGGGGTCAACACATCTTGTCAGTCACAACCCTGACTTCACTTATTGGCTAAAAACCTGAAAGGGCAGGGATTAGAGCAGTCAATACTAACAGAAGTTGGGGGGGTAGGTTACAGTTTGGTTTATATCTTTTGAAACTTAATTTTTTTAAAATGAAAGCTAAGAGTCTGGAGATTAAGGTGACTCACCCAGAGAGCCAGAGAGGTCAAAAACCAAAGTCTCCGGACAAAAACTGGAGATCTGGCAACCCTATTAGGCATGGAAGTGTAACAATTTACAAAAGGAGTTTTGTTTTATTTTGGGGAAAGAAAATACTTACAAAGGCAAACAGGAAAAAGTTTTTGTAAGCTAAAAACTTTGACAAATTTATTTGCAAGACTGTATTATAAACTCAGTACATAAAATGGACTCTTATCTGTCCCTATCAAATAATTATTGGAATAATTTAATTTACTCAAAATATATAAAGTTTAGAGCACTAGCAAAAAGCACTTCCTTGTTTCTATCTCACAGGAGACTTGAACAGTCAGATGAAATAAGCTTTTTATATCTCATTTACTCAGCTCATCAAGGGGTTTATAAAACAAGGGAGGGTTATGGTCAACATGCTTATGGCTGAGGCAATGGGATGCATTAACACAATTTTATTTTTCTGTGTGCTAAATCTGAATGCTCTTAATTTGTTATCTTGCCTATGTAAGCCAATAAGGGAGCAATAAAGAGTAGGATAAGTCTACACACAAGCAGCCTAGTGGGATTGTCTAGCTGGACCACCTGTAAACCTGGTTAGGCTAAGCAGGGCTGGCTCCAGGAATGCCAGAGCCCCTGGGCATCATCTTGCCCTGGGCCCCAGCGTGTGTGTGTGTGCGTGCGTGCACGCATCTCTGCCATCAACTAAGATGGCAGCAGGGGCTTTAGTACCTTAGGGAAACTGCGGCCGCCATCTTCGTTAAGGGCAACGGTAAAAGACAGCAGACAGGTAGGTGGGGGGCGTGGGGGGCTGCAGATGGTGGAAGGGGAGTGGAGGGGTGGCTGAGGGGCCCCCTGTAGCTCCAGGGGCCGTTGGGCCAGTGCCCCACCTGGCTGCCCTTTAGAACTGGCCCTGAGGCTAAGCAGTAAGATGGGAGAAACTGTTTTACTTTATTTATTATTATTACTAGTACTATGGAATATGTGCAACTGAAGTGTGTGTGCGTATGTGTTTGTTGTCCAGTTGTTTCTTTGGTTAGAGTTCAGGCCTGCTGAGGCACTCTTATTTGCACCCACAGTGTTTTCTGAATTATGAGAAGAATAAGCGGTATTATTAGTACTTTGACAGCTTTACCAGAATTAAGTTCCTCTTACTTCACACCTTCTCCTTTGTACTACACTATTCTGTTCATGGAACACAGGAGCATTAAAGGCTATTATGTAGTGGATTTATCTTTGATTGTCCTATAATTACACTGCAACCACCACCACCTGGGGCAAAACACCTGTTCATTCAGCCGCTTTTAAAGTCACATTCACACAATTCCACTACCACAAGGAAAAGCTAGTTTTTGTGGTATTAAAATGGAATGTGTGCAACATACACCTATACAAGGTTTATTCAAAACAGGTTTGCTATGTTCAAATGTATGGTAAGCAGTACCTACACTACTACCTGAGAGTAAGCCCCATGTAACTCAATGCAACTAACTTTTGAGTAGACATTTATTTAATATTTATTTATTGTATTTGTATACCGCCCCACAGCCGAAGCTCTCTGGGCGGTTTACAGCAACCAAAAATATCAAAAACAAACATACAAATTTAAAACACATCTTTTAAAAACAATTTAAAACACAATTTAAAATTTTTTAAACAATTTAAAAACACATGCTAAAATGCCTCGGAGAAGAGGAAAGTCTTGACCTGGAGCCTGTTTTTTTATTATTATTATCATCAGTGCAAATCTTTACATGCTTACTCAAAAGTAAGTCACATTGAGTTAAATGGGACTTACTCCCAGGTAAGTGGGTTTAGGATAAGAACATAAGAAGAGCCTGCTGGATCAGGCCAGTGGCCCATCTAGTCCAGCATCCTGTTCTCACAGTGGCCAACCAGGTGCCTGGGGGAAGCCCGCAAGCAGGACCCGAGTGCAAGAACACTCTCCCCTCCTGAGGCTTCCGGCAACTGGTTTTCACAAGCATGCTGCCTCTGACTAGGGTGGCAGAGCACAGCCATCATGGCTAGTAGCCATTGATAGCCCTGTCCTCCATGAATTTGTCTAATCTTCTTTTAAAGCCATCCAAGCTGGTGGCCATTACTGCATCTTGTGGGAGCAAATTCCATAGTTTAAATATGCGCTGAGTAAAGAAGTACTTCCTTTTGTCTGTCCTGAATCTTCCAACATTCAGCTTCTTTGAATGTCCACGAGTTCTAGTATTATGAGGGAGGGAGAAGAACTTTTCTCTATCCACTTTCTCAATGCCATGCATAATTTTATACACTTCTATCATGTCTCCTCTGACCCGCCTTTTCTCTAAACTAAAAAGCCCCAAATGCTGCAACCTTTCCTCGTAAGGGAGTCGCTCCATCCCCTTGATCATTCTGGTTGCCCTCTTCTGAACCTTTTCCAACTCTATAATATCCTTTTTGAGATGAGGCGACCAGAACTGTACACAGTATTCCAAATGCGGCCGCACCATAGATTTATACAACGGCATTATGATATCGGCTGTTTTATTTTCAATACCTTTCCTAATTATCGCTAGCATGGAATTTGCCTTTTTCACAGCTGCCGCACACTGGGTCAACATTTTCATCGTGCTGTCCACTACAACCCCGAGGTCTCTCTCCTGGTCGGTCACCACCAGTTCAGACCCCATGAGCGTATATGTGAAATTCAGATTTTTTGCTCCAATATGCATAATTTTACACTTGTTTATATTGAATTGCATTTGCCATTTTCCCGCCCATTCACTCAGTTTGGAGAGGTCTTTTTGGAGTTCTTCGCAATCCCTTTTTGTTTTAACAACCCTGAACAATTTAGTGTCATCAGCAAACTTGGCCACTTCACTGCTCACTCCTAATTCTAGGTCATTAATGAACAAGTTGAAAAGTACAGGTCCCAATACCGATCCTTGAGGGACTCCACTTTCTACAGCCCTCCATTGGGAGAACTGTCTGTTTATTCCTACTCTCTGCTTTCTGCTTCTTAACCAATTCCTTATCCACAAGAGGACCTCTCCTCTTATTTCATGACTGCTAAGCTTCCTCAGAAGTCTTTGGTGAGGTACCTTGTCAAACACTTTTTGAAAGTCTAAGTACACTATGTCCACTGGATCACCTCTATCTATATGCTTGTTGACACTCTCAAAGAATTCTAATAGGTTACTGAGACAGGACTTTCCCTTGCAGAAGCCATGCTGGCTCTGCTTCAGCAAGGCTTGTTCTTCTATGTGCTTAGTTAATCTAGCTTTAATAACACTTTCTACCAGTTTTCCAGGGACAGAAGTTAAGCTAACTGGCCTGTAATTTCCGGGATCCCCTCTGGATCCCTTTTTGAAGATTGGCGTTACATTTGCCACTTTCCAGTCCTCAGGCACGGAGGAGAACCCGAGGGACAAGTTACATATTTTAGTTAGCAGATCAGCAATTTCACATTTGAGTTCTTTGAGAACTCTCGGATGGATGCCATCCGGGCCCGGTGATTTGTCAGTTTTTATATTGTCCATTAAGCCTAGAACTTCCTCTCTCGTTACCACTATTTGTCTCAGTTCCTCAGAATCCCTTTCTGCAAATGTTAGTTCAGGTTCAGGGATCTGCCCTATATCTTCCACTGTGAAGACAGATGCAAAGAATTCATTTAGCTTCTCTGCAATCTCCTTATCGTTCTTTAGTACACCTTTGACTCCCTTATCATCCAAGGGTCCAATCGCCTCCCTAGATGGTCTCCTGCTTTGAATGTATTTATAGAATTTTTTGTTGTTGGTTTTTATGTTCTTAGCAATGTGCTCCTCAAATTCTTTTTTAGCATCCCTTATTGTCTTCTTGCATTTTGCCAGAGTTTGTGTTCCTTTTTATTTTCTTCATTCCGACAAGACTTCAATTTTCTGAAGGAAGACTTTTTGCCTCTAAGAGCTTCCTTGACTTTGCTCGTTAACCATGCTGGCATCTTCTTGGCCCTGGCGGTACCTTTTCTGATCTGCGGTATGCACTCCAGTTCAGCTTCTAATATAGTGTTTTTAAACAACTTCCAAGCATTTTCGAGTGATGTGACCCTCTGGACTTTGTTTTTCAGCTTTCTTTTTACCAATCCCCTCCTTTTTGTGAAGTTTCCTCTTTTGAAGTCAAATGTGACCGTGTTGGATTTTCTTGGCAATTGGCCAGTTACATGTATGTTTAATTTAATAGCACTGTGATCACTGCTCCCAATCGGTTCAACAACACTTACATCTCGCACCAGGTCCCGGTCCCCACTAAGGATTAAGTCCAGGGTTGCCGTCCCTCTGGTCGGTTCCATGACCAACTGGTCTAGGGAATAGTCATTTAGAATATCTAGAAACTTTGCTTCTTTGTCATGACTGGAACACATATGCGGCCAGTCTATGTCCAGGTAGTTGAAGTCACCCATTACTACCACATTTCCTAGTTTGTCGTCTATATCTATAAACCCACATTTTGAGGATCCATATCAAGACCCAGGTATATTTCCTGGACTGAGAGACTTCAGTGACCTCTTTCCCATCCACAAAATGAAGTAATTTTGAGATCTATCAGCTTCCATGTTCTCCCTGGAATTGGGAAGACTAAGTGGGAATTTTCATCAGTGGGTCTTAAATTTTATTTATTTATTTATTTATTTTATTAGATTTATATCCTACCCTTCTTCTAAGTAGGAGCCCAGGGCGGCAAGCCATTAGCTTGATTGCAGCCTTTTGATTAATGTTAACTGGATCTGTGTAAAAAGGTCTAGATATCTGCATAACATTGACAATACTGCTGAGTACAAAACTGGCTCCAAACACCATAGGTAGCTAACATGGAATCCTAAGAAAAAGTGTTATTTAAAAAACAAAGACAAAATCCAGCAGGTTTCTAGGCACCTTGCTTGCCAGGATGGGGGGGGGGCAGAGGATGAAAAGGGAAAACTTTGGCACCATAATCTATACACTTAACATTTGCAAAGATAGTATGGCATCTTATGAGGTTTCTAGTAGTAAGGTAACGACAGCTCTTCAGAGCACAGGTTACAGTTCTACCCCACAAGCAGTTTCTCCACAGTTTTATGAGATCTTACTTTTCTAGCTTGTTCATAAATGATCTGGAATTAGTGGTGAGCAGTGAGGTAGCCAAGTTTGCTGATGACACTAAATTATTCAAGTTGGTAAACACAAAAAGGGATTGGGAGGAGCTCCAGAAGGATTTCACCAATCTGGGTGAATGGTTGTTAAAATGGCAAATAGAATTCAATGTACACAAGTGTAAAGTTATGCACACTGGGGGGGGGAAATCCTTATCTCACATAGCACTACGTTGAGTACAACTCTAAGCTGAACGTACCATCACCACAAGGAATTTTCTTTGTGCAAGGGAACACTCTCCCCCCATCTTCCCCCTGCACTCCTCTAAATCCTGGGGATTCCCTAGCCCTCCAGAGCAGTTATGGGGATAGTGCAGAGCACATGTAGGGGAAGAAAGGGATGAAACCCCCTTCCGCTAATTGAAGTTGTTCCGCTAATGCAAGAATTTAGTTGAAAACTGCCCATATATAATAATGCGGTCTGAACTGGCAGTTAAATGACCAGGAAAAGTTTCTTAGGGTTGTGTTGGATAGCTCAAAAAATATTGACCCAATGTGTGGCCGATGTGAAAAAGGTGAATTCCATGCTCAGGATCATAGGAAAAGGAACTGAAAATAAATCTGCCAATATAATAATGTACTTAGACAAATCTTTGGTGTGACCACACTTAGAACACTGTATATAGTTCTGGACCAGGTCTCAAAAAGGATATTGTAGCATTGAAAAAGGTTCAGAAAAGGCCAACCAAAATGCTAGGGATCTGGAGCAACTTCCCTATGAGGAACGCTTACAATGCTATAACTTTTTAGTTTACAAAAAAGACGAGCAAGGGAGAATATGATAGAGGTGTACAAAATTATGCATGAAGTAGAGAAAGTGTAGAGAGAGAAGTTTTTCTTCCTCTCTCATAATACTAAAACCTGGGGCCATCCAATGAAGCTAAATGTATGAAGATTCAGGACAGAAAAAAGGAAATATTTCTTCACAGAGCACATAGTTAAACTATGGAATTTACTACCACGATCTGCAACAGTGTCAAGTCATGCCACAGATCATGGAGTGGGAGTTCCCAGGCACACATAAACACCCTGATATAGGCAGCATAAGATTTAGTAAGACCACGTGCCCCACCTACCTCTCACCTCAGTGTACACACCTGTCATCACCCAAGATAGCGGTGGGGGTGTCAACTCCTTAGGAATGCCCCAGCTGTCATCTTGGGTGATGGCAGGTGTGCGCAATGGAGCGAGAGGTAGGTGGGGCAGGTGGTTTTACTGAATCTTGTGCTGCCTATATCAGGGTGTGTTTATATGTGTGCCTGGGAACCCCCACTCCGTGATCTGTCACATGACCTGACACTGTTGCAGATCATGGCTCGGGAGAGCCATCCCTCCACCCTAGGGAAGGGCCCCTCAGGAGCTTCTCTGGGCCACAGGGGCCCTTAGCTAGGGCCCAACCTGGCTGCCTGCTGGTACCAGACCTGCCTGCTTGTTGAGCTTCCCACAGGCATCTAACTGGCCAGTGTGAGAACAGAATGCTGGACTAGTCTGTTTCAGTATGGCTCTTCTTACTTTCCTAAAATGTATCATGAATAGAAAATCTGTTTCCAAATTCTACAAAAAACAGTATACAAAATGGTTTAAGATTCCTTATTTTTTCCTTTTTTTGTTGCATTTTTTTTTAAAGATTCATTCAAACTGATTTTCTTTCCAGGATATGGTTTGAACGCACATGCAGCTATCACCTCTGCTAAGGATAAGCATGCCTGGGTCTGGTCAGTGCCTGCACGTGAGACTTCCTTGGAACAACACATATACCATTTTTGGTCCCATGAATGTAAGACAGACAAATAAATAAATAAAATGCAGAATTTCACTCTTCCTGAATAAGGATCCAGCTGAGGCATCACCTACAGGGCCATAATCTTGCTTTTTCAATCCTATCACCCCATTTCTAATATACCTTCAGTTTGAATAAAATTGGATTGCCAGTTTTCTAACTAAAGAAGTAATGAAATTGGGGAGGAAGAGGGGAAGAATCTCTAGGCTGATAATAAGGATCCAGTCAGATTAAAATCCAATTTAACTCACCCAAGCCACAAAAGTAATTGAATTACATGATGAAAGGTTTGGGGTGCAAGGAGTGAGGGGAATAAAGTCAATGTATATCAGCACAAAGAAATATATCAAGAAGCAGCTAAATAAATGAATGCAATATGACTCTTGTAACTGTACACCTCTCTGGTCCCTCCCAAGGACAGTTTGTTCCCTTGAACAGTTCACTTGTTCCTATCCCAAAACTTTGCCAGAAGACAAGTCATTGGAGCCTCAAACGTCTCTCTCCTCCACCTCAAGCTGCTTCATATGTCACAACCCATGTAGAATAAAGGCCAGCACAAGCCATTTCTGTGATACAGCAGCTCACATTAACAATGATCTAGAATTTTACATAATGGACTGCCTTCTAGTTGATCCTGACTTATGGCGACCCTATGAATAGGGATTTCATGGTAAGTGGTATTCAGAGGGGGTTTACCATTGCCTCCCTCTGAGGCGAGTCCTCCCCACCTGGCTAGGGCCTGCTCAGCTGTCCACAGCTGCACAAGCCACCCCCTTCCTTGTCCACAACTGCCAGCTGGGGGGCAACTGGGCTCCTTGGGAGCTTGCCCACGGCTGCCCAGGTGGCAGGGCACGTCACCCCTGAGCCACTCCCTGTGGGGGTGATCTTTAGCTGGCCTTTGACACCCAGGAGACACAAGCGGGGATTGGAACTCACAGACTCTGGATTCCCAGCCAGGCTCTCCTACCCACTGTGTTATAATGCTTTTGGAGCATTCACAATCAGTTCTCTCTCTCTCTCTCTCTCTCTCTCTCTCTCTCTCTCTCTCTCTCTCTCTCTCTCACACACACACACACACACACACACACACACACACACACACACACAGTGTCTCAGAAACCTGTAAAACTAGGCAGGCTAGTATTTTGATCTCCAAGTTACAGATGAAGGTCTGAGCCTGAGAGAATGATGGCCCATTTAAGGCCATTTATGGAATTCACAGATTGAGATTTAAACTGGGGTCTTCCTGGCTCACAACTTTTAACCACTTGTATCAGCTCCCATTCATAAGCCTGTAACTGTGCAAGCTCCTTTGTCCTATAGCTGTATACCCACATAGATTTTATTCAGGTTAAGGACAGAAAATGTACCAGCTTATGATATCTTTAATTGTAATTTTAAAAAAGCATTAATGGCAACAAATCATTTATGCTTAAGATAATAGCTATAAATGAGCTAGCTATGACTAAGACATTTCTCTGAGACATCATTTGAGGAAGGCTTCTTGGCGTGGGAAGACTCACCAAGACATAGTTTGATGCTGAATTAGCAGTATGTATAAAGCCCAGTATCTGAACAAACTGACGTCATTTACCTGCTGTAGGTCTGCCAGGGAATAAAGGTGGATCTGCTGAAGAAGATACTCTCTGGGGAAAATTCTTGAAGGAAAAAACAAACAATAAAAAGTGAGAATTTTTATAGTTTTCAGAGCACAAAGGCTTATTTGGAAATTTCCTGTAAGATACTGGGGGGAGGGGGGGGAGACACTGAATTCTTCATCCTCCATTGGAAAGGAAATCTCCCATCTATGACCCAGTTTTAAAAACTTTATTTAGATAGTCTGTATTACTTTCACTAACTTCATAGTATTTTGTATAGGCTATTTCCTTCTCCCATAGGAAGAATTAATACAGTAAATCTTTTGCAGCTGCAACTACAGCCTCTCATCTATGTTCATTATTTCTACACTTTTGTAAACTCCTTCTGCGTGCATTTCTCATTGGTGCAGCTGTCTTGCATATCACATCTTACATATTGTGGGCATATTGGAAAGTCACACTGCAATAGTACAACTTAGTATTTAGACATCAGTTTTTTTCTAATTAATCAAAACCACATATATTAATTCTTACAACATTCCTAAAGAGTGGCAAGCATTATCCTGAAAGAATACAGATGGAGTTAGACAGTGGTTGAGAAATAGAATGTTCTGTTTGTCTTTGGCTTTTTGATGGATAGGTTTTAAATGGTTTTAATTCTATAGACAGTTTAATTACATTTTAACAATAACTTTTTGTACGTTTTGGGGTGGGATATAAATGAATATAATAATAATAATAATAATAATAGTAATAATAGTAATAATAATAAATATCCAGTGTGTTCATGGCTAAGCTGAAATCTGAGTCAGGAATGTCAGGCTTTTAAACATATACCCAAACACTACTATGCTAGTAATGGATGAATAAATCTATTTCCGGTTTGTGTTATTTTCCTCCAGGATCACTCAAAAGTCGACTGCATCCTATTTCTGTGCATATACAAAAATGCACAATTAAAAATGAATGTAAATATGTGTTTTAAAACCTATTTTAGCTCAAAATACACACTTCCAGGAATTATGATATATTCCGAGCCAAGAGCTGTGATTACAACATCAAGGAAGTGTGAATACTGGTGGCTCCAACAATAAATGCACACCATCTTCCTAGAACCCTGTCATTCCTAGAGACTGTTTTGTTAGTAGAGAATATTAAAGATTTGTTTCCAGTCACAAAATTCCACAACTTTAAATGAAAAGCCAAATGACCCCATTTTAAATTTGGGAGTAATAGTGGCATCTTTAACAGATCTGTAGGTCTGTATTTGTCAACACGTATCCTGGTTCTGCTTCATCTTTGTTTATTTTCTTGACAAGTCATGGTCCACAAACGATGTTAATAATGTTAAACTGGTTAATATTAAACTTCGTTGTGGACATATGATTCATTTTTGGTTGTAAACTGCTACTCAGATATAAAGTTCATCCTGCATTTCCTGACTAGTGCAAAAATAAGTACAGTGTGTTACTAGCTAAAGAAAAATGCTCCAAACTGTATGATTTATTTTCAAGAGCAGTTATGACTAAATCTAGCAATCATACTCATGTATGGAGAGGCAGGCAAGAAGAAGATAGATTTTTTTGTTAATTGGCTTACCTTTTTTTTATTAAGGTGAGTATACTGATAATTTGGAGCCATGTAACTTACTTTCATCAATGTCATGCACTTTTGCAAATATTATTTAAACAAATGCATGTGCACATACACACAAACACACAGAAAGAGTGATGTTCTGGGTAAATCTGCTATGAAAGTTGGCCCTCAAAGTAGCAGCGTAAGCAGAGGTGTCAAAAAAAACAAACCCCAACATTTCGGTTCTGAGAGAAAGCACTCTTTCAATGATGGAACATGACAAATACATGTAGGAAACAACAAAGCACATGAGTGAGTAACAGTAAGAAAAGCACCCTTATTCCCATTTGAAACTGGGACAGGGAAGAAGCTTTAACAATATGGTCTGTCCGATTTTGTACTGTTTTTAAAAAATGAAACTCCTATTTACTGTAGAAACATGCCTTGTTCATTTGCAATGGTAGGAAACAAAATAGCTAAAACCTTCAGCTGACAATAGCCCTCCAAATGCATTAAGAAGGTCCTCTCATCACAATCAAAGAGAGCAGAGGGCACTCAGTGGCACTAAGATCATGTGCCTAATGGATAGAACCAGTTGCACCAAGGGGCTGAGTGTAATGTGAAAGGTAACATTATGAGTATGTGCAAGGTCAGATGGAGGTCAATTCAGACAGGACGTTTTAGCTCAATGCAATACTTTGTTTGAAGAAGCACTGGCAAACAGGATAATTTATTCACACTGAAAAATCAATTTAGATCTTGAAAAGGACAACATTGCAAAATGGTTTGGTTTAGAAGAAAAACAAGCACACTAAAATGATGCTCCTCCTTTGCTACCACCTTGGCACAGATTTTGAAACATTTTGAAAGGAACAAAGACAGACAGAAACAAACATCGCAACAGCAGGCAGCAGGCAGGCTGATCCTATAAAGTGGGGGCTGGGAGGGGCTGTTCCTCTGAGCTCCTTTGGGAAGAAGGAAGGAATATAAATTAAATAAATAAATAGTAAACATTGGTAGACGTGCACTGCAATCCTATACATATTTACTCAGTGGGACATATCCACAGGCAGCCTAAATGTGAAACTTCACTTGGAAGAAATATTTCCAGGAACATTGGAAGGCAACACCAATACACCAAGTACAATAATAAAAAGGAAAAATCCAATATGATACAAGCCAATAATTTTATGTATTTTATATGGTTTTCATTTTCATTTATGATGTGTATGTACTGGTCTGTGACTGAAATAAAATTTTAGTTACTGTACAAGTCAGTGCTTATTTAAGTGGTTCAAGACACCAGGATTGAGGATATTGGGTTTATTTAGGACAGGAATTGGGAACCTTTTTCTTTTGGCTGAGAGCCACATTACCGTAGGCCACATTCCAGTAGTGAGTGGGGCTAAACCCACAGCAACATACCCTTGAAATACACAGAGAGCTACTTCCCATAGACAACAATGTTCTTGGGAGCTGCCTTCTCATGCCACATCTCTCTCCCAGTTGCTCCTCATCTGTCTAAATCGGAGACATTTTGTTTCTGTCCACATCATAGCCATGGGTATACTGTGCATTGTACAGCTTGTTTTTTTTTGTAAAAAGGCACAGATTATCCAATTCTATGAGTGCTCAAGGCTCGCGAAGAAAGCAGGCAGGGCCCAATACACAAGTCCGAGCTGCTCTGTATTTCCATTGGGAGGAAGAGCAGGATACCAGGACGACAAAACAGCACACATCAGTCAACAACAAGGAGAGAGAATGCATGCCCTTGGACAGCTCCAAGGGGCCTTGCTAAGGCAGCTACAAAAGAAGTTGTCTCTGTAGGGAGCAAGAGTCAACTGAAGGCATATGTAGGCTGACAAGGCCTGAAGTGTGTAGGCTCTGGCTGGCTAAACAGCCTTCACCTTGTTTTGTAGCCTTTGGCGTCTGCAAGGCTTGGGCATTAAGTGCAGGGGACTCATCCTCTGAAACAGAAAATGGTGGTGATGGTGGCAGACGTTGCCCTCTGCATGGGAGGGTCCTGAACAAAGTACTTGTGGTTCTCTCCCCTAAGGAAGTAGCCTGAATCTCATCCACATTCAAATTCTCAGATGCACAGATTCTCAGATGTCCCTGGTCTGTTTCAGAAGATCAACATTCTTGGCCTTATCTGAACAGAATATATTTCCTGTTCCTTCTTATTAGGAAATGCCATAAATTTGGTATTTTCTGCCTACATTGTACTTGCGTTCTTTTTCAGGGGTGTTTAAATGGAAATGAAAAGTGAGTCAGGATAGCACAGAAAATCAGGCACCTCCTCTGATGCCACCTTCTCATTCTCAGGAAAAAAGCATTATATTGAGTAGTTGTAATGTTAAGTACAGCAAGTAGCACCTCAATATGTAATTGAAGCACAAGAAGAAAAAGAATGAGACTCCATTTTCCTGAATGTTGAAAACACGCTGTTTCTAGCTTCTGGGCTTCTAGTGGGTTTTTTAAAAAATGTACCTGCTTGCAGTGGCAAGGGACAAAAGGGCAGAGAAAGAAAGTCAGAACAGGCAAGAGGCAGATCAATTCCCACAGTGACCAATGAGATCATTCAGATTTTGAAATTCTGGACTTTCTGTGGGATTTTTTTTTTTAAAGCAGCACGTGTGCATGCTTGTTCAGAAAAGACTAATGGTTTGGTGATATGGCAAATACTTTGAATTCCAGACACATCCCACCATGATCTGTCCATTGGTGTGGACAGGAAATGGAGGGATTGAACCAAAGAAAGAAATGAAAAGATTATGGCATAAAAAGTCCACTGCAGTTCTGCAAGCACATAGGCTTTTGTGTATTGGATCAGGGAGGATTTGGAAACATTACAGCTAACCTGAGCAAGGAACCTGGCACTATGGGAAGCTTGCCATGCATTTCAATTTCTTTTCCACTGACAATTAGTTTGAAGCATAACAGTTGTGCAAGACAGAACGAGACATTTCATCCATCTTCACCTCTCAGCCTTATCATGTATGAATCTGCACAAACAAAAGGTTATCAGTTACGTTTCTACTGCAAACAGAACCATAGATAAGGTTTTGTTTTCTGCATTTAAGGCGAAGTTGCAGGGTTTGTACCTATGTTCCTTTGTTAGCAATAAATACTCTCTGAAGGCATTTAACAGACGGCTTGTCATCAGCTCAGAGTAATTTTTCTCCACTGAATTAAACACCCTGGCAGCTAGGCTAAAACAACTGCAAATAGACCTGCCTAAGTCCTGTGCTAAAAGCCAAAGTACAAAAGTGATAAGCACAGAGCAAATTCTGTAGTTCTCACTGCACCTCAAGGAAGTCAAGACAGGTGGGTACAAATCAAGCAACTGTTCTTATACCAACGAAGCATACATAAGAAAAAGATTCAAGTATGCATAAAAAAGTTGGTCAAATACCACAGTGAATAGCACTGCTCTTCATCTAACCACTTTTAGAAGTTTATACACATAGTAGATTGAAGCCTAGGCCAGACCTTTTTTAAAAAATCTAACAGTCCAATCCTATAGACTGGGTTGTCCTGCAGCAGTGTAAACTCTGATCTGTTTCAATGCCAGGCAACTAAGACACAGCGGTCCAGCTGTTCTCCCCCCTTGCCAGGCAAACTACTTACAAATGAAAAAGAGGCACAGCGGTGTGCTGATGAATTGCATCCTGGGATGATCAAAAGGCTGTTAAGATGCGGCTGCAGGAAGCTTCTTCCCAACCCCATCTGTGTAGCCTACTTGTTCCTGCTTTTTAAAAATCTGTATTTGTATTAAACATTTTGACCAAAAAAATCCAAATAACTTGAAGAAGTCTCCGCAAAGATGCAATGTCAGCAAAGTTAATCTAGAAAACTAAATAGCTATAACACAGAGGCTTATATAGATTTGGCTACTAATAATTCTGACGGCGATATCCAACTAACAGTCATGCGTACTCAGAAGTAAGTCCTACTGAATTAAATGAGGCTTTCTCCCAGGTAAGTGGGTTAGGATTGCAGCCTAAACCATACACAGAGTAGACCAAGTGACATTAATGGACTTAAGTGTGCTGATGTCGATAGGTATACTCTGAGTGTGACTAACACTTGAACTCACCTTGAACACCTAAACTCCCACTTTAGTTTGCCTCAACAATTTTCATCTACACCATCTGGATAACTATAGGTTTTTCTTTACCAGACATCAGAGGTTGTACTTCTCCTAATTAATTCCATTTTAAAAAACCAAACATTTTGACTTTCCAGTTGTCTCAGAGAAGCTAGAATAGAGGCGTTCCTGTCTGTTGCCAAAAAGGGCAAAGTTTCTGGTCTTTTCCAACCGGTTACATCAATACAAGAACAAAGCTTGTGTTGGTTTATTTTGTTCCGCAGCTGTCCTGACGTTAAAAAATGTGTTTTAATACTGTAGTAACCATAATATTGCACATTCTGCAATATTTTAATTCAGAATATAATGAATTGTTCAGAAACATCTATTAGCAATCTTGCTTATTCATATCTGAAAATAAAGCATGGGGCAGGAAATATTCAAATGGCTAACCTTTCATCTACTTTGCCACAGACGTAGTTGCTGTTTTTGCAGGTGCAGTTTTAAAGATTGCTGCAAGCACTTCCTAAAGTGATAAATGTATGTTGGACACGGGTAGAGCCAATTTTTCAAGCAATGCTTTCTTCAAGAGAAAACAATTTTGAATGTCAGTGGGATTTTTTTTTTAAAGGCAATCTCTCACAACAGAAAAAATAGACATTTGTCATTTTATAACGTTCACTGTTTTCTAATATCTTTTCCAAAGCATGACCAATGCCATTATCTCCTTTTTGGAGCTGCCAAAATGCAGCAATTTTATCAGGTTTCTTAGAAGGAACTCTTTATGTGATTCAAACTTGGCTTTTGGAAAGCTAGGGTACTTTAGCTCCACAACAAACACAGCATTTCTAGAGTCTCATGATTTGTAATGTAGCTCCCCCCCTTTGGAAATCCGGGATGACAGATTTCCATGAGCTGCTCCTGTGGAACATATGCACCTGAAAATACCTTATGCAATTTCACAGCATAGACAGTTGGTTCCCTGACATACCTGTGAGTTTGTGAAACTCCAGATTCTAATTTGGCAGTTCGTGGGTCTGTAAAAGCCAGCCAACTTGCCTATGTATGAAGTTTTTCTTGCATACGATAAATTCACCTGCCATGTACTACTAATTCATGTAACACATTTGTGCACATGTGTGGAGCAGGACATATTTGTGTGAGCCAGTCACCGTTTCTGAAACAGTAGCAGGAAAACCAGCCCTCTGTTTTTTCAGTGTGGAAGTCTGCATGCCTGCAGAGAGCACAATATTAAATATTAAAATGGCAATGCATTCATTAGGAATGTAAAAAAAAGGGGGGGGAGCCAACATTACCTCTCTACTCTGTGAGTCAAGAAGAAAGAATTTACTTTCAGGCATTCTTAATTTGTATCTGTGGAAGGGATGCTGAACTGCATGCATTTAGGGTCCTGATCCATGGGGAGGACTAAATGTGCTTACAACCCTCTTCAGGCCATCCTACTTAACATAGTACGGGTGGGGTCGGGAAGGGGGCAAGCCCCGCGCCCCCTCAACAGATACAAATTAAGAATGCCTTTGAAGAGACCTAGAATGTCCTGCCATTCCTTCCCTGAAATGTCATGCCTACTAAATCTACAATGCATGGCTGTATTATTTATTAACCATATCCCTAGTGGCATGATGGCTTTCTCTCTTCCTTGCCCTACAGCGGGGGTACGGAATCTTTTTCAGCCCAAGGGCCGCATTCCCTTCTGGGCAACCTTCCAGGGGCCACATGCCAGTAGCAGGGAAGGTCAGAGGGAAAAGTGGGCAACAAATGTAAAGTTGACCTTTACACAGAAGGCTAGCTTCCGGAAACACCTCCATCCAGGCAAACAAAAGGCATTATCCGCGTTCAGTGGTTAGGCCCATCTGTAACACTGTTCTGGCAACATGTTTTCAGCACAAACCCGGATACTGTGCAACAGTTCATTGCTCCTGACACTGCAGAGGCCTCCTCTCAAGTTTTGGCAATTCCGAAGGTATGATTTTCCGTAAGGAGCTCATATCGCTACACATCATTGTGGCAGCCAGAATGGAAATTGCTAAAAATTGGAAGGTGGTGGTAGGTTACATGATCCACGGATGGTTTGGGAGAACTTGGCATATCGCTTTGGCTGAGAAACCAACTCACCATTGCAAAGCAAACTTTATTCACAGAAACATGATTTCCTTTTCTCTTCGATGTAAACAAAACATCCTAGGGCTCCTTACCCTTGCCTAATATTTCTCATTATGGAATGATACTCTTACTTGATTTGCAGTGTTAATTGTGTTGAAATCTCCCATCATTCTTTAGACACCTGTGTCTCCCACTTGAACGCTGGTCAATAATGCAAATGTTGTAGCTCTAGTATTTGGTTTTATTTTATTGTTTATTACAGTAGGGCCCCGCTCATACAGAGGGTTATGTTCCAGACCCCTGCTGTAAAGCGAAAACCGCTGTAAAGCGGATCCCATTGACTTACATTAACCAAAATGGCGCCCGGAGGCAAAAAAACACCGTAAAAGCGGAACAAGTACTATAAAGCGGGGCCTTTCTACAATTCACAACCGCTGTACCTTTTGAAGCTACTACAAGGCAGACTATTTCTAGTGGTGGCTCCAGCAGCTGTCAAGGTGATCTGATGGCATCCTCTCTTTCGTACATGAAGCAGAATCATCCAGCTCCGCCCTTACTGCTGGCCAACACTCCTGCTTTGTTCCTACTGAGGCCACTGCAGTGTTGTGCCAGTTTTCCTGGAGGAACTGTTGAGAGAAAAGGCCCGTTGCAAATCAGACAGTGCTACCATGTGGCATATACCACTGGAACGGTGCACTGCTTCTAGATAAACTCTTACGTACTGTAGTAGGGGAAGCAAAGAGAAACAACCAGTTAATCACAGCTGACAAATGCTGTGGCCTCTCTAGGGTCAGATGTTACTGACTGTGATGGTGAATCAGGACTCACTCGACCTCAAGCTATCTACTTTTTTGCAAAGCACTGCTGCTTCTCAGAAATGGCCTCTGCGCTGTAATCACCTGAGCCTTTATTTAAATAGCCAACACAACAAGCATCCAGGAATCATCAAGAAAAACGATCAGTCTGCATTGGAATTTTTTTTTGTTCAAAGACAATACAGAAAACTCTAAGACATATTTCCATTGCCTGACATGTAAAATGAAAGCAGATAAATATATTCGGAAGTTAGAAAGAACAGCAATTTCAATACACAGTATTGGCAGCTATTTCCCCATGCTTTCAAAAACACCCTTGTACAGTTTAACACACAAGCATGGATAGTAATGAGAACTAGAAGGAAAACAGGAGCAGACTCTTCCCTTTCCCTCATAAGAAAGGCTATCCATTCTGTAAAAGCAACAGGGTGCCATCATGATTAATCAGTCTGCTCTTAGTTCTCTCTGGATTGCACTATTAACAGTTTTGTTTCAGCTTGTTTATATCATTCCGACAGAACTTCAAGATGGTGTTCTCAGCACTGCTGGTTATTCACATAAGGTGAAGAACAAGCAAGGGAAGGGATGTAATAATTGAACCAAAAAAATGAACTTTTATATTACCTCACATTCTTTAGAAATGGTAACGGCATTACAATATAAGGATGACAAAATGGTAAATAATATGGTGGAAAACGACTAGTTAGGATTTTGTTCAGAAGACAAAAAATTGGGAAGTGTGATTAAAATCTTGCATAAACGCATATACAACTATGAGGTAAAGGAAGAAACTCAGTAAGGCCCATAGGTCTGGAGAATACATCACGACGAAAGGGATGGGGGAAAAGGACAGTGTTGATCCTCATGGTGATAGTTATGGGGTCGGAGAGATCATGTTCAGAGAACTGTAGCAACCAAGAGGGCTTTATAGTCCAAGGTTAATTAGAGCTGACCTGACCACATGTGATAAACTTGAGCTATGTACTGTTACCCACACAGACACCTTTTATGGGTATTTTTATTTCACCCACAACCAGTCTTTTTAAAAACCTCTCTTCTCTTTACATTTCTCATCATGTCACCGTTTTACAGTGCACCCATGTGCCTACCGAGTCTTACCCCCAAAGAGCAATACTGTAATGGTAACTTCTTACTAACTTTGATAACCATTTGATATTTTTAGCTCTTCATATCCCCAAAAATCCACAACCTAACTTTATACTCCCTGTCTTCTCCACACTGTGTCCACTCGACTGCTTCTTCAGTCTCTAAGCCTCTTTTGTTTTGGCCCTTTGTAGCTGCCAATAGTTCTTATTTTCTCAGGTTTGCTTTTGTTCTTGGACTCCCCTGAATGCCTCTTCACAGCTTCCACTGAACCCTTTTCCATCACCTTTTCCCATCAGCTCTGGCTCTCCATCCTCAGCTAGTATCCTCACTCTCCCCCTGCCTTTGCCCCATGTCTTCCAGCCCTGTTGCTTTTCTCTCTTTGTTTCCTTTGATCTCGTTTCTTCTACTCTCTTCACTGACTTAGTGCAGCCCTCTCTGCCTCTTTATTTTAATCAGAACATTCTTTTTGCGTTGGTGTTAATCAAAAGCAGTAATTTCTTTCTCCGATGCCTTTTCTGAGCTGTACCCTCCATAAGCCATCCTGCCTTCACATTAATTGAAGGAGACACTATTGCCAGTATTACAAATGAAGGCTATCCAAAAAAGATAATGTTGCTTATGAATGTGTGTGCAACAGCAAGGCAATCATTTGCAAAACATTACACATGCCCTCCTCACAAAGTTGCAGGTTTTTTTTAAAAAGCTTCATTTAGTCTCTCTCTCTCTCTCTCTCTCTCTCTCTCTCTCACACACACACACACACACACACACCCCTCTTAAAACAAGAATGTGGTTACCAAATTCTAGCACCTTGCCGACATTAATGACTTTCCTTAGCTGTCCTTGATGTTATGAATCAAGGCACTGACATAGGTTATCTGAATTGTCAAGATCACCTCTCTTTCATTACTGGGATACAGATGACACTGCAAAAACAGTCAGGTATCTGTTGCTTTACAGCCTTTTCTTTCCCCCTCCACACCACGGCACAATTTAGGGAGGATAGGGAGGGGGATCAACTAGTTATGTAACAGCAAATTCTGTCCCATGCATGAAACATTCTGGCACACTACAGTATGCCTGAGAGTCAGGTACAACTGCAGGGAGGGGCTTGTTTGGTTCTCAGCTATTTCCACTGAATCCTATGAAACAGAGGAAACATACACAGTCCCTGGATTTGGTGGGTGGGTACGAATAGGAGCTTTCCTTCCCTCCTTCTTAGGGCTTGGAAGCCATGTTCAGTATAGACAGGATGAAGTGGAAAAGGCAGGGCACCATTTCAGCAGCAGGCCTGACCTTGTTCCTTGCTCTGCCTGAGGCATTGACTCCAGTGATGGATGGGAGGGAGTCTGGGGAAGGAAACATAGGGCAGTAGGTGACTCTAAGCCACAGAACCTTATCCCAGCAATTCCCCTGGGATACTAAGAACTATTGTTGGATATTCTAGAGGTGAACAGAGAAATGCCTCTGCCAATGCAAAAACTTTAATTGAGTGGGAGCAATTCTAGCAGTATTATTATTAGTAATAGTAGTAGTATTAGAATTTATTAAAAAATCACCCATCACCCAGAAGTTCCAGGGCAAGCTACAATAATTTTAAATCACTAGTTTTATTTTAAAACACTAGTAGCTCCAGTCCAAAGAATATTAGTGTTAAAGGTCTCAAAGTGTAGCACTTTGGCATAGTTCAGTGTTAGAGCACAAGCTCTGCATGAAGAAGGTCCCAGGATCAATCCCCAGTATCTAGAGTTAAAAAGGATCTCAGGCAGGTCAGGGAAAGTCTCTGATCCTGAAGAATTACGGCAAGTCACAACAGACAATGTGAGATTAGATGGATTAATGATGTGACACATGGAGTCAGCTTCACATGTTTTGTATATAACTTGTTCCAAACTCTGCATGTTATATTGCTCTCTAATTCACATGCAGTGGCCACATACGTTTATATCTGCTGTGTAATTTAAGATCACTCCTCCTGTGGGGCTGTCAGTTTGATGAGCCATTCTCTTCCTAATAACCCTAAATGTACTGATGAACCAAAGTTCTTTTAAGACAGTGGACCATCCAGTTGCATTGAAAGTATCCAGTTACAACTGGTAGGCAGATACACAATGGGCAGCACTTTAATTGCTGGGTCATGGGAACCAAGAAGAGGAAGTGAAAGATAGACACACAGGGGAAGAGAGCCCTGAGGAAGCTTGTTCTTGCCTGATACCCCTTCTTCCTACCTCCTTCGTAGGTCTTCAGCCACTGCTGCTCTGCAGCTGAATAAATAGGCTCGGAGGGATTTCAGCTGCTGTCTCAGACGGACCACAGTTGCCAGTGGCTCCACATGTCTATACAGCATTGGGTTTTCCTGCTGGATGTCAATCAGGGGCTCTTCATACACATACTCTAGGAACTCTTTGGCTTGCTTCGATACCTAAAAAGGGGGAAAAGCCATTAAGCTTAGTTCATCTTCTAACAAAACCTCTAAATGCTTGCAGGCTATCAATACTCTCTCCTCAGTAGTATTATTCTAGTTACACTTAAGTGTTTTGAAGATGTAATATAACCTAATTTATCCAAATGGCTTAAGGGCAATCTTTATGCATCTGCATTATTGGATGCTTGGATAACACTTGGAATGCTTTTTGGATGCTTGAAGTGTTTATTCAATATACCGTTATGAAGACATAGAAGCTACAGGGGTGATACAAACTGAATTCAGATAAATGAGATATTCAAATAAGCAATATTCAATTACTGGAAGCTTTTACAGAACATGCTGATCATACACACATGTGTGCATATGAATAGCAGATTCTGTAGAACCTAATCTAAACCCATTGACAAAGAATGGATAAAGTATGTGCTTGATCAGTGTCCTGAGAACTGTATACTGTTTTTGTACTAGACAGGCATTTGGGCTGGAGAGCTGTTTTCATTCAGCTCGTGTCTGTCCTGTGTTACTAGTATTCAACAACTGCTTATAAATAGGTTTGTGTTCCAGCCTCAAAACTACCGAACTAGGAAGAAGACTTGTCTCAAGTCGAAAAGCGTCTGGCAAATCATTTGATATATGTGGTGTATTTTATCTTTGCATTTTATACTTCTGTATTAGCATACCTTTGTAATTTATTGCTGTGTTGTCATTGGGAGTGCATGTACATCTTGTCAGCATAGCAAGCAGTTTACATCACAATTTGTGGCAGTAAATTGCATGCACATTAGAAATTTGTCATTATTGTGCATTCTGCTGGCTATCAGCCATAGACCATATGTTCCACTATTTATTTCTGCCACTATTTATTTCTGCATATTTTTCAGAATATATCATGTTTTATTAGACTTTGACTTTATATGCTCACCAGCCTCAAAACTACCCAAACAACTAAGGTAGACTGCAACTGAGGAAGATTACTTTTATTAGCACCTTGCCCAACCTGCAAGCTCAGGCCAGATAATTTTTCTTATTTCATTCAGTTTCATAATGATCCTGCAAAAAAAGTTACTGTTATTTCATAGGCTTAGGTATTGAAAGACCATTCACCTTATTAAGACATGCAAGTGCTCCTCACAGTGCATTCCACTGGGCATAGAGGTGTGAAAGAAGTAATACATGAACCTGTGCAACCTACACCGACAGGCATCACTACCTGAAAGCAACTTGTACATGTGGCAGATTAAAAAAAAGCGGAGGGCACTGTACTTATGTGAATCGCTACTAGGAAGCAACACCTGCAATGCTGGCTGCAGGATTTTGGGGGCCTCAAACGAATCCTTGAACATGAAAAAGATGGGAAATGCAAGCAAGAATTCTCTTAGGCTGCACCTAATCTTCTCTCATACTTTGTGTACAGAGGAAATGGAACCAGTGCTAGAGAAGTGGGCCTCTGCTGGGCTTAAGGTCTGGACAAATGCCCAACTTTCCACCCTGTATGCGTATCTATGCTAGGTCACATACACGGAGAGTATTGGTACATGCAAACCAGGCTAGAAGCTGTGAATGGGCAAAGTCATACAGTAAGTTTCATGACTGAGCTTGAACTTGAATTCAATTCTCCCAAGTCCACAATGCTGCTGGGCCACGCTGGACGTGGAAGCCATCACTAGAATGTTTATAGTAAACCCCGAATGCCATTCACTCCCTGACCCCTTTGGAAGCTATCTATTGCACAGCTTCACTTTGAATCAAATTGGGTCTCTGGTGGATCAAAAAGGGAAGAAATGTTATTACTTTAAAGTCCTGATTAATAGGAGAACTGAACCAAATGTAAACATCTTGCATAATAATTTAAACATAAAATACTGACCAAAAGCTTACATATGACATCAATTGCACAAATGCACATTTTGAAACAAGGTGAGACTATAAAACAAATTTAATGTTAGGGTTCTCCAGATGGCTAAGATCAATAAGCTCCAATAAATACCTAATCTGTTTGTCACCTGTTACTGAAAGAGAGAGAGAGAGAGAAAACCTATTGAAGTCTTTCTGGACAATGCTGATTTGCAGGGATCAATTAATACTAAAAGTATGAAGCAATTATTTAAAGACCAATAATGGCATTTAGAAAAAACAACACTGTAGAAATAAACTATTAGAAGTTCACAAATCAGAAAAAAAAATCTTGCAGTTTAAGAACATGCCTATAGCCAACAGATATTTCTATCAAACTTTTAAAAGCAGGGAAATTGGGCAGTTATAGTGAATGCACCAGGGGGGCAGGAGACCTGACCTCCTCTCTGAGATATTGTACTGCCCTACAAATTTGTAAAAATGCAAACACAAATTGGGTTGGTCTTTCACAGTCCAATCAATTTTCCACCCAAATTTAAACCAAAGCTGTCCCTGGCCACATCCACACTAGATATTTATTCCACTTTAAACACTCATGGCTTTCCCCAAAGAATCCTGGGAATTGTAGTTTGTGAAAGGTGCAGAGAGTTGTTAGGAGATACCCTATTCCCCTCACAGAGCTACAAACATTAGAATTCTCTGGGAAGAAGGGCTGACTGTTAAACCATTCTGGCCACTGAAGCTCTGTCAGGAGAATAGGATTCTCCTAACAACTCTCAGCATCCTTCACAAACTACAGTTCCCAGGATTCTTTGGGGGAAGCCATGACTGTTTAAAGCAGAATAAATGTCTGGAGTGGGTGTGGTCCCCTAAACCAAACAACCGTTAGTCTGCTTTTACAACACTGACAGTTGGTTCTTACTGAGCATGCCTGCACTATCAAAGACTCTAATGCTAATTTTCTTAAATTAATTAAAAATCAGCCATGCCTTTTTTAAAAACTTTTAAACTGCAGAAGAAGAAGGTCAGAGTATGGGGCAAGATCAGGAATAGGATTACAAGTACTCTGTGAACATGGCTGATTTTTAATTAATTTCAACAAATTATGAGGCCACTGACAGAAAAAAGTCCAACAGGGGTCTGGATTGTTTTACTCGTGTTTCAGACTTTAACGTCTGGATTCTCTATGAGTGTTTTGTATATCACCATGAAAACTTACAGCAAGTGTTCTGAGTTCAGGGCTATACATTTTGTAAGATTTTGTTTTAAGATTAGCTTATGGGAAGCAGCAGAAGAGCATGGGGGGGTATTTTCAATTTAAATAGTGGACTGTGAAAAATCCATGCTTGCTATAGTATATAGCCATTCTCGTGGCTGCATAATAAAGTATTATCTGGAGAATGGAAAGGGTAAGTGTGCATGTTATTATACAATGGTATAGCAATGGTACAGTATCCCATGGAATGAAATATAACTTACCAGAAGATAAATGCTGGTATTGCTTTAAAAGCAAAGAGGATTTTTCCACATATTGTAAGTGAACAAGCAAGAAGAATGTGGGAAATGATTAAGGACATTGTACATGAAATATTTAAAATTAAATTAAAACCAGAACCAAAACTTTATTTGCTGAATTTTGTTAAATATATTAAACCTTGAAGTATTCAAGTACCAGTCCTATATATATCAAATGAGGCCAATATGACATTTATTAAAATTTGGAAATGTAAAACAAGAGACAAAAAACCCAGTGGGTAAACAAGGTCTAGGGGTTATTATCACTGGTTAAATGAACTGCTTATCAAAAGGAAGATGGTAAATATAAATGATTTTGAGAAACCTGGGGGCTTGTGATAGAATATTAATGCTGATTATTTAAATCTTTTAAATCTAACACAAACATACTGCTATATAATTGATTTTACAAATTAATGAAATGTGCTGTTTAGTGTGTATTATGATTATCAGATTGAGAAAAGGTGCTTGTAAGTGAATTAATGCCTAAAAGTGAACAGTTATGTTCTCTGTAGAGTATGCATGTTATAAATGTAGTTAAGTTATGTTTTGTATATCTTTTTTATCTATGAAGTGTGAATGCAACATTATTAATAAACTCAGTCACAAACAAGCAAAGATAGCAGCTGCCAATTATGATCAGACACTTGTGTGTACACGTACATCTCCATATTACCAAATTCTTCCAGCTCATGTGAGAGCCAGTATAGTGTAGCAGTGGGCATTTTGGCCTAGGGCCCACATAGACACAAAACTGACTGGAGACTCTCTCTCAGCCATGCCTATCTCTAATGCTTGTTGGGAGAAGAAAATTGGGGCAGGGAAGCATGCATGCTACGCTGAGTTCCTTGGGGGAAGAGGGGAATTAAGCACGAGCTCTTCACATTCAGCAATGTTTATCATCACAACTTCCCTATCAGGCAAATAATCATCTTACAAGGAAACCAGAGTCCAAGATCTACAAAGGTCTCCACAAAGCACTTTATGTTAAAAACCTTACTTTATTTCCTCAGGGATCAGTAATTTGCTGGAACAAATAGCCACACAGGCAGCTGCACAGTATCTATTTGGGTTGTACAAAGCAACAGGGGAAGCTGCATTTCAATCAAGTGGTGATCCACCAGTCCAAATGCAGCCTACCAGTCAGATATTTTGGCTTGTTAGGTGCTTGATAACCCCACTTCCTGTTTCTTTGCCATTCCGGGGCAGATAGCAAAAATAGAACTTGTAGCCCACCTTAGAGGGGTAGACTGAGTTTGCCCTGGTGGGTCACAAGGTGGCGCAGGTCTGAACTGCAGTTTCATAGTCCCAATGCACTTGATCTTACCCGATAAAAACTCAGCCAGGACTTGTCTGTGCCTTTTCCCAGTAGTAAATGTACACAATGCGAAAGATTTTATTATTATTATTATTATTGTTGTTGTTGTTGTTGTTGTTGTTGTTGTTGTTGTTGTTGTTTATTTCTACCCCGCCTTTTGGCCAAAAGGCCCTCAAGGCGGCTTACAAAAAACATAAATATAAAATACATCAATAAAAACAATACAATTTACAATTTACAATAAGCAATACATAAATGTCAGGATGCAGGATGGGGGCCCTGAAGTTTCAGACGATGAGGAGAGGGAGGGGGTCATTTGGCCAGAGTCGTGTGAAGGAGAAGCAGAAGAGAGGGAGGGAATCTCAGAGATAGAACTGTCTGGGAGCGAGAACCTTGAATGTCCAACAGACACAGATTCTTGCCGAGAGCTTTCCACGCCTCCTCCCCCTCCGAGCTTGGAAGAGCTGGAGAAGGAGGGAGGGCAAGGAGGAATCCAACCCCCTCCTGATCCAGGGAAAAGCAAGGAGAAACAGCCAGATGGTTTAAGCATTGCCCCCCCGCTTTCCCCCATACCTGAGTCAGATTTCTCAGAAGGGGAGGGGGCGATGGCACCCCCTTCACCACATACAAGGAGGCGGCAAAAGAAGGGGGAGAGGCGGGGTGTGGATGAGGGCACTTTGAGGCAGAGTGAGAGAATTCGCGCTCGCTTGCACCCTTCTTAAGGGACAGTGGGAGTAGTGGTTCCTTGTTCTGTCAACTCTCTTCTATGTCACAGGTTATGTTTAGTAGTTAAAGTTCATGAGACGATGTAGTCTTTGTCTGGATATTACTTTAATAAAAACTGATTTGCTTTCACCAATTGGTCTGGTTCCTGAGCTTCAACCTGGACACGACAATAAATAAATAAATGTGGGTGAGAAGAAGGATGGGCACAGGAGAAGTCCAAAGGAATGGATCTTGAGGGGAAAGACCTGGAGGAGAGATCCTTTCCACCATGACGACTGAGATGATGAATTAGCGACACCATGCTACTCAGAGTGGATTTTAGTCCAGTCACCACCGACTGCCCCAACCCAGATCATCAAATGGCACCAGTCTCTTTGCTCTGGGCTTGCTCCTCTGTGGCTGTGGAGGCAGCTGCTGCAGCTTCCCCTCCGCCTCCTGCGCCTCCTCCTGCTCCACTGGTGGTGGAGGTGGGTTGGGTGGGCCCAGCGTGGGACTTGAGGGCCTCACAGAACTGCTCGAGGCTGACAGCATGCTCCCTGTGGCTCAGGCAGGCCTCCAGCCAGCACATCAGGGTGGCGTGGTCCCGGGAGAGGAGTGGGGAGGAGAGAGGAGTGCCAGCGGAGCCTCGTGCAGGCAGGCCACCTCCTCTTCCTGCAGCCGGTGGTGCCAGTGCCGACGTCGGTGAGGAAAGTGCTGCGGGGCCGGAGGAGGAAGGCAAGGCCGACGACGCCTCCATGGCACCCGACGGAGGAGCCTCGCCAGTGGCGGTGCTGCCACTACTCCAGGCAGCTCCTTCACCGCTTTCCTGGGTGTTTACACCCAGATGTGTCACACACCATAAAAAGTCAGATATTATTTTGCAAAATGAGTCTGAAGATCTTGTGAATATACTCATACTGCCTTTATAACATTACTATTTTAAAATATTCAATTACATTATGCTTGAGAAGGATTTATTATATGTATGGGGTGTATGACTGGATTCTTGGAACGTGAGCTCTACAAGGTTACCCCAGAGTAAGAAAACAGGTTGCTGATGGCTGGAAACAGGGTTTTGTTTATTAACAACATTCCTTGGAAGAAGAAATGTCATATCTCAGGAGAAATGCACCCATTTGCCTAGAGGCACCCTGATAAGGTCAGAAAAGATGACCTTTCATCTCAGAATCCTTGCAACCAAAGAAATGTCTATGTCAGTCCACTTGTCATATAGTAAGAGATTTGAGCAAATATAAGAACTATGAAGACAGAAACACTTTTGGACAAAGACCTCTGCAGCACCCCAAGGAACAGCGTGAAGGAAAAAGAAACAAAATGCAGAGTTATAAGATGGAGGATACTTGGCTCAGCAACATTACATGCGAGAAGGATCTTGGGATTGTTGTTGACCACAAGCTGAATATGAGTCAACAGTGTGATGTGGCTGCAAATAAGGCAAATGCTATTTAGGCTGTATTAACAGAAGTATAGTTTCCAAATTATATGAAGTATCTATTCGGCACTGGTTCAGCCTTAACTTGAGTACTGCATCCAGTTCTGGACACCACATTTTAAGAAGAATGCAAACAAACTGGAATGGGTTCAGAGGAGGGCTATAAGGATGATCAGGGGACTAGAAACAAAGCCCTATGAGGAGAGACTGAAAGAACTGGGCATGTTTAGCCTGGAGAAGAGAAGACTGAGGGGAGATATGATAGCACTTTTCAAGTACTTGAAAGGTTGCCAAGCAGAGGGTCAGGATCTCTTCTTGATTGTCCTAGAGTGCAGGACACAGAATAATGGGCTCAACTTACAGGAAGCCAGATTTTAACTGAATATCAGGAAAAACTTCCTGTTAGAGCGAGACGACAATGGAACCAATTACCTAGGGAGGTGCTGGGCTCTCCAACACTGGAGGCATTCAAAAGGCAGATGGACAGCCACCTGTCGGGTATGCTTTAACTTGGATTCCTGCATTGAGCAGGGGGTTGGACTCGATAGGCCCCTTCCAACTCTACTATTCTATGATTCTATGATTCTAAGCTTCCATGATCACCCCACTCCATACATGTCTCTGTGTTACTAGACTAGCCATTTAGTTAGCTATAGCAACCTATCTTTGATAACTTTCCTCTTTCAACAAGCCTTTTAAGTTGAGACCTATCCCAGTCTGCATCTGTGTCAGAATTGTTTAATATGTTTTTAATAATGTTTTTAACCCTTTCTTAAAGTTGTTTTTTAAAATGTTTTTAATGCTGTCTTGTTTTAATGTTTTTTAAATAAGAACAAGAGGTAAGTGCTCTCATCTGCCCCATTTGACTCATTCTCTCCTTCAGAGATTAAGCAGTGCCAAAGTTTCCAAGATAATTTGTAGAGCCGCAGATGTTTGAAACTAAAAAGCATGCAATAAGGTCTGAAATCCTACCAGATCTCTATGAGGCTTAATTGGGAATGTGTTGTGCACAGTGATGTTTTGGTGTGAAAACAGAAAAAGCCACAATTAGTAAACAAGCTTCTGGCTGTCAAAGTTGGTCAGTGTTGCCCATTTGATAACAAGTAGACATCAACCCCTATTTTGGTTGTGGTACCCTGATGACACTCTATTCAAAGTTCTTTCATATTTTTTCCATCATGTAACAATATCTAATTAAGCTATCATGCACTTATGACAAGTCTAAGTGACAGCTGAAGCATTAACACTGAAAGAACAGAAGAGTCTATTCACCCAACTAGTGCTTGGCCAAAGTAGTATTTGGCCCAGACATTTGGGGGGGGGGGAAGAAGAATCTCAAAAGTTCTGCATGGGGGTGGGCTTGCCTTTAAAGACAAGGTGCCTAAGGATTTATCCTTCCCCCTCCCCTTCCACAGGGAAAAAAAGCTTTGCTACCAGTTCAAGTGGTGACTGGGCAGCATTCCCTTCTCATTTGGGGCAGAATGCCTCATGGGAACAATGCTATGTCATGAGGCAGCACTGATCCCAGGGGTATTGGGGGGTCCTACTTAGGACACCTCTTTAGAACAGTATTCATCACTGAGGGTAGGAGAAGAGGTTCCTGATGCTGTGATCATGCATTCACTTTCTACCTTGTATTTTGAAGTGTCCCAGTTATGAACCAGCCGAGCAGGAATGAGAAAGTGGTCGTCCACATGGCAGACGCTGCAGTAGTACCACCCACTGTAGCTGCACACTTTGGCTTTGCCACTGGAAAGGCCTATGGAGCACTGACAGCCTGCCAAGAGAGGAAAAAAAGATAAGACTGCTGTAAATAAAATAAAATAAAAATAAAGCAGGCTTCTTAACCGCACTGAAAAGAAAGCCCTAAAACTGCATTTAGCTGTCTTTAAGTAACAAAGTGTTCACAGAATATACATTTCCCTTCCAAAACAGAACAGTTACAGCTTTAAGTAACTGTGTTGGAATAAGAGAATGAGGCATTTTTGATCATTGCTTGGATGACACTCCATCCCAACCTATTACAAAATATAAGTTTCTCAACCATACAAATCTCAAAGATGTTTTCAGATGCTATAGAATAGGTTCAGGAACCTGTGCACTAGCCCAGTTTCATAATATGTAAAATACAGTTCAGCAACTGGAAGCCTGGAGTCAAACCAGGTCTCCCAAAGAGGGGCAAGAAAAGTGTGTCCGGAGCCAGAGGATTGTGGCCACCCAATTTGCCTGGCAGCCCTGCTTTGTGGAAAGCATGAGAGTGCATGACGAAGCCTGCCCCACCGCATGAATCTAACTGCAGACTAAAAGTAAAAACCAGCTATCTTCACACCGACTCCTCCAACATTGGCGTCTCACTTGTCTGTACTAGTTCCTATGTGAGAACACTGCTTTGAAATGAAATGACACCAGTTACATATGTCCACAAAATAAGATGTTACGGAAGCCCTGAATGATCTGTCATGAATCTCAAGGTGTACAGATTTTGTTTATTTATAAAGTCCTGGTGAATTTGCTAATATGGGAAGGGGAATGTGCATAGCTCAGGAGCAGAGCCCATGTACAAGGTCCCAGATTCAGTTCCTAGCATCTCCAGGTAGGCCCAGTAAAGAATCTTATCTGAAACTCCAGTGAGCTGCTTCCAGGCTATGTAGACAATGCTGAGCCTAGATCAATCAGGGGTCTGAGTCAATATAAGGCAGCTTCCTAGCTGCCTCCTAGTATATAATGTGGGAGGCGTTAATTGGTTCAATTTAGCATCTATTCAAGCCCATTAATTACAGGGTGTGCATCTGCCAAAGTTTATTCTTTTGAGCCAAAAAAGTATCCATACTATGCATCCAGGAGATTCAACTGTTTTAAGAAATTCAAACTCTGATTCTCAATTAAATCACTGTGTGAAATTTGAATGCTTTATTCTTAAACTTTGGAATAACTGTCAATATGGCTGCAGAGTATGTGAAGGGGAAGAAGACTATGAGGAGGGAAAGTTGTCTAGGAAGAGATGACAAGAGGAAGCTGCAAAGGCATAGCAGCTTATCTCACAAGAACTGCTTGAATATTTTCAGACATAACAAACAGAGTCCTGACTTTTTGAATAAGAGCCGAAATTCCCAGAAATCTAAGTTCTTTGCCAGATCCCACCCAGCCCTCTGCACATATGTAGTCTTGAAGAAGGCAGCCTTCCTCCTCTTTACTCTATGACCTCTCCCAAGGAAGCAATTGCTGCTAAACCTGTTCTCATGCAGTACAGCCATTTACTTTCCACTTGATTTGTACTTGCCCTCCATTTCCTTGACAACACATTTTTGACCTGGGTCACACATAGCAGAATGCACACAGCGGCCTGTGTAGTGATGTGAATTATAAAATGACAAACTTAAAGAAGACAGAGCTGGAAACAGCAGTACAACGTCTTCATCTCCCATTAGATGTGACCACTGTGGTTGTAGCGTTCTCCCTACCAGAGATGTTAAAACCGTACAACATCAACATCTCTCCCCTTGTGCCTTCTTTCTGTTGCATGTTTTATTTTACAAGGCCTGTTATTTCCACAACCCCTTCAAATCAAATTATGAAAGCAGTTGATTCCTTTGATGTTGTGAGGTTCAAAGTGACACAGGGTGACCAAAGAATCTTAGTGGCAGACACCAATTAAGCTATTTGTAAAAAATAAAGAAGGGAAAGAGACAGGAGCAGTGATACAGCATAAGGCTGAGTGCCTTTGTAGCACAGAGAGTCTGGATTCTATGGATTACAATGCAATTCTGTTCCTAGGGTCTTGTTTGTTTGTTTGTTTACACTATTGTATTTGATGGAATGGAATGCTTCTCCTCCTCCCCTTATAGGGTTTTAGGGACATGAGTGGCACATTTGAACTTGCAAGAGCCCCTTTGGTGAATCAGAAAGCAGCACCACTCCATTCAAATGTCCAGACTTGATTTTCCACCAGACTAAACTTCCATTTAATACCAGCCTCTGGATCAAATCCTGAAATATGCTGATGGGCATAGATTTTCTTCATCTTTTCTTTTTTTACTAAGAAATCAACCCAAAGACCGTATCACCTGAAGAAAGCTGCTTGTGTCATCAGCAAACAGGTAAGGAGGAAGGCAAGTAAGCAAAAAACTCAGGAAGTATAACAGTTTATTACTAGTAAACATTTAAAAAATCCTTTATGAAAATAACCATAATGTTTTAAAAGATACTGTACAAAGGACTTCCGGGAAGTGCCTGCTTTTGAGACGGGCTCCCGCCTCAAAAGAAGCTTATTCAGATATAAATCAGTCAGAACATTTTTTTTTTGACTGATGAAATTTCTCCCGGGCAGGGAGAAACGTAGAGATCAACCTCAAAAGCCTGTTTTTGTTGGGAGGACTGGATTTCATTAATTTATGAGAAAAGGTCCAGCCAGCAATGCCGGACGGACTTCCGAATAAGCTCTATCTGATTAATGCGATACGTTTATCTTTTCTTCAAAGAGAAAACGGACTAACAGGCAAGCACCCTTCTTTCTATTATTTTTTTTACTTGGTTTAAATTGTTGCAGCAAAAAGAGATTTGTCAAATGAATCAGCTTTAAAGAACTTCTGGGTGAGCTATAACTCTTCTCTGTTATTCACGAAATTAACAGCTTATCTCTGTTTCTGTCGCAAAAAGCTGTCCTGGAAGTGCATTCTAAAGATATAAACAGAAGAGGGATTTCTATTCCGAGGAACATTATATTGTCTGGGACTATTCTCTTTTTGGTCTATTTTATTTTGACGAATCTGCTTCTTCACGACGCCACTAACTGTTTTGATGCTGGGAACTAAATTTGTTTTGTGTTCTTGAACATAGAGAGATAAGGCAGGCTGCTCTGTTTATACTGTGATGTCATCAAGCCTGGAATATTAACCCAATTGTTGCTGAAATAAGAAGTGGTTCTTCTTTATTTTTGTTTTGTTTTGTTTTCGTGGTTTTAAAAATGGCAATCAAGAAAGTGGCTGAGAATCTGGAAGTAATTATGTTTCAGAAAATAATGGATGAGATTGAGATAACGAAACAAACCCTGCGACAGGGCAGTAAGGAGCTGAAGATTGAACTGAGCAAAATGACGCAGGAGCTTAAAGAAATAGGGGATCCTGTGAGAGAGGAAAATGAGATCAGAGATGAGAAAAGAAAAAATAAAGGGAAGATACAAGCCCTGGAGATTGGAACAAATGTGGAATTGGAAAAAGATCTGGAGTTTATGGATATTAGAAATAAAATCTACTGTTTGGAATTTAACGTTATCTCTGAAGAAATTAATGAAGATATTAGAGATAAAGTTATCAATGGCTTGGATAATCTTCTGGACTGGAATGACGTGATGGAGCTTGATATAGAGAAAATCTATGGAATTAACTGCAGCCATGTGACAATGGAAAAACTCTCAAGAGATGAGCCAGAGCATTTTGTAAAAAAGAAGAACACAGATATGACTTTACAACAATATTTCAGCAACTTATTCAGAATTGATGGCAAGAAAATATTTGGGATAGAGGAAATTCCCATCAGACTCTTATTATATGACTATGGCTATGACAGCAAGATTATTATGGAATACTGATAATGGAAGATTGGACACTGAAATTACTGGACTTAACAGGACTATTGAAGATGGAAGATGGAATTAATAGGGATAATGGAATAATGGCTATTGAAATTATTGGACCTAACAGATTTTGATGAGATGGATTAATCAATATGTTTATTTGGACTATGGTTATGACAATAAGATTATTATTATTATTAACGAGATGGATTAATCGACATGTTTATTTGGAGAAAAATTGATAGATATATTTCTTAAAGAATTGAAACCTCTCTTTGACTTTTTGTGGAAAGAATAAAGTAATGTTTATGAGATTTGATGATTAATTAAGATAACTACTGGAGGAAAGTGATTTTATAATATAATTTAAGAGACAGGATTGTTATATATTGTAGACCTATAACTGATTTGATCTGCGACAAATGGGAAGTCAACATATTTTTTTGTTTAATCATTTTTGTTTTGTTTTGTTTTTTGTCTTTGAATGTTTTATGATTTTGTTTTGTATGTTTTATGAAAATTTGAATAAAAATTATTGTAAAAAAAAAAGATACTGTACAAAGGAACACCATTTCAGGATCTAGTAGTGGAAACAAAAAAGTTTCAGCAGCAGGACCAAGACATGATTCACTCCAGCCTGAAAGACCTGCTCTTGGATATATTCAAATTAAAATGGCAAAAAAGCAGTGCATTTTCAGAGTTTGTGGCTACTTTTTAATATCTCAAAGAAACCACAGATACCAGTGCATCCCTAGGAAATCTAGGAAGCTGCCTTATACCAAGTCAGACCATTGGTCCATCTAGCTCAGTACTGTACACACGCTGACTGGCCACGGCTCTCCAGGATTTCAGACAGGCAGTCTCCCAGAACTACCTCAAGACTGTGCCCGGGACCTTCTGCATTCAAAGCCTGAAACATGGGGCCTGCTCTCTTTAAATGACACCCCTGACTGGGGGGGGGGGAGCTACTGTTCCAAACTAAAGCCAACCAGTATGTAAGAACAAATGTAAGACATAGTGGCTTGTTTTGCACGTCACATTAAAACATAGTTAACATAACTATGATTTAATGTGAACAAGCAGTTTGATGGTGCACACTGCTGAAATCATAGGTGTTTTGCTCCTCTCCTACAATGCTGCTAGAAAGCAAGCCATGGTTGGGCTTGCCACATTGTCCAAACCTGGGCTGATGGTTTCTCTCCTATCTCTTGTAGTTTGTTTGGAGAGAAACCGGGAGCCCAGATTCAGACAACACGGCAAGGCTGACCATGGCAGGGAGGGAGGAGTTGGGGGAGGGGGAGGGAAGTGCCTGCAATTTCAGTGGTATTTTAACTATGGTTTAATGTGATGTGAGAACATGGTCAGTGACATATTACCCTAGAAAGGTTTTCAGAGTAACAAGATTACAGCTCATCATCATCATCGAGTGGCATTGAAAATAAAAACTAGGGCTGCAACATTTTACTGACTGATTTTAACCCACCAAGAAGCAGATCTACATTAAAAGGAATTTTTAATATTTATTTAGTCAATTTCTATGGTACCCCCATATATAATGATTCTCAGGGCAGCTCACAATAAGAAAAAAGCAAAATAAAAATAAAAATCACCCTAAAATGCAATAATAAAATGCTAATGATTAAAAGTTGAAACAGTAGATAAAACCAACAATGTGAGTGGATGGGCAAAGTGTGAGAATTTACCTTGACGGCAGAACTGACACACCGCTTAGAACCAAAGGGGGGGGAGGAAGGCAACAACATGATAACTTTATGGCAAGCTGGAATTCTTTTATTGATTACTATAGGAGGAACTTCTTGCTTTAGTGTTCTGAGATATAAAAGTATTTTAATGATATCAGACATATAATATTGGTTTATTGATGAACTGAGACTGAATCTGTCCAAATTTCAACAAAAATTTGTCAAGAAATATAGAAAACGAAACAATGGCCCACCGAATTGAAGTTTTCAACATACATCTCAATTCCAAAGAAAGGGGATCCTGAACTACTGCCTTAATATCCCATGCAAGTAAAGTAATGCTCATGATTCTACAACAAAGGCTCTTACCATATATGGAGCGAGAAATGACAGACGTCCAAGCTGGATTTAGAAAGGGAAGAGGCACCAGAGATCATATAGCAAACATATGTTGGATAATGGAACAGACCAAGGAATTTCAGAAGAAAATCACCCAGTGCTTTATAGATTACAGCAAAGCCTTTGACTGTGTAGATCATGAAAAACTATGGAATGCTTTAAAAGAAATGGGGGTGCCACAGTATCTGATTGTCCTGATGCGCAACCTAGACACTGGACAAGAGGCCACTGCCAGGACAGAATATGGAGAAACTGATTGGTTCCCAGTCGGCAAGGGTGTGAGACAGGGGTGCATTTTATCACCCTATTTGTTTAATCTATACACAGAACATATATGGAAAGCGGGGTTGGACCAAGAGGAAGAAGGTGTGAAAATTGGAAGGAGAAATAGCAATAATTTAAGATATGCAGACAATACCATACTACTAACAGAAACCAGTAATGATTTGAAACAAATGCTGATAAAAGTTAAAGAGGAAAGCACAAAAGCAGGACTACAGCTGAATGTCAAGAAAACTAAAAGTAATGACAACAGAAGATTTATGTAACTTTCCAGTTGACAATGAGGACACTGAACTTGTCAAGGATTATCAATACCTCGGTATAGTCATTAACCAAAATGGAGACAATAGTCAAGAAATCAGAAGAAGGCTAGGACTGGGGAGGGCAGCTATGAGAGAACTAGAAAAGGTCCTCAAATGCAAAGTTGTACCATTGAACATCAAAGTCAGGATCATTCAGATTATGGTATTCTCTATCTCTATGTATGGATGTGAAAGTTGAACAGAGAAAAAAACGGGTAAGAGAAAAATCAACTCCTTTATGTTGGAGGAGAGCTTTGCGCATACCATGGACTGCAAAAAAGACAAATAATTGGGTGTTAGAACTAATTAAACTAGAACTGTCACTAGAAGCTGAAATGATGAAACTGAGGTTATCATACTTTGGACACATCATGAGAAGATATGATTCACTAGAAAAGACAATAATGCTGGGAAAAACAGAAGGGAGTAGAAAAAGAAGAAGGCCAAACAAGAGATGGATTAATTCCATAAAGGAAGCCACAGATCTGAACTTCTAATATCTGAACAGAGTGGTTCATGACAGATGCTATTGGAGGTCGCTGATTCATAGGGTCGCCATAAGTTGTAATTGACTTGAAGGCACATAACAGCAACAAAAATTGATGAACATGATACTAGCCAAAATAACTGGTACAAAGGATTTGGTCCCAGTGGAATGCCTGATGCTTCCCCCCACACGCACCCCTCCTATTTTTCCTATGCTTGCTTTCCTTTTGTATATGGCACTGTACAGTTGAACTATGGATATAATTATAATAATAAAAAAGGAACAGCAGATACAACTGGCAGCAGGAAGATCAGCACAGTGTTAAAAGCCTGGGAAAAGAGAGAAGCCTTTGCCTGGCACTGAAAAGATAGCAAAACAGGCACCAGGCAAACCTTGCTGAGGAGAGCTCCATAAATAGGGTGCCACAGCTGGGAAGGCCCCTCTCCCCCGTCACCACCCACTTCATCTCAGGTGGCTGGGGCACCAGAAGGAAGGCTTCCAACAAGGATCTCAGTGCCCAGAAAATCCATGGCCGGCTGGTGTCATCTTTGAGGAAGCATTCTTCCACATGCGCGAGAGGAGGAGGCAATCTCTTCCAAGATGACACCTGCACATGCCACAGCAGGCACTAGCAAAAAACAGAAAATATTTCCTCTTCAGAATTCCTCATGCATTGTGTCTTTGAGATTGCATGCCTGGGGGAAGGGATTGCCTTTACTACTGATCTTTGTAAGCCTCTCTGGGTGGCTAAACAGCCTGGCTAAATTATGCTTTAAATAAATAAACATATTAAAACTTATGCAGATTCAATAGTGCAAATAATTTCAAGTCTTTGTGACTGACCACGGTGTCTTTAATCAGCCCTAAAAAAAACCACAAGGCAAGTCAATGTGCTTTCAGATAAAGCCATGTTGCAATGCACGTATGCAGGCTGTCCTTCCCCTTTCAAACAGTATGTCTGTCCATGACCTATGTGCCATCTTGCTAGGTCATCTTCTCTGCAGGCTTCACAACATGAATTGTTGGCGGCCTGAAGACCTTTGCACAAAGCCCTGATGACCAGTTTATATCGAGAGAGACAGAGACAGAGACAGAGAGAGAAAGAGAGAGACAGGGAGAGAGAGAGAGAGAATTGGGTGCGTGCAGATTGGGAAAGGCGCTCATTTCATGGAAAGTAAAGTTTTGGTCGTCGGTTTGCAAGGGGAAAGATGCACTGCAGACAACCATTACTACCTGGCAGACAAGAGAGGAAGAGGGCTTCACTTACGCTGTGAATACTTCCACACTCTGTGGATGTTCATTTTGCACATTTGCAGAGGTTTTCTACCTAGCAACTGGAGAGGAAAGCTTTGGCGTGCATGAAAAATTCAACAGGTCTTCACTTGTACAGAATGATGCACACACCATGAATCTGGCCCACCCCAGTCACAACACAGCTGGCACAACTGGTAGGACACACAGAGAGAGAATGAACCACCCTAGCAACTACCCGGATACTAATACAGTAGGGCCCCGCTTTACAGCGCTTGTTCCGCTTTTACAGTGTTTTTTTCCGCAGGGCTCCATTTTGGTCAATGTAAGTCAATGGGATCCGCTTTACAGCGGTTTTCGCTTTACAGCGGGGGTCCAGAACGTAACCTGCTGTATGAGCGGGGCCCTACTGTAAATAGTTACTACAATGCCCTGGTACAGGCAGGACTGGGGTGTTTTAGGCAGGAGAGTTCTGCCTTTCCCCCTTCTCATTCCCCTGTCCCTCTCGCCATCCCATATCACAGGAGGGTAGTATGAGATGTGGTTCCCTCTTCTTGCACAAAGAGTACAGTACAGAGGACTCAGAGTTATCAGTTTCCCCCTTTCCATTGGCAGCTTGGTGGTCGAAGCATTCCAGCCACAGTACTACCTCACAGGGTTGTTGTGAGGATAAAAAATGGGAAGAAGGAGAGTCCTGTATGCCACCTTGAGCTTCTTGGAGGAAAGATGTAATAATAAGATAAGTAAGGGAAGGTCTCTGGAGGTCTCTCTTATTGCTAGCCAAATTGCACTTGCCTTTAACAAGGCAAACAAATGACGGGGGAGGGGGAGAAAGAACTACCCTTGGTATGTTTGTAAACCTCAGCATCCGAGCCAATAAAACCTGAGTGAAATACTACACCTGATTATCTCGCAAAGGTGAATATGCTACAGGAGAAACCTTCACCTTTGAAACTGGCTGGCTTTTTATTGCTTGCTTTTCACAATCTCAGCATTGCAAAACCATGAAATACAACACTGTGCACATGCACCTGCAAACATGGCTTACCCCAAATGTCAGCAGCAATAAAGATGATACAAGATGAGGAAAAGCATGTTTCAAAGCTGGGTGGGCTGCTCTTTGGTGAGGTCAGGAATAAGGATAGCAAGGGAAATCCAGTGTTTCCCCAGCTAACACAATTCTTGTGTGTCTGAACTGCATGTTCCCAGATTCCAAGCACGGAGGATTCCCCCCCCCCCGTAACATTAGAACGTACAGGTCACCAATGAAGCTGATTCACAGTATATTCAGGACAGCCTCCAGAAAAGTACATCTTCACAAAAATATATCATTAACTTACAGAATCTACTAACACCAAGATGTGGGGATAGACACCAGTTTAGAAGGGATTAGCCAAACTTATTCTAGCTAAATGAAAACTCCAGATTTCACTGAATATCAGTCACAGGGAGAGGGAGGGGGAATTCATGCCCTGTCTTTGAGTTTCTTGGAAGCTTCTGGTTGGCCATTGCTGGAAGCAGGATGGTGGACTAGACAGGCAGACCCTTGTTCTCATCCAGTGTACTTTTAAGTTCAAGGACCAAGAAAGTCCTTTTCGGGGGGGGGGGTCTTTCATTTAGCACACCAGGCAGACAAGACCTCACTTTGACTGAGGCCAAGGATAGCCTGCCTTTTCCCCCCAGTCCCTCAGTGTTGAACCACTGCTTCAATCAGTCATATGTTTGCACACTATAGGAAACAGATGATGGCAACCTTGTGGGCCACAGATTCATGGAGTTTACACAGTTCCAGACATATGGGAAGATTTCCAAATGACACTAGTATGCAAGGACAATTGCATGAGAGGTCCAACACAGAAAATGGCCCTCAATCAAATTTGTCTGATGGTGGAGAAAACCAGAGCTTGGAAGATTACTTTTAAAAAGTAATACATTACAGTTACACGTCCCCCAAAAGTAGTAATTACCGTTACAATTACAATTGCTCTGAAAGTAACTGATTATTTACTTTTACTCAAAAGTAATTGCTACAATTACATTTTACTTACTTAAAAATGCCTACAAGGTGCCGGCCTTGGCTGCTATACATCTAAGTAGCCTAAAACAACATTAAAAATAAGCACACACACACAGAGGGTAGTAGAATAATTTTTTTATCCATAAGATTAACAGAATGGCATAACAGAATCTCACATCCCCTCACCCCACCCCCAGCAATCATGATACCCCAACACACATATTTTTGTATATATATATTGCTTCCAGCTCTTTTCTCCTCCCACTCCTGTCAATTTTTAAACAATTGTTTTCTCCACGCCGTCTCACTCTCCACCTCCTCCCTCGTCACCTCCTAAGCACCCATAGAGCATGAAGGAAGAACAACGCTGCACAGAAGCCCAATTTGAAGCACATGATTTTTATTCACATATCAGAGGAGCAGAAGACTTCCCCTGCTCCCCCCCAAGTAATGCGCAAAAGTAATGCTGGAAATATTACAATTACTCCTCAAAAGTAATGAAGGTACTACTCGTTCTATTACCAGCAAAATGTAATGAAGTTACCCACTCGTTACTGAAAAAAGTAATAAATTACAAGTAATTCATTACTTGTAACTAGTTGCTTCCTAGCTCTGGAGAAAACCCAGACAATACCAATCAAAGCAATTCATGCATATGAATTTAACACATGCAAACTACTGAGGGCTGGTACAGTGCTCAAGTCAAGAGCAAGAATGTTGAGCTAAGACAGTGGTAGGGAATCTCCAGCTCATGGCCCAAATTAGGTCCCTCAGGCTGCTCAATTTTATTTTATTTATTTATTAAATTTATATCCTGCCCATCTGCCTAGAAATGGTCTGCAAAGCCATTTTTGGTTGAACACACCTACCTGTCACTCACCTGATATGAGTGACCTTACTCACCTCTTAGATATGGCCTGCAGAGAGTTTATCACTTTTTGAGTTGGCATGTCAGATGAAAGTAGTTCTCCATCCCTGAACTAAACCAAGGAACCCATGGCTTAAGTCACCACTCAACTGTGAAACTCGCTGAGTGACGTTGGCCCAATCACCCTAAGCTATCTCACAGGATTGTTGTGAGGATAATATTGAGAGGGGGAGAACCAAGTATGCCATCTTGAGCTCCTTGAAGAAAAGGTGAGATATAAATGCAAGATAATTTGTGAAGTTCCTGGTTCATATCTCATCTCAGCCATGGACTATCACATGCAAACACTTCCACGATTCAGAAATATGAATTCTCGGCTATAGCAAGGATGGGAAACTTGCGTCTTTCTGGATGTTTCTGGACTCCAGCCCTTATCAGCTGCGGTCAACATGGCCAATGATCAAAGATGGTGGGAGTTACCTGGAAGTGGATATACCTGAAGTGGCGTGGAAGACAATTTGGAGCAGACCTCCTTTTAAGACTGTTTCAGCAGCGGTTAGGGAAGCCTCACCAAAGGTGATTAATTGATGGCATCTAACCCCATTCCTTTAAGCTGTGTGAACCCTTCCATGTCACTACACTGTTGGAGAAGATGTTCTGATTGGGAGACCCTCTTACATGTATGGCGGCATTGTCATTATGCAGCAGGTTTTTGGACCTGGTGTTTGACCACATCTCCAGAATCACAACTCAATTAGTGCCTAAATCCCATGCCTTGGCTTTATTGTCATTATAACTGAGTCCTAAATTGCTGCACGTGGACTTAATCTATTTTCTCCTGGTGGTAGCACAATTGACGATTGTGGGAAGGTGGAAAACATCATCTGACTTCACACTGCACGACTGGTATGCTGGGATCTGGTCCTTGGCTTTTTCTGAACAGCTCACTGGCTCAGTGGCCTACCCTTTACTCTGGCCTTTGACATCTGTATGTTTTTAGGACCCACCTTATTTTCGGTGATGTTTCTTAGGTTGTTTTTAATTACGTGTTTTAAAACTGTCGTAACCCACCCTGGGACCTCTGAGAGAAGGGCAGGTAATAAATTCTAAAAATAAGAATAATACCCAAAACTGGATACGGTTTGAGATTTTGTTTCTATCCTTTTCCTTTGTCAATGAGCCAGATGAGAGAAAGAGACCACCAATAGCCCACAGACATTTCCTTCATTAAATACGGTGCAGGTATTTTGCTTATCTGGTCTAACCCAGTCTTTCCTCTGTTCCCCCATACCCTAATTGTGACTTTGTGAAGATGAGACCTTGTTTACATTTTTCTGTGTTCTATATATTGTTTCTTATACCAAAGTTTCAGTAAACTTTTTTTTTTAAAAAGAAAGATGATGGGAGTTATAATCCAACAGCAGGCCTATGGAATCATTGTGAAGTTTTACTTAAATAATATACAGGACGGTGTGTGAATTTTTTGAAACAGCGTATAAATGGTTAGTATGGTTCCAAGTGTCAAATCTGGGCTCCCCTGTGGCATTCTCCCTACCCTGGATTTGTTCACTTTTCCTCTTGCTTCTGCTTTCTTTCCTGATGATTCTTTCCTATTGCAATGTGTGTGTGTGGGATAGGAAGTTTACAGAAATGCTGAATGAGGCAGTTGGAATCTGAACTCTTAAGCATTAAGAACACCATATAACAATAGTAGAAGAATTGTATAACAATTGGCTCCATGGGATGAGGCTGCAATAAACAAAAGAACAGGGTGGAAACAATCTTCCTTTATATGTTTACCCAGCACAAAGTATAATGGGACCCCAGCCTGTACTAAGCACATACTGGTTTCCGACTGCAATACTTAAGCTACAACCCTCTAAACCCTTACCTAGAAGCAAGTCCAGCTGAACTCAGTAGGACTTCCTTCCAAGTAGACATTTATAGAATTGCACTATTAGGCTGAAATCTTATTGCAAATTTAGTCGGAAGTAACCCCAGAGAACTTGTTTGGAGTAAAAAAATTAGGACCGCGCTGCGCATCCAAATAGTGGCATCCGTACAAACACTGTTCTAGTCCTGCTATAGTTCCAAGTGGCTTCAGTCTCTCCAGAACAATTTCACTACATTCCCTTAATAAATAACACAGAAGAAAATATTTTTAGAATGTGCTTAAAGGATATCCTGCCACCAACTTCACACCCACACACAAAAACAAACAGTGGCTGTTAATGTCGCTGAATTCATAAAAAGGGCTGAAGTTAAATAAATTCATGAAAGACAGGATTGCAATCAACGATTAGGAAAGATACCCGGATTGTCCTATGAAACAGATTTAACCATATTGCACATGATTATGGACATTTTAAAGCATCAAAACTATCGAGATCTGGCCATTGATGCAAAGGAGACACTGGGTATTGAAAAGTACCACAGCAACAGAATTAGATGAAATTATTCTTGGGAAAAGACGTAAATGCAAACAGACTGAGTAAAGCTACTTTTATTCCCAGGATCAGGGATGGCATCTGTTCCTGAAGGAAAAACTTTTTTTCCATTTTTTTTTTTAAATCTGCCCTTCTGACCCTGATACACCAACAATCCATTTTCCCCCTTCCTCTTTTTCCTCTGCCACAACCACAGGCCCAATACAGCTGCCCTGGCTTCTGTCCGTGGTTGGAAAAATGCTAGCTGGCGCCCAAGATAAACTTGTCTAAAGCTGCATTCTTCCTTACTCACTTCTGAGTGTCAGCTGTTTGTCTGGAAGCTTTTGCTGTAAAAGGCTTTTAAAGAAGGAGGATAGGAAGAAAAAAAAGTAGAGTGCAATTCAAAGAAAACCAAGGCCCCCCACCCCACCCCAAATCCTGACACAAGGAAAAACAAAGAGAGACATGGGGAAAGGGGAAGGGGGAGAAAAAACCTTGTCCCCATCAAACCCTTCCAACAAACTCCTCTATCAGGGGTTCATTGTCAATCAATTAGCCAAGGCAGTGGGGCTCTGTAGGGTGGGGGGCAGTTGGAGAGACAATAGGCCACTCTGTTGTATTACTATTTAATCACTTTTACTAAATAAATAAAGCAGCCCTAAGGTGCTGTCACGTCAAGGGAATTCACAACCAAACAAAAACCCAAGAAGGAAAAGAAAGCCTAATTTTTCCATTCGCCACTACTTTTTTCCTTCCCTGAAGAACAAGAAGAGGGTTATTACTGTAGCCTTAAGTCTCATCTTTGTGCAGCTCTGTCTTTGATTCCCACTCGGACCCTGCCACTTTCTGGCACTAATTTGTCAGGCTGAACAAAAGAGGGATTTGTACCTCCTGTAAGGTCTCAATTAGGAAAGGCTTCTGCTGTATTATGTGCCATTCAGACAGGACACAATGATGGTAATTACAGGAATTTGCACTAAATGGCTGAAGAATTTGCAGCAAAACTTTTTTTTCCACCTCCACAAAGCTTGCCCCTCTTTTGCAGCTGTGGGGGAGTAGGATGGGGGGGAAGAGAAAGGGAGGGTGCGCCTAATGCCTACAAGTTGCAATTACCAGCAATAGTCCTGTTAGGTTAAACAGACGCCCCATGAAGTTAAGACAGCAGACATCTTTCAAAGTAGGAAAAGACAAATGGCAACCTTCAACAAGCACTTTCAACAGACAAATCCAGTTTCCAAAGTATGGCCTTTCTGCTCTTTGCCTCTAAAACATAAGTTCTTCTTTTTATCATCACCACCATCTAATCATATTTTTGTTCTTCTCTTCAAGAACCTTGGAGCTGTTTACATGTGACTATTAGATGGTCTCCTATTCAGACACTTGAACAGCATGAACTGGGATGTTCTCGGTTGCATGTGAGCACCTTAATCTATTCCCAAGTACACCCTTCATGACAGTTGTGGGGAACCTCTGGCCCTCCAGATGTTGTTGAACCACAACTCCCATCATTCCTGACCACTGGCAACATCTGGAGGAGCAAAGGTTCCCCACACCTGCTTTATGAGGAGAAACATTGGTGTGAACCAGGAAATTGCAGACGTACCATTCACAGTGCAAGGAAGTCTATCATAAGCCTCCACAACATTCTCTGGCTGGTACTCATTTGAGGCACCAAATGGGATAGAACTCTTGTCAGAATGGCTCAGTATAAACATACTAAGGTGCATTCGCATGGCAACATTTCAGCTAATTTACTGATGGAACTACTAGCACAAATTGCCAGTGTGACACTGCATACAGAAAGTTGGTTTTGAACATACGAGGCCCAGATTAAAAACCCTGCTCAGCAACAAAGCTTATTAGGTTGCCCTGGGCTACTCACTAGATCTCAGGCCTCATATACACAATCAGTAGTCTTGGGAGAACTCCTCTCTGGAATGTGTCCATGCCACAGATGAGAAGGCTACAAGGCAAAGCAGACTCCTATGCAACCCTCTCCTCTGACCTGGATGATCTCCCCCCCACACACATACACCCTCCAAAGTCTTTCCTTACAGGAAGGATTTTTAAAATGAGACTGGAGAGAGAAAAGGTTGCAAGAGGTCTACTGCAACACTAGATGCAACCAGGGTGGCCAGCCCTTGGGCACCAGCCTGCCCTGGGCTCGCAGCGCTGTGCACTCCAACAACCCCTCCCAATGCAGATCCGCCCACCTCATCTACCTCCCGTGTCAGTGTTGCGCACACACCTGCCATCACCCAAGATGCCAGCGAGGGCTTCATCCCCTTAGGGATGCCCTCACTATCATCTTGAGTGATGGAGGCATGCACACAGCAAGAGGGCATGCCCACTGACACACTAACGCAACAGGTAGGTTCTTTCCCAGACAGAACCAATCAGCTCAAGTGTCTTCATCACATGCAGCATCCTCCACCTACCTTCAGTACAAATGGGGAGAAATTATATCAAGAGTAATAGCTGTGGTACAAGGACACTTTTTTTGCAGAGAAGTTACCAAATCTGTAACAGTATTGGACTATAACTCCCGCTAGCCAGCATGGGATGGGAGTTGTAGTCCAAAATATCTGGAGGATCCTACGTTGAGGAAGACTGGGATAAATGAAATGGGTTTCTTTTAGAGTTAATGTTAAAAGGTTATTTACAAATTACTCCTAATACTTCAAGAAATCACACTGATTTCTGTCTTGACTGGGGGGGGGGAGAATAGAGGGCAGCGGCACATCAGAGATCAACACGTTTATTGTGGCATAAACTTTCATAAGGTCTAAAGCCCACTTTGTTAGATACATGAGGTAAAAAGATGCTGAAGGGCTCTTGGGTTGCTTTTGCTAAAAACAGGCAAACATGGTTAAGCTTCACCATATTGGTTATGGTACCAAGTTCAAATGGAATTCAAATGGAAATACCTTTAAAAAAATCATTGTTATTTAAAGAACAAGCACCCAGCCTCTCACTTCTACAAGAACTGCATGTATAACTTAATAAGAAATCCAGCATGCCAGAAAGAGGAAATCCACATTTCCCCCATGCAAAAGGCTTTCCATATAGTACCTAACATTATTTTTCAATTAAAATTAGTGAAATATAGTTGCTTCTCCAGGCTTTGACCCTAACCCAACAGATGCCAAATGGCTAAATGTCACCTTAACATTCATGAACTGCATGATGGCAAAATGAAAATAAAATTTTAAAATAAGGTTGGTTACCCTAAAATGTAAGACCATTTACTGACACTGCCCCCTGCTGGAAAGACTAACTGCTTGCATTCCTGGGCATTAGCAAACAGGTGTTACTAGAAGTTCCTTTCCAAATTTCTACATACACATATTCAGCCAGCCAAGGCCCTATTCAGGGGTTCAAGCCTCTTTCAAGGCCCATATCAAACTCCACATTCTGAAAATACAGAAACATACCACCACATCCTTCAACGCAGTCTGCCTGCTTATTCAGGGTTAACTCAGGAATATAAAACTGATGCCTGGATCCTTTCATGTTCTGTTTCTCCTGCCAGCCTCATTTGGCTCAGTTCTTACTGCTCTGCAAAGCTCTCTTTACACTGTAACAATGCAATAATATAGTCAATTCATGAACTGGGCAGCTTGCAGAAGCACAAACACCTTATGCTTCAGATCGCCTGCTGTCCCAAGTAGTTTTTGAACTGGATCTTAATCAAGGTGAGATCTGTGACCTCAAGGTCACTGGGTAAGTGGTAGTCTAACTTCAAACACTGCTTTAACTGCAGGGCACGCAACAACAGGTGAAGAGACCAAACACCAGGTTCCTCAGCATCTCCTACTGGTTGGCAGCAACATCACTGGCAATTCTGGGAGCCCATCGGGTCAGCAACAGGAAGAAGGGTCTTAGTTTGACTGAGCAATCCTAGCCCTTGTACTCTGGGCAAAGTGTGGGCCACAAAGATAAAAAGGAAGAGGACAACAAATCTGCCTGCTTGAGAAGTCACATGGTTGTTTCCCCCAACTCTGCAGTTGCCTGTATCTCATTTTTCCCTTGGTGAATTCATAAGGGGCTACAATGTTGAATCATTCATAAGAATGGAGTGCACATATGTATTTTTGTCGTAAGGTGGTGACAGACAGATAGATATGGCAGCATAAATCCATCTTCCATTCCCTCCGTCTTAAAAAGATACTTACTGTGTGCATTCATGAACCAGGTCAGTACAACTAAGGACGTGTAAAAAGGTACAGCCAAGTCTTAGAAATTGCAACAGGCAGCAGAGCAAAAGTCAGCAGAGAGCCCTTATACCTTGGAAAGGCACACAAGTAGCGAGGCCAGTCAGAACAAGTACAAAATGTCTTCCATTTGTTTGCTTACCTGCACACTTGAAACTCTGGGCAGTCAGCCCTCTTTCCAAAGACAAGGTGGTCAAGATGCTCAGAAAGCTGGTGGTTACCGATTGGCGCTTGATCTTCCTGTGCTCTTTTCCACAAGACAGGCCTTGGACTTTGTTTCTGAGTGTCACTTGCAAGTTTTGACCAAAGCTTCTGGCTGCACTGGTAGCAGACTTCAAGGCCTCCATCCATTCCTGAGCTCTTTGACGGGTTTCTGCACGCAGACGAAGCACATCTTGAGGAAAGATAACCTGAAAGCAAGAGTCACAATCATCCAGAACATCAGTCTGGACAGAGAGGCACACATCAATCTTGTAGCTCAATAGAGGGTCTTCATCAAGCCCACCGGTCTGAAATGCCATGAGGAGAGACCGGTTGAGTACAAAATGAAATGCTTTCCAGTTATTCTGGAGTGTCAGTCTGTAAAGAGTCCCTGATTTGAGAATGTTTTGGTAATCCTTGATGTTTGGGGTCAAAGATGTCGACTGGAAAAATTCAAAAGGTTCCTTCTGTAAACCACGGTTTTGGATGATGCCGTCCTCGTCATTGTCTAACTTCTGCAAGTGCTCCAGGTCTCCCTGGGGTCTCATGAAAGATGGCAGAGAAGAATGTACAGCTTCCCAAAGCTTCTGCCCCCAGTCCAAGGCCTCCCACGCTGATTCTGCCTTGAACTGTAGATGCAAGTTATTGAACAGAACTGCATCAATCACATTCATTTCCACATTGATGCTTTGGAAATGCAGAAGCAGATAGACAGTAGGAAGGTTCTGGTTCCCACTGTTGTCGAGACAGTACAGGTACAGTTTGTATGGAGTGAGTTCTGCATAATAGGTCTGCCAGTAGTTGTCCTGGTTGTTCTTAATTTCCAAGTATCCTTTCTTCAGGATATTTGAGAATGTTGGCTTGTGTTCTAGAAGAGAGTTGAAATAAACATAACTACAAATATTTTAAATTTATCTCTGTATAGCACTGTTGCCCAAGCTGTGGGTCTTGGGCCACTATCAGTTGGGCCTCAGCACCACAGCTCACACTCCACACTCTCCTGCCATGCCCCTTGCTGTGCTGTAGCCTTCTGGACTAGCACCAGCAACTGCCCAGATTCTAAATAAAGGTGGCTGGAAGATGAGAGATGTTCAGAGGGGGAGAGAATGGAAGTTTTCCTCTTCTAAGGGGAAAGAAAACTGCAAGTGGAAGAACTTGGCCTGTAGCTTTGTCAGGTAAAGGTAACTGCCCACTGGGGAGTAAAAGCCCTTAACTGGACTAGTACAATGCCCCTTAACAATCTGAATTAATCATTCCGTTTTAACTGTGCCTAAAAACTCAGAATCTGTTTCAAGAACCTGGATATCATTGGCAGCCATCTACATGATGCATGGGTGCTTTTCAATGGGCTTCGTTACATTAAGAACTACTACTCCAAATAAATGTAACAAGCAGGAAATTAAGTGAATCCAACAGAACAGAGTATGACAGTTTTACAGCTCAGCCCTCGGCATGTCTATTCAGAAGCAAGATCCATTGAGTCCTACGAGACTTACTTCCAGATATAGGATTTCCATTTTAAGGTGACACAGCACACGAGAAAAGTGAGAAACAATGATAAACTATGAATGAAGAAACAATAACTGAAATTTCTTTGTTTACATAGTTAAAAGGCAGGGGTTCCATTTCACTTTGGGATAACTTGTCTCTCTTGCACATATTTGACATCACAGACCAAAGCTGCCTCCCTCCCCCAACTCTAGAATCATCTCAGTGAATGTTTATAGGCAGGGAGTGCTTAGCCTCAGTGTTTAGCCTCAGCTAAAATGGGGTGGAGTCATGGGCAAGATGCAGGCAGCACAGAGGACCATACTTATATCGCCTCCTACACCTGTTCATTCCACAGCCATGCCCCAAAAGAAAATGCAAATTTACACCAGTCCCAGACACAACACAAGATGTTTCCCTCCCATTGGTTTCCACGGAAGGGGAAACAAATAAAAAATGGCTGCCCCTGCATTGACTGTCCCACCCATGTCACCACAACAGAATCTAGGGTATGGGGGAATTCAGTCAGAGCACAATCTATAAACCCCACTTAGGGATGCCATAACGTAGATGGCAAGATGTGTGGAACAGGGCAACACCCTCTGGCCCACACTTAAGACTCACGAAGGGGAAGCCTGATGATGGGAAATAAGGGGAAAGGACAATCACAGCACACGTGAGGACCTGAGCCCTTTGCTAACACTTCTCTGCCTAGAATCCTAACCGGTACCTCATCTTGGGACTTCAGACACTAACACCCAATCCCACTCCACTCCACTCCACCAACTGGGGTGCCAGGAAAAGAACACCCTACAGAGGGAAGCAAGGGAAGGAGACATCCTTGCGTCATTGTATAACTGCTGTGCTGTGACTATCTTCCCCCACCTCCTCTGCTATATGCAAATACCTGGTCTTGTCTGAATATTGCTCTAACACGCTTCCCTCTCAACAGTGAGGAACAGAGCAGAACAAACAGCTGCTGCACCCCCAGGGTTTCACTATAGCTCCCAAAGTGAATGTATACTGACAGTCATTATAGTCTCAGCCTCCCCCACAATGGTAGTGGTGGGGAGGTTGAGGTGTGGCACCTACTCCCTCTTTTCTCACACCAAAATCCACTGTGCATCCAGGTTCAGGGGCTGGGTTGCTCCCACTGCCGACTATTCCTCATTGCTTACTTACTGTATGTCTCTGCTTGCTCTCCACAGGCCACGCTTCCACAGGCACAGGATCCAACCTACAGCCCATTCTGCCCAGGCAGACAAAGGCCCAGCCCATGACCAACGACAATGACCAGGATGCTCCCAGCTGTTACTTGGTAGGGTTGTTAATCTACTTGTTACAGGCTCCTATAGCTCCACTGTGGAACAGAGAATGGTGTTCCTAGCATGGAGCTGGTACTGTCAGGGGCACTGCACCTGTTAGGCCGCTGTCTCCCACTTCCAACCTCTGTGCCCTATGCAACGAGCCGCTGGGCATCTGGTGCTTCTGGAATACTTGTCTCACGAGTGTTGTGTATTCTTTGTACAGAACGCCCCCTGCCCGCCCATGATGTTATGTTAGTCCTATATTATGTGGGCTCTTCTGCCTTCTCTTCATGTGTTGGGCTCCAAAACAGTGGCTGCGAGGAGCAAAAGGGAATCTGAACCCCTGCCTGTAGGGATGCCAGGGGACTTGCAGTACCAAGAGTGCTGCTGACTGTGCTACGACAGAGTGGGAACGCTATGGCATCACCTTGCATGTTTAGTGTGTGGTGATGCAGGGTTGTTTGTTTAGGGTGTATTTCCGCCATTGTGAGTTCATTGGCTCCCTCCATGAGTGGGTGTTGTTATCGGCAGAGTCTCCAATTGGTGGGCACTGGCAGAATTTCCAGGAGTGCTGGGGGCATGTCTATCATTTTGATGCTATTTTTGTATTTTCTGGACGTATGCATTATTCTCTTCCCTCCTGGGTTTAGCATGTATTGGATTTGGTGGCTGTTCCACTGGTGTAGCAACTTATCTTCCTCCCTGGAGTAACATGAGTGCATAAGATTGTTCCACCCAGAATATATCTTCCAAAAAGGTGGTTTCTTTGAAATAAACTGAAGAGAGGGGGAAATGGAAGAAAATAAAAGGTGGCTTAAAAGAAGAAGTTGATGAGCCAAGTCTATAAGGAAGAAACCAATTTGATTTGCCTTCCATCTCTGATCCTGACATTCATGAGGGTTTCTGCGCTAACTTAAAAGCCATTAATTTGTTTGAAAGCCACACTAATGCTTTTGTAGTACAGATAATGGGTACACATTCTACAGTCATCTTCCCTTTCTGTTAATCCAATAAGGGAAACAGCACGGCTACTGCAGACTTAACCGCAGCTTCAGTCTGCAGTTCTCGTTTCCATCAAGCACAGATGACACTTTGAGGGTCTCCCACATTTTATGCCACATCTACCACCACTGTTTTCCCCCTCCATCCTGCTTTGAGCGACCACAGAGGCTGGCTCCTCTTTTGTTGAGAGGGAAACATGCTACCTCTCCTCCCTGTCTTTCATGTCCAGCATTCTCTCTGCCAGCGTCTCTCTCCAGCTCCTGTGAACAGGCTTCATCTGCTCCCACTTAAGCTGGTACAATGACAGTGGCTGGCTTGATTAACATTCAAATATGGCAGACTCTTAAGGTGTCAGGAGGGGCTGGCTGCTGGCATAGACAGGCTGAATCACAGCTGCCCCCCACCCTCAGCCAGCTAGGCATCTCCCGCTTCGGTTCCCCCCCCCGCCACCTCACCTGCCTAATGTACAAAAGCTGCCTAATACCTTTCCACTGAGTGCTTGCTGTCCACCCTCTAAAATGGAAACAACATTACTCTTCACTCTCTCCCCAAACAAGGAAATTAAATCACGGCAGAGCAAATCAGAGCCCATCATAGAAAATAGGAGATAATCACACTCAACAGCCCACATCTGGGGTAGCTTTTTTAAAAAAATGTAATTTCTTGAGAAATAAGAACCGAAAGAAAACAGCAGAGAAAACAACCTGCTGAGAGAAGTATAAGATTTCTCTTATCTACAGATTATATCCCTTTTCTTGTTATATCAGGTCTTATTACTTTTTTTTTTCATACGCTGTATTTTGAAAACGGTTCCTCATAGAGGCTAATGTTTCTCTCCTTTTTTGCTCAAACAGTATTCCCAGGTACTAGAAAAGGAGAAATTAGAAAGTGGCATAAGCAAAGCCTGCGATGTTGATCCTGACCAAATAATCTTGCACTGGTGCTCTTGTCTGCAGATAATAGAAGAATTGCCTTACTGAATCAAAGGCCCATCTAATACAGTCCTGTAAGTAAGCCCACAAAAGTTACAAGCCTGCAAAAAGTAAAATTACTAGCCTGCTGGGGGCCAGCAGTGATGAAATAGAGAACACCATCCCTCCTGCAACAGCCCTCTGCATTTCTAAGCTGAGCAGAGGGGAACGGACTTTCCTCCTCTGGTAGTCCACTTACTCGCCTGCATGGAATTACTTGTCACCCATGGCAAACAGGGCAGTGCTTAAATATAAGGCTTTAGTTTTAATTCACCATTGCATTTCCAGCTGTGGGCCTCAAGGAAGTTTACATGCCTGACATGGAGGCAACAATTCCCTGCAAGTGATATTGACTGGTAGTAGTAGTAGTTGTAGTTGTTATGTGCCTTTGTCAATTATGACTTATGGCGACCCTATGAATCAGCGACCTCTAATAGCATCTGTCATGAACCACCCTGCCCAGATCTTGTAAGTTCAGGTCTGTGGCTTCCTTTATGGAATCAATCCATCTTTTGTTTGGCCTTCCTCTTTTTCTACTTCCTTCTGTTTTCCCCAGCATTATTTACTTTTCTAGTGAATCATGTCTTCTCATGATGTGTCCACAGTATGATAACCTCAGTTTCATCATTTTAGCTTCTAGTGACAGTTCTGGTTTAATTTGTTCTAACACCCAATCATTTGTCTTTTTTGCAGTCCATGGCATCCGCAAAGCTCTCCTCCAACACCACACTTCAAATGAGTTAATTTTTCTCTTATCCGCCTTTTTCACTGTCCAACTATCACATCCATACACAGAGATCAGGAATACCATGGTCTGAATGATCCTGACTTTAGTGTTCAGTGATACATCTGCATTTGAGGACCTTTTCTAGTTCTCTCACAGCGGCTCTCCCCAGTCCTAGCCTTCTTCTGATTTCTCGACTATTGTCTAGACTGCCATGAAATATGAATGTTCAATTTAACTATTATGCCTAACAGCCATTGATTTGCCTTCCTCTATGAATTTCTCCAGTTGTCTTTTAAGGCATTTGCTCTTCAACAATTCTTGAATATTTGCTTTATCCCATACCCATAAGTAGCCAAAGTTACCAGCCAACCTACTGCTATCTAGGCAAGCACCTGGGATGTTCTATACCTTGTAGATAGAGTTTAAAGCTGAATTTACAGGCACAGCTCAAAGCCCCAGTAAACAGACATCAAGCACTGTCAAATATCCTGTTAAGGACACCTTGTGCAAGTTTTTTTAAAAAAATGCTTCACTGGATCACCCAACAGCAATTGTAAATGTGAAGGCTTCTTGCTTCCTAATCTTGAAGAAGCCCCCCCTTTATTTAGAAGTACCTCCCCCCGTTGTGCTACTCTCAGAGAGATTCTATTCTACTTTTCCCCAACCAAATTAAGTCATGTGGCTAAGCTTTTAGTATGGGCAACTTGCTGTATTTGCAGGGATTTCTGAACAGAAAGACAACAAAAGTTCAGAAGGAAGCATAAAGCAAACACAAACAGGCACCACAGTGTCACAGCTGTATTGTTGCTAGGTTCTAGCTAGCCAGAATTTTACTAATCTTACTACTTGGTCCTTTGCCAGAATTGGAGGGTGGAAAGACAAATTTAAAAATATGCCAGCTTTGTTCTTTTTTATATTAATAGGCATTAATAAGCTCCTGAGCTCCTTTGGGAGAAAGGGTGGGATATTATTGTTGTTGTTGTTGTTGCTGTTATTATTATTATTATTGTGTGCTGAAACAGAGCACGCACATGCACTAAAGCATCATACAGGAGTGGTGGTGGCTACATTTGTAGTGCAGGGCACATGGGCACACTATGAAAGCTATGCACTGGGATTGCAAATGCAGGCATTCTATTATTCCATACAGGATCCTTAGGGATGCACATCTAGGTTAGACTACTGCAATGCACTCTATGCAGGACTGCCTTTCAGAATGGTCCAGAAACTCCAACTGGTGCAGAACGACGCTGCTTGGTTGATGGCAGTGGCAAAGCAAGTGACAACAAACCAGTGTGTTTCCAGACCCAATTCATATTGCTGGCTTTAATATTTGAAGCTCTAAGCAGTTTGGGACAAAGTTATTTGAAGGACCACATGTACCTAAACCTACCCAGGCGTTCAGATGTGCCTTAAGAGGCCCTGATTGTGTACCCACCTGTGAAGCCAACCAGATTGGCAGGCATGAGACAGGGCCTTTTCTGTGATAGCTCCCAGGCTGTGGAACTCTTTCCCTTCATGTCCTACAATGTGGATTTTTAAACTGGTTTCAAAAAAAACCCATCTTTTCAAACTGCCCTTTCCTAGAGGCTCTTCCTTTATATTACAAAATATACTTTTGTATTGTTGTATTAACCTTTGTACCTGTTCCTTTTTCATAATTGTTAACTTTGCCACCTTTATTAAACTGGATTGTCTGAGATCATGGCATTTACTGTGCTTTTATTATATTGTGAATTACCTTGGGTGGGCTATATCCCAAAAGGCAGCACATAAATAATTTTATAAATTAAAAGAATAAATAATAGTAACAGTGACAGGATTGCAGAGGCTGGCCATCTTGGGATTCAAAGTTACTATTTTGTCCTTCTGGAAAGAGTCTTCTGGAACATCTTTCTCAAACACAGTAACCTCCAGATTCTCTTTCTTATTTGCAGATACGGTGGCCAGCTGGAAAGCACCATTTATACAGGTTGGATAACTGGAATCTCTTAGTGTCAAATGTGTAATATCAATGTTTGACCAAGGGACTCTCCCCCTTTCCTTAGCAGAGGAGATAGCATGATCATGAAGGTGTTTTTCCCAGGGTGAGGCTCATCCATTGCACTCTGGGTGTGCTGACCTCTTCTGCTGTTTTCCTGTTTTAAGAAACTGGCAATTTAATTGAGAAAATCTCTGGAATCCATGATGGAGTTGGGAATTAAAGCCTGGACTCATAGCTCTAAGTCTACTCCAAGGCCACCAAACCTGCCCTTTTTTTCTTTCAAGACCTCCAAAAGAAAGAAAAAAGCCACCTCCAGCAAAACTTCAGCACTTACCAGTGTTTCCTTGAATGTCCTCTCCCTTTTTGAATCCAGTTGGTGTGAGTGAAAGTTCTGGACATCTATTGCCTTGATTAGACGGCTGCAGTGGAGGTGCTCCAGTTAAGATGACACCCCAGTCTATGCGACTGACATCTGAGCGTGATCGATTATGGCCTGACTTGAAAGTGGCAGCTTCCTCACTCTGCATTACAATATCATTCACAGAACGGGGCCTATCCCTCCTCCTTTGGCAGATATTAAAAGCTGAGGCTTCCCTCCGTTCCATCCAGGTGAGGTTGTCTGGAACCATTCCCCTTTGCACTCCAAACTGTTCTTTGGCAGGAAATGCAGTCTGCACTTTGGTTTCCAAGAGTCCATTTTTGCAATGTTCCCAAACAAAATTGCTCTTCCCCAAAGCGATGTTCCTCGGGTCTCCACAGGCTGAAAGCTTATTAAAGACTTCATGGCCAACCAGCTCAGGAACTTCCTGAATCCCATAAACCTCTGGTGGCTGCACATTTTCTAGTTTAGCATCAAAAGTGTTAAAGAAATCTTCAGTTACTTCCAAGGCTGGACTGATGTCATCGACTTCTAAGGCCTCCATTTTATCAGTGGTCAGAAACAGTCCTGGAACTTGAGGTGTATTTTATCAAGAAACAACAGAATAGTTCTAGGCACAGAAGAGGAAGCTGTCTCTGGAATGATCCTGACACCACTTTCATCAAGAGGTGACAGAGTCAATACAGTTAGCAATGCCACAGGCATTTGACTTCAGGAGACTGCCTATGTGCTAGTGAAGAATTACTTGCCCTCTTGTTTACCATTCTCAATGTTAAGCTTGTATGGGAGGGTATCAGCTGTTCAGCAGAAGTTGTCCACAGCATCTGGATTTTCCTGTAAAACATGGTACAAAACCGTTAATGAAGTCGCTTTTCCCATGGAGACAGGCAGCCCAAAGGTGTATGGAACACTAGCAGAGAGACAACAGTTTTATCTTGTCTTATTTGCAAAAAGTCAAATGTTATAGAGTTCTTCAAAGTATCGGTAATAATTTCACTAGAATTACTGAAGGAGAGATGCAAGTCTCTGGTTTGTGGGGTCGGGTTACCTCAGGCTGGGTACAGATAAAGTGGTGCAAAGGGAAGAGATGGCAGGAGTCAGAGCAAAAGGATAAAAGGAGAGGGTATAGGAGCAAGGCATGGGAGAAGAGCAGAGGTACAGAATGTTGGGGTATAGAAGCTCACTGGGTACACCAATCTTCCCCAACCTGGTGCCCTCCAGGTGGTTAGAACTACAACTCCCATCAGACCCAGCCAGCACAGCCAATGGCTAGGGTTATGGGAGTTGTAGTCTAAGAACAGGTATGTCTCTCTTCATCATTATCGACTTTTAGGAGGAATTTGAAAACATTCCTGTTTACCCAGGCATTTGATAGCTGAAGGAGACTGTTGGATGAAAGAATTTTTTTTAACTCTAACTGCTTTTAGGATGCTTTGTTTGTTAAATTGTTTTGTTGATGTTTTTGCTGCCCTGGGTTCCTTCAGAAGGAAGGGCGAGATATAAATTCAATAAATAATTAATAATTAACAATAACAATGTCCGGAGGGCACCAGGGATACACCTAATGAACTGGGGTATGTGGAGTTGCCTTTGAAAAGTGCTTGGAAATTTCAGCAAGTCCAGCAGTCAGTTTGGGACTTATTTCTCCAAGATTAGCTTGCCATTTGTTTCCTAACATAATCCAAAACAATGGTTTTAACCTATGAAGCCTTGAACGGTCTGATATCAGGATATCTGTGGGACTGCCTTCTTCCAAATGAATCTGCCCACCAACAGAAATTTTCATTCATGTTCCTTCTCGAGATGACCAGGGGTTGTGTTGGTTGCCACTAAAGAGAGGGGCTTTTCTATGGAATTTCCTCCCCAGACGTATTTGCCAGACCCCATCATGATTATTCTTTTTAAGATATCAGGCCAGGGTTTTAATAAGAAGGTCCGTTGCCTGTGACTGTTTTTTAAAGCTAATTTATATTGTTGGGTTTCTATATAATCTTTGAAGGCCAAACTAGACGTGACATTAATTGTGTGCACTCAATTAATGATTTTAGAGTTTAAATAGCTATTGAAGGGGAAGCAGGACCAAGACTGCAGGGCAAAATGGGGGTGCTTAACCCTTCCCCTGTCATGTCCCCAACAAAAACCACTGCCCTCAAGTCAGAGCTTGGAAAAGTTACTTTTTTTAAACTACAACTCCCATCAGCCCCAGCCAGCATGGCCACTGGATTAGGCTCATGGGAGTTGTAGTTCAAAAAAAGAACTTTTCCAAGCTCTGCCTCAAGTGCTATTAACCCCATGAAGGAAACTCCCATTAGCACTTACAGGAGCTTCCCTCCCAGGCCTGATAGCACCTTGGGGGCCATGATTTTTGTCAGGACCACTGTGTGGGGAAAGGGTTGCAAACCCTCACCATGCACTGCAGACCCAGTTCTGCCCATTACTCCCCTCCCCACCCAGATGGTTATTTTATTTTTAAATACCTGCTGAATCTTTCCTGGAAGAGTGTTCCACAAAATGGGACCAGCAACACTACATGCCTGACTTATGGTTCAGGCCAGTTGTAACATGAGGGCCAAATAACAGTGCTCCTCTGGATGATCTCAGTGATCAAGCTGGGGTGTAAGGGCTCAGACAGTCCTTCAGGTAGCCTGGACTCACGTTGTTCAGGGCTTTGTATATCAACACAAGAGCTTTAAATCTGGCTTGGTAGAAAATGGGCAGTCAGAGCAGATGTAATAGGTAAGATATCACATCCTGTCAGCCACCTGCCCCTATCAGCAGTCTAGCTGACGCTATTCACTTGTTCTATGCACCTTGCTCAGCATCACGCTTCCTTTCTCCCATTTTTGACATTTCCCTACTGCATAATCATTCACTCTCTGGCTTCTTCTAAGCTTTAACAAGAATTCCCATCATTTTCACTTTCTTTCCTCCACAACCATGAGGACTAGAAACCCAATTTTTAGTTTTTAAACGAAAGCTTTAAATTATCAGGGGTGCATTCACTGACTTCAAATTGTAACAGGCATATAACAGACTTTGCAGCACAACAGTAGCCATGGTCCCTAGAGGCCTAGACAGATACAGATAACAGATTGATCCAGTTTTGCACAGGGCAGGGGGAATATATTATTTTTAATCCAAAGAGCTCATTGCAGGTGATATGGGGGCATCCTTACAAGGCAGGGCAGTGTATGAACCAGAGACTCCTTTTACATCAGGAGAAGAAAACTGTTCACTTATCCTGGGCTTCTAAAGCTCTGGGAACAGGGCAACAGCCTTTTTCCTCATTAGGCTTTTTGGACCCAGGGACACATACTTCAGGGATGTGGCAATATTAACAGCGCCCACTGATATTTTTCCTTTAGAACTAATTGCACTGCTTTTGTCTTAGGCACACTTGTACTGGATCTTGACCCAAGACGTCCTTTATGCCAAAGACCAAATACCCTGCTCTGTGATCACACATATTTATCACTCAGCATTGTTAATCAATATACATTGAAAAGTATTTCTTGGGCGAGTATATACCCCCATGCTTTGAGCGGTTGCCTGTGACAGGGTTTTAGTGCCAATGGCACTGTGACAATATGTTAACATCTCTTGATTCAGGCAACACAACTGATGCAATTTTCCAGTTAATAAACAACTTTGTGTTCTTCAGGCAAAAACCCAAATAAAAAATTTGGTAATTTAAATAGCTGCAAATCATCATTCACCGGCCCAGAAATACTGTGATTTATTTTCATAATTTAAGTAAGCAATTAAATTGCCTAGATCGAACAGTTTAGTGGATTCTGTAAAAGATTAATTGGCTAAAATGTTTTGATTGCCTGCTACCCTTTCAGTGCAATCCTATACATGTCAACTCAGAATCAAGCCCCACTGTGTTCAGTGGGAGTTATTCCAGGAAAAATGCAGCCTTTGTGATAACTTTTTCTTAGATTTGCACTGTACCATTTTTGCTGCATCATTTCTGTAGACACAAAACTATTTTACTGCCAAACATTTCAGTTGCAGCTCACAACACTGTGATAGGAAGACATGACTCAGCATCATTACACAATAGTGGAGCTATTTCTACTAGCCAGTTGTAATCAAAGGTGATTCCCAGAAGTGCTGGTTTTTTCATTAAAAAAAAGGATAACGCAGAGAAATAGAAAAAGAAACATGATATGATTTTGTCAGTAATAATAACAATGATGATATGTTATTATTACTGACAAAATGTCCAACATAATGATAGGCAGAGACAGAGCCTATCTACTGCAAGACATCTCTGGGGGAACGCAATACATATCTATAGTGCTCTGGGCACAGAAACATTTTCCACCCCCTTGTGAGATCTCTATCAATGGAAGGCCACCCAGTGTCATTGCTGGTTTTGCCCACACACCACGATAATGTCATCCTCACCCCCCCCTTCCCAAAACACAGCACTGTCATCTTCCCCATTGGAGAGAATGGCAACTGTTTATTTATGACAGTGAAAATAAATACATGCACTTGAGGATACCACAAGAGTTGGAGGTGGGGTAAGCATACACTCCCCCATGATATTCCCAAACGCCTTGGCAAAGGGTAGTTTTATCCCTCTCTGAACTGAGAAAGAGGCTATGTAATCTGCGTATTTTGTCTCACAGAATCAAGCCTGCTCCTACCTCCACAACTTTATCCTAGGTTCTGTTGCTCGGTCACGTAGTAGAGTATACTATTAAGTGCACAACAGAAACTTGGGAATTGGTATAGATAGATTAGATCAGATGTGATCAACCTTTGGCCTTTCAGATGTTGCTAGGCGGCTGGCTAAGTGATGGGAGTTGTAGTTCAGCAACATCTGGAGGGTCAAAGGTTCCCCATACCTGGATTAGATAAATGGTCACGGTAGTCCCCGTTCTTGTGGACAAGCAGCATTTCAGCAGAATGCTCAGCAAGAGGGCTGCCAGATTAATACCCAGAGACTGCTTGAAACTTTAAGAGCTCCAGAGCAGAAAAATAGCACGCAACAGTAATACCTCTCACTCTCAGTGCTTTAACTATTTGTTCCCTTAACAGGGAGAGAAAAGCCTTTTTTTCAAACACAAATTTCTAGCCTCACTGCTTGAAAGAAACCCTGACAAAATGGTGTTGGCATTTTCTGCTAAAGGCCTACAATGATCTGGATGGAAGCTTCAAGGGTTAGGGGAGATAGCACTTTATTCAGCCAGAAAATGTCCCCTCATCAGATTCCAGTTTCTGCTCCCCTGAATTAACAAACCTATTCAAATACATATTAGGGCAATGCCTTTATTAGGCCAACTAAAATGTCACAAAACAGTGTGCAAGCTTGGTTGGCCTAATAAAGATTTTTGCCCTAATATGTATTTTAGAATTTTTCTTATGAGCCAATTTGGCTTACCTTTACTTTTTAAAAAAAAAAACACACACACACATAGATACCTATGTGCATTGCAGTTCTAGCACTCAAAGCTAAAGTTCAGCTGGGTTTCATCTAAAGTAACTCCGGTACATATAAAGTCATCTGTATAAACCAGACAGTCATCTTAGCACTACGGAGACAGCAAACCCGTTTTTCATTAAATCAATGAGAAATGGTCCAAACTAAAAGGATCCCAAAAAAATCTATCAATGGGATGTGCTCAACTAGTTAGCTAAAGATCACCCATTACTCTCTGTGGTAATTTATCTATCAACAATAATTCATAATACAAGAGCATTTTAAGCCATGCTGTCTCTCACACATGCACAACTTCAAATGCAGAAAAGGAAAAAAGAATCTGTTAGCCACATATGCAAGACCACCCTAAAGCTCTGGTTGTTAGAGCAGCTATTGGTAAAAAAGGTAAAGGTGTCCCCGCACTTATAGCGCGAGTCGTTTCCGACTCTTAGGGTGACGTCTTGCGACGTTTACTAGGCAGACCGTATATATGGGGTGGCATTCCCAGTTCCTTCCCCGGCCTTTCTTTACCCCCCAGCATATGCCGGGTACTCATTTTACCAACCATGGATGGATGGAAGGCTGAGTGGACCTCGACCCCTTTTACCGGAGATTCGACTTCCTCCTTCCGTTGGAATTGAACTCCGGCCATGAGCAGAGCTTCGGCTGCGTTACTGCCACTTACCACTCTGCGCCACGGAGGGTCTTCAGCTATTGGTAAGCAATGCTCGATAAAAAGGCACTCACCTCCACCTTACTGCCCAAAGTTTGCTGTATGGAGATCCTACCATAATTCTTATCACCATTTAGCAAGGCATCACATCTGTCTCCCCCTAGATGGCTACGATCATAAGAAATTAGCAGTTTCCATCACTTCGGGCAGCTGACAAAGTCGTGGAAAGAAGTGGCTCAGTGCAAAGGCAGAATGCAAAGCAAAACACTGATTCTCCTGGGAAATCATGTGGTGCAGTGACCTTTCCAAAGCATTCTGTGTGTCGTCACAAGATGAAGCATTTATGCACATAGCTCAAGGTACTAAACCTTTCTACAAACACAGCAATGCTCAGAAGTAATCAGAGAACTTCCCTGAAACTCATGTTGGTCTTGAATGTACTATTTACCAGAACTGATGCTGCTGGCGTTTAAGCAACCTTCCCCAGATGCCCAAACACTTCTAATCCAACTATCAGAAGCAGGACCCTCCACAAAGCAAGAAATGCCTCCTAGGAGAGAATGAAGATCTGAAAGGCTGTGGCAAGAACTGAAGATACACTGCTACCACAATCATTATCAAGGACATTATTAAGAGGACCTCCCTGGACCCAGAAGCGTTAAACAACGATAGCCCAGTGGCAAATATTCCCTTTTTGGACAAGGTGCTCAAGAGGGTGGTAGCAGTCCAACTTCAAGCATGCTTGGAAGAAACTGATTACTTGGATCCATTACAGTCTGGTTTTAGACCTTGTCATGGCACTGAAACTGCCTTGGTCACCCTGGCTGATGATATCTTGCGGGAGAGAGATGGGGCAGTGTGACTTTGCTCTTTCTCCTTGATCTCTGAGCTGCTTTTGATACTGTTGACTGCAGTATTCTTTTGGAGCATCTCAGGGAGGTGGGGGTTGTACTTTAGTGGTTTTGCTCATACCCCCAGGGCCACTTCCAAAAAATTGTTATGGGAGCCTACTGTCTGGCACCATGGGTGCTGTCCTGCATTCTGCAGGGTTCAGTCTTGTTCCCCATACTATTTAACATCTATATAAAGCCACTGGGAGCTGTCATCAGGAGACTGGGAGTGAGATGTCATCAACGTGCAGACGACACCCAACTCCATCTCTATGTTCCATCTGAACTGGGAGGGGCAGTTGAAATGCAAGACCAGTGCTTAGAAGCGGTGATGGGCTGGATGTAGTCCAATAAATTGGGGTTTAATCCTAAAAACACAGAGGTGTTCTGTGTCCAGAGTTCTCATGTCCAGGAGGTGGGGAGACAGCCTGTTCTGGACCGGGCTGCGCTCCCCTAGAAGGAGCAGGTCCACAGCTTGGGGTACTCCTGGAACCAACATTGTCACTGGAGGCCACAGTACGCTATGCTCTGGTAACTTCCAGATTGGATTATTGCAGTGTGTTCTACAGGAGCTGCCGAAAAGACTGAGGTCCCAAATATTTCAAAGAATGCCTCCTTCCCTGCAGACCATCTTGGGTGCCGAGATCAGCAGAGGGGGCCCTTTTGGTAGTTCCAATGCCCTCAGAAGCTTTGGTGGTTGTGGTCCGGGAGAAGGCATTCTCTGTGGTGTCCCCCCCTTCTTCCTCACTGGAACTTCCTCCTCACTGAGGTGCATCTGGCAACTTCACTGTATAGTTTTAGGTGAATGCTGAAGACACACCTCTTTATCCTGCCCGTTAAAACTTGAGACATATATTTTTAGGACCCATCCTATTTTGTTTTTAATGCTGTATTTAAAAAAAATTGTTATAACCTACCCTAGGACATTTGGCAGAACAGCAGGTAATAAATGTTGATAATAATGATAATGATAATAACAACTGACACCATACATTCAGAATACTTCATCACTTAGCTCATATGTTCCCAAACTGTGGTCCATGGACCCAGGGCTGTGGAGTCGGTACCCCAGACCTTTGACTCCGACAGACTCCTCTATTTTTCTACTGCCCGACTCCGACTCTGACTCCTTCATAAATGGCAAATGTATATTAACTAGTAATAACACATTTACTGTGCCCTCTCACCCAAAAGCAAATCTCTTCTGACAGAACATAAAATGAGCTACTTCATGAGCCCATCCTAAGGAGTATGTGTGCGCGCACGACTCCCACACATTCTTGTATTTTTGGCGTCCAGCCTCCAACAAAACTTTGGTGGACAAATTGCACAAATTCAGAATTATTTTGCAGAGGGGTGGGGATTAAAAACCCAAGCCTACCATTCTGGAAGAAGAAAATATATGTAAAACCAGTGATGCAGACAGATTCGTATCAGAACAACAACAGAACACAGTAAAAAATGTAAAGAGAAATGAAATGTGACAAGACTGCTGACCTGGACACAGCCTTAGCTTGCAGTCAACTACCTCATTAACCCCACAGCCTAAAACAGAGGCTCTCGAACTCTGACACAATGAGCCTTCTTGAGTTAAACAAGCAGGTCAAGCTTCCTAGTGAAGAATGCTTTTGTATGTTCTTGAACAAGCAGTATCAAAACCCCAGCCCAGAAGAACTACATAGCTAGCTGCTAACAATGGTCATTATTGGGAGATGTTTTCAAGACTTTCTTCAAAAAAGTGATGCAGCACATCTCTCTTGGTAAGGGGAGCATCATCCAGTGCAACATGATTCTAGAGAAAAGCACAACAGCTGAGCTTATTAGGATGTGAGAAAAGCCACTAACATGGCATGGCTTGAAGGCCCACTCTTCTTCCAGACCCTGCCACAGATAAGCTGGCATAAAAACAGCTGCTCTTAAAGGTTCTTGGGGAGAGGTCCCCTACCTGGCATAGTATAGATAATCAACATATAGGGGAGGGGAGGAGGGAATCTAACAGTATAAGAGCATTTGCCCCATAATGACTCCTGAACTGCAAAACCTGTGATCTGGCAAGCAAAGCACAGCTCACCAGCTGTTTATGGAGGCTCAGTAAGGCACCTCCCATTTTTGTCCCCGCCTTAGAACTGCAAGAATCGAAAAAGTGTCAAGCACATGGAAGGCTAGCCAGCTACATTTGGCCCAGACGTTGTGCAGGCACAGATGATTATGATGATGATTAATTATATTTCATTTGTCCCTTTATACAAAAAAGTCTCAAAGCAGCTTATCAAGATTAAGTACAAACAGATAAAATCAATTTAAAAAACTGAAAATTTAAAACAATGTACAATACAAAATTCTTAAAATGCTCATCTAACACCTGCTCCACCCCTCTGAAAGATGTATTCCACTGTAGTGGCTGCATTAACTACCAGTGCCTTAGAATGGTGTCAAATAAATGACAAATGAGGCACCAGGCACATTTCCCTGGGGAGAGCATTCCACAAACATTGCAGGGGGAGGGGGGAACCACTGAAAAGGCCCATTCTCATGCAGCTACCCTCCACATGGTACACAGTGAAGGGTTTCTGATGAAGACTGCAGGGAGCAGGCTGGTTCATGTGGGGAGAGGCAGCCCTTGAGGTCCTGAGATGTTTAAGGCATTGTAGGTTAAAACCAGCACTTTGATTTGAGCCTTAAAACTAAATGGCAGCCAGTGCAGTCGGACCAGAATCAGTGTAATATGCTCAGACCTTCTAGCCCTGGTTAATAATGTGGCCACTGAATTCTGCACTAGTTGTAGTTTCTGAACTGTCTTCAAGGCAGCCCCACATATAATGCATTGAAATAATCTAACCAAAAGATGACCAGAACATAGAAAACTGAAGCTAGGCTATCCCTGTTCAGCTAGCATTACAGCTGGGTCACCAGCAGAAGCTGATGGAAGGCACTCTTTACCACCAAGGCCACTTGTGCCTTCAGCAACAGAAGTAACTCCCCTTTAAGGGGAGGGCATCTCTTTCCTGAACAGTTTGAACTCCACTTTTCCAGTGGGTTGTAGAAACCAAGAAGCATTCCTGGCCCAAGCAGGGGACACACAAAATTTGAGTTGGAGTGGAAAAACTCATCCCCTTCCCACAAAGCAATTGGTTTCCTTTGTCTTCACTGCGCTTTGTATGCTCAGGGTTTATAGTTATTCTCGAATGCTTTCTGCAGCAGGCTGCATATTTAAATTCTGGATAATCTGTCCCTGTTTCACTCTCAAACAAATTGTGTACTTGCAGAAATACAATGACCCTGGAATTAAACAACTATCTCCAAACAAAACTGTGCATGTGTGTGTATTTGGTTTTTGCTACGGAAGCAACTCTGAAGCATCATCTGTGCTCAGCACAAACAAAAGCAAGTCATACAGATGCTGCTAGAGATGAGGTCATTAAGCTGGAAGGATCACAAGATGGCTCAGAGAAACTGTACTCAGATTTTTAATACTTTTAATTCCTGGAAGGAAGGAAGGAAGGAAGGAAGGAAGGAAGGAAGGAAGGAAGGAAGGAAGGAAAATAGCCTGTGGGGCAAAAGCCTTATGTTACATTAGTTCATGTGAGAGAATTGTGGCAGCAAAAATGAAAAGATGCTGCAGCACTGTCTTTTGGCTGCGAAAGGCATACTTATTTATTTATTTATTAAATTTATTTATTTATTTATTAAATTTATTTATTTATTTATTAAATTTATTAGTAGCCCATCTGGCTGGTTGTCCAGCCACTCTGGGCGACGCACAACATAAAAACATATAGTTTACATTAGAGCCTTAAAATTCCAACAATAACACTAAAATCTAACCCACCCCAAAGGCCTGCCTGAAGAGCCAGGTTTTCAGGATCCGGCGGAAGCTCATCATGGAGGGGGCATGGCGGATGTCATTTGGGAGGGAATTCCATAGAGTGGGTGCTACAATTGAAAAACCCCTCTCCCTAGTTCTCACCAGTCTAGCTGTTTTAACTGGTGGGACGGAGAGAAGGTCTTTTGAAGCTGATCTTGTTGGGTGGCAACATTGTCCATATTTAGGCAAAAGGAAGTCTCAATGTATTTAACAGAACTTAGACCCCACCTAAGAGGAATGTATAATGATATCGACAATATTATAACCAAAATGGGAAAACATTTCAAATAGTAAATCAAACGTTTCAATGACCAGCTACCCAGGAGGATTATTCCAATCCCCATCTCTGGGGCAGTTTTAAAGATGGCCATGTACCATTTAAATTGTATTCTTCTTCTTTGTAGAGCAACCATGTGCAGCCTAAAAGAGGAAAAGATAAAGGAACTTCTCTTTCTCTCTCAGCTGAATCTGATGTAGAACATGTGAATCCTTCAGTTTCAATTGTTCTGGACTACGCCATGGCCTGCATCCTACACTGGAAGAAGGAACTCTGAACAAAGCACTGGCATATTCTAGTGCAGCCTTGTAAATAACTTACCAACAGTTACTAGCCCACAGTATTTTTTTACAAGCCTGCCTGCCTTAGATACCTGTGCCCCAGGGCAATCATGGAAGGAGTTCTATCCCTGGCTTCCTTAAATAGCACTATTAAACAACTGATACATGTATTGTCTCTTCTAAAATATCTCCTAATATCTCCATAGCAGAAAAGTTGGCTTTTTATTGGCAAGTCCATCAACCTAGATCACTTTTTATTTAGGCAATATCAATCCACTATGATGGAATTTTATTACAGTTTTTATATATTGAGACATTCTGGCAATTGTATGTTTTGTATTTTATGGTTATTGTGAAAGAATTTGTGGCAGTAAAAACTACTGGGAATCAAGTAACTAACAGTGAAATTCTATATATATATACAGTTAAGTCCCAGTGAGTTCAATGGGGCTCACTTGCAGGTAAGTGGATACAGGACTGTAGCCTATACTGGATTAAAAATAGGACAGATGCTGATACTAATCACATTTGTCCATGAGTCACAAGTCTTATTAACATCAATTACATTGACTTACAAGTAAATATATTTGGAACTGCTGTCATAAATACAAAACTTATCTTTCTAAACAGTTATAAAATGTGGACATATAATACAGATGTCATTGGGACTGGACACAATAAATGATTTTTCTTCTTAATACTTTGCATTCTAGAGTTAAAATTTATGTGTTCTCCAAGAAGCCTATAGTCCTTATGGTAACATGGTGCATACACAAAACATACAAAGTAAAATATTTTAGTCATGTTTTTAAACAATTTTAAAACAAATATTTATGTACTTTCAGTTCTTCTGATTCAAGAATTTGAATGCCTTTCGTTGATACCATATATACGATACACATATAATATGCTGAAGATCTATTGTAGTAGAGTGACTCAAGGGTCACATTAGAACTAGGGAGATGTGGCTTCAAGCCTGCACTGTACCACAAAGATCGCTGAGTGATCTTGAGTCACCCACTATCATTCAGTTTAATCTACTTCATAGGAGTGTTGCAAGGATAAAAGTAGGAGGGGGGAGGGAGGATAGGAGACTTGTACACCACCTTGAGCTCCTTGGAGGAAGTCTGGGATAAATATTAGAGAAAATAAGACATATGTATCAGCTGCAGTCAGCCACTGTAATAGAGAGAAAATATAGTTTACATAAAATATCTTGAACCCACTTCTACATAAAAACTGCATAGCTTTGTGGTTCTCCTACAGTTACTGTCATGGGTTCTTCAACCAGGTTGTTTTAAATTGTATTTGCTGTGTTTTTACTTGATGTGCACCGCCCAGAGAGCTTGCTGTGGGCGGTATAGAAATTGAATCAAATAAATAAATATAATAAATAAATAAATAAACCAAGTGGCACACAGCTAGAACTACATCCATAAAATGACCTAATTTTGCATAATTCAGGGAAACAGAGAGAGAGAGAGATTCAGGCACAAAAACAATTAATTGCTTATTTTATAACAATGTGCATATCCGAGACACAGAAGAGATGACAACTGTTATGTTCAGGCGTGTTTAGATAAATCTAGACAAGACGCAGAGCAAAGAGGGTAACTGGGTATAGATGTAGGCATAATAAATACATATAGACACTTATAGCTATCAGAACTGTAGGCACGTCCTCAGGTACACCGAAGGCGATTTTGCGCATATGGATTTCGCAATTTCAGACATTCTATACATCTAGAACACACAAATTCAGTCGCAAATACAAAGGTTAAAATCACAGGGAACATTTACCTGACTCACAGGAGACCTACTAAATGTTTCGAATTTATTTCCCTACCGCGTGATCGTGCCTTTGTTCTTACTCCTTTTCTTCCCTCAACGACCGGCAACAGACATTGGCAGTATTATTCAGCCGCTTCTTGCTTTTCTGTTTACAATTTGTCTGTCCCAGTTCTCATCTCAAATGCCTCCCTACAGCAGCCAGGGAAACGGAAACCGACAAGAAGGTTCCGGTCTGCATTCTCTCTCTCTCTTTCTATCCCGTTTTCGGTGAGGCATGGCTGATAACAGAGGCTCAGTCTAGACTCAGTTATGACAGCTAAACTCAATATTTTGGGCAGATTCTTTTCCTGTCAATCATTGGCTTTTATGGGACTTTGAACCCTCACTAGAACCAAAATGTAATTTTTAAAATAAAATAAGAGCCTCATAGCATTAGTACAGGCGGTAGTAAGGCTTATAATTAAGGGAACCAAGTTCATTTTATGGCATTTGCGAATTATGGAGAATTGGGGTTCATTTTCTATTGGGGGGTGCTGTGGTTAGCCTGTACTGCCTGGTTTTTTTTCAGTCTAAAGCAAAGGTGCAGCAGCTGAGCAAGGAGCAGCAATGTAATGTAACAATCAAGAGAAAGAAGAGGCACTCTACCAATATCAGTCAACTTCATGAAATCCCTGAAGAAAAATAGACATTGTAGTTTTGTGAAGTCACACCCTGATCTTCCTCAAACAACTGCAGTTTCCCATTTTATTTATGTTTATTTTTTATGTCAGGGGAGTCATAGCAGTAGAACCAAAAGTTGTATTTGTCATATAAGACTTGTCCTATCTCAACTAGTGCTCACTCAGAGGCCTAGATCAAGATGCAGAACCTGGGGCCTTGCAGATTTGTGTTGGAATCCAACTCCCATTAGCCCCACTCCCAGCGCTCATGGCCAGTGAAGCTTCCCTATCTCTGTATTAAAGAGACCTCGCCTGAATACCTGTGTAAGACCAATTCCTATGCACATATGGATACCAGCTCTCTCTGTCTCTCCCTGTCCCCCCTGGTGGTGTTCTTGTGTCTTTGGCAACTCAGAACAGGTATAGGCATGTCAACCCCGAGGGCTAGTGTATTTCCCCCAACCTGCCCCATTCTAAGCACATGTGGAGGGAAAAGAAGGGATTTGGATCTAGTGGATGCCCCATTTTCCCCCTCTCCACTATTAGAGCTCCGACAGCAAGGAAGCATCAGCCGCTGTTCTTTCTGCACCAATTCGGAGGGATCTTCCAAGGGCAGAACTCTCTCCCTAGGAGCAGACTTCCTTCTCAGCCCACAAAGGTGATCTCCAATATTCTATGGATTCTGAAGCCATAGGATTGTGGTCTCATTTGGATTCATTTAACTCAGGGGTTCCCAAACTGGTTCAGGGACAATTAGTGGTATGAGAGCATCATCCAGGTGGTTTGTAGCATGCCCACATTAAATATTCACATTGATTTTTAACTATTTTTATAGCTTCTTTTATTTCTTATATTTTATTGCATTACAATGTGAATTCTACACTGTAAGAAATAAACAAAAATGCAATAAAAATCATACAGCATCTAGCACAGCAGATTACAATGGCTACAAGAAGTGGTCTGTGAAAAATCATGAAGTGGTCTGCGAAGACCATCAACAATTTGCATGTGGTCTGTGGGGAAAAAAGTTTGGGAGCCACTGAGCTAACCAATTAATAAATCAAAGTTTGCAGCCAATTTAAAAATCAATTGAGGTATTTTAATTTGTGTGTTGCTCCTAAGATAGTGTCCGGTACCTTATAAATAAATAAGTACCGGCCCAAGTTCAAGGTTCTAGTTCTGGTGTACAAAGCCCTATACAGCTTGGGACCAGGATACCTGAAAGACCATCTTGCCCCTTATATACCCAGTCGATCACTGCGCTCTGCAGGTGAGGGCCTCCTGCAGATACCATCTTATCAGGAGGTTCGCTCTGCACAACATAGGAAAAGGACCTTTAATGTGGTGGCACCTGTGATGTTCTTGCTTGTAGGGTAAATATGGTAAGTGCTGTTTATATAGAAGACATATGGTAAGTGGAGTGAAAGAGGAGGGGGGAGTACATGAGCAGTAGAATGCTGGATGATTGGCTGAGCGTTTGAATGGCTGGGAGTATAAATGGAAGAATGACAGTTGAATCAAGGTGGATGTTAGTAGGGTGGAGAAGAAGGTGTTTGGTGGTGGATGTTGGGAGTGTGGAGAAAAGAGGTGTTTGAGGGTGGAGGTCAGGAGTGTGGAGAAAGAGGGAGTTGGAGTTCTGATTAATAATAAGTCAAGTACAAAACAGGAATAGATGAAACCATACGCTTGTGAAACATTCTAAAACTAATCTTGTTATTTCTGATATTTAATAAATACTTATTTGGTTTACCAAAGGCCTGATCCTTGGCTGGGGGATATACAGACCAGAAGGGAGGGCAAGGTAATTACCAAGGCTGAACAGAAACAGTATCTAATGGTGGCAGCGGTGAAGGGAGGAATAATAACAATTCAAGTATCCAGAGCAACCCAGAGTTGTATGCGTTATCTATAAAGATACAAGGGGGTTGGGAACAGCATAAGCACGCAGTCACAAAAGTAACCAGCTAGAGAGAGACTCAGGCAAAGTCTCTGGGAGTATTGGTTACAGGTAGGGTTGCCAGGTCTCCGGTTTTCTGCCGGAGTCTCAGGGAAAATGGGGCCGTCTCCGGCCTCCGGCCATATGTCAGTCAAACTGGTGGATCTCCGGCTTTGTAGCGGCCCCCTCAACCACGCATGCATGAAGAGGCAGTGGCTGTGGAGGCCAGGCTGGGCTGGCTCCTCCTTAGGCAGTTCCCCTGCTCCAGAAAGGAAAAGAACTCTTTCCGGTGGCAGCTCAAGCTTAGCAGCCCTGCAGAACTGGCTCGCCCGGTGGAGAGAAGGCAGCGACTCTCGCCTGGATTCAGAGACCCCAATTGCTTTGGCTAGCGGAGCCCAAATGCACAGGAAACTGTTCAAGGTGAGGCTGCCTTGATTTAGCCCTGTCCACTTTGGAACCTGTTTCCTTGCTTTCGTGTTATGTCTGGCCCCGAGATCTCCCTCCCCTGTCCCCTCCCCTGTCGCTTCTCCCTTTCTCTCTCTGCCCGCCCCCTTTCCCTGGTAATAATGACATGTATGCCCTCCTGCCCACATTCTAGCAACCGGGAATGTGCCAAGCGCCGCAGCAGGCAGCTGCTGCCACCCACTCACCTTGCCTTGCCCTGCCCCCTCGCGCAATGCAACGGACCCCCACCCCGGAATCCTGCGCCCCCTCCTCTTTCCCTTGGGAAAATGGGGTGAGCCGGCGAGGAAGGGGGCTCGATTTCAGCCTCCTACCCTCAATTCAGGGCTCAGAAAGGCTCCCGGTCTCCTCTCCCCGCCCGCCAAGCCCCCGATCGGGGGGGCAGGCAAGGCTGGCATCGGCCGGCCTCCCTTCCCTTCCCCTCGCCTGCTGGTCCCCGGCCGGCCCGTGCGGTGCCTGGGGTGCGCACCTCCGCCGCTGCGATGCAGCCACTTGCGGCTGTCAACCTCTCGCTCAGCCCCTCCCTGCCGATTGCAGCTCTCACACACTCACACGCACCTGCTCTCACACACACGGCGCCGGGAGGGAGCGCGGCGGCACAGTCAGACAGGCGGAGCCGGACTCGGCGAAGCTGGCGGGCGAACACTCACGCCCGGAGCTGCCACCGCGCATGCGTGCGTGCCCACACACCAAGCGAGGCAGCCCGAGCCGCTGCTATAGTCCGAGCGGGAGCTGCAGCTGCAGCTTCTCCGAGCAGCATGCTCTGGGAGGGTGGCGTGGGTAGCTTGCTGGCTGGCCAGCCGATGCCAGCCTTGCCCCCCCCATCGGGGGAGACTTTGGGAGCCCTGACTGTGCCGCTGCGCTCCCTCCCGGCACCATGTGTGTGAGAGCGGGTGCGTTTGAGTCTGTGAGAGCTGCAATCGGCAGGGAGGAGCTCAGCGAGAGGTTGACAGCCGCAAGTGGCTGCATCGCAGCGGTGGAGGCGCGCACCCCAGGCACTGCATGGGCCGGCCGGGGACCAGCAGGCGAGGGGAAGGGAAGGGAGGCCGGCCGATGCCAGCCTTGCCCCCCCCGATCGGGGGCTTGGCGGGCGGGGAGAGGAGACCGGGAGCCTTTCTGAGCCCTGACTGTGCCGCCGCGCTCCCTCCCGGCACCGTGTGTGTGAGAGTGGGTGCGTGTGAGTGTGTGAGAGCTGCAATCGGCAGGGAGGGGCTGAGCGAGAGGTTGACAGCCGCAAGTGGCTGCATCGCACCGGCGGAGGCGCGCACCCCAGGCACCGCACAGGCTGGCCGGGGACCAGCAGGCGAGGGGAAGGGAAGGGAGGCCGGCCGATGCCAGCCTTGCCCCCCCCAATCGGGGGCTTGGCGGGCAGGGAGAGGAGACCGGGAGCCTTTGGGAGCCCTGACTGTGCCGCTGCGCTCCCTCCCGGCACCGTGTGTGTGAGAGCGGGTGCATGTGAGTGTGTGAGAGCTGCAATCGGCAGGGAGGGGCTGAGCGAGAGGTTGACAGCCGCAAGTGGCTGCATCGTAGCGGCGGAGGCGCGCACCCCAGGCACCACACGGGCCGCCGGGGACCAGCAGGTGAGGGGAATGGAAGGGAGGCCGGCCGATGCCAGCCTTGCCCCCCCCATCGGGGGCTTGGTGGGCGGGGAGAGGAGACCGGGTGCCTTTGTGAGCCCTGAATTGAGGGGGGGAGGCTGAAAGAGAGCCCCCTTCCTCGCCAGCTCACCCCTTTTTCCCAAGGGAAAGAGGAGGGGGCGCAGGATTCCGGGGTGGGGGTCTGTTGCATTGCGTGAGGGGGCAGGGCAAGGCAAGGCAAGGCAAGTGGGTGGCAGCAGCTGCCTGCTGCGGCGCTTGGCACATTCCCGGTTGCTAGAATGTGGGCAGGAGGGCATACATGTCGTTATTACCAGGGAAAGGGGGCGGGCGGAGAGAGAAAGGGAGAAGCGACGGGGGAGGGGAGGGAGATCTAGGGGCCAGACATAACACAAAAGCGAGGAAACGGGTTCCAAAGTGGACAGGGAAGGACACACTGTTCACTGTGGACTTTCACCATTAAAACCATTTGGAACAGAAAAAAGATCAGAAGAGCTCTGTATTGCTAATTATAATAAGGAGTTTTGTAAAGACTGCACTAAAGAGTATCAGAGAAGCTGTTGTATAGTGACCAGCACTATGGAAGCCCCAAGAATGTTGACATCAAAAGTGAAGGAAAACCTCTACATAATAACAAAGAAAAACAACAAATTTTGTGGAGGCATGTTGGGAATGCTAGTGAAATGGACAATGGAAAGGAGGACAGTGGATACTCCTCTTTGCTGGCCAGACAGCACGAGCCCACAGATAATGATGATAGTATGCTACTGGCAGGAAACATAAGTGATACACATATATGCATATTCTTTATCTTTTAAGGAGGCAAGTCCTAAATGGGGGGTGGGGGAGAGAGAACACACACCTCTGCATTATTTTAGAACAATGAAATGGTATATAAATAGTCCCCTGAAAATATATGTAGGTGACATTGTGTACTTTGTAAAGCCAGAAGCAAGTAAGCTAGATTAAATGTTCCCTAAAAGTGTTGGACTATGACCTGGGAGACCAGGGTTCGAATCCCCACCCAGCCATGAAGCTCGCTGGGTGACCTTGGGCCAGTCACTGCCTCTCAGACTCAGAGGAAGGCAATAGTAAACCACCTCTGTCTGAATACTGCTTACCATGAAGATCCTATCTGGGATCAACTTGAAGGCAGTCCATTTCCATTTTGCATCACCCTAAGCTTGTGAGAAAGAATGACCTTGTCACTTCAGATGGACCTAGGAACACCCTATTTTAGATAAGATTTCTATTTTAATCTCCAGAGAATTTTTTTTGAATGGTATGCTCCAAGCAACTGTGGTTGATACAATGTATCGTGTTTAATGTCACTAGGGCCCGCTCCATGATGTCACTAGGGCCCGCCCCATGACATCACTAGGGCCCACCCCATGATGTCACTAGGGCCTGCCCCGTGACTAGGACCCGCCCCGTGACATCACTAGGGCCCGCCCCATGACATCACTAGGGCCTGCCCCATGATGTCACTTGGGCCCGCCCCCATTTTCTCAGGTTTTTGGATGGTTCCGACCTGGCAACCCTAGTTACAGGACGTGACTGGTGGTGCTGCCTAGCAGTGGGATCTAGTGAGATCTGTGCTAAAGCAGAGTGAGAAACCATATAAAGGACGGTCCGGACTGGTGGTATCCCTGGTGGTGCCTAGTGAAAGGCAGTAGCTGTGATGTTCCTGTATTAATGTATATATGGTAAGTGCTGTTTGTATAGAAGATACATGGTAAGTGGAATGAAAGAGGAGGGGGAAGTAAATGAGCAGTAGAATGCTGGATGATTGGCTGAGTGTTTGGATGGCTGAGAGTATAAATGGAAGGATGACAGTTGAATCTGGGTGGACGTGAGTGGGTTGTTTGAGGGGTGTTTGGTGGACGTGAGTGGGTTGTTTTGGTGGAGTTTGGAGGTGGGTGTGAGTTGGTGTATGTCAGGAGAGTGTGGAGAAAGAGGGAGGTGGAGTTCGGATTAGTAATAAGTCAAATATCACAGTAATAGATGAAACCATAAGCTTGTAGATCATTATCAAAGTTATCTTGTTATTAATGTTATTTAATAAACACTATTTTGGTTTACCGAAGGCCTGATCCTTGGCTGGGGTTTCACAGACCAGAAGGGAGGGTAAGGTAATAACCAAGGCTGAAGGGAAACAGTAACAAATGGTGGCAGCGGTGAAGAGGAGAAGATAAGTATCCAGAGCAACCCCGAGTTATGAGTTATCTGCATTGATACAAGGGGGTTGGGAACAGCATAGGCACACAGTCACAAATGTAACCGGATAGAGAGACTCAGGCAAGGTCTCTGGGAACATTGGTTGTAGAACGTGACTGGTGGTGCTGCCTAGCAGGGGGATCTATTGAGATCTGTGCTAGAGCGGAGAGAGAAACCATAAAAAAGGACAGTCCGGACTGGTGGAGTCCCTGGTGGTGCCTAGTGAAAGGCAGTAGCCATGAGCAGGTAGGAACCTGACAGGGAGAGCCAGGGAAGGGCGTCACAGGTGTTGGCTGTAGCGGTTGGATACGGACAAAAGAGAGTCCCTAACAGTGGTGTGGCAAACAGAAATAACAAATAAAGATTACTTGTGAGAGTGACTGGCAAAGAGTGTGTGGCAAAGAGTGAGTGAACTCCAACACCATGGCTGAATATATAAAAATGAAAAGAGATGAGCTGGTGGAGAAGTGCATAACATTCAATTTACCTCACGAGGGTAAGGGGGTAGATGAACTGAGGGTAGCACTAATAGCTTTTACAACTGTCCAGCAAAAACAACCTGTCAGGGAAGAGACCCCAGAAGGGTATTCAAGCAATCCCGCTTATATAGAGTACTTGAGAGAGAAGTTAAAATGGGAATGTGAGTTGGAAACTGAGAGATTGAGGAGGGAGGCTGAGGAAAAAGACAAGCAGAGGGTCTTTGAAACGGAAGAGAAGGAAAAACAGCGGGAGTTGGAAACTGAGAGATTGAGGAGGGAGGCTGAGGAAAAAGAGAAGCAGAGGGTCTTTGAAATGGAAGAGAAGGAAAAACAGCGGGAGTTGGAAATTGTGAGAATGAGAATGGGGTTTGAGGAGAGGGAGAAGCAACGAGCATTGGATGCTGAATTACAGGTGGAAAAGTTAAAGTTTGAAAGAGAGAAGTTTCATTCTGAGGAAACAAGAAAGGACAGAAATGAAACTAAAATAAAGGTGACACCGAAAGATTTTGCAGTGTTTGAGCCTGGACAAGATCCACAGATTTACCTCAGCACTTTTGAAGAAGCGGCTCAAATGTGGGGGCTACCAGAGGATAAATATATACAATATTTATTGAACTTGATCAAGGGGGAGTTGGCAGAGGTATACCAATATTTCCCCTCAGACAAGCCCGTCACATATGCCGAGTTTAAAGAGGCAGTATACAAAAGGTTCAGACTGGGACCTGACTATTTTAGAAAGTTATTCCGAAACTGTCAGATCCAAGCAGGGAGGTCTTTTGTTGAACTGGGAGCAAAGTTGATGGATATATTTGGAAAGTGGATGAGTAGTGCCAAAGCTCAGTCAGTGGAAGAGGTGAAAAGCCTCATGATACTGGATCAATTATTCCATCAGTTACCACCAGAAATAAGGCTTCTTGTCAAAGACCATTCCCCTACATCGGTGCAGGAGGCCGCAGAGATGGCGGATCACTTTGCCTCCAATAGAACTGGCTGGGTGGGGAAAACATCAAGAGAGTTTAAACCCAGACCATATAATGGCGGCAAAAAGGATGTGGTGCCACAGCGAGTGAGTCCTCCAGTAAAATCTGAAGGGCACAGGACACCCCAGAGTGGATCTGTGTACCCTAAAATGGAGGAGAAATTATGCTATAAATGTGGTAGACCGGGGCACCTACGTTTTCAATGTGAGGTTGCCAACCCCATTAGTAATCCTGCTCAGGCAAGGGCAGTAAAAACAGAACCAAAAGATCTAACAACGAAAAAGGTTCAGTTCTGCCAGATAAACTGGACAGAAGTAAAAGACCTTGATTCAAGTCTGAGAGAGGAAGTGAGTGTACAAGGGGCAAATTATTGGGCATTCCTTGATACTGGTGCCGCTCAGACATTACTGAGGCCAGATTTAATAAAATCTGAGGAAATATTACCTCAGGAAACGGTGACTATCCAAGGAGTGAGGGGTAAACCAGAAAGCTTACCCATGGCCCTAGTGAAAATGCAGTGGAGAGGCAGAGAGGGAAAATATAAAGTGGGTATTAATGCCCAACAACAAGAGCCAGTGATACTGGGAAGAGATGTAATGGGGGCACAAGGAAAAATATATGTGGTAACCAGACAACAACTTGGCAGAGAAACAGAAGCCATGTTAAAAGGGGCTGAAGGAAACAGGGTGGAACCTGTTTTCGAGCCTACGGTCACCATAGCAACCCCTGGAAAGCCTGCTGAAAGAGACAAACTGTATCAAATGGTCTCTAGTGAAGAGGCAGAGCAGTTCAGGGAAGAGCTGGATAAAGATACAAGTTTGAATAAAGGACCAAGCCCTGACACAAAAGATTCCCTTTACTGACAAACTTAGGAATCAAATTGTGTGTGAGAATGGGATTTTATATAGACTGTGGATGCCTGCTGAGAGAATGAATGCGAACCAGTGAAGCAATTGATAGTACCTAGCAAATACAGAACCAGATTGCTAGAGGTAGCCCACGATGTCCCATGTGCAGGACATCTGGGAATAAAGAAGACCAAGAGGAGATTGGCTGCACACTATTTTTGGCCAAATATCTCTAAAGATGTAAAACAATATTGTTTATCTTGTAGTATATGCCAAAAGGTGGGGAAAAGTGGAGTAAAGACTAAGGCACCCTTAAAGCCCCTTCCTATAATTGGACAACCCTTTTATAGAGTGGGAGTAGATTTGGTGGGCCCTTTTTCCAAACCCACAAGGCATGGCAAGAAATATCTATTGGTGGTGGTGGATTTTGCCACCAGGTACCCAGACGCTGAAGCATTAAGATCCGTAGAAGCCCCTATAGTGGCAGAGGCTTTGTTAAAAATCTTTATGAGGCTGGGTTTCCCTCATGAAGTGCTGACGGATCAAGGCAGTGTATTCATGGGAGAAGTGATGCAATGTATGTGGAAGTGTTGTGGTCTAAAACATCTAAAGACCACCACTTACCATCCAGCCACTAACGGATTGACTGAGAGATTTAATGGGGTTCTGAAGGGCATGATAAGAAGTTATGTTCAAGATCACCCACAAGACTGGGATGAACGTTTGGGGTGCTTCTTATTCGCATACAGAGAAGTCCCTCAGGAGTCAACAGGCTTCTCACCCTTTGAACTGATGTTCACTAGAAAAGTGAGGGGACCCTTGGAACTGTTAAAAAATTCATGGGAAGGAACCCTGGGAGAGTACAAAACATCTGTAGTTGATTTTGTATTAGACTTCCACAGGAAATTAACATCGATGATGGAAGCTGTGCAAAAGAATTTGAGTCAAGCTCAGGAGAAGCAAAGTTACTGGTATGACAGAACAGCCAGGGAGCGTGTGTTTGATGTGGGAGATATGGTTATGGCATTCATACCCAGGAAACATGATAAATTACAGGCTAACTGGGAGGGACCATATACCATCAGAGAAAAGCTTGACACAGTGACGTATGTAATTACCACAGTATTAGAGGCATTAAGAAAAGCAGGGCTAACAATAAAAGCTAAGAAATGCCAGTTTGGATTGAATGAGGTCAGCTATTTAGGACATAAGGTGGGGAGTGGGAAAATCACCCCCTTATGGAGCAAAGTTGAGGCAATACAATCATGGCCTATCCCCTTAACAAAGAAACAAGTTAGGGCATTTTTAGGTGTGGCTGGATTCTACCGAAAGTTTGTGAAAAATTTTGGGGAAATAGCGACCCCCTTGCATGAGCTGACAAAGAAAAAGTGTGCTGAACGTGTGGTATGGACAGATGAATGTCAAAAGGCTTTTGATCTTTTGAAGCAAGCCTTGTGCCAAGGACCTATATTAATAGCACCAGACTATGAGAAACCATTCATCGTGGCTACGGATGCGTCAGACCTCGCACTGGGAATCGTCTTGCTGCAGGAGAGAGAAGGCACCAGACATCCAGTGGCGTATCTGAGTCGCAAGCTGACGTTGAGGGAGAAAAATTATTCATCGGTCCAAAAGGAGTGCCTAGCGGTCGTGTGGGGACTGAGCAAGTTGCGCCCATACGTGTGGGGATGAAGATGTACGGTGACGATGGACCATTGGGCCTTGTTATGGTTACAGACTATGAAAAACCATAACACTATGCTGCAGAGGTGGTCCTGGGCCCTACAAGACTATCAAGTGGACTTCCAGTTCATAAAAGGCAAGGACAATGTATTGGCCAATGGACAGTCAAAGCAGGTGGCTGGGACTGCAGTGACATGACGCAGACGTAGGAACAAAAAAGACATTTTCCCCATAAAGACTTGGTTTTATTGTTAACGCGGCGTATGAATCCTAGAGCAGGAATAATACTCTGCCGTTATTTTTAAGGGGGGGAAATGTGATGTTCCTGTATTAATGGATATATGGTAAGTGCTGCTTGTATAGAAGATACATGGTAAGTGGAATGAAAGAGGAGGGGGGAGTAAATGAGCAGTAGAATGCTGGATGATTGGCTGAGTGTTTGGATGGCTGAGAGTATAAATGGAAGGATGACAGTTGAATCTGGGTGGACGTGAGTGGGTTGTTTGAGAGGTGTTTGGTGGACGTGAGTGGGTTGTTTTGGTGGAGTTTGGAGGTGGGTGTGAGTTGGTGTATGTCAGGAGAGTGTGGAGAAAGAGGGAGGTGGAGTTCGGATTAGTAATAAGTCAAATATCACAGTAACAGATGAAACCATAAGCTTGTAGATCATTATCAAAGTTATCTTGTTATTAATGTTATTTAATAAATACTATTTTGGTTTACCGAAGGTCTGATCCTTGGCTGGGGTTTCACAGACCAGAAGGGAGGGTAAGGTAATAACCAAGGCTGAAGGGAAACAGTAACAAATGGTGGTAGCGGTGAAGAGGAGAAGATAACATTATAAGTATCCAGAGCAACCCTGAGTTATGAGTTATCTGCATTGATACAAGGGGGTTGGGAACAGCATAGGCACGCAGTCACAAATGTAACCGGATAGAGAGACTCAGGCAAGGTCTCTGGGAACATTGGTTGTAGAACGTGACTGGTGGTGCTGCCTAGCAGGGGGATCTATTGAGATCTGTGCTAGAGCTGAGAGAGAAACCATAAAAAAGGACAGTCCGGACTGGTGGAGTCCCTGGTGGTGCCTAGTGAAAGGCAGTAGCCACGAGCAGGTAGGAACCTGACAGGGAGAGCCAGGGAAGGGCGTCACAGTAGCCACAAGCAGGTGGGAACCGGACAGGGAGAACCAGGGAAGGACGTCACAGCACCTACCCTGTGGAATTCCCTCCCCTTAAATATTAGACAGGCTCCATCTTTGTTACCTTTTTGGTGCCTATTGAAGACTTTCCTCTTTCAACAAGCCTTTTAAGTTAAGACCTATCCCAGTCTATGTCTGTGTCGGAATTGCTTTTAATACGTTTGTTTTAAAACATTTTTTCCCTAAACAATATGTTTTTAACCCTTTTTATTTAAGATGTTTTTAAAGCTTTTTAAAGAATGTTTTTAAAGTTGTTTTGTTTTAATGTATTTTAAGGTCTGTTTTATTATTTTTAAAGTGTTTTTACTGCTTTTGTTTGCCGCTCTGGGCTCCTGCTGGGAGGAAGGGTGGGATCCAAATTAAATAAATAAATAAATACTAGTATGGACTTACTGGTTAGAGGCTTTATTTAGTTAGATGTCTGCACTGGGCTTCTGGTGATCAGGGAAAGGGATGCCCAGCTGTAGAATTTGACCATCTTTGTTTGTGTTGGAGAAATCCTGCTTTGTTAGAAGACTGATTCCAACCAAATGGTTGTCTTCCATCAGAATACTGTACATTGTTCCTGAATCAGAAATGCAAGTGAAAAATATTGCCTTGGGATGGGAAATGAATTTAGGGTTTTGTAGGAAGGATCCATGAATGGGAGCCAGCAGGTATTCTGCTTTTTCTATATTTCCTCTGATCTCAAGCCAATTTATATCATGATCATATTTATTTCCTGCAATTTTGTTTTCTGCTTATATTCTTCATAAGAAATTGCAACAAAGCAGTTCCTTGGAGGAAAAAAGTGTTACATTAGAGGACTGACCCTCTGAGACAGAGGAAAAACTGCCCACTGGAATTCAGCACTCCAGCCATTACCTTTTCTTTAACATTCAATAAGCTATGTTTTATTTCTCCTTTTGATGAGAGATGTTCCCATCCATGGGCCCTTCTGCCAGCAGGGTACGTCTTTCCCAAGCCACTTAGCTCAGGTCCTTTTAAAGAGGGAGATTGTTTTTGAACAAGCTTTTCCTGGCATTGCTCCTTCGCCTCGGAGAAGCGATCAGGCAGTGGGCATAGTTCATTCCCATTGGAAGGCCACCACCACCACAAACAAACATCCACGTCCATAGAAAGAGGGCTGCTATTCTTCTGCTAATGGGATTGGCACCGTTTAGAGCAGTCTGCTAGGACATTGTCTGCAACCACAGCAAGAAAAACATTATTCAAAGGCCATTCAGCCCCCCAAAGAAGCGGCAGAGCTGAGTAATTATCAGAGGCTCTCCATTAACGAGGGCATCTCTGCTCTTGTCTGTGTTGCTTTAATAAAGCTCACTAATAGGGTTGGGGGGGGCAAGGAAGGGCCCACTAATGGCTCCAAACAAAATTCTTTTCCTTTTCTCCCCACTGCCCACCCCACCTCCTCCCACCCCACCCCACCCCACCTCCTCGTTAGGAGAAGTGGCTTTATGGAAACTGACAGTGAAGCCATAAGTTACCATACTGCATCATGACCTTTGGGGAAACTTTGTGTGAACCCAAATGCTTCCAAGCCCCACTTCTTCAGTACCACTGGGACCTCTCCCCTTCCCCACCCCATCACATTTCAGTGTTTCTCTCCTGGCTTTTCTATTGGCTTGCATGAGGGAATCTCAAAATATATTGTCATGAGTATCTCAAAAAGAATGGAAGGGGGAAGCCCAAGTCAATCAAAGATCAATGAATCAGTCTTTGGATTCACTAGCCTCCTGGTCCTAAGGGCAAGAGACAGCTGCAGGGGAAATGGGCAATGCTTAGTAGTGCAATTGGAATGATACATGCTGGACTTAATGGTCTTATGCGGGAGGCACTTCTTTAGACAGTCAGGTGTATTACTTCACAATGTGGTAGGTTAGCCCTGCTGCATTTGTGGGCCCTCCTGCTCATTCTGCTGAGTGGGGCCCTGGATGTCTGCCTCATAGACCTGCCACAATGGCACCACTGGAATGGCTTGGTTTCTGAAATGAGTGATATGTCATGTCATTGCTTGTCTGGTTGGCAGCTGCATCTTCCAGGCCCTCTTCGAGGTCCAGAGATGTCCAGGCCACTTCCAGCTTTTGAGGCCCCTAACCATAATTTAAAAAAAATTAAATGACAGAACACAAAAATAAAATAAGGCACAAAATAAGAGTGAGTGGTTTGTTTATATAATCAGCTGATTGGAGAGGACATGTTAATCATAGTCTAATCTTGTGCCATCAGAACCAGTATATTTTACTACTATTTATTTACATTATTAACTCTTGAATATGACAGCATATCAGTTACAGATTTCTTATTTGCTTGAATTTGCAGCTCTAAGCTGAGTGTCTCATTTTGTTCCAATGCCCATAAAAACCAGGTGTGAAACTTACAAAATGCCCCCCTAAATAGCAAGTGGTTTAAATTTGAGGCTCCCTTGAACTTGAGGCTTAGGTCAAATGGACCTTCTCCCCCACTCCCCACCCCCAATTGGCCTTGGCTACATCTTCTGAACTGAGGAGCTCTTCTCCCCAGTCACAGAAATGTTAAAGTTGGTTGTGACTACTCACTGGAGATGGGAAGGATCCCACACATGCTCACATTTATGATCATTTCACAGCCTCTGAAGCTGAGCCCCCAGCACTGAAGTGCAAACACACACACACACACACACACACACACACACTGAGAGAAGAAAACATTCCAAATTGTATTGGGGTTGTCTGTCACTTTCCCCCTCGGTTGACTCTTTTTGGTTTATAATATTAGAGGTGGACATCTAGTGAGGGCAGCTTTCCTCCAGAAAATTGGTACTTGCTGAGCTTCGGTCTGTCAATCAGTTATCCAAGGCACAGAGCCTTACATCTCTCAGCTTGCATCTCTCATGGTTGTGTGAATTGGCCCTCAGGACTAATTTCATATAGGGTGACTAGACTCTTGTATCTTGAATCATTGTGTGAAAGAGGAAACTTGGCTAGGTGGACTTTCTCTCATTTATGGTGCTTGATATGACAAGCTGCACTTAATGTGTTTATTTCCTTAAAAGAAGAGATTGCTTACTTTTTGCATCTAGTCACCTAGGTTAGAGTCATCTTATCAAGCTGTTTCCAAATGAATTCCTTAGTTGCTGGGTGCAAATGGAGGAAAACAGTTGGACAAGTCTAAAACATCACTAGTGAAGGATAGAAGTCTACCCATGGGGGAAGGGCATGCTATTTGCTTTTGGAGAACTGATGCTGTCTTCAAGATGAGCGTTGTCTGGGTGATTGCCTGCTCCCCTATGCTCAATTTGTATTATTTGTAAATAAACATCAAAATCATCATACATTAATACAAAAAAATAAAAATACCAGAAAAACCAAGCATTTCCAGTTCTCTCCCCTTCCAAGAAAACTGATGCTGTAAAAAGCTGCTCCAGGTACTTCCTGTCACTTAGAGAACTGCTGAGTAGAAACAAGTATAAGGCTTAGCTAAATATTTTGAGTGTCACAAGAAGGGTGGTTTTCTAAATAATTATTTTTGTGTGTGCCTCGCAACAGTTACGACTGGAAGTTTAAAACTTCCAAGAGGGGTGGGGAACTTATCATAAAAGACACAAATCAAATAAGTGCCTTCACCAGACTGCTGAGTTCTGCCTGAGAATCTATAAGGATTGTGCCAGAAGTTCATTAAATGTTACACAAAACAGGGTGGATTTTCCCCCTGTTGCTTTTATTCACTGAAACCCAGCAAAAGGAAACAGCACCAAGGAATGCCATTTAGCAAATCAGTGATGTGTTTGTTTGCAAGCTATTGTGAATGGATGAATGAATGAAATACTGGATAGGAAAAGGCCATTAAGCTTTACAAGAGTTCTTTAGTTTAGTAAACACGCACTTACCAGCTTTGTCTCTGTACTTTCTCAGCTTTTGTCTAGCTACATGACATGCAACAGCCTTGACAAATTATTGATGTTCTTTAGTCCATTGACATTGTTTGATTACTTACATGCAACTATTTTTCCTTTGAATGCAGCATGCCCCAGCATGCAGCTGTGAGTTATTAGGCTGAAGAACCATCTCTAAGGTGAAGGAGAAAAGCTGGTTTATGATTAAGTTTTGGGGTTTGTTTCTTCCAGGGGACAACCACAGTGTTGATGTGGACACGGTTGCCAACCTTGGATTTCACTTGTGGATTGAATTGGCGCAATGAATTTTTATCACACAATAGTGTTAATTGGCTTACCGATGCCAGGATGTTTGTATTATTAACACAACTGTCTTTGGTGAGTGGCCACAGTTAATAATGTAATTATTGTCTGTACTTTTCCACATTTCATTGCCTTCTGACTTCACTGATTACAATTCCCCCCAGCCATGCAATGCCTGGTAAGATTTCATGCATCTGATGTAGTTAACAAAAAGCTTACGCCCTAATAATGTGTTACTCTTTAAGGTGCTACAAGGCTTTTAATTATTTTTGCCTACTTTCTCAAAAGGCAGTGTGTGGGGCAGAATCTGGTTGGTCAAAGCCCTAGTAGGACCAGGACAAAGTTGAGCAAAAAAAAATTTTTTTTTGTCACGTGCCTCTGAAGTTTGTTACGACACATGGCTTCTCAGTCATTGACACTGGTAAATAACCAGGATGCAATTTTATTGGTTGTAAAGTTTAACAAAGCACAGCTTGCACTGACCCTCTAGTAATCTGCAGACCATAGTGAAAGGATGGGGAGTGCAAGCCTCACATGGGAAGAAAACACCAAACCCTGTAAAAATTATTTATTATCTATTTTATTTATTTATTTATTAAATTTCTATACCGCCCCATAGCCGAAGCTCTCTGGGCGGTTCACAACAGATAAACATCCAATATACAATTAAAACATATGTGAACAATTTAAAAATAAAACAATTACACCGAAAACCTAAACATAATTAAGCACATAAACAACTGCAAAACTCAATACTAAAATATTAAATATTAAAAAAGTATTAAATTAGTTGAAATATTAGATGTTAAGATATAAGATGTTAAATATTAAATATAAATATTAAATGTTAAATGTTAAAATGCCTGGGAGAAGAGGAAGGTTTTTACCTGGCACCGAAAAGATAATAATGTTGGCGCCAGGCGTACGTCATCAGGGACAGAATTCCATAACTTGGGGGCCACCACTGAGAAAGCCCTTTTTCTCGTTGTCACCTTCCGGGCTCCTCTCTGAGTAGGCCCCCGGAGGAGGGCCTTTGATGTTGAGCGCAGCGTACGGGTAGGTTCGTATCGGGAGAGGCGTTCCATCAGGTATTGTGGTCCCAAGCCGTGTAAGGCTTTATAAGTCAAAACCAGCACCTTGAATCGAGCCCAGAAGCATATAGGCAGCCAGTGCAAGCGGGCCAGAATCGGTGTTATATGTTCGGACCTCCGAGTCCCTGTTAGCAGTCTGGCCGCTGCATTTTGCACGAGCTGTAGCTTCCGAACCGTCTTCAAAGGCAGCCCCACGTAGAGTGCATTGCAGTAGTCCAATTTAGAGGTTACCAGTGCATGGACAACTGAAGCAAGGTTTTCCCTGTCCAGATAGGGGCATAGTTGGGCCACCAACCGAAGTTGATAGAAAGCACTCCGTGCCACCGAGGCTACCTCTGCCTCTAGTGACAGGGATGGTTCTAAAAGAACTCCCAAACTACGAACTTGCTCCTTCAGGGGGAGTGCAACCCCATCCAGAACAGGTTGAACATCCACCATCTGGGCAGGAGAACCACCTACTGACAGCATCTCAGTCTTGTCTGGATTGAGCCTCAATTTATTTGCTCTCATCCAGTCCATTGTCGCAGCCAGGCATCGGTTCAGCACATTGACAGCCTCACCTGAAAAAGATGAACAGGAGAAGTAGAGCTGCGTGTCATCAGCATACTGGTGGCAACGCACTCCAAAACTCCTGATGACGGCACCCAGCAGCTTCATGTAGATGTTAAAAAGCATGGGGGATAGTACTGACCCCTGTGGAACTCCAAATTGGAAGGCCCAGGGTGCCGAGCAAAACTCCCCAAGCACTACCTTCTGGAGGTGACCCGCCAAGTAGGAGCAGAACCACTGCCAAGCAGTACCTCCAACTCCCAGATCAGTGAGTCTCCCCAGAAGGATACCATGCTCGATGGTATCAAAAGCCGCTGAGAGATCAAGGAGAATCAACAGAGTTACACTCCCCCTGTCCTTCTCCCGACAAAGGTCATCATACAGGGCGACCAAGGCCGTCTCGGTGCCAAAACCGGGCCTGAAACCCGATTGAAATGGATCTAGATAATCGGTCTCATCCAAGAGCGTCTGGAGCTGGTCCGCAACCACTCTTTCCAGGACCTTGCCCAAGAATGGAACATTCGCTACCGGCTGGGTCCAGGGAAGATTTCTTCAAAAGTGGTCTCACCACCGCCGCCTTCAGGCAGCCAGGGACCACTCCCTCTTGCAATGAGGCATTAATCACTTCCCTGGCCCAGCCGGCAGTTCCAACCCTGCTAGCTTTTATCAGCCAAGAGGGGCAAGGGTCTAAGATAGAAGTGGTTGCACGCACCTGTCCAAGCACCTTGTCGACGTCCTCAAGCTGCACCAATTGAAACTCATCCAACAAATCATGACCAGATTGTGCTCTGGATACCTCATTTAATTCCACTGCTATAACATTGGAGTCCAAGTCCCGACGGATGCATGAAATTTTATCCTGGAAGCACCTAGCAAATTCATTACAACGGGCTTCGGATGGATCTATCATGTCCATAGGGCCAGAATGTAACAGCCGTCGGACAATTTTAAAAAGCTCCGCCGGCCGGCAGATAGAAGATTGTATGGTGGCAACAAAATATTGTTTTTTTGCTGCCCTTACTGCCCCTAAATACGACTTGGTATAGGCACTTACCAGTGCAAAATTGCATCCATCAGGAGTTCGTCTCCATCTACACTCAAGCCGTCTCCTGTACTGTTTCATCACTCTCAGCTCTGGAGTATACCATGCAGCTGTATGAGCTCTACCCAGGAGAGGGCGCTCATGATGGTCCCTTCTGTTTGTAGAGAGCATAGCTTTAAAAAAATTCTCATTTCCTTATTCTGCACATTTCCCCCCATTTTTGCATTTTCTAGGATTCCACATTTTAATTATAGTGATTTGCCATTTTCTGGCATCCAAGTAGGTGGTCATCACTGCCTCCTATGGAGGTGAATTCCATCGTTTTAACCTCCGTGGGGCAGAGTGGTAAGCGGAGGTAACGCAGCTTAAGCTCTGCTCACGGCTGGAGTTCGATTCCAACAGAAGGAGGAAGTCGAATCTCTGGTAAAAGGGGTCGAGGTCCACTCAGCCTTCCATCCATCCGTGGTCGGTAAAATGAGTACCCGGCATATGCTGGGGGGTACAGAAAGGCCGGGGAAGGAACTGGCAATCCCACCCCATATATACGGTCTACCTAGTAAACGTTGCAAGACGTCACCCTAAGAGTCGGAAACGACTCGCACTACAAGTGCGGGGACACCTTTACCTTTACCTTTAACTATGCACTGTATGAAGGACCTGCTGAATGAGTTGCCCCAGGTGCCTTCACCCAGTAGTGACCTAGCTGGCTCATCCCCTCCCCATGCTAGGCATTACATCAGGATGGGCATCTTCAAGAGGCTGCATTCAAACTGGTTCTCTCCCCTTGCTGGGAGAAGTGGTTGGGGTTCTCAGCTTCACCTTTTTGTCCTGGCTCTTCCCAAAGTTAAAAAAGAAATATGTTATGAGGCACAAGGGGTGGAAAGGCACATGGTTCAAACCCTCATGGAAGGGTAGGGGAAGGCTTACTGAGTGTGTATGTGTGCATGTGTAATATATAATTTGTCATCCTCCCCCCGTTTTCATCATGAATTTGGAGATAATTTCCACCCCATAGAAACCGATCCATGTCACCTTTCTCTCAGCAGCCTAACATAATAAGGGAAGGCAATTCACGCTGTTTCCTGCTGTCGAATATCATGATTAGAGAGATGACTGCCACCCAGCATTATGCTGGACAATCTGGGAAGAAAGCAGACGAAAAGCAGAGCACTACATGTCCAAATGCACTCCCCACACCTGGCTGCTAGCAACCTTTTGTGCTTCTTTGTTGTGCCGTATCTTCGGGCTTGAGGCTTTCAAGGGTACCTTTATTCTTCTGATTACAAAATTAGTGTTGGGTTTAATGAGATCTCTCCTTTTATTTGTGTCTTCTCTTCGCTTTCTTCCTTCCTTTTGATGGTACACCCATTTGCTCTTATCTATCTCCATGGTGATGTGCCTTGTCCCAAGCCTGCCTCTCTCTCTCTGCCCCCCCTCGCTCCCAATACTTGTGATGTTGTAGACTGAGGTTTAGGCTGTATGCTTAAAACCCTCTAAAGTAATACATGGAAACAAATTGGTACTGTAAATAGATCTCATCTTCAAAGTAAGATATTTTCTAGAAAATCTGGCCTCTTCCTCTTTGCTTGGAAATCAAGGTTCTGTTTTACTGTCATTATAGTGGATGTATCTATAAGTCCTATTAAGGACCTTCTGCAGATTTCCACAGGATTTAAAGCCTGTCGGACTAGCCTGGGTTTTCTGTCCCCGTTTAACTCTTATTTGTTTACATTTTATTATAAGCATTTATTATTTGCCCTTCACCCCAAAGTCCCAGGGCAGGAAATGCAAACATTGAAAACTAAAATTAACATAAATTCAAACAATAACAGTAGGTTTGCTTACGGTTATAGATGGAAAACATTAACATATCATGATTAAAGCCTATGCTAGTTATAATGAATGCAGTGCTTAATATCTAAATGGAGAAGTGCTAGGGACATACTTGCCATGCCCTCTTCTCTGGAAGCCCTCATTCCAAAGCCCAGATCTATGTGAGCTTATTATGATTAGTGACTTGCACCCGCCTATAACTCAGTGGAAAGGCATAGTCTTAGCATATGGATTCTACTTAGTAAGGTGGGAAAGGGAATCAACAGATGTGCAGTTTCTGAATTCATTGCAATGACTTCACATGTTCCCAGACTGAGCCCTGTAAATTGAACACAGGTTCCAGAGCTGTATCATACCAACAGGAAGGCAAGCATTGATTTCAGAAATAATTATCCTATGTATTAATTATTGAAAAAACAATTATTATTTCTTATCTGTAATGAAAGGGAAATATCTTCACAATATAATTTTCTCCATTAGAATTTGTATTTAATTGCAGTTCCATGGACTGCCTTCAAGTCGATCCTGTCTTATGGTGACCCTATGAAGAGGGTTTTAATGAAGCTGAGAGGCAGTGACTGGCCTAAGGTCACCCAGTGAGCTTCATGGCTATGTGGGGATTTGAACCCTGGTCTCTCAGGTCGTAGTCCAACATCTTAATATACAAATTTAAAAACATGTTTTAAAAAGCAATTTAAAAACACATGCTAAAATGCCTGGGAGAAGAGGAAAGTCTTGACCTGGAGCAGAAAAGATGACAGTGTTGGTGCCAGGCGCACCTTGTCAAAAAAATCATTCCATAATTTGGGAGTCACCACTGAGAAGGCCCATAACCATGGCTAAACCTCAACAAGCAAGCGTGTGGGTACATAGGGCAAAAATCACAGCTGCTTTAATCTTCCCCTGGTCCTGCTGCTGCCTCACTACCTATAATTAAGCCATTGTTTGACTTATCATGTGAACCCAGGCTCATGGTTTGTCTCCCTCCAAAGAAACCATGAGCTGTAGCCAAGGACTAAGTACAATGCACGCTAACAGGCACAACAATTTATTCTTGGCTGAAGTCAGTTAAAGTTAACTCTTAAAACATATCGGCACTTGATGGACTGGTTTTATTAATGGTTCAGTCTTATTCTTACCACCGGCCACAACATCTGGATTCAATCTATCTTCTGGTGGTTTTGTGAAGGCACAATTAACTATTAAAGAGTGCTTTAATACATGCAAATCTACTGAAATTTGCACTGACCAGTCAAAAAGATATGAACTGCCTGACGAAAGATGAGTACTTTCATATACTAGCCAGAATGGTTCTCCCATATAAGCAAACGCTTCAGTGGCCTCTAGTGATCACAATGGAAACTGGTTTGGTTTGAATGTAACACTACTAAACCATGGTTTAGCATTTGTGAATAAGCAGCGCCAAGACTAGCGCTCACATGCTCCCCCCTTCTATCTCCACCCTCGATACAGCTGTGAAGAAGAGACTAGAAACATCCTTTTCCTGATTTAAACTAACCAGTTTCTTGTTACATCGAAACTGGGAGCATTGGTTAACATCCAAACTAGGAAGGTTGGATAAACTATGGTTAGTTTAACAAGTCAGTATCATAAACCAGAGTTTGATACTGGCTTTTTTTTTAAAAAAAGAACATATAGTTCAAACTAACCACAGTTTGTCCTTTTTAGATGTAATGACAAATCATGGTTAGTTTAAACAAGGAAGCAGATGCTTCCAGTCTCCTCATAGCTGTACCAGAGGAGAAGAGGGGAAGGGAGACTATGCAAGCCTGAGACTTGTTGACATAGCATTAAACTATGGCTTAATATCATGGTCTGAAACAGGCCAATAGTTCAATTCAGACATCAGACCAAATGATGATTAAGGAAGCTTAACTCTGGTTGGCATGATGCTTTGTGATCAGTTAGCAAAATAAAATCCAAAACCATGAATTAATAAACCATATGTATAGCCTTGAAACGCCTCCAGAGGCCCCTTTATAATAGAAACTAGACTGCTGAGCAGATTGAAAATGGAAACACACGAGCAGCTATAAATCACAATATGCTTATTATGTTTGGAAGACCAAACCATGGTTCTGGGTCATAAATCAAGGCTTGGGGAACCCTTGGTCCCCCAGATATGGTTGTACTCCAACCCCCATCACCTCCCACCAGCATGGCCAATAGTCAGAGGTGATGGGAGTTGGACAGCCACAACATCTGGAGGGCCAAAGTTTCCCCAGCCTTGTCTTAAACTATGGATTAGTGCAAACCATGGTTTGATATGATGTTAGAATTGAGCCAGAATCTGCTCTAATCTACTATAACTCAAGACACTTGAGCCTTACTCTCTTCAACTCACTGACAGGGATATCAAAACAGATAGCTGAAGTTTTGATGGTTTGAGTTAACATTTCAGGGAAATGGTTTCGGGAGTAGGGCCTCCTTTTTAGATTTAAAACTGGCTGGAGGGTTCATATGGGATTGATTGAGCTGCTAAGGCATCAACCTTACTACAACTTGTATCTCTTAAATTCATAGCAAATATGAATTTTGCATAGTTTCAAGTGTTATGGGCTCTTAGTCTTGCAATCCATAAATAGATTTCAATAGTTTGAAACAAAACACATTACAAATGAGAGAATAAAGTTTATTGTTATTTGTTGCTTAATAAAGAACTTTTTGAAAAATAATTATTCTGAACAGCAAGTTCCACAGAACAGCAAATGACCATAGTGAGACAACATAGCTACACAACTGTTCATAAGGCAATCTAGCTAGGTAGGATAATTGTTCGCACAAATGGATTTATAATTTAAGTGACATTTAAAGTTGGAATCTTTAAAGAGTGCAAAGTAATCAAAGGAATGTTAGCAACCTTCTATTTGTGGCAACCAATGAACAAGAAAATCTGTTCCCCTTAAATAAGGACATATGGAAAACCATCATTAATTAGTTGTCAGCTGCCTTGAGTTGGCTTGTTGCTCAGAAAGGTAGGACATACATTTAGTATAAAGAGATGCTCATGCTGTCCTCCAATTTCTCAAAATTTGTCTTTCCCTACCTCATTTTCATGGAAGTTAAGAATTTATTTAGAATTTCTTCAGAATTTTTATTGGTGCAGGTTTTTGAGCTTACCCTTTTATTGCAAGGTGGCCATTGGTGGTGTGTGTATGTGTTTCCAGTAAACATTTCTCCAGCACTCTGTACCCTTCCCAGTTGCCTGCACTTCCTGAACTGAAAAAAAACACCCATGGGAGGAGTTGCCTCTTGATGTCTTCCCCAGGGTTTTAATTGAAGTTTGGGCACCTATAGGTGGAAGGCTACAGAGTGCAGTCCACCAGAGAAATGATTTGCAGAATGAAAGAAAAGACACTCAGAAAACACCCTCCCCTTTGATAGAGTTTGATAGTGTTTTGCTCACATAGAATATGAAGCAGTTGAGATGTATTACAGGAGGACTCTGACAAATTCTCCGTTGCTATTCTCTCTGCAGGGAAGGGTGTTAAATAACCCCTTTCCTGTGAAGAAACTGAAATGCAGATGGGGGTATTCTGGGATCAGGGGTCATGTTTGGGGCTAGATGGGACCGCAGCCTTGCAGTGTCCACTGTCTTTGCCATCTAACAGCAAAATCCTAACCATGTTCTATTGAATGAGTTCTACTGATTTCAATAGGGCTTACTCCAGGTAAGTGGAATTAGGATTGCAGTCTGTTGTTTTTAAATTGCTGAATTTCCAGTGATCTTTGTATTTATATAGCAGTGGAGTTATCTCCATCACCAGGATTTGTACAATTCTTCACTCCACACTGACCCTATCAGTGAAGTCTTTGTTTCTGTTGCTGTGAAAAAGATATTTGTTTGCAATATTTTTTATTTTCACAGAGAAATACAAAACTTCACAAAATGATCTTGGTGAACTTGCCTGTTATGTAATACTGTTGTTGTGATGTGTCTGAAGGCAAGGCAAGGCACAAGAATAAAGCAGCTCAGTCAAACATGGCCAATATAATGTGGAAATACATGGTCAAGACCTCAGATCTAAGCGGGTAGAACTTGGAAATCCAACTAAGGCCAATATAACTTAAAGCACAATTTTAACTATTTTTGCTCAGATTCTATTTTTGCTCAGAATGATATATCACAGAGTTAGGACTGCATTCTTAGGGCAGAACTGTACATACCAGCAATATATAGTTTCCCCAAAGTGCTTGATGATTAACATGAACAAAAGGGCAAGCAGAGTGATGGGTAATGAACCCTTTGGACACCTCCCATTCTCCTCTGCAAACATCCTTCTAGCTGTGTTTCCACACAGAAAAGCTTCTTCTGGAGTCAGAACCTGGCTGGAGGAAAAGTAATACAAAATAGTCAGTTGCCATTTTTTTAGAGGAAAATGAGTGGGTGTAGAAAGGGTTAAACACAAACAGCCTGTCCACAAATTCTCCCTTGCAAATGGCCTGTTCTGGTCATTGCATTAGCATTACAAGGTAAACATAGGGCTGGAAACCCCAGATTTGCTTGAATTGCTTCATAATATGCAATTCTATCATCACTCTCCAATAACAGTATACAGAACTGCAGCTTTAGTCACATGTTGGTTCCACACATATTAGTACCTTATTAACATCATTTTTCTGGGAACATACATTTTTCTCCAAAGTGCTGAAAGCTAAACCCTGCAAACTGTGGCTTTTACACTGGCGTTAGATCTAGGAACTACAGTAATTTTTGTCATCTTCTGGCTGAGGAAAACAAAGCATCAGAATGACGCTATGTAAATTAAGATGTCTATAGCAACTGAAAAATCCCAAGATGATTTGTTAGCAGCAAAGCATACATATGAGGGGAATCAGCCCATTTGTTTGGTCAAATCCTTAACAAAGATCCTCAGAGGGTGTGTTTTTTTTTAACCCATTGGGACTCCAATAACTTTATCTCTTTCCAGAAAGTGGTGGCGGTGTGAAAGGAAACAAAACTGTCAAGTGTTACAGTGGATCTAGGCTCTCAGTTAAAGCAAGGTTGGCAACTCCCTGGCAAACTAGTGCTTGCAGCTCTGTTGTTATACTGTATATGAAACAGGTAACTAATATTGTCAATGCAACAAGTATATGGTGTATTTAACAGAAATGAGACATCAAAGGTTTAAATGTGAATAGAACAGAGAAAGTTAACTGCTGTGACTAGAATCAGAAGCACTGGAACAACTCATCAGTGTCATGGATAGGAAGGACACCTACAGTCACATGGCTGTATTGCGTAAATTACTGTTTGTATTTATGGCACTCCGTATTTTTATCAATTGAGCACAGTTTCTGCCATGACGAAATTCCAAGAGGGGACAATGTTTGAGTGGGATAAAGATGCATCTCCATGGAGGAATTCTATCATATACAAAGAGCTTTAGAGAGGTGGGAGTTAAATGTCTATAAGAATTCCTGAAGCAAAAAGAGGCTGAAAAAATACTTGGTCTGTTCCTTCAAATAGTGAAGTATGCTGATAAATGTAGCTTCCAACAGCACCTTAAGGCTATGAACCTATGTACAGTGACTTGGGAGGAAGCCCCATGAACTCATGAGTAAACATGGCTAGGATCAAGCTGCCTGAAACCAGAAGATCTGTCTGGACTGGTTCTCCAAATGATGGTTTAGGGCAACCTGGTCTTGTTTGATTTATTTGAAAAACCTACTTTCTCAAGATGTTGCTTTCTTGAAAAGAAAGGTTCTGGTTGTTTCTAAGTGGTGTCCAGTTTTTTTGTTGAGCTCCTTGGGGGCATTTCGGTTTGCTGCTGTCCTGTGGAACTTGACACCTTAGAAAAAAGAATGGAGATTGTCATTTTTTCTCTTCTCATCTTGAAATTGGCTGTAATGTTCTACCAAAGTTCTAAACTCAACAATGAATTTGGGTGGATTTTTTTTGCTGAGACCTCTGTACAAATCCTGGGTATTTCTGGCCAATTTCGCTATTGCAAAAGTGTCTCTTCTGAGTTGGAAGTGAGGCAAGAGCAATTCCTGCTCGGGTTCTTTTGTTTGTATTCCAGAAGGAATATAGAGTTAGGGTCCTCCAACTGGCTAGGCTTGCCTTCCTTTACCTTTGCTCTTTTCTACCTAACTTCCTTCCATTGTAAACTGATATGCTCAGGGAAGCTGACCTGCCCCTCCTTCCTTTGTCTTCTTCTTCGACTGTCAGAGGAGAAAGGAGACATCTTTGTCTTTGTTCTCTCTTCTGAGCCACGAGGGCAATACTCAAGTCTGGGCATTGCGCCTCCAACTTAGTTAGAACTAGATATGCCGTCCCTATCTACTACGTATCTATAAGTAAAGTAGCAAAATTTTACTCAGTGATCTAAATGCAGGATAAAAGCTTCTTCTCAGGTAAATACACCCATTGGCACACACAGCTGTTGTATCATAGGCAATTGAAGAGAGAAGCCAGAGAAGCCAATGCTAGTCGGGCAGTATATAAATCTAATAAAATAAATAAATAAATAATAAATAAATACTTAATCCTCTTTATTTCAGCCGCACCACCAGCCTTCTTCTTCTTCCCACCAAACCGACTCCACCCCTTCCTGTTCTCTTCCTCCCAGAACCTTTATTGCGGCCCAGTAAGCTAAATTGAACTGCAAGTTGTGCCTGAAAGCTAAAAAGGCTAAGTACTGTGTGTGGTTTACAAAAGAGATCAAAAGGAGACTTTAGGTTAGAGCAAGAAAAGCAGAACAAAAGATAGGAAACACAGCTGAAGAATCAACACTTAAGACAAGCATCCCAAGGCTGGAGGGCAATTATGCAATTTGGAGTCTCCGAATGACAGCATTTTTGGAAGGGGACAATCTGCATGGAGTCCAGCCTGAACCTGAACCCTCAGCAGTGGATGAAGCAGCCACTGCCTCCTGGAAGCGTAAGCATGCCAAAGTGAAGTCTCTTCTTATTTCTGCTTTATCAGATGAGGCACTCAGTGTTTGCATGGGCTGTAGAAATGCTAAAGAAATATGGGGAAAGCTTGAAAATGCATATGAGAGAAAATCTAAACATCATGTGATATTTCTCTATACGTTGTTGTACACGCTGAAACAGTTTAGTGTCCTGTCCAGAGCAGGAACTACGAAACTGAGATGCAGGTGCAATTAAATCTCGTTTTATTAAAGTAATGGATACATCAAAGGCATTGCGCTTCATAGAAAAAGCTGAACTAACTCACTAAAATCCCTAACTATACTCTAGACATGCTCTGCGGCGTATGAAGAAAGTTGACACAGCAGCTCCCCACTGTAAGCGGCAAGCTTAAGTAGGGAACGTTTTCGATCATAATCTCTGACTCCTTCGCAAGTCCTGTCTCTGCCCTGTCCGTTTCTCGCGGCAGCGGGAGCGAGGTGACGGGGGCGTGTCTCTAATGGCTCATTGGAAGACACCTGCTCCTGAGTAACGGATTCGAGGTCAGGGGGCTGCGTCACGCTGGTGGCATCCTGGAAACTGCTTGGTAAGGGAGGAGTTGGCACTTTTGCTGGAGCTTCCCCCAACAGGTCCTCAGCAGCAACTGGGGGCGGTGCGTTCTCCTCCTCAGAGAGTGCGCCATCCGTGGGAACTGGCTGGAATTCAGGCTCGCTTCCCCCCCCAAGGTCTCGCTCAGACTCAACAACTCCCAAGTCTGTGTCTCCTGGCAGCAGAGGCGCCTGAAACTCATGCCTCCCCGCTTCCTGTCCCTTCTGGGAGAGTTGAGGCTCAACATTTAGCAATCTGAATCAACATCTAGAGAGATTTACAAGTCTGCTCTGAGAATTAGAAAAATGTGGGAGATCATTGGACAAAGATTTGCAAAAGGTTATTTTGCTGGCATCTCTGAATGAATGTCATAGAGTGACTGCTTGCATACTAGAACAGACAGATCAGAATATGGATCAGATTATGTCATATTTTAAAGACGCCAATATTCAAAAAGGGATCCAGAGGGGATCCCGGAAATTACAGGGCAGTTAGCTTAACTTCTGTCCCTGGAAAACTGGTAGAAAGTATTATTAAAGCTAGATTAACTAAGCACATAGAAGAACAAGCCTTGCTGAAGCAGAGCCAGCATGGCTTCTTCAAGGGAAAGTCCTGTCTCAGTAACCTATTAGAATTCTTTGAGAGTGTCAACAAGCATATAGATAGAGGTGATCCAGTGGACATAGTGTACTTAGACTTTCAAAAAGCGTTTGACAAGGTACCTCACCAAAGACTTCTGAGGAAGCTTAGCAGTCATGGAATAAGAGGAGAGGTCCTCTTGTGGATAAGGAATTGGTTGAGAAGCAGAAAGCAGAGAGTAGGAATAAATGGACAGTTCTCCCAATGGAGGGCTATAGAAAGTGGAGTCCCTCAAGGATCGGTATTGGGACCTGCACTTTTCAACTTGTTCATTAATGACCTAGAATTAGGAGTGAGCAGTGAAGTGGCCAAGTTTGCTGATGACACTAAATTGTTCAGGGTTGTTAAAACAAAAAGGGATTGCGAAGAGCTCCAAAAAGACCTCTCCAAACTGAGTGAATGGGCGGAAAAATGGCAAATGCAATTCAATATAAACAAGTGTAAAATTATGCATATTGGAGCAAAAAATCTGAATTTCACATATACGCTCATGGGGTCTGAACTGGCGGTGACCGACCAGGAGAGAGACCTCGGGTTGTAGTGGACAGCACGATGAAAATGTCGACCCAGTGTGCGGCAGCTGTGAAAAAGGCAAATTCCATGCTAGGGATAATTAGGAAACGTATTGAAATAAAACAGCCGATATCATAATGCCGTTGTATAAATCTATGGTGCGGCCGCATTTGGAATACTGTGTACAGTTCTGGTTGCCTCATCTCAAAAAGGATATTATAGAGTTGGAAAGGGTTCAGAAGAGGGCAACCAGAATGATCATGGGGCTGGAGCGACTCCCTTACAAGGAAAGGTTGCAGCATTTGGGGCTTTTTAGTTTAGAGAAAAGGCGGGTCAGAGGAGACATGATAGAAGTGTACAAAATTATGCATGGCATTGAGAAAGTGGGTAGAGAAAAGTTCTTCTCCCTCTCTCATAATACTAGTTGAGTTGAGTTTATTTACAGTCAAATTGACCCTTCAATACAAAATAATATTACAGTATAAACAAGTATAAATGGGATCATTTTGATTTAACAGCAGAAAAATATATACTCAAGTAAAAACAGTATACAGAAAAAAAAACATTAAAACTAAATTATTGCACCTTTATTTTCCTACGTTTAATAGCAGCAGCACTAAATTTGGCAACAGCAAGTGTCACCTCCGGTTTATAATCACCTAATAAATAATCTAGGTAGAAAGAATCCGTTTTAGCTGGAAAAGGCGACAGAATAGGCGCAATTAATTCATATCTTATATCATGGTAAAATATACAACGAAGAAGAAGATGTTCATTCAATTCAATTTCTCCATCAGCACAGGGGCAGATTCTCTCAGAATATGGAGTTTTGTTATATCTGCCAAACAATACAGCAGATGGGAGTATGTTTAATCTAATTAGGGTAAAAGCCCTTCTATAGTTGGGGAGTTCCAGAGTCGAGAGGTATGACATTAAGGTGAAAAACTTTGGATTATGTCTTTGTTTCCTTACAAGGAGTAAGTGATGCTGGAAATCGATGTCTCTAAGTCGTTGTTTGATTATCACACGAGCAGAATCATAGCCCAGATGGAAGATATAAGGCAGAGAAAAACCTAGTTTTAATAGTTTATCATGGATCATTTTTTCCCAAGGAGAACAAAATTTATCTGAAAGTACATGCGGAGCCAGACCTATGGGACTAAAAATCAATTTCAGCCATAATAATATTCTCAATTTCCATACACAAGACTCAATAGATTGAAGACCACATTCTAACCTCAATATGTAATTTGGGACACAAGTAGGAACTCCTAATATTGATCTTAAAAAGGAGTTTTGAATGGCTTCTAGTTTGGAAAAGTTAGTATATGTACTAGTTTGGGCCCCATATAAGAGTTGTGGGAGAATTTTAGCAACGAATACTTTTATGGCTGGAGAGATGATTTGGCCTCCTTTGGTATAAAAGAAAGATAGTAAGGCCTTTGTTGTACGTCTGGCAGTTAGCAGGGAGGAGGAAATATGCATCTGATAGGAACCTGATGCTTGTAATACAATACCAAGGTATCTGATAGATTTCACTTGCTCAATCGGCAGTTTATCGATCCTCCAAATGTGTTTTTTCTTTTTTTTAGTAAAGACAAGAACTTTGTTTTTTTGTCGATTAACTGTTAGTTCTTCTTCAGAACAGAAGGATGTCAGAGCTGCCAACAGTCTTTTAAGGCCAATGGGTGTCTGTGAAAGAAGCAGTATATCATCCGCGTATAACAGGCAGGATCTCGGGATAGATGATAAGATTGGAGGGTGCGATGGTATAGATGTGAGTTTGGCTACTAAAGGATTTATGTAGATGTTGAATAATAGGGGTGCAAGAATGCACCCCTGTTTGACACCCTTAAAAGTAGAAATTCGTTTTGTTAAGTGGCCTTGATTATTACAACGAATCTGCAGGGAAGCGTTATGATATAAGCCCTGTATCAAGGTTAAAAGACGCCTATCAATTCCCAAATTTTGCATTTTGAGCCAAAGTCTTGATCTGGATATAGAGTCAAAGGCCGCTCTTAGATCTACAAAGGCCGTATATAGAGCATGGCCGTTGGATTTACTATATTTGGTGATAAGGTGCTGAAGAACCAGAACATGGTCAGACGAAGATCGTCCTACCCGGAAGCCAGCTTGTTCAGGTGCTAGCAGATCAGTTTGGTTGACCCAGTCTAATAATTTCCTATAAAGGTAAGTAGTGTATAACTTACTTATTATATTAAGCAAACTTATCGGTCTATAGTTTGCTGGGTTCAACCGAGAACCTTTCTTATATATTGGAATTATTATAGCAGCGCCCCATCCTTGTGGTATAACCATGGAAGAGTTAATATTGGTAAATAGCGCAGCCAGGGTGGGGGCCCACCACTTTGCATTTGCTTTAAAGACCTCTGGAGGGATATTGTCTGGCCCTGGTGCCTTGTTTGATTTAAGGGTGGCTATAAGATCTAAGACTTCAGCAGAGGTAACAGGTGACCATACAGGGAATTCTATAGAAGGGTCTGCTAGGGGATCATCCATAATATAATTTCCCTGATATAGAGTAGTATAATAGTTTTCCCAAATGGCTGGGGCAATGGAACATTCTAGTTGGAAATTAGATTTAGGCCACTGTTGGGCTATTATGTGCCAGAACATAGTCGAATCCTTTAGTTTAGAAGCCTGGAGGAGATTTTGCCACGTTTGTCTTAGGGCAATAATCTTCTTCCGTTTGATTAACTGTTTAAACATTTTCCTAGCTGCCCTAAATTTTTCTAGATGTTCATGAGATCTATGCAAGTTAAATGCTTGATGTAGGGATTTGACTTGTGTTCTTGCCTCATAACATTCAGAATCAAACCAAAGATTCACCTTATGGGTAGGCCTACTCATTATCTCCCTAGGATCTCGTCTTATCAAATCTTGGATTTTATTTATTAGATGATATAAGTGATGATAATTTACGGAACTATAAGTGGCTGTTATAATTTGGTTTTTAATGGTCTGTAATTCAAAGGAATTTAGACCTTCGGCGATCTTTTCCTGAAGTTTAGGGATCCACTTAATCCGCGCTGGACGTACCTCAACATCCGTCACAGCGAATGTTCGTTGTTCTAAAAAAGGGGATTTATTTGTACCGTGGACAATAGAAGTTATCGGAAAATGATCGCTTTCAGGACATGCCAAGACTCTACAACATTTAATTTGAGCAAAAAGTTCCAGCGAGACAAAGATCATATCAATAACAGATACTCCCCTGGGCCCTAAATAGGTTAACTCTCCCTCAAGGTCACCTCTTATACGGCCATTTAGGAGGGATAGATTTAGTTTTACAGACATAAGCATTAGACACAGACCCGCATAATTCATACCTCTGTCCCTAGATTGCCTTAGAGGAATATTTGGTGGATCATCTACCATCGGAGTTTCTAGATGATATTTGGAATATATGTCATTATCTGATGCGCCCATTCTGGCATTGAAATCCCCCGCTAGGATTAAATTGGCTTCAGGAAAAGAGACTGTCAAGGTTGACAGATAAGACTCTAGCTTCCTAAATTGTTTTTTGATAGAGTTTTTTCTTTTGATAGGGGGAATATAAACATTTACTATGATGTAAACAAAAGCTGTAAATTTTAACAATACTGCAACAGCTAAATCCGGCAGGGGTGTTAAAGTACAAATCTCAGCTTCGATTTTGGTGGTGACTAGAATACATACACCTCCCTTAGCTCTTCCTCCCCTATTACTCCTCTGAGCTTCAAGCGAAAAGGCTGAAAAACCATCTAAATATATTTCATCTCTGGCCCAGGTTTCCTGTATTAAGATGATATCATAGGTGGAAATAAAATCTTTAACAGTTGGCATTTGTATTTTGCTAGTCCATCCCGCAATATTCCACGAAATCAGAGACAAGGACCACTTTGAACTTGATGGTCTTGGTCAAAATCCCTGTAGAAGGTGTGGGTTGGGTTTAGGTAGAGTCGATATCACGGATAAGTCTGGTGAAGCACTTTGTAAAGATTGAATATTAGTAGTATTCAGTGCAGAAAGATGATCTTTATTTGGTTCGATTTCATTCCGTTTGGTATTTTCGATATTTCTCCCTCCAGGAGTTACATTTGCCATTTGGGTTTTTAAAGTCTGTAGGAGTTTATCAAGTCTGATGGTTATCTCGCTTTTAGCATCTGTCAGTAAGGAAAGAAATGAGTCAAGTAAAAGGATCTCTTCTGGTAGAAATTTCTCAATTTCTAGGGGATTTGTAGCTTTTTGGTCATGATTCGAATCCAAATAGCTACAGGATAGAGTGTTTAAACATTCTACAATGTCAGTGCTATTTGACAAGAGAGATCTACATCTTGATTGTTTGCCTGAAATCAGACTTTGAGGTGGAGCGCAGTTTTTAAATACCCTTGATAGTAGAAGGTTGTGTTTTAAAAGGAGCTGTCTTCTTTCATAGATACAATTTGTTATATTGTCATCACATAGTGTTATCAGGTCTCTAGCGGATATGTAATTATTAAAGAGATATTCCACTGAGATGATCTGATGTACATTTAAAAGCCCAGGGATAATATAATCCAAGATGTCACATAAATGCTGTTTTCGCGCTTGTAAATTCAGCAAGCCCCACGGTTTTGGGTAGTTTGTTATAGCTATCATATTCCCACAACGAACTAAGTTCCATCTATTATCGTTGGAAGCTGAAGGAGGTATCAGCGTTTTAGGAGATTGAATGTTTTGATGTTGTTTCATTACATTTCGAGATGTGGGGGAGCCCTCTAAGTTCATATCAATTGGATTAATCCTAATTGGGGGATCAATTTGATTTATTTGTGGTGTCAATAGATGGAGAGAAATCTCTTTGTTTGATTTCTTCTTTCGCTTTCGTTTCCTCTTTTGCTTTTTAGACATAGACTTTGGTGAATCCAGGAGTTTAAAGAGTTTGTTGTAATTCATGGTGTTTTTGCGGTGGTTTTTAGATGACTTCAGATTTTTTGTTTTCCTAATTTGTTTACTCCTAGATGCCTTTTTGGCTCTTGTAGAGTTCCCATTTAAAGTCATTGATTGACCATCTTGCTTTCCCTTAGTCTGCGTTGTTTTCGTAGCTGTAGTTATTATAACATCCTCTTTATTTGCTTTAACAGCATTATTAAGTAGAAGGTTCGTTAAAGAGGTAAGTAAAGAGTTCGATTCGGCTACAAATTGAGCAATATGAGTTAGCATCAGGGTGGTTGTATGTGTCCAGCTTTCATTCAGCAGAACCGACTTACATTTTGGAATCTGAGAGGATTCTGCCTCCTGGTGGAAAATATATTCCTCTGAGCAATTTAAATTTACTGAGTTTTCACAATGAGAGGATTCAAGGGACGGCATTGAAAGCGAGCTGTTCTGCATAGAGTCATCTAGCACATTTCTGTCAAGTGTAAATTCATCATGAGAGGATTGTCCAATAATTTGAGCTAATTCCTGGGCTAGGTTACAAGCTTCCTCTCATAATACTAAAACTTGTGGACATTCAAAGAAGCTGAATGTTGGAAGATTCAGGACAAACAAAAGGAAGTACTTCTTTACTCAGCGCATAGTTAAACTATGGAATTTGCTCCCACAAGATGCAGTAATGGCCACCAGCTTGGATGGCTTTAAAAGAAGATTAGACTAATTCATGGAGGACAGGGCTATCAATGGCTACTAGCTGTGATGGCTGTGCTCTGCCACCCTAGTCAGAGGCAGCATGCTTCTGAAAACCAATTGCCAGAAGCCTCAGGAGGGGAGGGTGTTCTTGCACTCTGGTCCTGCTTGCGGGCTTCCCCCAGGCACCTGGTTGGCCACTGTGAGAACAGGATGGTGGACTAGATGGGCCACTGGCCTGATCCAGCAGGCTCTTCTTATGTTCTTATGTTCTTATCAGGACTATAAAGAGAGACAGGACCAAGCTCTGTCTGAAAAAACAAATTTAAATGTGGGCAGAAACAGCAACCAAAGGCAGGATAGAGAGATGAGTCATACCCTGAAGACACAGCAGGACAAAGACAAACAAAGGAAGTGCAAATCTCCTAATCACCTTCAAAGAGATTGTCCTAAAAGACAGACAGGACAAAGAGCTGATTATAAACAAAAGCAAGTTGAAAGAAAAACAGGAAGCCAAACTAAACCAGTTACCATGTGTCTGATAGAAAGAATGATGATTATAAAACCAGATTTTTAATTGACACTGGTTGTACTGTACATTTAATAATAAAAATTTGTTTAAGAACCTTAGCCTGATGGAGGATCCTTCAAGCATCTTGGCCACAAGCAATTTAGGCCCTTGAAGATGATGAAGAAAAATTGATTTCTTTCCCTATATTCACACAGCAGGCATTAAAAGCAGGCCCTGTGTGTAGGGAGAGCAGGCAATGGTCAAGTTCACCTTGCTGTAAATTCCTGAGCTCTTTCTGTGCCAAGGTTTTGCTAATGCATGACCGGCAGATCATTAATTTGGTATTGTTTTACAATCTTTTGATTAATATACTTTTTACTATTTGATCTTGGAAAAGAGGTCTCTGGTCTGTATGCTGCAGAGCAATGGCCTCAGCTAAGGGAAGTCTTCATAATAGAATCAAGGTGGAGAGGAGAGAAAAGTTTTGAGCTTGATACTGATTTTTTACAATGGCATGATGTGTATAATTTTACTTCATAAATGTAACTAAGTGTGTTTTTGAGGTGAGAGGTGTTCTGAAGTGGGCTGCCTTCCCCAACCCTCTGTGTTTGATGGAGAGTGGCTGGCTCAGAATTACCCCTTTTCTTTACTGTGTTCCCTAATCACTCTTTATATTGTATGGCTTTCCACTATAATATGGTGATTTAAAATTAATATTTCTCTATAGCAGTGGAATTATAAGCGGAATTTCATATAGAACTTCCAGTCACTCTAAGGAGAACCAAACCTTGCCCTTGCATCATGGTATCACTTAAAAGAATAGGTTGTAATGTCCTAGAGATGTCCCTGACCAGCTTGGCTGATCAGAAGCCATGATAGAATGGAATGTATGGAACAAAACCATCAGTAACATATGACAACAGAATAGCGGCAATATCAGTCAAGGGGACAGATTGACATCAATCTGGGAAGACAGAAAAACAATAGGATGGGAGGTATCTGTAAAATTATGAATATACATGAATTCATTTTAATAAAGTTATCTGGTTGGTTGGAAATATTGCAAGAGGGAAGAACTGTTACATTACTTGGTGAAGAACTTAGGGGATTGGTTAATTATTGTCACATGCTATAATTGTACGGTATAAAAGATCTGTGCAGACTGTACCTCATTGCAGTCCTCTCCAGACTTTTTGGAGGACTGACCCTGCATATGCTTGTAAAGAATAAAGGCCTACCTTTTTGCTTTAAGCCTGTGTAATTGATTACTTAAAGGACCCCCAGCAAAGATCCCACCGGAGAAAATAAAACATTCTCCATCAAGCCCCCATACACAGAATGTAATGACTGCATCAGGAGATGTTTTCCGTTCTTGAGGAACAGGCACAGTGCAGTTACTTTGCAAAATGCCAGAGGGTGCCAGAGAGCTTGAACTGAAAAATTGCCTATTTGTTCCAGCATTTAAAGATAATTTAATAAGTGTCACTAAAATAATGGAGCTTGGAGGTAAACTTTTTTTTAGTGACAAAATTTGCCAAGTTTTAGACCAAGGAGAAGTGTGTTGTACTGCAAAATTGAAGAATGGACTTTTGTATTTGGAATATTTTGAAACTATGCATGCAAATACAGCCAAAGAAATCTGTGATGCTGGATGTGTCCATGTTTGACATAAAAGAATGGGACATGCCAGCTTAGCCAGAATCAATGCTCTAGAGAAGGAAAATTTGGCTAGAGGCATTACAATTAGACAGTGTAAATCTACAGAAAAATGTGAATGTTGTATAAAGACAAAAAGTGTGAAACCAAAATTTCCATAGAAAAGTGAAAGGAAAAGCACAAAACCTCTAGAATTAATTCACACAGACCTTTGTGGACCCATGAGAACACCATCACAGGGTGGAAATTTATACATGCTTACTTTCAGAGATGATTACTCGAGGTATACTACAATGTGTCTACTGAGAGAAAAGTCAAGTATTTCAAAAATTGAGGGACTGTATCAAGACTGTGGAACAAATTTGTCAGAAGCCAGAAATTATAAGATCTGACAATGGAGGAGAATTTGTGTCCAGGGCTATGCAAGACTTTCTATGCGAGGAAGGCACAGAGCACCAGACTACTGTTGTTTATACTCCAGAATAAAATGGGGCAGCAGAACACATGAACTGGACTCTTGGACAGATGATTCATTCCTTATTGGAAGATGCACAGTTACCACAGAAGTACTGGGGGACAGCAGCAGTTACTGCCACCTACCTGCAGAACCAACTTCCGGCAGCTGCAACCAACAAAACACCTTTCAAGCTATGGCATGATCAGACACCAAACGTGTCTCACCTTCGTGCATTCAGCTGTAAGGCCTTTGTGCACACCCCAAAACAAAAGAGGTCAAGATTTGACAACACTGCCAAGGAAGTAATATTCATTGGATATTCTTCAATGCAGAAGGGATACCGAGTCATAGATCCCAAAACTGGCGAAGTTGGGAGTATACAGAGCTGTCCACTTTGATAAAGGAAAGTGTGCATACCAACCAGAAGGGGCACCACACCAAACAGATGACAGTGAAATGGAAGAAGAAACCACAGTAATACACTAGCAGAGGAAGGCGAGGAGTCTGAGCCAGAAAAGGCATCAGAGGCAGAAGGGGCAGCCGAAGCACCAGCACCCAGACACTCTGAATGCAACAACAAAGGTGTATGTTGAGCCCCAGCTCTCCTAGGGGGATCAGGGAGGGGAGTCAGCCGAGCCCCAGCCTCCTCAGATAGAGCGGGGGGGGGGGGAAATCAGAGGTAGATGAGACTTTAGAGGACAATGAGGGAGTAGTTGACAGCCTGTCAGTCCCCACAGACAGTTCTACCGCCGAAACAGACTTCGCTCCACCTACAGATGCCCCAACAGAGCCGTTGGGGGATGACCAGGCGGGCATGCCAGCCCCACCCCCCCAGGATTCCCCACCTGGCACTTCAAACGCTTTCCTGCCTCCTGAGGCATCTATCGAGCCTGTACTGTCAGATGAGCCGGCGGAGGCTCGCCCCTCCTCGCCCTGCATGAGATGCCGCAAGAAGGTGGGACTTCGAAGGAGTCAGAGATTGCGGGCAAAGACCTTCCCTACTTCAGGGGGCGCCTTCCTGACCCGGTTGCTGAGTCAACTTTCTTCACACGCTGCAGAGTACGCCTAGGTAGCTTAGTTAGGGACAGTAGTGAGTTAGCATAGCTAGGTCTATGAAATGCATTGCCTTTGATGTTACTCTAATAAAACAAGAATTAATTCCAGTCTCGCCTCCGTTTTGTGACTCGCACTCTGGACAGGACAGCATACCACCAGAAAGACTTGCTTACCTTGTGAGAGATGAACTTCCAGAGCCAGAGACCTGGAAACAGATTGAAGCCTTACCCAAAGCTGAAGCTGAGAGGTGGAGGCAGGCAGCCAAGGAAGAGCTGGAAGCTCTACACAAGAATAACACTTGGACACTGACCAAGCTTCCTCAAGGAAGGAAAGCTGTAGGCTGCAAGTGTATATTTAAGAAAAAGCCAGATGCTGAAGGAAATGTTGAGAGATACAAGGCAAGACTAGTAGTCAAAGGATACTCTCAAAAGTATGGACAAGACTACTATCAAACACACTACTATCAGAACTCTTCTGAGCGTTGCTGCTAACAAGAAAATGCAGGTAGAGCACATGGATATAAAAACAGCATTCTTGCAAGAAGAAATAGAAGAGGAAATCTACATGCAACAGCCACCAGGGTTTGAAGTTCCAGGAAACGAAACCCTAGTGTGTAAACTTCACAAATTCATCTATGGACTTAAACAGGTTACCAGAACCTGGAATGAGAAACTAAGAAAAATGCTCTTGAAGGAAGGCTTTGTCCAAGGCAGAGCAGAGCCATGTCTGTACAGTAGATTCAAGAACAACAGATGGATTTACTTACTGATTTACATTGGTGATCTACTGTTGGCTTATCAAGACCCACTGGACAAGCAACAACTAGTGAATAATCTCAACAAAGAGGTTGAAGTGAAGTGCCTAGGTGATGTCACTCACTACCTTGGAATACAAATTGAAAGAGAAGATGATGGATTCTTCTTGCTGAGTCAAAGACAAAAGATCCAAGACCTCGAGAGTCTAGGACTGAAGAATACACATCCAGCACCTACTCCAATGGAAGTGGGATACCTGAAACTGGACCACAAGAAACAACCATGGGAAGGCCATGAGAGCTACAGACAAGCCATTGGAAAACTTCTGTATATCAGCACTATTACCAGGCCAGATGTGGCATAAGCAGTGGGATATCTATGCAGAAAAACCAGCTCGCCAACCAAGAAAGACTGGGAAGCAATCAAGAGAGTGGTGATATATCTGAAGGGCACTGCTACCACCATGAAACTGAAGTTACCGGCTACCTGAGATCCCAAACTAGTGGAATATGCAGATGCTGATTGGGCTGAAGATACTACAGATCAAAAATCCACTAGCGGAAACATCTTCTACTATGGAAATTCTGTGATCAGCTAGGCAAGTAAGAAACAAGAGACTGTAGCTCTCTCTTCCACAGAAGCAGAGTATGTGTCAGCTTCTGAAGCTAGCAGACAGTTGACATGGCTACTTGAACTGTACAAAGATTTAGGCATCTCTATACCTGGGTCTGTCATGATGTGTGAAGACAACCAAGGATGCATCAGACTCATGGAGTCAGATCCATACATAGATGTGAAGCACTATTTCATTAGAGATACCTACCCCAGAGGACTATTCAAGATGTCCAATGGAAGACATGACTGCAGACGCTCTGATGAAGGCGTTGGGCAAAGTCAGATACTGCAAGCTGCAAGACAAGATGAACCTTGTGGGCTGAATCAAACACTCGTTGAGAAGAGGTATTGGAAGTAGGGCAACAGCAACTCCTGTTTGGGTTCTTTTGTTTGTATTCCAGAAGGAAGATAGAGTCAGGGTCCTCCAGCTGGCTAGGCTTGCCTACCTTTACCTGTGCTTTTCTCTATCTAACTTCCTTCTGTTGTAATCTGATATGCTCATGGAAGCTGACCTGCCCCTCCTTCCTTTGTCTTCTTCTTCGACTGTCCAAGGAGAGAGGAGACATCTTTGTCTTTGCTCTCCCTCCTGAGCCATGATGGCAATACCCAAGTCTGGGCATTGTGCCTCCAACTTAGTTAGTTAGAACTAGATATGCCTTTCCTGTCTACTCTGTATTTCTATAAATAAAGTAGCTTTTCTTATTTTACTAAGTCTTAAGTCTCAGTGATCTAAATGCAGGGTAAAAGCCTTCTTCTAAGATAAATACACACACTGGCACATGCAGCTCAGACCACTAAGTATCTCTGCATATATATATACACATATTTCCATAACATTCTGATTATCTCAAAGAATTTCAAGGTGGACAGAATTAGGAAGAGAATGCATCCAGGGGGCCACAAATGTGAAGAGGTAGGGAAGTCCCTATACCCTTGCTGTCACCAACTCTGAGCCATGGAGGGAGGTGAGGGCTCATGCCTGTTGTGCTGAGACTCTGAAAGCAGTCTCCCTAATCTCCTGTTTGGCAACTGATTCTGCCTATGTAGTAAGGTAACAGCCCTAAACATGTGACAATCTGTCTGCTGGAAGCCCAAAACACATCATTCACCTAGCAGATACTATGTTGAAGAATTGCCCTTGTGCAAAAAGAGCCAAAGATGAGCCCATGTGTGGCCTTAAGCAGCAGCTATCGGGAAAGTACCACAGACTCAGTTTGAAAGGCCCCAGAGTTCACAAATGGACTATATATCTGTGGTTCATGAACCTGGTTAAAATTCACTTCTCTTTCTCTCTCTCAGAAATCCCCCCCCCAAGAAAATGGCAGTTAGTGACATCCATTGAGTTGAAATGAAGGTCTGGCTGAATATCCTGATTGAATAAAGTCTAGTGGGCTAAAAATGTTCAATCTCATACAAAATCAACAATAATGTGCCATTATTACAGTATTTGACTGGAAGATCACATTTCACGTCGACATCATTGCAATTTATCCTAACTGTGCATTCATTGTGTCTTCCCAGTAACATCAGCAGATACTGGTTTTGGTGTACTGTTCAACTGCAGATCTCAACATCAATCCCACTAGGAAAAATTGCCTCATCTTTAAAAACCAGCAGGCTATTTTCAGTTATCTCACTGATAAATAAATGGGATAGATAGGTAAGAGGGATTTGCTGGTTTTTGGCAAAACTGAAGTAGTAAGTCAGGTCTTCAGACATCCTCCCCTTCCCACCCCCCACAAACCAGGAAATATTGAGAGAGGTGGTAATAGCCACTTACTCTGTTTCCAGGCATATTCTGCAGCTTTGGGGGCTGTCAACATGGCAAAAGGATGCAGTGAGAGATTACAAGGATGAATCCAGTGGCCCTGCAGATTAAATGAAATCACACATAAATGGATATCTAAACGTTTCCATATATAATTTGATCATATAGTTTCATTATGGTAGCAAATAAAATGCATAGATGGCGCATGCAATGTGTGTGTGGCTACAATATTACACATTGTGTAATTAACATGCTGTTATTATGGGAAGAAAGCAGAGTGAAAATGTTTGGTGTCAGGGTGACAGCACAGTATTGTAAATCACTTGTATGTGCCCTTTAATAAGCATTGTTTATAATTCTAGTCCATCACTTCTGCCTTTCCTCTTTATAATATCTTATCAGGACTGATTTCCTCTGTTGCATTGCTCTTATTTTATTTAGAATCTTGTTAGGATTCAATTGACATGGCAACTAATTCCAGGATACAGACTATGGTACCTTCTGAATTTTCACTTGGCATTCCTTGAAATGTAGCCAATTTTTCTCCAATCTATAGTTGAGCACAGTAATGCTGTTTGTACACTAGATGGCAGTCTATGAATGCTTCCAAGAGCAGCTCCAATCCTTGATCTTTCACTGTAAACTGCAAGCAGAATTGGGACTGACTTCCCATTATAATTGGGAGTATTATACTTTTTTCTGCATCTACATTCTATCACCTGTCCATGCTAATGGGTGAGATATGGCTGTGAGGGCAGGTAAGGGACAATTCACTTGAGCAGCCATTTTAAAAACATTTTTGATCAGTTGCTATTTTTTAATCAATTATTTAAATTTGCAGGTAAGCATTTATTTAAGGGCAATTTCCCAGTTTCTTACAAGACAGTATGTTGGGGCAAAAGGGTGGGGGAATGTACACATTATTAAAATGTCTGGAAAGGCAGGATTTAAATAGTTTGAAACTTAGTGTTATAATACTCTTTCATTTAAGTGCTATCACACAAATATTTTAATATATTTTAAAAAGTAGCTATAAAAACTGTTTTATTTATTTATATTATTTATTAATTAAATTTATATCCCGCCCCATAGCCGAAGCTCTCTGGGCAGACAAAGAACCAATATACAATTAAAACCATATGATAAACAACTTTAAAATAGATCAATTATATCAAAAATCAAAACATAATTGTTTTGTGCTCATTTAAAGGATAATAGTGAGGGTGTGCTGAATGGTGATAGGGTTACCTGGCCAATACATCACCATACACCACCCTGCCAAAACCATGCCTCTAGGACAGGGGTAGGGACATTTGGCTCTCCAGAACTACAACTCCCATCAGCCCCAGCAAGCATGGCCAATAGTCTGAGATTATGGGAGTTGTGGTTCAATAACATCTGGAAGGCCAAAGATTCCTTACCCTTGCACAAGGGAAAAAGAGGAGAGTAGCTCTAAGAACAACCCAGAGTTGTAGAAATTACATTACTATTCTGGTTAAACCAGATTTTCTGGGGAAAACATGGGAGAACCAAGAGTAAAACACAAAAGGACAACACTTTGATCACAATATCATGAAGATATCCTGTGAAAAGTGAGTGGATAGAGCATGGCTATTCCACACTAAAAGCAAAGTATGGATTTACCCAATATTATTAACAAGTATGAATGAACCTATGAACAATTCACAGGGTTAACAGTCCTTTGGGCTGAGAAGGGTGGGGTTTTTTTTGCTTGTGTGGGGCATTGGTATTGTACTCCAAGGACATACAACAGAGTACAGTATACACATCCTGAAAGCCCAACTCTTGAACACACATACCCTTTAAAACCTTTTGGCAGTAAGAGGCAGCCACCATTTGAAGCTGAAGAGTATTGACTGGCAGCCCCAGGAAAAGAGCAGGTGAGGGAACCATATGGGGGTGGGTAGGAGCTCTGAGGATGTGATGGCCACCTCATTGTCACCCCATCTGGCAAGTCCTTTGGTTGGCCATCACAAATACCCCCCTTCAGTCCTAAAGTCAGTGTCTGTGTACTGCCCATTGTTACCAGGAAGAGAAGTAGATAACCCTCATAGTACCAGTTTTAGGAGATGATGGGGATGCTTTCCTGAAAGGGTAAGGGATCTCTACTGTGGATACAGATTAACACAAGCCCTACAGAACCCCATAGTGTTCCGCATTCATTATCCACACACAGAGGCCTACTAATACAGAGTGAGCGCTAGGGAAATAATGAACAAATCTCCTGATAGTATTGTGTTATAATTAATCAGTTTAAAATTCCTGACCAGCTTTGGCCTGAATCATGTCTAGATATAATATACTGCAATTAAAATTCCATTAAAAAAAAGAAACAGAAATAAATAGAAGAAAAATACTGGATCATACTGAGCTGCGTGGTTCAATTTAGTTCTCATATATTCCCCACCACTCCACCTACTGTAGAGAACCTTTCACTATTTAGAGGTTGTGCATAACAGGGATTCCTTCCTCTTCATTGATCTTTGGTTTATTTGCTTTGGACTGGTTTGTCATTACTATATTCAAATGCACAAAAAGGTCTTGAAATGCAAAACAGGTAAAAAGGCATCTAAATCAGCTTCTTTTGTTATAAGTTGGACTTTTTGTGATAAAAATTCCTAAAATAAAAAGGCTGCGTATTCTCAGCTACATGGACAAGAAGGTTACTCATTAGTGTAAATATTTTTAGACACTTCAAATACCAATAATCCAATTTAATAGACTGTTGTTACTTGAAGAGTCTAAAATATTTGTACTAATGTGCAACCAGTAAACACTAATAAGTAACGTATCAAGATGAGAACCAGCTGCATTTTCTTCTTGCCTGCCTAAGGGCACTTCCAGATGGCTCCAAATACAGAGCCTGGAAGAGCTGTTTCTGAATTTCCATTCTCTGCAGTGCAGGCGTAATAAAAATACTAGCATTTATATAGTGTTGTAAGATTGCGCAAAGCACTTCATGTGCATGATATTGTGGGGGAATGAACTGTATATAGTTCTGTGGTAAAGAACATGCATTGCGTGCAGAAGTTCCCAGCTTCAAATTCTGACCTCCAGGTTTTCCTTGTTTGCTTTTTGGACACAAATCGCATAATCTTTCAGACCCACAAAAAGGATTACATGATTGGTGGCATCTTCATGCCGTATTCCCCAACACGAAAATTCCTCTGAGCACCGAAACAATTATGTGAAATGGAAAGTGATGGGAAAAGATATGAGATCACGAAATGCACTTGATGATTCTTTAGTTAATTCAATTAACAAGGAAAAAATGATATGGCATGGAATATTGAAAATAATAGTAGATGCTATTCTATTCTGCGCCAAAAATAATATTGCTCTTAGAGGTTCAAATGAAATAATTGGAGATCCAAATTGCGGAATTTTTAAAAATTTAATTGAATTTGCTAGCCATAATAATACTACTTTAAAAGAAAGTATTGAAAAACAAAGAAAGGTTCCGTTTCATATTTTTCACCCATTATTCAAAATGAAATAATAAAACTGATTGGTGATAAAAGTAGAAATGAAATCATATGCAGAATTAAGAAAGCAAAGTACTACACAATTTTATTCAACTGCACTCCTGATGTCTCAAGGAAAGAACAAATGAGTCAAATGATAAGATACGTCCATGTTGTTGACACTAATGGTAAGGTGATGATCGAAGAAAGCTGCATCAACTTCATTCAATCACATGAAAAACAAGGAGAAGGTTTAACGACTGAAATTTTAAATAAACTAGAAGCTGATAAACTGGATATTCATGATGCCAGAGGACAAGGATATGACAACAGTGCCAATATGGCTGGCAAATACAAGGGAGTAAGAGCACGTATTTTGGAAATTAATAATTTGGCTCTATTTGTACCTTGCGCAGCTCATAATCTAAATTTAGCTGGTGTCCACGCTGCATCTACAACGCCAGAAATGATCACTTTTTTTGGTACTGTGCAGAGATTATTTAATTTTTTCTCGTCCTCAACAACATGATGGGAAATTTTAATGAAGTCTTTAAAATTGTCACTTAAAAGTTTTTCTGATACAAGGTGGTCATCAAAGGCCAATGCAATAAAGTCACTATGTTTACAATTATCCGAAGTAAAGAAAGGACTGGAAACGATTGCAAATGATTGATCAAATTCGGAAGCTGTATCAAATGCAAAAAGTTAAGAAAATGGAAATACATGAAGCACCGGATGAAGGAATTAGCATGACACCCGAAGAATTATTTAAAATGCAAGTTTACAGCGTTTTTGACACTCTATTGTCTCAAATAGATTGGCGTTATGAGCAACTGAGAACTATCTGTGATGATTTTTGCTTTCTCTATGGCTCGGTTTAGAATTGATGAGCGTTGCTGATTTACAAAAATCGGCTGCAGATCTCACTATTAAGTATAGCAAAGATTTAAATATGTACGAGCTTGTGATGCGTCCTTCCCTGGCTCTCCCTGTCAGGTTCCTACCTGCTCGTGGTTACTGCCTGTCTCTAGGCACCACCAGGGACTCCACCAGTCCGGACCGCACTCTCTTATGGTTTACCTATCCGCTCTAGCACAGATCTCAACAAATCCCCCTGCTAGGCAACCACCAGTAACGTCCCAATACTAGTATTCCCAGAGACTCTGAATACTGGTATTGTTATTCTCTTCACCGCTGCCACCATTTGTTACAGTTCCCCTTCAGCCTTGGTCATTACCTTACCCTCCCTTCTGGTCTGTGAAACCCCAGCCAAGGATCAGGCCTTTGGTAAACCAAATTAAGTATTTATTAAAGATAACAAAGCTAACAAGATTAACAAGATTTCTTCTTAAGGCACATAAGCATATGGTTTTACTCAATACTAATCTGAACTCCACCCCCCTCCTTCTTCACTCTCTCCTGGCAAACAACTCTCTCAAACCCCACCAAGCAATCCACTCTTTCTCTTCTCCCCCCAGATTCCACAATTCACCACCTCACATTCACCCAGATTTACCTGTCATCCTTTCATTTATACTGTCAGCCATTTTAAACATTCAGCCAATCATCAAGCATTCTATTGCCCATTCACTCCCCCTCCTCTTTCACTACTTACCATGTATACTCTAAACAACCAGCACTTACCATATATACACTAATATATAGGAACATCACAGAGCTCACATGTGAAATTGAAAGCTTTACGTTTGAAGCCTCGACACTGATACAAAACATTAAAACTGCAACTCCGCTTGATATTCTACAGGCTCTTCATGACTTTGGATTGAGTCATATCCGAATATCAATGTTGCTCTCCGAATATTTCTCACTCTTCCCGTTTCTACTGCTTCGTGTGAGAGAAATTTTAGCAAGTTAAAATTAATTAAGAATTATTTAAGATCGACTATTGGACAAGAATGATTATCCAATCTTTCCATAATTTTGATTGAATATAATATTGTTAAAGATATTAATTATGATGATGTAATCAATGAATTTGCTGAAATGAAAGCCAGAAAAGAGCAATTAAAATAATTATTTTCATTTATAAATACATGTGAATGATCTTGTATATTTCTTGTGTACACAAAAATTATTTATAAACAATTGTTATATCGTATTTGTTTTATTATTATTTACCCCCCCCCAAAAAAAATTAAGGAGCCCAAAAATAAAACCTTGCACAGGGCACATGAAAAGCTAGTTACGGCACTGACCAGGAGTGCTTTGTCCCCCTCCAGAAAGAATGGAGAAAAAGTAAAGTGCTGAACTGGAGGACATTGATATGAAGTTGGTGGAGGAGGAGGCAAAGATCTGCAGCCTTCCTCCCCGCTCCGGGACCTGCCTCCAATACCTCTACTATTTAAGAGACAAAAATTGGGATATGCCCATAATAATCCTGTTCTCACACTAAGGATCACTGGCCAAACCCAGTGGGGGGCCCCATTATTGCTGAAGGCTTCCTCTAGTTTCTACACGCAGTATTTATTTACTCTGCAATTACCTATCTTCCAAAGATTTAAAAGTGTATGTGGTTAATACATAAACTAAGAAAACATAATTGTACTACAATCAGTTACTGGTAATTCAGCAGCTGCCGTGTTTGGAATGGTAGGCTGTGCACAGCATGGTGCCTTAGTGATCATGCATGAGCATTTACATTCATACTGGGCTGAATAATATCCCCTGGCATTTATTTATTTATTTTAAAAATTATACCCTGCTTTTCACTGCATCAAAGCATTTTACAAAAAAAAATACAATATGCAAAACTTAGAACATTCCTCAAAGAACTTTCATGGCAGCATTCACCTCTGCAAAAATATGTGTGGGACATTAGTCAATCTTTGGGGAGAATGCTAAATTCTAAGACCTTCCACATGCAAGGGATTTTGATCTTCAGTTCAGGGATGGGGAACCTGTGGCCCTCTAGATCTTGTTGGATTACAGTGTCCATCATCCGTAGCTATTGGCCACAAGAGCAGGGGCTGATGAAAGGAAGTCCAACATCTGCAAGGCCACAAGTTCTCCATTCCAGCTTTAATATGACGTGCCAAGTATTCTGCTCTCCTCCCCCCCCCACACTTTTACTTTGAAAAACAGGGGTTTTTTTGCTGCTGGAAGTGGTAGCTCAAGATGCTGTGCAGCTTTCTGTGGAGTTCCTAAACAAACTCCTCATGGAAACAATGAGGATATGTCATGTTCCTGTATCACATTCTATTCAGGAACTCTAATGTTTAAGAGACAAAAATTAGGACAAGCTTGTAACCATTCTATTATCATACTAAGGATCAATGGTCAAGCCCCTGAAACCACCGGGTTACTGCATGGCAACCTGAGCCACTGCCTGCAGCAGTGAAAAGGCTTCCCCCCACCCCAAAGTAAAAGGAAGGGATGAAGGGAAGAAAACTCTTGAACAGAAATTCCTTGAACAAAATACTACATACTGTATACAGAGCTCAAATTTTCTTAGTTGCTACAGAAAATTTTGCAACCCTCAATGTAATAATAAAAACTTGCCTTCAAGAAATATGCATATAAAAGAAAATGTAATTCATTGATGTGTTAACATCTTCATTCTTGGGACTCACAGACACAATATTTTCTATTAAAACAAACAGTATTTAAACAATACTAATGGTAATGGTCACCAGCTTGGATGGCTTTAAAAGAAGATTAGACAAATTCATGGAGGACAGGGCTATCAATGGCTACTAGCCATGATGGCTGTGCTCTGCCACCCTAGTCAGAGGCAGCATGCTTCTGAAAACCAGTTGCCGTAAGCCTCAGGAGGGGAGAGTGTTCTTGCACTCGGGTCCTGCTTGCGGGCTTCCCCCAGGCACCTGGTTGGCCACTGTGAGAACAGGATGCTGGACTAGATGGGCCACTGGCCTGATCCAGCAGGCTCTTCTTATGTTCTTATGTTCAAAGGGGTATACCATTAGCATTCCAGCATAAGATGATAAAATCATAGCTTCTCTCTCAATTCGGCTGGGATAGATGTATCGGCGATGTAATGGTAGTTTCCTGTCCAGATTAAATCAGAAAAAAAGTAACACGTAGGTTTACCTAACAAATTATAAGTAATCTACTGTGCTTTTCACACTCGTGTGATGAAGTTTAAGACAAAGGAATCCAAGCTCAAATTCTTCCTAGGCTTAGAGTACAGTCTTAACTCCAGCTGCTGCCTGGCGGGTCTGAACAGAGTGGTGGGGCCACTGCCACATCTGCAGCCCTGGTATGCACTGTGGCTGGGACAGAAGGTAGGTGAGAGACAGATAGCTGCACAGCCTGGAGTTGCTGCATCTATTAGGCCCAATGCCATCACTTTACAGCAGCAGAGCCAACTTGGGATCCAACAGACCCTAGGCTTGCTCAGCCCCTCCTTGCTCTCAGAACACTCCACTTTGGGCCTTTCTGCTGGCTGCCGCCCCACAAAATCAATGGTGGCAGGGGGAGATCCATGGCAATGGAGTGATGCCACTGTCACTCTGCAGGCAGCAGCCTGCAGAGCGGAGGAGACCTCTGACACCCCCTACCCTCTCACAGACTGGCACCAAGACGTTTTGGGTTGCTCTGCCCAGGATCCCATTTAAGCTTTTTAAAAAAGAAGAGTGGCTATAGAATTGTGGTTTATGTTCCAGAGATATAGTGTTTTGGAATAATGGAGCTATAATGTTTCTGTTTGGATCTTTGGAATAAGGATTGTTCATTATGTTTTATGGATCTAAAAGGTTATGGAATATGAGGCAATCACTTATGACTCTAGATCCCATAATGAAATCTGGGAATCTATGTGAGCCACAGGTTCGGATTCATGTAGATATGTCTCTCAACACAATATTGGCCAGCTTCACATCACAAATGTGATGTAAGAATGAATAAGATGACCCTTATCATTTAATACAAACCCAAATTAATCTATACTACCAACATGTGTGGGCATGATTCCATTCAGATGAATAGAATTTAACAGGCTTAAACTTAAGTTCTTAAGTGGGTCGTAGATTAAACATCCAGCTCCAGCTTTGCTATGCAAATTAATGGCTTCACTACAAGATCAAGATCTTTGTTTTTCCTTACACTTACATTTTTTCTTTTTCCCAAGGCATTTGGGCTTCTGAATCACTGAGCCAAGGTAAAGCAACATTTATAGCCAAGTCATAGTGAGCCTGGGGGAGAAAAGAAGATGTTTAAAAACTTGGTGTCAAACAACATAATTTCTTTGCACCACAGTTGAGTAGAGCTGAAACATGTTACATGTGTGGTGGTGTTGACTCATAGGGCTTGCATTGCGTTTTGTATACTCTTTCATCACCTTGACCACCTATTCCTGAAAAAAAAACTTAGCACAGCTCAAGCATGTGTGGTGTTGTTGACTTACAGGGTCTCTGTCATCTTTGTTAACTTGTTCATTGCTTATTCTACAAAGAGAGCTTCTGCCAGGCAGCTTTTTGCTGCATTGGTTCACTGCATTTGTGCAAAAAATGAAATGGAAATAGGGCCAAATACAATACTTGAGGAAAAGAGCGACATTTCCCCTCCTCAATTTGCAGGCTGCCAGGCCAACAAATATGCCTCACCCCTGATGTGGACTGGCAGGGGCAGACAAGAAAACAGCATGGTCTAAAGGCACATATGGAGCACAGAGGTTGCATTAGCACTAGGTGCACATCCAACCCACCCACTACGCTCAACATCAAAGGCCCTCCTCCGGGTGCCTACTCTGAGGGAAGCTGGGAGGATGGCAACAAGGGAGAGGGTCTTCTCAGTGGTGGCCCTCAAATTATGGAATGATCTCTCTGACGAGGTGCACCTGGCGCCAACACTGTTACCTTTTTGACACCAGGTCAAGACTCTCCTCTTCTCCCAGGCATTTTCGCATGTGTTTTTAAATTGCTTTTTTAAAAATGTGTTTTTTAAATGTGTATATTTGTTTTTAATGTTTTTAATTGTTGTAAACTGCCCAGAGAGCTTCAGCTATGGGACGGTATACAAATGCAATAAATAAATAAATAAACAACCCCCCTTCACATTTGAAGATGATGCTTATTGTGAACTGCCGTCAGAGCCACTTAGCTGAAAGGCAGTATACAGAGAAGATTAGACAAATTCATGGAGAATAAGGCTATCAACTGGCAAAGGTGTTGCCAGATACAGGGCCATGGCACAAATTCGCTTATGCTAATTTATATCTATAGATGCACATTTAGGTTTCTGAGCAAATTAAAATGATGGGTCATGGGATCTCAACAACACTACCCTTTCAGCACATCCAGCAGCTCTATAAGCAAATTTAAAATTTAAAAAGTGTAAAAAGTTGGGTGGGGGGAGTAAGGAGCAGGAGATCCAGGCCCACCTGAAAAAAACCTGGGCCACCCACTAACAATAACCCTGTAAATGGCAATGAGTCATGATGGCCATGTGCTACCTCCATGACCAGAGGCAGTCACTGGGGAACAACAGCAGGAGAGGGCTATTGCTGTCATACCCTGATGGTGGATTGCCCAGAGGTATCCGGTTGGCTACTGTGGGAAACAGAATGCTAGACTAGATAGGTCTTTGCTCTGATCTAGCAGAGCTCTTCTTAAGTTCTTGAACACTAAAAATAAATGCAGATAAAATGTTTTGACTACAGCCCAAACCCAAACGTTAACCATTTTACACAGCAGATGCCCAACTAAAGTCTGGAAGATGGTTCTCAGGTTTTCTGTATAATTTACATCTTCAGTGTTTCTGACAATTTATATGTCTACCAGCAGACTAAATGGACTTGGCCGTCAATGTGATCACAATTACAGTGACACAGCACAACTGAAAGAACACACCAGCTTGGTCATCACATGGCAACCACAATAACCAAATAAGCTGATGACATTTTTTAAAAAAATCTTGTTAAATTTAAAAGCCGGAACATTGATTTCTCTTCCCAGTGATACAGCCTGATGTCTGTCAGCACTTCTTTCTTTGTCTTTTTAAATACCCAGTTTTTTCCTGCAAAGTGGTTACTCATTTAGCTTGTTATAACATCTTCAGCTCAGCACTGCCCTGCAATAAACTAGTATAACCTCTCATCAGAAGACAGATAAGTCTGACAGGAATCCTAACAAGCACTGACAATAAATAATCTGAAGGAAGTAAAGATCCACAATCTAGGTTCCTTAGTGTCAGGCTGGGCAGTAGGAAGCAGTCAGAGGGGATGCAGGAGTTTTGCCAGAGAGTCAGAGCCAAAGAACACACCTGAACATATTAAGAGCCAGGAAAACCATTATTGTTTGGGGATATTCTCAGCCCCAACAGTAAGACTTTTGTATACTGTCTTGACTAAGAGCACTCAACAACCAGCTGTGGTAAGCCTCAAGTAGCCTTCCTTAACCTGGTACCCTCAAGATGCTGTAGGACTACAACTCCTATCAGGCTAATGGTCAGAGATGATGGAATTGTAGTCCAGCAACATCTGGAAGGCCACAGATTCTCCATCTACAACTTGCATTATCACTGGCCCTAGGTGGGCATCAGCTGGCCTACATCTTGAGAATACTTCACTTCCAAAGAGTCTCCAAACCATAGTTTTGTGGCTCATCAAATGGGGCAGTTGCAGAGTTTCCAGCTGTAACTCAAGTGGCTCCAATTGGTAAAGACTGCAGATATAGCTATTATGTATTAAATGACCTCTCCCTCTTGTTTCTTCTCCTTTTGGTAACCAACAGCAAGCACTTTTAATATTGTCTTAAAGCAGGATATTTCTTGTAGGAATATAGGAAGCTACCTTATACTTAATCAGACCAGTTCAAGCTCAGTACTGTCTACACCAGCGGTTCCTAGTTTTTTCCCCTGTGGACCACTTGAAAATTGTAGAGGATCTTGGTGGACCACTTAATAATTTTTCAGCCTTTTGTAGCAATTGTTACGCACTGTGCATGATGCTGTATGATTTTTATTGTATCTTTATTACTTCTTTTATTTCTTATATTGTATTTTATTGTATTACAATTTGCATTCTATAGAATTCAAATTGTAATAGAATAAAAGAAATAAAAGACTCAATAAAAATAAAATTAAACATCAATATGAATATTTAATGTGGACCACCTGAATGAAGCTCACAGACTACTGGTGGTCCATGGACCACAGTTTGAGGGGCCCTGGTCTACACTGACTGGGAAGGAACGGTTTGTTCTTACTGTAAACGGTGTTTCTTCATGGATGACAAGAGGTCTCCAAGTGGTAATGTAGCTCCCCCTACAGCTCAGAGACAGGAAACGCTTCAGTGAAGATTTCTAGCTCTTCCCCTCGCTGAGGCTCAGTTTCATTTCTTGACGAGCTCCTGCCATCAGCCTCAGTAGCAAACTCAATAATGAGAACATAACACATGAAACAGAACAGCAAACGAACTTGACAGAGAACAATGTGCTAGAAATTAATCAACTGGACAATGAAAATTAGCGGAGAAGTCGTGGCATTCAGTGACGCAGTCCAAGCCAGCAAACAAGACAGCAAGGCCTTGGAGACTTCTTGTCATCCATGAAAAAACACCATTTACGGTAAGAACAAACTGTTCCTTCTCTCATGGATGACAGAGGTCTCCAAGTGGGATGTACTAAAGCTGCAACCTAGGGTGGGTCAGATGGAGGCAGGACCTGCTGCGGAACCCTGCGGCCAACAGAAGCTGCTACTGATGCATATAGGTCGATTTTGTAGTGTCTCATGAAAGTGCTAGGAGAGGCCCAAGTGGCCGCTCTAAAGATATCTGCTATCGGGGCATTGGTGGAAAAAGCCACTGATGTAGCAGATGATCTAGTAGAATGTGTTTTAATGTGTAATGGTGAAGGCAAGCGTAGCACTTCGTATGCTAAGGAAATGCAAGCTCTAATCCACCGAGCTAAGGGTAGCGCTTGACACCTTCTTTCCTATATTAGCAGGATGGAAAGCTACAAATAGAGAATCAGACCTCCTAAATGAATTAGTTCTATCAATATAAAATTTTAGTGCCCGTCTGATGTCTAGCGAGTGCCATGCCTTTTCCCTGGGGTGGGCAGAAAGAGGTAGAATTATTTCCTGTTGCCCATGGAAAGCTGGGTTCACTTTGGGTATAAAGGCTGGGTTAGTTCGCAGCACCACCCTGTCGCTATGGAAAACACACAGGTGTCTCTTGACCAAAAGTGCCTGCAGTTCAGAGACCCTGAGTGCCACTATAATAGCCACCAGAAAGAGTGATTTGAAAGAGAATTTTCAAAGGAACGGATTTTAGTGGCTCGAATGGAGGCTTTTGCAAGGCAGAGAACATGGTGTGAAGACTCCAAGATGGAAGGCGATGTAGAACTGGGGGGGCTGAGGGCCACGGCTCCATTTAGGAATCTTTTGATAAGTGGATGGGAAGCAATGGATACAGCACCCTGTACTTGCAAAATAGATGATAAGGCTGACGGCCATCTCTTCAATATGTTAGGCCGCATGCCCACCTGAAGGCCGTCTTGCAGAAATAATAGTACGTCCAAAACCCCAGCTAACTCTGGACAGGTGCCTTGCTTATTGCACTAGACAGAGAAAGCCTTCCATGTACTCTGGTAGCTACGAATGGTCAAAGGTTGTCTTGCCACTAAGATGGTATTCACTACTGCTGGAGAAATTCCAGATGTTAGTAGTCTGCTGCGCTCAATTTCCATGTGGTCAACCAAAGCCATTGAGGATCTGGGTGGAGAAGAGGACCCTGATGGAGCAGGTCCAGACGCACCGGGAGATTGAACTGCAGCGCCTTCACTAGTTGCATGATGTCCGAGAACCAGGGGCACCTTGGCCAATAAGGGGCTATCAGCATACCTGAGCCTTCTCTGCTCGAATCTTTTTTAATACACTGGACAACGGTGGAGTTGGAGGAAATGCATAGAGTAGACCCTTCAGCCAAGGAACTACAAGGGCATCCTGCTCCTCTGCCCCACAACTTTGGAAGTGAGAGGAAAAACCGCTGCTTCTGATGGTTCATCCTGGAGGCGAACAGGTCTACTTTGAACTTGCCAAACTTTACTCAAAGAGAGTGGAAGACCTCCCTGTTGAAGGCCCATTCCCCTAGGAAGAGTTGCTGTCAGCTCAGCCAATCTGCCGTGATGTTCAAGTGGCCCTGAATGTATTCCGGGGTGACTGACCAAGTGTGTTGTTCCGCCCACGACAGCATCGTCATTGCCTATGAGTGCAGCACTATTGAACGAGTACTTCCTTGTTTGTTCAAGTGGGCCCAAATTGTCATGTTGTCAGTGTGTATTAATACATCTGGAAACCTGATGGTGTCCACAAAGTGCTGGAGGGCCAGATGTGCTGCCCGTAGTTCCAGCCAGTTGTTGCATCTGCACACCTCCAGTGGCGACCATAGTCCTTGAACGTACTGTCCCTGGCAATGGGCGCACCATCCCTCAAGGCTTGCATCGGTGGTGATGACTGATAGAGGCAGATCCTGGAGAGACACTCCCTTTTCTAGGTTTCTTGCTACCATCCACCAATAAAGGGAATGCTTGACTTGACGGGAAAGAAGCACATAACGATGGTTGCAGTGTGCAACTACTTCTTGGTAACAGAGAAGCAGCCATTGAAGCGGCTGAGAGTGCAACTGAGCCCAGGAGTTAATCCCTATTGCCAATGCCATCATGCCTAGCAACTTTGTGAGCACCATGACGTCTGCTGACCGCACTTGAGTCAATGCAAAGGCTGAGGTTGTGATCTTCTGAATTCTCTCTGGTGACAGGGAGATGGATCGCCAGACTGTGTCCAATCTTGCTCCTAAGTATATTAACTGCTGAGATGGACTGAGGTGACTCTTTTGAAAGTTCACCAAGAAGTCATGGTCCTTCAGGTGTGCTGGTGTTATTTTGACAGCTTCCCGAGCCCGATGAGCAGAACTGGTCCGAATCAGGTTGTCTAGGTAAGGATATATATGCAGACTCTGCAGGCAAAGACCGGCCACCAATGTCACCATCACCTTGGTGAAGATTATTTATTTATTTATTTATTTATTAAATTTATATACCGCCCGACTAGCGATAGCTCTCTGGGCGGTGAACATAAAATAGTATAAAAATACAATGAATAACAAAATAATATTAAAATACAATCAACAATACAATAAACATTTTTAAAATTAGATCAATGTAACTTAAAATGCTTCAGAGAATAGGAAGGTTTTGACCTGGCGCCGGAAGGAAAGCAGAGTCGGCGCCAGGCGTACTTCCTCAGGGAGACTGTTCCATAGTTCGGGGGCCACCACTGAGAAGGCCCTAGATCTTGTCATCACCCTCCGGGCCTCCCTGTGAGTTGGAACCCGGAGGAGGGCCTTCGTAGCAGAACGTAGTGCACGGGCCGGTTCATATCGGAAGAGGCGTTCCGCAAGGTATTCGTGGCGCTGAGGCCAGGCCAAAGGGTAGGGTTTTGAATTGAAAATGACTTCCATTGTAGTAGAAGCGTAGCAGTCGCCTGTGCGTTGTAAATATGGGTATGTGTAGATAGGCTTCTCTCAAGTCCACCAATGCGAGAAAGTCCTGGGGTTGGAGTGCTTCCCTTATGGACATAAGAGTTTTCATCCTGAATTTCTGTGGAATGACAAATTGGTTTAGGAATTTGAGGTCAAGTACCATGTGCCAGGATCTGTCCTTCTTCCCAACCAAGAAGAAGACTGAGTAAAGCCCTGAGAAAAACTCGCTTGAGGGCACCTCCTCTATTGCAGAGATGTCTAAGAGATGGCAAATTTCATTTGAGATGGCCTGCTGCTTCACTGCAGACTTGGCAACGGGTGAAGGAAGAAACCTGCCATGCGGATACTCCATCAGCTCTATCTTGTACTCCTCTTTGACTATCTTTAAAACCCACTTGTCCTGGGGAGTGTCCTGCCATCAATGGGATAATTGGCTTAGTCTTCCCCCTCACTGGTGGTATCACTGCTGAGTCAGAAACACTGATGGTTCTGACGCCCCTGCCGCATCTGATTTGAAGAAGCCCTGGAGAAAGGAGCTTGTTGAGTCTTCTGTTGGAATCTCTGTCTGTTCCAAGAGGGGCGGCTACTTCTGAAGTCACAACCTTGCCCCGCAAATCTGGAGCCATGAAAGGACTGATAGGATTGAAAGGAGATGAGGGGGCACCTATACGTATGTCTATCATCTCATTTCTGTGAAGGCATCATCTTCTTTTTGTCTTAGTCTCTAGTAGGATGTCCTTCTGAACAACTTTGAACCTAATAAAGGGATTGAAGCTAGATTAGCCCTTGATGATGCGTCCACATCCGAGTGGTTAAGCCACAGGTGCCTCCAAGCAACGACTGCTGCTGCCATGGCCCCACAAGAGAATTGGGTGGAGTCCATGGTTGCATCTGCTATAAATGTCAGAGATCTGGAAACTTTCAGCAGAGATTTGCTAATCCTAGCAGGATCTTGATTAACATCATCAAGTAGATCCTCTACCCACAGGAGTGCTGCCCTGGCAAACACTGAAGCCGAAACAGAAGCCTGTATCGAAAGAGCATTAGCCTGATGAGCACATTTAAGGGCTACATCCTACTTGCGCTCAATGCGATCCTTCAGTTGTGCATCTCCACCCCAGGGCAGAAAAGCACGGGAAAGTAGAGTAGAAACTAGCCTATCCACTGCCGGAATGCGATACTGCATAGCCAAGCTCCAAAATGGCAGGCACTGGCACTCCGTCACATTCCAAAATGGCGGCCGCTGCTGTCCTCTCATGCTCCAAAATGGCGGGTGCTACCGCCCCACTGCGACTTAGTGTTACCTCTTCACGCAGTCCCGCTGAAAAACTGGCCCCTTCTGTGGACTCACCGGCCTCGAGACTTCGGGAAGTATTTGTAGATTTAGGTGGGCTGCGAAAACAGGACCCTGAAGAAGTCCCTTCCGGACTTCCGGGAAGGGTGACTTAGCCTGTGCCTGCTTTTGAGACGGGCTCCTGCCTCAAAAGAAGCTTATTCAGATATATCAGTCAGATTTTTTTTTTTTTTGACTGATTAAACTTCTCCCGGGTAGGGAGAAACGAAGAGATTAACCTCAAAGCCTATTTTTGTTGGGACGACCAGATCTCATTAATTTATGGGACGAGGTCCAGCCGACGAAGGTGGGACGGATTTTCAACAACAAGCTCTATCTGATAAAGCGAACGTTCATCTTATCTTCTAAGAGAGAACGCACTAACAGGCAAGCACCCTTCTTTCTATATTTTTCTTTTACTTGACTTAAATTGTTGCTGTTTAAAAGAGATTTGCCAGATTGATCGGTTTTTGACATCTCACTGGGGAGCCATAACTTCTCTCTGCTACTCACTAATTAATAGCTTATCTCTGTTTTTGTTGCAAAAAGCTGTCCTGGATTTGCATTCTAAAGATATACACAGAAGAGGGATTTCTATTCCAGATTTTTATTTTGAAGAATATTATATTGTCTGAGACTACTCTCTTTTTGGTCTATTTTATTTTGACGAATCTGTTTCCTGACGACCGCCATTAATTGTTTCGATCCTGGGAACTGCATTTTGTTTACTTAAGCATGGAGAGATAAGGCTGTCTGCTCTGTTTATACTGTGATGTCACCAAGTTTGGAGTATTAACCCAATTGTTGCTGAAATAAGAAGTGGTTTTCCTATATTTTTCTTTTAAAATGGCAATTAAGAAAGTGGCTGAGAATCTGGAAATAACTATGTTTCAGAAAATAATGGATGAGATTGAGATAACGAAACAAAACCTGTGACAGGGTTGTAAGGAGCTGAAAATTGAATTGAGTAAAATGAAGCAGGAGATTAAAGATATAGGGGTCCCTGTGAGAGAGGTGACCCTGGAAGGGGTCCCTGTGAGAGAGGAGACCCCGGAGATTGGAACAAACGTGGAACAGGAAAAAGATTTGGAGTCTATGGACTTTAGAAACAAAATCTATTGTTTGGAGACACAGGAGATTAAAGACATAGGGGTCCTTGTGAGAGAGGAGACCCTGGAGACTGGAACAGGGGTCCCTGTGAGAGAGGAGACCCTGGAGACTGGAACAGGGGTCCCTGTGAGAGAGGAGATCCCGGAGATTGGAACAAACGTGGAACAGGAACAAGATTTGGAGTCTATGGACTTTAGAAATAAAATCTATTGTTTGGAACTCAATGTTATCTCTGAAGAAATTAATGAAGATTCTAGAGATAAAGTTATCAATGGCATGGATAATCTTCTGGACTGGAATGATGTGATGGAGCCCAATATAGAGAAAATCTATGGAATTAACTGCAGCCATGTGACAATGGAAAAACTTTCAAGAGATGACCCAGTGTATTTTGAAAAAAAGAACAGAGATATGATTTTACAGCAGTATTTCAGCAACCTATTCAGAATGGATGGCAAGAAAATATTTGGGATAGAGGTAATTCCCATCAGACTCTTACTATATGACTATGGCTTTGACAGCAAGATTATTATGGAATACTGATAATGGAAGATTGGATATTGAAATTACTGGACTTAACAAGACTACTGAAGATGGAAGATGGAAAATGGAACTAATAGGGATAATAGAACAATGGCTACTGAAATTACTGAACCTAACAGATTCTGATGTGATGGATTAATTGAAATGTTTATTTTGACTATGGTTATGACAATAAGATTATCATAATTAGTAATGAGATGGATTAATCGATATGCTTATCTGGAAAAAAAAAATTGATAGATATATTTCTTAAAGAATTGAAACCTCTCTTTGACTTTTTGTGGAAAGAATAAAGTAATGTTTATGAGATTTGATGATTAAGTAAGATAACTACTGGAGGAAAGTGATTTTATAATATGACTTAAGAGACAGGATTGTTATATATTATAGACTTATAATTGATTTGATCTTTGACAAATGGGAAGTCAATATTTTACTCTTTATTTTTTATTTTTGTTTTTTTTTTCTTTTTTTTTTTTTTGTTTAACTATTTTTGATTTTGTTTTTTGTCTTTGAATGTTTTATGATTTCGTCTTGTATGTTTTATGAAAATCTGAATAAAAATTATTGAAAAAAAAAAAGAAGTCCCTTCCACCGGGTCATCTCTGCCAATAAGCAGCCCTTGCTGAAAAGTGGTGGGAAGGTGGAGTGGGCGGGAACTGACTGCGGCTGTTGCTGAGCGCTGCCCAGGCTTTTGAAAATGCTTCTTTTTTTGTCACATGACTCTTTGCTGTATCCATGTCTCATAGGGAGAAAGACAGCTGAGACAAGTCAAAAAGCTGACAGGGGAAGCTGACAGAGGTAGAAGACTGGTGGAGAATGAAGCTAGAGCGTCTGACAGCGAATTTTTTTTTAACTTCAAGAGGTAAGTAGAGGGAAGGTAATAAACGTAATAAACGAATAAAAGACAAAAACACAGAAAGGAAGGGGAAACTACTGCCCTTTAGTGAGGAGATAACCCAAGAGGAGGCTGAGACAGGAAACAAAAATGAGGCTCAGCGAGAGGGGAGGAGCTAGAAATCTTCGCTGAAGCGTTTCCTGTCTCTGAGCTGAAGGGGGAGCTATGTCACCACTCAGAGACCTCTGTCATCCATGAGAGAATGACTCTCCAGGGTTTTAGACAGGGAATCTTTCCTAGCCCTACCTGGAGTTCCTGGGGATTGAACCTGGGACCTTCTGCATGAAAGGCAGATGCTCTGCTACTAAGCTATAGACATTCCCCCAAAGGCCCTTGGGTAAGGCCAGAAACAAAGCAAAAATATAGCAGTAGCTTACCAAGCCTTCTAGAAAGTTGGTCTGTCTCTTTCCTTGTGGGTCAAATTCATTTTCCCGAAGTTTGACACCAACATAATCTCCCCTTCCAGGAAAAGAATAATTTTGAATTAGGACCAACTCTCAGTCATCCAGTGCATTGTTATTTATCTGTGTGTCTTGGGGTGGGAGAGGGTTCAAGAAAGTTTGAGGCATTACGCACACAGAGTATAAAATACAGCTATTACATAAGAGTCTGCTTTAAAATATGGTATAGATAAAAAGATAGCACATGGTACTTACAAGAGTTTTTCAATCTCTTTTTTCAAATGTTTTCTTTCCATTAATATGTGTATTCTTTCTCCATGTACCACAGTGGAGTGCCAGCTGCAGAGATCCAGTTAAATAAGAGCTACATACAACAAACAAGAAATTCAGGATAGTTAAATCAGTAAAGGAAAACTAGAATCACGTCATGAGACTGTAAGCTCCACAGGGCACACAGTACAAGCTCTGTTCCTGTCAGTGATTTAAAATACACAGCCAAGTGTAAGCAGGCCTGCTAACTTCCCTAATTTGAGACTACAGATAGCAGACCCTAGTTCTTCTGCCATTACCCATGTTGTTACTGAGGTCTAGCAGCCGCCGCAGCCAATGCTATAATGACTTACAAAAATTAACAGCTGCATGCAATGCATACACAGCTTACGGAATACTGTATGTAGACAAGCACGGCATCACAGCTGCCACATTTGTCATTCTATAGTGATGAGCTGGAAACTGTGCACAAGTAGTAATGCAACTCTGACAATTAAAGTGAGGGAGGACAGTTGTAAAAGGAGATCAACAGCTGTTGTGTGCTGAGAACTGCAGATCTGGAGATGAATACTTGTATTAGGGCTATCAGGTACAAGCACACTGTCATGTTTTTAAAGTTGGCTTAAAGTATGGTGTGGTTGTTAATTTTGTTCCGTGTACCCCATATGCTATTTTACTGTTATGAGTATGACTCTCTTTCTGAAGTCTCCTACAATAGCTTTCCCACGTGGGGTTCTTAGTTGTCCCATCTTTTAAAAAAATACATGCCTTTTCACGGATGGTATTTACAGACTTCATTGAGCACTGTAGCTTGGGAAGAGAAACCTTGCCATGATAAGATGCAGATGCAATAGAATAGAGAGAGAAAGCAAATTGCTTCCCATTGGCCATTTTAAAATTATTATTGTTGTTGTTGTTGTTGTTGTTGTTATTGTTATTATTATTTAATAAATTTAATAATAATAAATTTATTACTCACCCTTCACCCGTGGTGGTTACAACAGTTTAAAATTCAATATTAAAAACATTTAAAACCAATTATCCAATTGAGTAGTTTGTGGTTGTTCCAGTAAAAGCATTTATATACTCAAGATTTAAAGTACTATATGGATATAAAACATACATTGGTTAGAATGTATAATGAAAGTTCTGTTCCATGGTGTATCCTATATTAATTACATTTATATGTGCTATTCATAGCATGCAAATGGGGCTTAAAAATGGTTTTTAGTATGCATATAGGCTAACAGTGCAATCTTAACCATGCCTACTTAGAAGGGAGTCCTGTTGTACCAACTTGACTAACTCCCAGGTAAGCGGGTTTAGGATTTCAGCCTAAGACAATAGGCCTTTTTGGAAGTTTGGCTCTGTGAAGTAAAAAGAATGTGAGTTAATATAACACAGAAAAGTGAAAATAACTTACAAAAGGCCACAGATGAAAGGACCCACGAAGCATGATTAAAACAAGTTTACACATAGGGTTTTACAGGGCACCCTGGGTAATTACAGGCCTTACTTGTGACCCAGCAACCAAGCACAGTCCATCAGCCCTAGACTGTGGTTTTCCAAGTGTTTGACAAATCCTGTATTTTATTTATTTCAATTGAAGTAATCATGCATAGTTGGTGGACTGTGTTTGGCTTAGTGACCAAAAGTTGTACATCATGTAGTTCTTACTTGGCAATGTGCTTCTACAATCCCACTACCCTGCATCCATCCTCCTTCAGGATCCAACAGCATGAAATTCCTTCACTGTATACTAACACTACCTTTCCCTTCCATATGGGAGTACATTTGTAAAGAAAAGAAATAGAGGAGATCTATTCTGGTGATGACATTTCCCTGTAAAAACTGATAACGAGAATGAATTCTATTAAAAAAACCCTCCAGAGTATCCATAACTAAAACTTGAATTCTAAACACACTTGTAAACCTTATTTTAAGTATACTTGATGTGTGAACCTAAATGAAGTAAAGTCAAGAAAGAAAGGTTTTGTGAGCAACTGTGAGTTACTCTTACTTCCCCCCCCCCCCTAAGGGCTCATCCAAACGGAGCGGGATAATCCACGTTTTCCATATCCAGTTCGTCATCTGACAGTCCTCACTTTGCCTGTTTGTTCGCTCTTTCCCGATTAAAAAAAATGCCTTTTTTGTGCCCGCACACTCAGCGGGAGGACCTGTACTTCTTCTCGCTTCTCCGCCCATAACACTCCCCCTATCAGCCAATTGGTCCGCAAAATATGGCGTATGCTCCTCTCCAGGGCCGGATTAAGCTGAGGAGGGCCCCTAGGCTGATTGGTGTTTGGGGGGCCCTTCTCCTCTTAGGCAATATTTTTCTCAAATCCCTTACAATGGTAATGGACTGATGGTATATATAGTTTTATTAATAGACTTGTATGTTATTTTGTTAGCATGGCTTACCTCTTTTACTAGTAATTATTATTTTCAATAATGTTTTTAGTATTAATATTATGGTAAACACAATAAGATCCTCCGTGGTGCAGAGTGGTAAGTGGTGGTAACGCAGCCGAAGCTCTGCTTATGGCCGGAGTTCGATTCCAACGGAAGGAGGAAGTTGAATCTCCTGTAAAAGGGGTCGAGGTCCACTCAGCCTTCCATCCATCCGTGGTCGGTAAAATGAGTACCCGACATATGCTGGGGGGTAAAGAAAGGCCGGGGATGGAACTGGCAATCCCACCCCATATATACGGTCTGCCTAGTAAACGTCGCAAGACGTCACCCTAGAGTCGGAAACGACTCGCACTATAAATGCGGGGACACCTTTACCTTTTTAAACACAATAAGCCATCCTTTTAGAACGTTATGAATGCAATTGCAAAGTGCAAACATTTTCTTTCTACTTACGCCCCCTTTGCCTCCCCTGGTGCACTTTTGTTTATCGAGATTGGCTGCCGTTTGGTCCTCGCCAGCCACCCAAGGCCCATTGGCCGAGATGGCTGACTTCCTCGTGCATTGGTTACGGAGAAAGGGGATTGGCCAGACAGCAGCTGTTTCTTTCTTTCTGCCTCACCCTTTCCCCCTCCCCTCCTTGTTCTCTTCCTTCTCCTCCTGCTAGAGCCAGAAGTTTTGGCGGGTAGTTTGGAAAAGGAAAGGAGTAGGACAGTTGGGTCCTTGGAAAGTATAATCGTGGTGATGATTTTGAAAAGCAAGCTGCGCTAATCGCATGTAGAAGTTTATGCACAGGCCCCCAAGAGCTCTGGGCCCCTAGGCTTCAGCCTACTAAGCCTAATGGATAATCCGGCCCTGCTCCTCTCCCCTTTGCAACGAAGCACAATATCGCGCATGCGCTTGACTGTAACAGCGCAAAAGTTTGAATTTCCTGTGGGTGTAATGGAGTTCCTTGCCGCTCGCCACTGGAGCAGGGCCGGCGGGTGTATGTGTGCTGATATGCCAATAATTCCTGTATTTTTGTGTGCTTGTATTTGCGATATACAGTAGGGCCCCGCTTATAACAGCGGGTTCGGGACCAGGCCCCCGCCGTAAAGCGGAAATCGCCGTAAAGCAGAACCCATAGACTATAATGGGGCCGTCGTGAGAAAAATGACGTGAAAATGTCGCAAAATGCCATAAAAATGCAAAATCAGCCTTAAAAGGGGGAATTTCCCGCCGCCGCATTAGCGGAACGCTGGAATGCGAAGTGCCGGTAAGCGGGGCCCTACTGTAATGCAAAAATGAATGTATGTGTTTTTGCCTTTATGCATAGTAAACATTCTGGACATACACAGGGCTGGCAAGTCTCAATCAGCAGAGAGAGCAGAAGGCTGCAGGCAAGAATTAAATCCTGGCCTGGAGCCAGGGGTTCCTAGCCAAAGGATGCTGAATGCACTCTGGAGAGGGGGAAGGGGCGCCTGGCATCCCTTCCTTCTCCATTGCCTGCTGCCCCTTTTGCTCGGCGCCTTGCCTGGCAGCACCCCCTGGCAGCACCCCCTGCCAGCTGCTGCCGGGCTGCCTGAGCTCTCCTCCCCTTTTCTCCACTCTGGCTGGCTTCTCTCTGATCCACCCCTGGGCTTCCAGGGTGCTCTAGCCCACCACTTCACTCTATGAGCGGCTAGAGCAAAGGGGCGGCAAAAACGATCTCCAGCTCTCCCAAGGAGGGGGCCAAGGGCTCCAGGGGCTTCGCGGGGGATGGGGCATCCCTCCGAGAGCCCTCGCCACCCCTATCTCCCCCTCCATCTTCTCCCCAACAGCCAGGCTCGCACTGCAACCGCCTGCTTCCTTCCTTTGCTCTCTCTCTGTTCCAGCTGCTCCACATTAGACAGCCGTTCCCCCCCCTTCGCCAAGCCGCCAATCAGATGGGCTGACAGCTGAGCCGACAGAGCGCCACACAGATGATTCGGCAGCCCCCTCCCCTCGCTGCTTGCTGCCCAGCTCTCCCTCAGGCTGGCGAACATAGCTTCAAGCAGCCTGTGGGAAAGAGGCTCCTGCGAGGAAAGGGGTTGCCTGGGAGCCTCCCTGGGGTCTCCCCCCGCATGGGGGTGGCCTGGCATCACTGCCCGCTCTCTCCCCAGCTGGCCCTTGCCACCAGCGACCCCTTCCTCCGCTCTCCTTCCAGAGTCTCAGATGGTTGCGGGTGGTCATCTAGTAAACCATTTATATGCCAATAATTCCTGTGGGTTTTTTGGTTGTATTTGCGATATTTCGCAAAAACGACTGTATGCTTTTCTGCCTTTATGCATATTAACGTTTCTGGAGAAACACACGGCTGGGAATTCCGCTTATTTCTACAGAACAGCTCCTCCCCATTCTCTCTCTCTCGATCTGCCTGCCTCTCCCTCTCCGCGTAGGCAGCGTTGTCCTCGTCAGCATCACGGAAGAGCTACTGAGAGAGGCTTCCCAACCACTTCGGGCAAAACTTGATGCTCCGTTGCCTTCACCCCCCTCCTTCTCCCTTTCTTTCCTGTGGCCCTTTGCAAAGTGCCAGGCTCTCGCTTTTCTCCACTGTGTGTGCCTGTGCATGTCTGTCTGTCTCCGAGCAAGGAGGAAAGAGCAAAGCGAGCTCCCTGCACCAACCAGCCGCACTTGAGTGAGACCAGCCAGGAAAAGGGGGGCTTTACAAACAACCACAATTGCTGCCCAGTTTGCACGCTGGCTAAAAATTAATGGCTGTTTCTGCTTCTGCGCAAATGCGCTTTTTTGCATCTGCACAGTATAAGTTGCAGAGCCCCCCCCCCCCAACACCACCCCATTACTCTGATTGGTTCAGTTTTCCCGGGCTTTCTCTGGTCATTTTCGAACATGTGCAAAAGTGGAAATACATGATTGGCTGTGAATGGGAGAAGGGGTATGGGGAAAAGCCCAAGCACCACCCACGGAATGCCTCCTGCTCTAAAGTCCATGGTATTGCATCCTAGCGCCTGAAGGTACAGCAGATGATTCCCGGTTTAAAAAAGCAAATCGCATTTTTTGCGGTAATGCCAAAGCAGATTTAACAGCGAGAAAGTCTGCTTTAACAGGTGACGTTGCATGGACCATGGAAAATTAATGAACACACAAAGCGATCATATCACAGATTATACAGTGTCATAAATCAGCATGGTAGAATAGCTAAGTCTACGTATTCTGTTTTAATGAAATTGCATGTTTACTGACAAATTATATTTGGGGTTTCAAGAGAGCTTTTTCGTTAAAAGCAAGCAAGCAAGCAAGCAAGCAAGAAAAGCACATCAAAATTAATTTAGCATTTGCAACTGCTTTGTTTGGAAAGCAAAACATGGTAATTGCATATACTACCTTCTGGCCATTTAGCAGTGAGGAAAGTGAATTGACAATCAACCGTGAAAAGAATGTACTGTAACATATTAATAGCATCTTAAAGATGATACAACATCTAGTACTCCTACATAAATGAATGAGAAATAATCCATTACCTCTTTCTGTGCAATGGGTATTAAAAAGATTTGGGTTCTGGAATTTTGTTGACTTGGTATAATTAGAAAAGCATTCAGTCCAGGTGATGTTATTTTCTTCTTGCTTGTCCTGCTGTGTCTTAGCAGGAATGAATGCCTTGCACAGGGAAACCAAGAGAATTAACCATTTGTCTGTTGCTAAGAAACACAATACCGCTGAGCTGAAATTTTAAGAAAAAGAAAACTAGCAAGCAGCTCCATTTGAGCCAAGCTCCTGGATCTTTTTACCTGCCATGGCATTGGATTTCACAACTAAACGGGTTACCTGACACTGACAGATTGTTGATAAATTAGAACACACCCTTCTTCTGCCACAGCTCTTGGAGGATGTAACAGTTTGCGTCAATGATCAGTCGCATCCAAATAAAGCAAGGGGGTAAGTGTGGGCAATTGACAAATTCCTAGACACATTTGAAGCCTGATCCTGTGCAAATTTAAGCATACCTAAGCCTATTGAAATCCATGGGTATTGTGTGTTTGATTTTGCACACCATCCAGTTCTTGCTTGATTTGGAATTTGAAACCAAGAAGCATTATGTTTGTTTGTTTTGTGAAAGTAGGTGCAAAAGCAGATCAAAATGTGTACAATAGCTACTAACTGGCTAAGGCTGCAGTTGATGCACTGTGACTTGGGACTAAGCTCCACTGGATATAGTGGGATTTATCTCTGTGTAAACATGCATAGGATTGCATTGTTAGAACACCAGCTGTTATAGAAGTCTGAACTTTTAAAATAGATATTGTGTCCTCTATTGTATAGACCTGCAACTGGAAGTCCCAGGGCCAAATCTGCCCCCCCATTCCGGGATGTACCAGGTAGCCCCTCTTGCCAGCCCAGAGGAACACTTGGTATGTGCAATGAATGGTGACAGTGGCAACAGAACTTGCCAGAATCTGACTTGGAAGGATGAGGGGCCTGGCTCACCACTCTCCATCCCACTCCTTAGAATAGCCTGTGACGCCCTTCCCTGGTTCTCCCTGTCAGGTTCCCACCTGCTTGTGGCCACTGCCTTTCACTAGGCACCACCAGGGATACCACCAGTCCGGACTGTCCTTTATATGGTTTCTCACTCCGCTCTAGCACAGATCTCACTAGATCCCACTGCTAGGCAGCACCACCAGTCACGTACTCCCAGAGACTTTGCCTGAGTCTCTCTCTAGCTGGTTACTTTTGTGACTGCGTGCTTATGCTGTTCCCAATCCCCTTGTATCTTTATATATAAAGCATACAACTCTGGGTTGCTCTGGATACTTGACTTGTTACTATTTCTCCCTTCACCGCTGCCACCATTAGATACTGCTTCTGTTCAGCCTTGGTAATTACCTTGCCCTCCCTTCTGGTATGTATATCCCCCAGCCAAGGATCAGGCCTTTGGTAAACCAAAGAAGTATTTATTTACTAATAACAGGAAATAACAAGATTACTTTTGGAATGTTTCACAAGCGTATGGTTTCATATATGGTTACTCTTTATGTTTCTGTTCATATATATCCTCTTTAAATATCAGCCAAATCCAATACTTCCCTCAGAACTCTGCCAACCAACTCAACAATCTCTCTCTAACTGACTCTCTCTCCCACCTTCCAACCGACCCCCCTTCATCACTCACAAACCTCCATTTATACCTTCAGCCAGCCAGCCACTCAGCCAATCATCATCCAGCATACTTCAGCTTCTCACCCATGTACTCCCCCCTTCTCTCTCAGTCAATTACCATACATCACCCAATAGACCCGCACTTACCATATTTACAGATGCTAACTTACAGGAACATCACATAGCCCCCCCATAAAACTAATTGCTGACTGGGGCTCTATTACACCACTTTAACTTGGTCTGTTGAAGTGCTCCAAGAGGGACTTACAAAGTCATCAAAAATTCCAGAATGCTTGATCTGCTGTTTTTTGTTACTGAGGTAGTTTAGCAAGTTTCAAATTGAAAATTAAACCTACTTTGACACCCACATGAGGGGATGGAATAGGGAAATAATATGACAATTTGCATGGGAACTGCCAGACCAACTGCATTTGGTCTGGCAGTTCCATAGTTCTTTGCACACCCTTTGCTGCTTTGAACTATGCTACTCATACTGACCCCACAACCTCTGTCCCTGTCTGTTGTATGCATTACTGGGTGGAAGCTGTGTGGTCTGTCCATGGTGACACGGTCCACTCACCTTGAGACTACAATGTGAGGGAATGTAGGCCCTGCATTTCACACCCTCTCTCCACTAGCCTTCTCCCCCCTCCCTGGTTTGGATGCAGCACCCTAGTTTAGCCCATGGCTGCATTCAGACAGCAGTTTATTCTGCTTTCCTGAGGTTTCTTTACCTGATAATTTCCACATTTTGTTTGATCTTTCACACATCATAAAAGCCACTTCTGGAAATCTAGCAGAATATAGTAGAAGTTTAGCACTCATTTCCATGTTAATTGCTTCCAGAAAAAATCTGTTTGCAACCTTATTAACCCAGAAAATCATAGGAATAAAGTGACAAAATTTGGGGAGGAATACTCCTGCCGTTTTCATGGGGGAATCATGGGGGAACAGAAGTGTGCACGTGTGGAATGGGTGGGTGGGTGGGGGAGTAGCGACATGTTCAATGATATTCATTTTTTGTATCATACCACATCCAGTGGTGTGAATTAAATTTAGTGTGACATGACTGTGTATTGGTCAGAAAGCCACAGTTCCATAATGCAACAGGAACTGCAGTGTGAAAGAAATGTTAACAATCAGGACAGAATCATTACCATTATAATCAGTAAAGCTAACTCAATAAGCTTCATGACTGAATGTAGCCCATGGCAAGTGTGGGAGGAAGTCAGGGCTAGCAGAGGAACAAGGTCAGAGGGCACAGCAGCTTCACTGCATTTCAAGGTATTAACACTGTTTTTGGATGAGGATCTGGCTCCTCTCATGCTGTGTCACTGGTCAAGATCAGATTAGGATAGGCGCAGGTCCTCCTGTATTTGAACAACTTTGCAGTCCAAGATAAAACACTGTAAGTAGAGACAGCAGAGGCTTTGACGTTGTCCATCAACAGTCTGCACTTGGTCAACAAAGCAAGCAGGCATGCAGGTCACCTAGTTATAGTAATTATTTATAAATTTGCATCTATACATAGTAATGAACAAATGCAAGTTTTATGCAAAACTGTACCATCTTTTGACCTCTTTTTTGACAATGCATAAGCAGTTATCCTTGATCAGGCGCAGTGGGGGTGGGAGTGGAATACAGATATGCTCTTAGTTGCATTAAACTGTACCAACCTTAAGAGTAGCTAGTGAGAACTAAGTAGAAATTGTCCAAACAAAATCTAATTACAGATAGGCAAATAACACAGCTTTTGTGTCTTTGGATTATTTTCTTTAAAGCTTTTTACTCTGCTCAAAAAAGGCTACCTGAGTAGCTTACATAAAATCTACAGAAACCTTAATATGGAGGATAAGGTTGTCAGTGGCTACTAGCCATGATGGCTGTGCTCTGCCTCCGTAGTTGGAGGAGGTATGCATCCAAATATCAGTGTTCTTGCACTCAGGTCCTGCTTGTGGGCTTCCCATGGGCAACTTATTAATCATTGTGAGAACAGGATGCTGGACTAGATGGGCGATTGGCCTGATCAAGCATGCTGTTCTTATCATTATAATAGCTAAACTAGGCTATTTAAAGAGGTGGCTGTAACAACACTTCTTCCACTTCTGCTCACAGGGCAGCTGGCCCAGTGATAGGCAGGAACTCAGCAATTGCAAGGGTTTAACAAATGACTAATCTGAAGGCGTATTCTTTCCTTGTTTATCCTCACCTCCATATTCTTCAGTTGCCTCTCTGGCAAATTTTCTGTTGTATGCTTTCTGGGGCATGGACCTTTTTGTTGTTATACTATAAAATACCATATCCATTGTTCATAAACAAGCAAATAATAAATACTGGCTAAGGGGCAGGAAGTACCAACCAGAAAGGCTCTTCATACTTATGGGGGCATAATTTCTACTGAAAGCAACAGGACCTATTTCTGAAGAGACACATGTAGGATTGGGTTGTAACTCACGCTCTCACAGTCTCAATCCCTCCTCCGATGGATAAGGAAGAAATACTGATGGTGGTTGTCAAAATTACAAGAAGATAATGTGTGTGTTGTGGTTTCTGGCATGCTATATAAATGCTCAGGGCCTGAGGCAGCAGACATTGAGCGGCTTGGAGCAGAAAGAGCTTGTGTGTGTCACAGGGCCTGACCTGCACCTCCTAAATCAGCCTGGTGCACTCAGGTGTGTTGGAGGATCTTCTCCATCATTTGTCTTGAAGTAACATTCAACTGCAGTCTTCTGTGGCTTTGTGCAGAGATGTTATGATAAGGAAAGCAAAACTAATTGAATTCCTGTAGCATAGCTGTTGAAGTTCGAGGAGTAGCAATGCCATGAAAGAAAGCAGTACCTCTTACACCCTAGCCATCTGTCTCCACATAGGGTCAGGACTGTAGCTGGGAGGGCTAGGCGGGGCCTGCCTCCTAAACACTTCTCCCCCCCCCCCCGCAATTTTTTTACAAAACGTAAATTAATTTTCCTCCCCATACTAGTTATGGCGCCCTCCTCTGGACGTTTAGGCTGGGTACAGTGTACTGGCCTCTTTTTTTCCCCACACATGGCAGCTATTTTGTGCTGGCACCCAGGCCACATTCACACTGTACATTTCTTCCACTATTACTCCACTTTAAACAGTCATGATTTCCCCCAAAGAATTCTGGGAAATGTAGTTTGTGAAGGATACTGAGAGTTGTTAGGAAAGAAGCCATAGTCCCCTTACAGACCTGCAGTTCCCAGACTTCTCTGGGGGAAAGGACGGACTGTTAAAATCACTCGGGTAATTGTAGCTGTGTGAGGAAAATACGTGTCTCCTAGCAACTCTCAGCACCCTTCACAAACTACACTTCCCAGGACTCTTTGGGGGAAACCACGACTATTTAAAGTGGAATAATAGTGGAATAAATGTACAGTGTGAATGTGGTGGGATGGAAAGATGTCAATTTCAGTTTTCTCAGTTTCTCACTTTTCTAATGTTAAATTCAGTTCTCTGCATTTCTGCAGCAATCTGTGAATTTTTTTTAAAATCCTCATGAAAATTCTCCACTATTTTAGAGTGTATTTCTCCAAATAAACACATTTTTGTAGGCAGTTTTGACAAAGGTTCACTTTTTTGCAAGCCATTTCTCATCACATCATGCCTTTTTGCATGTCATTTTCACTCATATATTCATTTTTATGCACACTTCTCCCTAATATATGCATTTTTATAAATATCGTTTAGTTGGTGAACTGCATCCCAAAATTCTAATAAATGCAAATTTGCAAGGATGGCTATGTTTCAGTTCTCATATTGTTTCACAAAGTGCAAATTTGATAAATTCTGCTTGAAATGCAAACTGAATTGAAATTCTCACGCATCCTTACCACCCACAGCACTTTTATCAAGATATAAGTACCAACACCTCATTTTTTTTAACCAGAACGAGCATATATTGTATTGGGGCAAGAGAAAAAAAATATGCATATTTATTTTCTGGAGTTCGCAAAGCTTTGAGAGCAAAAGTCAGCTAAACACTTCCGCTGTGATTTACGATACTGTATAGGATTCAAGCCTCCTCACCAAAGAGTTTTTCTCGTGTCCTGGGCAGGAAGCAGCAGCTGTTGCTAGGGGAGGGCCAATTCTCCCGTTTGAAACTGATCACGTGGCAAATTTCAAACGAAAACTACTCAGGCGCTGATTGTCTTGTTTTACTACATGCAGATAGACGTCTGGCAGAGATATCTCACAACCTCGATCGCCCGTTTTGTAGGTTGCGATTGACTGACTGATTGAAAGAAAGACTTATGAAAGGGGGGGGGAGCCCAGCAATCTTTTTTTTGTTTCAAAATGAACTACAAACTACATTTCCCACAATCCTGTTTAGTAGGAAGTCCAGTCCGTTGGGGGGACTACAGGAGGAGGAAATGAAGTGGGGGTTGAACTGAAGCGGTTTTTTAAAATTAAATGAAAACTGGTAAGTGGATGATTTCCCCCCATACTTTGATTATGGTGATGCCGAAGGGTCAAATGCATGGAAAATAATACTGCCCCCGCCACTCCAATTCTTTGCACAAGGGAGGCAAAAATACAACGCGGCGTAATAGAGGGTAGAGGGAGAGACTGTTCTGGTAGCCGTTCCTGCCCTGACTTACCTGGGGATCTATTTCTAATTATTTAAGTTATTACATTTATATCCCGCTCTTCCTCCAAGGAGCTGGGGCTAACTACACTGTTCTCTGCTATCTCAGTTTTAACTCTTAAAACAACCGCTGTGATAGGTTAGGCTTGGAGATGATGGTGAGCTGCTCGAAGTCCCCCAGGGCTGAGTGGAATATTTGTACTGGTGCTTCCTGCCCATAGTCTGACACTACCAACTACTATACTGCGCTGGCTCTCAATTTGCTCCTTACGGATATCTTGTGTGCCCTTAGTTGGGACTTGTTTCCCGGTAATCAGTACGTGTGCTGCACTAGCTTGCAGAAGCATGAGCATAGCGCTTGATTTGTCTACACTTCAATCTAGTCTATGTAATGCAGCCGCCCTGAGCTCCTTTGGGTGGAAGGGCAGGATATAAATATAATACATAAATAAATGGTAGAGCAGACGGCGCCCTTGCAGGCTCCAAAGAGGGCTAGAGTTAAGCTGTCTGCAAATGAAAAATTAGTGTGCATCAGAGAGTGGTTAGTGCAACCTTTTTACTGTTGTGCTAGTTTTCTACTTGCAAGGAAGCCTGTACCTAAGGGAATATTTACAATTGTTGTTCCCCACTTGCCAGCTCAACATGTAAGGGGTTGTGGGGTCATGCTGGCTAGTCCTACTACCGCTGTGTGTTATCTGTGTGTTCACTGGCTCTGTGGAGGGACCATACCCATGTAAGACACATGAGGAAGAATCCTGGTTGACTCAGGATTTCTGATTCCATGGAAGAGCTATATGTGCATAAAGTGGTACGTGTTCAGGGGCACTTACAGTTGCTAAATACATAACTGGCAGGAGTGTATGGCTGGCTGTTGCATCCCCCTCAATGCATGAGGGGTGTTCATTTGAGCTCAGCTTGGTTGTTGGAAAAGTGGCACACAAATATTAAATCAAATTATTTGAGTGACACAACTAGTAGGCATTTCCTCCATCTTAAGCTCTGCAGTACAACGTTGAATCTGGAGTTCATCTTCAATATGCTGTCATAAATATAGAGGCACAATAGCAGCAATGTGGGCTTCCAACCCCCTGCTAAACATTTCCATGTTCAGTGAGGTGCAAGCACAACACCATTTAGTCCTTATCTCCTTGTGTGTATGCGTGAGAGAGCGATGTACTGTTACAGAGGAGGTGTTGGAACTGATGCACCAAATCGCAAGTAAATCAGCTATTCTTCTGGTTTATGTTTAGCTTGTAATTTGTCACAAAATGCATTTCTTTCTGTGAACATATTCTTTATCAACAAGACTAAAGAGAAATGAGGACAGAAAAAACATGTTGTGTTTTGGCTGTCAAATATATTCAATGAATAGCAAGTTGGAATTATTTGGTATATTTGGACTTGGCATAGTTAAGCTTGATTTAAGGCTTCATCTCTACCATGATTCATTGGTTGGGTTCAGACATAATATAAAAAACATGATCTAGCTAAACAAACCATGTATGTCTGAATCTGAGCCTGCCTAAATACTTTTTGTTTGGGCCCAACAAACCAGCATCTCAGACTAGTTTGAATCTGCATACTAAGTATGGTTTGCTGTAAAGTGTGGTTTGTACTTAGTGTGATTTGCTATAATGTCTGCATTCATAGACAATCGACAAACCCTAGTTAGGGCCATTGCTCCATCTCAAGAGACTGCTGCACCATGAAGAAGTCAGGGAAAATGAACTTTAGAAATTGAGTGCTAAGCAGATGGAAAATGAAAGCAGGCGAGCAGCTCTAAACCATGGATTGTCTGTTAAACACCTAGAAGCTCAAACGATAGTGTGTGTTCATAACTTCAGTTAGCACAAAGCACAGTTTCATAATTTGTCTGAAATAGGCCTCTGTTTTCCTTGGTCAGTGATCCCTTGGCCTTGCCCACCTGCAAAATTAGAATAATTGTGATCTATCTCAGAGGAAAAACAAGTCAAGAACTGTAAATTATCTTACAAATAAAAACAATAAGGAAGATTATAATGGAAACTTTTCTTCATCTCAACAACTGGCAGGACTGTCTGAAAAATGTTGCTCCAGGCACTTGCAGAAACATCCTCCATTTTCTCTGTAAGTGGAGTCAAGGAACGGATGAAAGAAAAGAAAAATGGTGTCTTAAAGACAGCAAAGCTGAATGCTTCTCTTGCATCAAAGATCAGAACAAAAGCAATAAGTAAGTGGCAGTATTTAAAAACAATTTATTTTACTGGAGGCTCCATTGGAGACTTGGGCTTATCTATTGAGGCAAGTGTTGCTAATCTTTTTCAGCTTCAGGGCCGTATTCAAGGCTGGCCAGCCCTCTGAGAACAACATGCCATCAGTGATTGTTACTAAAGTGGCCACCAAAATCATCTGTGCACACTGCACTCAGACATGCACACATATATATATACACCAGCCTACATGCAGGCAGTCTCTCTCTCCCTCCCTCCCTCCCCCTGCTCATTCCCAACACAGCAATGGGCTGAGAGGAGTGTTGGCCTCTGAAGACAGTTTAAACCTATCTTCTCAGCCCAGTGCTGCCATGGGGCGATTTCTGTATCACAGCACTGAACTTGCATGATTTCAACCTTCCCATCGAGTCCAGTCAATGTCAAAACAAAGCCTTCTGGGACCTGTTCCTCACCCCACCACATCCCATTCTGAGCAAAACCACAGATTGTGTTAACTGCAGTTTATTATACAGATGGAGTGATACATGTGTTGAGAATTTGCACAAGTCTGGATCAGGGAATGCTGGCCTTGATGAAATGTCATATGTTAGCAATGTGAGGAGACAATGGGTTTGTTTAAATGTGTGTGTGGGGGGAGAAAAGTGTTAGCAGGGATGGGGAAGATTTGGCCACTCAAGAAAAATGGCACAGGAAGTGATTTATAAGTATTGCTGTTGGCCTTAACTGTGTTTTCTGTCCCAGTAAAGTGAAACTTGACTGTTTCTTTTTCTTCCACTTTTTTTGTATTCCTGGAAAATAGTTGCATAATTATAGGGATTGAAACTGCATTTGTTTATCCCTCCATCAGGCAATTGTTGAAAGCACAGAGGCCCTCTGATTGACCAGGAGGAGACCAATAAGAATTTGATTCATAATATAATTCATGGGGTCAAAATCCTATAGTAGAGCACATGGGTTACACACATTGATTAGAGTTTACTAGCCACATTTTGAGCTGGAGGCCTCTATTATTCTTGTCTTGATGATGTAAATTTTGGGATGGGTTGACCAGTTAAGTTGCTTATGGGGTGAACAACAACAAAAAAATTTCTCCTTTTTTAAAAAAAATACAGATAACTCCTCTATAATGAAGGTCTCCCTAAAACAGAACAACAAAGCGTTAGCTTTGGCTCTCAGTGCTGCAAAGATAGCTGCTCAAAGGCTTACTGAAGACAAAATGCTACTGCAGAAAGAAGTGGAGTTGTGTCACTTTGAAAATGCTTCCCTGCGTCAAAAGCTCTCCTCTGTGGTACAGTATTTGCAGCCATGATCTGTGTCTCTGGTGTAGCTGGGTAAAATTCACAAAGTATATGAGGAGGGATTTGCAGTTTGCAGTTCTACCTTTTTGGGGGTAGGGTCTCCTTACTTGAATTCTTAGGTCTGTAATTAATTTCTGGACCAAATTCAAAGGGCTGGTTTTGACCTATAAAGCCTTGTAGCTCAGGACCCCAGTACCTCAAGGACTGCCTCTCCCCAAATGAACCAACTCAGATCCTGCATTCATCATCTCAGGCCCTTCTCCGTGTGCCCTGTCAGAGGAAGGTGCGGAGGGTAGCAACATAAGAACGGACCTTCTAAGTGGTGGCTCCCCATTTGTGGAATAATAAGAGAAAATGGAAACTAACTTAGTAAGGGATGTGTTAATTCACATGGGTGTTAAGAGTCCACTGAGAATCCCATATTGAGAATAGCTATATATGAGCTGGCAACCTTATTAGGAAATGGCTGAAGGAAACTAGAAGTATATTTCTAATATTTTGTATGAGGATTTCTCTAAATATCACTATAATGAAAAGTCAATATTAATGATTTAATAACAATTTTTGCACTGTGAAAACTGAAGATATTGGCCATGTTTAAACATAATGTTAAATCATATTTTAGCAACACGTGAATGAGCCTAGGTGAGCCTTAGGCTCATATAGTTGCTTTTCTCCTTTCCTCCCACATGACTGTGAAGAGTAGTTTGAATACTTTTGCTTTCATTTTCCTTTAAGCACAGGTTAGCATGTTGTCCAAATCCTAAAATGTGATTAATGTTAACTATGGTTTGTTTAAGCAAACCAATTTCATCACGTGGTTTGAAGTTGGCTTATTTAACCATAGTTAACATGAATTACAGTTTGTTCTGAACAGTGCAACAAGATGCGGTTAAGCAAAATTGAATAAAAAGTTTCTAAACTCCTCCCCAGGCTGTGGGGAACAGTGAGGGTGAGGGAGTGGATGAATCCCACGCTCATTTACATCGCACTCCACTATGGTTTAGTATGAGGTTTGAATGTGGCCACAGCATAAACTGAAAGAAAGTTATCATTGGAAATGTTAAAGGAACAAAGTGCTCTTATCCAATAATTGTAAAATTTTGGAAGGGTATAATGAGGAATACATTGGATGTCTTGAGTTATAGCTAAAAGCTGGATTAGGGGAACCTTGGTCAGATCCAGCACAACAGTTGTCATGACCTTGTCAAGTTTTTCTAGGATATACCAAAGTTATAAGAAAGTTGACAGGCAACTGATCTTTGATGTGTTTACCTGGAGAAAAACCAGAAAATCCTGGAAGCAAAAATATCCTCTAATTACTGAATTCTTACGATTTATGAATTAATTATTAAATTAAAATACTTTACAACATAGAGAGAAGATCAAATATAAAACTACAGAGGAAATGAAACATTAGGAAAATTATTAGGGACCTTCACTTATGTGCTGCAATTGCTTCTTTGAAAACACTGTAAGGAGTCTTACTAGTTGTGCCCTAGTTTTCCATTTAATATTGGGGCTGATTGGTTGGTTGGTTTTTAAATTGAAATTCTGGATAAATTTAAAAATGTTAACCTTTTCATCTGGATGCAGAACAAGTATATTGATGAACTGCAGCAACTTATGAACAACCAGTTGCAAACTGCATTCAAACTGAGCAGACCTCCTGAGGTGAGTAAATGGTCAATTATGTGCTGACAGCAATCTAATACCTTGAGAATATGTTTCCCTTTTGTTTCTGTGTTCATTAGCAAATGCAAAACATTTGTACTCCATTTGCTGGCCTGCAAAGTCTCTCACTGCTCTCCTCACAATCCTGTAGTGGCTTTTCGGAAAAAGAATAGAACATTGTTTAAGAGGTAGATCTTGCCAATCCGTCCCATTTTCTTTTTTCGTCCTTAGAATGGCTCCTGCTCTTTGTTGCTAGATGCTGGAGGACACAGTTGGATTGACAATATTACAGGCAACCAGGATGGGGAGAACTGCCCAAGTCGGTATGCACAGAGATGACCTGCATGGATAGCTGTTAAAGCAAGCATTAGTGCATAGTGCTCATGAGACATGTAAATGAGCTCCACTGTGGGTCCCACTTCCTTTTCCAGCTATCATTTGCACAGCTTGGAAAATGTCAGCATGACCTAGTGCCTAAGATATTCCTGTCAGCATGAGAAGACCCTTCCATTATTTCAAGGTTCCTGACCCACATTAAGGTACAAATATAAAATGCAATGTTTGTAAAATAATATCAAAGAAAGTTTTTTAATATGTATATAAAAACAGACAATGTAAAATGTTTATAGAAGTTCTCATATAATAGTACAGAAATGGCCAGAAAAGAATTTTTGTAAACAACTCAGTGTCCATACATGATAAAGAATGAGATAATCAAAACAATACCAATCTGAACATGAAAAATAACTGATAAGCAATGGCCAATAAACAAGACTCAGTACCCAAGAAATTCAAAATGTGTGCTTTGGCCAAACGCATTTCGACAGAACGTCTTCAGTGGCCTTGAAGATGGATATACATTTTGTATTCTACGTTCTGGGATATTGATTGATAGCAGAGCTTGGAAGATTACTTTTAAAAAGTAATAAATTACAGTTACAATTACTTGGCCCAAAAAAGGTAGTAATTACCGTTACAATTGCTCTGAAAGTAACTGATTACTTTACTTTTCCTCAAAAGTAATCACTACAATTACATTTCAGTTACTTTTTAAAAAAAACTCCTACAAGGTGCTGGCCTTGGCTGCTGCACATCTAAGAAGCCTAAAACAATATTAAAAATAAACACACACACGCAGGGGGTAGTAGAATAAAAAAAATTATCCATAAGATTAACATAGTGGCATAACAGAATCTCACATCCCCCCAAGCAATGAAGATACCCCAACTCTTGAAATCAAATTTTACACTTGAAATGCTTTAACATGTTTCTGTTATGTCTCAAAAGAACAAGATGCTCAAAGAGCATGTCAGACAAGGAATGTCTTTTTACAGTCATTACGTTGCCACCAGTACTGAACAGGCGTTCTACTGCGGCGCTTGAAGGCATGCCTGTGTTGTGCTGCAAAAAACACCGCAGCACACGTGGAAAGCCATGGAGTGCTGACACTTCCCTGCTGGGAGACCTCAGGTACCTCACCAGTTCCTCCTCAGCAGTGTCCACTGCTGACTTCTTGCCCTGGGGCAGAAAGTTAAAGAAGTCATCTTCTAAGTCATCTCCTTCCTGGTCTTTATCTGAAGACTGATCACTGTCCTCATTAAGTACACCCATCTTTAGTTCAGCTTTCAGCAAGGCTTCCATTGTGTATCTAAGAAAGAGAGAGGATATGTTAACACATATATGTTAGGAAACCATCATCTGCTCTTCATTTCCTGATGCTTGTCATGTCCCCTGGTTCAGGGTCCAGCCTGAGCCTGTGGATGATGACATGGAAGGTAGGAAGGTGAACAAGTCACCACACTCATGGGGCAGCACAGCAGACCCTTAAGGATTACCTAACAAGGTTGTGATGAGGAGCCCCAGGAAGAAAAGGCCCAGCCCCTGCCTACCACCTTAAGCCCTCTGATGCCTCCCTTGAGACAACATTTCCCTTGGAGTAGTCCACCCAAAGGGCTTCCCTAATGTTCTTACTTGTTGGTATGGGTGGCGGCCTGACACGATTCCAGCCAATCTAGTTTGAAGCGAGGGTGTAGGCAGGCTGCCAGAAGAAGCCTCTTGTCCTCCCAGATAGCTGCAAACCGCTTTCTTAGGGCTTCGCGCACACCTCTCAGCAGCTGAAAACAGTATGTGTACCTCTCAGGTTTGTTTTCCAGTCCTTCTAACTTGCGGTCCAGATTGCAGAACGTTGGTAGCAAATACCCCATGAACATGCCGTTCTCCCATTGCAGGATATCTAGGGACTGGGCTAGTGGCTCCATAATCTCTGTGTATTCCTGTACCACTTCAATCTCAGCAGCTGTGATCCTGGACAAGGAGCAGCAGTCCATTATGGCATGCATTTTTAGTGGCACAGTTGACAGGAGCTCATGTAGTTGCTTCAACGCATCAAAGGTGGAATTCCACCTGGTCTTATTCGGTACCTTCAGATACACACCACATTGCGCACGGATATACTCAGCAATCTGTGCTGACTGGTTCTGCTTGGACCACAACTTGCTGCACTTTCCCATCAAGGAACGAAACTGTTTCTTGAAAGGACCAAGAAGACTACTTTTGGAGGAGTCAGAAAGCATGGCCTCTATGTCTTGTGTTGCCACAAGGTTGAGGGTGTGGCGAGCACATCTCTGGTGTGGTGGTAAAACAAAATCCTCTCCTGAGTCTGCAGCTTCTTCCTCTGCCTCAGGTCCTGTGTCCAGGATCTCACAGTTAGGCACAAACTCCACCTCAGCCTCCTCCTCCTCCTGGTTATCACCATCATCGTCACTGGTGCCTGCAGCTTCCACTGGTTCTTTGGCCATGAAAACTCTGAACGCTTTCACAAAGTTGGAGCCATTGTCTGTAGTAGTGCACATAACTTGGTTGTGGATCCTGTACTGCACATGTACATCATGCAGTGCTTTTGAAAGGACATTGTATGTATGGCGCCCCTTCAGACGCTTACAAGCCAAGGCCCCGACCTCACGTTTCAGGGTAGTTGGGTTGATCCAGTGGGCTGTTACCCCAAAGTAACTCTTCTTGCCATTGGTCCAACAATCTGCAGTGGTTGCTATATATGCCACAGCACCCATTCGGTTTGCAAGAGTTTCTCTCATGTGGGATGCTCTCTTCTCAATTCTGTCTCTCAGAGTCTTGGCACATATGATGGTGAGATCTTTGGGGAGTCCAATGCGAACCAGATTAATGAATGATGGTTTGTCCACAGTCTGAAGTGGTAATGTCTCCTCTACAATGAAATCAATGATTCTCCTGTCGAGATTGCTCTGGGTGACAGGCTCCCTGCCAGATCCCCACCTCTCAAGGGTTGTCTGCTGCTGCTTCAGCATTTTGGGAGGAGGGGTGTCATGCATTGGTTCAGGAAGGCCACGTCTCCTTGCCTTTATTGCTTCTTCAATTGCTCTCAGCTTCTCAGGGTGTGCCCTCTGAGGAAGAAGAACAAAGCATGAATCCAAGAAAAAATGGAAGAGGAACTTCACAATTTAAACATAAATAGACAATGGACACTCTTTGAGGACCAGCATGACAAAGGCTTACCTCAAAATGTTTCTTCACATTGGATGAGGAGGAAACAGCTGATCTCAGATTTTTGATCCTTGGAAGGCAGTAATTGCATCGTACAACAACATTTTTCCCACACTGGCTCACAAATGTACAAGCTTTCTCAAAGCCAAACCATGGTACTTGCTGTTCTGCAGATGTGGCTGTGGGCAACTGGCACTGCTTCATGCCCTCCTCCTCCTCATGCACAGGGCCTCCTTTCTGAACCTCACTTTCTAGTTTTGCCTCCTCAGGATCAACAAGCTGTGACTCAAGTGGCCGCACTAACTGACTGCTGCTCTCAGCAGCAAAACCTGCAACAGGTGTCTCTGTAATAAACAAGAGATAATGCTCCTATATGGGTGAACTTCAGCTGTGATGCGCCCCCATCTCTTCCCCATGCTGCAAGATCCCCCAGTCAGAGTGGAAGTAAGCAGGTCGATAGCACAATTAAAAGAGATCCTATTTGCATCATTTTTGCTCACTGAATAACCCTGCCTGGGCCAGTCTAACCTACTATCTCACAGGGTTGTTGTGAGAACAAAATGAGACTAGGGTTCAAATCCCCACATAGCCATGAAGCTCACTGAGTGACCTTGGGCCAGTCACTGCCTCTCAGCCTCATGAAAACCCTATTCATAGGGTCACCATAAGTTGGAATCAACTTGAAAGCGGTACATATATTTTTTATTTTGAATATGATGATTATGATAATAAATATGCAGCATTTCAAATTAATTCTGTATGAGAAGCATTCCATGCCAAGCTTGGAAAACCAAGGATGGGGTATAAAATGTAGACAAAAATACTTTTGACAAAATGCCGTTTATCTTTTATATCTATATCTATAATTAGCAATACAGCTGAATGATGTATGTAAAGTATTTTTTTCTTTCCCTTTTCTTTTTTATTAATATTTTAGTACTACTGCTAAAGTTCTGATGAAAGAATAAAGCATTCATTAGCCAAATTCAAATGATTAGAACACATCACATAAATTCCACTGAAGTTGGAGTTTTTGCCATAGAAAATGAAAAAAACATATAACCTATGATAGCCCAATAGACAGTCAGAACTAATATAAAACCCTATTGCTTCTCATTTGCAAATCTTGCGAGATCTAAGGTAACTCTAGATCATGTGAGTTCAGGTGATGCATGTTATGTACATTTGTATAGATATTAGCAGAGATTGTCAACAGTCTATCTCTCTCTGGGACTGGGAATCTCTTTCTCACAGAACATGAGTTTGAGAGCTGGGGGACTGAGAGGAGGAGCTGCAAGGACCCTACTTCTCACCTCATCTCTGCCAAGAACAAAAAAATCAGCCTTAAGCCATTTATTATACGCCTAATGATTTTTTATTTTTATTATTATTATTATTATTATTACTGAGACAGTTTTTGTCCCACATACAATTCAGTCTTGTGATTAAACAGGACAAAAATACAAATAAAAAGAAAGATGGAGTTCAAATAAATATACAATAAAAAGCTAGCCGGCATTTTAAAAGGCAGGAGTGCTCTGTCTGGATAAATACAGCACACAGGTATGCATGGGAACAAGGGGGAGAGTTCAAAAAGGGGGGGAAGGAAGAGAAGTGGCCGAAGTTTCGGAAGTGCCTTGTGATTGATGGAGGGGGTGGCAGAGGCAAGGAGAGGCAGTGGAGGGGGGGCGGAACGGTGCCGTGGGGGGGCAGAATGGTGCCGTGGGGGGGGCACACACACACACACAAATCATCGTCACTCACCTCCACAGCTCTTCGCCATTCTGCTGCTGCCTTCTCCGTTGTCCTTGCCCTGGCTTTTTCCTCCGGCGTCCATTTTGTCCTCTCAGACGCTAGCAGACCCTGCCTATTCACCTCTTCCCTCGTGCATCCTAACACAGATCACGAGGGAAGAGAGTGTCTGCGCAGAGGTCCAATCAGTGTGAGGCACATGTCTTGTGTTAACCAATCACAGCCAGGAGCTGTCTTCCCCTTGTTCCCGCCCCCAAGTAACGTGCAACCTAACGTGGAAACGTTAAAGTTGCAGCTGAAAAGTAGGGAAATTACTAGTCGTTCCGTTACTTTCCAAATGTAATGGAATTACCCACTCGTTATTTAAAATTGTAACGAATTACAAGTAACTCGTTAAAAATAACGAGTTACTTCCAAGCTCTGATTGATAGTTAGATTGTTGACATGTTGACATGGTTCCAAATTGACTGATAAAAGGTAATGAATAAATTGAATTAACACACAGTCTAACTCCTATAAGCATTTTACATTGTCTGTTTTTATATACATATTAAAAACTTTCTTTGATATTATTTTATAAACATTGCATTTTATATTTGTACCTTAACCCCTTTTTTGGAACACTGTGTTTATGTTAAGGTAGATTTTAACTCTACAGTTTCCTCCTGACCCACATTAACCCACATTTGGGGGCTTAGCATTTTGGATAGTAACAGTGACAGATTTCAGAACTGCGGGAGTTTGAAAATTGACTTTCCCCATATGAAAGGCCAGACACCATTATAAACTGAGCCCAAACCCTGTCCAAAGTTTGCAACTGGCTGAGTGTGGATTTGCTGCTGTCTGTCAGCCCTCCCTGCCTACATCTCTCTCCCCAAGTAGGTTTACCCTTGCAAGACAGGAGGCGGATTCAGTAGCAGGGAAGGTGATGGGAAGAGCCTTGTAGGCATCATCCTTTAGGCATAGACATTCCCTGAGGATGTTTAGGAAAATACTTTCCTGCTGGGATTCATGTCTCTCTTTGTCCAATTGATTGACTTGGGAGATAAGGAAACTCAAATTCCCGCAAACCCCATCCGATGAGTATGTTGCAGAGTATGAGGTTCACCTCTCTTGTTTGTTTTGTATTCTCTGTTGGAGCCCTTGAATACACACTTGCAGTCCTTTTTCTTTTTAACTTCCCCCACTCCAGAGCTGCGCCAGTGTCTATGAGAATTCCACTGTCTCATGTAGATGATGAAGATGATGAAAATGGAAGAGGCAAAGGAACTGGCATCTCCACACACTTGCAAACAGTTCCTTTAGGTATACCAGCACCTGCTTGTGGCGAGTCTCAGAAGAGTGTGCCCACCTCCATTGTGGAGAAGCCCCCCTCTTCTCATCTCATGGATGTAGTATTGGCAAGCCGTGAAAACCATGGTCACACATTTAGCAAAGTGGATGGCACTGCTGTGGCACTTGACGGGGGGACAATTTTTGGAGGTATAGTAGAGCTTCATAGTAAAATTATTTTTTCTTGGGCTATATATAGCATACTCTGTATGAGTGGAAGATGCGTGTAATTGGGAAGCCAGATACTAGAGATGGCACACCACAACTGCCATCTTGTGCTCATTTACTTAGGAGTAAGCCAATTCAATGGGATTTACTTCTGAGTAACAATGTATAGAATCAGGCTGCATGTTGTATTTTTGATATGAGGTTATGTAGTCAGAAAATCTGTTCTAATACTGGTGCAGTACTGTATGCAGTGCAGAACTCATGTATTGAGGGCTGTTTCCAGTTGGTTCTGATTGAACCCTAACACTGGGGCTGTCTGTATTCAGTGATGTGCAGTGCAAGGTGGAGGTCTGGCCTTTTTTTTTTTGCCATGCTGTTGGGTGCTGGCAGTATAGAGCCTGAGAAACGCATGGTTCTATTTCTGTTCAGTACTGAACAACAGATTTAATGTACATCATGCTTAATTTTCTTCCTTTACAATCCTGTGAGCATTGACTAACAAAGAAGAACCAACCCTCTTCCATTGTCTTTAGGGTTTATTTAGTCCTAAGTGGTGGTCCTATGTTAAAGTCACTTGTAGGCTGTGCAAATGGTAGAGCAATTCAGCCAAGGCTGCATCGTGGAGGCCTGGATGGAACATCATCTATTGCAGTGGTTCCCAACCTGGGGGCCATGAAGTAATCTAGAGGGGGCCGTGAACAGTAATTAATTATTTATTATTATAATTTTTTTAAAGTCTTCACTACCTGGACACTGTCTGCTCCCCACTGCCACTGCAGATGACACCCTTGCTCCAAACGAGAGGGGAGGACTTTGCTGAAGTGTCAGAGCGTCTTTCAGGCACACCAAGGGCAGGTATCTGCCTATAGCACACATGGCAGATGCCAAAGGAGGCTGAGGGAGGTGCTACCAGGAAGAAGAGGGGATGACTATCCTGACTCCCATCTCCTCTCACTGCTGTTGCTGATGACGCCCTTGCTCAGAATGAGAGGAGAGGGCTTTTCATGAAGGAAAAAGAAGCAAAGCTGCAAGGAAAGGCTGCTTTCCCCCTTCCTTCCTGGCAACCAGCCAGCCTGCCTTTCTTGGCTCCTGCTTTGCTGCTACCTTCTTTTAAAAATCATCCTTATTTGCAAGGCTGCCCAGATCTTGCCTTCAGCCCAGCGGAAGCCAAGGAGCAGTGAGGAAGCTCAGGGCTTGTGCCAGTGTCCCCCCCTTTCTTCCACCTACATTCTGCCCCCCCAACCTCTCTCTCCAAGATACTGCAGCATTTGAGGGTTTCCCCCTCCCACGTGCTCAAATGCATGCACAACTGCAGATGCGTGCAGGAGGGGCAGGTGTGTTTGTGTGTGTGTGCTGATCTGCTCCACTCTTAATTCCTCAAGTGCCCTGTAACCAAGTTATCAGTTCTGATAATCATTCCAAGGCCTAAAAGCACTAATCCCCCTCCTCAGTCTGTCCACCCTTTTGTCTTCACAATCTAGCATCCGCACAACTATCACATTGCTGCTTCTTGAAGCTTGTTAATGAGTAAACATGTATAGGATTGCACTGAAAATCCCCTACTCTTAACCATGCTTTATTTTTTGGGGGATCAAACTGTTGGGTTACATTTAAACTACTAGCTATTGGTAAACCATTGTGGTGTAATGGATAGTGTATGACTAGGGAGACCTGAGTTCAAATCTCCACTGCGGTATAAAGCTCACTGGGTGACTTGAGCCAGTCCCTGTCTCTCGGCCTAACCTATCTGACAGGGTTGTTGGAATGATCTCATTTTATCTTGCTGTGCACCTCAAAGGAGACCAGGATTCAGTTGCACTGATTTAAGTGAGGCTTTAAAACAAAACACATCAATTGTCAAAGAGTCTCAGGAGTTCAGTGTAATCCCAAACTACTGGAAGTGAATCTCCCTATGTCCAATCTGTAGCTTTATGAGACTGATTGCTTCTCTTGAGATACCACTAGTCTGCTGGGCTTAAGCTGGAGCATGACAGCTAAAAAATGTTTTGTGTTTATAGAATAGAATTACCATAATTTAACAGTATGCATTTGCTATATTTATATCTTGTACTTCCTGCAAGGAGCTCACTCAACCCTTTTTAACTGTTAAGTTTCACTGTTATGTTCAGTTACTTGGAAGTAAGCCCCATTGAATATAGAGAAATGTCTGCATAAACATGCTGTTTGTCTCCACGCCACCAAATTATGCGTGCTGTAGAAAGAACAGACAGAATTTTCTTCTTCTTTCATAACAATAGAACTCAGGCAGTAGATTCAGGACAGGTGAAATGTACTTCTTCATACAATGCATAATTAACTTAAGGGATTGGCTACTTCAGGATATGGTGATGGCTTTAAAAGGGGATTAAACAAATTAATGGAGAATGCTTCTATTGATGGCTACTGGCTGTAATAGCTAAATGAACTTGCCAGATCCAGACATCACACTAAACCGTGGTTTTGCTCAACATGAATAAATCTAGGCTTCTTGGGCTCGTGTGCATGTTTGCTTTCTCTAACCACGATTTTTCATGTTGTCTGGTGTGACAAATTGTGGTTAACACTAACTTTGGCTAATTTCAAAAAAGCCAGCTTCAAAACATGGGTCATGAAGGTAACTTGTTAAAACCAACTGTAGTTAGCACTAACTACAATTCTCAATTCAGACAACATGATAAGCTGCAGTTAGCTGAAAGTGGAAACAAATTTCTTTGAACCTCTCCTCAGTTGTGCAAGAGGGTGAGAGAGTGCATGAGCCCAGGAGGAGGCTAGGCCAATTTGTGTCAAGCCATCATTAAGTGTAATGCTCATTCATTGGTTGTGGGTTGGTTACACACTGTGTGTGTGTGGAGGGGGGAGAAGGTTGTTGGTTTAATGCCTTGCTGGTGGGCTTCCTAGAAGCAGCTGTCTGGTATCTGCTGGAAATAGGATGCTGGACTATATGGGCCCTTGGGTAGATTGAGAAGGGCTCTTTGTGTGTTCTTACCCCACTAGCCCTTACAAACTTAATGGGATGTTTATGGATTTGGAAAAAAGCTGGCTTGGTGTGTTCACCTACTAAACTCAGTTATTTGTCATTGTAGACAACCTTTTGAGAGCATCACAGAATTCCAGGAGTTGCTCGCTGTCTGCCATGAATCAGAGTTCTCCTCAGCAGTGTGAGGTGACTACAAGACCATGCAGTGACAGTATGTTGTCATGTGGGCACGTGACCAAGAGAAAGAAACGCAGAACAGGCTTATCAGCTACATTTGGAGATGATTCTCAAATGGAGCCATCGGATAGCATGCCACTTGGTGACTTGCAGTGGACAAAGGAATCGGAGCTGGCTGCTAAAGAGTATCTTGAAGTTAGTCAAGTTGGTGAGCTTGTGACCCTGAACACCAAGAATAAACACTCTGAGAAGATCAAAGCCAATAAAATCAAAGCTGTAAAAAAATTGAGCACTGGGACCGAAAGCAGAGACTTTTCCACCAGCCAACCTAAAGTGCATTTGGATAATTATAACAATGGAAGAATGGATACTTCTGCTGCAATCCAATGCAAAACCAATGAATCAAGTGGTACCAAGATAAAAATTCCCAAGCCTGCATGTCACACTGAAGATTCACGTTGCGTGGATTCTCTGGATGAAACAGTGCCACTGGACAGCCATGGTCAGAAAGAGCAGTATAGTACCAACCCCCGAGATAAAACCATAAGGAGCAGAAGAACCTATGTAGTGGACCAGATTGCTCCAAACCATGTAGGTGACTGCAGTGCTTTGACCGAGGAAATTAAAAAAAGAACATTCTTGGAAAAAATGAAGAATCCAGAAAGTCAGTTCGAAAACCCAGAGACTAGCTCATTAAGCAATAAAATACGAGATGCAAAAAGCTATGCCTGCGGTGTGACACATACTTCCCAGTGTTCTAATAAATCCAAGAGTTGCAGAAGGACCTATGTGGTGGACCAGACTGCTCCAAACCATGTAGGTGACTGCAATGCTTTGACCCAGGAAATAAAACGAAGAACCTTTTTGGAAAAAATGAAGAACCTAGAAAGTCAGTTCCAAGACCCAGAAACTAGCTCATTAAATAATAACATACGAGATGAAAAGAGCTTTGCCTATGATGTGAAGCATACTTCCCAGTGTTCTAATAAAACCAGAGGTTGCAGAAAGACCTACGTGGTAGATCCAGGTCCCCTAGATCATAAGAACGATTGTGCTCCTGTTGCACATGAAGCTCAAGAAAAGACACACTTGGAAAACCTAGAGGATCTAGGAATTTGGTTTCAAAGCCCAGAGCATAGCTCATTAAACAATAAAACATCACTGCTTGCTCTTGGTACACAACAGTTGGTTAGTTTCAAGAAGCAGAACCCAAACCAAGAAGCAACTCTGGATTTGAATGTGAAGCGTAAAAAAACAAGGAGAAAGACCCAAGATATTGGTGTATCACAGGAGATCAATGAGATGGAGATACAAAGCTTAAATGTTAATATGCACTCTAAAATTCAGCCTCAAGAAAATAAAGCTAAAAAATGCCACAAAGGCAAAACAGCTAAAGTGGGCAGAGACAGCACCCAGAAAGAGCATTGCAGAAGCAGTGTTGATGTGTTTGGTCTGAGTGGAAGTGCTCAAAGAGCCAATAAAAAGAAAAGGAAGAACTTGAGAGTTAGCTGTCAATCAACAAATCAAGCAGATGCAGCCTCAATTTTCCCTCTAGGAAGTGCACAATCTGCATTTCAAGATTCACTGGATGATTCTCCTTTTGACAGTGTCCATAGGAACTCTGCTAATGCTATTCCAAAGATTCAGGATTTTTTGACTACTGAGAACAGCTGTTCTTTAAACAAAAGAAATAGCAACTCCTCAAAGAAGAAATGTTGGGGTGCCAACCACCATGAAATTGACTTGGAGAAAAGGGAAGACTCCACGCTAAGGTTAAACAAGAGAATATCCACTGTAAATGATGTGACAGAAGAGTGTGCAGTTTCTGTCTTTGCTCTTCAAAGTCCAGAGGGATGTAAAACCACTTCAGCAGATCAGGCAGGATGTAGCTTTCTCAAAGTTCCAGGTTCCAAGTCTTGGAGAGATTCTTTCCTTAAGAATGTTATTGAGGCTCCACTTCTGGCTGATTCTGTGGCTTTATGTCCGACCACTCCTGATTCTTCTGCAGGTGGTCATTCTAAGACCTTCTTACCTGGTTCTTTTAGCTCTGGTCGTTCACATGATGCACTTCAGACTGCTAAAGATCAGGTGAGCCTGGAAGGATACTTTCCTTTGCCCCAAACCTCAATAGCCTTCAACAAAAAGGATACTAAGTGGGCAGCTTCTGACAGATGTGAGAAAAAGACAGTACAAGCAATTCCTGAAACATCACTACAGAACATAGCACCACAAGGAAATGGTGAGTGATAAAAAGGGGCTGTTGATGGTGTAGACTAGTAGGTCTACTAGTAGACATAATACTTATGAGAGCAACATGTTTCAGTTTTTTATGTTTCTTACAAACATTTCCCAACATAAAACCAATGTCACCTTACAATAATTGATTTTGAGTTTCAGTGTTTATTTATTTATTATTATTTGATTTATATTGCACCCTTCCTCTAGCAGGAGCCCAGGACGGCAAACAAAAGCACTAAAAACACTTCAAAACATCATAAAAACAGACTTTAAAATACATTAAAACAAAACATCTTTAAAAACTTTTTTTTTAAAAAAAGCTTTCAAGACACCTTTAAAAAAATGTTTAAAAACATATTAAAAAGCAGTTCCAACACAAACACAGACTGGGATAAGGTCTCAATTTAAAAGGCTTGTTGAAAGAGGAAGGTCTTCAATAGGCACCGAAAAGATAACAGAGTGGGAAGCAGTACTAGAGGTACATTGGAACCTAGAGATGGTGGGCACAAGCAGCACTCCTCTCCCTCACCCACAGGTATACTGTATCATTGGTACATGCCACATGATTCCTCCAAAATCTCCCTGCGCAGAGCTGAGTAGTGGTTAGATCACCTCAGGCTTTGCACAGTTGACTTACGGGAACTGCTGTTGAGAGGAGAGTGGTCAAATATGTATCGTGTGTGTACATCTCTGGAATGGTACCCAAAGTAAGGGAGCAGGGAGCAGGACCTTTAACCAACAATGCCATAATGATGGAAGGGCCGTGGCTCAGTGTTAGAGCATCTGTCTTGCATGCAGAAAGCCCCTGGTTCAATCCCAGCATCTCCAGGTAGGGCTGGGAGAGATTCCTGTCTGAAACCCCAGAGAGCTGCTGCCAGTCAGTGTAGATAATACTGAGCTAGATGGACCAATGGTCTGACACAATATAAGGCAGCTTCCTGTGTTCTTGTATTTCTATCTCTTTGAAAAATATTTTTTAAAAAAGCAAGCCCAGGGCTGTGAAATTTAAACAATTGCTTTGAAAAACAAAACACTCAATCAGATTGTCAATCAGACCTAACATTTCATTCTCAATTTACTACTGTTATTTTGAGGGTTTTTTTAAAGGTTTAGCAGAAAGTCTCAGTGTACCTTAAACGTTTTATCATTTCCTGACTCTTCACAGGGAACAAGGTACTGAAAGATTTGACCAATGCCAGCCGAGTTTCCTGCAATTCCGTCCCTCTAGAAACATGTTCAAAACGCCCAAGTAGACGGAGACAAAGAGACATTTGCTACGCAGAGCCCAGGCTCAATAGGTCAGTTTTGTTTTTTTTGTTTTTTGTGGGGGTGGGGGTGGGAGTGGGGGTGGGTGGGTGGTTTTTTTTTTTTTTAACAGGAGGAGTCAAAATACAGTTCGTGGACAGTCTTTGCCCCAAGGCTGTGGCCTGAAACCTGGGCTTTCCTGCTTGGGAATGCCGTTGCTTAGAATATGAAAATCAACATTGTACATGCAGCTGTTTACATTTCTTTCTCAATCTCTCTCTCTCCTGCAGCAAACTGAGGCGTGGTGACCCTTACACAGATACTGACTTCCTTAGCTCCCCTTTGTACAAAATGAAAAATAAGAAATTGGCTAAAGGATCTGGAAAGGCCAAGAAAACCAAAGAGGAGGAAATTCAGCTTAGTTTAGATTTCACAGCTGTTCCTTAGGAATTGTGTTACTCTTTTGTATAACTTGCAGGTCAACAGTATTTCCTCTTTTTTAATTTAATACTTCCATTTCAAAAATAAAAATTCCTCCCCAAATTTGCACTGAATTCTTAAAAAGCTGTCAGCACTCTAAGAATGTAGAGTGTTAACTATTTAGTTGTACAATAGCTAATTCAAAACAATATAGGAGCATTATCTTGCTTGCAAGGGTTGAAAGCAGAGGTTAGCACCAGGGGTAGTCCTGACTGAATTTAAACCTTGCTTAGTTAACAGATCAACAAAATGCTGTTAGCAGCTGACTCTTCCAGTCAATTACACTGCCAGTATTATCCTTGTGTGTACAAAATTGTGTGCTGGTTGCTCAGATGTAGGATAGTGTTGGTGGCAATCTCTTGTCTCCCTCAACAGCAAGACTCTTCATTTTTCATTCATGCAGAATCTGGTATCTGGCAAAGATGTTGCTCTTGAGGATATTGGTTTTTGTGATTTAGAACTAGTTCTGGCTCTTGGTGAAAGAAGGAATAAAGCCACTTAGGCGTTGGCCCCAATTTAAAGATCCTTGGACTGCTGACTGCACATAATAATCAGTCAGATATGGGTAGCTTTATATATTCACCCCACACCTCCCAAATTAAGAGGGTAGGATTTTACAGTATGGAAGATTTTTTGTGATGCCAATTACTTTGGACACATAATGAAAAGGCATGATTCACTAGAAAAGACAATAATGCTGGGAAAAACAGAAGAGCAGAAAAAGAGGAAGGCCAAACAAGAGATGGATTGATTGCATAAAGGAAGTCACAGACCTGAACTTACAAGATCTGAACAGGGTGGTCCATGACAGATGCTCTTGGAGGTCACTGATTCATAGGGTCGCCATAAGTCATAATCGACTTGAAGGCACATAACAACAACAAGGACATCTGCAAGTTTCAGTCTTCAGATTTCTTAGCAACATGAAAAAGCACCAAGAAATTTTTTGTCAACCTACTTTAGATATTCTTTTCTGTAGTTGACTATCCTACACTTTGTAAGCTGTCCTGTAATAACAATGATCACGTATAGGATAAATATTTTTGCTCTACCTGTTCAACTGTCCAAGAGCATTTAAAAATGCATTCAAATTCTTATAGGTGTTATTTTTTATTTATTAAATTTATATCCTGCCTTTCCTCCCAGAAGGAGACCGGGGCAGCAAACAAAACACTAAAAACACTCAACACCTTAAAAACAGACTTTAAAATATATTAAAACAAAACATATTTAACAACATATTAAAACATCTTTAAAAAAGAAAGTTTTAAAAACATCTTAAAAGCAATTGCTTAAAAAGCAATTCCAACACAGACACAGACTGGGATAAGGTCTCTACTTAAAGGACTTATTGAAAGAAGGTCTTCAGGTGAAGCCTGAAACTCTTTGATACCCGTGATGCACCGCATTCTTGACCCAGCGGTCTGATGTTGTTGCCTCTCACTGTTCTGCAAAACTCAGCAGGCAGCCTCCCACTGGAATTAAATAAGTCAAAATTGTCTTTGTTGTCTTCCACCCCTGTTGGAAGCTGAACCTGGATTTCGTGCTCCTGATTGCTGTTGGAATCTAGGACGAGCCCAGGCTTGTCTGTTGGAACGGTGATCCCGCCCTCTTCCTCCAATCTAGATGGATGAATGGTTGAAGCGTTGGCATCGCAACAGCACTTCAAACAGGTAGCCGGGTGGAATTCCAGATGGGGGAGTCCCTCACTTGCCTTACCATAGTCACTTTGGTGAAGCTGAGTGACTGAGGGGCCTCATAGAGATAATAAATAATAATAATAATTTAATTTTTAGGCCGCCTATCTGGCCAAAGCCACTCTAGGCGGCGTACATAACAAATTCAATAAAATACAATAATACAGAAGGTGGCCAGGAGCCATCCTAGGCTCCCTCCCAAGGTTTTCCACCATTTCCTCAGCCGGGGGAAGGGAACCAGTTCTTTTGGTGGGAAAGGAGCTGCACAGAATGGAGGCAGTTGGCAGCTCTGGCCTGATCTCTCCATGACTCGGGTGGCAGCGGGTTTCTCCCCAGGAGACCCCAGTGTGACAACTACCACAGGAAACCCCCCCCCCCAAATTCTGGAATAATTGTTTAATCATGGCTTGTGGAGGAGAGCATGGCCATCAGTCTTCGGGGGGGAGGAGGTCATGTCCCTTAGTGGGGGCGAGCATTGCCAAGGGGACAGCCTCTCAGCACAATAGCCTCTGGCAGGCACCATGTTGCCTTCTCCACCTGAGGCGATGCATCAGTCACAGGTTCCTTCCAAACAGCCATGTGTGAGAGCAGGCATACGAGGCATCAGTCCCTAGATCTTCCAGGAAAGCCAGCCATCATTCCCATCATTCATCTGGAGACATGACATTGTCATCCATGATGGCATGGCTCAGTAAAGCAATGATGAGGGAGGCAGGGGCTTCTTGAGCCAAGTGTTTAGCCCGTTCCCACAAGAAGAAGCGAACCAAGCATTGCAGGCATGCTCACCTTCGCCTTCCTTCATCTCTATTTCTTCTTCATTGGGCACTAGCCCAGTTAGAGAGGGGAAAGAGTAAATGCAAGGGCTCTCACAAGTCCTATGCAGAGAGCAAAAGATGCATTTCCAGGACCCTGTCTCTCCAGAGTCCTCTTCCTTAGCCCTGATTCCCTAGAGGCAAGCCAGCTGCTTTCATGAGGAGCAGAGGATTCGGAAAGGGAAGAAGGGGAGTTGTCAGGGGATGACACCCCACTTCCTCCTTCCGCCCACAAGAGGCTATATTCTCCTGACACCTACTCTGTCCTGGTCACCAAGGCCGTGGCATGCCTTCAACTGGAGCTACCCAAGGAGGTCTCTAACAGAGTTTGTCGAGGAGGGCCAACAGGGGTCTTCAGACATCTCCAGGGCGGGGGAAAATCTCACCAACCTCCCTTTCCCTAAATTCTTCAAGGACATTGTGAAAGCGGATTGGGAACAACCAGCCAAACTCAAGAAACCTCATGTGTTGTCTAGGAAGTTATATAGCTTTCCTACTGCAGTGATGGACACCCTGAAAGTTCCAGCCATAGACAAGCCAATATCTGCCTTAGGGGCCAAAACGGCCATCCCTAAGGAAGGGGACATTTTGTCCAACCTGAGCGACAGGCACAGCAATTCTACACCTAGACGTGTGCACAAAGCTTCGGCCCTTTCCAGGAAGGCATCAGTGGCAAATTCCTTCCTAGCCCAAGCCACGGTGAAATGGGCCAGGGCACTTATGGAGGAAGTCCCTCCAGATACCAGGCATGTTAGAGAAACCCTTACCAAACTAGCCAAGACTACGGAATTACTGGCTGATTAGTCTCTGGATAGCCTACAGTACTCTGCACGTACTGAAGTGCACTTCACAGTAAAGCCAACTTTCCGATTAGGGAGGAATCAGGCTGCCAAAAATAAAAGAGTAATAAGGATGCAGTCTTACCAACGACATCATTAGAGTGCAGAAGGGCAGCTTATGTGGGAAAGCAAAGCCAGCAGTGGATGACAGCAAATTATGAAATGCTCAGAGGAGGAAAGGGCTTCAGATCCATCAGTCCTTTTTTGTTCAGATTCAGATGAGAAGAATTTAGGCATGGTGCCTTTGTTTAATACTCCCACCTCTGGTCAAAATCAGCAACTGCAGCATAAAATCTTTGTTAATACAGCTGCAACAACATAGGGATTCAGCACAGGCAGTTCATGTGGTCTCTGCTGCCACCTCCTGTTCCAATCAGGAACTCCAGCAGGTAGAATCTTTTCATTTATGCCCTGCTGAATGAAATCATTAGAAGCACTCTGATGGACAATATTTCAGCAGAACTAGCTGCTTTTCACCAGTTTTTTCAAGTAGCTCCTGCACAAATACAGCAATTTACACAATCATGTCATGCAACTGTGGATAGTCAGTTGCCATCCAGTATGTTGCAGTGCAGTGCTCAGATGAACAAAGCAAGTATGCCTGATGATGAGCAACAGAGGCTACAGAGAGCACGTGCAAATGACTCACCAGATCCACATGATGTGGCCAGAGGTAGAACATGGAGGTTCACAGTACACACACCTGACAGGCCAACCGCTGATATGCAAAAGTTTGTGCATGATGTTTCAGTTGTTACTCTGGAGGAGGATACAGATGAATGAGGTGATGGTTCACAGGTGGATAAGCAGCAATCCATTACACTGTTCCATAGTGTTTATTACATGCCTTTGCTATGCAAGCCTATGGCTGTTTTAGATTTAAAGGATTCAGCTGCAGATCAGGCACCTTCTACTTCAAGGGGAGCCACTGTGCTTCCAGAAAAAAAAGCCTAGTTAAAGTGCCATCACTTCTCAAGAAAATAGTAAAAGCTGAATAGGATTCACCAATTCAGACTAAGAGATCAGTGTCATATGCTAATAAATTATACCTGTTAGAGCCAGAGTTCATGGAGAAGCTGCAAGCTCCAGCAATTAATGCTCCAATTTCTGCTTTAGTTACTAGAAATTTACTTTCAAAGGATGTGGGGGATGCTCAGTTGAAGGATCTTAAAGAACATAAGTAGATAAGGCTCTTAGGAAAATACATGAGGCTACAGTTGATTGTAGGGGTTCATGGGGAACAGCTGCAGCACTGGGGGACTGGAGGAGACCTGCCCTGGGAGTGAGTATCGGAGCATCTGGCTGCTTGCTTGCTCCTCTGGGTTGCTGTCTCTTGAGACAGCTGAACTCCCTGGTAACTGCTGCAACTACTGGGACCCCCTGCCTCAGGGCTGGCTGCAGCCGGGGCCCTTGGGCATGAGTTTGCCCTGGGCCCCAGCGTGTGTGCAGCCCAGCCCACCACCACCTACCTGTCTCCTGTCTTTTACTATTGCCATTAACCAAGATGGCAGCTGTGGTGGAGGATGAAGCCTCCACCGCCATCTTTGTTGATGGCATGCATGCGTGCTGTGCGTGTGCATGTCTGCCATCAACTAAGATAGCGGCAGGTGCTTCAGTACCTTAAGGAAACCGCGGCCACCATCTTTGTTAAGGGCAAAGGTAAAAGACAGCAGACGGGTAAGTAGGGAGACATGGGGGGCGCGGATTGCGGAGGGGGCCCCTATAGCTCCAGGGGCCGTCGGGCCAGTGCCCAACCTGGCCGCCTTTTAGAACCGGCCCTGCCCTACCTGACCCTGACTCCAGAGAGAGGCTCCAGCCAATCTTGCAGCCTCTTAAATCAGCTCCTGGTTGGGTCAGGGGGCATAAAAACCCATCTGTTCTTGGGCAGTGGGTCTGCTGCTGGTAGGGTTGCCACCAAAGGGGGGAGTCCTAAAGGTGAGGGCACTACCCCCTTCTGTTTTTTTAAAACTAATCAAGAGAAGATTGGTAGCAGGGAGGGTGTGTGGCACATATGTAGTTCCTGCACAGGGTGAGAGCCTGTGCAGTGAACTGAATGATGGGAGAAAGTTGTCAGATGCCTTCAGAGCAGAGCTTGGAAAAGTTACTTTTTTGAACCAGAACTCCCATCAGCTCCATCCAGTGGCCATGCTAGCTGAAGCTGATGGGAGTTGTAGTTTAAAAAAGTAACTTTTCCAAGCTCTGCTTCAGAGTGAGACTGTAACTGGCAGAAGGCTGGCCCTCCCTGGGTGTGAGATGGGGGGAGTAGATGTGCCCTGTGTAAAAGATATTGAGTAGGTCTGACTGTTCCCAATTCTTGCAGAGGCCTACTGGGATAATTGGCTCAGGTAGGTTTTGTTGGTGGGCTCTTGTTGGTTCCATATCAGGTGTTTAGGAGGGGTCTTAGTAAGGAGGAATATGGGTGATGCCACCCCAATTTCAGTGATCATGGGTAGAGGTGAACTACCATAGAAGATGAGGGCAAGACTATGTATGCCTTGTTCCTCGTTCCTATTCCTCTCACTGACAGGTTCTTCATTGCTCATCTGCTGTGTCCACTGGCCTGTTTTAGACTCTTTGGAGGCCCACTGTGAACTGTTTGGAAGGCACTTTGAGGGTAAAGTTCTACATCTCTGTAGCAATCTTGATGCCCCATTCATATCTACTGTAGTCCCCAGTGGGGTGTCCAGTGCAATGTCTGCTGCAACTTCTTGGGATCGGTTTCAGTTGATGTGGCCTGATGACATGGACAAGGTGCTTGTGATGATGCGGCCAGCCACTTGTCCTCTCAACCCTTGCCCTTCTTGACTTAATAAAGCTTGCCGAGGGGGTCCGACCGAGTGCATCCAGGGTGTGGTCAACGTATCGTTGCAGTAGGGAGTCTGAAAGAGGCGGTGATCTGACCGTTCCTGAAAAAGCCCACCCTGGATCCATTGGTTTGCGACAACTACCACTTGGTCGCAAATACCCCCTTCTTAGGAAAGGTGATTGAGAGGGTTGTGGTGCAGCAATTTGCAAATACTCTTGGATGAAACAGATTATCTTGACCCATTCCAATCTGGATTCAGGCCTGGTTATGGGACTGAATCAGCCTTGGTGGCTGGCCTTTATCGGGAGAAGGACAGGGGGAGTATGACCCTGTTATTGTTACTTGATCTTTCAGTGGCTTTTGCTACCATTGATCATGGTATCCTTCTGGGCCGACTTGGTGAGATGGATATCAGAGGCACTGTTTTATCTCCAGGGTCGTTTTCAGAGATTAGCATGGGGTGATTGTCTTTCAGCCCCCTGGCAGTTGTGCTGTGGGGTGCTGCAGGGTACTATCTTGTCCCCCATGCTGTTTAACATCTATATGAAGCCCTTGGGAGCAGTCATCAGGAGATTTGGGGTCAGGTGTCAGCAGTACGCTGATGATATCTGGCTGTTTCTCTGAAACATCTGAATCGGGAGATGCCGTGCAAGCCCTGGACCACTGTCTGGACTTGGTGGTGGGCTGGATGAGGGCCAATAAACTGAGTCTGAATCCTAGCAAGACAGAAATGCTGTGGGTTGGTGGTTCCCAAGTTTGGATAATTGGTCCGTTGCCTGCTGTGGATGGGGTCGTACTCCCTCTGAAAGTTCAGGTCCATAGTCTGTGGGTGCTCTCCGATTCATCTTTGTTGCTAGAGGCCCAGGTGACCTCAGTGGCTAGGAGTGCCTTTTACCAGCTTCGGCTGGTAAGACAGCTGCAGCCGTTTCTGGACTGGGATAGCCTGACCACTGTTGTCCATGCACCAGTAACCTCCAGGCTGGGTTACTGTAATGCGCTCTATGTGGGGCTGCCCTTGAGGTTGGTCCAAAATCTGCATCTGTTGCAAAATGTGGCAGTGAGACTGCTCACTGGGGCAGGGTATCACCAACATGTCACCCCACTTCTGAAAGAGTGGACTAAGACTCCTAGTTTTTCCATCTAAGCTAGAGCCTATGTTTCCTGAACATATGAAAGGCCATGAGTAAATCTTCTTTATGCTTTTTACCTAAGAAGATGGTCTCTGTTATTTGTGTCTGAGGGAAAGGTGGGCTGGTTGATTCTAAAAAATCTGCTGTTGTTACTAAATACTTCTGCTAAGAAATAGGACTACATACTGTTTCTATTTCATTTTTAAATCAAACAAGAATTGCACTGGCTACCTATTAGCTACCACACTAAGTTCAAGGTTCTAGTTTTGGTGTACAAAGCCCTATACAACTTGGGACCGGGATATTTGAAAGACTGTCTTATTCCTTATATACCTGATCAATCACTGAGCTCTGCATGTGCGAGCCTCCTGAAGACACCCTCTTATCAGGAGGCCCTGGGCTCCTACTCGGAGGAAGGGCGGGATATAAATGAAATAATAAATAAATAAATAAATGTGCAACAGCTGTGTTTTCAAGGGCAGCATTACTGTGGTTAGACGATGTTTTGGACAATCCCAATTAGGATCCAGACTCAGGAAAATCATTCTGAAGCTTTTGAGAGTGGAGGCCTTTATTGCGACAATGGCTGCAACACAATTCACAGGCAGGGCTATGGCAGCCGAAGTAGTGGCTAGGCGCATATTGTGGCTTTGCTGTTGGGGGAGATGAATGCTACTTCCCATCTAGTGCTGGCTACAGAACCATATGCAGGCAAGAAATTGTTTGTGAAGATGTTCTGAAGGATGTGTTAGTAGAGACAAAGGAAAATAAAAAGGCAATGCCAGTAACAAGCCAAAGAAGGACCAGTGTTCCTTTTGTCGCTATCAACCATACCAGTCATTTCATCCTCTACATTTGGAGGAAGAGGGTGAGATTTACCATTCCAACAGACAAGCCTGGGCTCATCCTAGATTCGAACAACAATCAGGAGCACGAAATCCAGTTTCAGCTTCCAACAGAGGTAAAAACAATTCTGACTTATTTCAAATTCCAGTGGGAGGCTGCCTGCTGAGTTTTGCAGAAGAGTGAGAGACAACAACATCAGACCACTGGGTCAAGAATGTGGTGCATCACGGGTATCAAATCGAGTTTCAGGCTTCACCTCCAAGCAGATTTATCCCATCACCAATTTCTTTGGATCCAGAGAAGTGCAGAGTAGAACAGGAGGCAATAGACCATCTATTGAAGATTGTGGCCATAGGACCAGTTCAACAGGACCAGATGTTCTGTGGTGTTTATTTAATGGGGAATTTTATATATCCACACATATATAATCAGATATTAAGATGGCATATTTTTTATAATCATAAAGAGTTAAGCATAGAACTTCAGGCCTATTAGGCCCTGAGATTCAGGCTGACAGAGAACCCTGAATCTTAGCATTTAATTCAGAGCTGTAAGCAAAACCTGTTGAAATGGCAACGGTCACAGTGATTTCCTGTTTCCTTGTCAAATTTGGTCAGTGGCAAGACTCGGCTGATGCATGACTGACATATATTAATTGGTCTATTGTTCTAATTCAAGCAAGCATATAACTGGTAAGCAGTGATTAATATGATATTGGTTTTGATCCAAAGAGATAGGTTTCTTGTGTAGAGCAAGAATGCCATCTAGGGGAAAAAAATACGAAACGTATTAAAAGTTTTAATGAAGAGAAATAGTGAGATTTTACAATGATTTAAAAATAACCCAGTGTGTTATATTATATTTACAACTTTATAAGTGTGTTCTCATTAAGAAACAGGTACTCTGGGGTGGCCTGCCTCCTCTATATCCCTGAGGCTGAAAGATACTAGTTAGCCAGAGTCACCCAGTCTTTTCCTTAGTCTGTGTGGCTTCAAAATGAAGCTCAAGTGTTTAAATAATCCCCTCTCTTGAGCTATGTATTTTATAAGTAAGGAAATGGGATTTCTGAGAAATATAAGGACATAAGAACCCCTATGGCAAAGGGATAGAACTGGGGTTGCTCATACATTCCCAAACACCCTAACTTAACTCAAGGAACCTGTTCAAATATCTCCAGGTGTACCTGGGTCAGCATGGCTGATCAGAACAATAAGAACAATGAAAGTATAGGGATACTTGAAAGCACATTCACAATGGTACTGGCCTGAAAATTCATTAGTCGACAGCAGAACAATGGTCATATTAACAAGATGGACAGGATTTTGGAATCAGGAGCAGGATTGCCTAATGCTTCTGATTGGTTTGGAACGATTGTAGAGAGGAGGAACTGTGATGTTGAGTGGGCAGGAACTCATGAGATTGGCGAATCACTGTCACATGCTGTAACTGTACTCTATAAAAGAGCTTGCACACAGTGTGTCAGTGCAGTCTCTCCTGGATGTTTCTGGGAGGCTGACCCTGCATATGCTTGTAGAAAATAAAGGCCTACCTTTTGCTCCCAGCCTGTGTCTTCTAATTTATTCAAGGACACCAGCAAAAGATCCCAGGGAGAAAAATTCTCCATCATATTCTCTGTTCTTTATCAGGCTCAGGAAAGGGGGCGCTTGGAGGACTGTGCTAGACCTAAAATTCCTGAACAGGTTCATAAGATACTGAACTTTTTGCATGGAAACTGGGTTCCATAAAGGAAGCATTTCAACCACAAGACTTCTTAGCCTCCATAGATCTAACCGAGGCTTCTCTCTATGTGCCAGTCCATCCACAGCATCGCAAGTATCTCTGATTTGCTTATGGTAATCAACACTACCAGTAAAGGGCAATGCCTTTTGGCTTGGCATCAGCTCCAAGTGTCTTCATGAAGATAATGGTGACCCTTGTGACTCATCTTCTTCAGGAGGGGGTGCATCTGTACCCATGCGTAGACGACATTTTGGTTTGGTCGCAGACAATGCAGTCAGCGTATCAGGACATTCATGTCACCCTAGCAGCTCTCAAAGATCATGGGTTCCTGGTGAACATTGCAAAGAGCCATTTGATTCCACAGCAATGTCTGCAGCATCTGGGGGCAATGACAGATATGGAATGGGAGACAGTATCTTTTTCAAAAGAAAGAGTGGAGAAGATAAAGCTGGCTGGTTAACCATTACTGAGGAAGACCACAGATGATCTAATGGTGTTAGCAAAGGTTTTGGGGATGTTAGCCTTGGCTATCCAAGTTACACCATGGGCCAGATTTATGTTTCAGCCTCTACCGTGTGCACTGTTACCTTACCAGTTGCAGATAGCACATTCCAGGCACTTCCGGGTTCCACGAACAGCACAACTGAGGGCAGATCTATGGTGGTGGACAAAGGATTGCAACTTAAGCAGAGGTGTCCCTCTAAAGGACCTACCGCTGGAGGTTGTCATAACAGATGCAAGCCTATATAGTTGGGGTGCTCACTGCAGAGGCGAGTTTCTACAGGGATTGTGGTTTCCTCAGGAAACAAAACAAAGCATCAACTTACTGCAGTTACAGGCTGTGCGACTGGCGCTGCAGCATTTTGTGCCTCAAACACGTGTTGAGACAATTCTATGAAACCACTCATAAAGCATAAAGGAGGGACAAAATCACAGATGCTTCATCAGGAGGCATCACAATTGCTATCCTGGGCAGAGAGGGCCCTACACTCACTGATAGCAGAGTACATAAGGGGAGTATTCAACGTACAAGTTGATTGGTTAAGCAGACAGGATGTGTTGCTGGGAGTGGCAACTTTACAAGGAGGCATTCAAACAGATCTGCAAAAGTTTTGGAAGAATGGACGTGGATCTTTCTGCTTCAGATGTCAATCATCAGCTGAGAAGGTATTACGCTCAGTACCCATCACTGGTAGCAGAAGCTGTAGATGCTCTGAATTCTCCTTGGCCAACAGGAACACTTTACATCTTCCCCCATTCCCTTTGGCGAGTGTTGATGAAAGTGAGACTAGAGAGGACCATTGTTGTTCTAGTTGCACCAGACTGGCCAGGGAGGCTATGGTTCTCAGAACTAATCAACCTGTCTGTGGAGCCCCCATGTTCTCTGCCACTTCGTTTGGATTTGCTGCTCCAGGGATCTCTACGGCACCCCGATCTGCAATGGTTGAGCTTCACCACATGGAAGTTGAGAGGGGGAAACTGCTGACAGCAGGGTTGCCAGTGAAGGTAGTAGCCACTATATTGGCATCTCAAAGACCTTCCACAATCAGAAACTATCAGTATACCTGGGCTGCATTTTTGCGATGGTGCAACTATGTGAGTGCGAAAGATGGGAGTTGTGGAGTTATTTTTTTTAAACAATGGATTGAAGCAGGGGTTCAAGCCAAACACCTTGAGGACAAGCATCAGCATTGTGCATTGGTTTCCTACGTGGGACTTTCACAAAGTGTTGTCAGCTCTCCAAACACCGCCTTTTGAACCACTGAAAACTTCCACTCTGTGAATAATGTCTTGCAAGGTGCTATTCCTGGTGGCAATAATGTCTGCAAGACGTGTGTCCGAACTGGGGCCACTCTCAGTAGCAAAACATCTCTGTGCCCAGGGACAGAGTCATACTTTGGATTCTGCTTTCATCCCAAAAGTAAATACAACTTTTCACTGTCAGCAGGAATTAGTTTTGCCAACATCTTGCCCATCATCACAGCTATCACACCGCAGCCATCACACCATGCTATACAGTGTGCTTGACATTCCTTAGATGTGCGGAGAGCACTTAAGGTCTATATTAATAGGACAAGATCAATAAGGCAAACAGATTCATTATTTGTTTCTTATCATCCAACTACTGTGGGTAAAAAGGGTAAAGGGAACAGTGTGCAACCTTGCATCGGTAGCAATCTCAGTAAGGGGTCGGGATTGCAGTTCGAGATTGATAAGGAGATAGTCAGGAAATACCTAGTTAACCTAAATGCGTTCAAATCTCCAGGGCCTGATGAACTGCATCCCAGAGTATTGAAGGAACTTGCAGATGTACTCTCGGAACCTCTTGCCATCATCTTTGAGAAATCCTGGAGAACGGAAGAGGTGCCGGAGGACTGGAGATGGGCAAATGTCGTCCCGCTCTTTAAAAAGGGTAAAAAAGAAGATCCAGGGAATTACAGGCCGGTCAGTCTGACTTCAATACCGGGAAAGATAGAACGGATAATAAAAGAGTCCATTGGCAACTATCTAGATGACAATGGTGTGATTAGTAGGAGTCAGCATGGGTTTGTCAAGAAAAAATCCTGTCAAACTAATCTCATCTCTTTTTTTTATTGGGTCACTAGCCTAGTAGATGGTGGAAATGCTGTAGATGTCATCTATCTAGATTTCAGCAAAGCGTTTGACAAAGTCCCTGTGACGCCCTTCCCTGGCTCTCCCTGTCAGGTTCCTACCTGCTCGTGGTTACTGCCTGTCTCTAGGCACCACCAGGGACTCCACCAGTCCGGACTGTCCTTTTTTATGGTTTCCCTCTCCGCTCTAGCATAGATCTCAACAGATCCCCCTGCTAAGCAGCACCACCAGTCACGTCCTATAACCAGTATTCCTAGAGACTCTGCCTGAGTCTCCCTCAATTAGGTTACCTCTGTGACTGCGTGCTTAAGCTGTCCCAATCCCTTTGATTTACTCAGACTGCTTATAATTCTGGTTTGCTCTGAATACTTGTGGTGTTATATTCTTCCCTTCACCCGCTGCCACCATTTGTCACTCTTCAGCCTTGGTATTTACCTTACCCTCCCTTCTGGTCTGTGAAACCCCAGCCAAGGATCAGGCCTTTGGTAAACCAAATTAAGTATTTATTAAATAACACAGATAACAAAGATAACAAGATTACTTCATAAGGCACATAAGCATATGGTTTTACCTAATACTAATCCGAACTCTACCCCCCTCCTCCACGCTCTCCTGACAAACAACTCTCTCAAACCCACCAAAACAACCTATCAACATCCACTCCAACGTTCACCACCTCCAGATTTACCTGACATCCTTCCATTTATACCCTCAGCCATTTTAAAACATTTAGCCAATCATCCAGCATTCTACTGCCCATTCACTCCCCCTTCCTCTTTCATTCTACTTACCATGTATCTCCTATACAAACAACACTTACCCTATTTACACTAATACAGGAACATCACAGTCCCCCACGACCTTTTGATTAGCAAACTCGTCAAATGCGGACTACATGGAAATACTGTCAGGTGGATTCACAACTGGTTGGAAAACCGTACTCAAAGAGTGGGCGTCGGTGGCTCTGCTTCGGACTGGAAGGAGGTTTTGAGTGGAGTGCCACAGGGTTCTGTCCTGGGGCCGATACTCTTCAACATTTTTATCAATGACTTAGATGATGAGGTGGAGGGAAGCCTTGTGAAGTTTGCGGATGATACGAAACTGGGAGGGATTGCTAACACAATGGAAGACAGGAATAAAATCCAAAGGGACCTGGATAGACTAGAAAATTGGGCTGAAATTAATAAAATGAGTCTTATAAGGAAAGGTTGAAGGAACTTGGCATGTTCAGTCTGGTGAAGAGAAGGCTGAGGGGCGACATGATTACACTCTTTAAGTACCTGAAGGGCTGTCAACATAGAGGAGGGTACAGATTTGTTCACTGCTGCCCCAGAGGGTAGGACTAAGTCTAATGGTTTTAAGTTGCAGGAGCGTAGATTCAGATTGGACATTAGAAGGAACTTCTTGACATTAAGGGCAGTTCGGCAATGGAACCGACTGCCTAGGGAGATGGTGGGATCCCCTTCTCTGGATGTCTTCAAGCAGAGGCTGGACAGCTATCTGCGGGAGATGCTCTAGCTGTGGATTTCCTGCTGTGAGCAGGGGGTTGGACTTGATGGCCTACAAGGCCTCTTCCAACTCTATGATTCTATGATTCTTGAACCCAAATTTGCTATTTATGCTTCAGACCACTGCAAGGAAAAATGCGGAAGCTGAACAGGGAGGATAGAGAAATCTTTTTATTGGTGCAAAATTGATTAATGCATTCTGAGGATTTTGCAATAACCTTTCCAATAAGGGATACAAAGTTATTCTTTGGGGTATGTATAATTATAAAAACAACAAAGAGACTTCTACATCCAAGCATATCTATCTAGCTCCAGTACTACCTTTCTCAGTGCAGTGCCTGGGAGCCCCTTGTCCCCATCAGTTTAAAACAAAAAGTTAGCCAGGAAGGCTGCACGAGCTTTGGAGTGAGTACTGTCCTCCAGGAACCTGCCATCTGTAGTTCCTCAGAAAGGGGCCCAGAGACTTTCTGAGGAATTAAATATGGAAAGCAACTGGACATAAGGGAGAAAAAGGTGTATGTATATGCAGGATTAGATAAATGGTGTTTGTGTGTTGGAGGAGTGAACCTGAGAGAAAAGGTGTGTATATTTTTGCGGGGCGGGGGTGAATTTGGGATTAGAAGTGTGTATGTGATGATGCACTCAGTGCTTCATATTCTGCCTAAGAAACTACAGTTCTTTATTTTTGTATGTTGCCCTATGAAGGTTTGACCCCAAAAAGCAACCAGTAATTGGAATAATCATCCTGAATGTGTGTTGCGAGTGATGTAAGCCTGATGACTTTGGGGTGGAGAGGGGAGGAGGAGAGAAATTGAGCGACTGGGTTCGTATAGACAAAAAGAGCTTGCCTTCTGTGAACTGGGTGTTTTGTCAGCAGAAAAATCTGCGTTCAAATGAGTGTTTGTGTTACGGGGCTCAAACACCAGCTCTGCCTTTGATTAAGGTTTGCCTTCTGTGCAATGGGTGCAGAGCTCCATTCCTACACAGTAGGATAGTACAGCACTCGTTAGTAGCAACCCCTACCCTAGCTGTAGTTGTCTCTTCTAGGTAGGCCATGTACTTAATTGCAAGTTGTAGTGGAAGGATTTACTTTGTCAACTGAATTGCAGTTTACCAGTTGTCTCCCTACAAGTCACAGACAAGACAACACATAGGGATAATATATTAGTGCTTTATTTAAGCTTAATATCCTCCATCCCGTTTCCAAAAAACCCAGCAGGAGTTATAGATGGGGCAGTGTTTATTGACACACTGTGTTGTGTTCCAACATTAGAGAAAGAATGTTCAAAATGGCTGATGTCAAGCGGCTTGAAAAACTGCACCCTTAATATATATCTGAAAGACTTAGAAACTACACCTGACCTGAATGCAGGAGTAAATTATTTCTGCACTTCAACTTGGCTACTTCACATAAGGAAAGAAAAGGACTGCACTCTATTTGTCCAGGTCTTTGTCCTGCTGAATCATGGCAAAGATTCACAGCCCTAACATTAGTTAGTAAAATACTATTACAACCTTGGTTGTAGAAGGTTCTACAGCACAATTCTAACGATGTCTGCTCAGAAGTAAGTCCTATTTAATTCAATGGGGCTTACTCTCAGGCAAGTAGGGGTCAGGATTGCAGCGTTGGTCCATTTTCATTAGGTTAAGAATCTTTTGCAGTGCTTTATCTACTTCAGCAAGGGCCTTATAGCCAGCCAGAAAACAAAACCTGATGGTTATTTAAACCATTCGTTGTAGAACATCAACTCACCCCCATTCCCCAAAAAGTGTTTATTACTCTGGAGGTTTTGGCTGGCAAGAAGGCCAACAGCTTAATTCATAGATGCAGCCATCAAGCCTGCCCTGTATTCCTTTAAAAATAACATGAGAATATAGTAAGCCACTTGAATGTAGGGGTTTGAGAGAATCTGAACATGTTTCTACTTTTACATTGATTTCTACTCATTTTTTAGGAAGTGCTATATACTACACAATAGTGCGATTCATTCACCAGGCAGGCAGCCTTCTTTCCAGAGCAATGCTTGAGGCCCGCTGTTTAAAGTCTTGGCTGGGATGATAGTTTTGCCTTCAGGTTTTCAGCAAGTTTATCCATAAAGTCAAATGTGCTCAAGTAGTCAGAGCGCTTCACGCTGAGATGAAAAGAAAGGAGAGTGTAAAATGTTATGATAGTACAAGGTTTAAAAGCACTCTAAAAATTAGCTAGTTTTGCAGATCAGGAGCAGGGTGGCACAAAGTCCCATAAATATGCAAGCAATGTTTCTGAACAACATAAGACAATGTTTCATGCTGTCTTTTTTTTAAAAAATGAGGTGGGGTGAATACTTGAATTGCTCCTTTTCAACAGTGTCACTAGCCGGGTGCGGGGAGTGTGGACTGTACCAGGGTGACACCATGAGAGGGGGGGTGTCACCCAGAGTAGGGTTGCCATATTGCCCGGTTAGCCAGGTTTTACCCGGATTCTTTCCATGCCACCCGGTGCCCGTTTAGCCCCTTAGCTGGCCCAGATTCTCAGCTTTCATTTAAAAAAAAAATTAAGTTTCTAGGTGGCCCGGTTCTCGAGATATACATAAAAACGTCAGCCCCCCATTAAATCTTTGTTTAAACTACTGTATAGCACTTCATAGCTTTAACCCCGCCCGTTCAGGATTGCAGTCAATCAGTGAAGCGTTTGGTTGACCTGTGGCAGTGTCTACTAAACCTCATTGCAAGGCCAGAAAATGGTGGTTTCCCCCCGTTTATCTGAAAATCTCATAAATTGGGTAAGTATATACATTTTAGTTTTTTCCCCCCTGGTGTGTAGGAGTCAGATTCTGGGCAGTGTTTTGAAAACCTTCCCAATACTTGCTTTTGTGGGGGTAAAAGCATTGCTAATCCTATATGTCCAGAGTAAATCCCATTAATTCAATAGGATTTACTTTTGAGTAGACATGGTTATGAATGTGCTGAAAATCAATGGGACTTTGGAGTGAATATAAAAAAGAATTGTTTGTGTTCTCTTTCTCCCCCCCCCCCGTCCTATTTTAAAGCAAGTAGGCAGGGCTTACTTAGGTATTACAGTTTTTATTCTGCAGGAAACTAATACTGATTTTTTAAAAACTAATACTGATTTTTCTGCAATGACCAATTGGTTTGACAATAAACTATTATATGGGCTGTATGTATTTATACATCTGCAGTGTGTGTGTGTGTAGTCTTTCCAACAACCCTGTGAGGTAGAGTTGGAAACCAAGGCAGCTTACAACAAGAAATAAAGCCATTTAAAATCCAATAACCATAAAAACAAGTATAAACAGTTGCAAAACAGCATAAAGTGGCATGATTCAGAATTTTGGGTTGTGTGAATGAAGTTGCTTATCACGTGTGGTTGCAGTTTTGTCCCTGTTTGAGTAAGTTCCACTGAATACACTGGGACTTGCTTCTGAATAAATAAACCTAGGATTGCATTATAAATATCTTTACAGTTTGTGTAAATAATAAATATATTTGATAGTCATGCTTATATAAATATTTCTTCATTTATCATATTTTTGGTTTTTGGGTAGGAATCCTGACTGGTTGTGAGATGCTTAGTTTTCTGCCTTACTCATAGGAATCTTGTTGTGGTTGGTATGGTATTACATTTAGAAAAGTGTTACTGCCTTTTGTGTTTTTTTTTCCTATTTGCATTTCACTTATCTTTAACCTCACTCTGTTACAGCCATAGAAGCAACAGCAGCATATGCAAGATAATTAACTCCCATTAGCGATAAGAGCAAGAACTTATAATTATTATTTTAATTAAAACAAGAGGCTTATCAGTACTTTGAAGAGGACCAGATATTTATTTTCTTTCTGAGCCCAGGACTGGGTCTTTCATGATGCCCGGGGGGGGGGGGGAGCAGGAGAGTAGTCGATAAGACAGACATCCTGGCATTGGTAATCTAATTAGCAAGGTATGTGTGGGGTTGTTGCACACTTCCAGGCCCAGTTTTATTTTGAGTATGGAGGTGGAACCTGTGTAGATGTGGTTGATCAAAGGGAGAAGAAATTTTGAGTTAAGCAAAACTCTGCTTTTATAAAACCTAAGAAACATACAGATACTTTGAATGTCTGAGTGCCTGCACCAGTGGAATACTGGAGGAACTTGTCAAACTTGCTGCAACAGTATATAGAACTGAGCATGTGGCGTGAAAGACTAATTTTCCTAACATTTTGGCTTGTTTTTCTCCACCCACCACATCACTGAAATATATCATATATGTAATGGTTAACCGTACTGCTGCCCTGACTTACTTTGTTTGTTGCTATTTTGCATTTTTATTATGTTTTTATATTGATTGTGCATTTTTATTGTTTTTATTATATTTGTAAGCTGTCCTGAGCTCTGTTTTTAACAGCAGAAGGGCAGGATATAAATCCTCTTAATCAATCAACATTCCATAGTGTTGGAAACTAGAGTCTAGCATTTAAGGCTGAAAATGTTAAGTTTTTTTAAAAAAAGATTCCTCACATCTTTCCCGTTTTTGGTGGTAATTCCTGGGCACAAAAACAAAACAACTGGACAATCCAAATATTAATATGCAAATAATTTGCATAATATGCAAATTAGCCAGCCCGGATTTGTGGAACTGGAATATGGCAACCCTAACCCAGAGCTGTCCCGCCCCTAGGCACCCTAGGTCTAGTACGGGAGGAGGTCCATGGGGGGTGACACCATGAGTTACCGCACCAGGTGACACCAACCCTGCTCCTTTTCCCTCAATGTAGTACCATCCTGAGGCTTTAGTTAAAGTATAAAAGCATGTATGGGATCATTCTTTTCCAGAGAACTTACATTTATGGAAATGTCAAGGTATTTTAATGCATCTTTCCTAATGTTGGTCTGATGTGGCTACTTTAGCATATAATACAAACTAAGATCTTTCACAATTGGCATGAGAGACTGAATTGCATTGTAATCATATTTTACATATGAGTTCTGTTTTCAGTTCTTGTAACTGCTTGTCTTTGGGGTAAATTCAGGTCTAAGCCTTAACCACCACCATACAAGCAATTTAGATAAAAAAATTCTATTTTTATGTACTATCTGAATTCTTTTTAAATAAATTAAATTTTCCTTGATATAGCTTTACTTTCTCCCATAGACTTCACAACGGTTATTTTCATATAGTCCTGCATACTTACTTAGGTAGCCCTTTAATACAAGCAGACAGATCTTTTGTCATAAAGCCAGCTTCAATGGTCTCTACACAGACATCCTCCACGGCAGAAGCAAAGTTCCTAAGTTCTGGGTTGTCATCTAACTTTGCTCTGTGAGCTAGACCTCTAGTCCAGGCAAATATGGATGCTGGGAAAAGTAGGAGGAAGAAAGATTAACCAACCCAACGGCTCCACTCGTGAAATAATGGCCATCTCTATTACCTACATTAGTCCCTCCTACACTAACAGCACCTAACATTCTAATTTCGATTTCAACTGTTGATTGCATTTCTTGAACCTTAACCCGTGATGCTTTATCCTCTGCAGTCTCTAGCAGACAACATGCTGACACACAGCTATAATGGTCCTATAGCGCATCTAGACTTCCACTTTGAGGAATCCCTTCCTTCCTATATCAAAATTAACCCTGCTTCACACTTTTTAAACGAGATTGATGACATGAATAAACTTTCATGTATTAGAAACCTGGTGTTTTCTTGCAAGATTTCTTCCTCTTGGATCTCTCACCTGTCATATATTTTTGTCAAGACAGTTCACCACTATGGAGCCCTTACTGTTATTAATGCAGAATGACAGCAAATTTCAATCCTGGAAGCAGTTTAGGTTTCTCTCTTTAGTCAGTTTGAACTCCATACACTACACATCAAGAAGTTCATCTGCGCTGTGTAAACTACACTACAAGCATTCCGCAAAATTAATTTGTAATCTGACATATCTACAGAGTGCAGAATTCATTCACTCACGTCTGTGGGAGAAATCTGATGCTGCCATTTCACCTGCAGAACAGCTCTTAACCCAGTAGAGGTCTCTGCTAGCTAGTGTGAAAGAAGGAAAGCTGATGCTTGCTGTTCCCCCTTCTGTGCCCCCAGAAAAATTGTTCCAAGGTGTTGGGAATTCTTCACAACAGCACAGAAAGTGGCACAGGAGGAAGGGGGACAATAGGAGAAAATTGCCTCCCCTCCCCTGGATTTCACCCTATACATTGGTCCTGTAGGCATAATCTCTCATACAGCCTAACAGAATTAAGCACAACAACTAAATGAAACTTTTATTCTCAGGGTTTCTTGGGAGTATGTTGTGACATTAAATGTATTTTCTAGGAATTACTGAGAAAGTTGGTAGCAGCTTACCAATGGGGTTAGTGGAGGTTTCTTGACCTTTCTGGTACAAGCGATAGTGACGAGTCACTGTACCATGAGCAGCTTCAGCTTCAACAGTTTTGCCATCTGGGCATATCAGGACGCTTGTCATCATTCCCAAGGAGCCATAACCTGGACATGATTAGAAACTTAGCCATGCCTTTCTTTGAAAACCCCAGTCATTTGCATAGTTCAATATGGCTCACCAGACAGAGCAATTCAATGAGCGAATAAAAATCAACCCCCCTTAGTATGCCTGAACAGGCATCATATATATACACAAGACAGAAAGGGGAAGAAGGAAACGTCTCTGATCCAACCGCTTAACTGCTCATTTTTTAATCTAAGATAGGTCTACTAATTTGGAAAAGAACATATAACCCAGGCCTCAAATGCAGTCACAAATGGGATGCAAATGGGAGGGAATAACAATGCTACAATAAGGGAAAGGAATTAAGTATGCGCTTAGCTAGCCCTGTCTTTGAATTTGCCTCCAATTTAATTTTCACAGGTGTTTTCCACTGGTGAAATTGGAGATGGCAATAGCATTCTTATGGTATACTCTTGGTGGCCTAAAGCTACCTGATGAAAATGCTTTGCAGAGGCCACTGCCCTTAGGAGCTCTGAACTGCACAGGACAATGGTTACGGCCAATAGCATCAGGACTACCATTAGGCTACACAGTAATTTTATGACAATTCACCCGAAGGATAATTACAAACAATAGTCTTTTTAATTCTTGTGGTTCCTTTCAAGCAAGGCTAGCTCTTGAACAATTCGATTTTGCTGCTAACTCTTCCTCTCAGCCATAGCATCTCAATTCCTTCAGAATGTCTCCTGCTTCCCTAGCACTTAAGTGTAGCAAAACCAGTTTTTCTTCCCAGTGTACCTAAGAAAGGAGTCTATCTTTTGCTTGCTGTTATAGACAACATACAGTTGGGAGAAGGCTAAGTGACATTCAAGAGAGTCTCTGAGCAGTTGTCATTTTTTAAAAAGTGTTATCTTGATTTTACAGAGCTTTGCTGATTCACATCTAGAAAGTGGCAGTCCCACTATACAAATATATGCCACACTGTCATCACATTCAACATTACTGCTATAGAACTCTGTCTTTTTGTTTAAAAAAGTGTTGATGATTTTACGCTAGAGAGAAGATAAAACTACAAATGTGATAGCAACAATACAGTTTTATTGGTTCAAATGTCAACTCTGTTATCGGGCTAGTGCTCAAAGCTTGCTGAGATCACCATCACCAAGAAGAGTTACTACTGCTGCCAGCAGTAAATCCGAGCCACAGATTAAGACTCGAGAATCAGAGCCTTCCCTTTGCAGTTCTTGGCCCTTTGGTGATCTGATCCAGGGTGAAAAGGCATTCATCCAGTACTGGCATTTGAAGTCATGCACTGCTAATATAAAGGAGATCTGTCAGAAATTGCACCAGCTTATGTATTTCTTATATCAACACTAGAAGCCTCTAAACAGGAGCGTTTACAGTGATTTGCAACTCCCTGCTGGCTGATGTGTTGTACACATACACATTTGATGTGGAAAAGGGTGTTGGAATTATATTGTTACATAGCTGAAATGAGTACAGTAATCTGCATCAAGTAATAACCTTGCTTTGTATGTAGAAGAGAATTCTTCTACCTTCTGTTTGACAAATTCTGTGCCATGTGAGAGCTTGCACATTGTGCCACCAAGAATGTGCTCTTCTAATAAAAGTAATCTGCTACTTTTTTTTGTTTTCCTGCTTAATAAATATAAGCTTATAGCAGTCCTCAAGAGATTGTTATCTTGAATCTGGAGAAGAGACAGGCCAAGAATAGTTTATATCTACCGAATCTAAACTATCACACAGGAGACTGTGCTTTGAAATGCACACTACAGTTGTGCCTTCTCAAAAAGACTATGTTAGAAGTCCATTATAGTTTTACCAGGCAACTTCTAGATATTAACATTCCACAAACTGATGTACCTTTACCCCAGGTACTTCCTCAGGGAGGGGGGGGGGGTTGATAGCAACCAAATCCTGGAGGCTGCATCAAAATATTGAGGTATAGAACTAATAGCTTAGCATGTTTCAAATTTCCTGGTGGGATTTATTTAAAATTAAACCATCATGTCAAATGCTGAGAACAAATGGGGGACTGTAACCATGCCCTGCCTATAGGCTTTTCAGAAGCATCCGCCTATCTACTGTTGGAAACAAAATGCTGGACTAGACAGACCTTTGGCCTGATCTAGCAGGGCTGTTCTGATATTCTAAGCAACATCATTAAGCCACGCCCTGCACAGCCAGGCCACATATTGCCAGAGACATACAGTTAGCTAATCTCTAGCTATCAGAACTTTCTTCTCTTCAAAAGGGCTGTAAGAGAGAAGTGGATCATACCTTGTGCCACTGAGTCAGACTGCACATCGCCGTCATAGTTCTTGCAGGCCCAGATAAACCCTCCCTCAGATTTTAGAGCTTGGGCCACCATGTCATCAATCAGCCGATGCTCGTACCAGATGTTTTTGGCTTCAAACTGTGACTTGTACTCCCTGTGGAGATAAAGAGCACAGAATGTCACTTGTGACAATCACAGGTCTGGGATGTGCAATGGCTATCTTACCCTAGAGAGAGAAGATAAGATGGTTAAAGGAAAGCAGCTTACATAAGGAGAACGAGGAAGTGGGGGAAAACCTGCATGAGTTTCCACAAAGAATGCTAACACATTTTAGATAACTTCAGCTTGAGTTATGTGAAGGTAGATTTCAGTTGGAACATTAGGAAGAAGCTTCATGAAGGTAAGAGTATTCTGACAATGGTACCAATGACTGAAAGGATTGATGAGCTCTGCTTCGCTGGTGGTCTTTAAGCAGAAGCTGGACAGCCACTTATTGGGGATGCCACCTGGAACTTCCCGCACTGAGCAAGGAGTTGAACTAGGTAACCAATAAGGACCCCTCCAACTATAGGATTCTGTGGCTCCTCACCACTACTTCCTTCTGCAAAGCGATCTGCAGCAGAGGCTTTGCCCACTCTCTTTTAATTGCCCCTTAACTGCTCACTACCATTTCTCTCCATCAGTGCACAGATAGTGGCAAGGAACTGAGGTACATTATACAGGGAGAACAGTGTCCAAGCTTCACTCCCTGTTCAAGTGGTATATGATACAGAGTCCTTTGCTTACTCAGCCTGGAAGAAAGGGAGTTTGCCTGCCTTCCAGATCCTAAGGACAAGAGCTGTAGGAGAATGACTTTGACCCTCTAATGTTTCTCTTCAGATTTTTCTTTTGGGTATAATTTATACCCAAAATACAGGGTCTAAATTTTAAAATGTGAAAAGCAGTTCCTCATTCACCCAAATTTATAGTTTCTCTTTACCTGAGCTTTCAGGAGGAGTTAACAGAAAGAGGTCATGCAAAATGCACAATCAGTTCAGCTTCCGCTGAATTTAAAAAATAAAAATGTAAGATTATGAGGAGGACTTTTTTGACAAGAGACTCAGAGATCAGCTATTATGGTTTATAAAAAATGATACAATTCCTTAAACAGAGAGATACCTGCAAGATGAATATATAACAAAATATTATATTGATTACTTCTCATAGATTTCCTGAAAGATGTCCTTAAAACGCCCATCATATTGCTTCAAAATGGTATTTTTCGTGCTCATGTAAAGAGGCCAGGCTTTAGACAATGCCATCTGGAAAGAACTGTGGGCAAAGTCCCTGATGGACTGGTCGAGGTTGTACATTCCCAGAGCCACACCTCCACAGTCTATAGCATAGAAAAAACAGAGAAAGTTAAAAAAGGATACCAGTAGAACAAACATCTGGTTTTGAGCGGCACGCGTGTGCGCACACACCAAATATTGTGCAATACATTGTACTTTGAATGTGAGGCAACCCTATTTCGAGTGTATCACATGTAAACATCCCCATGATTTGGCCATCCAAAGTCACCCAAAAATCTGTGGAAACTGAAAGCAACACAGAAAGAAAATGGGATATGTACAAATCAGAGAGAAGCAGTTCATCTAGTATACCTAATTCAGGCTTTTCCATTTGTTGAGGCTTGCAGCCAGGAAAAGCCAGTTCTCACATTTCCTGTACATACAGTTGTCCCACACAGTGAGGGAGACCCAAGCATGGAAGGAAGCTTATAAACAAGCAGATGATACAAAAGTGCCTCTGGATGTGCATTTGTAGCTACATTTATGTTGATTATCTGGGCTCCCTTGAACTGGCTCCTGATGATACGAATGCACATTCCTATCCAAGGCCATTACTTACTGCATACAATGCCATTACAGCTTGAACACAGTGAGTGTTATAAGGACAGCCAAAACAAAATTCTGTTTCTAATCTATAAAGCTGAAATTACCACAAAATGCTAGCGCTATCAGTATAGCTGGTCTATGCATAAGCGTATTCCTTTTTGTCCTGATAAAACACTGTATTTTTTACTGTTTTAAAACTGTTTATTTTGTTGTTGTACTTCGTACACTGCCTTAGGATGTCATGTGAAAGGCAATTTAAAAATACCTAAACAAAATAAAACACATTCATCTTGGCTTCACACTTTTTTTAATGACTTGCAGTCACTCAGATTTCAGGCATACAAAAACCCTTCACAGACTACAATTTGTGCAGATTCAGAACACAGCTGAGAGGATTTCAACTGGGGTAGTTCATTCTTGTTTGTTTTAGAAGAGCTTCTCCGGTCTTCTGCCTACTTCTGAGCTGATTTCAAAGTGCTAGTCCTTATCCCAAATGGCTTCGGGCCCTTAGGGTTGATATGAGAGAAGGCCCTCCCTGTCCACGCCCTTGGGTGTCTGCCAAGGCCCTCCCCCAAGAACCATTCTTGTCAGAAGTGGAGAAGGTGGCAGTGAGGGGGAGGGCCTTTTTGGCTATGGTGTTCCAGCTATGGTACGCCATGTTATCTTATTTATAGGATTTTTTATCCACCCAGGTCAGTAAGGTTCCAGTTCACATTATAATAAAACAATGACACAATTTAAAAATGAAGTAAAGCCAATACTTAATACAACACACACACATACAAATGCAATTTAAAACAAGGACTAAAGGTAGATCCTAAACATATATCTCAGCTGTCAAAAGCTAGCATACAGAGGTGTGTCTTCTGCATATGCTAGATGCACCTCTCTGAGGAGGGGATTCCACAATTTGGGGGCCACCATCGGCCATCTCCTAAGCCACCCTCCCTGAACTGAGGGTGGCGGAATTCCCCAGAGGGCTCCCCTCTACTGATCTCAACACCCAAAAATTGTTGCTTTGTAATAGACACCAGGTAAAACCTTTTTTGTTCACAAAAGCCTTTCAGAGACTTTTCAGAAACTGGGAGTGTCTTGTGGTAATAATTTCATATCTAAATATTCTAACATGAGAAGACTAATTTATTTATTTATTATGTTTATATACCGCCCCATAGCCGAAGCTCTCTGGGCGGTTTACAGCAATTAAAGGCAAGACTAAAGCTGACAATGGAAGGTTACTCTGTGATAAAAGTTGTCCTTCTTGGAATGATTATGTAGGCCTTAGGAGAACACTCATCAATGCAGGTAACATAATGTAAATGTAACAGTTAAGAAGGGCTTTGCTCATAGCCGCCTTAGTTTAATCTCAGCTCAGCCACTGAACTCACTGGGTGGTTTTAGGCAAGCCGCTATTCTCTTACACCCCAGTCTGATACATGGGAATGATACTGACATACCTTACAGGGTTAGTGTAAGGACAGTTTCAGAAATTTCCCAAGCTTTCTTTTTTTAAAAAATGTCTGGAATACAGCTGATGAGTTGCAAAACATGATGTTACATTGGCTGCAGATTAAGAAGGAAGCCTCAGTTATGTCTGGACAGATTCCATCCAGTCTCCACTTGTCACAGTCTGCAAGCTGGCACACAGCCTACAACTGTCCATTCATGGCCACTACTCACTGGAGGGGGAATGCTGTAAGTGTCCCCAGAACATTTTTTAGGACCGCAGCCACCAACTACTTTTTGTACTCTGTGGCGTCACTAGGGTTGGTGTCACCTGGTACGGTAACTCATGGTGTCATTCCCATGGACCTCCTCCCGTACCAGACCATACAGAATCCTTAGTAATGTTTTTTGTACTAATGTTACTCGTAAATTGTAATTCCCGTATATCCCTGAATGTAATAGCACACACACACAGAGCCAGCTGTGGGATCATCACACAAACAACCTAGAACATTTTTCCCTTTCACAAGGATATGCAAAAGATTGAACTCAGGACCTTCTGCATGCAAATCACATGCTCAGCCTACCACTGAGATATAGGGTAGAAAAGCACTCACTGTTCTGCTGGCCTGGGGATGATTCTGAGGGCCAGTGGGAACCACAGATGTAATGGGAGGCAGGGAGAAGTGAGTGGGCAAAGAGTGCAGGTGCAATGCTGAGGTGCCGTCTCAGCAAAACTGACGCCAGTCCTAGTGGGTAAGCCCCATTCAACAGGGTAGGATTTACTTCTGAGTAAACATGCACATGATTGCAAGGTGGGGGGAAGCAGCAAATCCCCCCTCCCTCAACCCCAGCTTAGCCCTTCCCTACTTTAAAGTTGACAATCAGGACACTGAACTTGTCAAGGATTATCAATACCTTGGCACAGTCATTAACCAAAATGGTGACAATAGTCAAGAAATTAGGCTAGGACTGGGGAGGACAGCTATTGGAGAACTCACTTACAAATATGTATCACTGAACACTAAAGTCAGGATCATTCAGACCATGGTATTCCCCATCTCTATGTATGGATGTGAAAGTTGAACAGTGAAAAAAATGGGTAAGAGAAAAATCAGCTTATTTGAAATGTGGTGTTGGAGAACTTTGCGCATACCATGGACTGCGAAAAAGACAAATAATTGGGTGTTAGAACAAATTAAACCAGAACTACCCTGAAAAAAACCAAAATGGAGTGGCAAGAAGATGTGCACTGGTATATCTAGCTTGGGTCCATCTTGGTGTACAAAACTTATTTTTCTTTTTTGAAGAGCCTGACCCATCTGCCTGCAAATCAAAGGAGCTGGTCTGGATTTGACCTGGGAGGGGTTTGAATGAAGAACTGAGGTTGTTTCAGCTGTACTTGGACCCAAAAGATGTTTAGTATGAAGCCCTGGATGGTCCATGGTGGCTCTTTCGACTGTGCTGGCTGATGAAAACTGGAGAAGCAAGAATGAAAAGGCCTCCATTCTTTTTACATATTGGGTTTCGTGGCTCTAATTACTGTATTATGCTGCCTCCTCTTTCTTGTGACAGATAAATGGACCACATTGATAAATGAATTAATATTTTCATTTGGTGGTATTTCCTCTGGATGCACTCTGGATCCCTCTAGGATGCACACCTTAACGTGGTGAGGGGGTTTGAGAGTGCTGAAGAAGCTAAGAGCAATGTTGTCAGGAGTCTAGACCAAGAGACTAGATTCCTAGCAGGTACACCCAAGGCGGAATAGTCAAAGCTGAAACACCAGACTAAGATGCATCCAAACTCAGAGGAAGGCAATGGTAAACCACCTCTGAATACCTCTTACCACGAAAACCCTATGAACAGAGTATCCAAAATGCAACGTGAGATAGTGCTGGAAGATGAGACCCCCAGGTTAGAAGGCACTCACCGAGCTACTGGGGAAAAACAAAGGACAAGTACGAGTAGCGCTGTGACTAATGATGCAGCTGGGTCAAAGCCGAAAGGAAGCCCAGAGGCTGATGCGCACAGATGCAAAAGGATAGTCCAGAGTTGTACGACCCACACAATAGGAAAATGGAATGTGAGAAGCACGAACCAAGGAAAGTTAGAATTTGTCAAGCAAGAAATGGAACGCATCAACATTACAATACTTGGTGTGAGCAAACTAAAATGGATGGGAATGGGATATTTTCAATCAGGCAACTACAAAATATTTTATGCAGGAAATTAGAAATTAAGAAGAAATGGGGTTGCTTTAATAGTATGAAGTGATGTAGCAGGAGCTACAACACAAGGTCTGAGCGAGTTATATCAATGAGATTAAATGGGAAACCTATCAACATAACCATCATCCAAATCTATGCTCTGACAGCAAACGCAGAAGAAGAGGGATTTTACACAGAAGTACAGGAAAAAATTGATCACATGCCAAAACAAGATAATCATGGGGGATTGGAATGCAAAAGTAGGGAACAGAGAAGAATTAGGAATTGTGGGGAAATGGGGCCTAGGAGACAGAAATGAAGCAGGAGAAAGACTTAATTGCATTCTGTGAAGCCAATAATCTGTTGCTTGCAAACACATTTTTTGAGCAACCAAAAAGATGACTGTACACATGGACATCACCAAATGGTCAATATAGGAATCAAATTGATTATATAATTGGAAGCAGAAGATGGAGAAGTTCTATACTTTCTGCGAAAACAAGACCAGGAGCAGACTGCAGTACAGATCATGAACTGGTCATATCGAAAATCAGAGTTAAGCTAAAGAAGAACAACAAAGCAATCATAATGCCAAAATAAAATTTAAATAACATCCCAGAAGCATATAAAGATCAAATAAGGAACAGATTTGAGGCTTTAACCTTAGTTGACAAAGAACCAGAAGAACTATGGAATGAAGTCAGAGACATTATCAGGGAAAAACGCAAAAAGACAATACCTCTAGTTAAAAAGAGAGAAAGACCTCAATGGATGACTGAAGAAACTCTTAAAATGGTTAAAGAGAGAAGGAAAGCGAAAGCAAAAGGAGACAGAAACACAGTCAGAACCCTAAATGCAACAATACAATGACTAGTACGTAGGGACAAAGAAAACTATTACAATAGTTACTGTATAGAAATAGAAGAGGACAATAAAAAGGGTACAACAAGAACTCTGTTCCAAAAGATTAGAGAAATTAAAGGGAAATTTAAACCAAGAGTAGGGATGTTGAATAATCAACAGGGGAACACACTGACTGACCGAGATGAAATAAAAGGAAAATGGAAGCAATACACTGAAGAACTCTATAAAAGAGATGCAAGGATGACAGATTCATTCACGGAGGAACTATATGATGAAGAACCAGAAATTTTAGAATATAAGGTGAAAGCTGCTCTTAAAATACTTGGAAGAAACAAAACACCAGGAATAGATGGCATACCAATAGAGTTGCTACAAGCTACTGAGACTGAATCTGTCCAAATTTTGAGAAAAATCTGTCAAGAAATATGGAAAACTAAACAATGGCCCACAGACTGGAAGCGTTCCATATACATCCCAATTCCAAAGAAAGGGGATCCCAGAGAATGCAGTAATTATTGAACTATTGCCATAATATCCCATGCAAGTAATGCTGAAGATTCCACAACAAAGGCTCTTACCATATATGGAGCGAGAAATGCTGAACGCCCAAGCTGGATTTAGAAAGGGAAGAGGCACCAGAGATCATATCGCAAACATATGTTGGATAATGGAACGGACCAAGGAATTTCAGAAGAAGATCACCCTGTGCTTTATAGATTACAGCAACGCCTTTGACTGTGTAGATCATGAAAAACTATGGCACGCTTTAAAAGAAATGGGGGTGCCACAGCATCTGATTGTCCTGACGCGCAGCCTATACTCTGGACAAGAGGCTACTGGACAAGAAGCTACTGTAAGGACAGAATATGGAGAAAATGATTGGTTCCCCATCGGAAAGGGTGGGAGACAGGGGTGTATTTTATCACCCTCTTTATTTAATCTATACGCAGAACATATACAGAAAGAAGGATTGGACCAAGATGAAGGAGGTGTGAATATTGGAGGGAGAAATATCAATAATTTAAGATGATACCATACTACCAGCAGAAACCAGTAATGATTTGAAACGAATGCTGATGAAAGTTCAAGAGGAAAGCACAAAAGCAGGACTACAGCTCTCTATGTATGGATGTGAAAGTTGGACAGTGAAAAAAGGCAGATAAGAGAAAAATCAACTCATTTCAAAAGTGGTGCTGGAGGAGAGCTTTGCAGATACCACGGACTGCAAAAAAGACAAATAATTGGGCGTTAGAACTGCCCTAGTGACGCCCGTTTGTACTGTCTGACGTATCGTATATATGTGCAGTTTAATACAGCATTCATTACATGTCTACATCAATGAATACAACCGTACACTGAGAGGAGAGAGGGAATGGGACAAACTAAATATACAGATATAGTATGGAAGAGACATCTAATTTACATCTTAAATGAATGAAGCCTCATTTGCAGAAGACTGCAATGTTAACTCTTGTTTCTCCACCCACAGTCTGATGGCAACTTTCCCAAGCTCTGCTGAAGGAGTCAAGGAGGCAGAGGCAGCACAGCTTCTGACATTCCCTCCCCCCCCACAGAGAGAGAGAGAGAGAGAGAGAGAGAGAGACTGCAGAGTAATAAGGAACCTGATCATAATTTTGTGGGACAGTAATCTTGAACCTCTCAAGCGTCTTCATACAGGAACCACCCAGCATCAACCACTGAACACTTAACATGTAGTAGTAGTAGCATTCACAAATCACTTTGAGTGTTCAAAATGCTCTGTATACATTGCCCAAGTGACCTTCACAACAATCATGCAAAGTAAGTCAATGATGGGGGCTGATAATATTTATCAGCAAGGTTTTTTCCTGTCACTCTCCCAATTGCCTCCTACAGCTATCTACAATCTGCAGACTCTCCTACAGATTCCACTTCTTTAACCCCTTGCTTAGAGCTACACTATCTTCTGCAGCTTTTCTCTTTACACCCCTTGTGCACATGCTCCCACCAATCCTATCTCTAAAGGCTCCTGGACAGCTCGAGAAAATAAACAAAGTAGCAATCCCCATCCTTTGTTAAACATGCATTACAAGACCTCAGTGTTTGCAAGTGCTACAATAAATCCTACCTTGCAGTCTTTTCCTCCTATCTATACATAGCAATATTAGAATTACTCTAAACTACATTATTGTATTGCATAGACTGAAGTAAGACAATGAAATAAATCCAAGTTGCTTTCACAACCATTGAGGTTTCACAACTGTTTGATCAACATGACAATTCTGGATTTTGAGGCTGTGCCCTTCCCTCTGGCAGGAAAGGAATAGGGCTGGGTGTAATAGGAACAATGGTTACCGATGGCAGAACAAGAGATACAGAAGAGAAATGCTGTTTTTTACATACTTAATGTGCACTGAAAGTTAGTTTTGTGGGAAAGCCACAATGAGGGAGGAAATTGTGGGATGGGAGACCCTAACTCACTACTAAGTAGATGGTAAGCCAAGTCCTATATATAGTTGCCAGTTCCTCTGCATGCAGGCTGACAACTTGGATACCTAATTTAAAGTCCGGCTCAATCAGTTATTTACACTGCAATCCTAATCTCACTTACCTAGGAATAAGCCCCATTGGATTCAATAGGACTTCGTTCTGAACAAACACGGTTAGGATTGTGCCATTATTTATTAGGTCCTTAAGTTCCAAACGTCTAACTTGTACAAGGCTTACACTAAAATACCGTATTTATTCACAGTTCTCTCGTATATGCCTCCGCAATTCTCCACAGTCAAACACTTCCGTTCACTCAGGACACCTACTTTCAAAATTATGGACCAAATAAGTTACAGGTTTGCCTCCATTCTTTGGTGTGTAGGTCATTTCTACCTTTCCAGGGCCAGGAATGACAAAGTCTGTGGCTCTATACTGCAAGAGAAGAACAAACAAAATGGCAGCTCTGATCAGGGATGGACATCCTTTTACATATCTTACCAGAACCACATACAATGTATGTGTCAGATCAGATTTCCAATATTCTCTCTTTGTTGGGGAGAAAGAAGGAAAGAATAGTACTTCCTTTAAATGCTTTCTGTACTGAGGCCAGCACCCCCAACTATAGTCTACAGAGATTCCAACACAACTCGATCTAGATCAGTCATTAACAAAAACTGCAGTTCAACCTATCTGTTACAACCTACCATATCTAAAATCTATAACAGACATGTTTTATGACAATCCATGGCACCGTAGCTGCATTTTGCTTACTTTTGCGTGCATTCTTTAACTATACAAAGTTTCTGATGTCTGATAGGGTCAGCACAACATTAACAGCCTTAAGTACTCACCTGGTCTCCATAAGCATGACGGCCAATGATGATGGGCTTTACCCATCCGGATACTAGTCGGGGGATGTTTTTACAGATAATGGCTTCCCTGAACACCGTGCCCCCAAGAATGTTTCGGATTGTTCCATTTGGAGATTTCCACATCTGCTTCAGCTTGAATTCTTCTACCCTTTTCTCATCGGGAGTGATAGTGGCACACTTGATTCCTACATTGTATTTCTTGATAGCTTCTGCAGCTTCCACTGTGACCTTGTCTTCTGTTGCATCACGGTTCTCTATGCCCAAATCATAGCTGCAAGCAAGACCCCAAAACTCAATTACTTGTTAAAGGCCTTATGGGCCCATCCAATACATTACTAAACATTTGTATCATGTCCTTAAGATTCAGGATGGAAAGCATGTTTAAAAGCATAGGAGAGATAAAAAATGGCATGAACCAACTAAAATGACCACCTAGTGACTTCACCACCAGCTATCACATTTATTTATTTATTTATTTATTTATTTATTTATATACCGCTTAATCATTAGCATTCCTAACGCCAACACAAGCAGAAAGGTCTACCACTTCCTATAGACAATGCTAAGGACTGATTGTTCAAATGACCAAGGAAGAAAATATCTGTTGAAGAGCCAGCACATATAAAGAATTCCAGAAGAAAGTACAGTGGTTCAGAGATTGAATGGTGAGTCTTTATATCTATACATGCATACATAAACATACTGGTTTTGTGAACCAATGGAAGGGTTGTAACCCCCTGGTACACTCGTTCACTTGTAGCTGACTTGTTCTGTACCCTCAGTGTTTAAAGATCTTGTTTTCAGGAAATAAGAAAAATTGCCGTTCCATTGATCTGTTCCCAAGATGGCTCTTTGGAATATCTTTCCTGACTCCTTGCAGCATTTTCTGCATAAAGGCTTTAATTGTCTTCTTGGTTAGTGCAGCACTGGAAAACTGAAATGCATTCACCATAGCTACTTGGTATTTACAAGTGTGGGACTGGATAACCATGGAAATACTCACACATCAAATCTGGCTCTTTAGAGAACTGAATAAAACCCCAAGCCTGTTTGGTTTGTCAGACCCCTCAGCCACAAATTTAGGTAGCACACATACACCAGGGATACACTACAACATTTGGTTGCAGGACCCCATTTGTGTGATATACTATTCAAGTAAGAAGGAGCTACTTTGTATACAAAGGGGTAATTTCACAAAGTTAGCACTTGGAGGAATAAGCTTACACACTCACTAATTGTACCTAGAGCAATCATGAACATAAGCTGCTTGCACAGAAACGTTGATGCCCTCCTTTAAAATAATAAAAAAAGAATGAAAATGTGTGTGGACTCGCATGTGTGGGATTGCACAGCTATTTTATCAGATTCTGATTCTGCTTTGGCAGCATCAGCATAAGCAAAGTGGAACATCTGGTTAGGTAGGTAGCTGAGTATCGAGAACAAAAAGCAAAGTGCAAGAGAAGTAGGGAAAAGGTTAAAAGATTCCTGGGTTTAATTTATAACCAACAGACACACTGAAAAGATCTTTCTGTACTTTTGTCAATAGCTTTGACATCTTGTGGAACAGGTTGACTGTGATCCCTGATATCCTAAGTCCCCACTGCAGGCTCCCCTGATTTAAGGAGGTCCTGAACTGAATAAAGTTGGAAAAGAGTAATTGAGGCTACAGCTTTGCAGCTAGAAGACCATGCCAAGATGGTGACAGCAGAGGAGAAAAATCATTTTTCTGGATACTGTGCTTTTCTGGTTTTCTGTACTCGGTGGAGCTATGAAGAACCAAGAAATGGGTGAAAGGGCTGCGGGTGGGATAGTGGACTCAAGGGCTGAGGAAATCAGAAAGAAACCTGAAGCTGTCCATGGTGTTGCTATGCCCCCCCCCAACCTGCACAATTTCTATAACAATAAAAATTGAAGAGAGACAGGAACATTAAAACCTGGGCTTTCCTTAGCACAGAGATGCAGTGATGGGAAAGAATTACAAACCTATTCTATTTTTGCCAGACATTTGTGCCAGTCTGACATAGGAACTTGCAAAAAAAAAAAAAAAGGTAGTAACTCAATTTGCCTAGTTAACTCAAAGAGGCACATGCCGGTCTGAAAAATATGGACAAGGCAGGCACATGAAAGAATCCTTACTGTGTGGACGGAGGGCAGTACAGTGCAAAGAACAGTTGCCAGGTTCCCTTCTCCACCAGTTCAAGCTTATCTTGATCCTGAGGTTTTGTTTTTTAAGACAAGCTTGGCCAACAGAAGTATGTGATCTCTGGTTCTAAGCAACTCTGCACCAGTCACTTACAAATGAGGAAACTCATTTTAATGTTGGAAAGAAGAACAAAGAGCATGTAGATCTGAGAATCTGGATCAAGTGTGAACACACAGTCATGAGTCACTTCAGACAATTTGCTTCTATTACACAGTTACTAAGCAACTGATCCATTATAATAAAGACACACAATTTTTTCTCAATGTGGAAATTAATCTTGGTGTCAGGAAAAAGTAACAGGCAGATAGTCCCCAAGAAAGAAAATATCAAGTGAGACTGTTTAGATACAAGAACTGAAGCAGTGGACACACACACACACACAAATTGGAATTTCCCCCCACAATACAGAAGATCTGTAGAGATCCAGATACCTGTGGAGATCCAGATCCACATAGGGAAAGATCAACTTTTCCTTAATCAGCTCCCATATCACACGGGTCATTTCGTCACCCTGCATCTCAACAACAGGTCCTCCATGGATTTTTTTAGACATTATGACTAATAGGGGGAAAAACAAAAAGATTAAAACAATACAGATTATGGCAACATCAATTGATAAGAGTCTTTAGCTAGTGGTACTGACAAGAAAAGGCTACCCACATTCGGTATCAACCCTCTCAATGCACTTCATATTTTCTAACAAGAAAATGCAAAAGTCTGCTCTGAGGATAAGCTATACACACCAATACAATTCATGCTTCATTCTGAAGACGAAATTTAATTTTTTTGTAGTTTCTTGAGAGTGTAGAATGATTGCAACAGAAAGACAGCTATGAATAAGGAACAGTATAGGCATGAGCAGAATGTATGAACAAGGGGCAGCCAGCCATGCAGAGCACAGCAGCCAAGTCCCTGAATGCTTTGGAAAATACTGCCTTCAGTTTTCAAACTGAAAACCACAACCATGAAGTCTAAAAGCATTAGTTTTAAGAGGGTTATGTATCTACTATCATCCCCAAACGTCCTTGGTGTGTGAACCTCTCAGAGGAATATACAATTGGCTATTCACCATATACAAACAAAAGCACCCACCTCCTGCCCTTTTGCACCAAGAGGGAATGGACAACAGCAAATTGGGAAAAGGCAAAGAAGTATTCAAGGCGAGACCAGTTTAGCTTCCACATAATTGCCATAACAACCAAGGACAAATCCAAACATTTCCATACTAGTGTGGTTATTGTTTCCCTGAAATGTTGCTAAAGCATTGTTTTGGATTCCCAAGGTTATATGGCTACTACCCATGCCATCATGGCAACTGCACACAATCCCATCCTTCAAATATTACTGGAATTGTATGGAAACCTGCCACAGAGAGTTGCCTCCAGTAAATGTATGTGCTGGAGCCCAAAGTCTGCACATTCTGTGTGATTTCCTGCCCCATGTATCCTAGCAGTGAGCAGGCCACAGCAGGTTCTAGCAAGCGAGCTTTCTTCAAAACCATGCCATTTACGGATAGTGGCATGAAACATCTTCGTTTCATTATTTATATATGCCTAAGATTTGCAAGATGTTTGTATGCAAGCTCATAGATCTTAGCCCCAGTGATACCTGGCCACACAAACTAACGCTCCAAGATATGCCTTCCAGATTGTAAAAGTTGCCATGTGTGACATGGGAGCTCAAATAGTACCTGTTCACACACAGACAACTCCAGTGAATTAAGAGAGGTCTGCTGAAAATCATATGAACTAACCAGCCCAATGCAATTTGCAGAATTATGTGTACACAGGATCTATAATACCAAAGGTACAGCCAGCACAGATTTTTCTTCTTCTTTGCTTGCTAACAGGAAGTTCTGCTGTATATTGCTTTTCTGAGAGTGCCAGTTATTCAAATAGAAGGAAAAGTTATGGTCTCTACGTGCACCTTGATCCCTGTCAACAAAAGCACTGTTCTAAAACAATCTATGGCTCTCTTATAATTTCTACAGGTATTTAGTTACTACTGTTGGTTATGAAACAGCAATGACTTGGCAATTTTTTCCTTCAGAAGAGATCCAATTTCTTGTATGCATGTGTTCATGATAGATGCAAAAATTAAAATCAGATTGTGCTTTAGACGCTACTCCTCAGATTTTTATAAATTATTATTCACTCACGGTACATGCAAGTATTCTCACTTGTGCAATTGGGATTATTCATCCAAAATTAAACTTCACAAAGATTCACAGAGCTACTTTCACCACCATGTAAGCAGACTCAGCCTGTGGCTCGGAATAGGTGCACACATGGAGATATGGAAGAATTATCTAGGCTGTACAGCCAGAGCTAAACCACTGATCACACCTGATTTCTGTGGAGTAAAGTGCTGCCACTACAGTAGAAAATCACTGCCAGCTGTATCCATGGATATGACAATTCACGGTTTCATACTGCCTGGTTAACAGTGCGCATACCATGGACTGAGAAAAAGACAAATAATTGGGAATTAGAACAAATGAAATCAGAACTGTCACTAGAAGCTAAAATGATGAAACTGAGGTTATCATACGTTGGACACATAATGAGAAGACATGACTCACTAGAAAAAAAAATAATGCTGGGGAAAACAGAAGGGAGTAGAAAAAGAACACCAAACAAAGATGGACTGATTCCATAAAGGAAGCCACAGACCTGAACTTACAAGATCTGAACAGGGTGGTTCATGACAGATGGTATTGGAGGTTGCTGATTCATAAGGTTGCCAGTCGTAATCAACTTGAAGTCACATAAGAAAAAATATGCTTAATTTGCATAATATGCAAATTAGCTGATCCACATTTGAGGGACTGGAATATGACAACCCTATACTTTCACTTCTCTGCACAACTGAAGCTCCAAGCAAGACTGAGGACAGGGCACATTTCCTCACTACAGAGAAAGTAACTGTGTGAATTGGCCCAAATTGTTTAGAATATCTGCATTTGAACACAGTGTTCAGCCTAAGAAGTCCTGGAGGGGGTATCCTTACCTATCAAAGCCAGATCCTGGACTCCAATTTTATTTGATTTCTTGTCATCCTCTAGCTTAAGCAAAAACAAGCACACACCAGAACTCTGGGCATGTTATGAAGACAAAAGCACAGAGTTATGTGAAGTGGGCTTGACTCTCAATGACTCTCAATTGTTCTCCTCTAAACTACTGGGATAGAGAGAACAGAAAATATGCTTTCGCCCATCCCCAGCCCTAGGGTGACCAGGTGCCACTGAGAGAGCCCCCCCCCATGGAAGGGCACAGCATTGATTTATTTAATAAATTTCTATAACACCAGATGTCTAAAGATTTCTAGGCGATTTACAAAATTAAAAACAAAAGAGCACAAGTATGAAAACATAAAAGTGGCAGGAAAAAAACAGCTCAAAGACAGACTTTGATTTCCCCCCCTGCTCTTCCCTAATGGCTACTGTTTGAATGGTGACTGCTTCTTAGCCATAGTTAAGGAGGGGGTCTGAATTCACATGTAACACTAAGTTACGGTCAGTGTTAACTAAGGTGTATAAATCAGCTACAAACCTTGATTAGTGTGGGGCCTTTAACCATAGTTAATAAACCATAGTTTAGCACAGGAGTGGGGCTTATTTCCTTGTGGGCAACCTACCAGGGGCTTCATGCCTGTACTGGTAGGGTTGCCATATTGCCCGGTTAGCCGGGTTTTATCCAGATTCTATGCATGCCACCCGGCGGATTCTCAGCTTTAATTTAAAAAAAAAAAAGTTTCTAGGTGGTCCGGTTCTCAAGATATGCATAAAAACGTCAGCCGCCCCCCCGACTGTTAAATCTTTCTTTAAATGGTACTGTATACACTACTACAGCACTTCCTAGCTTTAACCCCACCCGTTCAGGATTGCAGCCAATCAGGGATTGTGTTTCAGTTTCATTGACCTGAGGCAGTGTCTAGAAAACAAAATGGTGGTTTCACCCCCTGTTTATCTGAAAATCTCATAAATTGGGTAAGTATATACATTTCAGTTTTTTTTCCTCTTGTGTGCAGGAGTCAGATCTTGGGCAGTGTTTTGAAAACCTTCCCAATGCTTGCTTTTTGTAAAAGCAATGCTAATCCCATATGCCCAGAGTAAATCCCATTGAATTCAATAGGACTTACTTTTGAGTAGACATGGTTATGAATGTGCTCAAAATCAATGGGACTTTGGAGTGAATGTAAAAAAGAATTGTGTTTGTGTTCTAACTCTTTCTGTCCCCTTCTCCAGTCCTATTTTAAAGCAAGTAGGCAGGGCTTACTTAGGTATTACAGTTTTTATTCTGTAGGAAAGTAATACTGATTTTTTAAAAACTAATACTGATTTTTCTGCAATGACCAACTGGTTTGACAATAAACTATTATATGGGCTGTATGTATTTATACATCTGCAGTGTGTGTGTGTGTGTGTATGGAGTCTTCCCAACACCCCTGTGAGGTAGGGTTGGAAACCAAGGCAGTTCACAACAAGAAATAAAGCCATTTAAAATCCAATAACCATAAAAACAAGTATAAACAGTTGCAAAACAGCGTAAAGTGGCATGATTCGGAATTTTGGGTTGTGTGAATGAAGTTGCTTATCACTTGAGGTTGCATTTCTGTCCCTGTTTGAGTAAGCCCCACTGAATACACTGGGGCTTCTGAATAAATAAACCTAGGAGTGCACTATAAATATCTTTACAGTTTGTGTAAATAATAAATATATTTGATAGTCATGCTTATATAAATATTTCTTCATTTATCATATTTTTGGTTTTTGGGTAGGAATCCTGACTGGTTGTGAGATGCTTAGTTTTCTGCCTTACTCATAGGAATCTTGTTGTGGTTGGTATGGTATTACATTTAGGAAAGTGTTACTGCCTTTTGTGTTGTTTTTTTCCTATTTGCATTTCACTTATCTTTAACCTCACTCTGTTACAGCCATAGAAGCAACAGCAGCATATGCAAGATAATTAACTCCCATTAGCGATAAGAGCAAGAACTTATAATTATTATTTTAATTAAAACAAGAGGCTTATCAGTACTTTGAAGAGCCACAAGGCGGGGGAAGAACAGTGTATCCTGACTTGATTTCATTGGAGAAAAGGCAAGATATAAACATAAAGAAAGTTTGCAGTCTCAGTTTGTCATGTGGTTGCTTTTATTTCTATTTAGATGGAGAGAGACTCCACACTATTGTGAAAAATCCAGAATGAAGCATTTAAAATAATGTATCAGCAATGCATAGTAACATAAAAACTGCACAGCACAATTCAAGAAGCAACCCCCTTTTAAATATACTATAGACACTGCTTTCTGTGCTACATTTCCTTTAAATCTAGGAACAATCTGAAAGTAAAGATTTTGCAAAACCTCTGGTCTAAAATACCGATAGCAGATAATATCCTGCACACAGAGATTACAGACTATGTACAAAAGGGCAAAAGGATACTATAATGCAAACATTACGCTTCAAGGCAAAAGGCCTTTTCTGTTGGAGGGGTGCTTGGATGCCTTGACAAGATCTTAATCACATCACTGCCAAACAATATCACTGGACAGACTCTTTTGAACACCCACACTTTCAAAGGCACCATTTAGATGAAATATAGCTCAAACGGTAATCTAAACTGGGATCTTCACTGTTCAGGTTGTGTAAATTAACTATCCAATAGAGAATTGATTGCATTTACTTGGATTTTGGCATACCTTCTCAGAAGTAATGCCATTTCATTTGAGTTTAATGATTCTGGAATAATTCCCACCCATTGGTTCTTCTGTACCATACACCACCCTACACATCCATAAACCTGCAATTGAACTGAGAGAAAGGGACCTATTCTTTAGCCATACACCTGCATGTACAAAATACTGTGTACATTATTACAGCTTGTTATAAAAGAAGCAATCTATATTAAATGACTCCAAATAGATCAGATTTAACTAGCTTGAAAACTACGTGGTGTAAATAGATTTCACTGCCAGTTTGATTTCTACAATGGGGGTGGTGGAGAAGTAGGCACAAAGAATCTGAGGAAAGAGTCATAACAAAAAATAAGACATTATACAGCCACAGTTTTTTTTAAAAAAAGAGAGACTGTTATTGCTGTTTTACTATTCTTAATTGCCAGGGATTTAGAACAGAAAATGAGGAACCACCCTTAATCATGAAGGCAGTACATACCAAGAAAGAGGCAGACATACAAAAGAAGTTGAGATCGAGGAGACTAACCTCTCTGTGGTTAGATAGCAATCACTGAACGTCTCAGGTGATCTCGACGGACAGAACTTGAAGATGTCAGTGCCGCTACTGAAGCCTCTGCTGATTTCACAGCCGAGCTCTACACCAGGGTTATTGCAACAACTCCCACTGTCGTTTATAGCTATGTTGTAAATTCTGCAAAGGGGCGAAAAGGGTTGGTTTAAAGGAAGGCTGCTTAGGCCACGCCTCCTCCGGCTCTTGATAACCCTTTCCCTACGGCCTGATTTCTTAGTCCCGCCTTTGCAGCCTTGTTTCCCAATTGAGAGGAGAAGGGAGAAATCCGCTTCGCCAATGCGCGCTTCCCACGCAGGCTGGCAAGAAACAGAGAAAGAGAGAAGCAGAGGAAAAGATGGGAGAAGAAACCTTTAGGGTGGGGGGGACGAGGAAGTCGCTCTGCCGATAGAGAGGAAAAGGGGGTGGATGAAGGAAGCAAAAGTACAGAAGAGGGGCGTGGTTGCTAATAATGCTTAAGAACAGCCCGGCGTTATCATGGGCGGGTGTGGATCTCAGAGACGGGATATTGCAAGGACTACCGGGCGGGTGCAGTGCCTGGCTGGAACACACAGGCGCCTTGTTTCTATTCTCCAGTGCCGTCCCTGGGAGCGAGGCTACCCGTTATTAGTGGCTGAACAGCACGTTAGAGTTGCCGAGTCTCCTGAGGCTCTTTCAGACTCTCAGCGAACAGGGCATGGATCCTGGAGTCTAAGGAGCAATGCATGGTAGATGGTGGGATGGCGTGGGGCCTAGATGAGGGTAGAGGATGGCACTTGGGTGGGAGAAAACCTGGCTTCCGTTGGAGTCTTTAAAGAATAATCACTAAAAGCTCTCGGGAACCGGATAATCCCCTGCCTTCTTGATTCTGGCCCCTCAGCCTGAAATTTTGCTCTTTTTGCTGAAAAACCAGAGAAAGTTGAAATCTTGACGCTCCAGGTCAGACCCTGAGACTTGGCAACTTGCCTCCACCGTAATATTATGTCCAAAACACTTCCCTGTGGCAGCCATTCACTTAAGCATCTTGTGGGGGTTGTGGAGCCTAAATCCCTGATTCTAGCATTTGAATTTCAAGATGCTTCTCTGAAAAGTCTCAGTGGGTTCTGCATTATGGTTACAATAAACTAGCAGGTAGAGTGTGAAGGAATATGTAGAACTGGCTTTTTATACATGCGAGAAGATCATCAGGTACCATCACTTTAATTGTGAAATGTTAAAGGAAATACTTATAGCTTAGCCTGTTTTATGGACTTGAGAACTAAAGCTATGTGTCTTACCCAAGGCCATCCTCTGAGGAATAGCAGGACTGGTACTTTGCCTCAGCTCCAAATCCAACATGTTGTCACTGGGTAAATAGTTGGTGGCCACTGTGGGGAATTGGCTGGATGAGAAGGTTGCACAAGTAATGCTAAGAACTGTATTTGAGTTTATGTCATTTGAAAATCAAGCCACAACGGCACATAGCTCAAAATGTACATGTATGCATACATGGCTCTTTTCTGCTTTCTGTATAAAACGTAACAGCATTCAGAATTTATATGCAGGGGATTAAAATGTATTTGTACTATCACTTGAGAAAATGTTTTATGTTCTACACATATTGGAGATTATGAAGATGAAACCTGCAGCTCTGACTTGGATGAATTAGACAACCAAGTATTTGCGGACACTTATATTATAAAGTTAGACTCATAAAGCAGCTGTGACTGGGTGTAGTTCCTTGCATGCTGAGTTTGCCTTGGTGTGAGGTGTGAAAGGCCTAATTTTCACTGCTTATTGAAAGGGCAGACATTTTGTGATGAAAGCTGAGCTAGCATGCTTTATTTATATGCACCTCTGCTACAATCTCACTTGTCTTAAGTAAGCCAATATTCTCTCACACACACCCAATCTGCAATATGGTAATAATAACAACCCATTTAGATGCTCTGTGCAGACATTACACAAGAGGCAATTTGCAATATACCAATGATAAAATGAATTAATAATACAGCCCAGGGTGAAGAACAAGATCCAGCCAGAAAGGGTGAATCCAGAAGTGTCCAATGCTCCACAAGCCACTTTCACATATGATGTCACATGATTCATTTGCAGCTGCAGCTTGAATTCTTTATTATTTATTTATTTATTGTATTTGTATACCGCCCCATAGCCGAAGCTCTCTGGGCGGTTTACAGTAACTAAAAACATTAAAACAAATATACAAATTTAAAACACATTTTAAAACAATTTTAAAATTTTAAAACAATTTAAAAATTCTTTTTTTGAACTTTCCTGTGCCTGGCATCATATGATACCAGCTTTGGCAAAGATGGGTGTGTTTTGCCCAAAATGGCCTGGTGGGCTGAATCACAAATTAGTGAAGTTCCCTACACTAATACAGGCAAATATATACAAAATATCATCCCATGAATTGTGCAAGAATTACAGAATTTAAACAGTAGTATTTTTCCCCTGGGGAACAATGGCAACCTTTTCTGGATGGAAACATTTAAAAATGATTAGAATATTGGGGTGGCGATGGAATGTTACATCTATCCCTCTGCTCTGCTGAGTGACTGTCTGCCATCTCCTTCCAGGGCCACTCTTAGTGTGGTGCTTGTAGGGTTGCTTCCACTTTGAGCTGATAGATTGACATGTAACAAGGCGCTAACCTCCATTGCAAATCTGTACAGTTTCTGGACAAATGAGGAACCATTTCATTCACTGAGAAAAGGAACCTGTGTGTGCTCAGAGCTACGCAATCCAAGTTTCCAGAATACTTGTGAGTATAAGGTGGCAACTCTACTTATGTCTAATTTTTTTAAAAAAAAGGATTTTTAGTGATTTAAATTTGTATCAGTTTGGTTGACTCCCAATCCTGACCCCAGACATGCCTCCTTTGTTGGCCTAGTTCTTACTGAGATGCTAAACTGGTGCTTGAGGTGTACCATTTCAGACTGCAGGTGGAAGCTCTAAGGATGGAATGCTTCTCCATACTCCTCCCTGCCCCCCAATAGTCCTTTCCCCTATAAGGTTAGATGTTGGAGGCCAGGGTTGTCACCAAGCCAGTGAAGGTTGGCCCATTTGGGCAAAGCCCCATCAACCTCAGTTTGCCCTCAGCCAGCTAGTCCCCCCTTGCCTGCTTGCCTTCTTACAAGGAGTACAAGGCACTGGCTGTCTTCCTCCTCCTGAATCTGCGATGTCCTGATAGAACTCAGCGGGAAGAGAGGATGGGGACAAAACTAGAATGAGTTGGCTCTGTCTGTCATTGGCTCTGGCTTCATCTACTGTTTGGGCTCCCTGCCTTCCGCCCCACCAGTCCCAATGGGCACCAGTCACCTACCACTGCACCTGGCATGTTTTTGTTTTAATGTGCTAGACATTTTGTATGGATAACTATTCAGTCATGCTATTCCTCAACTGTAGTCTGAAGCAATATTCTGTGAATAACAGGTCTGGGGAAACTAGCTTCTTGTTTTTCTTGTATACTTTTTGGTTACCCGCATTAATTTTGCAATCGAAAACCTGGGTGGACGATGACGCGGGAATCGTTGGTTGATGCCTGTGTGTTTGTAGTATTTTGTTCCTCTTGCTCTGCTCTCTCGGGCATCGATTACGTTGCCTGTGGAAGACCGGCGGAGGCAACGACAAGAGCAGCGGCTGCAGCAGCTCCTCCTCCTTTGCCCAGGAGTAGAGACAGGAAGTGCATGCAAAGAAGGAAACGCGTCCAAGTTGTGTCAGGTGCTGCCTTAGCCGGGCATCTTCTTTTCTTTCGTCCCTCTCCCCACCCCGTAGTTGTTGCCTCCTGGAGGGGGGAAAGCGCAGCCTGCTAGGGAGCAGGTAAAGGAAGTCAGGAACTGGAATACAGGAAAGGAGGGAGCCATAGGACAAGTAAGATGCAAATGTATTAATGATATTAATAGTAATATTTCACTTCGTGGCAAGTGAATCGAGTGTTCTGGCGCGGGGGTGAGGCTACATGAGGTTTTAACGAATGGTGTTAAGTTTGCAGACTTGTGCACGCTTGAGTTCAGTGGGGCTTCTGAGAATAGGATCTATTCCGCAAAGAATACCACTTTATTGTGAACCATTTTCTACAGTGCTTTTAAAAATGTGTGTAAATGGCTTGTTTTTCCTCATTGCATTCAACCCATCGCCAGCTGTGTATGTAGGGTATGGTTTTTCAGATTGGATTTTGTTTTTCAGATTGGATTTGGTTTGAGTCCTGCTACCTCTGTGCTGTACCCTTGTGTGGTCCTGAGGGAAACATGCAGTGTGTGTTGCCCTCTTAAAAGTGGTGGTAATAGCGATGTATTTCGCTGTCTCAGGAAAATGAAGACGACATGGACTGCAAATCAGGTGCAAAGGAAGAGAGGACTCCTGTCCTTTTTAGTATTGCACAGCAGAAGGAATGTTTGGTCAGCATGGGATTTTTCGAAGATGTAATGAGCTGCACCTGAAATTCCCTGCTGTACAAAATTCCTAAAGGTACAAGAAAGCTGTCTTGTAGCTGGTCTCCCTACTTTGTATACTAAAATTGCTGCATAAATGATTTTCTACTTTTAGTAGTAAATCATTCATAGCTGGGAAAGTGATGCTGAGAGATGACTTGTCCAAGGTCACCCAATAAGTTGGCGCTTGGGAATGGATTTGAGTCCAGATCTAACACTTTTTTCTTGATTGCACTAACTACAGCACATTATGGTGTGATTCTTTTATGGTTGGGGCACCCTGTTCTAAAACTTGGGATGAGCAACATGAGAATGCCATCCTTTAAGGCCAAAAGTAGGGAAGCAAATTCAGTTAAACTAATTGTTTGGACCCATCTTCAAGAGAATAACTTATTTTAAGATAAAAGGCGGGTATATTTTGAATATGAAGGTGTAAAATATGTATGCAGTTTTTCTTCTTTGAAGAGTTTTAATGTATCCAAGTAGTGTGCTGTGACCGACTAATTTAGGAAGCTGGAGCAAGAAAGGAGGCTGATGCTTGGAACAAAACTTGCTACAATCCTTGCTTTGTTGAGTTTATTAAAAAATTAAGTTCTCATGACTAGACTGGACAACATCAATTGATTGCTTTGACTAACCTTGGATAGAATAGTTATTTTTAAGGTTATTCAGACTACGATAGAATATCTCAGCGCTTTGTGGTGTGTGTAAGAGAGAAAGGTGGAGAGTACATTACCTTGGGATATGAGATGGAAACTCTTTCCAATTTGATTAACAGAATTTATCTAGTGGACATCCTTAAACTTGCTAGTACTTGCTCTACATTACATCTTTATCCTTTGGTGGCTGTTCCAAGGAATACCCTTGTGTTTACCTAAAGCCTACATCCAAGTAATGACTAGAGGTATGTGGGCATTTATTAGGCAGTACAGGGTAGCACATCCTTATAATTTCTAGGGACATGTCTGCTATTTCATGGCAACAGTTCAATATACTCCAGGGATATTTTTTTTTGGGGGGGGGGAGGACTAAAATGAAGTTTTGTTTCTGACAGCTAAATAATTGAACTTGTAAGAATAATTAACAACATTCAGCTGGTATAGCACAGTGTGGAGGAGAGCCTGGCTGGGAGTCCAGAGTCTGTGAGTTCAAATCCCCACTCTTGTCTCCTGGGTGTCAAGGGCCAGCTAAAGATCACCCCCACAGTGAGTGGCTCAGGGGTTACGTGCCCTGCCACCTGGGCAGCCGTGGGCAAGCTGCAGAGTCCCAAGGAGCCCAGTTGCCCCCCAGCTGGCAGTTGTGGACAAGGAAGGGGCTGGCTTGTGCAGTTGTGGCAAGCTGAGCAGGCCCTAGCCAGGTGGGGAGGACTAGCCTCAGAGGGAGGCAATGGGAAACCCCCTCTGAATACCACTTACCATGAAATCCCTATTCATAGGGCCGCCATAAGTTGGGATCGACTTGAAGGCAGTCCATTTCCATTTTCATACCAGTTGAACTGATAAGCTTAAAGCTTGCAGTGCTTGAACTACTGGCCAAAACAACCCTAAATATCATTAATGCTTTCAGTTTGATAATCTATTTTTGTGAATAATTAATTAATCAGAGATTAATACTTTATTATACCTGGGGCTACTTTGCAACTTGTGAGAGGAGACCCAAGAGCTGATGCCGTTGTAATGTAGGCTTGTTCATTTAGGGATTAAAATTAAGATAATTGCTCACATATCAAGAGGCATGTCTAGTTGAGAGAAACATTGCTTTAAGCATCCTTAAATAATTATTTGTATTGAGAGTAATATATAAATCAAGATCAGAAAATTATATGTAATTATAACCTAATTTAGCGGAGAGCCTTATTAATTGCAAGATATATTGTACTGGCATCAGTAGTAAGTAAGTATGGGAAACTACCTATGATCACATGTTTTAAAAAATAACTGGATTGAATAGCTTGGAAATCTTTTCACATCCTGGTTTTATTCTCTTAAAAACTAGTGTAGGTTAACATTGACACTGTGTACACACTTCTTGTTAGAGTGACGGGATGCAACTGAACCCAGGGTGTGGTCAGAAGGCATATGATCTAGAAATTTTGTTGACATTAAGTAGGCCTTGATCTGGTCAGCTCTGAGATTAAAGAACCATAAGGCCCGAGTATGTCATCTTGAGTTCCAGCTTTCATGATGGCAGAATGGTGTGATACAACAAGAGGGGACAGGACTTTCTTACATACTTAATTGCCTTAGAATTCCTGTGTGAGCTACATTTGCTGAAACTCCCACATCTGCATAACTGTTGTGTGCGTACTGCCCTCAAGTCAATTCCGACTTATGGCGACCCTATGAATAGGGTTTTCATGAGTCTGAGAGGCAGTGACTGGCTCAAGGTCACCCAGTGAGCTTCATGGCTATGTGGGGATTCGAACCCTGGTCCAACACCTTAACCACTAAAGATACAACAGCCCAGTCTTTCTTTGCACTTGGCTGTTGTTACTGTGTGTATCTCAGACATGCATTTTAGAGTGGAAATAAACCCATCCTTTTACTATTTTAACTTAATATACGTGAATGTAATATAATATAATATAATATGGTAATGTATATAAAAGGTTGCTGTTGTTGCTTGCTAATATCTGTTATATATTACCTGCTATTCTACATGTGTTCAGGAACAATATTCGGCAGCCATTTTGTTGATTATTTTAATCATGTTTTAGGACCATTTCTCTCCCCCCCCCATATATATGCCCAATGAAGCATGTTTGTTATAGTTGGTTTTAGTGTTTTATTATTGTTGTAAGTTGATTTGATTGCATTTGCAAGGAAAACAACTAATAAACATTTCTCTCCCATCCTTCTAGTGTCCACGCATCGCTGAGGGGTAGCTTACAATAATTTAAAATCACAATACAATAAAAATATTAGAATATAGAAACTACAATACATTTAAAGAGCAACCGTGGCAGCAATCACATATCAGAAACATCCTTTATTCAGTAGACAAAAAACAGAGAGGGGCATTCTGTGCTTCGTTGGGCATGTTGAACCCTTTGAGAGGAAGGGCAGGATATAAATTTAATAAATAAATAAAATATTGCTCAGAATTGGTGCACCCACTGGAAAGGCCCCATCTCTTACTGCAATCAACTATACCTCCATCCTAGGTGGTACGCAGATGGGCATCTCATTCTGATGCTAGGAATTGGGCAGGATGGTATGGGAGGAGGTGATCCTTTGAGTAACCTGGGCCCAAGCCATTATTTGTAAACATATAGAAGATGACTCTAATGATTCTAAACCTGCCCTTGGCAGTGTCCATCAGAATATATTATGACAATGAGTTGCATATGTTAACTGTATGCTGCAGAAGTAGTACCTTGTCTTCATCTTGAACCTGTTGTCAGTTACATGAAGCAAGGAGGAGGCTGATTGCTTGACGGTGAGAAACAAGGAGTTGGAAATAGGCAGCAGGACATACTGTTTTGCAGTTACATGTTTGTGATGTAAACTGATGGCACCTTTTAACCAGAGATGCGAAGTATCATTACTGAAGTGTTGAGTGAGTCTTAGTTGAAATGGATTGTTTCATGTTTTAAAATACTAAATGTGTGGAACAGATGGCTTTGATCAATTGCTGTCTGGTTTATCTCATGTTTCTGAAATTGTGCTAGAATGTAATCTGTCTTGTTCATGTGGTGGTTTATTGGCTCTGTTGTGAGGTATAGCTTGCCTTGGTTGCTGGGAGAAATACGTACGGGTTACTTAGAGCTGGGACAAGGGGCTAGAAAAATAGCTCTCCTCAAAAGCTATTAGACTTTTCCACCACCACCACAATCTAGCCTACTGTAAAGCAGAGGCCTTTCTTTTCACTGATGAATGTCATGTGCTGCTCTGACTGCCTTGCTTCCATGGCTAACGGTGGTGGTGGTGAGCTATCACATGCTTGCCTGTTCCCTGGAGGCGAGAGGAAGAAAGGAATGATGGTTGGAATCGTTGCTGCCTTTGAGTGGAATGTCTATGATAAACATACTTGTAAAGTAGCAATAAGCTTGGATTTATGAAAAATGAACACTCCATCCCCCTCACCTCCCATGCTATTCTCTGAAATATAGTCTGAATATTTTTGTTCTTACCATAGCCAAATGTCAACCTATGCCTGACTTTTTCCTTGTTAAACCAGAGTTTTGAACAGCCATTGATCCCTTATCCGTGGTGAGTAAGAATGGTTTCCAGAGACCTGGTTGGGGAAGTCTTTGTAAATTTTGAAGAGCTGGCTCCCTTTTCAAGTTTTTGATAGGTCACAGTTAATACAACTGTGTAAATAACCCCCCCCCGAATTTTTATTAACCTGTTGGGGACTGGCTGAGAGTCCTATTCCTTCTGCAACAGCCTACTGCATTTCTGCACTGAGCGCAGAGAAAGGGGCTTTTAGAAGCGGCATTCTGATGTCCATGCCCTGTTGAATGGGGTGAGACTGATAACTTATTAAGTGTGTAACTGTACAGTATAAGAAAAATGGACCCCCTGCCAAAAATGCTAGCTCCGTGTTGTGCTCTTCCCTGCCCCCTCGCCCCCCGTTACCTATAGTACAGCTTATCGCATGTCCTAAAACCATTATATTGCACATTTTCCCACCCTTCCTGGCAGCAGAGTATGTTGGGAGCAGAGTTGAGAGATGTCAGTCTAATGCCAGTCCATGAGCTAAGTTTCACGACAAGTTGTGGAGGGAAGAAATCATTGCAAAGCTGCAGTTTTGGACTGCAGCTGTGTGTATCTTGTAAACCTATCCCTAGTTTCGTGGTGACAAAGTGATAACTTGTTCTGTTTATGTGCCAGTGGAAAACCTTTGCAGCAAGATAGAATATTCCAATGCTGCACTAAACTGATTTTTGAGCCAGTGAGGTGTAGTGGTTAGATTGTTGGATTGGAACCTGAGAGACCAGGGATTGAATCTCCACTCAGCCATGAAGCTCTGTGGGCCAGTCACTGCCCCTCGGCTCAACCTACCTCACAATGTTGTGGGGATTAAATGAGAAGGGGAACCATGTACGCCACCTTGAGTTCCTTGGAGATGTTTTCAAAAATGAAATAGCAGTATACAAATACGTTTTTATAAATAAATCAATAAATAATATTGTTAATTGTATTTGCTACCTTTTTTAAAAGCTACCTTTTTTTTAAAGCTACCTTGAAAGAACAGTAACAAGAAAAGTGGTGGCCTATAAATGTTTTACACCAAACCTAAATAAACACTTCTACTATATGAAGCAGATATGAGAAGAAGAGTTCACATCACATATAAAGCATGGGGAAGGGCAGAGATTTCTTTTTAGAGGAGAAGAGCTATGTGCATGTGAGTAGCTGAACTTCTGCCACTGCAGTTTAATGCCTCACAGTTTGCTCCAGGTGCTTTCCCCTTCAGCTGAGCTTTGGTACCAGACGTGTGCTGACATGGGAGAAAAACTCTTAGAGAGAGGAGCTGTGGGACGTTAGTGGTATGTTCTCTTGCTTGCCTCTTTTGCTCTAAAGCAGTGGTGGGGAATCTCTAGCCCGCAGGCTTAATTAGGTCCCCTCAGGCCTTCCTATTGCATCGTGTGCCCCAAACCAGGCCCACTAGTCATTCACTTGATACCGTGTGATGTCAGGCCTGGAATAGGTAAACCCACAGAACCAGACTGAAAAGTAGTACACTCTTAAATGTGCTCCCAATTCTTCCTTTCTAACCACTGGTAGTATTCTGTGCATTTTGAATTTGGCACCAGTTTCTATTTTGTTTGGAAGAATCTTCTTTTGCAGCTGCAACTTGAATTTAATCCAGGGTTGCAAAGGAGTAAAGAATTAAGAGTACACTTGGATTCTTCATTTGCAAGCCTTGAGTTTACAATTGATAATTACAGATGTTAGATTTCTCAGGATAGCTTCACATGTTGCTCCATTAAAGTGCTAGATGGACAGGCTTCACTTCCTTCTTGCATGAGGGAGGCTTACTTTCCTTCTGAATCAGCCAGTTCTAGTACTTCCTCTAATGTCATGAAGTTCCTCTTTCAAAAGAATAGTTCCTTAGCTATGCTGTTCCAATTTATTCCCTGTTTCTGAACCACCACTGACCACATCATATTTGGTACCTGTTTTAAGCTGGCTACCTGCTCCTCCTTCTAAACTGTTGTGCTGGTACTCATACTGTGGGTGCCAGCAAAAATGGTTGCCATGGGCAGCAAAAAAAAAAAAAAAGCAGCAGTACTTCCTACTGGTGAGTACAGTCACAAAACACTGTACTGGCATACATTTAATTTAATTTATTTCTGAAAAAAAACCTTTAGTTTCTGCTATTAACCAATGTTCCCAAACCTAGAGGCAGTCTGTTTCTTTTTTTCCCCCAACAACAAAAGAGTTAATATTCCAGGCCTGTTAATATGATCTAGCCAGCAACAGTTCTTATCTCCTGCACGTCCAGGAACGCAAAACAAGTTTGGTTCACAGCGTCCAGCCGTCAGTAACATACACGAACAGCAGATTCGTCTGTATGCAGAATAGTCCAAAAAAAAGAAAAAAAAATAGTCCCAGATATATTTCCTTCAAATAATCAAATCATCTTATCGGATAAGTTGCCTCTCATCCGTTGTAATCTTTATAATTCCAAATTCAAGCCAGCTTTTTGTCATTAAGCTAAAAATCAAGCACTGCAACTTGACCCTCTTTCAGACCAGTCCTGCACCATGTAATGCTGTCCCTTTTGAAGGGAGTACTCAAGGCAGTGCTTGGTTTCATGTTATTGATGTCTCAGACTGGAAATCTGTTTAGTAAAGGCCATGTATATCTAATCTTCAGACTATCCAAATGACAGTTTATGTTTCATTTGGGCAAGTGAGCAAAGTATTGTATGTTCGTCTTCAATTTTCTTAGGGTCCATGAAATGGCCACAGATGACAAGGCATCTCCGACGCTGGACACTCTGAACGATCTGCCCTACTCTCCTGGCAGTCCCTCTCACCTTACACACTTCAAACCTTTGACTCCTGACCAGGATGAACCTCCGTTTAAATCTGCCTATAGTTCTTTTGTGAATCTTTTTCGTTTCAGTAAAGGTAAGTGCTAACTTTCTTTTATGTTGTACTTTTATTTTTATTTTTTATTATGAGGGAGGACCTTTTGGCAAAAGTGGGGGCAGCCTACTCAGAAGCAATAAGCATGCAAGCACCAAATGTCATTGGGTTCATTTGCATGTAACGCTAAACGAAGGCTTATTGAAACAAGCCAAGTTAACTTTTACCATAGTTCTGGATTTGGATGTAACAAGAAACTGTGGATACTTGAAAACTTAAGGAAAGCTTCCAATCTCCTCACAGCAGTGCCAGAGGAGGAGAGGGAGCACACGCACAGTCCTAAACTATGATTAGCATTAAGCATTAAGTGCAATGCACTCATTTTAAATCTGGAGTGCACATTGTTGTTGTAACTATTGAAGCCTTATTCAGATGCTCATTTGGTTTAATAAATGACTATTCAGTGAGGCATTGATCTTGGGACCACTGACACCCCCCTCTGCCTCCAAGCATTCGAGGTCCCATTTGCCAAAGTGGAGGCCCATGTCCATTGTAGGGATTGTATGTGCAAGTTTGGGTGGACGAATATAGGACCCACATTACTGAGTAGCTCTGTTCAGCTGGAACTCTGCATACCCCAAAACCCTGTGTAATTTGGTTTTCCTCCGAACAATGAGTGTGTCATTGCGCTAAACCAAAGAGAACCCTTAAAGTGCAAGGTAGCACTGATCCCAGGCAGAAGGTTGTAGCTGCCCAGTTGATTTCTGGAACCAAATGCCATATCTAATGTAAACAATGTATATAATTCTGTCATTAATTATCCCTTGTGAATTAATGTGTACCAGCCAGTCAGCATATCCTGCCCTGAGTCAATCGAGTGTCTGTCCTGCATGAGGAAAGAAATGAACACCTTGCTAAAATAAGTTTTGACAGGGATATCCTTGTGACTTGCTTTAGACTCTTTGGCACAAAGTATAGCTGCTATGACCTAGGCTGATCTAGGAAAACTCATCATCTGTGTCTAGACCTTTGTGAAAAGCTTTTTTCAAATTCAGGCTGAGCTTTGCTGATAGGTTTTTCCTATAACTGGGTGAATGTTGCATCCACAATTGGTTCAGATTTTTGGGATTACTCCCAAAGCTGTTCCATGCTGCTTTTTTCAGATGTTGTACCCGCATGAGTGGCTGTGGGGTCCAGACTCTCTCTGTTTTTAACTTTGTTAGAGCCCTTTCTTGTTCCCTCTTTTTCTCATTCTCTCTGTTTCTGAACCATGTTGGTATTTCTCTTTGGTAATAGTCAGGTTGCTCTCTGCTGAGAGTCATCTGTTGGTGTCTTTCTAAAAAATATAAATAAAAAGGGGAAGATTTTTCTATTTTTAAGTCAGGCTAACCCAACCCAAATTAAGATTACAAGTGGCAAAACATAAAGAAGAGGGTGAAGCATCTCAGCCTTCTTGAGGGTAGTGAATGATTGTCAAGTAAGGGTATTAAGGCCCTGGTCTATCCCAGCAATCCAAAAGGAATTATGCCTGACCTCATTTTTTGTTTAATAGATTTCCTGAGCTGCATGTTGCACTCATTTGCTTTTATATCCAAGTATGACCCCCACCAGTCAATGGTAAGCTTTCAGGCTGTGATTATCATTCTTGTAGGCATGAGAAACAAGCTGACCAAAGTAAAAAAAAAAAAAAAAAGTAGTAGGGCTCCTTCAGTTTGTAGAATGCTTTAAAATTCTCTGGAGGAGGGACTCTAGAAAACCAGGATAATCTTTAGCCTTTCTTTGGGGGCCCAGCAATGACAGTAGCATAAGGAAGGAATGCCCTGTCAACACAGATGTCTGCACTGTATTCATTGGGGAGGGCAAAGCTGATTACACAGGTCAGTGGAATGCCAACAGGAAAACAGCACTGTATTGAGACACATCACGGAAGAAGTTGTATTTCCCCAACAGCAGCAACTAACAGCTCATGGTTTGCTGTTTGGAAACAGGTGATGATGCATTAGTTGGGAGATATTTTGGAAAAAGTTAGAACCAGGAGGTGCTGAAGCAAAGAACTTGTTCCTCGCTACCTAGCAACTTGGAGGCTGCAATCCTATTGACATCTAAGTTTGTAGCTACAGGCTGTGTAGAATACCATTGGCCTGGAACCTCTTTTCCTGCTGGAAGAATTCAAGCAGGTTGCTTGACGGGTGTGTCTGAATCAGTTGCCGAAAGCAAGTGCTCTGTGGTGGTGCTGATGCATATGGAAAACTTGATTTCCTAGGTGTGTGGTAGGTGTGGAGTTTTTAATTGAAGTGTGTTGTGTGTGCATTCTCTGGAGGTATGGTTCTGAAAATGAGGCTGGCTCCTCAGAGGACCCAGCAGTTACGAAAGGCAGAGTGTGGGCCTACCACTCTCAATAAATGGAGGATTTCTAGTTGTATGGTTTCTCTCACTCACTACTTAAGCTGATTAGTGATGGTGGTAGTTGAGAAAAGAGTGAGGGGGCTGCTTCCTTGGCACCCTCCTTCAGGAATCCTAGAAAAGGTTTGGTCCTGATCTTCTTTCCTCTGCTAATAGGATATGAGCGCTGCCAGCCTGAGGAATATTTGCAGTGGCAATAGATAACTTATCATGGGCTCGCAGACTCAGTTATCTAAGAAGTAAGCCCATTGAATTCAGTAGGACTTAAAACATGCTGAAGATTGGGCTGCCAAAGAGTTCTTTCTTTCGGCCTGAGTCTTTTGCTATGATATGTGGAAACTCTGGTTCTAGAGAACACTCTTGTTCAGGGAGAGATTTGGTAATCTACAGCTGTAGTACTAGAGAAGTGGCCTTAAAATAACTATACTTCTGCTTGGTGTGTATATTTTATACAGATACATGCATTCCTCCAGGTTGGATGAACTTTCCTAGCTTGAAAAGCTATGGCTTATGCGTAAACAAACAATAGCGTATGATTTCTTTGAGGATAATAGGAGAATGTAGTTTTTCACTTCGCATATCTCAAGACTGATTAGACTTCTGTTCACTCTTTATAGATGATGGTCGACTTGCTTCCTCTGTGGAGAGAGCAGAGACGGGACAGGGTGATCAACAGACACTGAATGCAAGTTGGACAAGTCCGCAACATACTTTGAAGTCACAGTCGCTAAGGTCATCACCTGTACCTTACAAAAAAACTCAGCCTTCTGGGGAGTTGCAGAGAAGATCTTCAGCCTCATTAGGTAAGAGATCTGAGTTGAAGAGTGGTGGTCTGTGCTTTATATGCTTTTCCAAATTCCATTCAGCTCAGTTGGTGCTTTTAAGGAGCCTTAGTACTATGTGCTTGTTTAAAAATTAAAAAATCCCCACCCATCCTCTAAACTTGGCAGTCTGAAAATATCAGCTTTTATTTTAAAATGAGCTTTCATGGTTTTGAAATATATGAGGTGGAAAAAATTGAGTCTATATGTGCACTTTCATCTTTACACTAAGAACAGAGAAGAGTTCCAAAGGGTAGCACAAAGGGTAAGCCAGACCCCATGGATCAGTGTTTCTCCATGTGCTCTCACATACATCCTTCCCACATTCCCAACAAAAAGAAAGGAAAAGGTGAGCATAAAATTCCATTAGAAAATTGCATAAATTTCTACTTCAGAAATCCTATGTAGAGTAACAAAAATAAAACAGCAGGAAACATATGCAGGATTTCCTGCTTGCTTAGATGAATCCCCAAAATCACAGAAAAATTAAGTTTCCAATGATCTGCAGGGAGATGCAGGAATCTGAGTCTGGGACCATGAACACTTAAAAGTGTTAGCAAATGATACATAAATGGTTGACCTGTATGCAGAGTTCTGAACGCCTAATGTGGGCATGCATATCCCTCAGACCCTGAGGCTGCCTCCACTATAGGTGGAGAAACCCTGGTATACAGGGTTCATCTGGCATCCCAGGGTCACATAACGGGGCAGTGACCTAACTAGATTAAAATATAACAGTTCCTAAGTCTAAAGGTCCAAACAGTTCTTTAAAGTTAAATGCCCTCTATTCTGTTAGGAGGCCTGAACTGTCTTCACTGTGAGCTTCATTTTCCATGAGAGACAATAGGCAGTGCTGAGCCAAACTTACATGTTACATTGAGAGATTTGTTATTAATGTCCAGACTTGTCTTTAAAAGGACCCACAGCAGTGGAATGGGGTGGAGTAGGGGGCTGCTAATTTGATTGGGGCAGTAATGTGGGGCCATTTAACCCTGCCCCTGTGCCATCATTTTCCTGACTGAATGCCCCCCATAATGCAGTGGTGCAACTGCTCACTGGAACAGGACATTGCCAAAATGTCACCGTGCTGCTGAAAGAATTGCACTGGCCGCCCATTAGCTTACCAGGGTAAGTTCAAGGATACCTGAAAGATCATCTTGCCCCTTGTATACCCAGTTATCACTACGTTCTGCAGATGATGGCCTCCTCAAGATACCATCTCATCAAGAGGTCTGTTCTATACAACATAGAATTGGACCTTTAGTCTTGTGGCACCGACCTTTTGGAATTCCCTCCCCTTAAATATTAAACAGGCACCATCTCTTTTGTCTTTTTGGTGCCCAGTGAAGACCTTCCTCTTTCAACAAGCCTTCTAAGTAGAGACCTTATCCCCGTCTGAACCTTTGTTGGAATTATTTTTAAAGATTTTTTAAAAGATGTTTAATTTTCGTTTAGCGTTTTATTGCCTACTTTTTGCCCTGGGCTCCTTTTGGGAGGAATGGTAGGATATAAATAAACATGTTGCTGTTTGCTCTGGAGAGGCATTTAGATTGGGAGAAATGGTAGGTGTAGAGAAGGGTTAAATCCTGCTGTGATGCTTTCCTGATTGTAGTAGTCATGGGGAGCCAGCTGAACTTAATACAAAAAAAGTCAAGCAGTTAATTTTTTGTGGATATTAGCTAGATAGAGCTGTTGTGCCGAAGTAGTTAGCTTTTTCTGCATTTCGAATGATCAGTCCTAGACATAACCAATTAGTGAAAAATACTGAAAACCTAAGTCATAGTGTGAACTTCTCTTGTGACGAGTAGCCACCAGAGGGCACTCCTGTCACTTGGAAACATTGGTTTTTATTCCTTGTCTAGTATAGTCTTTGGACAGATCATTATTGCGCTTTCTTTTGGAGTGCAGACCTTTAGAATCCAAACACTTTAACTCCAGTACAAAGTAATGAAGGAGTTCATTCTCTACACCAGAACTGTGTTTTGAGAACAGAGAAATCAATCCTTGGGAAGTTATTTGAAGTCTAAGCACTATAGAGACTTTGCCTTAATAGATAATATTTCCATAGGTTACAGCTACTTTTCCAGATTTTAGAAGTGGAAATGCAGGGAGCAAGCAATACAAAGCAATTAACACTATTATATTTGTATTCCATCCTTATTCTTCAAGGGATGGCAAGAATGACAAGAGTTATACTTGCCTTAAGGCCCTGGAGTGGGGGAATCCAGATGATGCTGGACTACAACTCCCATCATCCCTGACCATTGGCCATGCTGGCTGGTGGGGTTGGAATTTTCTGAAAATCCTGATGTTGAGCTTATCCACACAGATTTTTTTTCTTAACTCCCATCTCACTCCTTAATCTCGATGAGAAGCAAGTCCCCCCCAGTTCCACTAAAAATATGAACAATTATTGCCTTATTATATGCATAAAATTTTACATGCTTCAGGTTTCCTAAAGTGAACAGTACATAAACAGACAGGGTGGTTGTAACAGATGGGAGGCTAGGAGAGCTTGCTTTACACCCTTCCTTGAACAACAGCTTTGTAGAGTTGGCCAGCTGCACCTTAATTATCAAGTCATTGCTGCCACTCCCCTTTTCCTCTTAAAGTTCACAGCCTTCAGACAGGAGGGAGTTCTGGGACTCTCAAGCAAGCACTTAAACAGGGACTTTGAGATAGTATCCAAATTCCTGATCTTCTCTGGGGCAAAATAAACTTCCTTTTCTCCATCAAGGGCCACAAAGCTGCACTCACTTCTCTGCCTCTCCCAGAGATCAGATGAGCTGGCTTTTCTCTGTCAGCCCCAATCCTATACCTGTGTAGCATGAACTGAGTGACTGAGGCTCAAGGGGGATTCACACAACCCAGTGAGATTGGCAACCTTACATGCAGACCTGTCACATCAAACATGTCAATTTATTTATTTATTTATTTATCATTTAATTTATATCCCACCCTTCCTCCCAGCAGGAGCCCAGGGCGGCAAACAAAAGCAGTAAAAGCACTTTAAAACATCATAAAAACAGACCTTAAAATACATTAAAACAAAACAACTTTAAAAACATTCTTTGAATAAGCTTTAAAAACATCTTAAATAAAAAGGGTTAAAAAAAACATTGTTTAGAAAAAAAAATGCTTAAAAAAAAAACATATTAAAAGCAATTCCAACACGGACACAGACTGGGATAGGTCTTAACTTAAAAGGCTTGTTGAAAGAGGAAAGTCTTCAATAGGCACTGAAAAGATAACAGAGATGGTGCCTGCCTAATATTTAAGGGGAGAGAATTCCACAGGGTAGGTGCCACCACACTAAAGGTCCGTTTCCTATGTTGTGCAGAACGGACCTCCTGATAAGATGGTATCTGCAGGAGGCCCTCACCTGCAGAGTGCAGTGATCGACTGGGTATATAAGGGGTAAGACGGTGTTTCAGGTATCCTCGTCCCAAGCTGTATAGGGTTTTTACATCAGAACTAGAACCTTGTACTTAATCCGGTAGCAAATGGGCAGCCAGTGCAATTCTTTCAGCAGCGGGGTGACATCTTGGCAATACCCTGCCCCAGTGAGGAGTGTAGCCACTGCATTTTGCACCAGCTGCAACTTCCGGACCAACCTCAAGGGCAGCCCCACATAGAGCGCATTACAGTAATTCTGCCTGGAGGTTGCCAGTGCATGGACAACAGTGGTCAAGCTATTCCAGTCCAGAAATGGCCACAGCTGTCTTTATCAGCTGAAGCTGGCAAAAGGCACTCCTAGCCACGGAGGTCACCTGGGCCTCTAGTGACAAAGATGGATCCAGGAGCACCCCCAGACTATGAACCTGCTCTTTCAGATGGAGTACGACCCCATCCAAAGCAGGCAACTGACCAATTATCTGAACTCGGAAACCACCAGTTTATTGGCCCTCATCCAACTCACCATCGAGTCCAGGCAGAGGTCCAGGGCTTGCACAGCCTCTCCCAATTCAGGTGTTATGGAGAAAGGGAGCTGTGTATCATCAGTGTAATGCTGACACCTCACCCCAAATCTCCTGATGACGTCTCCCAAGGGCTTCATATAGATGTTAAACAGCATAGGGGACAAGATGGTACCCTGCGGCACCCCACAGCACAACTGCCAGGGGGCCGAAAGACAGTCACCCAATGCTATTCTCTGAGAGTGACCTTGGAGATAGGATCGGAACCACTCTAAAACAGTGACTCCAATACCTATCTCACCAGGTCGGCCCAGAAGGATACCATGGTCAATGGTATCAAAAGCTGCTGAGAGATCAAGTAAGAATAACAGGGTCGCATCCCCCTGTCCTTCTCCCGATTAAGGTCATCCATCAGGGCGACCAAGGCCGATTCAGTCCCATAACCAGGCCTGAACCCAGACTGGGATGAGTCAAGATAATCTGTTTTATCCAAGAGTACTTGCAATTGCTGCAATTATAGCACTTTTATTAAAAACAAAGGGAAAGGAAGAGGACAAATAGGCAAAGCAGGATATTAACAAAAGTTGTTCTTTAGCTTAAATCTATCTACCCTTGCTACTTATAAAACAGGGTTCTGGTCTCCTCATGAGTGACACAGCTGGATGGTCAGTTGCAGGTTTTTCAGATGGTCAGTGAGGGACAAAGAACTGTACCCATATTGGTAGCTGTCAGTTGACAGCCAGTGATATCCTACCTCATGTCTCTCAGATAGCCCTTTCACACCTTTTGAGAGCTGGGGAAATTGCTGTCCTATTGTTAAGCACCCCCAGGATTGATACTGCTGCCAGATAGACCTTATCCCATGTTTGTGCATTTGGGGACTTTCTCCACACAGGTATTCAGTCAGTCAGATTTTATTACGGTCAATGACCCGTCAAAAAAGGTAAAATAGAACAGATACAAACAAATCTAGGCACTTGTATCAATTTGCACTAAAACTACTAAAATTATACACTAAAACTACTAAAATACTATTACATAACAATTAAGGAGGGTGATGATGACCAAATACAGAACGTTTACACTGGCATATGTATAAAAACTTAGCGACAGATATCAGATGTAAGCTGTTATTACCAGACAAAAGCTTAGACGTCCAATGCTCTACAGAATTAGGGTACTCTTGGATAAAAGGTAAAATAAGTTGGTTCCTTTCCATGGAATATAGTGGGCAAACGAAAAGAACATGGGTAAGCGTCTCTACATATCCTTCACTGCACGGACATAGACGTTGCTCCAGAGGAACACCCTGAAATCTACCCTCCAGAAGAGCCGACTCTAGACAGTTAAAGCGTGCCTTAGAGTAGGCCAAACGATATTTGGGGTTCGTAAGAGCCTCCAGATAGGGAGCATACTTTAAATGATGGAAACTCAAATTATGATGGATAGGGGAGCAGACTTTAGCTGCTGCTTGAATCGTAGCTTGTGTGTCAATGTCCTGAAGCCGGGTAATGATAATCTGTCTAGCCTTATTAAAAGCTTGGGAAGAAAGAAATTCAGTTGAAAGGCCCAAATAAGGAAGCTTAGCTGCCATGGATTTTTTCCAGGAGGAAAGGAAGTTGTCCTCCTCAAGGAGTGACAGATAGCCTGGCAGACAAACGTAAGCAATTTTAGCCCATAGATTAAAAGCCATAGACCACGCTTGGCATTCGACCGAACTTAGGCCGGCTTCCAATCTTAAGGCCGCATTCGGAACGCAGTTGGGAATTCCAAAGATTCGGCGCAGGAAGATAGATAGAACTGCTTCAACTGTGGAATTAAACGAGTATATCCATAGTTGGACCCCATATAATAGTTGGGGTAGAACTTTGGCTCTAAAAACCTGAATGGCTGCTGGTATAAATTGTCCTCCTTTACTATAATGATAACGTAGAATGGCCTGCGATGTTGTCCGTGCCATAGCAACTGCCGCACGAATGTGAGGCACCCACGAAAGAGAGGAGTGGAATATCATCCCTAGGTATTTATATGAACTGACTTGCTCAATAGAATGGCCATTGATTTTCCATCTGGAAGTTGAGCGGGATTTTGAGAACACTAAAATTTTGGTTTTGGTGAAGTTAATTGTTAGTGAGTTCTCTGCGCAATAATTCATAAAAACTCTAATCAGTCGTATAAAGGCCTACTTTTGAAAAGGAAAGTAGGGCCGCATCATCTGCGTAAAGCAGGAGGGAGCATCTACTTCCTTCGATTTTGGTCAGTACATTTCTACCGACTCTGACTCCACCCAAAATTGCTTCCGACTCCGCAGCCCTGACTCCCATCATCCCTGCCCATTGGCCATTCTGGCTGGAGCTGATGGGAGTTGTAATTCTGAGAATATATTTGGAAGGAACTACATTAGCTATCCCTGCTGTACAGGAAGAGGCTGTGGTCAAACTGTGGGTAATGTGGGGTGTAACTGTCCAAAATAAATTGGCCTAAAGCGCTTTTTTGACTGTCTGTGCCTCACAAATATTGACTACTTTAGACCATGTGTTCAGTGGGTGAAGCAGTTGATTCCTGGCCCACACAGAGTGGGGTGTTCCTCTAGGAGAATTTCCTCACTCAACTTGCAGATGTGTGAGATGCAACATGCCATGATCACATCGGCAACCAGGTCTTCCTCGGCATCCAGCAGAATGTATAGGAACCTCCACCTCGACTTGAGGTGACCAGCAGCTGTCTTCGTAGCTGCCTAGCCCCCATTGGGAGCTCCCTTTGGAGGAAAGGGTGGGATATAAATTTAATGAGTGAATGAATGAATAAATAAATAGATGAAGTTTATTTTTAGCATGTCCAACCAGCTGTACGCCAGCTACAGCTATAGATGATATGCTTTCTGCAGTGCGTGCCCAGATAAGAGTTGAAATGTTTTAAACAGGAGTTATGACACCTGTGTGGCTTAATACTAAAGCTTCTAGAGAGTGTGTGTGTGTATAGTGGTGGGGCACTGCAGGACAGACTCCCTCAAGCGTATGCTTGATTATAGCAGATTTGTAAGTGATTACAAAAGGGCATGGGGCTTAGTGCCTCTGTCTGTTGGTTTTGGGCACAGTGCGCATTCCTTCATGCTGGGTGAGTTCATAATTGCATAAATGCAACAATGTGGTGAGCTAATCTTTCCCATTCCCTTTCCAGTCTCCTCCACACTAGAGATCTGGGTGGATGGCACAATTGCAGAGTTAGCATTTTAAATATTAACAGGGCTGCTCATCAGGCACAAATTTTCTGTGTAAATGGAAGGTCGGAAGGAGAAACTACAGCCATTTGATACTGGTGCTTAAGCATTTATAAAGGATGGCTGAGTGACTTTCATTAAATTAGAAGAAATTACAGGATTTTAAGTTCTTCATGTTCATTTTTGATTATCTGATTTTTGTTTAAATAGGAAATCAATTTTTTAAAAAAGCATTACCTTCTATCTGGTAAAAACAAATCTTGCTCTGAAACATAGCTTCATAATCTCATTTATAGGCTTGCTTTTATTAAAAATCAGAGTTTTTCTATAAATGTTTAAGTGCATGTGTATGAAGGGCACAAACAAAGGTTACAGAGGAGAGTGACAAAAGATTTGGAACATGTAAAGCAGCACTCCCCACAATGAGGTACCCTCTTGATGTTTTAGACTATAATTCCCAGTCTGGCCAATCATCAGGGATGATGGGAGTTGGAGGGCACCAGGCTGAGGAAGGCTGATTTAAAGTATGAGTAAAAGGTGATACAGCTGAGCTAGCTGAGCCGCAGTGTCACTTCTGTAAAGGACAACTGCATTGGGACAGCATTGTGTGTGTGTATTTGTGTGTTTGTGTGTGTGTGTGTGTGTGAAATCTGTTGTGCCCTGTGTACATGTAGAAAATTCTTGTTACACATAGTCAAACCTTAATGCATACCACATGGACTTCCTGTTTGCATATGCACCAGCCCATTGATTAACACCTTCAGTGGGTATCCTCTTAAGGTCCCCCAACACCAACATCTGAGTTCAGGCAGGTAGCTACCAGAGAGAGGGTTGCCCTGCTGGTGGCACCTCAGTTGTGGAACATTCTCTGCAGAGGTGTTTGCCTGACATCTACTATGTTGCTATAATACTGCTGACTGCTTAATGCTTAATTTTGTAGTCTTTTAGCTGTTTTGATTGCATTTACACTTTAATTGTTTTTAATCAGCTTTACAAATCATCCCAGGAATAAAGGTGGTATAAAATTAGCTGTAAAAGATAAAGTATTAAAGAAGTGGTGTGCTTGTAGAGAATTGTTGTGTGAAGGAGCCCTACGGTGGGACACATTGCTTCACTTGAAATCTGGGGTGAATGTTTTGTTGTATACATCTCAAAACTGAATTGTGCTTGGACTTTCCCTAATATTTAGAGTTGGATGGAGCTGCATAGCCAAGGTTAGGAATTTTAATGCCTGATAGAAATATCCCAGTTCAGTCACAAACATCCCCTCACCCTGTCCTCAGGGAAGGGATTGCATTGCCAGGCAGTAGATCTTTACTAGAAAATGACCCTTAGCAGTCGAGTGTGGTACAGAGGTCCTAATCTTAGAAAGACTAACTGTTTTCTCATTTCTCCAAAGCTGGGAGCCTCACTGTTGCACAGCAACAGTTAACTTGCTTGCTTCTTGACAGAGCTCCGAGCATTTCTGCTGACATCAGTGATATATATAAATCACTACATACAAAGGAGCCATATTTGTTTCTCTTATACAAGAGAGCGCAAATTAAAATGCATGTCCAATGGAGAATGATCCACTTGGTAAGAAACTTGATGCATTTTTTAAAGAGTTTTTAAAGGCGCTCCTTTAAAATGGGATGCCATGAGGTTGGCAAATTTTGAGGGATCTGTTTTCAGAGTGTTAGAATGCGAAACTCGGGCCAATAATATTAAGGAACGTTGATAAAGCACACACACTGTTTCCCTCTATAGTTAGCAGATCTTGATGTACAATGGATTGCAACTCTTTAAGTGCTGTGTGGTTAGTTGGTATAGTGCATTTCATCGATTATTGAAAATACATAGATGTGTTCTTTTTTGTATGCATTTAATTATTGTACGTGAAGATACTTTTGAGTTCAGTAAAAGTCGAATAAACAGTGTATGTAAAATAAACTTGACTTCCTAAAATGAAAGCAAGTTTGTATTTTCATCCTATAACTGTTAGCAGCTCCTGGTGAATTCTATTGACAGTGAATTCCTGTGATTTTCATGGATTGCATGCTGCTGAGGCATAGGCTTGTACTGAACCATTGAAAATTTATCAAGCATAGTTGTTTCCGAATGTTGGTAAAAGAACAATGCATCTTGTTTCTGATGTATGCTATACTGTTAGCAGAATTTCTCCTTGTACTTAACATGGCATCTTACATTTTTGCTGAATATCTCAATTTTAAGTTTTGTAACAGGTCCAGTGAAAGTGATAAAAGTAAGCTTAGTCATATAGAGACACAGCTGGTATAGCACAGTGGGGAGGAGAGCCTGGCTGGTTGCCCAGATTTTGTGAGTTCAAATCCCCACTCGTGTCTCCTGGGTGTCAAGGGCCAGCTAAAGATCACTCCCACAGTGAGTGGCTCAGAGGTTACATGCCCTGCCACTATGCAGCTGTGGGCAAGCTGCATAGTCCCAAGGAGCCCAGTTGCCCCCCAGCTGGCAGTTGTGGACAAGGAAGGGGGTGGCTTGTGCAGCTGTGGACAGCTGAGCAGGCCCTAGCCAGGTGGGGAGGACTAGCCTCAGAGGGAGGCAATGGGAAACCCCCTCTGAATACTGCTTACCATGAAATCCCTATTCATAGGGTAGTCATAAGTCAGGATCGACTTGAAGGCAGTCCACTTCACTTTCTCCACTTCAGTCATATAGAGAGATTTGGTTATGAATTCCTTAACTTGTGTATGTTGAATAATGTTTTTGTATGTACTTCTTTCAAGGTACTTATCCTAACACACAAAATAAATTGCGAAACACTACCTATATTTCTGAACCTTTTTTTAAAAAAATTGGTCTTACTGAAGTCAGCTGCAGTGTTAATGGAGTAATAGTTCATGATTTATTGTGAAGGTTTTCCTAAATTACGCTTTCTTGGAATTAACTTTTGTTGAAATGAATCAAGCTTTCATCCAAGTAAATGGGTTCAAACTCTGCTATCAGATATTACATATTCTTGGAAATACTTTTTGATGGATGCCACTTTTTATTCCTTTGGAGCAGAGAAAAGTGCCCTTTCTCGCAAAAGGAGGCAACTCAACTCTGAACAACCTCCTCCAATTTGTCAGTATTTAGTGTAAAATGTTTGCATTGACCTCTATTTTTTGTATTTTAAAGAATGCCTGTTAATAGGTAGCACAGAAAGAATATGCCTCTCAAATAGTGACTGATGTCTCTTGTCTTCAGACAATCGAAGAAAAGAACCTCCTCTTAGTGGTCATGATCCTCGAACAGCTGTTCAGCTTAGAAGCCTCAGTACAGTTTTAAAACGCCTAAAAGAAATCATGGAAGGGAAAAGCCAGGTAATGCTTGAGAGGGCAGGGAGGGAGCTGTCTCGAAATATATGTTCCATTTGCATTCTATGAGGGGCCATTTTGTTCTTAGAGTCTATAGAGAGAGCGAAAGAGCATTGCTGCCTCCTGCTGCCTTGTGTGCCCTGAGGGCAAGAGTAGTTCTCATTAATTTCAACAGCTTCCTTCCTGATATAACTAATCACTTAGGAAGTACAGATGAAAACTAATATTTATTAAGGCTTTCAAACAGTGAGGTTTGTTCCTTGTAGAATGATGGGTTAGAAGCAAAATTTCCCTTCCTGTGATGGAAGGAGTCTTCCTCTGACAGAAGGAGGAACCCTTTGGATCCAGCCCAATAATATTTGTTGCCTTTATTGGGTCAGATTGTATAGCTGTCATGCTAATACCCCGAGTGTTGCGCATGGAAATTCCTTTGACTTGGGTAAACTATGCCTGTGTGTAACAGAAAAGGCTTGTCTTTTAAAGCTTCAGTGAAATAGAGAGAGGGGTCCTCTGCTTAATGCCATAACATTTTTTAAAAACAATGTTTTTAACCTTTTTTTAAAGATGTTTTTAAAGATGTTTTGTTTTAATGTATTTTAAAGTCTGTTTTTATGATGCTTTAAAGTGGTTTTAGCGCTTTTGTTTGCCGCCTTGGGCTCCTGCTGGGAGGAAGGGCAGGATATAAATCAAATAATAAATAAATAACATTAGGCGCTTGCACTAAGATCTCTGGGGAAATTGTCAGGGTGTGATAAAACTGGTTGAATGAATGGTGGGTCAAGATCTACCAGACTAAACTTTTAATTGGTGGTCTAAAAGTGTTTGATAGAGCAATTAGTCTGAGAAGGACTTGCCCTGGGAAATTTAATTTAGTCTCTTTCTGAGGAAATGGAATCTCATTACAGTTCTGTGACTTCTCATGGCATTGTTTTAGAAATATCCTATGTAAATCTCTTGTCTTGCATTGTGACTTGACTGCATACTTAATTCCTTCCCTAGGACAGTGATCTAAAGCAATACTGGATGCCAGATAGCCAGTGTAAGGAGTGCTATGACTGTAGTGAAAAATTTACCACCTTTCGCCGAAGGCACCACTGCCGCTTATGCGGCCAGATTTTCTGCAGCCGGTGCTGCAACCAGGAAATCCCTGGAAAATTCATGGGTTACACAGGTAAGACACGTAGTGTTCAAACTTGTAGCTTCTCAAGGGGGGGGATTGCTATTGTTTAATTGGGGTGGTGGTGGAAGGGGGGATTAAGCATTGAGCCTTTCTATATTAGAATTGAGAAACGATTGGCTACTTCATCTTCTTCGCCCATGAAAATGGAAATGGACTGCCTTCAAGTCGATTTCGACTTATGGCAACCCTACAAATAGGGTTTTCATGGTAAGTGGTATTCAGAGGGGGTTTACCATTGTCTTCATCTGAGGCTGAGAGGCAGTGACTGGCCCAAGGTCACCTAATGAGCTTCATGGCTTCACCCATAGTTCCATGCAAAGTCTTTTCCTGCTCCCATGCTTTTTATACCTTCATTTGAAAAACATTTTGTTTGTTCATATCTTGTTCATTAATGTACATTGTTTTGGTGAGTCTGTAATAGACTTCAAAACATCAAGGGTGAAATAATCACCATAACATTATGGTATTCATGAGGGCTGGCATCAGAACCAGTGCAATGGCCTAAAGCTCCAACAAGACTTCCAAGATGCACCCAAAGATGTGCACCTCGTCCATGCTTTGCTTTCCCTTCCCTTATTTCCCAACAAATATGCTGTTGCTTCCCTAGGTATTTCTGAGTCTTTCTCAAAATCATATCAGAGTGGCAATTCACCTTGCTTCTCCACACACAGAAGTTCCCATCAAGTGACTTTACTCCCCATTTTTAAGCCTACACTGAAGGATTTCTGCCAAGAGCTGTGGGAAGGCCACATCAGTAAGCTTCTTTAGTTGAAACCAGTACTCCAAATTGTGACCAACTGTATAAGTTAAGATCATGAAAGGAAGTTGTCATGGTTTGGTGAAGTATTGGGCACAGGAGTCACTACCCGTCATTATTGGAGGACATATGCATGTCTTACGGTGTTCCCCACATGATTGATTGATTGATATCCCGCCCTTCCTCGCAGCAGGAGCCCAGGGCGGCAAACAGAAGCGCTAAAAACACTTTAAAACTGTTGACCCATAGGCAATACTACCTCTGGTTATTTTCCATCAAGCCTGAAAGCCTGGAGCAAGGATGAGCATTAGCATGAGTTAAGTTTCTTGAAGGTCTTTGGAGAGCCTTGGCAGAGGCCGGGCACGGCCTCAAGGCCAACACCTGCTACCAAGGCAACCGGTGAGATAAAGGCTGGAGAAGCTTTTGCCAGCTTTCTGTGGGGGTTTGATTTCTGTGAGGAGAAGAAGCAGCTTTCTGTGGAGTTCTGTTATTGAGTGTTTCTTGCTAGGAGGAAAATGAAACTACTTTGTAAGCGTGCATGCCTTAATGTCCGAGTAAAGGACTCTTAAACTATCTTTTGCCTCTGGAGTTTCTTGACCGTCTCCATCTCAAGTGTAAGCTGCGCTGATCACGCAAACATCCGCAAACACCAACAAAAACATAAAAGCAGACCTTAAGATATATTAAAACAAAACGTTAAAAACATTTTTTAAAAAAAGCTTTAAAAATGTCTTTAAAAAAAGGGTTAAAAACATTATTAAAAAAACATATTAACAAGCAATTCTAACACAGACGCAGACTGGGATAGGTCTCAACTTAAAAGGTTTGTTGAAAGTATTAAACATGTCCTGCTGGAGTGACCAAGATTCTCGAGTGTGTGGCAGGGTTTTCTGCATACCCAGTTCCCTGTTCCAATTCTAGCTTCAATTTTGGGTGACTTGTTGATCTACAAGCTTTATCTGGGTTTCTGAGATCTATTGGATGGCTGTCCTCTTTTTTGAATAATTGAAAACCAGTCAGCTACTGATGAAAGACTTTTCCTGTGTTTGCAGTAAGAGTTGTGTGTGGCACAATATGGTTGAGCTCAAGCATGGGGAACTTCTTGTTATGTACATTTGAATAAATGAGCAGAGATAGTCAACGGTCTGAAATGCGTGTGTGCCAGTGTGTGCGTTTGCCTAAGTGGCAGGCTTTTACCCTGCATTAGGATCGCTGAGACTTAATACTTAGTAAAATAAGAAAAGCTACCTTATTTATAAAAATACATAGTAGATAGGAAAGGCATATCTAGTTCTAACTAACTAAGTTGGGAGCGCAAAGCTCAGACATGGGTATTGCCCTCATGGGTCAGGCGAGAGAGCAAAGACAAAGGTGTCTCCTCTCTCGGACAGTCAAAGAAGAGAAGAAGGAAAGGGTGGAAGGAGGAGAGGCAGATAAGCTTCCCTAAGCATATCAGTCTGCGACAAAAGGAAGTCAATCAGAGCATCACAGGTAAAGGTAATCAAGCCTATCCATCTGGAGGACCCTAACTCTATCTGTCTTCTGGAACATAAACAAAAGAACAAAACAGGAGTTGCTCTTGCTCCAGTTCCAACTCTTCTGACCCTCCAGGCCTCTTAATTCACCCTACTTGTCACATTCTGCAGTAAGCCCGCCATCTACAAAGAGATCTCTTCCTGCATGGCTAGTTTGCTGAATTTCATCTCTGTGTGCTGAGAAATGGCAGCCCCCTTTTCAGAGCACAGCAAAGAGGTCAAGCTGAGAAAAGGGAAGTTTTGTGTGCTTTTGGTGACCCCAACCAGTTAGGGCATGTGCCGCTGACCCTTTTCCTGTGAGGGAATTCATTCCTCAGGGATGAAAAAAGGCCTGTCTGTCCCTGCTCTCTCCTCTCTTCTCCTCCCACCCCACCCACCCCACCAGCCTGTTGACATAAACCTCAATCTACCTAACCTACCTTCTCGGAAGTTCAGGGGAGTCATTAGCTTCTACTACTTTTTAGGACAGTGCGAGGCAGTATTGGATAATTGGCTTGCAACTGCTCACCCCCCAGCAGTTGGTGAGCACGTCTCCTCTTAAAGAAAAGCAAAGGGCTGTGAAGGCAAACTAGAGGAACTTGCTTCCTCTCTACTACATACATTAAGACTAGAAATAGTTTTATGGCGGTCTGTCTTGTGGGGAGATCTTAATTTTGCACCAGGGCCTTGCTATTAAGGATTATAAAATCCTCCATGTTGTTCAGTTATAGAAACTTTCGCAAATAAAATTGCTTCATTTGCAGGAAAGTAGCCCACCTTTAGCGATTTCCTCATAGGCTGTCACATGATATATGATGTGAAAACAGTAGGAGAATTTAGCTTCTGGCTATCATAATATTGTTATGTGCCTTCAAGTCGATTATGACTTATGGCGACCCTATGAATCAGTGAGCTCCAAGAGCATCTGTCATGAACCACCCTGTTCAGATCTTGTAAGTTCAGGTCTGTGGCTTCCTTGATGGAATCAATCCATCTCTTGTTTGGCCTTCCTCTTTTTCTACTCCCTGCTGTTTTTCCCAGCATTATTGTCTTTTCTAGTGAATCATGTCTTCCCATGATGTGTCCAAAGTATGATAACCTCCGTTTCAACATTTTAGCTTCTAGTGACAGTTCTGGTTTAATTTTTTCTAACACCCATTTATTCGTCTTTTTTGCAGTCCAAGGTATGCGCAAAGCTCTCCTCCAGCATCACATTTCAAATGAGCTGATTTTTCTCTTATCCCCTTTTTTCACTGTCCAACTTTCACATCCATACATAGAGATCGGGAATACCATGGTCTGAATGATCCTGACTTTAGTGTTCAGTGATACATCTTTATATTTGAGGACCTTTTCTAGTTCTCTCATAGCTGCCCTCCCCAGTCCTAGCCTTCTTCTGATTTCTTGACTATTGTCTCCATTTTGGTTAATGACTGTGCCGAGGTATTGATAATCCTTTACAAGTTCAATGTCCTCGTTGTCAACTGTAAAGTTACATAAATCTTATGTTGTCATTACTTTAGTCTTTTTGATGTTCAGCTGTTTGTGCTTCCCTCTTTAACTTCCATCAGCATTCTTTTCAAATCATTACTGGTTTCTGCTAATAGTATGGTATCGTCTGCATATCTTAAATTATTGATATTTCTCCCTCCAATTTTCACACTTCAGCAATATTTTATTCCATTTTTTCCAGCGTGATCTGCTGCATCAAGTGTTTTCCTGGGACTTCCTTTTAAATCCTTTCCATTAGCAGCCTTCCTGAGGTCACATTTCAGTCCCGATTTCCCTGTCTGCAAAATGGTGTCAGTCGACATAAAAAAAAAAAAATCAGGAGGACTTACTTTCAGATATTTAGGTTCACTGTGTCATGAGCCTGTAAATTTCTGTAAATTTGTTAACCTGGTTTTTGTATCATGGCTCAGATACAGGGAATTGTGGGAGTTACAACTTGGAAGGAGACAGGCATCTGTGAGAGGAAAATCTTAAGTTTCGTTTCCAGCTGCAGGCAGTTGGGAGGCCTGAACAGAAACACCAGTTTATCTCTGCTAATCTGTGGGAGTCTGGTACTCAAGGCCATGTGGGCCTGAGAAGGTTGAGATCAGAGATGGGAGGGGGGCCTGCAAGGCGCGAAAAAGTGAAGAAGCTTCGGGAATAGGATTGCATCAGAAAGTCCTTGATTGGTTAATTCATCCTAAATCATTGTGTGCCTTTTCCCTTAAGTATAGGGGTTGTGACCCATAGCTTTGTTCCCTCTGGATGTTCCTCATGGGCGTTCTTGGGATACCTCTATGGGGTTCCACTGCTTCTTACCAACCTGATGCTATTCTCTCTGAGGAGAGATGAGATTTACCATCAACTACCTCTTCAGTAAGTAGAATAGGCTAGTTAGCTTATTATTTTCTGTTGTGTGTTGAACTCTCTTATATTATACCTAAACCCCTGGTTGGGTGTGGTTTTGAGGAATTGTTTTGCTGCTATGTCTATATTAAATGTGCACTTATATTTTTAATAAAGCTACTTCTTATTAACCTGGTGTATTCATTGAGTGAGATAAGTGGGTTCTGAATCCAGCACCTTGACCACTGACCACAAACTACCAAGAAGAATCGTATTTTGGTTTTACCAGAGGTTTCTGGACAAGGAGTGTTTGTTTGGCTCTTGTCTCTTTGAACCTTGGTTTACCTATTTCTGGGCTATGAGTTCCCCTAGCTCAGAGTTGAACCAGTGAAGGGGTGGTGGCAGCCTATCTTCTACCTTGCAGGGTTGGTGTTGGTTTACACAGCCTTGGGAAGGGGAATTTGGTGATTGGGTTCCAGATCAATTGGTGATTGGGTTCCAGATCAAGGTAAGGGAATTGGGTCTGAAGCATGTACCTCGTGGCTCTTGGGGGCACGAGTTCATGACACACTGCAGCAGAATGTAAAATGGTTCAGTCTCTGTAATGCCTGGCACAGTCTCTTTTGTTTCTCACAGGTGACCTCAGAGCTTGCACTTACTGTCGTAAGATAGCCTTAAGCTATGCACACTCCACAGAGAGCAACTCCATTGGTGAAGACTTGAACACACTATCTGACTCTGCCAGCAATGTGTCAGTGCTGGATCCTGGGGAACCACGGACTCCTGTTGGCAGCAGAAAAGCTAGCCGCAACATATTCCTAGAAGAAGACCTTACCTGGCAAAGGTATTAATGTATCTTTTTTTGCCATCTGCTTATGCTGAGCCAAAATTAGTTTTTAAGTGTTTTGAATCTTTTGTTGTCCTTCTAGCCACACAGTTTGTTTAATGATGTCTTGTTGGAAAACATTAGTCAGGTCACATTGATTGTTGCTATAGTATTGTTTAGATTTTGCTGTACAAAGAACAGTTTGCAGTTTTGTTGCAGCAAAAACAAAGTCTCTCTGCACCTTAAAAGACTTAAAGATTTATCATGGCATATGCTTTTTTTGGATAAGAGTCCATTTCATCAGAAGCCCACAAAAGCTTATCCCACAATAAACTTTCTAGTCTTTAAGGTGCCACAATATTCTCTTCCTGTTTTTTGTTACAAAGAGCAGTTTTGAGAGGTCCCAACCCCCGGGGCCTACAAT